>NC_058082.1:112922630-114379297 GCF_014858855.1 Bufo gargarizans | reverse complement strand
AATTATGAAATTGCTAAATTGGGAATTGTATTTCAACCCAGAACAAAAAATGTGCTTTGACGGACACTAAATAACTTTCCCAGCCACAACAGGACAGCGGTAACGAGAGATTTAGCAGGATATAAATTTGAGGCCTAGTATTTAGGCGCTGGGTGACAGGTATGGGTTTAGTGCCAGAATTAGACTTGGAAATACACAGTAGCGGGTGTGTGTGAAGTTATTCTGAATGACCCAATGTGCACCTTGAATATTATATACCCTTTTAGGGATAGATTTCAAATAGCTCTGATATAGCAGAAACCACTAAATTATGAAATTGCTAAATTGGGAATTGTATTTCAACCCAGAACAAGAAATGTGCTTGAACGGACACTAAATAACTCGCCCAGCTACAGCACTAAGGACAGATTTAGCGGGATATAAATTTGAGGCCTAGTATTTAGGCGCTGGGTGACAGGTATGGGTTTAGTGCCAGAATTAGACTTGGAAATACACAGTAGCGGGTGTGTGTGAAGTTATTCTGAATGACCCAATGTGCACCTTGAATATTATATACCCTTTTAGGGATAGATTTCAAATAGCTCTGATATAGCAGAAACCACTAAATTATGAAATTGCTAAATTGGGAATTGTATTTCAACCCAGAACAAGAAATGTGCTTGAACGGACACTAAATAACTCGCCCAGCTACAGCACTAAGGACAGATTTAGCGGGATATAAATTTGAGGCCTAGTATTTAGGCGCTGGGTGACCGGTATGGATTTAGTGACAGAATTAGACTGGGATATGGCCAAAAAATAAACAGACTATTGCTGGTTAAATGCACTTGGTGTGACAGCTTCACCCTGATGTAGGCTTTAGCCAAAAAACAACCACACCATTGAGGGTTAAATGCACTTGGTGACAGGCGCAGCTTGCCCCTGATTTAGTATATGGCCAAAAAATGAACAGACTATTGCTGGTTAAATGCACTTGGTGTGACAGCTTCACCCTGATGTAGGCTTTAGCCAAAAAACAACCACACCATTGAGGGTTAAATGCACTTGGTGACAGGCGCAGCTTGCCCCTGATTTTGTATATGGCCAAAAAATGAACAGACTATTGCTGGTTAAATGCACTTGGTGTGACAGCTTCACCCTGATGTAGGCTTTAGCCAAAAAACAACCACACCATTGAGGGTTAAATGCACTTGGTCGCAGCTTGTGCTGGCGCACCACAAGACACAAAATGGCCGCCGATCACCCCAGAAAAATGTGACTGACGAACGGTCTGTGCAGCCTAAAAACAGTGAGCAATTGAGGATCAGCAGCTCAATGATCCACAGCTGCAGATCGATCAGTTAATCAAGTCCTTTGGAGGAGTTAATCTGCCTAATCTCGCCCTACTGTCGCAGCCGTAACCTCTCCCTACGCTAATCAGAGCAGAGTGACGGGCGGCGCTATGTGACTCCAGCTTAAATAGAGGCTGGGTCACATGGTGCTCTGGCCAATCACAGCCATGCCAATAGTAGGCATGGCTGTGATGGCCTCTTGGGGCAAGTAGTATGACGCTTGTTGATTGGCTGCTTTGCAGCCTTTCAAAAAGCGCCAAGAAAGCGTCACAAAAGCGCGAAGAAAGCGACGAACACCGAACCCGAACCCGGACTTTTACGAAAATGTCCGGGTTCGGGTCCGTGTCACGGACACCCCAAAATTCGGTACGAACCCGAACTATACAGTTCGAGTTCGCTCATCCCTAAATATGAGCTCTCTTTTCATTTGTTTTTGCCCCTGATGTAGTATATGGCCAAAAAATGAACAGACTATTGCTGGTTAAATGCACTTGGTGTCACAGCTTGACCAACCACACTACTGAGGGTTAAATGCACTTGGTGACGGGCGCAGCTTGCCCCTGATGTAGTATATGGCCAAAAAATGAACAGACTATTGCTGGTTAAATGCACTTGGTGTCACAGCTTGACCAACCACACTACTGAGGGTTAAATGCACTTGGTGACGGGCGCAGCTTGCCCCTGATTTAGTATATGGCCAAAAAATGAACAGACTATTGCTGGTTAAATGCACTTGGTGTGATAGCTTGACCAACCACACTACTGAGGGTTAAATGCACTTGGTGACGGGCGCAGCTTGCCCCTGATGTAGTATATGGCCAAAAAATGAACAGACTATTGCTGGTTAAATGCACTTGGTGTCACAGCTTGACCAACCACACTACTGAGGGTTAAATGCACTTGGTGACGGGCGCAGCTTGCCCCTGATGTAGTATATGGCCAAAAAATGAACAGACTATTGCTGGTTAAATGCACTTGGTGACGGGCGCAGCTTGCCCCTGATTTAGTATATGGCCAAAAAATGAACAGACTATTGCTGGTTAAATGCACTTGGTGTGATAGCTTGACCAACCACACTACTGAGGGTTAAATGCACTTGGTGACGGGCGCAGCTTGCCCCTGATGTAGTATATGGCCAAAAAATGAACAGACTATTGCTGGTTAAATGCACTTGGTGTCACAGCTTGACCAACCACACTACTGAGGGTTAAATGCACTTGGTGACGGGCGCAGCTTGCCCCTGATGTAGTATATGGCCAAAAAATGAACAGACTATTGCTGGTTAAATGCACTTGGTGACGGGCGCAGCTTGCCCCTGATGTAGTATATGGCCAAAAAATAAACAGACTATTGCTGGTTAAATGCACTTGGTGTGACAGCTTCACCCTGATGTAGGCTTTAGCCAAAAAACAACCACACCATTGAGGGTTAAATGCACTTGGTCGCAGCTTGTGCTGGCGCACCACAAGACACAAAATGGCCGCCGATCACCCCAGAAAAATGTGACTGACAAACGGTCTGGGCAGCCTAAAAACAGTGAGCAATTGATTATCAGCAGCTCAATGATCCACAGCTGCAGATCGATCAATAATCAAGTACTTTGGAGGAGTTAATCTGCCTAATCTCGTCCTACTGTCGCAGCCGCAACCTCTCCCTACGCTAATCAGAGCAGAGTGACGGGCGGCGCTATGTGACTCCAGCTTAAATAGAGGCTGGGTCACATGGTGCTCTGGCCAATCACAGCCATGCCAATAGTAGGCATGGCTGTGATGGCCTCTTGGGGCAAGTAGTATGACGCTTGTTGATTGGCTGCTTTGCAGCCTTTCAAAAAGCGCCAAGAAAGCGTCACAAAAGCGCCAAGAAAGCGACGAACACCGAACCCGAACCCGGACTTTTACGAAAATGTCCGGGTTCGGGTCCGTGTCACGGACACCCCAAAATTCGGTACGAACCCGAACTATACAGTTCGAGTTCGCTCATCCCTAGTCCTGACTTACAATGCAAGTCAATCGGGACTGATCCGTTTGACGTTGACACAATATGGTGCAATTGCAAATGGATCCGTCCCCCATTGACTTTCAATGTAAAGTCAGGAGTCCCTATCGGGGTTTTCTCCAATCCGATGGTATATTTTAACTTGAAGCATCCCCATCACCATGGGAATGCCTCTATGTTAGAATATACCATTGGATTTGAGTTACATTGTGAAAACTCAGATCCGACAGTATATTCTAACACAGAGGCGTTCCCATGGTGATGGGGACGCTTCAAGTTAGAATATACTAAGAACTGTGGACATGACTGCCCCCTGCTGCCTGGCAGCCCCGATCTCTTACAGGGGGATGTGAACCGCACAATTAACCCCTCAGGTGCCGCACCTGAGGGGTTAATTGTGCGTATCATAGCCCCCTGTAAGAGATGAGGTGCTGCCAGGCAGAAGGGGGCAGACCCCCCTCCCTCCCCAGTTTTAAATTCATTGATGGCCAGTGCGGCCCCCCCACTCCCTCCCCTGTATTAACTTCATTGGTGGCCAGTGCGGCCCCCCCTGGCCCCTCCTCCCTCCCTCCCCTGTATTAAATTTATTGGTGGCCAGTGCTGCCCCCCGGCCCCTTCTCCCTCCGTCCCCTGTATTAAATTCATTGGTGGCCAGTGCGGCCTCCCCCCCCCGATCATTGGTGGCAGCGGAGAGTTCCGATCGGAGTCCCAGTTTAATTGCTAGGGCTCCGATCGGTAACCATGGCAACCAGGATGCTACTGTAGTTCTGTCTGCCATGGTTACTTAGCAATTTTAGAAGCATTATACTTACCTGCGCTGTCTGTGACCGGCCGGGCGCTCCTCCTACTGGTAAGTAAAAGGTCTGTGCGGCGCATTGCCTATAGCACTGACCTGTCACTTACCAGTAGGAGGAGCGCCCGGCCGGTCACAGACAGCACAGGTAAGTATAATGCTTCTAAAATTGCTAAGTAACCATGGCAGCCAGAACTGCAGTAGCATCCTGGTTGCCATGGTTACCGATCGGAGCCCCAGCGATTAAACTGGGACTCAGATCGGAACTCTCTGCTGCCACCAATGATGAGGGGGGGATTTTAATTAGGGGGGGAGGGGAGGCCGCACTGGCCACCAATGAATTTAATACAGGGGAGGGAGGGAGGTGGGGCCGCACTGGCCACCAATGAATTAAAAACTGGGGAGGGAGGGGGGTCTTCCCCCTGCTGCCTGGCAGCACCTGATCTCTTACAGGGGGCTATGATATGCACAATTAACCCCTTAGGTGCAGCACCTGAGGGGTTAATTGTGCAGATCACAGCCCCCTGTAAGAGATCGGGTTCTGCCAGGCAGCAGGGGGCAGTCATGTACACAGTTCTTTTAGTATATTCTAACCTGAAGTGTCCCCATCACTATGGGAACGCCTCTGTGTTAGAATATACTGGCGGATCTGAGTTTTCACAAAGTGAAAACTCAGCTCTGAAAAGGCTGTATGCAGACGGATCTGCGGATCCGTCTGTGCTAAAGTGGCCTACGGACACGGATCACGGACGCGGATGGCAATCTTGTGTGCCTCTGTGTTTTTTCACGGACCTATTGACTTGAATGGGTCCGTGAACCGTTGTCCGTCCAAAAAATAGGACAGGTCATATTTTTTTGACAGACAGGAAACACGGATCACGGACGTGGATGACAAATGGTGCATTTTCCGAGTTTTTAACGGACCTATTGAAAGTCAATGGGTCCGCAGAAAATCACGGACAACGGAACAATGGACACGGATGCACACAACGGTCGTGTGCATGAGGCCTAACAAAAATGATTTACAAGTTCAGGGAAAGATTATTCAATGTGTAGGGAAAGGATAGGGATGAATCATTCCACAGCTTTTATGTAGCACAGGGTTCAGTAAGGGAGAATACAGCCTGGGTATTAGGAACAATCCTAATCCACTCCTGTTTTTTTAGCATTAGCAATACTGATGGATTACTGACCAGATGCTGACCGAGTGAAGGCGGATACTCAATAGACAGGATCAATTTTTTGGGGGTCATTGTTCTGACGGATCAGAGGAAGGGCAAAATAATCACTGACATCAACACAAACTTACTGCTGACACCCTCTCCACTCTGTCGGGGGCTCTACCAGTATAAGCGTTTAATAGAACAGGTTCTGTAGACATCTATGTGGAATCAAAATCAAGTCAAAAGAGCAGGCACACCACCTTCTGGAGTAAAACTGTGACAGTAATTTATTCCAATGCAATATTAGTACACCATAAAAGGATCAGAAGATAAAATATGTATAAAAACATATACTCAATACATAATCAGTGCATATATCCAATACATATGAACAGAAGCGTATACTTAATACATCATTTGTGCAGATATCCAATACATAATAAAATTATATTGAAATTAAAAAAATATACACGCGTAAGTGGGCTTTTATGCCATTGCACTGAACGGACACTGTAGCCTCAACAGAGCGGTAAGAGCCTGATTCGCTGAATCATTTGCGCTTATTTTATATAGTGTGCTTATCCACATTGGGCTGTGACTTGACCTATTTGGTGGTGATCATCATTGGTAGCTACTATATTGCTGCATACTCAATATTGAGACTTCCTCCACACAGACATTGCTGTGTTTCCATTCTTGAGATGTTTTATACTGGATTTCGATCATCTGATGAGTAAAATGGGCTTTTGATGCTACAGTGTCCGTTCACTGCAATGGCATAAAAGCCCACTTACGTGTGTATATTTTTTTAAATTTCAATTTAATTTTTTTATGTATTGGATATCTGCACATATTATGTATTGAGTATACGCTTCTGTTCTTATATATTGTCTATATGCACTGATTATGTATTGAGTATATGTTTTTATTCATATTTTATCTTGATCCTTTTATGGTTTACTAATATTGCATTGGAATAAATTACTGTCACAGTTTTACTCCAGAAGGTGGTGTGCCTGCTCTTTTGGTTTGATTTTTACCCTCACTTTATACTGGGTGGGTGACCCAGTGAGCAGTGAACCCACCGTTATCCATCCCTCCAAGTGTTGAGCCTCCCATCTGTTTATTTCATCTATGTGGAATCAGCTGACGAAGGTGTAAAAGCAGTGCCGCTTCTTCTTGGCGCTAACATCGACCTGTTAGACTGAGTTCATACTTGAGTTATTTGGTCAGTTTTGGCCCCGTGACTGCCCTAATGAGTGAGGTGTGCAGTGATTCTAAAAATGTGCTCATCTCTAGAGATGAGCGAACCTCTGTTTTAAGTTCGGCGTCTAAAGTTCGGGTTTGGATTAGCGGAGAATCCCGATCTGGAACCGGATATGGATTACGACTTCCGTTGTGGTCCGTGGTAGCGGAATCAATAATGGCCGATTATTGATTCCGCTACCACGGACCACAACGGAAGTCGGAATCCATATCCGGTTCCAGATCGGGATTCTCCGCTAATCCAAACCCGAACTTTAGACGCCGAACTTAAAACAGAAGTTCGCTCATCTCTACTCATCTCTAATTGTAAGCTGTTTGACTGTTCCTCACAGTTTTTCCATAATGCTTGCTCAGAAAAAAAAAAAAAACATAACAGTCCAAGTTAAAATAAAATAAAATGTTAAATTGGCTGTTCAGTTTTCCCATATTGATGACTAAAAATTTGATTTGGACGCTTCGCCGAATTTTTCCCCAAAATTTGCTTTGTTCCGAATTAGTCACAAAGCGCACTAAATCAGCTATTTCCCAGCTGCAGGGAGAGCATATATCGGTGTACACGCATAGCTAGTCCTTTATTGGTAGTGAAACAGTTACTGTGACAGGCAGATGGAAACCCCAATAGCAGTAGAATCACACAGCTTATTCAAGCCAATTTGCTAATCAAGGCCTAATGGAATTGTATAACTATTAAAGCGGTTGTCTCATCATGGGCAATGTGGGCATTTCGTAGTATATGCCCCTTTGTCTTAATGGGTGTGAGTCCCACCGCTGGGACCCGCACCTATATCGAGAACGCATGTGCAGCCGCCCTCCATTCATTTTCTATGGGGCCTGTGAAAATAGCAGAGTGCTGACTACCATTCACTTCTATAGCGAGACTGCTTGGTGGTGGTCGGATCGGAGTCCTCCAGCCACCACCTTGCGGGGCTCCATTCTCGATATAGGCGTGGGACTTAGCGGAGTTGCACCTATAAGACAATGGGGGCTTAATGGGTGTGAGTCCCGCCGCTGGGACCCGCACCTATATCGAGAACGCATTTGCAGCCGCCCTCCATTCATTTTCTATGGGGCCTGTGAAAATAGCAGAGCGCTGACTACCATTCACTTCTATAGGGAGACTGCTTGGTGGTGGTCGGATCGGAGTCCTCCAGCCACCACCTTGCGGGGCTCCATTCTCGATATAGGCGTGGGTCTCAGCGGAGTTTCACCTATAAGACAATGGGGGCATACTCTATCAATATGCCCCATTGTCTATGATGAGACAACCCCTTTAAACAAGGTGGACACCCCAATATTAGAAAATTTATTCACCCCAATTTGACAATCAAGGCCTAATAGAATTGCTTATCTAGTAAACAAGGTGGACACTGTTTAATTAGCTCTGTGCCTATACAGGGATTGATACAAACTGTGCTACCCATCCCTTCAGATTACAGTCCTTGCACTGTCCCTGCAGTCTCCCTATGCTCACCCTATGCTCTCCCTAAAGTTTGTAAAAACTCTCCGTACGATCTCACTGCACTCTCCCTATCCAATATTCCATAATTAACAGCTTTTAGCAAAAATTTCCCTAGCACTTGTCACGTCTCTCCCTATTCATAGCCCACAGTGAAATGGCAATGACCGCACGGGATGAGGCTTATAAAGGGCTTTGACATCACAGGGGCTCGCTAGCTGCTGATTGGCTGTTTGCATGCTATTATGGGTGATCTCGCATTCTCGGGCATCTTACTTTCACTTTGCAACACGTGTAGCCACCATTTTATGAAAAAAAAACACGAAGTGCAAGGAAATTCGGATTTGTTGCAAATTAAATTTTCCAATTCCACTTCGGGTGCTTTGATTCACTCAACACTATTGATGACCTATCCCTTTACTTGAATGGGACGGAGGAGCTGTAATATCGACGGCGTGCAGGTAAACAGAAGAGAAGGCAGCACTAGCACAACAGTCTCTTCAAACAGCTGATTGGCAGGGGTGTTGAGAGTCAACCCCCCCCCCCCCCAGATATGATATTGATGACCAATACTGAGGACTATGGAAAAACTGGACAACCCCTTTAAAATAAAAAAAATAAAAAAATATAGAACACAGTCACTTCTCCACTATAGGGGTTGCCCTAAAAAAGAAAAATGGCTAAATGGCAGGGAAGGGTTCAACATAATAAAACAGGCTATGATTACTATTTCAAACCCCCTTTCACTCTAGTGCTGTCAATCTGGCCGGGCTTTGTTCACATGGCAGCAGCAGTAGCATGCAGGGGTGGGCAACCTCCGGCACTCCAACTGTTGTGAAACTACAACTCCCAGCATGCATGCTTGCTCTGCTTTTCTCAGAACTCATAGTAATAAAAGGAGCATGCTGGGGATAGTAGTTTCACAACAGCTGGAGTGCCGCAGATTGCCCACCTCTGCGACACGAACACTGCAGCCATTTACTGGCCTAAGCTGTCTCATGCCGTATACTGCTGAGGCAATGATTGACTGCATGTAGGGTATACGGAACATCATCGCTGCAGCCATTGGAGTGAAGAGCGGTCTGAAATGGTGAGTATAACTTGTTTTATTATTTTAACCCCTTCTCTGCCATTCAGAATTTTTTATTCTAACTTAGGAACCCCGCCCCCTTTAGAGGTTGGTTTCACAAGAGCATATTACTGGTGAATAGTTTAGGCTGTGTTACGGCCACAATTCTTGGCACTTGCAGCTTCCCTATGTTTGCTTCATTACATCCACTACTGTCGTTACGGGAAACTGGCCTAAGAGTAGTTCTTTTTATTAAACACTTCATATAAGAAGGTAAAACCTAAACAATTTAATATCAGCTTTTTATAACACATATTTGTTATATTTATCATGCCGTATTCAGTGTCAGGTGTCAAACCAGTAAATACTGCATTTTTAGGCCCCTTTCACACGGGCGAGTTTTCCGCGCGGGTGCAATGCGTGAGGTGAACGCATTGCACCCGCACTGAATCCGGACCCATTCATTTCTATGGGGCTGTGCACGTGAGCGGTGATTTTCATGCATCACTTGTGTGTTGCGTGAAAATTGATATCTAAAATGTTATCTTTATTAAGTTCATTTATAGACATACACACATAAAGAAAAAAACATTAAAATTATCAGAAATCAGTGAGGTATTATTGCTGGTTGTTAGCCGGTTGTCTACTGTTTGTCCCTTGATGCCTCTGGGGTGCGTAGATTGGAATTTATTACACTTTAAGCTATAGTGGTATCTAATATAATTAACTCTGGGGTGCCCCCTAGTTGGTTGATATCATCCACCTTTTCATGGGGTTTATTGTCATCACTTTGTTGCTGTATTACTGATCCTATGTTGTGCAGTCCCCTTCTATAGGCTCCACGGCCTGTGTAACATTTATGTCAATGTAGCTAAACAGCTCCTATTTTCATCCCTGTACAGAGGGTTACATTTGTGTTGACAGCTCTCTGTCTATTCAAATTGCTGCTGATTGCGCTGCGTCCTTGGCCAACTTGTTAGCTTTACTGGAGACCTCAATATTACTTGTTAATGATCAGTTTCGCCGGTGACTTGCCCCTCACTATATGCCACTGTAGCTATCTATGCCGCTGTTAGCATGCCCTAGGCTCCTCACTGATGCTGTCTAAAGCGCTATACTAATACGCCCCTCCCGACATATTTCGCCACATACGTGGCTTCGTCAGAGGATACCTAAAGGACCCCTAAAGGGATTGTTGGTCCTACAGACCATTTGTGTATTATATATAATATCCAGAGGGTCTCTAAATAGGGACTTAGAACATTATTCCATGAAAATTGCAATGCTCCTCTTTGTGCTTTTTTTTTACGTAACGCAGGCCCCATAGAAATGAATGGGGCTGCGTGAAAATTGCAAGTATCCGCAAGCAAGTGTGGATGTGGTGCGATTTTCACACACGGTTGCTAGGAGACGATCGGGATGGGGACCCGATCATTATTATTTTCCCTTATAACATGGTTATAAGGAAAAATAATAGCATTCTGAATACAGAATGCATAGTACAATAGGGCTTGAGGGGTTAAATTTTTTAAAAAATAATTCAACTCACCTCTCTTCTGTCTTCATCTGTGAGGAAAAGGACCTGTGGTGGCGTCACTGCTCTCATCACATGGTCCATCACACGATCCATCACCATGGTAAAAGACTGTCATCAAAGGTCCTATTCCTCAAAGATGAAGACAGAAGAGAAGCTGGGCTGCGCGAACAAGTGGATTAAGGTGAGTTACATATTTTTTTAACCCCTCCAGCCCTATTGTACTATGCTATTATTTGCCCTTATAACCATGTTTTAAGGGAAAATAATACAATCTACACAACCTTGAACCCAAACCTGAACTTCTGTGAAGAACAGGAGTCGTCCCGGAAGATTGGAAATTGGCAAATGTCGTGCCCATTCACAAGAAATGTAGTAGGGAGGAATCGAGCAACTATAGACCAGTGAGTCTGATATCAATAGTAGGCAAATTAATGGAAACCCTGTTAAAGGATAGGATTGTGGAACATCTAAAATCCCATGGATTGCAAGATGAAAAACAACATGGGTTTACTTCAGAGAGATCATGTCAAACAAATCTTATAGATTTTTTTGACTGGATGACTAAAATAATAGACGGTGGAGGTGCAGCAGACATCGCATATCTAGATTTTAGTAAGGCTTTTGACACTGTCCCACACAGAAGACTTATCAATAAACTGCAGTCATTGAGCATGGACTCCCATATTGTTGAGTGGATTAGGCAGTGGCTGAGTGACAGACAACAGAGGGTTGTAGTCAATGGAGAACATTCAAAACAAGGTCATGTTACCAGTGGGGTTCCACAGGGATCTGTACTGGTACCAATTTTGTTTAATATCTTCATAAGTGATATTGCAAAAGGCCTCGATGGTAAGGTTTGTCTTTTTGCTGATGACACAAAGATATGTAACAGGGTTGATGTTCCTGGAGGGAAACGCCAAATGGAAAAGGATTTAGGAAAACTAGAAGAATGGTCAGAACTCTGGCAACTGAAATTTAATGTGGATAAGTGCAAGATAATGCACCTGGGGCGTAAAAACCCAAGGGCAGAATATAGAATATTTGACACAGTCCTAACCTCAGTATCTGAGGAAAGGGATTTAGGAGTAATTATTTCAGAAGACTTAAAGGTGGGAAGACAATGTAATAGAGCAGCACGAAATGCCAGCAGAATGCTTGGATGTATAGGGAGAGGTATAAGCAGTAGAAAGAGTGAAGTGCTTATGCCGCTGTACAGAACACTGGTGAGACCTCACTTGGAGTATTGTGCGCAGTACTGGAGGCCATATCTCCAGAAGGATATAGATACTCTAGAGAGAGTTCAGAGAAGAGCTACTAAACTAGTACATGGATTGCAGGATACAACTTACCAGGAAAGGTTAAAAGACCTTAACATGTATAGCTTGGAAGAAAGAAGAGACAGAGGGGATATGATAGAAACTTTTAAATACATAAAGGGAATCAACTCGGTAAAGGAGGAGAGCATATTTAAAAGAAGAAAAACTACCACAAGAGGACATAGTTTTAAATTAGAGGGGCAAAGGTTTAAAAGTAATATAAGGAAGTATTACTTTACTGAGAGAGTAGTGGATGCATGGAATAGCCTTCCTGCAGAAGTGGTAGCTGCAAATACAGTGAAGGAGTTTAAGCATGCATAGGATAGGCATAAGGCTATCCTTCATATAAGATAGGGCCAGGGACTATTCATAGGATTCATATATATTGGGCAGACTAGATGGGCCAAATGGTTCTTATCTGCCGACACATTCTATGTTTCTATGTTTCTATGGGTACCACATTCAGTTTTTTATCACGCGCGTGCAAAACACATTGCACCCACGCGATAAAAACGGAACAATGAAACGCAATCGCAGTAAAAACTGACTGCAATTGGGTACCTACTTGCGCGGGTTTGCCTCATTGCACCTGGGATGCCTCCGGAGCCAAAACATGACGCCCGTGTGAAAGAGGCCTTACAGTTCGCATTACGAAGCATATTGCCAGGTTACATTTTCCTAAATCAGTAGTGCTACAAAAAGTCCCAGTGTAGCCCTAACCTAAGTTAAAGCAACAAGATATATTTACATCTTACATAATGAATGCTGTCTTGCTGTGCAAATAGCTCTTTTGCAGTTGGCAACCTGAACTGAAGTACTGCTTTCGGCCAAACTAGGGACAAATAATGAAATGCAGAGCAGATAGAATACTGAGCAAAATGAGTTCTTTAGAAGCTGGGCAACTTATTTTACAACCCCCTAACCAGGTTAGCCAAAGGGTGGCTGCAAATTTAGACCTTTAATTTGAAAACACCACTTTTTTGGCATCATTTTTTTGTTGGCCAGTAGGGAATTAAAAGACACACTATCAACGTCATTTTTTAGGCTTTTCCCATAGACAGGAAAAAAAAGTCTGAACAAAAGACTCGTCAAACGTATAAATAAAAAAACACAGCCTTTAAAGGAAAAAACTCAACTTTAGGGCCCTTGCACACGACTGTATGCCCTCCAGACATATAGAGGGCGTGAGCAGGACATATGTCCTGGAGCTACATTGATCGTGTGCAGGGGAGCACGCAACATCATAGGTTACTGTGATATTGTGTGTGTCGGATCTTATGAGTGCAGAAAAATAGCACTGCGGGCGGCGAGACTTGCACAGCATCATTGTAATCTATGATGCTGTGTGCTCCTGTGCGCGGGGTCAATGCCACTCCGGGACATATGGCCCGCTCACGGACTGGATGTCTCGGAGGGCATTTGGTCGTCTGCAAGGGCCCTTATGGTGTTTTTGTAAGACAAAAAACAGCCCAAAAACACAAAATGGTATGGAAGCACCCAGCAGGCACAGAGGACTAGTGATGTCCCGAACTATTTGCCGGCGAATAGTTCCCGGCGAACATAGCTTGTTCGCGTTCGCCGCTGCGGGCAAACATATGCGATGTTTGGTCCGCCCCCTATACATCATCATTGAGTAAACTTTGACCCTGTACCTCACAGTCAGCAAACACATTCCAGCCAATCAGCAGCAGACCCTCCCTCCCAGACCCTCCCACCTCCTAGACAGCATCCATTTTAGATTAATTCGGAAGCTGCATTCACAGTGAGAGGAGGGAGAGTGTAGCTGCTGCTGATTCAATAGGGAAAGCGTTAGCTAGGGCATTGTTCTGTGTCCACAGACTCATCTGCTGTAAGGACAGCGTCCTGACAGCACCCCAAAAAGCCCTTTTCAGGGCTGGTACATCAGTCTGCTTTTTTTTTTTTATATATATATATACAGTACAGACCAAAAGTTTGGACACACCTTCTCATTCAAAGAGTTTTCTTTATTTTCATGACTATGAAAATTGTAGATTCACACTGAAGGCATCAAAACTATGAATTAACACATGTGGAATTATATACATAACAAAAAAGTGTGAAACAACTGAAAATATGTCATATTCTAGGTTCTTCAAAGTAGCCACCTTTTGCTTTTATTACTGCTTTGCACACTCTTGGCATTCTCTTGATGAGCTTCAAGAGGTAGTCACCTGAAATGGTTTTCACTTCACAGGTGTGCCCTGTCAGGTTTAATAAGTGGGATTTCTTGCCTTATAAATAGGGTTGGGACCATCAGTTGCGTTGTGGAGAGGTCAGGTGGATACACAGCTGATAGTCCTACTGAATAGACTGTTAGAATTTGTATTATGGCAATAAAAAAGCAGCTAAGTAAAGAAAAACGAGTGGCCATCATTACTTTAAGAAATGAAGGTCAGTCAGTCCAAAAAATTGGGAAAACTTTGAAAGTGTCCCCAAGTGCAGTCACAAAAACCATCAAGCGCTACAAAGAAACTGGCTCACATGCGGACCGCCCCAGGAAAGGAAGACCAAGAGTCACCTCTGCTGCGGAGGATATGTTCATCCGAGTCACCAGCCTCAGAAATCGCAGGTTAACAGCAGCTCAGATTATAGACCAGGTCAATGCCACACAGAGTTCTAGCAGCAGACACATCTCTAGAACAACTGTTAAGAGGAGACTGTGTGAATCAGGCCTTCATGGTAGAATATCTGCTAGGAAACCACTGCTAAGGACAGGCAACAAGCAGAAGAGACTTATTTGGGCTAAAGAACACAAGGAATCGACATTAGACCAGTGGAAATCTGTGCTTTGGTCTGATGAGTCCAAATTTGAGATCTTTTGTTCCAACCACCGTGTCTTTGTGCAACGCAGAAAAGGTAAACGGATGGACTCTACATGCCTGGTTCCCACTGTGAAGCATGGAGGAGGAGGTGTGATGGTGTGGGGGTGCTTTGCTGGGAACACTGTTGGGGATTTAATCAAAATTGAAGGCATACTGAACCAGCATGGCTACCACAGCATCTTGCAGCGGCATGCTATTCCATCCGGTTTGCGTTTAGTTGGACCATCATTTATTTTTCAACAGGACAATGACCCCAAACACACCTCCAGGCTGTGTAAGGGCTATTTGACCATGAAGGAGAGTGATGGGGTGCTGCGCCAGATGACCTGGCCTCCACAGTCACCGGACCTGAACCCAATCGAGATGGTTTCGGGTGAGCTGGACCGCAGAGTGAAGGCAAAAGGGCCAACAAGTGCTAAGCATCTCTGGGAACTCCTTCAAGACTGTTGGAAGACTATTTCAGGTGACTACCTCTTGAAGCTCATCAAGAGAATGCCAAGAGTGTGCAAAGCAGTAATCAAAGCAAAAGGTGGCTACTTTGAAGAACCTAGAATATGACAGATTTTCAGTTGTTTCACACTTTTTTGTTATGTATATAACTCCACATGTGTTAATTCATAGTTTTGATGCCTTCAGTGTGAATCTACAATTTTCATAGTCAGGAAAATAAAGAAAACTCTTTGAATGAGAAGGTGTGTCCAAACTTTTGGTCTGTACTGTATATATACAAGAAAAATGTCAGCACTGGCTATAATCAGAAAAAATTAGGTGCACGTTCCAGGGAAATCGACTTCTTACCCCACCAATGTATCCAGAAAATGGACGGCACTCCAGTTAAATGAAATTGAGTGATTCCTTTATTCATCCATCTGGTGCAACGTTTCAGCTCCAAAATGAGCCTTTTTCAAGTCTTGAAAAAGGCTCATTTTGGAGCCGAAACGTTGCACCAGATGGATGAAAAAAGGAATCATTTAATTTCATTTAACTGGAGTGCCGTCCATTTTATGGATATATATATATATATATATATATATATATATATAATCGAAGAAATAGGACTGCACTCCGGACATTGATGAAAAAATCAAGTGGTTTTATTCACCCATAGTATGGCAAATCTTGCGACGTTTCAGCTCTTGCGAGCCTTTCTCAAGCTTGAGAAAGGCTCGCAAGAGCTGAAACGTCGCAAGATTTGCCATACTATGGGTGAATAAAACCACTTGATTTTTTCATCAATGTCCGGAGTGCAGTCCTATTTCTTCGATTATACTATTGGGGACTGCCGTCATCCCCCTTGGATTTTGCACCCACTCTTTATGTTGGTGCTCCCGCTGGACTTTCTTTTTCTATATATATATATATATATATATATATATATATACTGCTTAATTAAAACTGAATGTGTAAAAACTGAATACACGTAAACGGACAATTGAGTCCTGACTAGAGTCGAGCGGACACCTGGATGTTCGGGTTCGAGAAGTTCGGCCGAACTTCCCGAAAATGTTCGGGTTCGAGATCCGAACCCGATCCGAACTTCGTCCCGAACCCGAACCCCATTGAAGTCATTGGGGACCCAAACTTTTCGGCACTAAAAAGGCTGTAAAACAGCCCAGGAAAGTGCTAGAGGGCTGCAAAAGGCAGCAACATGTAGGTAAATCCCCTGCAAACAAATGTGGATAGGGAAATTAATAAAATAAAAATTAAATAAATAAAAATTAACCAAAATCAATTGGAGAGAGGTCCCATAGCAGAGAATCTGGCTTCACGTCACCCACCACTGGAACAGTCCATTCTCATATATTTAGGCCCCGGCACCCAAGCAGAGGAGAGAGGTCCCGTAACAGAGAATCTGTCTTCATGTCAGCAGAGAATCAGTCTGCATGTCATAGCAGAGAATCAGGCTTCACGTCAGCCACCACTGCAACAGTCCATTGTCAGATATTTAGGCCCAGCACCCAGGCAGAGGAGAGAGGTCCCATAACAGACAATCTGGCTTCATGTCAGCAGAGAATCAGTCTTCATATCATAGCAGAGAATCAGGCTTCACGTCAGCCACCAATGCAACAATCCATTGTCAGATATTTAGGCCCAGCACCCAGGCAGAGGAGAGAGGTCCCGTAACAGAGAATCTGGCTTCATGTCAGCAGAGAATCAGTCTTCATGTCATAGCAGAGAATCAGGCTTCACGTCAGCCACCACTGCAACAGTCCATTTTCATAAATTTAGGCCAAGCACCCAGGCAGAGGAGAGAGGTTCCGTAACACAGAATCTGGCTTCATGTCAGCAGAGAATCAGTCTTCATATCATAGCAGAGAATCAGGCTTCACGTCACCCACCACTGCAACAGTCCATTTTCATAAATTTAGGCCCAGCACCCAGGCAGAGGAGAGAGGTCCTGTAACAGACAATCTGGCTTCATGTCAGCAGAGAATCAGTCTTCATATCATAGCAGAGAATCAGGCTTCACGTCAGCCACCAATGCAACAGTCCATTGTCAGATATTTAGGCCCAGCACCCAGGCAGAGGAGAGAGGTCCCATAACAGACAATCTGGCTTCATGTCAGCAGAGAATCAGTCTTCATATCATAGCAGAGAATCAGGCTTCACGTCAGCCACAAATGCAACAGTCCATTGTCAGATATTTAGGCCCAGCACCCAGGCAGAGGAGAGAGGTCCCGTAACAGAGAATCTGGCTTCATGTCAGCAGAGAATCAGTCTTCATGTCATAGCAGAGAAACAGGCTTCACGTCAGCCACCACTGCAACAGTCCATTTTCATAAAATTAGGCCAAGCACCCAGGCAGAGGAGAGAGGTTCCGTAACACAGAATCTGGCTTCATGTCAGCAGAGAATCAGTCTTCATATCATAGCAGAGAATCAGGCTTCACGTCACCCACCACTGCAACAGTCCATTTTCATAAATTTAGGCCCAGCACCCAGGCAGAGGAGAGAGGTCCTGTAACAGACAATCTGGCTTCATGTCAGCAGAGAATCAGTCTTCATATCATAGCAGAGAATCAGGCTTCACGTCAGCCACCAATGCAACAGTCCATTGTCAGATATTTAGGCCCAGCACCCAGGCAGAGGAGAGAGGTCCCATAACAGACAATCTGGCTTCATGTCAGCAGAGAATCAGTCTTCATGTCATAGCAGAGAATCAGGCTTCACGTCACCCACCACTGTAACAGTCCATTTTCATAAATTTAGGCCCAGCACCCAGGCAGAGGAGAGAGGTCCCGTAACAGACAATCTGGCTTCATGTCAGCAGAGAATTAGTCTGCATGTCATAGCAGAAAATCAGGCTTCACGTCAGCCACCACTGCAACAGTCCATTGTCAGATATTTAGGCCCAGCACCCAGGCAGAGGAGAGAGGTCCCATAACAGAGAATCTGGCTTCATGTCAGCAGAGAATTAGTCTTCATGTCATAGCAGAGAATCAGGCTTCACGTCACCCAACACTGTAACAGTCCATTTTCATAAATTTAGGCCCAGCACCCAGGCAGAGGAGAGAGGTCCCGTAACAGAGGATCTGGCGTCATGTCAGCAGAGAATTAGTCTTCATGTCATAGCAGAGAATCAGGCTTCACGTCACCCACCACTGTAACAGTCCATTTTCATAAACTTAGGCCCAGCACCCAGGCAGAGGAGAGAGGTCCCGTAACAGAGAATCTGGCTTCATGTCAGCAGAGAATTAGTCTGCATGTCATAGCAGAGAATCAGGCTTCACGTCAGCTACCAGTGCAACAGTCCATTGGCATATATTTAGGCCCAGCACCCAGGCAGAGGAGAGAGGTCCCGTAACAGAGGATCTGGCTTCATGTCAGCAGAGAATTAGTCTGCATGTCATAGCAGAGAATCAGGCTTCACGTCAGCTACCAGTGCAACAGTCCATTGGCATATATTTAGGCCCAGCACCCAGGCAGAGGAGAGAGGTCCCGTAACAGAGGATCTGGCTTCATGTCAGCAGAGAATTAGTCTGCATGTCATAGTAGAAAATCAGGCTTCACGTCAGCCACCACTGCAACAGTCCATTGGCATATATTTAGGCCCAGCACCCAGGCAGAGGAGAGAGGTCCCGTAACAGAGAATCTGGCTTCATGTCAGCAGAGAATTAGTCTGCATGTCATAGCAGAGAATCAGGCTTCACGTCAGCTACCAGTGCAACAGTCCATTGGCATATATTTAGGCCAAGCACCCAGGCAGAGGAGAGAGGTCCCGTAACAGAGGATCTGGCTTCATGTCAGCAGAGAATTAGTCTGCATGTCATAGCAGAAAATCAGGCTTTACGTCAGCCACCACTGCAACAGTCCAATGTCAGATATTTAGGCCCAGCACCCAGGCAGAGGAGAGAGGTCCCGTAACAGAGAATCTAGCTTCATGTCAGCAGAGAATTAGTCTGCATGTCATAGCAGAGAATCAGGCTTCACGTCATCTACCAGTGCAACAGTCCATTGGCATATATTTAGGCCCAGCACCCAGGCAGAGGAGAGAGGTCCCGTAACAGAGGATCTGGCTTCATGTCAGCAGAGAATTAGTCTGCATGTCATAGCAGAAAATCAGGCTTCACGTCAGCCACCACTGCAACAGTCCAATGTCAGATATTTAGGCCCAGCACCCAGGCAAAAGAAGAGAGGTCCCGTAACAGAGAATCTAGCTTCATGTCAGCAGAGAATTAGTCTGCATGTCATAGCAGAGAATCAGGCTTCACGTCAGCTACCAGTGCAACAGTCCATTGGCATATATTTAGGCCCAGCACCCAGGCAGAGGAGAGAGGTCCCGTAACAGAGGATCTGGCTTCATGTCAGCAGAGAATTAGTCTGCATGTCATAGCAGAAAATCAGGCTTCACGTCAGCCACCACTGCAACAGTCCATTGTCAGATATTTAGGCCCAGCACCCAGGCAGAGGAGAAAGGTCCCGTAACAGAGAATCTGGCTTCATGTCAGCAGAGAATTAGTCTGCATGTCATAGCAGAGAATCAGGCTTCACGTCAGATACCAGTGCAACAGTCCATTGGCATATATTTAGGCCCAGCACCCAGGCAGAGGAGAGAGGTCCCGTAACAGAGGATCTGGCTTCATGTCAGCAGAGAATTAGTCTGCATGTCATAGCAGAAAATCAGGCTTCACGTCAGCCACCACTGCAACAGTCCATTGTCAGATATGTAGGCCCAGCACCCAGGCAGAGGAGAGAGGTCCCATAACAGAGGATCTGGCTTCATGTCAGCAGAGAATTAGTCTGCATGTCATAGCAGAAAATCAGGATTCACGTCAGCCACCACTGCAACAGTCCATTGTCAGATATTTAGGCCCAGCACCCAGGCAGAGGAGAGAAGTCCCGTAACAGAGAATCTGGCTTCATGTCAGCAGAGAATTAGTCTGCATGTCATAGCAGAGAATCAGGCTTCACGTCAGCTACCAGTGCAACTGTCCATTGGCATATATTTAGGCCCAGCACCCAGGCAGAGGAGAGAGGTCCCGTAACCGAGGATCTGGCTTCATGTCAGCAGAGAATTAGTCTGCATGTCATAGCAGAAAATCTGGCTTCACGTCAGCCACCACTGCAACAGTCCATTGTCAGATATTTAGGCCCAGCACCCAGGCAGAGGAGAGAGGTCCCGTAACAGAGGATCTGGCTTCATGTCAGCAGAGAATTAGTCTGCATGCCATAGCAGAAAATCAGGCTTCATGTCAGCCACCACTGCAACAGTCCATTGTCAGATATTTAGGCCCAGCACCCAGGCAGAGGAGAGAGGTCCCGTAACAGAGGATCTGGCTTCATGTCAGCAGAGAATCAGTCTGCATGTCATAGCAGAGAATCAGGCTTCACGTCAGCTACCAGTGCAACAGTCCATTGGCATATATTTAGGCCCAGCACCCAGGCAGAGGAGAGAGGTCCCGTAACAGAGAATCTGTCTTCATGTCAGCAGAGAATTAGTCTGCATGTCATAGCAGAAAATCAGGCTTCACGTCAGCCACCACTGCAACAGTCCATTGTCAGATATTTAGGCCCAGCACCCAGGCAGAGGAGAGAGGTCCCGTAACAGAGAATCTGGCTTCATGTCAGCAGAGAATTAGTCTGCATGTCATAGCAGAGAATCAGGCTTCACGTCAGCTACCAGTGCAACAGTGCATTGGCATATATTTAGGCCCAGCACCCAGGCAGAGGAGAGAGGTCCCGTAACAGAGGATCTGGCTTCATGTCAGCAGAGAATTAATAAACAGAAAATGCGGGAACCGCGCTCTAACAAACAGTTAATGTCAGTTCTTGAACCTTGCAACCACAGAAGACCGGACGTCCACTCCAGCTCGCAGAGGCGAAAATAATGTTCGTACGAACAGATGTATAAACCGCCTCCTGCTGGTCCACAGGTCTTATAAAGGTTCACCAACCATGGAATCCAAAACCCCGGACACGGATACCTTCAAGAAGGAATAGAACAAATGGTGCAATACCCTCGGGATCTTAAGACGTAAGCGGTTTATTGTACTTACAATTATTAAATGACAAACTTGCACATAGAAATGCCCGACCCGGGTTTCGCTATTCGCTTCTTCAGGGGCTGCGATGCACTCACCGCTGCAAACACGAGTAAAATGTCTTCTACCCCGGAACTGAAACGGACTTCCGTTTTCAGATTGCTTATCACCTACAGGTGTCCGATATCACATGTGCATGATATAAACATATAAAATCAAACATGCATAATATAAACATATAAAATCGAGTGTGCATAATACAGACGTATAAAATAACATGAATGATCGACACATACAGTATAAATACATAAAAAATTCTTTTCTCATATAAAATGATTATAAAATATATAAAAAATGTGCTGGTATCAAAAGATCAAGCCATACAAACTGCTTTTATATCCCACTCTATATTTAATCCCTGTGGGTGTAAAGTGTCCATCTCATATATCCATTGCGCCTCTTTTTTATTAATTTGCGTGGCGGGATTACCTCCACGCCAATAGCGTTTTACTAGTTCAATACCGCAAAATTTTAAACCATTGGGATCTTTTTGGTGGACTCTTTTAAAATGGGCTGAAACACTATGTGTCTCCAGCCCCTTTCTGATATTTCTAATGTGTTCTGCCACCCGAACTTTAAGCTTCCTAAGTGTTCTACCTATATATTGGAGCCCACAAGGGCACTCCAACATATAGATAACTCCCATGGTTTCACAGGAGATATTTCCCTTTATCTTTAACGTGGTAGTTTTGGAGGTAGATATAATTTCTTTTATTTTAGATTTTTTCTTTTCTTCCCTGGAGCGGTTTTTGCAACAAGGGCAGAAACCACACCAGGTAAAGGCATTAGAGGAATTAGTAGTGGTGGGATCATTTTTCACAAAGCTGTGTACAATGCGGTTCCTGACAGTAGGGGCTCTTTTAAAAATAAACGGAGGTATTTTTGGGATAAGGTCTCCAATAACCCGATCATTTTTTAAAACATTCCAGTTCTGATGGATAATTTTTCTGATCTGGGGGCACATAGTAGAATAGGACGTGGAGAAGGCAAATTGGTACTTATCCCTTATCTGATTTGGATCCATATTTTTATTCTTTATTTTAGGGTTATCTGATTTTACTTCTTCTCTCTGTTTATATAATGTTTCCTTTTCATATCCCTTTTCTATGAACCGATCTATAATGATGTTACTTTGATTCTCAAAATCTTCTACATTGGTGCAATTCCTTCTGATACGTTGTAGCTGTCCTTTCGGTACATTGCACAACCAGGGCTTATGATGACAGCTACTCCTTTCTATATATCCATTCCGATCAGTGGGCTTGAAATAAGTTTTGGTTGTGATTCTTCCTTGTTCTAACATGATTTCTAGATCAAGAAAGTGGATGGTGGTTTTACTAATCTCCTCAGTGAATTTTATATTCCATTCATTGGAATTGATATAGGAGATGAAATTCAACAATCCCTTTTCAGTGCCCTGCCAAATACCAATGCAGTCATCGATATATCTTTTCCAAAAACTAAGACTGCCATCCACGGTATCTCTCTTTAGTGCAGGGGAGATGGTGAAATGTTCCCAGTATGCCATAAAGAGGTTGGCAAAACTTGGTGCGAATTTCGCACCCATCGCCACACCAGAAGTTTGCAGAAAATAGTAATCATTATACCAAAAATAATTGTGTTTTAAACAATATTCTATACAGTCCAGGATAAATGTTTTTTGATTTTCACCCATCTGCTCATCCCCATCCAAATAAAATTTGACCGCGTTCATGCCGATTTCGTTAGGTATTATAGTATATAACGATGTAACATCCAGGGTCATTAAATAGGTGTTATCTGAGATGTTATCAATATCTTTCATCAACTCCAATATATGCCCTGTGTCTCTTAAATAAGAGGGAGTAGTAGTCACAAAACGCTGTAAAAAAATATCTATATACTCTGATACTCTACTGGTGATTGAGTCGATACCAGAGACTATCGGTCTCCCAGGGGGGCGCTCCACATTTTTGTGCACCTTTGGTAAATAATATATAGTGGGAGTTTTTGGATGTAAATTGTTTAAATACTGATATTCTTTCTGGTTAAGGACCCCTTGAGCAAAACCTCTATCCAGAAGGATTTTTAATTGCTTTTTATATTCGATGACCGGATCACCTCTTAGTTTTTTGTATGTCTTTTCATCACTCAAGATTCTCACCATTTCGGCATCATAATCAGCCTTATCTAACACCACTATCCCCCCCCCTTTGTCGGCTGGTTTAATTATTATTTTGTCATGTTGTTCTAGATTTTTTAAAGCCTCTTTTTCTTTTTTACTTAAATTATTCTGCTTCATGCCCTTTGTATTTATTTGGTCAAGTCCCTTCAATACCCCACGTTTGAATGCTTCAATACATTCATTTTCTTTGTTATCTGGATAAAATGTGGATTTGTTCCTTAAATCTGTATATATCCCCGTCCCATCTGTTTGGGGAGCCCTAATAGGGTTTTTTATAAGGTATTTACGAATGTTAAGTTTTCTGATGAAGCGGTGTAGGTCCAAGTAGGTCTCAAATTTGTTACCCTGATATGTGGGTGCAAACTTGAGACCCTTACCTAAGACCGACAGCTCCTCCGATGACAAAATATGTGAACTTAAATTGTAAATACCTATTGAGTTCCCCTGCCTTTCTTCGCCTCGGGGCTTATTATGTCTCCTTCCTCCTCTATTGCCTCTACCTCTCTTTTTTTCTCTTTCTGGGCGTTTCCTCCTTCTTTTGCTGTGTTTGTGGTATTTGCGGTATTTTTCCTTTTACTAGTTTGTGAGGAAAATTTTGTTCCTGGACACTATTGTCAATTCTTTCATTAGGATATGATCGTATTTCATTGCTAGTTTCCCTTTCAATATAGGTTTCATTTTTTTTATTATGTATTTTAGGGGAATAAGTCTCCCTTCTACTATATCCTGTTTTATTCTCAGTAGCTTGTTTCATTATAATACATATCATTATGATTCCTATAATTTGTTTCAGTTTGATACCTACCATTATGTTCAGGTGCATAATTGTCCCTACCTCTATAATTAGAATACGGGCGGTATTGTTGTCTAAACCTCCCTTGATTTTGGTATTCTCGGGGGCCCTGATGGTACCAATTGTTATTTCCTCGATATGGCTGGGTATTATAGTGGGAATGGCCATCCCCTTCATAGTTGTATTGGCCATAATTTTTTCGATACCCATTCCACCTGGGTCTATAACCCCGAGGATTTTTTTGACCCCAACCTGAGTTAGATTCTACATGGTAATTCTGTGTAGTGTTTTTCTGTACGGTATTCTCATTGTTTGTAGGTTCACTGACAAAAACTGCTATTTCTTCCTTTTTTTGTTGTTTCCATTTGTACACTGTGTTATTTTTATAATCATCAACTACCTTTAGATACTTTTTTTGTTTTTTCTTTTTCACTTCTTGCTCGGCCTTCACTACCTCCTTCTGGCATTTGAGTGATAATTCATGATATTCGGGTAGTTCTTTAAACGGCGCTAGTTTAGTTTTTATGTCATCTATCTTATTACATAACGAGGTGAGTTTCCTTTTCCTCCTTTCAATAATAAATCTTATCGCTCCAAGACCACATAAATTAACAAAATCTTCCCATTCCCTTAAGTCTTCTTCAATATCGGAATTGAAAGGCAGTTGCCACCTTAGACCCTCTGGAATTTTTTCTTCTACCAGAAGTTTTTCCAGGGATATCACATCCCAGATGGTCCTGATTTCTTTAACCATCAGCGCCTCTAGATTGTTAAATACAACATCAATGTCATTACTACACTGAGGCTGTGGTTTTTCATTGAAAACTTCATGTACATTTAAATGCATATTTTCTCTAAATGTGAAAATATCTACGTCCATACTTCACACCAAATGAACCCAGATACAAAAGAGAGTTATATAATATTATCTGGTGTGAAGTTAATGAACCTCAGCAGCGGTCCCCTTAAGGGAGTAGGTTCGATCTCCTGAACGAATTTATAAACAGAAAATGCGGGAACCGCGCTCTAACAAACAGTTAATGTCAGTTCTTGAACCTTGCAACCACAGAAGACCGGACGTCCACTCCAGCTCGCAGAGGCGAAAATAATGTTCGTACGAACAGATGTATAAACCGCCTCCTGCTGGTCCACAGGTCTTATAAAGGTTCACCAACCATGGAATCCAAAACCCCGGACACGGATACCTTCAAGAAGGAATAGAACAAATGGTGCAATACCCTCGGGATCTTAAGACGTAAGCGGTTTATTGTACTTACAATTATTAAATGACAAACTTGCACATAGAAATGCCCGACCCGGGTTTCGCTATTCGCTTCTTCAGGGGCTGCGATGCACTCACCGCTGCAAACACGAGTAAAATGTCTTCTACCCCGGTTTCATAATAAAAAAAATGAAACCTATATTGAAAGGGAAACTAGCAATGAAATACGATCATATCCTAATGAAAGAATTGACAATAGTGTCCAGGAACAAAATTTTCCTCACAAACTAGTAAAAGGAAAAATACCGCAAATACCACAAACACAGCAAAAGAAGGAGGAAACGCCCAGAAAGAAGAAAAAAAGAGAGGTAGAGGCAATAGAGGAGGAAGGAGACATAATAAGCCCCGAAGCGAAGAAAGGCAGGGGAACTCAATAGGTATTTACAATTTAAGTTCACATATTTTGTCATCGGAGGAGCTGTCGGTCTTAGGTAAGGGTCTCAAGTTTGCACCCACATATCAGGGTAACAAATTTGAGACCTACTTGGACCTACACCGCTTCATCAGAAAACTTAACATTCGTAAATACCTTATAAAAAACCCTATTAGGGCTCCCCAAACAGATGGGACGGGGATATATACAGATTTAAGGAACAAATCCACATTTTATCCAGATAACAAAGAAAATGAATGTATTGAAGCATTCAAACGTGGGGTATTGAAGGGACTTGACCAAATAAATACAAAGGGCATGAAGCAGAATAATTTAAGTAAAAAAGAAAAAGAGGCTTTAAAAAATCTAGAACAACATGACAAAATAATAATTAAACCAGCCGACAAAGGGGGGGGGATAGTGGTGTTAGATAAGGCTGATTATGATGCCGAAATGGTGAGAATCTTGAGTGATGAAAAGACATACAAAAAACTAAGAGGTGATCCGGTCATCGAATATAAAAAGCAATTAAAAATCCTTCTGGATAGAGGTTTTGCTCAAGGGGTCCTTAACCAGAAAGAATATCAGTATTTAAACAATTTACATCCAAAAACTCCCACTATATATTATTTACCAAAGGTGCACAAAAATGTGGAGCGCCCCCCTGGGAGACCGATAGTCTCTGGTATCGACTCAATCACCAGTAGAGTATCAGAGTATATAGATATTTTTTTACAGCGTTTTGTGACTACTACTCCCTCTTATTTAAGAGACACAGGGCATATATTGGAGTTGATGAAAGATATTGATAACATCTCAGATAACACCTATTTAATGACCCTGGATGTTACATCGTTATATACTATAATACCTAACGAAATCGGCATGAACGCGGTCAAATTTTATTTGGATGGGGATGAGCAGATGGGTGAAAATCAAAAAACATTTATCCTGGACTGTATAGAATATTGTTTAAAACACAATTATTTTTGGTATAATGATTACTATTTTCTGCAAACTTCTGGTGTGGCGATGGGTGCGAAATTCGCACCAAGTTTTGCCAACCTCTTTATGGCATACTGGGAACATTTCACCATCTCCCCTGCACTAAAGAGAGATACCGTGGATGGCAGTCTTAGTTTTTGGAAAAGATATATCGATGACTGCATTGGTATTTGGCAGGGCACTGAAAAGGGATTGTTGAATTTCATCTCCTATATCAATTCCAATGAATGGAATATAAAATTCACTGAGGAGATTAGTAAAACCACCATCCACTTTCTTGATCTAGAAATCATGTTAGAACAAGGAAGAATCACAACCAAAACTTATTTCAAGCCCACTGATCGGAATGGATATATAGAAAGGAGTAGCTGTCATCATAAGCCCTGGTTGTGCAATGTACCGAAAGGACAGCTACAACGTATCAGAAGGAATTGCACCAATGTAGAAGATTTTGAGAATCAAAGTAACATCATTATAGATCGGTTCATAGAAAAGGGATATGAAAAGGAAACATTATATAAACAGAGAGAAGAAGTAAAATCAGATAACCCTAAAATAAAGAATAAAAATATGGATCCAAATCAGATAAGGGATAAGTACCAATTTGCCTTCTCCACGTCCTATTCTACTATGTGCCCCCAGATCAGAAAAATTATCCATCAGAACTGGAATGTTTTAAAAAATGATCGGGTTATTGGAGACCTTATCCCAAAAATACCTCCGTTTATTTTTAAAAGAGCCCCTACTGTCAGGAACCGCATTGTACACAGCTTTGTGAAAAATGATCCCACCACTACTAATTCCTCTAATGCCTTTACCTGGTGTGGTTTCTGCCCTTGTTGCAAAAACCGCTCCAGGGAAGAAAAGAAAAAATCTAAAATAAAAGAAATTATATCTACCTCCAAAACTACCACGTTAAAGATAAAGGGAAATATCTCCTGTGAAACCATGGGAGTTATCTATATGTTGGAGTGCCCTTGTGGGCTCCAATATATAGGTAGAACACTTAGGAAGCTTAAAGTTCGGGTGGCAGAACACATTAGAAATATCAGAAAGGGGCTGGAGACACATAGTGTTTCAGCCCATTTTAAAAGAGTCCACCAAAAAGATCCCAATGGTTTAAAATTTTGCGGTATTGAACTAGTAAAACGCTATTGGCGTGGAGGTAATCCCGCCACGCAAATTAATAAAAAAGAGGCGCAATGGATATATGAGATGGATACTTTACACCCACAGGGATTAAATATAGAGTGGGATATAAAAGCAGTTTGTATGGCTTGATCTTTTGATACCAGCACATTTTTTATATATTTTATAATCATTTTATATGAGAAAAGAATTTTTTATGTATTTATACTGTATGTGTCGATCATTCATGTTATTTTATACGTCTGTATTATGCACACTCGATTTTATATGTTTATATTATGCATGTTTGATTTTATATGTTTATATCATGCACATGTGATATCGGACACCTGTAGGTGATAAGCAATCTGAAAACGGAAGTCAGTTTCAGTTCCGGGGTAGAAGACATTTTACTCGTGTTTGCAGCGGTGAGTGCATCGCAGCCCCTGAAGAAGCGAATAGCGAAACCCGGGTCGGGCATTTCTATGTGCAAGTTTGTCATTTAATAATTGTAAGTACAATAAACCGCTTACGTCTTAAGATCCCGAGGGTATTGCACCATTTGTTCTATTCCTTCTTGAAGGTATCCGTGTCCGGGGTTTTGGATTCCATGGTTGGTGAACCTTTATAAGACCTGTGGACCAGCAGGAGGCGGTTTATACATCTGTTCGTACGAACATTATTTTCGCCTCTGCGAGCTGGAGTGGACGTCCGGTCTTCTGTGGTTGCAAGGTTCAAGAACTGACATTAACTGTTTGTTAGAGCGCGGTTCCCGCATTTTCTGTTTATAAATTCGTTCAGGAGATCGAACCTACTCCCTTAAGGGGACCGCTGCTGAGGTTCATTAACTTCACACCAGATAATATTATATAACTCTCTCAGCAGAGAATTAGTCTGCATGTCATAGCAGAAAATCAGGCTTCACGTCAGCCACCACTGCAACAGTCCATTGTCAGATATTTAGGCCCAGCACCCAGGCAGAGGAGAGAGGTCCCGTAACAGAGAATCTGGCTTTATGTCAGCAGAGAATTAGTCTGCATGTCATAGCAGAGAATCAGGCTTCACGTCAGCCACCACTGCAACAGTCCATTGTCAGATATTTAGGCCCAGCACCCAGGCAGAGGAGAGAGGTCCCGTAACAGGGGATCTGGCTTCATGTCAGCAGAGAATTACTCTGCATGTCATAGCAGAGAATCAGGCTTCACGTCAGCCACCACTGCAACAGTGCATTGGCAGATATTTAGGCCCAGCACCCAGGCAGAGGAGAGAGGTCCCGTAACAGAGAATCTGGCTTCATGTCAGCAGAGAATTAGTCTGCATGTCATAGCAGAGAATCAGGCTTCACGTCACCCAACATTGGAACAGTCCATTGGCATATATTTAGGCCCCGGCACCCAGACAGAGGAGATGTTCTATCAACTTTGGGTAGCCTCACAATATAATAGTAAAATGAAAATAAAAATAGGATTGAATGAGGAAGTGCCCTGGAGTACAATAATATATGGTTAGGGGAGGTAGTTAATGTCTAATCTGGACAAGGGACGGACAGGTCCTGTGGGATCCATGCCTGGTTCATTTTTATGAACGTCAGCTTGTCCACATTGGCTGTAGACAGGCGGCTGCGTTTGTCTGTAATGACGCCCCCTGCCGTGCTGAATACACGTTCAGACAAAACGCTGGCCGCCGGGCAGGCCAGCACCTCCAAGGCATAAAAGGCTAGCTCTGGCCACGTGGACAATTTAGAGACCCAGAAGTTGAATGGGGCCGAACCATCAGTAAGTACGTGGAGGGGTGTGCACACGTACTGTTCCACCATGTTAGTGAAATGTTGCCTCCTGCTAACACGTTGCGTATCAGGTGGTGGTGCAGTTAGCTGTGGCGTGTTGACAAAACTTTTCCACATCTCTGCCATGCTAACCCTGCCCTCAGAGGAGCTGGCCGTGACACAGCTGCCTTGGCGACCTCTTGCTCCTCCTCTGCCTTGGCCTTGGGCTTCCACTTGTTCCCCTGTGACATTTGGGAATGCTCTAAGTAGCGCGTCTACCAATGTGCGCTTGTACTCGCGCATCTTCCTATCACGCTCCAGTGCAGGAAGTAAGGTGGGCACATTGTCTTTGTAGCGTGGATCCAGCAGGGTGGCAACCCAGTAGTCCGCACACGTTAAAATGTGGGCAACTCTGCTGTCGTTGCGCAGGCACTGCAGCATGTAGTCGCTTATGTGTGCCAGGATGCCCCGGGGTAAGGACAAGCTGTCCTCTGTGGGAGGCGTATCGTCATCGTCCTGCCTTTCCCCCCAGCCACGCACCAGTGATGGGCCCGAGCTGCGTTGAGTGCCACCCCGCTGTGACCATGCTTCATGCCACCTCCTCTTCCATCATCGCCCTAAGTGTTTACTCAAGGAGACATAGAAGTGGTATTGTAATGCTGATAACGGCGTCATCGCCACTGGCCATGTTGGTGGAGTACTCGAAACAGCGCAACAGGGCACACAGGTCTCGCATGGAGGCCCAGTCATTGGTGGTGAAGTGGTGCTGTTCCGTAGTACGACTGACCCGTGCGTGCTGCAGCTGAAACTCCACTATGGCCTGCTGCTGCTCGCACAGTCTGTCCAGCATGTGCAAGGTGGAGTTCCACCTGGTGGGCACGTCGCATATGAGGCGGTGAGCGGGAAGGCCGAAGTTACGCTGTAGCGCAGACAGGCGAGCAGCGGCAGGATGTGAACGCCGGAAGCGCGAACAGACGGCCCGCACTTTATGCAGCAGCTCTGACATGTTGGGGTAGTTGTGAATGAACTTCTGCACCACCAAATTCAGCACATGCGCCAGGCAAGGGATGTGCGTCAAACCGGCTAGTCCCAGAGCTGCAACGAGATTTCGCCCATTATCGCACACCACCAGGCCGGGCTTGAGGCTCACCGGCAGCAACCACTCGTCGGTCTGTTGTTCTATACCCCGCCACAACTCCTGTGCGGTGTGGGGCCTGTCCCCCAAACATATGAGTTTCATAATGGCCTGCTGACGTTTACCCCGGGCTGTGCTGAAGTTGGTGGTGAAGGTGTGTGGCTGACTGGATGAGCAGGTGAAGGAAGAGGAGGAGGAAGCCGAGAAGGAGGAGGTGGCAACAGGAGGCAAAGAATGTTGCCCTGCGATCCTTGGCGGCGGAAGGACGTGCGCCAAACAGCTCTCCGCTTGGGGCCCAGCTGCCACTACATTTACCCAGTGTGCAGTTAGGGAGATATAGCGTCCCTGGCCGTGCTTACTGGTCCACGTATCTGTGGTTAGGTGGACCTTGCTACAGATGGCGTTGCGCAGTGCACACTTGATTTTATCGGATACTTGGTTGTGCAGGGAAGGCACGGCTCTCTTGGAGAAGTAGTGGCGGCTGGGAACAACATACTGTGGGACAGCAAGCGACATGAGCTGTTTGAAGCTGTCTGTGTCCACCAGCCTAAATGACAGCATTTCATAGGCCAGTAGTTTAGAAATGCTGGCATTCAGGGCCAGGGATCGAGGGTGGCTAGGTGGGAATTTACGCTTTCTCTCAAATGTTTGTGAGATGGAGAGCTAAACGCTGCCGTGTGACATGGTTGAGACGCTTGGTGACGGAGGTGGTGGTGGTGTTGGTGGTACATCCCCTGTTTGCTGGGCGGCAGGTGCCAACGTTCCTCCAGAGGCGGAGGAAGAGGCCGAGGCGGCAGCAGCAGAAGAGGCCGAGGCGGTAGCAGCAGAAGAGGTAGCAGGGGGAGCCTGAGTGACTTCCTTGGTTTTAAGGTGTTTACTCCACTGCAGTTCATGCTTTGCATGCAGGTGCCTGGTCATGCAGGTTGTGCTAAGGTTCAGAACGTTAATGCCTCGCTTCAGGCTCTGATGGCATAGCGTGCAAACCACTCGGGTCTTGTCGTCAGCACATTGTTTGAAGAAGTGCCATGCCAGGGAACTCCTTGAAGCTGCCTTTGGGGTGCTCGGTCCCAGATGGCGGCGGTCAGTAGCAGGCGGAGTCTCTTGGCGGCGGGTGTTCTGCTTTTGCCCACTGCTCCCTCTTTTGCTACGCTGTTGGCTCGGTCTCACCACTGCCTCTTCCTCCGAACTGTGAAAGTCAGTGGCACGACCTTCATTCCATGTGGGGTCTAGGACCTCATCGTCCCCTGCATCGTCTTCCACCCAGTCTTGATCCCTGACCTCCTGTTCAGTCTGCACACTGCAGAAAGATGCAGCAGTTGGCACCTGTGTTTCGTCATCATCAGAGACATGCTGAGGTGGTATTCCCATGTCCTCATCATCAGGAAACATAAGTGGTTGTGCGTCAGTGCATTCTATGTCTTTCACCGCTGGGGAAGGGCTAGGTGGATGCCCTTGGGAAACCCTGCCAGCGGAGTCTTGAAACAGCATAAGAGACTGCTGCATAATTTGAGGCTGAGACAGTTTCCCTGGTATGCATGGGGGTGATGTGACAGACTGATGGGGTTGGTTTTCAGGCGCCATCTGTGCGCTTTCTGCAGAAGACTGGGTGGGAGATAATGTGAACGTGCTGGATCCACTGTCGGCCACCCAATTGACTAATGCCTGTACCTGCTCAGGCCTTACCATCCTTAGAACGGCATTGGGCCCCACCATATATCGCTGTAAATTCTGGCGGCTACTGGGACCTGAGGTAGTTGGTACACTAGGACGTGTGCATGTGGCAGAACGGCCACGTCCTCTCCCAGCACCAGAGGGTCCACTAACACCACCACGACCATGTCCACGTTCGCGTCCCTTACTAGATGTTTTCCTCATTGTTATCGTTCACCACAACAACAAAAATATTATTTGGCCCAATGTATTGTATTCAAAATCAGCTGAATATAAATTTGAGGCCTAGTATTTAGGCGCTGGGTGACAGGTATGGGTTTACTGACAGAATTAGACTTGGAAATGCACAGTAGCGTGTGTGTGAAGTTATTCTGAATGACCCTATGTGCACCTTGAATATTATATACCCTTTTAGGGATAGATTTCAAATAGCTCTGATACAGCAGAAACCACTAAATTAGGAAATTGCTAAATTGGGAATTGTATTTCAACCCAGAACAAAAAATGTGCTTTGACGGACACTAAATAACTTGCCCAGCCACAACAGTACAGCAGTAACGACAGATTTAGCTGGATATAAATTTGAGGCCTAGTATTTAGGCACTGGGTGACAGGTATAGATTTACTGACAGAATTAGACTTGGAAATGCACAGTAGCGTGTGTGTGAAGTTATTCAGAATGACCCTATGTGCACCTTGAATATTATATACCCTTTTAGGGATAGATTTCAAATAGCTCTGATACAGCAGAAACCACTAAATTAGGAAATTGCTAAATTGGGAATTGTATTTCAACCCAGAACAAAAACTGTGCTTTGACGGACACTAAATAACTTGCCCAGCCACAACAGTACAGCAGTAACGACAGATTTAGCTGGATATAAACTTGAGGCCTAGTATTTAGGCGCTGGGTGACAAGTATACGTTTACTGACAGAATTAGACTGGGATATGGCCAAAAAATAACCACACTATTGATGGTTAAATGCACTTGGTGTGACAGCTTGACCAACCACACTACTGAGGGTTAAATGCACTTGGTGACAGGCGCAGCTTGCCCCTGATGTAGTATATGGCCAAAAAATAAACAGACTATTGCTGGTTAAATGCACTTGGTGTGACAGCTTGACCAACCACACTACTGAGGGTTAAATGCACTTGGTGACAGGCGCAGCTTGCCCCTGATGTAGTATATGGCCAAAAAATAAACAGACTATTGCTGATTAAATGCACTTGGTGTGACAGCTTTACCAACCACACTACTGAGGGTTAAATGCACTTGGTGACAGGTGCAGCTTGCCCCTGATGTAGTATATGGCCAAAAAATAAACAGACTATTGATGGTTAAATGCACTTGGTGTTACAGCTTGACCAACCACACTACTGAGGGTTAAATGCACTTGGTGACAGGCGCAGCTTGCCCCTGATGTAGTATTTGGCCAAAAAATAAACAGACTATAGCTGGTTAAATGCACTTGGTGTGACAGCTTCACCCTAAAGTACGCTTTAGCCAAAAAACAACCACACCATTGAGGGTTAAATGCACTTGGTGACAGGCGCATCTTGCCCCTGATGTAGTATATGGCCAAAAAATAAACAGACTATTGCTGGTTAAATGCACTTGGTGTGACAGCTTCACCCTGATGTAGGCTTTAGCCAAAAAACAACCACACCATTGAGGGTTAAATGCACTTGGTCGCAGCTTGTGCTGGCGCACCACAAGACACAAAATGGCCGCCGATCACCCCAGAAAAATGTGACTGACAAACGGTCTGGGCAGCCTAAAAACAGTGAGCAATTGAGTATCAGCAGCTCAATGATCCACAGCTGCAGATCGATCAATAATCAAGTACTTTGGAGGAGTTAATCTGCCTAATCTCGCCCTACTGTCGCAGCTGCAACCTCTCCCTACGCTATTCAGAGCAGAGTGACGGGCGGCGCTATGTGACTCCAGCTTAAATAGAGGCTGGGTCACATGGTGCTCTGGCCAATCACAGCCTTTCAAAAAGCGCCAAGAAAGCGACGAACACCGAACCCGAACCCAGACTTTTACGAAAATGTCCGGGTTCGGGTCCGTGTCACGGACACCCCAAAATTCGGTACGAACCCGAACTATACAGTTCGGGTTCGCTCATCCCTAGTCCTGACCCTTAATATTGCGTTAACACTCCAAGGTAATTTGTCACCCTAGCCTATGTATTGGTGTACTGATCACCTACATGCTGGTTTAATTAAATTCAACAAGTCCCCCAAAAATTTAATTAAATTAAACAAGTCCCAATTTTGTTTTATAAATTAAGAAATAAATGAACGTTAACAGATGATTAAGGGCCAGGCCTCATGGTCAATTTATCATTATATCTCACAGCTAGATCGCTGCCGTACCCTGTGTCTTGTAGTAATTGCATATGAATGCTGGTATAATTATATTTAGCAATCCCCCCAAAAAATTAATTGTGACTGCGTGGAAACTGAATATAAATAAATAGATGATTAAGGCTTGATGCTCAATTTCTCGTTAATACACACAGGTAGATTTCTGCCACACCTTGTGTACTGCTGCAGTAATCACATATATATGCTGCCTAATTAAATTGACCCCCCCCCCCGCCCCCCAAAAAAAATAATTTAAATTGCAACCATGCGGAAACTGAATATACATTAACAGACGATTAAGGCTTGATGCTAAATTTCACTGGTAGATTGCTGTCATATCGTGGGTATTGCTGCAGTAATCACTTATATATTCTGCTAAATTAAATTGTGACCGTGTGGAAACTGAATATACGTAAATGGACGATCGAGGCTTGATGCTCAATTTTTCGTTATTACACACTGGGAGATTGCTGTTATACCTTGTGTCTTGTAGTAATCACATATGTACAGTATGCTGGTTTAATAAAATGTAACAATCCCCCCAAAAAATGTAATTCCATCCTTGTCGAAACTGAATACACGTGAACGGCAGATTGAGGCTTGATCCCAATTTCACCTTAATACACACTGGTAGACTGTTGACACACCATGAGTATTGCTGCAGTAATCACCTATATATTGAACAACACAAAAAAAGGATTTCTGTGAAAATAGGGGGAAAAAATGAAAGTATTTGTTTGCAGGTTGCAGTTTTTGAGGTGGTCCTGTCTTCTCTTTCCCTGTCTGTCACCAGCCTTGCTTCTTTCTATGGCTACTTTAACACTTGCTTTTGGTGCGGATCCATCATGGATCTGCACAAACGCTTCCGTTCAGATAATACAACCGCATGCATCCGTTCAGAACGGATCAGTTTGTATTATCTGTAACATTACCAAAACGGATCCGTCTTGAACACCATTGAAAGTCAATGGGGGACGGATCCGTTTTCTATTGTGCCATATTGTGTAACTGAAAACGGATCCGTCCCCATTGACTTACATTGTGTGTCAGGACATTTTCCTCCGCATCGTCAGGTGGACAATCCGCCTCCAGAGGGAAATGGAGGCGGAACGGAGGCAAACTGATTCATTCTGAACGGATCCTTATCCATTCAGAATGCATTAGGGCAAAACTGATCCATTTTGGACCGCTTGTGAGAGCCATGAAACGGATCTCACAAACGGAAACCAAAACACCGGTGTGAAAGTAGCCTATTGTATACAACACACACAATTCATCATTGGAATCCTAGCCTTTCCCTTCACTCTCACTGACAATAAGTCCCCAAAAGGCCCAGGGTGTGCCCGGAGGGGAAAAAGGCAAATCGGCCTCTAGGAGCAACAGGGGCATTGATGTTACACCTAGATACTCAGCTCTCTCTCTCCGCACTTCTGGATTTTGATTGACAGGACCATGCAGTGAAAATGTCATTAAACCTGGCCCTGTCACTGTCAACAGAAGTGCAGGGGGTGTGGCAGATGCAGAGAGAGCTGAGACTCTAGGTGTAATGGCAACAGTCCTTTTGCTAGTAGATACTAATTTGCATATATTAATACTTCATTTTTCTCAGTAATGCGGACACATATGAACATGGGACCTACACAGATGCCTTCTGCTGCCAAGCGCACATGCAACAGGTCAGCCAGTTTCATAGGTACAAATCTGCTGACAGATGTCTTTTAAAGATTGTTACTGTAATCTTCTTATTAGAGTTGAGCGAACACCTGGATGTTCGGGTTCGAGAAGTTCGGCCGAACATCCCGGAAATGTTCGGGTTCGGGATCCGAACCCGATCCGAACTTCGTCCCGAACCCGAACCCCATTGAAGTCAATGGGGACCCGAACTTTTCGGCACTAAAAAGGCTGTAAAACAGCCCAGGAAAGAGCTAGAGGGCTGCAAAAGGCAGCAACATGTAGGTAAATCCCCTGCAAACAAATGTGGATAGGGAAATGAATTAAATAAAAATTAAATAAATAAAAATTAACCAAAATCAATTGGAGAGAGGTTCCATAGCAGAGAATCTGGCTTCCCGTCACCCACCACTGGAACAGTCCATTCTCAGATATTTAGGCCCCGGCACCCAGGCAGAGGAGAGAGGTCCCGTAACAGAGAATCTGTCTTCATGTCAGCAGAGAATTAGTCTGCATGTCATAGCAGAGAATGAGGCTTCACGTCAGCCACCACTGCAACAGTCCATTGGCATATATTTAGGCCCAGCACCCAGGCAGAGGAGGGAGGTCCCGTAACAGAGAATCTGTCTTCATGTCAGCAGAGAATTAGTCTGCATGTCATAGCAGAGAATGAGGCTTCACGTCAGCCACCACTGCAACAGTCCATTGGCATATATTTAGGCCCAGCACACACACAGGCAGAGGAGAGAGGTCCCGTAACAGAGAATCTGGCTTCATGTCAGCAGAGAATCAGTCTGCATGTCATAGCAGAGAATGAGGCTTCACATCAGCCACCACTGCAACAGTCCATTGGCATATATTTAGGCCCAGCACACACACAGGCAGAGGAGAGAGGTCCCGTAACAGACAATCTGGCTTCATGTCAGCAGAGAATTAGTCTGCATGTCATAGCAGAGAATCAGGCTTCACGTCACCCACCACTGCAACAGTCCATTGGCATATATTTAGGCCCAGCACCCAGGCAGAGGAGGGAGGTCCCGTAACAGAGAATCTGTCTTCATGTCAGCAGAGAATTAGTCTGCATGTCATAGCAGAGAATGAGGCTTCACGTCAGCCACCACTGCAACAGTCCATTGGCATATATTTAGGCCCAGCACACACAGGCAGAGGAGAGAGGTCCCGTAACAGAGGATCTGGCTTCATGTCAGCAGAGAATCAGTCTGCATGTCATAGCAGAGAATCAGGCTTCACGTCAGCCACCACTGCAACAGTCCATTGGCATATATTTAGGCCTAGCACACAGGCAGAGGAGAGAGGTCCCGTAACAGACAATCTGGCTTCATGTCAGCAGAGAATCAGTCTGCATGTCATAGCAGAGAATGAGGCTTCACGTCAGCCACCACTGCAACAGTCCATTGTCATAAATTTAGGCCCAGCACCCAGGCAGAGGAGAGAGGTCCCGTAACAGACAATCTGGCTTCATGTCAGCAGAGAATTAGTCTGCATGTCATAGCAGAGAATCAGGCTTCATGTCAGCCACCACTGCAACAGTCCATTGGCATATATTTAGGCCTAGCACACAGGCAGAGGAGAGGTTCATTCAACTTTGGGTAGCATCGCAATATAATGGTAAAATGAAAATAAAAATAGGATTGAATGAGGAAGTGCCCTGGAGTCCAATAATATATGGTTATGGGGAGGTAGTTAATGTCTAATCTGGACAAGGGACGGACAGGTCCTGTGGGATCCATGCCTGGTTCATTTTTATGAACGTCAGCTTGTCCACATTGGCTGTAGACAGGCGGCTGCGTTTGTCTGTAATGACGCCCCCTGCCGTGCTGAATACACGTTCAGACAAAACGCTGGCTGCCGGGCAGGCCAGCACCTCCAAGGCATAAAAGGCTAGCTCTGGCCACGTGGACAATTTAGAGACCCAGAAGTTGAATGGGGCCGAACCATCAGTCAGTACGTGGAGGGGTGTGCACACGTACTGTTCCACCATGTTAGTGAAATGTTGCCTCCTGCTAACACGTTGCGTATCAGGTGGTGGTGCAGTTAGCTGTGGCGTGTTGACAAAAGTTTTCCACATCTCTGCCATGCTAACCCTGCCCTCAGAGGAGCTGGCCGTGACACAGCTGCCTTGGCGACCTCTTGCTCCTCCTCTGCCTTGGCCTTGGGCTTCCACTTGTTCCCCTGTGACATTTGGGAATGCTCTCAGTAGCGCGTCTACCAACGTGCGCTTGTACTCGCGCATCTTCCTATCACGCTCCAGTGCAGGAAGTAAGGTGGGCACATTGTCTTTGTAGCGTGGATCCAGCAGGGTGGCAACCCAGTAGTCCGCACAGGTTAAAATGTGGGCAACTCTGCTGTCGTTGCGCAGGCACTGCAGCATGTAGTCGCTCATGTGTGCCAGGCTGCCCAGGGGTAAGGACAAGCTGTCCTCTGTGGGAGGCGTATCGTCATCGTCCTGCCTTTCCCCCCAGCCACGCACCAGTGATGGACCCGAGCTGCGTTGGGTGCCACCCCGCTGTGACCATGCTTCATCCTCATCCTCCTCCACCTCCTCCTCATCCTCGTCCTCCTCGTCCTCCAGTAGTGGGCCCTGGCTGGCCACATTTGTACCTGGCCTCTGCTGTTGCCAAAAACCTCCCTCTGAGTCACTTCGAAGAGACTGGCCTGAAAGTGCTAAAAATGACCCCTCTTCCTCCTCCTCCTCCTCCTCCTCCTGGGCCACCTCCTCTTCCATCATCGCCCTAAGTGTTTTCTCAAGGAGACATAGAAGTGGTATTGTAACGCTGATAACGGTGTCATCGCCACTGGCCATGTTGGTGGAGTACTCGAAACAGCGCAACAGGGCACACAGGTCTCGCATGGAGGCCCAGTCATTGGTGGTGAAGTGGTGCTGTTCTGTAGTGCGACTGACCCGTGCGTGCTGCAGCTGAAACTCCACTATGGCCTGCTGCTGCTCGCACAGTCTGTCCAGCATGTGCAAGGTGGAGTTCCACCTGGTGGGCACGTCGCATATGAGGCGGTGAGCGGGAAGGCCGAAGTTACGCTGTAGCGCAGACAGGCGAGCAGCAGCAGGATGTGAACGCCGGAAGCGCGAACAGACGGCCCGCACTTTATGCAGCAGCTCTGACATGTCGGGGTAGTTGTGAATGAACTTCTGCACCACCAAATTCAGCACATGCGCCAAGCAAGGGATGTGCGTCAAATTGGCTAGTCCCAGAGCTGCAACGAGATTTCGCCCATTATCACACACCACCAGGCCGGGCTTGAGGCTCACCGGCAGCAACCACTCGTCGGTCTGTTGTTCTATACCCCGCCACAACTCCTGTGCGGTGTGGGGCCTGTCCCCCAAACATATGAGTTTCAGAATGGCCTGCTGACGTTTACCCCGGGCTGTGCTGAAGTTGGTGGTGAAGGTGTGTGGCTGACTGGATGAGCAGGTGGAAGAAGAGGAGGAGGAAGCCGAGAAGGAGGAGGTGGCAACAGGAGGCAAAGAATGTTGCCCTGCGATCCTTGGCGGCGGAAGGACGTGCGCCAAACAGCTCTCCGCCTGGGGCCCAGCTGCCACTACATTTACCCAGTGTGCAGTTAGGGAGATATAGCGTCCCTGGCCGTGCTTACTGGTCCACGTATCTGTGGTTAGGTGGACCTTGCCACAGATGGCGTTGCGCAGTGCACACTTGATTTTATCGGATACTTGGTTGTGCAGGGAAGGCACGGCTCTCTTGGAGAAGTAGTGCCGGCTGGGAACAACATACTGTGGGACAGCAAGCGACATGAGCTGTTTGAAGCTGTCTGTGTCCACCAGCCTAAATGACAGCATTTCATAGGCCAGTAGTTTAGAAATGCTGGCATTCAGGGCCAGGGATCGAGGGTGGCTAGGTGGGAATTTACGCTTTCTATCAAATGTTTGTGAGATGGAGAGCTGAACGCTGGCGTGTGACATGGTTGAGACGCTTGGTGACGGAGGTGGTGGTGGTGGTGTTGGTGGTACATCCCCTGTTTGCTGGGCGGCAGGTGCCAACGTTCCTCCAGAGGCGGAGGAAGAGGCCGAGGCGGCAGCAGCAGAATAGGCCGAGGCGGCAGCAGCAGAAGAGGTAGCAGGGGGAGCCTGAGTGACTTCCTTGGTTTTAAGGTGTTTACTCCACTGCAGTTCATGCTTTGCATGCAGGTGCCTGGTCATGCAGGTTGTGCTCAGGTTCAGAACGTTAATGCCTCGCTTCAGGCTCTGATGGCACAGCGTGCAAACCACTCGGGTCTTGTCGTCAGCACATTGTTTGAAGAAGTGCCATGCCAGGGAACTCCTTGAAGCTGCCTTTGGGGTGCTCGGTCCCAGATGGCGGCGGTCAGTAGCAGGCGGAGTCTCTTGGCGGCGGGTGTTCTGCTTTTGCCCACTGCTCCCTCTTTTGCTACGCTGTTGGCTCGGTCTCACCACTGCCTCTTCCTCCGAACTGTGAAAGTCAGTGGCACGACCTTCATTCCATGTGGGGTCTAGGACCTCATCGTCCCCTGCATCGTCTTCCACCCAGTCTTGATCCCTGACCTCCTGTTCAGTCTGCACACTGCAGAAAGACGCAGCAGTTGGCACCTGTGTTTCGTCATCATCAGAGACATGCTGAGGTGGTATTCCCATGTCCTCATCATCAGGAAACATAAGTGGTTGTGCGTCAGTGCATTCTATGTCTTTCACCGCTGGGGAAGGGCTAGGTGGATGCCCTTGGGAAACCCTGCCAGCGGAGTCTTCAAACAGCATAAGAGACTGCTGCATAACTTGAGGCTGAGACAGTTTCCCTGGTATGCATGGGGGTGATGTGACAGACTGATGGGGTTGGTTTTCAGGCGCCATCTGTGCGCTTTCTGCAGAAGACTGGGTGGGAGATAATGTGAACGTGCTGGATCCACTGTCGGCCACCCAATTGACTAATGCCTGTACCTGCTCAGGCCTTACCATCCTTAGAACGGCATTGGGCCCCACCATATATCGCTGTAAATTCTGGCGGCTACTGGGACCTGAGGTAGTTGGTACACTAGGACGTGTGGATGTGGCAGAACGGCCACGTCCTCTCCCAGCACCAGAGGGTCCACTAACACCACCACGACCATGTCCACGTCCGCGTCCCTTACTAGATGTTTTTCTCATTGTTATGGTTCACCACAACAACAAATATATTATTTGGCCCAATGTATTGTATTCAAATTCAGCGGGATATAAATTTGAGGCCTAGTATTTAGGCGCTGGGTGACCGGTATGGATTTAGTGACAGAATTAGACTTGGAAATGCACAGAAGCGTGTGTGTGAAGTTATTCTGAATGACCCTATGTGCACCTTCAATATGATCTACCCTTTTAGGGATAGATTTCAAATAGCTCTGATATAGCAGAAACGACTAAATTATGAAATTGCTAAATTGGGAATTGTATTTCAACCCAGAACAAAAAATGTGCTTTGACGGACACTAAATAACTTTCCCAGCCACAACAGGACAGCGGTAACGAGAGATTTAGCGGGATATAAATTTGAGGCCTAGTATTTAGGCGCTGGGTGACAGGTATGGGTTTAGTGACAGAATTAGATTTGGAAATGCACAGTAGCGGGTGTGTGAAGTTATTCTGAATGACCCTATGTGCACCTTGAATATTATATACCCTTTTAGGGATAGATTTCAAATAGCTCTGATATAGCAGAAACCACTAAATTATGAAATTGCTAAATTGGGAATTGTATTTCAACCCAGAACAAGAAATGTGCTTGAACGGACACTAAATAACTCGCCCAGCTACAGCACTAGGGACAGATTTAGCGGGATATAAATTTGAGGCCTAGTATTTAGGCGCTGGGTGACAGGTATGGGTTTAGTGACAGAATTAGACTTGGAAATACACAGTAGCGGTGTGTGTGAAGTTATTCTGAATGACCCTATGTGCACCTTGAATATTATATACCCTTTTAGGGATAGATTTCAAATAGCTCTGATATAGCAGAAACCACTAAATTATGAAATTGCTAAATTGGGAATTGTATTTCAACCCAGAACAAGAAATGTGCTTGAACGGACACTAAATAACTCGCCCAGCTACAGCACTAAGGACAGATTTAGCGGGATATAAATTTGAGGCCTAGTATTTAGGCGCTGGGTGACAGGTATGGGTTTAGTGCCAGAATTAGACTTGGAAATACACAGTAGCGGGTGTGTGTGAAGTTATTCTGAATGACCCAATGTGCACCTTGAATATTATATACCCTTTTAGGGATAGATTTCAAATAGCTCTGATATAGCAGAAACCACTAAATTATGAAATTGCTAAATTGGGAATTGTATTTCAACCCAGAACAAGAAATGTGCTTGAACGGACACTAAATAACTCGCCCAGCTACAGCACTAAGGACAGATTTAGCGGGATATAAATTTGAGGCCTAGTATTTAGGCGCTGGGTGACAGGTATGGGTTTAGTGACAGAATTAGACTTGGAAATACACAGTAGCGGGTGTGTGTGAAGTTATTCTGAATGACCCAATGTGCACCTTGAATATTATATACCCTTTTAGGGATAGATTTCAAATAGCTCTGATATAGCAGAAACCACTAAATTATGAAATTGCTAAATTGGGAATTGTATTTCAACCCAGAACAAGAAATGTGCTTGAACGGACACTAAATAACTCGCCCAGCTACAGCACTAAGGACAGATTTAGCGGGATATAAATTTGAGGCCTAGTATTTAGGCGCTGGGTGACAGGTATGGGTTTAGTGCCAGAATTAGACTTGGAAATACACAGTAGCGGGTGTGTGTGAAGTTATTCTGAATGACCCAATGTGCACCTTGAATATTATATACCCTTTTAGGGATAGATTTCAAATAGCTCTGATATAGCAGAAACCACTAAATTATGAAATTGCTAAATTGGGAATTGTATTTCAACCCAGAACAAGAAATGTGCTTGAACGGACACTAAATAACTCGCCCAGCTACAGCACTAAGGACAGATTTAGCGGGATATAAATTTGAGGCCTAGTATTTAGGCGCTGGGTGACAGGTATGGGTTTAGTGCCAGAATTAGACTTGGAAATACACAGTAGCGGGTGTGTGTGAAGTTATTCTGAATGACCCAATGTGCACCTTGAATATTATATACCCTTTTAGGGATAGATTTCAAATAGCTCTGATATAGCAGAAACCACTAAATTATGAAATTGCTAAATTGGGAATTGTATTTCAACCCAGAACAAGAAATGTGCTTGAACGGACACTAAATAACTCGCCCAGCTACAGCACTAAGGACAGATTTAGCGGGATATAAATTTGAGGCCTAGTATTTAGGCGCTGGGTGACAGGTATGGGTTTAGTGCCAGAATTAGACTTGGAAATACACAGTAGCGGGTGTGTGTGAAGTTATTCTGAATGACCCAATGTGCACCTTGAATATTATATACCCTTTTAGGGATAGATTTCAAATAGCTCTGATATAGCAGAAACCACTAAATTATGAAATTGCTAAATTGGGAATTGTATTTCAACCCAGAACAAGAAATGTGCTTGAACGGACACTAAATAACTCGCCCAGCTACAGCACTAAGGACAGATTTAGCGGGATATAAATTTGAGGCCTAGTATTTAGGCGCTGGGTGACAGGTATGGGTTTAGTGCCAGAATTAGACTTGGAAATACACAGTAGCGGGTGTGTGTGAAGTTATTCTGAATGACCCAATGTGCACCTTGAATATTATATACCCTTTTAGGGATAGATTTCAAATAGCTCTGATATAGCAGAAACCACTAAATTATGAAATTGCTAAATTGGGAATTGTATTTCAACCCAGAACAAGAAATGTGCTTGAACGGACACTAAATAACTCGCCCAGCTACAGCACTAAGGACAGATTTAGCGGGATATAAATTTGAGGCCTAGTATTTAGGCGCTGGGTGACAGGTATGGGTTTAGTGCCAGAATTAGACTTGGAAATACACAGTAGCGGGTGTGTGTGAAGTTATTCTGAATGACCCAATGTGCACCTTGAATATTATATACCCTTTTAGGGATAGATTTCAAATAGCTCTGATATAGCAGAAACCACTAAATTATGAAATTGCTAAATTGGGAATTGTATTTCAACCCAGAACAAGAAATGTGCTTGAACGGACACTAAATAACTCGCCCAGCTACAGCACTAAGGACAGATTTAGCGGGATATAAATTTGAGGCCTAGTATTTAGGCGCTGGGTGACAGGTATGGGTTTAGTGCCAGAATTAGACTTGGAAATACACAGTAGCGGGTGTGTGTGAAGTTATTCTGAATGACCCAATGTGCACCTTGAATATTATATACCCTTTTAGGGATAGATTTCAAATAGCTCTGATATAGCAGAAACCACTAAATTATGAAATTGCTAAATTGGGAATTGTATTTCAACCCAGAACAAGAAATGTGCTTGAACGGACACTAAATAACTCGCCCAGCTACAGCACTAAGGACAGATTTAGCGGGATATAAATTTGAGGCCTAGTATTTAGGCGCTGGGTGACAGGTATGGGTTTAGTGCCAGAATTAGACTTGGAAATACACAGTAGCGGGTGTGTGTGAAGTTATTCTGAATGACCCAATGTGCACCTTGAATATTATATACCCTTTTAGGGATAGATTTCAAATAGCTCTGATATAGCAGAAACCACTAAATTATGAAATTGCTAAATTGGGAATTGTATTTCAACCCAGAACAAGAAATGTGCTTGAACGGACACTAAATAACTCGCCCAGCTACAGCACTAGGGACAGATTTAGCTGGATATAAATTTGAGGCCTAGTATTTAGGCGCTGCGTGACAGGTATGGGTTTAGTGACAGAATTAGACTTGGAAATACACAGTAGCGGGTGTGTGTGAAGTTATTCTGAATGACCCAATGTGCACCTTGAATATTATATACCCTTTTAGGGATAGATTTCAAATAGCTCTGATATAGCAGAAACCACTAAATTATGAAATTGCTAAATTGGGAATTGTATTTCAACCCAGAACAAGAAATGTGCTTGAACGGACACTAAATAACTCGCCCAGCTACAGCACTAGGGACAGATTTAGCTGGATATAAATTTGAGGCCTAGTATTTAGGCGCTGGGTGACCGGTATGGATTTAGTGACAGAATTAGACTGGGATATGGCCAAAAAATAAACAGACTATTGCTGGTTAAATGCACTTGGTGTGACAGCTTCACCCTGATGTAGGCTTTAGCCAAAAAACAACCACACCATTGAGGGTTAAATGCACTTGGTGACAGGCGCAGCTTGCCCCTGATTTAGTATATGGCCAAAAAATGAACAGACTATTGCTGGTTAAATGCACTTGGTGTGACAGCTTCACCCTGATGTAGGCTTTAGCCAAAAAACAACCACACCATTGAGGGTTAAATGCACTTGGTGACAGGCGCAGCTTGCCCCTGATTTTGTATATGGCCAAAAAATGAACAGACTATTGCTGGTTAAATGCACTTGGTGTGACAGCTTCACCCTGATGTAGGCTTTAGCCAAAAAACAACCACACCATTGAGGGTTAAATGCACTTGGTCGCAGCTTGTGCTGGCGCACCACAAGACACAAAATGGCCGCCGATCACCCCAGAAAAATGTGACTGACAAACGGTCTGTGCAGCCTAAAAACAGTGAGCAATTGAGGATCAGCAGCTCAATGATCCACAGCTGCAGATCGATCAGTTAATCAAGTCCTTTGGAGGAGTTAATCTGCCTAATCTCGCCCTACTGTCGCAGCCGCAACCTCTCCCTACGCTAATCAGAGCAGAGTGACGGGCGGCGCTATGTGACTCCAGCTTAAATAGAGGCTGGGTCACATGGTGCTCTGGCCAATCACAGCCATGCCAATAGTAGGCATGGCTGTGATGGCCTCTTGGGGCAAGTAGTATGACGCTTGTTGATTGGCTGCTTTGCAGCCTTTCAAAAAGCGCCAAGAAAGCGTCACAAAAGCGCGAAGAAAGCGACGAACACCGAACCCGAACCCGGACTTTTACGAAAATGTCCGGGTTCGGGTCCGTGTCACGGACACCCCAAAATTCGGTACGAACCCGAACTATACAGTTCGAGTTCGCTCATCCCTACTTCTTATCCCTTGACCACCTTGTTTAAGTTCCATCTGTGTTCTCCTGATTCCTTCCACCATCCTAGATTGGGGAGCCACACATACACCTCAGGTCCAAAGAGATCCTTTTCTGTAAGGTCTGACATGCACGCCATGTCCATGTAATGCATGAGTGCACCAAATTCTCCAGAGCAGTAGCTGCTATTACAGAGTGGCTTACCATTAGAAGGTAACTGCAAGGAATGCAACCCCCCCCCCCCCCCCCATAGTATTGACAGATTTTGTCCAGATAGGACCTTTTAAGAATGTCTATGGGAGATCAGCCCCAACCTAGGCAAAAGCTACATTTTCAGTTTTAAAGATGGATCCATGTTACCAGGCGTTATTGTGGTTCTGAATTGGATAACAATCAACCAAGGAGTCTCATTTATGATTTTTTTCCCTATTCATCTTCCGAGGATAGGCTTGTTATACCTTGTTTACATCTGCACTGGAGACCCCGTTTAACGCTTCTGTCGCAGATTCCATCAAAAACATTGGAGAGAAAAGTCCTGTATGTAGGGCTTTTTTCTCTGCTCAAAAAAGAATGCTCCTTAGCGGAAACTAAACATAACCCATTATAGTCAATAGGATCTCCATTCAGGTCAGTTATGTGACGAATCCGGCACTTCTGTTGTTTTTGTTGTTCTGCCCCTCTAAAGAGGCATTCACATGATCTGCAGCTTTCAGTACGCAAAATGGATAAGGACATGCGAATTACAGAGCAGAACAATGTATCATTAGCGGTGATGTGAAACAGGCCTTACTGCCATGTTTGATTAGTTGTTTATAAGTAGGCCTGCTTCTTTTTTATAAAAGAAACAACAATTTGTGTTGTTCCTCTCAAAAAAATGAAGAAAAGTGAATATTAGAATGTTCGAAAAAATATTAGTGTTTGTATTCTTCTTTACAAACTCATTGACTATATAAACTGAAAAATGTTTGAAAATTTTGCTTTCATTTCAATCACTTAACTAATATTTAGTTGTATAACCGCTGTTTCTGAGAACTGCTGTGCATCTGTGTTGCATGGAGTCAACCAACTCCTGGCACCTGTGAACAGGTATTTCCAGCCCAGGATGATTGGACTACATTCCACAGTTCTTCTTTATTTCTTGGTTTTGCCTCAGAAACTGCATTTTTGATGTCACCCCACAAGTTGTCTATTGGATTAAGATCCGGGGATTGAGCTGACCACTCCATAACGTCAATTTTGTTGGTCGGGCACCAAGATGTTGCACGTTTACTGGTGTGTTTGGTGTCGTTGTCTTGTTGGAACACTCATTTCAAGGGCATTTCCTCTTCAGCATAAGGCAGCATGACCTCTTCAAGTATTTTGATGTATTCAAACTGATCCCTGATATGCGATAAATAGGCCCAACACCGCAGTATGAGAAACATCCCCATATCATGATGTTTCTGCCACCATGCTTCACTGTCTTCACAATGCACGGTGGCTTGAATTCAGTGTTTGGGGGTCGTCTGACAAACTGTCTCCGGCCACGAGATCCCAAAAAGAACAATCTTACTTTCATCAGTCCACAAAATGTCTCTTTAGGCCAGTCAATGTGCTCTTTGGCAAATTTTAACCTCTTCAGCACATGTCTTTTTTTCAACAGTGGGACTTTGCGGGGGCATCTTGCAGATAGCTTGGTTTCACATAGGCGTCTTCTAATTGTAACAGTACTCACAGGTAACTTTAGACCTTCTTTGACCTTCCTGGAGCTGATTGTTGGCTGAGTCCTGGCCATTTTGGCTATTCTTCTATCCATTCGAATGGTAGTTTTTCGCTTTCTTCCACATCTTTCAGGTTTTGGTTGCCATTTTAAAGCATTTGCGATCCATTTAGCTGAGCAGCCTATCATTTTCTGCACTTCTTTATATGTTTTCCACTCTCCAATCAACTTTTTAATCAAGGTACGCTGTTCTTCTGAGCAATGTCTGGAACAACCCATTTTCCTCAGAATTGCACTGTAACCAGCATGTACAGCATTTGCTGCCTTCCTTCCTTAAATAAGGGCAATAATTGCCACCTGTTTTTCAAAGAATGAATGACCTCACGCATTGAACTCCACACTGCTATTATTTTGAACATGCCCCTTTCAATAAGTTATTAAATTACTCAGAATCAGCAGCATGCATGTCATGACTGTTGGGTCTGTTGGATTTCCATTACTCTGGAGCGAACCACTTGTGTATAACTTGTGGGGAGCCATGATGTCATGGCAACCTACAAGTTATGGCATTAATCATATTAATCTTACCTGTTTACAAGAGTTTGGACTAATCCCAGGGTCTGTTGATCTCGGGGTCTTCTTGTCAGCTGATTGGAGAGTTTCCTAACGGTCTTTCAGTGCCTATAAAAGAAGAAATCGTCATCACTGGCGCATTCACGTAAGTTTTTCACCAGACACCCTCCCTCCCTCCCTCTTTTTCTTTTTGATTAGTCGCTTGCATAAGTATAAATATAAATAAATAAATAAGCATTGCGGCCATTTAAGTACCATAAATTTAAATAAAGTACAATTTGGTTTACTTTGATTACGTGTAATTGTCTTTTTTCTGGTGTAATGGTTGCTTATGACATCATACTACATCTGCTAGTAAATTATTTGCCATGTAGAAATAGCATTTCTACCAAAAACTGTGATTGATCAGGTTAGTGATGTCTGACTGCTATTATTTTTATATAATATTTCTATCTTCGGAGCTCTTTTTTCCCCTTAATTTAACCCTACAAAGTAAGAGACCAGAGGAAGTGATTTAACCATGGAGAACATTAAAAATGAAAAGTTTCTGGGGATTAAATTACATTATCTTTACCACAATTATCCCTACTTCAAGCGCCACCTAACCTAACTTTCCCCTACTATCAAGGTAGCCTATAAAATGACCCATATACCTGTATCAATGTCCCCCTTCTCATTGTGCTAAAGCTAATCAAAGCAGATGACACATCATCAGTGGGCTTTCCTCCCAGCCAATAGGAAGCCTCTATGAATCAATGTCAGCTGGTGTTATCAGGCGGGCGGCAGATGAAATGATACCAGGCAGGTTGTTTAATAATCCCCTGACCGTTTCATTACAGTAATCAAGAAAAATCAGTAGTGGTGGCAGGATGAGTTAGGAGGGAAACCTACGGATCATTAACTCAGGACCTCGGAAGATAGCTGCCGGACAGATTGAAATTGCTTTTATGCTTCTGCAGAGCTGTTCCTTGCCAGACTCACTTAATCAGGGAGGGAGGCTGAGGAAAGGGAAGTTGAGGGGGCGAGATAGAAATTTTAATTTTCATATAGAAACTTTCATATTATACAGATGAAACTACAATGATATGCCTGTGTTCTGTGGGAGAGCAGGCGACTTAGTTACATAGTTCATCTATCCCTCCCCAGAGCGAAGTGCACATCTTTCCAATCAATTTCAGAGGCAGAATAATTGTATGAAAAAGTCAACAGCAGTCAGAATCAAGTGCCATATGTAATTCTCACCCCGGAAACTAATAGACCTGTAATGTCAGTGTGGGGGGAATATATCAGAGGTCAATGTCCGTTTTCTGGCATTTAAAAGTTTTACATTTTGTCTCAAGTCCCATTTATACCTCTCTAGCCACTTTTGAAAAATGGGAGTGATAGTGGGCGTAGTTTAATTAAAATCACTCCCTAGTTATCACTGCTACTTTTTTTTAAAAAAGTCACCAACTCACTCCAGTAGGAGGTGGCGTGAAAAAACATAGGGGGTCATTTACTAATCTAAAATATGCCTAAATTAGGCGTATTTCAGCCATAGATGGCAGCAAAATGGTTAATTGCACTGCTATCTGAGACTTTTCCCCACTCATGACAGGTCTAAAATTGTGGGCTTGGAGTGGGAGGGGAAGAGGAGTGGCCAACAGGCAGGCCCGTCTCATTTACCTTTTTTTACGCCTGTTTTAGGCATAGGAAATGTTCTAAATGTAAGACAGCTAGAAAGCTGTCTTACATTTAGAAACTGGCGCTGGATGCGCCGAAGTTATGGAGAGGCCTGCGCTAGGGATGAGCAATGAGCCTTGATCGTGCTGGTCTTCTTTCTTCAGGACCTGCAGTGACGTCACCGCACTCACCATGTGGTGAGCTCGGTGAGGTCATCGTAGGTCCTTTCGCAGGTCCTGAAGAAAGAAGACCTGCGCGATCAAGGCTGCACGATCAAGTGGATGAGGTGATTTTTTAAAATTATTTTTAACCCCTCCATGGCCATTTTATTTAGCATTCTGTCTTAAGAATCTTATTATTTTCCGTTATAACAATGTTATAACGGAAAATAATATAAACACCGAACCCGAACTTCAGTGAAAAAGTCCGGGCTCGGGTACCCGAACTCGCAAAGTTCGGTATGAATCCGAACTTTGTAGTTCAGGTTCGCTCAACCCTAGCCTGCGCCAACAGGGCAGTGTAACAAGAAAGCAGCAGAAAGAATGCTGTGGCCAGGGCTGTTTGGAACCTGTGGAGCGGAATCCTCAGCACCACAGCATATACAGTGACAGAGCCAGGACTGCAGCGGTGGACGGAAGGATCAGCGCTGAGCACAGCGCCCAGGACCACGGCGCCAGGTAGGGGATCAGCGGCTTACAGCAGCCGCGATAACAGTAGCCCCCCTTACGCCCCCTATTCTTGAGTCCACGACGGGACAAAAACCTCTTTTTCTCATGAATATTCTCATCTGGCTCCCAAGACTTCTCCTCAGGACCGAAGCCCTTCCAGTCCACCAGATAGTAGGTCTTCTTGCCATGCTTCTTGAAGTACAAGATGTCCTTGACTTTGAATGCCCCTCCGAATCTTCAGATATCGGAGTAGGAGTAGACTGAGACGTTGAGAAGCGGTTAAGGACTACAGGTTTAAGCAAGGATACATGGAGGGCATTGGGGATACGTAGAAAAGAGGCAGCCGTAATTTCGAAGTCACTTCATTGATCCTCTTCAAAACTACGAAGGGTCCAAGGAACCTAGGGGCAAACTTGAAACTAAGAACCCTTAAACGGATGTTTTTGGAGGCTAGACATACCTTGTCTCCAGATGAGAACTGAGGCAGTTTTCTTGTTTGCATTCATCTTCATGTGGGTCACCGCTCTACTGATGCAGACCTTGGTATCACGCCAAATCTTCCAAAAATCTCTAAAAGAAGAGTCCGCCGCTGGTACCCCAGAAGATGTAGGAACAGGGAGAAGCATACGAGGATGTCGTCCATAATGACAAAGAAAGGAGAGGATCCAGTAGACTCACTAGTGTGGTAATTATAGGATAACTCTGCCAAAGGTAGCAATTGTACCCAGTTGTCGTGTTGAGCAGAAACAAAATGCCAGAGGTAATTCTCCAATATCTGATTGACCCTCTTAACCTGCTCATTGGTCTGGGGATGATAACCGGAAGAGAAGTCCAGGTCGATCTCTAGCAGTCGCCAGAGAGCTCTCCAGAGCTTAGAGGTAAACTGGACTCCGCGATCAGAAACAATATGCCCAGGTAAACCATGCAAACTGAATATTTGTTTTACAAACAGTTTAGCAAGTTCCGCAGCCGAGGGCAATCCAGTCAAAGGAACGAAGTGCGCCATCTTGGAGAAGCGGTCCACGACCACCAAAATAGCTGTACATCCGGCAGAAGAGGGCAGATCTGTAATAAAGTCTATAGCAATGTGTTGCCATGGAGGAGCATGTAACGGTAACAACAGCCCGGATGGTTTGATTCTGGAGACTTTATTTTGAGCACAGACGGTGCATACAGAGATATAATCACGCACATCCTTGGACAATGTGGGCCACCGGTAGTGACAAAACACAAGTTCTTTGGTTTTGCGGATCCCTGGGTGACCGGCCAGTTTGGAGTTGTTCCCCAAGCTAAAATACGTCTCCTCTTGGCAGATTACATGAATTTCTTCCCGGGAGGGATGTCTTTTATCAATACAGGAGCCACTGTGATCAATCCGCAGGATCTGCAATGTAACGAGGCTCCTCCTGCTGGTCGGAGAAGTCAAATGACCTAGACAGCGCATCTGCCTTGATGTTCTGCTCAGCCTGGCGAAAGTGCAGCTCAAAATCAAAATGGGAGAAGAAGAGAGCCCACCTGGCTTGATGAGGGTTCAGACGCTGGGCAGTCTGCAGATATGTGAGGTTCTTGTGATCGGTGAAGATTATCACTGGATGTTGGGCCCCCTCTAATAGATAACGGCACTCCTCCAAGGCAAGTTTTATGGCCAGAAGTTCTCTGTCTCCTATACAGTAATTCTTCTCAGCAGGTGAAAAGACTTGAGGATAACCCACATGTAAACATCTTGCCCTTGGAACCTTTCTGTAGTAAAACAGCACTGGCTCCTATGGAGGAGGCATCCACTTCTAAAAAGAATAATTTGGACGAAGGCGGCCTCTGCCTCAGGAGTCCAGTCTTTGGCATTCACCCCTTTCTTAGTAAGAGCGTAGATCAGAGCTGTAAGGGAGGAAAAATTTGTGATGAACTAACAATAGAAATTAGATAATCCAAAGAAGCGCTGTATAGCACAAAGACCCTGTGGGACCAGTCCATTACTGCGTTAAATTTTTTAGGATCCATCTGCAACCCGGCATCCAAGATGATATATCCGAGAAACGTTACGGTAGATTTTTCAGAGAGATGTATTTCTCGAGTTTGGCATAAAGTCAATCCTCTCTCAATCGCTGTAAAACTAAATGTACATGCTTCCGTTGAGTGGTCAGATCTGGAGAGTAGATCAGTATATCGTCCAGGTAAACTATCACACAGACATAGAGCAGATCCCAGAAGATATCGTTTACCAACTTCTGGAGTACCCCAGGAGCATTGCACAGACCAAAAGGCATGACGAGATACTCGTAGTGTCTATCACGAGTGTTGAAAGCAGTCTTCCATTCATCACCCTTTCGGATGCGGAAAAGGTTGTATGCGCTGCTCAGGTCGAGTTTAGTGAAGACCTTAGCCCCACGAATCCTGTTAAAGAGTTTGGAGATTAGCAGAAGAGGGTATCGATTCTTGACCTTATTCAGATATGAATCCATCTTTTTTCTGCACAAAGAAGAACCCAGCAGCGGCTGGAGAAGTAGATTTCCGGATAAACCCCCTCTCGAGATTCACCTTGATGTACTCTGACATCGCTTGGGTCTCTGGAAGTGAGAGTGGGTAGACTCGACCACGAGGAGGAGTGGCACCAGGCAGAAGGTCGATCGGACAATCATATGGACGGATGGCATACTGCTGCGAGAGTCCAGGCAGATCTACTGGGACAGTAGGCGAGGAAGCAGGTAGGACTTCTGATAAGCAGGTGGAGTGACAGGATGATCCCCAATGCAGAATCTGACTTGAGTTCACAACTGGAGTGTGCTGACGCAGTAAGGGGATACCAGGGAAACCCAGATTCATGGAGGCTGGCAGCAAATAAAAGGAGATCATCTCAGAATACAGAACCCCAATTTGTAGCTTAAGGGGCATAGTGACAGAAAGCACTGGTTCCGGGAGTTGTAATCCATTTACTGAAGCCACTGGCTGATGCCTTTCTATACAGATCGTAGGAAGCTGGTATTGATGGACCAGAGCTTGCTGAATGAAATGACTGGCTGACCCAGAGTGCAGGAATGCAGGCACAGACAGTGTGACTCCCTGGTGTGAGAGAGTCACCGGAACAGAAAGTTTTGGAGAAGACTAGTACTTGTCTAGGACCACCTCTCCAACTGATCCTAGATATTGGAGTTTCCCAGCTTCTGTGGGCACTTACGCACAAAGTGGCCCTGGCCTCCACAATACACACACAGGTTCCCTGCTTTGTGGCGTAAACGTTCCTGGTCAGACAATCGAAGGCGCTCTATTTGCATGGGCTTTTCAGATGGGGTGGATGCTAGAGGAAGGACCAGCCTCTGGAAGGAAGGAGCCAAACGATGTGGTCTTCTGTTGTATGCGACCTTCTTAGAACGTTCCCTGAAACGCATATCTATCCTTGTGGCCAAGGAGATCAGGTCATTCAGACTAGATGGACGTCGCGACCAGCTAATTCATCCTTAATCCGGTCAGAAAGTCCCTCCCAGAACACCGCCAGTTGAGCCTCATTGTTCCATGCAAGTTCGTCAGCCAGGGTACGAAACTGGATGGCGTACTGACGAGGATCCCTGTCGTAGACGCAGCAGAGCTTATGCAGCGGAGGACATGCCGCCGGGCTCTTCAAAGACCAGTCGGAAGGTAGCCAGGAAAGACTGCAGATTAGTGGTTTCTAAACCTCCATGTTCCCAAATAGGATTTGCCCAAGAAAGAGCCTCATCAGACAGCAGGGACACAATGAAGGCAACCTTGGACCACTCAGTGGGAAACTTCTGCCCATGCAACTCAAAGTGGATCAGGCACTGGTTCAGGAAACCACGAAAGGTATTTGAATCTCCACCAAAGCGGGATGGCAGAGGGAGTTGCACACCAGCGGCACACAAATCTGGATTCGCCGGTGTGGGAATTGCAGGAGTAGCATGACTAGCGACCCTGCAGTAGCTGGAGAAGAGATGGCATCCATATGAGCAGCAACATTTTGCATGAACTGCATCATGACGTCGTGATGTTCGCTCTGACGCCATACTTCATGTAACAATTCCTGAACTACAGGCTTGGGGTGACCAGCAGGGTACATGGCCTCATTGTACTGTCACAAACTAGCGGGTGTGAACCCACTGTGCCATGTGTTCCACCTCTTCTAAGGGCGTTGTCTAAGTGTACCCCTCAATTTTTCACAGTACCCCTGATCGTGGGGATAGGCTTTCGCGAGGGGAATGTCAGGTCGCTACCTCTTGAGGAGGGTAGGCACACGAGGCAGCTGGTCCAGGCAGACCAGAAGTACATGAGTAGGTACCAGAAGTACAAGCGTACTCAGGCAGGCGGGGTCGTAACCAGGAGCAACAGTGCAGGACCGAAGGATGAGGCAGAAGTTTAGTCAGACAGGCAAAAGGTCAGGGCAGGCGGCACAGGAACAGGTCAAGCAATCCGGGTTGGTAACAGAAGAGTCAAGGCAAGCAGACAGGGATCAGACAAGTAGCAGAATCCAGGAACAAGGTATAAGTCATGAGCACACGTGAGTTTAAGGAGCTTAGCAAACACAAGGATCTTGACACTGAGGTATCTGGGAAGGGAGCTGAGCCACTTTAGTATCTGCAGGAGAGTCTGGGTTGGTCAGCGAGGTCACATGACCCAACCCATGCAGCCCAGGGAGTGATGCGCTTCGCCCCTAGGGCAGTGTAACAAGAAACCAGCAGCAAGCATGCTGTGTCCAGGGCTGAGAGGAGCCTGTGGAGCGGAATCCTTAGCACCACAGCACATACAGTGACAGAGCCAGGACGGCAGCGCTGGACGGAAGGATCATCGCTGAGCACAGCGCCCAGGACCACAGCGGTAAACAGGGGAACAGTGGCATACAGCACCTGCTGTTACACGGATTGACTTTGCTATATCCTGGAGAGCCTGCCCCGGTACACGGCTTACACCTTCACCACTTTCTGAGAAGGGGGCATGGCACATGGACTAGTGTTGAGTGCGAATATTCTAATCGCAAATTTTTATCGCTAATATCGGCACTTCGAGAATTCACGAAAATCTAGAATATAGTGCTATATTTTCGTAATCGAGAATATTCTATTATTTATTTATTTTTTCACCAGTACTACTGCTTATTGCTTGTGGGCCAAGGAGAAGGCTGCAATATCTTGGTCAAAGCTTAGCAATATCCTTAGCAACCAATAGGAAAGTTGCGTACCCCTTTACTATATAGGAAACTCCCCAGCAGCCATTTTCTGATGTTTTTTGCAGAGAGAGAGAGCAGTGACATTGCTGTGTAGACTCATCTGCATCCTTATTTAATTACATTAGATAGTTAGCTCATATATATAATACAGATAGTGGGAGATAGTCAGTGTAGGTTAGATAGTGATATGGTTTAGCTGATAGGTTCCAGTGCAGGGTGTTAGGTAGTGTGATAGGAATTACAGTTCTGTGATAAGAATTAGTGTCTAATATCTACTCAGACCTGATAAAATGTGAAGTTTAATGTATTGCAAAAAAAAAATATGCGCATCATTAGTGCCGATTTGCACAATCGCGAATATATTGGAGCACTCTATCTGCATATAAAGCTATTGTTCTGCCATGCATGCGAAAATGTAATTCCTCACACTCACGAAAGTTGCTGCCAACCATTTTCTCCAGTCTCAGGAAACTTCTAGAAGCTTGACAAATGTAGCAAAAGTGAGCCACGCCTGTATTGCGCGTGCAAAATGTGCAAATAACATTGGCGATCGCGAATTCTAGAATTTGCTAATTTATTGTGAATATTTGTCCATAAATGTGCGAAATATTGTGAAAACGAATATTGCCTATGCCGCTCATCACTAACATAAACAAACAGGTCTCTTAGTAGTTTCATGTTTATTGTATTTGTATTTTTTGGGAGACTTGCCCTATCTCTTGTACACCCTGGGGTATCAGTCATGTGTTATAACGTGGTAAACAGCCATGTGTTATAGCATGATCGATGGAGTCTCCACCCCATTTAGGCAATGTATTTACTTTTTATTATTCAGTATGTCATTTTTTCGTGTTATCATATATTTAATCACTTGGTAAATATATTTATTCACTTAGCCTGCATTAGTTTATTCATTCTCAAATCTTTTGAATTCACGTTACAAGTCACAGTGTTAACAAAAACAGGTTTAAAAACACTGTAATTAATTAATTAATTATCCCCGCAGCAACATTCCATTTGTTGCATATGCGAAATGTAAAGACAGGTTCCCTTTAGCACAGGATTAGTATATCCACCCACTTTGTGTACATAGAGCATACAGAGAATATAATAATATTTTTAGATTTATAAGTTGTTGTTACATGCTGAGTGGATTCACTGCAACCAGTTGATTATTTGAAAACATAGGCGTCGCTACAGGGGGGCAAGGGGGGGGGGGCAATTGCCCCCCCCAGGTTATTCCTTGCCCTCCCGCGTGTCCCCCCTGATTTCCCTTTAAAACGCTGGCCGCTGCTAGTACAGCCAGGGCCGTCTTTAACGCGGGGCAAAAGGGGAAGCTGCCCTGGGCTCAGTTGCTCCTTGGGGGCCAAGGCAGCTGCCTCTTGAGCCCCGCTGGCCACTGGTGACGTGGGGGGCGGCAGCATGGCACAGGGAGGTGAGCGCTTTCATTGTGGAAGTGCTCATCTCCATAGTCATCTGTATCGCCGTCCTCAGAACAGCAATACAGATAGAAGTGCGGTGGCGGGGCAGGGGAGGGAGAGGCGTCTACCTTCCCCGTTCCTCTGATAGGCTGCAAGCACTTTATTGGGGGCATTATATAGGGGTATTTTATACTGGCACATTATCGGGCACTATGGGGACATTAGCTCAACTGCACTGGCACATTATAAGGAGAATTATTACTACTGGGGACATTATGATGGGCTTTATTACTACTGGGGGTCTATGGGGAACATGATTACTAGTATGGGAGCATTACTACTTCTGGGGCACAGTGGGGACATGTTGGGGACACTGTAGGAGCACTATTACTACCATGTGTGGTCTAGCGCAGAATTATTCCTATTGGTGGGACTTTTGGGAGCACTATTACTGTGGGGGCACCTTGGCACAGTATCAGCTTACCACAATTATTTCTGGGGGACGTTGTGTTTGCACTATTAGTGTCAGGGGCAGTATTTGCTGGGGCGCAGTTATTTTAGGGCACTGTGTGACAATAATTATTGAAGGGCACTATCTGCATGGTACCACTATTATCAGGGGGTTTATCTGTTTCTGCAGTATAGTATTGGGTAGCACAGCGGCACAGTATTGGGGGTGGTAGGATGATTTGTCCAGAAGATGGGAGGATGATGGAAAAGTAGTAAACTAAGATTTTGTTTGTCAAACTGCAGAAACGAGAAATGGCTGAAAAATGGTGGTCTGGTCTGAAGGTCTGAAAGGAGAAGATGAGGAAAGAGAACAACTACATCAAAGAGACGTCACTGGATGTAAGAGGTATGTGACGCTGTATTACCCTGTATGTAGGTGTGGATGGAGGGGTTAGTAGTACAGTACTATCTGCACATTGTAAAAAAATAAGTAATCGTCAAAATACTATATATTTGTGTCAGAAGTTGTGCTTTTTTTTAATTTTTAGAATAATGATACAGCCATTTTATTTGATACTTTTGTGCTTATTCTTTTATTTTCTCTATATTAAGGGACACTATAGTCACCAGAACCACAACAGCTAAACGTAGTAGTTCTGGTGTCTATAGCATGTCTCTGCAAGCTTTTTAATGTAAACACTGCCTTTTCAGAAAAAAAAGGCAGTATTTACATTACTGCCAAGGAACACCTCTACTGGCCACTCATCATTATTAAAGTCTACTACTCTACGAGGTGTGTGGATTTTTTTCTTTGTGTGTGTGTCGTGGTGAAGGGTGTGATTGCATTCTAGGGTGTGTGAAGGTGGGATCCAGGGGGCCCAAGTAAATTCTTGCCCAGGGTCCAATCAATATTAAAGACGGCCCTGAGTACAGCAGTGATCTGTAAAGTGAAACTGAAAGTACTGCCCATGCTGCCCACCCGCTTACTACGGGACTCCTCGGCAGTCGGCAGCCAAGTGAATCTTCCCCTGCCCTCCTCAGCTGCTATGTGTATTTCAGCCTAGTAGGGCCTGCAGAGGCAGAAAAGAATGCGGCTTGGAGATTTAACATCAGGAAACATTGTTGCGCGCCCCCTCCCCCTGCCATCATGCCTAGAGGAAGAAGGCACGAGGACAGAGCACATCATAACTGTAAGTACCTTTTCTATCTGCGATGCACCCCTGACCCGAACCCCCTGCATTACATGCACCCCTGACCAGTTCCCCCTGCGTTACATGCACCCCTTACCAGCGCCCCCTGCATTACATGCATCCCTGACTAGCGCACCTTGCATTACAAGCACCCCTGACCGCCGCACTCTGCGTTACACGCACCCCCTGACCGCCGCACTTTGCGTTACACGCACCCCCTTACCAGCGCCGCCTGCATTACATGCATCCCTGACTAGCGCACCTTGCATTACAAGCACCCCTGACCGCCGCACTTTGCGTTACACGCACCCCTGACTGCCGCATTCTGCGTTACAAGCAGAATAAGTAGTATTAGTTGCACACATCAACAACACCCACAGGGTTATTTCACAAAAGGGTGAAGAGTTTGGAGAAGTCAGGAGAAGTGAACAATATAGGACAACATAGCTGATTTGAAACAAATTCTCCAACTCAGCTCACTTTCCTATTCAGTTATGTTGTCCTAGATTGTTCCCTTCTCCAAACTCTTCACCCTTTTGTGAATAAGCCTGTGAGCGTCTGTTCATTGGTCTTCTTTAGTGACATGCTCAACATATTGGATTAATTACACAGTCCTGGTGTTTGCTGAAACTGCTTTAAACTTTTTGAGAGTGTTTCTATCTTTCTCAGGTCTGAAGCAATACCGAGGAAGAAAGGAAAACTGTCACAACCAGACAGCTGAGAAGCTCTGACAGAAGCCTTTCAGAACCTCCTCCTTGAGTTTTCTTTGTTGTGGTGTTCAGTTCCTCATCTCGTTAGCCTCTCTCAGCTGTCATGTAGTTGGACTGATTTCATCCCTTTAAATTCCGCCCCATAATGCATTACTGGGCGGCTTATACTACTTCCTGGAGTGTGTGTGCATGCTGATCCTGTTTTCCAGTCTGCTACAACGTTAAGTGCTGTACATTTATCTGTTATTTTCTGTTTGCTGATTCCCAGGTGACCCTGACTCCCTCCGTGTCTCATGTAGGGAGCCGGTGGTCGTGTCCCTTCACTATTGTAGGGTGTTCAGGGGTTATATAGTCGAGGTACGTGGATATGCAACCATCCACCTTTGGGATTTTTGCATAGGCTGAGCAGCCAGAGAAAGTGCCAGGTCTTGTGCAGGGGTCTCCCTTTGGTTCCTTAGCTTTGGATCCAGTGAGTCATATATGCATGTAGCATTGTCTTGTTTCCTGTACACCGTCCGTGACAAAAACTCTTGAAAGCTTGTCTTAGGTTAGTACAATAAAAAGGTATCCCTGCATATCGCAATACTCTCATATTTTGTAATCTTATTTATATATACTTATTTCATTTTTTCAGTAGTATGATTAAGTGGTGAAAATTATTAGTGCCCCCCCCCCCCCATTTTTTTACTGTGGTATCTTATGTGCCTCCCCTATATATTGTTCCTAGAGTCGCCTCTGCTTGAAAATAACCAGAGAAGTGCATGAGAACTTTTTTTTTTTTAAAGGGGATGTCTAAATATACCCAATCAATTCAGCGAACACAGACAGTACGAGACCTCAGTTCACTGATGTGTGGATAAGGCCTGATAATTTTTTTTTAGTTTAGTCACAAAAGAACAGCATGGCCATGTTAGCTGCAGGGAACCATGTTAGCTGATTAGAACTAAATTATGTGTTCATTGCACATTGTGAATGGTCTGTGCAAGAAAATCATGAAGAGAGAGTAAGGATATTCACAGATATTCAGACAGTGTAGATCAGTATCCTAGAGCAGTCTGGTAAGTGTCATCTCACAGACAACCTGAACCTCTTCTGTACTTCAAATCAATACTGGTATTTAACTGATTGCTCAAAGGTAAAATGTAGCCTACAAATTAAATATGCTTTTTTTTCTTTATGCTATATAATGTGCAGAGCCATGGGTTGTTGATCTGGGTCCTATAGCCAAATATGTGCTCGGGCCTACCCGAATATTGCAAATAATGTGTTCAGACAATATGGGATCTCTCTGCTTGTACTGTATGTTATATAGTAAGACTAGATCATTGATATCCGATATGTCATAAATCCTCAGTGATTTGAGGGTCACAACTTTTCTTAATCCTGGTTTTGGGGCTCCTAATGTTAGGCATTGGTGTCATCAGATTCTGGGGTGTGAGGCAGGGCTCAGAGGCACTTGCAAAATGAAGTTCAGTCTCTCCATGTTACATACAAATATTTCCCAAGGTTGAATATGAGGATATAGGCCATACAATAAATGCCTTGCTGAGTATCTTCCTAATCAATCCAAGCACCTTCCCAAATCGATCAATGGCTGCAATTTCTCTCTCTCTGTGTGTATGTATATATATATATATATATATATATATATATATTTCTGCGATGCCCAACCATGGGTTGCAGTCCTTTAGTGGATGGCCAGTCTGTGTCAGAAGTGTGGCTGCCACCAGAAACACTATAACCCAAACTATGTTCAGTGAAATCTACAGCTTTAAATGTGCATTACCTTTTACTTGCTTTTTGTCCATGCACTGTCCCTTTGTAATGGCCCTCAACCTTCTGCAAAATGTAAATCTTTTTTCTCTCAGAGGTTGACACAGATTTCCAGGCACTTTCCTGGTATCTCTTTAGTCCTCATGCACACGACAGTGGTGTGTTTTGTGGTCCGCAAATCACAGATCCGCAAAACACGGATGGTGTCCGTGCACGTTCCGCAATTTGCGGACCGGCATGGACAGTCTTCAATATAAATGCCTATTCTTGCCCGCAAAGCGCGGACAAGAATAGGACATGTTATATTTTTTTAGCGGGGCCACGGAACGGAGCAACGGATGCAGGCAGCACACAGAATGCTGTCCGCATCTTTTGCGGTCCCATTGAAGTCAATGGGTCCGCATCTGAGCCGCCAAAACGGCAGCTCGGATGCGGACCCAAACAACGGCTGTGTGCATGAGGCCTAACTTGAAGGGCTAGTGTAACCCTACCTTCTAGCTCAGAGGGTGGGGCCAGCCCACTCCTGGCAAGTACTGTAAGTCCACGGCATGGAATGGCATGGACTCCAATACACAGCCTGTGTATTGTCAATATTCACAGTAAAGTCTCATTAACCCTTTTCCAGTGAGTGTGACCCATAGTACATTATAACATGAACCCTTTAGCAGTGAGCCATTAGGTCACTGCATGTGGACACCATATGGAACTGTAACCTTTGCACACACACACCCACACAGTTAATATACCCTGCATTTACAAAAGAAGTTTCGCATAAGCATTGGTTTGTTTTACAAGTGGGTCTTATTATTGTGGTATCTACAGTATATTTTAGGTATATTCTATGTTATAAAGCAAAACAAGAGTTGGCATGATTGTCATATTTCTTGAGATATTGGCTCATATTTCAGTGGAGGTACTGTTAGTGAACATGCTTGAATGTGAAAAACATATTTTAATATGGCTTAAATAGATGCATTGAGTGAGAAATAAAACTGCATTTTAAGCATATTTCGATGGATTTGTTTTTCCCTGCAGACTCATTACTTATATATGAAATGTGCAGGTGTAGTGTTAGGTGATCCCCTGAGATAACTTAACAAACCACCTTTCTGTTTTTCAAACTTGTTCTCCAGTTCCGCCGGTTATGGAGACATTTGGATTCTACCACAAAAAAAATCAATTAACCTGTGAAATACTACGAGACATTAGGTGAGTTTAACAACCTTGAATTGGCCACATTTATTTTTATGAAAAAGAAAATCTGTTATCTGCAAATGGTAATCCAGCCTCTAAGGCCTCTTTCACGTGAGCGATATGAAATGTGTCCGGGTCTGTTCAGCGGAAAAAGCTAATTCAACCAGTTTTGTCTTAGATTACCTTTTTTACATCCGTCCATTTGTCTTCCGTTTTTCCTGCGTGTGAACCCCCCCCCCCCCCCATGAACAAACAGCATCTCCTAGAAACCATCAGTCAAAAAACAGACCACCTAACCATGCTGTCTGTGGGCTGTTATTTGTCTCACTGACCCATTCACTTGAGTGAAAAATGGATGAATATAGAAGATGCTGTAATTTTTCCTGAGCGGATAAATGGTCAGTGAAAAGTAATGCTCAAGGGCATATACGCATTGAAATGGATTGGTCAGTGTTCGGTCTGGAAGCTGTCCATTATAACAACTGACCGCGCCTGGATGGAAACATCCCCTAGGTGAAACTAGCCTAATACATACACTCACCTAAAGAATTATTAGGAACACCATACTAATACGGTGTTGGACCCCCTTTTGCCTTCAGAACGGCCTTAATTCTACTAGGCATTGATTCCACAAGGTGCTGATAGCATTCTTTAGAAATGTTGGCCCATATTGATAGGATAGCATCTTGCAGTTGATGGAGATTTGAGGGATGCACATCCAGGGCACAAAGCTCCCGTTCCACCACACCCCAAAGATGCTCTATTGGGTCGAGATCTGGTGACTGTGGGGGCCATTTTAGTACAGTGAACTCATTGTCATGTTCAAGAAACCAATTTGAAATGATTCGAGCTTTGTGACATGGTGCATTATCCTGCTGGAAGTAGCCATCAGAGGATGGGTACATGGTGGTCATGAAGGGATGGACATGGTCAGAAACAATGCCCAGGTAGCCCGTGGCATTTAAACAATGGCCAATTGGCACTAAGGGGCCTAAAGTGTGCCCAGAAAACATCCCCCACACCATTACACCACCGCCACCAGCCTGCACAGTGGTAACAAGGCATGATGGATACATGTTCTCATTCTGTTTACGCCAAATTCGGACTCTACCATTTGAATGTCTCAACAGAAATCGAGACTCATCAGACCAGGCAACATTTTTCCAGTCTTCAACAGTCCAATTTTGGTGAGCTCGTGCAAATTGTAGCCTCTTTTTCCTATTTGCAGTGGAGATGAGTGGTACCCGGTGGGGTCTTCTGCTGTTGTAGCCCATCCGTCTCAAGGTTGTGCGTGTTGTGGCTTCACAAATGCTTTGCTGCATACCTCGGTTGTAACGAGTGGTTATTTCAGTCAACGTTTCTCCTCTATCAGCTTGAATCAGTCGGCCCATTCTCCTCTGACCTCTAGCATCAACAAGGCATTTTCGCCCACAGGACTGCCGCATACTGGATGTTTTTCCCTTTTCACACCATTCTTTGTAAACCCTAGAAATGGTTGTGCGTGAAAATCCCAGTAACTGAGCAGATTGTGAAATACTCAGACCGGCCTGTCTGGCACCAACAACCATGCCACGCTCAAAATTGCTTAAATCACCTTTCTTTCCCATTCTGACATTCAGTTTGGAGTTCAGGAGATTGTCTTGACCAGGACCACAACCCTACATGCATTGAAGCAACTGCCATGTGATTGGTTGACTAGTTAATCGCATTAATGAGAAATAGAACAGGTGTTCCTAATAATTCTTTAGGTGAGTGTATAAGCTAAAGACTGAAACCCAAAAACAGAATTAATCCAAAGTTTAATATGGGGCTGATATGACACATTGAATTGCAATGACATTACATACTGTACTTACTGATGCACAAACACATGATGGAGCTTGGTGTTTAAGGCTATGAGTGCCTTTTTAATGAAATACATTTATTTTTATCTACAAATTATTTGTAATTTGGTTGTATTTAATGTGTTCAACCATTTGTCTTCTGTTGCCTGCATGTAGTCTTATACATTACAGGCTGCTCAGTCCTGTTCAGTGTTCAGTGTGACTCACAACAGGGAGGAATCCGTTTTCTCGGACACAATAGAAAACTGATCCCTCCTTGCTATGTTAAAGATAATACAACCGGATCCGTTCATAACAGATGCAGATGGTTGTATTATCATGACGGAAGCATTTTTGCTGATCCATGATGGATCCAGCAAAAACACTGGTGTGAAAGTAGATTAAGGCCTCATGCACACGGCCAAAACGGCGGCTCGGATGCAGACCAAAACAACGGCCGTGTGCATGAGGCCTTGGGGTATGGCCACACGGAACAGCCAGTCATCAATAAGAACACAAACTACAGATATCTTTGGTGTATATTCCTTTTTATTCTCACTAGAAATGGCTATTATCATCCAAAAAAACAGACTAGATCAGGACATGATCTCGAATTTGCTGAACACAAAAATGGATTGGCAAAAAACACTGACGTGGCCCCATAGAGATGAAGGGGTCATTATGCTGTCTGCAAAAAGAGCTGATAACACACGGGTGAAAAATGCGGTTGTGTGCATGAGGCCTTACACAGGATCTGTTGCAATAAAACTATAAATCCTTCTGCTCAGTACCTCCTTCTGTGTAAAAAATAAAAATAAAAGTGGACGTGTCAAGCGTGTGAGGGACTCCCTGTGTTCTGGTTCCATTTCTCACCGGACCATGTGTTAGGCTACTTTCACACCTGCGATTAGGTGCGGATCCGTCTGGTATCTGCACAGACGGATCCGCACCTATAATGCAAACGCTTAGATCCGTTCAGAACGGATCTGTTTGCATTACCATGAACAAAATGCAAACGGATCCGTTTTGACTTTACATTGAAAGTCAATAGGGGACGGATCCGTTTGAAAATGGAGCCATATTGTGTCAACTTCAAACGGATCCGTCCCCATTGACTTACATTGTAAGTCTAGACGGATCCGTTTGCCTCCGCACGGCCAGGCGGACATCCGAACGCTGCAAGCAGCGTTCGGGTGTCCGCCTGCTGAGCGGAGCGGAGGACAGACGGTGCCAGACTGATGCATTCTGAGCGGATCCGCATCCACTCAGAATGCATTGGGGCCGTACGGATGCGTTCGGGGCCGCTTGTGAGAGCCTTCAAACGGAACTCACAAGCGGAACCCCGAACGCTAATGTGAAAGTAGCCTAAGGAACGCAGTCTGTCATCCAGCATTTGAGCACAACTCAATCTATCAGCTTATTCTAGCTTTGGGAAACTTGTATCTGTAGCTGTATACTGTACATCAAATAGTTGTGAAACATAGTTGCATCTATTTCTCTAATAACAGGACAAGTTCTGTACTTTCAGGCTCTGCACACAACCAAGAATGCCATCATTCACTGACAGCAAACAGAGAGCATGAAAACATTGAAATATGTAATAAAACGGGAACCTGCCACCATTAAAAAATGAAGTCAAATCTATAGGCATCATGTTACCGACTAGTAGAAGCTTAGCAGATTGATATACAGTTTAGTGTAAAACGATTCAGTAGAACTTACAATTCATTAACTGAAATCCCTGCTTAAAGGGGTTCTCTGGGAATTACCTAAAATGGTTTCAAGCAACCTGTTCTAGAATGTGAGCAGGACTGGTTGGTCCACTTGCAAAGCTGCATAGGGGATTGAAGGCGTGGGACCTCACTCTGCTCTTGCACTTGCATACTGCACATTGGTGAGCGTTCATATTAGGCTGTTCAGCCTTGATGGCACATCGAAGGCAGGATCGCATCACTACCATCTATTGTAGAGCTGTGCAGTGTGTATTGAGGCCCTCACCTCTCGCCCTCCCTAGGCAGCTCTGCAGGTGGAGACAACCAGTCCTGCTCCCATTCTAAGACAGGTGCTAGTGGCTATTTTAAATAATTCTCAGAGAACCCCTTTAATCTGAGTTTAGGATTCTAGTGGGCGGTCTTAACCCCTTCCCGATTTCCCACTGTGTATATACGTCCTATCTGCACATGCCCCGTGCAGATAGCACGTATATACACGTGCAGGCAGCGCTTTAAAGGATAACTGTCACACTTAGACCCTAATTTCAATTTTCATATATGTAGTTACTAATAACATGATATTCCAGAATCAGTTACTATTAGACTGACTTACCCCATATTTATTAAGATTCAGCCCTTAGCAACCAGTCTGCATAAAACTGCAATTTCACTATTCAGATAAGATGGCCGCCACTGCCCTCACCCTGAGGCTAATCCCGCCTGCCCTCACTAGCCAGTAACAATAGCCCCCCAAAAGTGTCAGCAACCAGAGCCCTCCCCCTAAAGGGTTAATCTCCTGCAGCACAAAGGGGTCCTCTTACCACATGTTGCTTTCATTTATACACTGAGCAGATGGCAGATCTCCCTTCCCTGGTCTGCGCTGCTTCAACTCTGCATTGTCCCAGTCTGCTGAGTGAGGGAGCGTCTGCCAAGCGCAGGGACAGGGAGAAGTGCACACAGCCCAGGCACTGTTATCAGCTGCTGGGGAGGACCTGGCTCTAATCATTTACTTACAGTCCCTTACTGTCAGGAATCTGACCTTGCACGCTGCGTGCTTCTGCGTCCTCCGTCCTTCAACAAATAGACGGACCATGCCTAGCAACCCTATTTTAAGCATAGGTAAAAGTAGGCAGTACAGGGAACAAAACTGTGGAATTAAGGGGTAATTGAGTACACAGTGAAAATTTGAAATAGGGCCACCAAGGAGATATTAATCACCACAATCCAATACTCCCAAAATACTCCCCCCCCCAAAAAAAAATACGACAGTTATACTTTAATCCCAGTGCTGGGATTAAAGCTCCTGCTCCTGTAATCTAGCAGGAGCAGGTCGGGTCCAGGCTGACAGACACAGCAGGGACCCTGAGGAGAACACAGGAGTGGTATATTACCGCTTCTTCCTTCTCTTTTGCCTGCAGGGGAGCGCTGAATGAGCGCATGGTGGAGGGAGCAGGAAGCGGCAGAGTCGCTTCCTCTTTAGGTCCTGGCGGTCACATGACTGGAGCAGGGGCAGGAGCAGAGCTGAAGGGTCTAATAAGGCCCTGATCAGCTCTGCCTGTGTGTCATGCCCCCACAGGGGGTCTCCTGTGGATGCCCCAGTTACAGTGGAAATAGGAAAAAAATATAAAAAAATAGTCAGTGTCCTCCAGAGGTCTTTTAATGACCTCCTGGGGAAAATATTATGTGCCAAAAAGAAAATATAAGTTAAAAAAATAAAAATAATAAAAAATACAAATAAAAAAAGTTAAAAAAAAAATATTTCAAAATGCAGTCGCTAACAGAAACCATCACCATAGTCGCCCCATTCTCTCAAACCTATACATGTTATATATGGAAAAGAATAGCACAAAATTGGGAACCCATTGCAATAATTAATTTTTGTGTCAGTTTTCATATTTAAGAAATAAAACGCTATAATTAAAAAAAATAGTTTTTAATAATAATTAGCAGTTTTCTTCCAAATTAAACCTAAAAAAAGAAAAAAAAAACTAAAAAAACATTCTAATAAGTCCTGAGTGTCAAGTAAAAGAAAAAAAAAATCGCAAAAATTACATTTGTAGTCAAACAAAGAAAAAAGCTATGGTCACCAAACCACCATGTGCACAGAATCACAAAAAGTTGTCTGGTCATTCAGGCCTTTTTTGGCCCGGTCATGAAAGGGTTAAGCAGTGATCTTCTTTGTATGAACATGCATACAGAATAGCTATATCATCCGTCACTGGACTTCTGAGCTCAGATTAAGCAGCGATTTAACGGATGAAAAACTAATTAGGCTCCATTCACACGTCCGCAACGTGTTTTGGGGAACCATGGAGCCGCCAATCCGCAAAACAAGGAAAACGGCAATGTGCGTTTCGCGGACCACACATTGCCGGCACTAATAGAATATGCCTGTTCTTGTCCGCAATTGCGGATAAGAATAGGACATGTTCTATTTTTTAGCGGAACGGAAGCGCGGACCCGGAAGTGCGGATACGCAATTGCGTGTCCTGGCAGCACATCGTGCTGCCCCATAGGAATGAATGTGTCTGCAATTACGTTCCGCAAAATGCGGAACCAAATTGCGGACGTGTGAATGGAGCCTAATACTGATCCTTTTCGTACAAGACTATTCAGTATTTCAACTTGCTGAGCTACTCCTCTCTTAGAAGTTCAGATTGCTTGTTCAGTGTGAAAGTTTCCAGTTAATTGTTAAATGGTTACTTAACGCTCACACAACTTTGCATAAATCAATAGAACAAGTGAAAATAAGAAACTGTAATATTTTATTAAAGAAAAAAAAAAAGTTTTTTCCGCTTAACAGATCTTTTACTCCCCCCCCAATTAAACTAAAGTTATCTATACACTTTCGATATCTAGGGATAGGGACAGTGGCGTACATACCAGGGTCGCAGGGGTCGCAGTTGCGACCGGGCCCGGCACTCCAGGGGGCCCGGCCGTCTGTGGATTCCCCCCCCCAGGCCGCTGGCAGGGCCCCCGCTGTACTCACATGTAATGGAGCGCTCTGATGGGGCCCGGCATGAAGTACAGTGGCAATTTCGGGCCCCATCAGAGCGCTCCATGCCTCCATTACATGTATAATATGGGGGTGTGGGGGGGGGCGGAGGGTCAAGGAAGAGGGGGGGGGGCGCACTAACTCACACCCGGCCAGGCAGTTCCGTTTCCATAGTGAAGCAGGGAAACCTCTCTGCTCCCTGCTTCACTGATCTTCAGAGCTCAGGAGTTCCCCCTGCTGGCCCCAGACTGGGGGCAGGGGGGGTTTGATGGGCACAACTAGAGTAAGAGGGCACAAAAGTTGGCATCTCTACTGAGGGGCACCTAATCTGCCATAACTAATTTGAGGGGGGCACCTAATCTGCCATAACTAATTTGAGGGGGCACCTAATGTGGCATAACTACTGTGAGGGGGGCACATATAAAGGCATAACTATGAGGGGGCACATATGAAGGCATAACTACTGTGACGGGGCATGTAATCTGGCATAACCAATGTGAGGGGGAGGGGCACATATGTGGGCATATCTAATGTGAGGGGCACATAATCTGGCATTACTACTGTGAGGGGACACATAATCTGGCATTACTACTGTGAGGGGACACATAATCTGGCATAACCACTAGTGTTGAGCGCGAATATTCGAAAAGCAAATTTTTTTCGCGAATATCGCAACTTCGCGATTTCGCGAATATTTCGAATATAGTGCTATATATTCGTAAAAACGAATATTAGTTTTTTTTTTGTTTTTTTTTGCACAAAATTACAGTACACATATAATTGATTGTTTCCCAAAGGTCCAAAAGCTCAGATCTTACTCACATTGCCTAGAAAGTGATTGAGGCGCGAATCTTCGTAAGGGGATTTTATTAGCGCACTTGCGAATATCGGCACTTGTCCCAGAACAGAGGCAAAGGGCTTTGCATTCATACATTAGTGAATTGAGTTGCGAATCTTCGTAAGGCGATTTTATTAGCGCACATGCGAATATCTACACTTGTCCCCAGAACAGAGAGGCAAAGGCCTGTGCATGTATATAGTATAGCACCATATTCGCGAATACTTCGAACTTCGTAAAATTCGATTTACGAATATTCGTATTTTTTATTTTAGTTTCCACCTTACAGATTACATTGATCTGTACTCTGTCAACTACTGTCATCACCCCCCACTGTATCTCGATTGATTCCCAAAAGTCCAAAAGCTCAGATCTTACTCACATTGCCTAGAAAGTGATTGAGGCGCGAATCTTTGTAAGGCGATTTTATTAGCGCACAGGCGAATATCAGCACTTGTCCCAGAACAGAGGCAAAGGGCTTTGCATTCTTACATTAGTGATTGAATTGAGTTGCGAATCTTCGTAAGGCGATTTCATTAGCGCAGATGCGAATTTTGCATCTCATAATATGTATTATGCGATGCGAAAATTCGAATTATCGCATATGCGAAATAATAACGAATTCGAATATTCGCGAATATTTTACGAATATTCTTTCGAATATTCGCGAAATTTCGCGAATTCGAATATGGGACATGCCGCTCAACACTAATAACCACTTTGAGGGGGCACATATCTGGGCATAACTACTATGAGGGGGCACATATCTGGGCATAATTACTGTGACAGGAACAAAGGTGGACATAACTACTGTGAGGGGCCACAAGGTGGGCATTAGTTCTGTGTGGTTCCACTTAGGGAAAATGTCCTAGATTACCCTGCTATACATTGGCATGGCTCAGTCTTACAGGCCAGCACAGCGCCCCCTGCTGGTGATTTCACAGGGGCAGTCACCATTAGGGATGAGCGAACTCGAACTGTATAGTTCGGGTTCGTACCGAATTTTGGGGTGTCCGTGACACGGACCCGAACCCGGACATTTTCGTAAAAGTCCGGGTTCGGGTTCGGTGTTCGTCGCTTTCTTGGCGCTTTTGTGACGCTTTCTTGGCGCTTTTTGAAAGGCTGCAAAGCAGCCAATCAACAAGCGTCATACTACTTGCCCCAAGAGGCCGTCACAGCCATGCCTACTATTGGCATGGCTGTGATTGGCCAGAGCACCATGTGACCCAGCCTCTATTTAAGCTGGAGTCACATAGCGCCGCCCATCACTCTGCTCTGATTAGCGTAGGGAGAGGTTGCGGATGCGACAGTAGGGCGAGATTAGGCAGATTAACTCCTCCAAAGGACTTCACTTGATTAATCGATCGATCTGCAGCTGTGCATCATTGAGCTGCTGAAATTCAAATGCTCACTCACTGTTTTTAGGCTGCCCAGACCGTTTGTCAGTCACTTTTTTCTGGGGTGATCGGCGGCCATTTTGTGTCTTGTGCGGTGCTGCGACCAAGTGCATCCAAGCTGCGACCAAGTGCATTTAACCCTCAATGGTGTGGTTGTTTTTTGGCTAAAGCCTACATCAGGGTGAAGCTGTCACACCAAGTGCATTTAACCAGCAATAGTCTGTTCATTTTTTTGGCCATATACTAAATCAGGGGCAAGCTGCGCCTGTCACTAAGTGCATTTAACCCTCAATGGTGTGGTTGTTTTTTGGCTAAAGCCTACATCAGGGTGAAGCTGTCACACCAAGTGCATTTAACCAGCAATAGTCTGTTCATTTTTTGGCCATATACTACATCAGGGGCAAGCTGCGCCCGTCACCAAGTGCATTTAACCCTCAGTAGTGTGGTGCGTCAAGCTGTGACACCAAGTGCATTTAACCAGCAATAGTCTGTTCATTTTTTGGCCATATACTAAATCAGGGGCAAGCTGCGCCCGTCACCAAGTGCATTTAACCAGCAATAGTGTGGTTATTTTTTGGCCATATCCCAGTCTAATTCTGTCACTAAATCCATACCGGTCACCCAGCGCCTAAATACTAGGCCTCAAATTTATATCCCGCTAAATCTCTCGTTACCGCTGTCCTGTTGTGGCTGGGAAAGTTATTTAGTGTCCGTCAAAGCACATTTTTTGTTCTGGGTTGAAGTACAATTCCCAATTTAGCAATTTCATAATTTAGTGGTTCCTGCTATATCAGAGCTATTTGAAATCTATCCCTAAAAGGGTATATAATATTCAAGGTGCACATTGGGTCATTCAGAATAACTTCACACACACCCGCTACTGTGTATTTCCAAGTCTAATTCTGTCACTAAACCCATACCTGTCACCCAGCGCCTAAATACTAGGCCTCAAATTTATATTCTGCTAAATCTCTCGTTACCGCTGTCCTGTTGTGGCTGGGAAAGTTATTTAGTGTCCGTCAAAGCACATTTTTTGTTCTGGGTTGAAATGCAATTCCCAATTTAGCAATTTCATAATTTAGTGGTTTCTGCTATATCAGAGCTATTTGAATTCTATCCCTAAAAGGGTATATAATATTCAAGGTGCACATTGGGTCATTCAGAATAACTTCACACACACCCGCTACTGTGTATTTCTAAGTCTAATTCTGTCACTAAACCCATACCTGTCACCCAGCGCCTAAATACTAGGCCTCAAATTTATATCCTGCTAAATCTCTCGTTAACGCTGTCCTGTTGTGGCTGGGAAAGTTATTTAGTGTCCGTCAAAGCACATTTTTTGTTCTGGGTTTAAATACAATTCCCAATTTAACAATTTCATAATTTAGTGGTTTCTGCTATATCAGAGCTATTTGAAATCTATCCCTAAAAGGGTATATAATATTCAAGGTGCACATTGGGTCATTCAGAATAACTTCACACACACCCGCTACTGTGTATTTCCAAGTCTAATTCTGTCACTAAACCCATACCTGTCACCCAGCGCCTAAATACTAGGCCTCAAATTTATATCCTGCTAAATCTCTCGTTAACGCTGTCCTGTTGTGGCTGGGAAAGTTATTTAGTGTCCGTCAAAGCACATTTTTTGTTCTGGGTTGAAATACAATTCCCAATTTAGCAATTTCATAATTTAGTGGTTTCTGCTATATCAGAGCTATTTGAAATCTATCCCTAAAAGGGTATATAATATTCAAGGTGCACATTGGGTCATTCAGAATAACTTCACACACACCCGCTACTGTGTATTTCCAAGTCTAATTCTGTCACTAAACCCATACCTGTCACCCAGCGCCTAAATACTAGGCCTCAAATTTATATCCTGCTAAATCTCTCGTTAACGCTGTCCTGTTGTGGCTGGGAAAGTTATTTAGTGTCCGTCAAAGCACATTTTTTGTTCTGGGTTTAAATACAATTCCCAATTTAACAATTTCATAATTTAGTGGTTTCTGCTATATCAGAGCTATTTGAAATCTATCCCTAAAAGGGTATATAATATTCAAGGTGCACATTGGGTCATTCAGAATAACTTCACACACACCCGCTACTGTGTATTTCCAAGTCTAATTCTGTCACTAAACCCATACCTGTCACCCAGCGCCTAAATACTAGGCCTCAAATTTATATCCTGCTAAATCTCTCGTTACCGCTGTCCTGTTGTGGCTGGGAAAGTTATTTAGTGTCCGTCAAAGCACATTTTTTGTTCTGGGTTGAAATACAATTCCCAATTTAGCAATTTCATAATTTAGTGGTTTCTGCTATATCAGAGCTATTTGAAATCTATCCCTAAAAGGGTATATAATATTCAAGGTGCACATTGGGTCATTCAGAATAACTTCACACACACCCGCTACTGTGTATTTCCAAGTCTAATTCTGTCACTAAACCCATACCTGTCACCCAGCGCCTAAATACTAGGCCTCAAATTTATATCCTGCTAAATCTCTCGTTACCGCTGTCCTGTTGTGGCTGGGAAAGTTATTTAGTGTCCGTCAAAGCACATTTTTTGTTCTGGGTTTAAATACAATTCCCAATTTAACAATTTCATAATTTAGTGGTTTCTGCTATATCAGAGCTATTTGAAATCTATCCCTAAAAGGGTATATAATATTCAAGGTGCACATTGGGTCATTCAGAATAACTTCACACACACCCGCTACTGTGTATTTCCAAGTCTAATTCTGTCACTAAACCCATACCTGTCACCCAGCGCCTAAATACTAGGCCTCAAATTTATATCCTGCTAAATCTCTCGTTACCGCTGTCCTGTTGTGGCTGGGAAAGTTATTTAGTGTCCGTCAAAGCACATTTTTTGTTCTGGGTTGAAATACAATTCCCAATTTAGCAATTTCATAATTTAGTGGTTTCTGCTATATCAGAGCTATTTGAAATCTATCCCTAAAAGGGTATATAATATTCAAGGTGCACATTGGGTCATTCAGAATAACTTCACACACACCCGCTACTGTGTATTTCTAAGTCTAATTCTGTCACTAAACCCATACCTGTCACCCAGCGCCTAAATACTAGGCCTCAAATTTATATCCTGCTAAATCTCTCGTTAACGCTGTCCTGTTGTGGCTGGGAAAGTTATTTAGTGTCCGTCAAAGCACATTTTTTGTTCTGGGTTTAAATACAATTCCCAATTTAACAATTTCATAATTTAGTGGTTTCTGCTATATCAGAGCTATTTGAAATCTATCCCTAAAAGGGTATATAATATTCAAGGTGCACATTGGGTCATTCAGAATAACTTCACACACACCCGCTACTGTGTATTTCCAAGTCTAATTCTGTCACTAAACCCATACCTGTCACCCAGCGCCTAAATACTAGGCCTCAAATTTATATCCTGCTAAATCTCTCGTTAACGCTGTCCTGTTGTGGCTGGGAAAGTTATTTAGTGTCCGTCAAAGCACATTTTTTGTTCTGGGTTTAAATACAATTCCCAATTTAACAATTTCATAATTTAGTGGTTTCTGCTATATCAGAGCTATTTGAAATCTATCCCTAAAAGGGTATATAATATTCAAGGTGCACATTGGGTCATTCAGAATAACTTCACACACACACGCTTCTGTGCATTTCCAAGTCTAATTCTGTCACTAAATCCATACCGGTCACCCAGCGCCTAAATACTAGGCCTCAAATTTATATCCCGCTGAATTTGAATACAATACATTGGGCCAAATAATATATTTGTTGTTGTGGTGAACCATAACAATGAGAAAAACATCTAGTAAGGGACGCGGACGTGGACATGGTCGTGGTGGTGTTAGTGGACCCTCTGGTGCTGGGAGAGGACGTGGCCGTTCTGCCACATCCACACGTCCTAGTGTACCAACTACCTCAGGTCCCAGTAGCCGCCAGAATTTACAGCGATATATGGTGGGGCCCAATGCCGTTCTAAGGATGGTAAGGCCTGAGCAGGTACAGGCATTAGTCAATTGAGTGGCCGACAGTGGATCCAGCACGTTCACATTATCTCCCACCCAGTCTTCTGCAGAAAGCGCACAGATGGCGCCTGAAAACCAACCCCATCAGTCTGTCACATCACCCCCATGCATACCAGGGAAACTGTCTCAGCCTCAAGTTATGCAGCAGTCTCTTATGCTGTTTGAAGACTCCGCTGGCAGGGTTTCCCAAGGGCATCCACCTAGCCCTTCCCCAGCGGTGAAAGACATAGAATGCACTGACGCACAACCACTTATGTTTCCTAATGATGAGGACATGGGAATACCACCTCAGCATGTCTCTGATGATGACGAAACACAGGTGCCAACTGCTGCGTCTTTCTGCAGTGTGCAGACTGAACAGGAGGTCAGGGATCAAGACTGGGTGGAAGACGATGCAGGGGACGATGAGGTCCTAGACCCCACATGGAATGAAGGTCGTGCCACTGACTTTCACAGTTCGGAGGAAGAGGCAGTGGTGAGACCGAGCCAACAGCGTAGCAAAAGAGGGAGCAGTGGGCAAAAGCAGAACACCCGCCGCCAAGAGACTCCGCCTGCTACTGACCGCCGCCATCTGGGACCGAGCACCCCAAAGGCAGCTTCAAGGAGTTCCCTGGCATGGCACTTCTTCAAACAATGTGCTGACGACAAGACCCGAGTGGTTTGCACGCTGTGCCATCAGAGCCTGAAGCGAGGCATTAACGTTCTGAACCTGAGCACAACCTGCATGACCAGGCACCTGCATGCAAAGCATGAACTGCAGTGGAGTAAACACCTTAAAACCAAGGAAGTCACTCAGGCTCCCCCTGCTACCTCTTCTGCTGCTGCCGCCTCGGCCTATTCTGCTGCTGCCGCCTCGGCCTCTTCCTCCGCCTCTGGAGGAACGTTGGCACCTGCCGCCCAGCAAACAGGGGATGTACCACCAACACCACCACCTCCGTCACCAAGCGTCTCAACCATGTCACACGCCAGCGTTCAGCTCTCCATCTCACAAACATTTGATAGAAAGCGTAAATTCCCACCTAGCCACCCTCGATCCCTGGCCCTGAATGCCAGCATTTCTAAACTACTGGCCTATGAAATGCTGTCATTTAGGCTGGTGGACACAGACAGCTTCAAACAGCTCATGTCGCTTGCTGTCCCACAGTATGTTGTTCCCAACCGGCACTACTTCTCCAAGAGAGCCGTGCCTTCCCTGCACAACCAAGTATCCGATAAAATCAAGTGTGCACTGCGCAACGCCATCTGTAGCAAGGTCCACCTAACCACAGATACGTGGACCAGTAAGCACGGCCAGGGACGCTATATCTCCCTAACTGCACACTGGGTAAATGTAGTGGCAGCTGGGCCCCAGGCGGAGAGCTGTTTGGCGCACGTCCTTCCGCCGCCAAGGATCGCAGGGCAACATTCTTTGCCTCCTGTTGCCACCTCCTCCTTCTCGGCTTCCTCCTCCTCTTCTTCCACCTGCTCATCCAGTCAGCCACACACCTTCACCACCAACTTCAGCACAGCCCGGGGTAAACGTCAGCAGGCCATTCTGAAACTCATATGTTTGGGGGACAGGCCCCACACCGCACAGGAGTTGTGGCGGGGTATTGAACAACAGACCGACGAGTGGTTGCTGCCGGTGAGCCTCAAGCCCGGCCTGGTGGTGTGTGATAATGGGCGAAATCTCGTTGCAGCTCTGGGACTAGCCAATTTGACGTACATCCCTTGCTTGGCGCATGTGCTGAATTTGGTGGTGCAGAAGTTCATTCACAACTACCCCGACATGTCAGAGCTGCTGCATAAAGTGCGGGCCGTCTGTTCGCGCTTCCGGCGTTCACATCCTGCTGCTGCTCGCCTGTCTGCGCTACAGCGTAACTTCGGCCTTCCCGCTCACCGCCTCATATGCGACGTGCCCACCAGGTGGAACTCCACCTTGCACATGCTGGACAGACTGTGCGAGCAGCAGCAGGCCATAGTGGAGTTTCAGCTGCAGCACGCACGGGTCAGTCGCACTACAGAACAGCACCACTTCACCACCAATGACTGGGCCTCCATGCGAGACCTGTGTGCCCTGTTGCGCTGTTTCGAGTACTCCACCAACATGGCCAGTGGCGATGACACCGTTATCAGCGTTACAATACCACTTCTATGTCTCCTTGAGAAAACACTTAGGGCGATGATGGAAGAGGAGGTGGCCCAGGAGGAGGAGGAGGAGGAGGAGGAAGAGGGGTCATTTTTAGCACTTTCAGGCCAGTCTCTTCGAAGTGACTCAGAGGGAGGTTTTTGGCAACAGCAGAGGCCAGGTACAAATGTGGCCAGCCAGGGCCCACTACTGGAGGACGAGGAGGACGAGGATGAGGAGGAGGTGGAGGAGGATGAGGATGAAGCATGGTCACAGCGGGGTGGCACCCAACGCAGCTCGGGTCCATCACTGGTGCGTGGCTGGGGGGAAAGGCAGGACGATGACGATACGCCTCCCACAGAGGACAGCTTGTCCTTACCCCTGGGCAGCCTGGCACACATGAGCGACTACATGCTGCAGTGCCTGCGCAACGACAGCAGAGTTGCCCACATTTTAACCTGTGCGGACTACTGGGTTGCCACCCTGCTGGATCCACGCTACAAAGACAATGTGCCCACCTTACTTCCTGCACTGGAGCGTGATAGGAAGATGCGCGAGTACAAGCGCACGTTGGTAGACGCGCTACTGAGAGCATTCCCAAATGTCACAGGGGAACAAGTGGAAGCCCAAGGCCAAGGCAGAGGAGGAGCAAGAGGTCGCCAAGGCAGCTGTGTCACGGCCAGCTCCTCTGAGGGCAGGGTTAGCATGGCAGAGATGTGGAAAACTTTTGTCAACACGCCACAGCTAACTGCACCACCACCTGATACGCAACGTGTTAGCAGGAGGCAACATTTCACTAACATGGTGGAACAGTACGTGTGCACACCCCTCCACGTACTGACTGATGGTTCGGCCCCATTCAACTTCTGGGTCTCTAAATTGTCCACGTGGCCAGAGCTAGCCTTTTATGCCTTGGAGGTGCTGGCCTGCCCGGCAGCCAGCGTTTTGTCTGAACGTGTATTCAGCACGGCAGGGGGCGTCATTACAGACAAACGCAGCCGCCTGTCTACAGCCAATGTGGACAAGCTGACGTTCATAAAAATGAACCAGGCATGGATCCCACAGGACCTGTCCGTCCCTTGTCCAGATTAGACATTAACTACCTCCCCATAACCATATATTATTGGACTCCAGGGCACTTCCTCATTCAATCCTATTTTTATTTTCATTTTACCATTATATTGCGAGGCTACCCAAAGTTGAATGAACCTCTCCTCTGCCTGTGTGCTAGGCCTAAATATATGCCAATGGACTGTTGCAGTGGTGGCTGACATGAAGCCTGATTCTCTGCTATGACATGCAGACTAATTCTCTGCTGACATGAAGCCAGATTGTCTGTTACGGGACCTCTCTCCTCTGCCTGGGTGCTGGGCCTAAATTTATGACAATGGACTGTTGCAGTGGTGGCTGACGTGAAGCCTGATTCTCTGCTATGACATGCAGACTGATTCTCTGCTGACATGAAGCCAGATTGTCTGTTACGGGACCTCTCTGCTCTGCCTGTGTGCTAGGCCTAAATATATGCCAATGGACTGTTGCAGTGGTGGGTGACGTGAAGCCTCATTCTCTGCTATGACATGCAGACTGATTCTCTGCTGACATGAAGCCAGATCGTCTGTTACGGGACCTCTCTGCTCTGCCTGTGTGCTAGGCCTAAATATATGCCAATGGACTGTTGCAGTGGTGGGTGACGTGAAGCCTCATTCTCTGCTATGACATGCAGACTGATTCTCTGCTGACATGAAGCCAGATTGTCTGTTACGGGACCTCTCTGCTCTGCCTGTGTGCTAGGCCTAAATATATGCCAATGGACTGTTGCAGTGGTGGGTGACGTGAAGCCTCATTCTCTGCTATGACATGCAGACTGATTCTCTGCTGACATGAAGCCAGATCGTCTGTTACGGGACCTCTCTGCTCTGCCTGTGTGCTAGGCCTAAATATATGCTAATGGACTGTTGCAGTGGTGGGTGACGTGAAGCCTCATTCTCTGCTATGACATGCAGACTGATTCTCTGCTGACATGAAGCCAGATCGTCTGTTACGGGACCTCTCTGCTCTGCCTGTGTGCTAGGCCTAAATATATGCCAATGGACTGTTGCAGTGGTGGGTGACGTGAAGCCTCATTCTCTGCTATGACATGCAGACTGATTCTCTGCTGTCATGAAGCCAGATTGTCTGTTACGGGACCTCTCTGCTCTGCCTGTGTGCTAGGCCTAAATATATGCCAATGGACTGTTGCAGTGGTGGGTGACGTGAAGCCTCATTCTCTGCTATGACATGCAGACTGATTCTCTGCTGACATGAAGCCAGATCGTCTGTTACGGGACCTCTCTGCTCTGCCTGTGTGCTAGGCCTAAATATATGCCAATGGACTGTTGCAGTGGTGGGTGACGTGAAGCCTCATTCTCTGCTATGACATGCAGACTGATTCTCTGCTGTCATGAAGCCAGATTGTCTGTTACGGGACCTCTCTGCTCTGCCTGTGTGCTAGGCCTAAATATATGCCAATGGACTGTTGCAGTGGTGGGTGACGTGAAGCCTCATTCTCTGCTATGACATGCAGACTGATTCTCTGCTGACATGAAGCCAGATTGTCTGTTACGGGACCTCTCTCCTCTGCCTGTGTGTGTGCTGGGCCTAAATATATGCCAATGGACTGTTGCAGTGGTGGCTGACGTGAAGCCTTATTCTCTGCTATGACATGCAGACTGATTCTCTGCTGACATGAAGCCAGATTCTCTGTTACGGGACCTCTCTCCTCTGCCTGGGTGCTGGGCCTAAATTTATGACAATGGACTGTTGCAGTGGTGGCTGACGTGAAGCCTCATTCTCTGCTATGACATGCAGACTAATTCTCTGCTGACATGAAGCCAGATTGTCTGTTACGGGACCTCTCTCCTCTGCCTGGGTGCTGGGCCTAAATATATGCCAATAGACTGTTGCAGTGGTGGCTGACGTGAAGCCTCATTCTCTGCTATGACATGCAGACTGATTCTCTGCTGACATGAAGACAGATTCTCTGTTACGGGACCTCCCTCCTCTGCCTGGGTGCTGGGCCTAAATATATGCCAATGGACTGTTGCAGTGGTGGCTGATGTGAAGCCTCATTCTCTGCTATGACATGCAGACTGATTCTCTGCTGACATGAAGACAGATTCTCTGTTACGGGACCTCCCTCCTCTGCCTGGGTGCTGGGCCTAAATATATGCCAATGGACTGTTGCAGTGGTGGCTGATGTGAAGCCTTATTCTCTGCTATGACATGCAGACTGATTCTCTGCTGACATGAAGCCAGATTCTCTGTTACGGGACCTCCCTCCTCTGCCTGGGTGCTGGGCCTAAATATATGCCAATGGACTGTTGCAGTGGTGGCTGACGTGAAGCCTTATTCTCTGCTATGACATGCAGACTGATTCTCTGCTGACATGAAGCCAGATTCTCTGTTACGGGACCTCCCTCCTCTGCCTGGGTGCTGGGCCTAAATATATGCCAATGGACTGTTGCAGTGGTGGCTGACGTGAAGCCTCATTCTCTGCTATGACATGCAGACTAATTCTCTGCTGACATGAAGCCAGATTCTCTGTTACGGGACCTCTCTCCTCTGCCTGGGTGCTGGGGCTAAATTTATGAAAATGGACTCTTACAGTGGTGGGTGACGTGAAGCCAGATTCTCTGCTATGGGACCTCTCTCCAATTGATTTTGGTTAATTTTTATTTATTTAATTTTTATTTTTATTCATTTCCCTATCCACATTTGTTTGCAGGGGATTTACCTACATGTTGCTGCCTTTTGCAGCCCTCTAGCTCTTTCCTGGGCTGTTTTACAGCCTTTTTAGTGCCGAAAAGTTCGGGTCCCCATTGACTTCAATGGGGTTCGGGTTCGGGACGAAGTTCGGATCGGGTTCGGATCCCGAACCCGAACATTTCCGGGATGTTCGGCCGAACTTCTCGAACCCGAACATCCAGGTGTTCGCTCAACTCTAGTCACCATCCCTTCCTTATGTGATTATTCTTTTTTTCTCACCACAGGGACCTTGTTCTGGATCCAGCGGACATCACGCCGACGCCAGCGACACCCTAGATGAGGTAGGACCAGATTTTATTAGGACTGGGTGAGTGTAGCCATGCATTGGGCTTAGGGCTCTTTAACACGAGCGGATCCCATGCGGGTAATCCACTGCATGAAAGACAGCCAAGCCCCGTTCCGGACAGCAGAGACACGGAGCATTAACATGATTGGCAATGCTCTGTGCCTCTCTGTGATCTCTTCACTACAAAATCACAGAGACATAAAGTTGTCACCGTGATTTTGTAGTAAAAAGATCACAGTCAATCATGTTACTGCTCCGTGTCTCTGCTGTCCGGAACGGGGCTTGGCACTCAGTCACGCAGCGGATTACCCGCACGGAAAGAGCCCTTAGTAAGAAAATCTGCCGGTTCTTTATAAAAATGTTTGCACTGTGGCCCATAACACTATAGTTACAACACTAGTAGGGGAGGTAGTGGGGGGGAGGCTTGGAGGCAGGTTGGGGGGGCGACGGGGAGGGGGCCCCATAGATCAGTTTCGCACCGGGACCCCATGGATTGTGTGTACGCCACTGGATAGGGATCACTGCACTCCAGGAGTTGCTCAAAAGATGTGTCTTTATTCACTTGGGTCTATAAAAATGCACTTTCAACAACTATCTGTCCCAATATCATCATACATATACATTCTTGGTTCAGTCGAATATGTATCTGTTTTTAAAGGGGAGAAAGGAGAAAGCTGCTGGCAGAGACCAACAAAACTTAGGGAGAAAAATTCAATTCGCCCAATTCATCTCTCCCATGTAATCATCTGTTTGGAGCTTCCCATAAACGTTAGATTGCTGACTGGTCCTACTGAAAAAGATGAGTTCAGCAAACAATATACTAATATGTATTGGGGTCTTAATATCCTTCAAGATGGAGAGACAGACTGTCAGCTCACGGAAAGATTAGATTACATGATACCCATATACGCCTATGGAGGGGAGGGGGGGGGGGGGGAAGGATGAGGAGGAGAGAGCTGCCAGAGGGAGAACAAGATATATTACAAAGTCACTTAAATTCACCTGTACTACTGATTTATGCAAAGCTGTGTGCAAAGTTAGTAACCATTTACTGTATTTTTCGTTTTAAAAGTGGTGGAAAAGTGTGTCTTATAAAGCGAATACTAGTGACAGCTTGCATTATGCAGTACGTGCCAGACGCGGAGAGTGAAGCTCTGCAAGTGCTGCTGGTACTCACCCTCCCTGGTCTTCTTCATACACTATGACCTGACACTGCACGCAGTTAGGTGACAGTGCAGTGCCGGCCAGAGAAGACAAGGGAGCATGACTGCAGGGGAGACCACCGGACATGGAGCGGAGCAGAAGAAGTAAGTGAAGTTGTTTATTTTAACCACTTCACATCCGCCCATAGACTATAAACATCCTATGAGTGGATGTTTATCTCTGAATAGACGTTCTGAAATGTCCAATCAGAGATGGCAGCTGCACGCTAATCGAGGGGTGTAGTTTCTACAATGGGGTCATTTATGGGGGGTCCTACTATGTAAGCCCCACAAAGTGACTTCAGACCTGAACTGGTCCTTAAAAAGTGGGTTTTGGAAATTTTCTTAAACATTTTAGGAATTGCTTCTAAAATTCTAAGCCTTCTAACGTCATAAAAAAATAAAATGACATTTCCAAAATGATGCCAACATAAAGTAGACATATGGGGAATGTTAAGTAATAAATATTGCGGTATTGCCGCGTCCGTAACGACCGGCTCTATAAATATATCACATGATCCACCCCATCCGATAAACACCATAGAAAAAAAATAAAAACGGTGTCAAAAAAAGCCATTTTTGTCACCTTAAATCACAAAAAGTGCAACTCCAAGTGATTAAAAAGGCATTAAAGCATCATTTTTTTTTTTCAAAAATGCTATTATTGTGTTAAAGTGAAATAAATAACAAAGTATACATATTGGGTATCGCCGCATCCGTAACAACCTGCTCTATAACAATATCACATGACCTAACCCCTCAGGTGAACACCATAAAAAAAAAAAAAAAATGACTTTTTGGTTAACTTACATCACAAAAATTGCAACACCAAGCAATCAAAAAGGCGTATTCCCCCCCAAAATAGTACCAATCAAACAGTCACCTCATCCCGCAATAAATTAGAATCTACCTAAGACAATCGGTAAAAAAAAAAAAAAAACTATGACTCTCAGACAATGGAGCAATAAAATATGTTTTTTTTTCCTTCAAAACTGCTATTATTGTGTTACAGTGAAATAAATAAAGAAAAGCAGACATATTAGGTATCGCCGCATCCGTAAAAACCAGCTCTATAAAAATATCACATGACCTAACCCCTCAGGTGAACACCATAAAAAATAAAACCAGTGCCAGAAAAAACATTTTTTGTCACCTAACAACACATAAGGTGCAACACCAAGCGATCAAAAAGGCATGTGCCCCCAAAATAGTAGCAATCAAACTGTCACCTCATTCTGCAAAAAATGATAACCTAACTAAGACAATTGGTCAAAAAATTTAAACGCTATGGCACTCAGACTATTGAGACACTAAAACATCATTTTTTGGTTTCAAAAATGCTATTATTGTGTAAAACTTAAATAAATAAGAAAAATTATACATATAGGTATCTAACTCCTCAGGTGAATGCTGTAAAAATAAATAAATAAAAACTGTGCTAAAACAAACAATTTTTGGGTCACCTTGCCCCATAAAGTAAAATCAGGAATAATCAAAAAATCATATGTACCCAAAAATGGTACCAATAAAAACATCAACTTTTTCTGCAAAAAACGAGCCCCTGCACCAGACGATCAGCAGAAAAAAAATAAAAATGGCATTCAGAAAATGGAGACACAAAAACATAACTTTTTTTTCTAAAATGCTTTATTAGGTAAACTTGAAACAAACTAACAAAGAAAGTAGACATATTTGATATAATTGCGTCCATAACTACTTGCTCTATGAAAATAGCACATGATCTACTCTGAAAAATAAAAACTGTGCCAAAACCTTGTTACCTTGCCTCACAAAAAATGTAATATAGAGCAATTAAAAATTATATGTAGCGGAAAATAGCACCAATAAAACTGGCACCATATCCCCTAGCTTCCAAAATAGGGTAAATTTTGGGGACTTTCTACCATAAGGGTGCATCAGGGGGGTTTCAAATGGGACATGGCATCTAAAAACTAGTTCAGGTAAATCTGCCTTCCAAAAACCATACGGCGCTCCTTTTCTTCTGTGCCCTGCGGTGTGCACTTACATCAGTTTACGACCACATGTGGGGTGTTTCAGTAAACCGCAGAATCAGGGTAATAAATATTGAGTTTTGTTTGGCTGTTAACCCTCGATGTGTTAAAGAAAAAAATGGATTAAAATGGAAAATCTGCCAAAAAAGCGAAATTTAGAAATGTTATCTCCATTTTCCTTTAATTGTTGTGGAACACCTAAAGGGTTAGCAAAGTTTGTAAAATTAGTTTTGAGTAACTTGAGGTGTGTAGTTTCTACAATGGGGTCATTTATGGGGGGTTCCTACTATGTAATCCCCACAAAGTGACTTCAGACCTGGAAATTTTCTTAAAAATGACATTTCCAAAATTATGCCAACATAAAGAAGACATATGGGGAATGTTAAGTAATAAATATTTTATGAGGTATCACTTTCTGTTTTAAAAGCAGAGAAATAGAAAATTTGAAGATTTTTTCTGAATTTTTTGTAAATTTTTGATTATTTTATAAATAAAGGTGAAATATATTAACTCAAATTTACCAGTGTCATGAAGTATAATGTGTCACGAGAAAACAATCTCAGAATGGATTGGATAAGTGAAAGTGTTCCAAAGTTATTACCACATAAAGTGACACATGTCAGATTTGCAAAATTAGGCTCTGTCAGGAAGGGGGAAATGGCCCGGATGTAAAGTGGTTAAAGTCTGATCTGAGGTCTGATGGGGATCTGGCATAGAGGTCTGATGGGGGTTGGACACGGAGGTATGACCTAAGGTCTGATTGGGTTCTGACATGGAAGTCTGATCTGAGGTCTGAAATGGAGGTCTGATGGGAGTCTGACTTGGAGGACATCTGATCTGAGGTCTGATGGGGTTCTGATGAGGTCTGATCTGAGTTCCTGATATGGGTATCTGATCTGATGTCCTGATATGGGGGTCTGATGTGAGGTCCTGATATCGGGGTCTGATCTGATGTCCTGATATTGGGGTCTGATCTGAGGATCTGATATAGGGGTCTGATCTGATCTGAAATCTGATGAAAAATATTTTGAAGTGGTCTTACAAAAGTTAAACAAACTTCCAGCAGAAAATATCATGAAATAAGTTGATACAAAAAAAGAAAAAAAACATCACTCATCTGTTATACTTCTGCTAAACCAGTGCTTTTATCAGCTGTATGTAGTGATAACATGTTTTACCAGAACATGACCACTGCAGCCAATCAGTGGCTACTTTGCTGGTGCCTGTAAGTATACCACGTGATTGCTGGTGCCATTGATTGACTAGGTAGATAGAGTAGTTCATCACTGAGTAAAGTAAGTCCAATCATATCTTAGTAAGTATGGTCAGCAATTTACCAAAGCAGACTCCAAGCCTCTGCACCATTGTTTTGTACGTTCATACACTCTCTGCAGTCATCCTCTGACACCATCCTCCAGCGCAGTTATCAAACTTTTCCTTTCTAATCACTTCTGATTGGAATATTAACATGCTCATTTCATTGTAACACGTTTTGCTATCAGGTTAATTGCATGGCAAGCAAAAGGAAATGAAATATTTGCCAATTTGGGAACTGTTTTAAAGAATAATATAGATTGATGCTTTTACACTTCTTTTCTTATTAATTCTTGATTTACTAGTATGAGGTAAATTAAGAGGTTAAATCACAAATTTAAGCATCCTAAGTTTCAAAATTTCAATGTGTGACAATAACATATCTGCTTGTTTAGACCGTTTAAGTCATATGCCACTTAATATGTGCATACAAGTTGGCCCGGATGGTTCCAGTGGTTATATTATAATGCTGGTTGTATCCAGAGCTTACCCTTTAAAGAGAAGCAGGATTACCACTCCTGACATGCCTGTTTAAGAGCTTCATGCGTTTCCCATGTAATAATAATTCTGGAGCATCTACTTTTATGACTCTATGTTGTGTCATTCCTTTATTATTTCTTCTAGAGGTTATGAATGAATTGCTAGCAGTCTGCAGTAAGGGTACAGAGGGGAGGTAACCATTTGGGGGGGGGGGGGGTACCTGCACAGTCTGAAAAGGGCAGCACTGATTGGATAGAGTGAGATTGTGCAGCTACACACCTCCAACTGGTTACCACCCTTCTGTACCCTTACTGCAGACTGACAACATCTATTTTCAACTCCAAGAGAGGAACCCTAGGAAAGTACAATTATAATATACACAATGATCAATTTGATCACAAAAATCCCACTGGGGATCCTTTCAGAAATATGTTAAAACTTAACTTTTATTTCAAAAGAAAATAATAAATAATGCCTAAAAGAAAATAGTAACCAATATAGGGAAAAGGAATATTAAAACTATCAGCTATAGTTTTTTTAGGTAGTTTTTAGATATTGCCACAAATGTATCAAGGTTTTGAGGTTGGCTAGACATGAAAGGTGTGTTTTTTTTTTTTTAACAAGATTGCAACGTTGTTATTTCACATATATTGTTGCTATATCAGCATCCACAGGTTGTCCTGCTTTTGTTATATTCAGTGACAATAGTAGTGTTTTTAAGTGTTTGCAGGCTGCTGGGGCCAGAATCAACAGCCCTAATCTATAGTATAGTAAATCTCATGTTCAGCCCAGCAGACATTCATCATTCAATCACACACTATCCCAACCTTTACATTTCTGCCCATATGGTCTCTTTCATGCATAAATGTGTACAGGCTCTCACTTTTAAATAATTATCAGTCAGCTAGCTGTCATGGCCGTAGGCAGGGACACACACTCACACAGTGAGCCCTAACTAGTACCCAGCCCACTGACTCTGCCTACTTGCAGAACAAGTCCTAGGCGACAAGTCCACAACTGGTCGACGTTCCCTATACTGGTAAGTTCAGAGATACAATCCAAGTACCCGCAAAACCACAGGTACCTGTTCACACACAGGACACAAACGCCAAGGGAAGTCGAGCAAGAAACAGTCAAACCAGGAGATCGATACCAACAGAATCACAAAGCAGAGGAAGGGAGCAATAACAAGCCAAGGGTCAATACCGGACAGGAAGAAGGTACAGAATCGCTAAGCAGAGAGAGAGGTCAAGGTATAGCCGAGGTCAAATCCAAAAGCAACAGTTAAATATACACAGGTAGCAGAGCACAGCAAGGAAAACCTATAACTGGCAAAGGTGATTACCAGTTGCAGCCTTAAATAGGGAGCTAATCACCTGAGCGCTGACATCACCGGGGGGGCGTGTAGCTCAGGTGTGACCAAAGGGGGTGTGGCCAAAGTGGGCTATCGAGAGGGGGCATGGTCTATACAGCGTCGAGAGGGGTATGGCCTAAACATCATGAGAGGGGCATGGCCTAAACGCAGAGTCACCAAGGGGCTTAGCATGACAGCACGTCTGGCACCGCGCTGCAGTGTCTGAGCCCCAGACTGCAGCGCTGGAGCTCGGACAGGCAAGTTGGTGACACTAGCCTAAAAGAAATCGCGTAACCCTGACATGTTACGCAGCTGGTGCGGCTTTGTCAGGGGATAGCGGGTTATGACACGAGAACACCGAATCGCCCTCCTATCAAAGAGTAATCCAATAAGAAGTATATTGTTGCAGCATACAGAATGAATGGTTGCAGAAATGTTGGTGCGCTTACAATTTTCTTGTCTGGGAACCAGCTGGGGGTGGCAGCATTCAGAGGCTTGGATGGCTTTGGAGTTGGTGGCAGGATCCTCGTGGGATGCAGGGCAATTCTTCTCCTGAAATAAAGGCTGGATTGTGAATGTAACGCAGTAGGTGAACTCTCTACCTGCACACAAGATCCACAGGTGCTGTCTGGGCTGGACTGTACTGTCTTTCCTGAAGCAATGCTCACATCTTTTTTGTGGAGATCTCTCAGTCTCTCTATCTCCTGGCCATGGTGCTGTCTCTAAGGAGCCTTGCACACGACCGTATGACCTCCGAGACATACGGTCTGTGAGCGGGTCATCTTATCCGGAGCAGCATTGACCGTGTGCAGGGGAGCACAGAGCATCATAGGTTACTGTGATATTGTGCATGTCAGGTCGCCCACTGGACTATTGTCCCGCACTCATATGATCTTATGAGTACAGGACAATAGCACCGCTGGCGTCCCAACGTACACAGCATCATTGTAATCTATGATGCTGTGTGCTCCTGTGAGCACGATCAATGCCGCTCCAGGACATATGGCCTGCTCACAGACTGTATGTTTCGGAGGGCATACGGTTGTGTGCAAGGGCCCTAAGATGGCTGCTGCTCTACTTCCTTCTTTAGCCTTTCCTCCTGGTCCCCCTGCTACTGGCTGCAGGGAGGGGCAAGTGCTCATGGGATTTGTAGTCCACTTCATCTCAGGACGATCGGCACTAATGCCTGCTGCTGTGAGTCCCTGTGTTTATTTGACAGCAGCATCTGCTTTCTTTGCATGGGTTATATAAGTTTAGATTTCTGTATCAAGTAATGGATTGGATCTTATTGATACGGATGGCTGGCTTTTTATATGTAAGTCAAGTATTAATCAAAGCATTTCCTGCACATTTATCTCATACATAAAACTGACCTATAGTGTGTAAAGCCAGCAGCCTAGGTAAATTCACATTTGCAGCCCATGAAAATGTAAGGATGTGAGGCAAGAGATCTTAAATGTGTTACTTTTTACTATGTTGTTAATTGTGTATTACTGCAATATCTGTCTTTGGTCAGTAGATGGCAGCAAAGGATAACATGATAAAACTCTACATTGGGGCTGCCTATCAGAGTAATATTAATAACCTGTTTTGTTTGCAAAGTTGTTAATTAGCTAATTTAAAGGCTGTTTCTGACCTCTACATAGCAAACTGAATATGCAGGTTTAACACTGCACTTAGCAAATGACTTAGTGCATCACACTCTTTTTTGCTGTGTGCAGGAAAAGGACCTGTGGTGACGTCACTCCGGTCATCACATGGTCCATCACATTATCTTTTACCATGGTGATGGATCATGTGATGACTGGAGTGACGTCACCACAGGTCCTTTTCCTGCACACAGCAGAAAGAAAAATAAGACAGAAGAGAAGCCGGGCTGCGCGATCAAGTGGATTAAGGTGAGTTAAATTATTTTTTTTATTTTTTTTAACCCCTCCAGCGCTATTGTACTATGCATTCTGTATTAAGAAAGCTATTATTTTCCCTTATAAGCATGTTATAAGGGAAAATAATACAATCTACCCAGCACCTAACCCAAACCCGAACTTCTGTGAAGAAGTTCGGGTTTGGGTACCAAACATGCCGATTTTTCTCACGCGAGTGCAAAACGCATTACAATGTTTTGCACTCGCGTGGAAAAATTGTGCATTTTTCTGCAACGCACCCGCCTCTTATCCGGGCAAAAAACTTGACGCCCGTGTGAAAGAGGCCTTATAGAGCTCTATTAGGGTGAATAGCACAGGGGATAAAAAGATGCAAGGTTCTAGCCCCTAAGGGGGGAAATAGTTATAAAAAAAAAAGTAAAAAAAAAAAAAGAAGCTAAATATTAAGTATAAATGACCCCTTTTCCCAATTATAAAATATATAAACAATAAATAAACATATCACATATTGCCACGTCCGAAAAGTCCAAACTATTAAAATAAAATAAAAATCTCCTATGCGGTGATAGAGAATAAATAAAAACTGCGTGATTCCCCATTTTTTTTGTCACCTTGTCCCCCCCAAAAAATAGGATAGGACTGTTCAATTATGGTCCAGACGTTCCATAAAATGCAGAATGCAAGCTTTTTTTTGTTATTTAATTTTTTGGTATCGAGTATCGCAATACTTTTTTATGGTATCGAAACTGAATGAAAATTATATAGGATATACCATAAAAGTCTGATAGGTGCGGGTATATATACCAAAAAGGGGTCCCACCAAAAATTTAGAGCAAGATGTGTGTAGTGCTGGTATCCCGTGCTCACCACTGCCCTGCTTCTCCTCCGCCGGTCCTGACCACAGGCACCTTCAGTGAGTTCTGCAGGCCCTGTTCCTTAGGGTATGCTCACTCCTGGCCTCTTAAAAGGCCAGCGCGCATGCCTAATTCCTTCCCCAGCATTTGGCTGACAGTTCTAAAGGCACCTTTCACAGTAGGGGAGTGCATGAGCTTTAGGTTCCTAGTCTCAAGTTACCCAGATGTATTTATCTGTCTCACTACCCATGTACCAAACTTCTGCCTGACTACCAACTCTGTCTCCTTACCAACTGTCCTGACCCAAGCCAGTTTACTGTATTGTTTCACTCTAGCCTGCCCCCACCTCAGACTTGTTTCTCAGATTAGTTAGTACACAGCCTGCCCTGACCTCAGCACGTTATCTGACTACATATTTTGCTTGATCTCTCGGTGCTTCGCATTGGTGTCTCTAGACCCTGTGGGCCAGTTGCCATCTACACTGGGACTATATCAAGAAGCAGCAGCCTCGTGGCTCCCTTGCTACAAAAACCAGATTCCTGTATGGGGATGAAAAAAATGAAAACCAGGGGACTCCCAGGATAATGCCTTTAGAGTTAGCCCAAAGCCAAACCGGTTGATTGGTACTGTGAGTCCACACCCATTGCCTGTTACACCGTTCATGCGTGGCCTCCCCTCCTTTCTCCACTATAGGACTTCCAAGTGCTGACTTGCTATTTTTGGCAGTTCCATAGTGGTGATGGAAGGGTGGCTACACATGTGCAGCTAGCGGTCCATTCACTGCTATGGGACTTCAGAAAATAGCTGAGCATGCTCACTTAGCTATCCTTTGCAATCCCATAGCAAAGAATGGGAAGGACACTGCGCATGTGTTGTGTGCTCTCCATTCATTGCAGATCACTGTTCTTGAGATAGGCTGGGTGTCACCTCTGGCACCTGTTCCTAACAGACAATTGTGGCATATTCTATTGATATGCCACAAAAGTCCAGATGGGACAAACCCTAAAATCTCAATCATGTGGTTGAAGAAACTAATCTTTTTATTTTTTTTATTTTATTTATTTAATCTTCTATATCAAGATATCAAGTATTGACTCAAGGCATTTGTTGAACACTTAAATAATACATAAATTGACCTTTACAAATACTGTATATTGAGGCACTTTCAAGCTTGTCATCAACTTACCGGACTGCTTATACTGTACATTCTGTATCAAACTGGTTAATAAGAGTCTTGTGTACATTGTGGTTCCTTTATAGAAATGTAATTTTTTTTCTTATAACTTAGTTGAAGAAATTAGAATCAGGCGCCTTTGGCAAAAGAATAAGCAAACAAGAAATGGCTTTTATAGAGACAAGATTATATTCTGAGAAAAAAATTGCACATCATGAATAAAATATGTTTTTTTTTAATATTCAATACTTGAAGTATTGGTGACAGCTAAATATAGCAATCACTGCTCGAGGGCAGGACTAAGGTGCTCTCGCAGTAATGTGTATATCTGTATGATAATGGAATATGAGAGTATTGATCAGGAATCTGGCTTATTGGCAAAGATCTGTCTCTAACAATCTGTCATGGAAAATTAAATTTCAAATCATGGCAAAACCTCTATCACATTAACATAGCATTGGAGGCCCAAAGGGCTAATAATTCAAAGACGGTTGTCTCATTAAAGGGTCTTTCTGGTTTGTGTCAACATCCTTTAAAGAAATCATTTATGGAGGAAGCTGTAATTTAGTAATGTATTTTTATTACCTTTATTACTGATTTATTTCTAGGCTGGGGTCACATGACCTTGTCCATGCAGCTCTTTCTTATTTCCTGTGATGTTAAATCCATAAAGGAGCAGTGATAGGGACGTCTCTGTCACGGCTGAGGATGGGGAAAACCCTCAGCCGTGCGATGCCAGAAGATGTAAACCACTGCTCGGCCAGGACGAGAGAATTAGGGAGCAGGTCACCTCCTAACGCATCCCTAATCCGTCCCTAACTCCTAGCTGCATGGGCCGACCTTGAAGGTAGGAGGGCCCATGCTCAGGAACCTCAGATCCCTACTCACCCTCCGCCGGTCCCTGAACTAGGAGTGAAGGGTAAGATGACCTGTTCCTTCTGGACACGGAGGAACAGGAGTCTCACTGGCCAAGCTGCAGGAAAATGGGGAACAGAAACAGGCCTATGGATATGGCAGGTGCTGCACTAGTTCCAGCCACCTGCCACAGCCTTGCTGACTGGATCCGTGTGCAGGCAAGCTGAAGTCCACAACAATACTAAATTAACTCAGCACAAACACATCCACACACAGGAACCCAGATCCATAGCTGCACAGAATAATAAAGGAAAACATAAACTGAACATCACACAAACTTAAACTTATGACCACAAGGGTGGCTACTCCAGCTAGCCATGGCTGAAGTACCCCCCAGACTGGAGATTGACACTGAGGCTTTATAGGCCCAAGTAGTCACACCCACACAGACACACCCAGTGTTCACACACACAGAAGGGAATTAACCCTTCCAACACCAGGAAGTGTAGTGAGACCACATAAAGGGAAATATCAGAGTGCACACCAAACATAAAACCAAGTGCACACATACACACATACCAAACGCAACCGCATGCACAACATAGCAAGCTGCCACGATACAGCTCAGACTGCTATGCTGCCACATACATACTGTTGCCAGCGGCACCACAGGTGAGGCAAATACCACAGCCCTCACATGTGATTGACAACCAAACCAAAACCGCTGACAACCGCATGCGGTTCAGGAGTCACGACCATGACAATGGCCGTGACAGCCTCTATGTAACTAGCTGGGTGGAAGGAGCTATAAACTAGGTCGACATTGTTAGGGGCAGTGATAGGGGAGTGTCTATATAACTAGCTGGGTGGGAGGAGCTATAAACTAGATTGGCGTTGCTAGAGGCAATGATAGGGGCGTGTCTATGAGCCAGCTGGGTGGGAGGAGCTAAAAACTAGTTTGACATTGTTAGGGGCAGTGATAGGGGAGTGCCTATGCAACTAGCTGGGTGGGAGGTGTAAGGAAATTATGTCTGTATCCACACACGTTCACATATATGTATTAATTCAGCCTTATATGCTTGTATTAAAGTATACAGAGTTCTTCTTTAAAGGAAGTAACAACAAGGTCTAGTAACACAAGCTAACAGGAAATGGCTGTCTGAAGCTCAAAACCGCATGGCTAGAAAGAGATATGCATGCTTTGCAAAAGAATGCCACATTTATGATGAAGGTATCTGGAGAGAGAATTGCTGAATGCATGACATCATAGCTGCAGAAACATATATATGCATATATACATATATACCTTTTTACACTTATATCTAATATGTGCATTAGACATATATTTTACATTTGCTATAATACTGGTTATATAAGCATCTTGTATATTGACGTTCATCTTTGGTTTAGATAAGTGAAGGATGTTTTATCAGATAAATGTTGGTACAAAATAAACAAGGATGATTCCGCGAAATATTTGAACAGAGCGAAGGTTGACAAACATGGTGGTTAGATATCTAAATTCTAAGAATTATAAATGCGTCACATATGTACCTTGTTTCTAGGAAATTATCATGACTTTTTTTACTTTGGCTGTATAAAGATGAAATTGATCAATTCGTTACCTGATTGGATTAAACTTAGGGGAGGTATATGCTAATTTTGTGGTTTGAAGCTATAAATTTTCTACGATGTCAAAATAAAGCAGCAACCATTTTATACCTATCAACGTGTATTGGTCTTCAGTGGTTGTCCGGCCGGTGATTCACCCACAGACAAACCAGGGGCTCCTTTCAATTGGTAGCAGAGGATGGTTCACTGACTATCCAGGTGAGTAATAATTTCTGCCACTATTTGTGTTGGTTGGAATGTTTCTCTCCTGGATACGGTGAATATCTGATGTATACTGGATGGCAGGTTAGTTGATAGGTTAGTTTAGTGTTCATATGACTGTGGGACAGACACGAGGCAGCACTCAGTGTTCTGCGTATCCTGATAGGAGCGGCGTCTCCTATAGGCACAGTGGTTGGCAGGGGATGTTGTTCCAGGAACATACATCATATTGATGGCAGGGAATTTTCCGAATGTAGAACTAGTCTCTTCGGACGTTGGCAGGGATTTTTCAAGTGGGAATTAGTCTCACTTGACGGTTTATTGAGTTACAGGATAACTCCGGATATATGTGAATGAGTTAAAGGATAACTCTGGATTTATGTGAAACAAGGAAACAAGGTACCAGGAATATATGTAAAGGAATACATATGATACAAAGGAAACAGTGAGGGAAACGCATACATCTCAATGCAGATGTTGGTTTCTAACTCACTAGGATTGTCTGTGGAGTGAATTGTTTAAAGAACATAACTGTACGGTTATAACTTGGAAGGTGACATTGATTACTGCAGTGTATTAAATCCATAAATGGTGTTGCCCATATTAGATATTTTACACGTGTTATAAGAATATTGTACTGGTGGAAAATCTGATTGTGCTGGCTTAATTGATCCTCAACATAACAGTACTAACACAATTACTTGCTGCTATTTCTACGCTGCTATTTCCACCTCACTGTTTGCTGCTCGAATATATATATATAGAGTTTATTGTCAATTGCATTAAACATTATGGGTAACAGCGTGGGAAAGGATCTGGATGGTGAGCCAGAGACCAGACCCACACCGTTACATTTTGTATCAGGCACCTGTGGGATTAGTGTAACTGATCCATTTTGGGTAAATATCTGTGACCGCAGTCAGCAACTGTGTATTACGCAGATCAGCGATGTAGGTCCTCGCAATGAAGGGGACTGGGAGGAGGTTAAAAAATGGTGGGGCTTCATCCGAAATATAACTATCCAGCCGGTGCCTGGGATGAAAATTATATGAAAACATGTTTTAAGAAATGGGAGAAAGCATTAAAAGAATATAGAAAGAGATTTCCACCAACCCATCACATATACTTAAAACAGGATAGGGGGACAGTGAGTAAAGAGGAAGAAGTTCCATGGTCAGAAATTCTGCCCTCCTTACCAGATAAACCACCGGCATATGACGTGACGGTGTTAGAAAAGGCAACACTCCCAGCTGTCTCTACGGAGGACATGCTACAAGACCCTTATGATAAGGTCCCCTGTCCAAAACAAGCAACCGCACCAGAATTATTATTATTTTCTGGTGAGAACCAAAAGAGAACCGGACTGTACCCGGATTTGGGGGATAGAGATTCCCTTCTGAGTACTGCAGTTATAGTGGCAGCAGCACTTAGGGAACAAAAAGATGTGGCTCCACAAGTCAAAGAGGCTCAGGAAAGGAGAAAGGAATATAGAAAAAGTATGAACATTTATGTACAGGAGTTGACCCAACTGAGGGATAAACTAAAGATAGACATAGTCTACATTAAACAACTTCCCCTTCAGAATGTCTTTCCCGTTATATATGATCACGAGAACCCCGATAATACTGACCTCCCTAGTGAGGAACAGATGGATGAATTGAAGGGTATTCTGGGAGGAGAATGTGGGAAAACCAGAGCTGTAACTAACAAAAAGGACCAGCTGCTGACCGAGATAGAAAAACTAAGACAAGAGTACAGGAGGGTGAGGAAGGACTGGGAAACCAGAGCTCAGGAAGAATACAGTAGGAGAACTGAAACACAGATAGGGGCAGACAGTTTAGAACATGGTAGGCCCCTGGCAACCTCCACCCCTAGAGTACCTGGAATAATGCAACCCCTGACAGACATATTTTCCAAACTCGCTCTAACACCTAAGGAAGGGGATAATAGAGGCACAAAACTACAGCTCCCCATGATCACTGTAGGTGACACTGAAGTCCATATCCCTCTTCCTTTAGGATTAATGAAAGAACTGAAGGATATGTGTCCCAATCCAAAAAAGGACCCTAGAGCAGCAGCAATGTTTCTGCAGAAGTATACTGCAGGGAGCCAATTAACAATGGAGGATATTCAGATAATACTCTCAGCCATAGACCCAGACACTGGCTCCCAAATCAATACAGAGGTGGTCTGAGCATGAACACCCGTCCCCACGGGGGAACAATCACTATTAGGGGTGCCCAGAACGAGTCCCGTCCTTCATTATGCATTTTGTTCCAACTGATTGGCAAGTTTTACCACAAGTAATACTGCAAATTGATGGTATTACAGTTAATTTATTGCTTGACACCGGAGCAACGACTTCAAGCGTAAACAAAATAGACTTCATTAACGACAAATGCACCGAAGGAAGTTCTATGGGTATCAATGGGACGACAGTGATACATAAGGTGACAGCACCGCTCCCGGTTTGTACTCTTACGGGGGAACTAGTGACGCACATGTCTTTTGCAGTCCTGCTAGAATGCCCCGTTTGCCTATTAGGAAGGGATCTAATGGCAGCATTACAGATTTCATTAGTTTTTGACAAAAAGGGAAGACTGACAGCGACCTCAATGAAATGCGACCTGACAAACCCAAAAAGACGTGACATGAATGGGTTCTTTTTAAGCATACCAATGTCCCTGGAAAATCATCCAATTTGGGCAAAATGTAAAGACTCAGTAGGAACGATTAACTGTGAGCCCTACCGGCCCTGTTTGAAGGAGGGGGTTATGCCAACCTTTCAGAAACAATACCCATTGAGTGAGGAAAAGTTAGAGGGTATAAGGCCGCAAATTGAGAAATACTTACAGATGGGAATTCTTAGGAAGATTGTCAGTCCCTGGAATACACCGATAAATCCCGTAAAAAAAAATAATGGCACATGGAGATTTGTACAGGATCTAAGGAAGGTAAACAAGGCAATTATCCCACTTCCCCCCTTGGTGGCAGACCTTACAGCTGTGTTTGGGGCCATTCCTGCGGGATCCAAATACTACACTGTAGTTGACCTCAGTAATGCGTTCTTTTCCATACCAGTGGCTTGGGATGCACAAAGTCTTTTTGCTTTTCAGTGGGCTGATGATGGTCAGGTGACTTGGACCCGTCTCCCACAAGGTTTTGGGGATAGTCCAGCAGCCTTTTCTATTGTATTAAAGGCTACATTGGAAGATTGGGAACCAAAGAGGGGATCCACCTTAATACAGTACACAGATGACCTTTTACTCTCCAATTCGGAGTTAGAAGCCTGCGAAATAGATTCACGGAGTTTATTAGACCACTTGGCAAGCAAAGGACACCTGGCCTCGAAGAAGAAAATCCAATATGCAAGTACCCAGGTAGAGTATCTGGGGTGCATAATAGAGGCAGGAGAGAGAAAGATCTCACCCGCTAGAGTCAAGGCAGTGACCTCCCTAAGCAGGCCAGGGGACAAAGCTACAATGCTGTCCTTTCTAGGGTCAATAGTGTATTGCAGGCAGTGGATCCCTGATTGCTCCCATTGGGATTCAATCCTAAGGAAAACTACACTCACAGAAGCACCAAAGGTAGTGGAGTGGACAGAGGACAGAGTAGAAGCCTTTGAGAGATTGATTCGGTCCCTGACCCAAGCCCCAGCCTTGGCCCTGGCAGATTATGGAAAACCATTCCAATTATACTGTGTGGTATCAGGAGAAACCTATGCAGCGGTTTTGACACAGACACATGGGGGAAGAAACAGGCCAGTTTCATACCTATCGAGAAAATTACCTCCTGTAGTTCTTGGAATGCCTCACTGTCTCCAAGCATTAGCAGCCGCGGCCATGTCAGTAAAAGATGTTACTAAGATAGTCCATGGAAATGTAATGGAACTTTTCACCACTCATACAGTTTTGTCCCTCCTTCAAAACATGACCACACAACACATGACAGCTCAGAGACTGTCCGGATATGAGACCATATTACTCAGTACGGCAAACCTGGTGATAAAGACATGTCCAGACACCTCACCAGTGATAAGATTTTTGCATACACTTTTGAGACTTAAGTGTGAAGGTTCTGACGAACAAGTAGACCCAACACCTGAACACAGATGTGATGAAGTGATCTTGTCATGCACAACACCTAGGAAAGATTTAAAGGACACGCCACAGACTGACAGTATAGATGTTTTTGTGGATGGATCATGCACAAGACCAGATGACAGGACATATCAAACAGGTTACGCAGTAGTCATGCTCCCAAATCAAGTGATAGAAGCTGAACCAATTGTCACAACTTCGGCACAACAAGCTGAGCTGGTAGCGCTCACAAGAGCCTGTGAAATATTCGCAGGACACAAAGTGAATATTTATACTGACAGTAGCTATGCATTTGGAACAGTGCATGATTATGCATTAATATGGAAAAATAGGGGATATATCTCAGCAGATGGGAAGCAGATAGCGAATCAAAAATACATAGATCACCTGCTACGTGCAATTCAACTGCCAGAAGCTATAAGTGTGATAAAAGTGAAAGGACACTCTGCAAAAGGAGATTATCAAGCCATGGGAAACAACTTAGCAGACAGAGCAGCGAAAATGGCAGCCAAGAGAGACACGAGAAGGGAAAGTAAGTTATTATTCATGACAGATTTTGAAAGTGAAAACTGGGTGTCAGTAGTATATCAACTACAGAAGCAGTCTACCAGTGAGGATATCAAGTACTGGAAATCTCAGGGACTGCAGATGACAGGTACAGGTATATGGACAAAAGATCGGATATTGGGGGTTCCCACTGCATCAGCACCGCTCCTAATATCCTATCTTCATGGTCCTGGACATTTGGGAAAACAATACATATCAGAACATTACAAGTCACTGTTCTGTACACACCAATTGCAAAGATTGATAGACGATCTGGTCGACTCATGCATGACTTGTGCACAGAATAATGTTCAAGGAAAAGCACACGGAAGACATGGGAATCTACCACCCCCTACAGGCCCTCTGCAAGATTTGCAGATAGATTACACACACATGCCAAAGCAACCCGGGAATATAAGATATCTCCTTGTAATAGTCTGTAGGTTCTCAGGATGGTGTGTAGCCGTACCTACTTCAGGAGAAACAGCTGGTGTGACAGCTAGGGCATTGATAAATCAATGGATTTCAGTGTATGGACTCCCTCGGGTAATTCATTCAGATCAGGGACCTGCTTTCCAGTCCAAACTAATACAAGAACTGACGAAGATTCTGGGTTTCCAGTGGAAGCTCAATATAGTCTATCACCCACAAAGTGCAGGAGTCGTGGAAAGAATGAACCGAACCATTAAGGATAGGTTAAAAAAGGCCACTTCAGGAACATTGAAGGATTGGCTGAAATTTCTACCCGCCATTCTCTACCAAATAAGAACGACACCAAATAAACAGACAGGGTTGTCACCTTATGAAGTGTTATTCGGTAGACCCCCTAATACCCGTGTGGAACCAGATATTGATAGTAACATTTTTGCCTTGCAGGAGCAGTACGTGAAACATTTGGTAGGTATACTCTCGGAAAATCATGATAAGGTTGCTGTCACCTTTCCTCCTCTTTCCACAGACCCAACTCATCCATTCTTGCCCGGAGACAAGGTTCTGGTGAAACAACTGGCTGTCCGCCACAAGACTGGTCCAATATATCAAGGTCCATTTGAGGTTCTGAGAGTTGCTCGAACGGCTGTCCTTACCGACCAGAGTCCACAGTGGATACACGCCAGCCGGCTCAAGAAGACACCGGAAGGAGTCCTGAAGGAATTCCCCGGACAAGCATGAGTCTTTTGGACAAGATGCCTTCAAAGGAAATGACTTTGATCATACCCCCAAGCCTGCAAAGTAGATATGAGCAATGGCTAAGAGGCTATCCTAAACCACTTTGTCCAGAGGATCCAAAGACTATGCAGGACTTGTATGAGGAAGAATTCATGTTCAGGGAATATACCAATGAACTAGAGACTGAGGACTTGAAAGATCAAAACTTTCCTGAACCATTTAGTAAGCAGATGATTCAGAGAATGAAAATGGTGTGTGGTATAAGGAGTGATCATATGGAATGGGAATTCCATATGATCAAAGAGGGGATTGTAAGGAAATTATGTCTGTATCCACACACGTTCACATATATGTATTAATTCAGCCTTATATGCTTGTATTAAAGTATACAGAGTTCTTCTTTAAAGGAAGTAACAACAAGGTCTAGTAACACAAGCTAACAGGAAATGGCTGTCTGAAGCTCAAAACCGCATGGCTAGAAAGAGATATGCATGCTTTGCAAAAGAATGCCACATTTATGATGAAGGTATCTGGAGAGAGAATTGCTGAATGCATGACATCATAGCTGCAGAAACATATATATGCATATATACATATATACCTTTTTACACTTATATCTAATATGTGCATTAGACATATATTTTACATTTGCTATAATACTGGTTATATAAGCATCTTGTATATTGACGTTCATCTTTGGTTTAGATAAGTGAAGGATGTTTTATCAGATAAATGTTGGTACAAAATAAACAAGGATGATTCCGCGAAATATTTGAACAGAGCGAAGGTTGACAAACATGGTGGTTAGATATCTAAATTCTAAGAATTATAAATGCGTCACATATGTACCTTGTTTCTAGGAAATTATCATGACTTTTTTTACTTTGGCTGTATAAAGATGAAATTGATCAATTCGTTACCTGATTGGATTAAACTTAGGGGAGGTATATGCTAATTTTGTGGTTTGAAGCTATAAATTTTCTACGATGTCAAAATAAAGCAGCAACCATTTTATACCTATCAACGTGTATTGGTCTTCAGTGGTTGTCCGGCCGGTGATTCACCCACAGACAAACCAGGGGCTCCTTTCAGGAGGAGCTATAAACTAGCTGGGGGTTAGTAGGGGAGGTGTTGGAGGTGTGGCAGAGAAAGGAGAAGTGCATCATGGGTTTGGTTGGCTACAGCAACAGGAAGTGCTGCATATAGGTTAGAAAGAAACCAGAGTGGTTTGTTTATATGGTGAAAATGGATTGGGAGAGTCCAAGCTGAAAAAAGAAAAACTAGGAGGAAGATAAACATGAGGTAATCAGCTACAGAAGCATATCTGTTAAATACTATAGTACCGTAAGTCCCCCCCAAAAAAACCTACATGTACTGTAGTTCATTCTGTGTTGAAATCAATGTGATGTTTGTATCTCATAATTTTGTTCACTTGCATAGGAAAATATCCAAGTGTAATTCCATCAATTTGGGGAAATAACACAAAAAATAAGTGCTGTCTCTTATTTCTATGAAAAAACACAAGACTAAAGGTCCATTCACACGTCCGCAAAATGGGTCTGCATTCATTTTCATTGGGGCCAGAATGTGCTGTCCGCATTTGCTTAGATTGCTTGATTAGGCATTTTCTATTATAGTGCCGGCAATGTGCGGGCCGCAAATTGCGTAATGCACATTGCCAGTGTCCGTGTTTTGCAAATCCGCAATTTGCGGATCCGCAGAACACTTACGGACGTGTGAATGGACCCTTACCCCGACCAAATCACTTTGGGGCTATTACTTGTGTGCATATGGAGCTATGTAAACTCCAAATCAGCGTCAAATCTGTGGTAGAAATCCAAGCTTCCGCCCTGGATTTCTGCTCTGGTTAATTCTTAGGCATTGCCATGCATATATGGTGGAAATAGTCTGCCGGGTTTCTGCAGTTTCAAATAGCAGAGGTCTGTGGCTGATTTCAGCGATCAGCATTAATGCCGATCACATAAATTTAAACTAAATAAACATTGCCCAAGCTAATAAAATATAACGCTCTTTATCTAGTACGATGAACGCTGTAACAGAAAAAAATATCATAATGTCGAAATGTCAGAATATGGTGATGAAAAAAGGTTGTCAGTTGCAGCTACACGGCAACATGTGTCACGCAACTTCTTGTCGCTGAAAGGTCGCACAACATTTTTTGTAATGATAGTCAATGGTGTTGCACTGCGACTTGTGATGTGCTGTGACTGTGACACAAAAGTCGCACAAAAATCCAACTTGGTGGTAAAGTACGATTACAACAACAATACCACATATGTTTAGTTTTTCTTGCGTTTAGTACTGAAAAACAAAACATATAACATTTGGAAAAAACTAATTTTGTCTTTGCATCGGAATCTCAAGTCCCCCATAACGTTTTTAGTTTTATGTGTATGATTCAGTGTGAAGGCTCATCTTTTATTATTTTTTTATTTTTATTTTTGTGAGAGGTAAAGCATCCCAAAAAACTGCAAATAGACTATTTTCTGTTTCATCGTTTGCCATATGGGATGACAGATCGTGCTGTCTAATCACTGTCTGCTGCCGGGAAACAACGAGTCAGTATGGGGAACAGCGATGGCATTAGCGATCGCTCCTCCCCATACTCTGAATGAGATCGCTGCATGTAAGGCTAGGGCTACACGGTGACACCTGTCTCGGCCAGGATCGCTGAGTAGCGGTGATCCCATATGCATGGGATCGCCACAGCAGCCGCAAGAAATCCAGTCGTGTTGGATTTCTTGTGGCTGCTGCGGAGATCCCATTCAGTTCTATGGGATCACCGCTACTCAGCGATCCTGGCCAAGACAGGTGTCGCAGTGTAGCCCTAGCCAAATAGCAGTAATCTCCTTCACTGACAAGAGAACGATTGTCGGGAAGGAACATTGTCAGCCGCATCTGCTGGTGAAATACCAGATAAGGCCCCATGCACACGGCCGTGTTTCACGGCCGTGTGCGGGCCGTGGAACAGCGGCCTGGATCCCTCCTGAGAGCAGGAGCGCACGGCGTCACTGGTTGCTATGACGCCGTGCGCGCCCTGCTGCCTGCACAGTACAGTAATACACTGGTATAGATCATACCAGTGTATTACTGTATTGCGGCGGCAGCAGGGAGCGCACGGCGTCATAGCAACCAGTGACGACGTGCGCTCCTGCTCTCAGGAGGGATCCAGGCCGCAGTTCCACGGCCCGCACATGGCCGTGAAACACGGCCGTGTGCATGGGGCCTAACTGTGCTGCTGATCACCCGATGAACACGTGAAATAGTAATTCGTTGGCAGCAGAATGTACTGTGTGAACAGTGATCTGCTGCCCAGAAATAATGAACAATGGCACTAGCAATCTCTCTTCCTCATACAGTGGAAGTGGTGGCAGGGCTAGCGCTAGTGGTGGGGGGCAAACTTGGCAATTGTCCAGGGCCCCCATTGTCTGAGGAACCCCCTACTTTAGTGCTGCTGTTCAGATGAACGTCCGAGAAAGCAAACGGGCGGACAGCTCCACTTTACAATGCAGTGTAAGGTCCCCTCCCTCACATATAAGAGAAATCATTACCACAGTGCTGACAGGACCTGCCATAATGTCAGATGCAGGAGGCGGAGCTCAACAGAGAAGAGGGGATGAAGGACCTACGATGAGCTCCCCATCAGGTGACCAGAGGCGGCGAAGCTCAGCAGTGCAGTAAAGTAATGAAGAAGAAGAAGACCAGCCATGCATGTGAAAAAGTATGGATTCAATGTAAGTGTCAGGGAAATGCTTGGAGTTGCAGTCCTCTCCTCTTATACCTCCTGTTATCTAATATCATAGTACATTACAAGAGAAGGTATGAAGAGATGACTACAACTCCCAGCATGTCCAGGCCATTCTTATACAGTATAATATCAGGGTACATTACAACACCCTGGATATGCTGGGAGTTGATTACCTCCTCTTATAATATACTCTGATATTACATAATAACTGCTTGGGCATGCTGGGAGTTGTAGTCCCATCCTCCTATACATCTGCTTGTAATGTGCTCTGATATTAAATAATACGGGAGTTATAACATGCTGGTAGTTATAGTCCTCTCCCGTTATACCTCCTGCAGTAATGTGATCTGAATTAGGGCCGGGACAATGGATAGGAGGGGGCAGTCATCCGCCTAGGGTGCCACTTCGCTACCCATAAAAGTGGGCGCACTCATGGCGGTCCAACTTCACAAGCCTCAGGCCGCAAAGCAGGGCCAGTTCCAGGTTCATGTGGGCTCTTGGGCGATAAATCTCAGTGGGCCACCCCACACAGTATAATGAACCCACAGTGGCCCTCCATTCAGAATAATGACCCCCAGTGGCCCCCACACTGGGGGGGTTATACTGTATGGAGGGGGCAGTGGGGGTTATTATACTGTATGGGGGTCACTTACGTTTTTTTTACAATGGAACTGTATGGTGAACTGTATAGCATCAGTCTGAGGCATCTGTTAATATATACATTTTTGGTATACAAACAGATGGCAAAAATGTGATGTGAGCCCATCCTTAGTGTCAGAATAAGCAATAGTACAAAGCAGAGCAGAGAGGGGAGGCCGGCAAGTACTGACAGAGCGCACAACCTGGTCCTAGTGGTCAGTGACTGGATACTTCCATACAGTTACCAGATAAAACCGCCATACAGTAACTGGATAACACCGCCATACAGTGACTGGATAGCACCATCATACAGTGACCGGATAAAAGGGTATAAGAGGGCACAGTACAGAGAAGGACTAGGGGCACTGTACAGGGTATGGTAAGAGGGCAAAATGCAGGGTTATACTAGAGTACAGTACGGGGTGGGAGGCACAGTCAAGTCACCCTGTGATGTTAGAAGGTCCTTATTGTGCATGCAGTTTAAACAGCACCATAATGAGAGGCAGAGGAGTGAGACAGGTGACCAGGGCCTTGGATGGACAGGAGGGGTGGACACAGCAAGTAGGTGGAAGGGGCTCTAAGGGGGATCCATACAAGAAATAGGGGCAGGAGGTCTGTGCAGGGCAGCAATAGGAGATAGGAGGGTGAAACAGGAGCTCTGGATACATGAGGGAGGAAAGGAGACAGCAGGGTCTCCATGAGGATGCGATAGGACCGGATATGGGGGCAGGGGAAGGTGTCATGGAGGAAAACTGCTTAATGAGGCAGTAAAACAAATAAATAGCATGGAGCTGCTGGTCTACAGCATCCAGCAGCAGCTTGAAGAGTTCCCTGACATCCCCCCATCCTGTCACACAGAGAAGAGACAGTCACAGTGCAGACTCACTCACAGACTGTCTGCATCACGCCACACTTCTGCTCTGCTGGGATATCTCTCCTCCTCAGGCAGCAGGTCCTGTGTAGAGGGCGTGTGTCTGAAGCTTGTCAGGTAAGGTGGGGCTCTGATGGAGTGAAGAGGGGGCGCGGAAGCTTGTAAGGGGGACAGCGGCAGCCGGACTCTGCATGCTGCTGAAAAACACTTTAATTTGACTAAGCTCCCGGCGCTCCAGCAATGAGCCCTTCCATATGTATTTATGGAAGCGCTCATAGCAGCGCAGTGGGGCCCCCCAGGAGCAGTTGGCCCCGGAACTTGCCGGGTATGCCGGGTGCTGACGGCGGCCCAGCCTCTGGGCCTCAAGCCTGTGAGGCGTTAGAACAGAGCAAGAAGCCGAAATGACATCACTGCAACCTCCTGCTCTGGGTCTCGCATGATGACGTTATCATGTGAGACTCGGAGCAGGAATGGTAATTGGGACCCAACACAAGCTACAGATAAAACTGTGGTTTGCATCGCAGACAGCGGCGGGGGGAGGCAGTTTTTTTTATTTTTTTATACTAAATATCCACACTGCTGGGGGCACCAGGGATGGGGGGAAGGAGATCCCTGGATCCTTAGGATAGGTCATAGTATTAGACCGGCGGCACTCCCAACGATCAGCTGTTTGAGGAGACAGCGTGCACTGTACGCACGTGCTGTCTACCTTCTCTCTTCCTGCTCTGCTGCTGTATGTCTATGGGACAGCAGCAGTGAACAGCACGCGCCGTCTCTTCAAACAGGTGACCTGCGGGGGTGTCGGATGTCAGACTGTGTTTTTAGCACATTATTACAAGATGTGGGCCCACTCTTTTTTGATTTTGCCCAGGGCCATATTTTGTCTAAAACCGACCCTGGGTGGTGGCTGCATGTAAATGCAGCTCTTCACATCCACTGACGAGCAGGCATTTATCAGGAAGGCACAGTTTCTTCCCCATAATTGCCTGCCAGATCGGGCAGTATAAATCCAGCATAATACTGTCTTTCCTCTGCAGTCTTGTGGTTGTTTATCTCCTCCTTCCATTGAAAGAAAAACCAGCTCAACCAAGCTGAAAGGGAATGTTTATGGTAGAAGCAGAAAAGAAAGCTCTCGGGTGAAAGATGCTAATAAATGATGAACCATCTTACGTGTATTATGTGATATATTATGCTATAATATTATGTCATGATCGTTTCAGAGAAGGAGAAGCCAACGATGCACATGGACTTATCTGGTGGCTCAACAGTTAAAACCATTACCAGTAACAAAGTAATAGTGATTATAGAGATGCTAAGAAACTGTGATAGGATAAGATAAGCATTACTGTAGAAACAGCGAGTGCTGATGTAGCTTCTTGTTCATCATAATAGAGATGACCCTCACTTAACCATTCTGATTGCTGCAGCGTTCACTGCTGTGATATGTGGAGCCATAAGCTGACACCTTCATTGCAAGATCCACAGGGTGCTATGGAGGTCAGGGGAAAAGAAGAATGAGAACATCACACGACAATCGAAAGGGAGAACTTCACTCAATAAGTTATCCACGCATTGTTAACGCCTTCTACACCACTAAAACAGATTGGTTAAAGGCAAGTGCAGGATCTTACTAGAAAAACATTGTCCACTTGGTCTCCTAAATATGCCATGATTTTAATGTTTTACATGCATTTTTCCGCGATTTTCCCCCAGTCCTGTAGAAAAGCCTATGATACTTACATGAAAAAATATTACTCCTAGAGCATGCTAATTTTTGGGGAAAAAAAAGTTGAGCTTTTAGGTAATACGTAGAAGCAGTGTTTAAAAAATAAATGAAATGCAGGGAAATAAATGCATGGAAAAACAACGCAAAGAGTAACATTTAAAAGTATGCTGTGTGAAACCACTGAAACAATCCCAGTAGACACTAGACATCAGAACTTCACCTATACCAGTCATCTTTCCTGAGTACTAACCGAGTCTCTCAGCACTTAGATACACCCAGGACTTACAGTAGGGATAACTTATGCAGTCGCATGAACAATAAGGCCTCATACACATGACCGTATGTATTTTGCGGTCCGCAAAAAATACGAATGAAGTGTGCATTCCATATTTTGCGGAACGGAACAGCTGGCCTCTAATAGAACAGTCCTATCCTTGTCCGTAATGTCGACAATAAGGCCTCATGCACACGACCGTATGTATTTTGCAAAAAACAGATCCGCAAAAAATACGGATAACGTCCGTGTGCATTCCGTATTTTCCGTACTGGCCCATAATAGAACAGTACTATCCTTGTCCATAATGCGGACAATAATAGGACATGTTCTATTTTTTTGCGGAACGGAAATACGGACATACGGAAATGGAATGCACACGGAGTACCTTCCAGTTTTTTTTGCATAACCATTGAAATTAATGGTTCCGTACATGCAAAAGAAATGAAACGGACACGGAAAGAAAATACGTTTGCGTGTATCACGCAGGTAAGATAATCTCTAGAAAATTGGAATAGATGACTGGAACAGGGTGATGACTGTCTATAATGCATGGGTATGCAAAGTATATCAATGCATTATATAGTGATGTCCCCTTGTGGAACTAAAAAAAAAAAAAACAATAATTAAAGATCAATAACGTTTATTTTAAAATAAAAGTGGAAAAAAATTGTTTCATAAAAATGGTCAAAAATGTATATATACATACATTTGTGGTATCATAAATAAATAAATGTTGCTAATCAATAAGTCCCATGTACCAGTGAAAATGTATCTTGTGTCACAAAAACTAAGCCCTGGCTCGTGGTTAACCGCCTCCGGACCGCCTAACGCAGGATCGTGGTCCAGAGGCGGCTGTCTCAGACAGAGTGACGCATCTATGCGTCATCTCGCGAGACTTCCTGTGTTGATTCGGCGTGCCTGTGTTGATTACCTTTCTACCAGCAAGTAGGGCATCTACTTGCTGGTAGCAGCCGCAGAAAACCGCCCCCTCCTTGTGTTGATTGACAGGGCCAGCCGCGATCTCCTCCTCCGGCCGGCCCTGTCAGCATTTCAAAAATCGCACGCCTGTGTTTATTCGGCGCAGGCGCTCTGAGATAAGGAGGCTCGCCTCCTCAGCACTCCCTCAGTGCGCCTGCGCCGATGACATCACCGAAAGAGAAGACGTCATCGGCGCAGGCGCACTGAGGGAGTGCTGAGGAGGCGAGCCTCCTTCTCTCAGAGCGCCTGCGCCGAATAAAAACACGCGTGCGATTTTTGAAAGGGCCGGCCGGAGGAGGAGATTGCGGCTGGCCCTGTCAATCAACACAAGGAGGGGCGGTTTTCTGCGGCTGCTACCAGCAAGTAGACGCCCTACTTGCTGGTAGAAAGGTAATTAGCATATCATAAAAAGTACGTTTTTGGCTAAATCTACTGAACGAAAATTGTTAATAACATAATGTATGGCAATATGGCAGAATAGGGATTATAAGTAGACAAAAAAAATAAATGTGTTTAGTGGGGTGACAGAAGCCCTTTAAGGGTGTTTAAGCTAGGGGGGGCTGAGGTGGTTAAATAAAATATTATTATTTTGCATGATGTGCTATTGTGCAAAATAAGTAAAAAAACAAAGCTATACATATTTGGTATCAATGTAATTGTACTGACCCATAGAATAAAAGTAATATGGAGATTTATCAAACTGGTGTAAAGTAGATTCCACCTTTCATTTTTCAGAGCTCCTTTGGAAAATGAAAGGTTGAATCTGATTGGTTCCTATGGCAACTAAACTAAACTTTACACCAGTTTGATAAATCTCCCCCATCATGTTTATGCTGCACAGTAAATATAACAAATTTAAAGTGCAAAAAGCAATAAAAGAATAGTTTTTTCCCCATTACCATAACACAAAAAGTTAAAAAATGTAATCAATAATTAGATATGGACAAATTTCTTGAATTTCTTTTCAATGAACCAGTCGAAAGATTTGATTTAGGTACAAATAAATTCAACAAGTATCAAATATAGTCGGATGACTAGAAAAGTTGTATACGGCATTCCTGGGTCTCCTAGGACGGTATTCAACCATTTTCAAACTCCTTAATGTCAAGCCAACATTAGTCATCTTAAAGTTACAGCAACACATATGTCTATAGGTAACGCATTGTGGGTGGTGATAACAAACTACCTTTTAAAGCCACACTGCACTGTTAGGCCTCTTTCACACGGTTATATAACATGGTTATAAGGGAAAATAATAGCATTCTTAGTACAGAATGCTAAGTAAATGGTGATGGACCATGTGATGAGCCCAGTGACCTTACCAAAGGTCCTTTTCCTCCCAGGTCCTCAAATAAGAAAGAAGACAAGCTGGGCTGCGCGAACAAGAACAAGTGGATGAGATGAGTTAAATTTGTATATATATTTTTTAACCCCTTCATCCCTAATTTACTTAGCATTTTGTATTAAGAATGCTATTAGTTTCCCTTATAACCATGTTATAAGGGAAAATAATAAAGATCGGGTCCCTATCCCAATAGTCTCCTAGCAACCATGCGTGAAAATCGCACCGCATCTGCAATTGCTTGCGGATGCTTGCGATTTTCACCCAGCCCTATTCACTTCTATGGGGCCTGGGTTGCGTGAAAAACGCACAATATCGAGCTTGCTGCGATTTTCACGCAACGCACAAGTGATGTGTGATAATGACAGCTCATGTGCACAGCCCCGTTGGAGTGAATGGGTCCTGATTCAGTGCGGGTGCAATGCGTTCAACTAACACATTGCACCCGCGCGAAATTCTCGCCCGTGTGAAAGAGGCCTTAGGTTTGTTGTGCTTTGTACATTAAAAAAAATATGTTACAAAAGTGATGCTTTATTGAGTGCAGATACCTGGAAGTGTTGCCTGAACGTGATTGTATCTAAATATATCTTGTTCTGAACAAGTAGTTCAAAAGTTATTCCTCAATGAGAGCAGATGCCTTCCCATGTTCATACACACAGTGTAGTACTGGAAAAAGCAATGGCTTGTTCTGAACAAGCAGTCCAAAGAGAATGCCTTAACAGAGGCAGATGCCTGTTCATGTATATACACATATGGTAGTATTAGGAAAATATGGCTTCTTCTGCACAAGAGGTCCAAACATTCTCGCTTTTTCAGGAGAAGCAGCAGTATGGAATCTGATGGACAAGGCAGGAGATGTATGGCTGTGTAGGGGTAGTAATAGTGGCAGTGAAGGGGCAGCAGCTGTAGCAACAGCTATACAGTATGAAACATGGACAAGCAGACAGTGGCAGTGACATAATTGGGCCAGCGATAAATAGCCTTTGTCAACAATGGCAGATCTACCCATTAGTATCAGAATGAGTTGTATGAAAATCATTACTGCCTGATTAGTTTTCACAAGTAAAGTATAATGTTTTGTATTAAGTGTTTAGAGAGGGCTCACCTGCTAATCAAGAACGGTATGGGTGCTCCTGCCAAGAGGATTCACCCAATCCTCTAAAAAGATTATGGAAAAAAGATATACAAATTGGTAGGGCACACCAACACTTGGATCCACAAGGTTCCTTGTGGATCCAAGTGTTGGTGTGCCCTACCAATTTGTATCTCTATATTGTTTTGTACACTACTTGCAGAGGGCTATTTTGTCCAATTCAGTTTCACAACACCATACTCATTAGGCTACAGCAAATTGGTACAGTTCCGGACATTGTTCCAATCTGCCTCCTCAGAAGTCCATGGAGTCAGGGACGGGGTATGTTCCAGAGAGAAGGCACAGTCCAGGTATGACTGAACCTGTTTAGACGGTGTGTATCCATTTGTTAATGTGCATTAGGTTTGCATGGCACTTGAAAAAACTGTTCCATCATGTTCAGCAAAGTAAATTGGCTCCTGCTGCTTGTTCTAAGCCACCCACATTCTCACTCGCACAGTTCTTTTACATTTTCCATTACCCTGCCCATCATTGCCACTGTGTTGTTTACCAGGCATTTTATTTTGAAGGCTATTTAAACAAAGTCACAGGTTTGGTACACATTATTAAATGAGGATACTTTGCAACACGTTTTTGAGAAAAATTTACAATTGCAAATGTTTGGAACAAAAATGTACCCTCCCGGTGATGCTGGAAAACATGCTTATTTTTCACTTATTAATTGTAGTAAGTTTGAAACAGGTTTTTCAAGAGAAAAAAAGCAATTGCACAGTGTGCTACCATCATGTCTAAAACATCATCAGCCATTGGATTTAAGGGTTGTTTTTCTCATATCAACTAGGCTGCTAGCTGCCTCCTGTACATGAAAAAGAGTAATGTCTCTTTAAATACTGATGTGCAGTGCAGCAGAGTTTGTATGGCTCAAGCCCTGTACAACACACTAACTGAGCCCATTCTGTCCCTAGTGCTAAAACCTGTCTTTCTATGAATTAATTTAATCTACCTAACTAGATATAGCTTTTTAATCCCTAACATTGTCCCTGTAAGACCCTAAGCTCATTGTATTGTGTGCCTAAATTTCTGCATCTGCGCCAAAGATGTCCTGTCATATAAGTGGACAAGCTTAGAATGGCGTCTCTGTTTGGGATCTTACATAGTGCACATGACACATCTACTGTATATCATCCCATTGATTGGCTGTGAGGTTGACTGCAAGGCATACTGGACAAGCGCACCAGCCAGGGCCCAGCCTTGAGTTATGTGATCTTTGCCTTCATATTCCCTACCCTGCTCGCTACTACATATGTAAAATGTCGGATACTATTTTGTGTGATTCGCCCAAATCAAATTGCCAAGACTTTGGCTTACGGCTCATTCACACGACCATACGCTGTCCATGCCTGTGCTAAGGACCACAAATTGTAGTCTGCAATGCATGGGCTCCAGTCGTGTGAATCCTGTATTGCGACATGGACGCACTGACTTGAATGATAAAAAAAAAATGAAATAAGAAAATTGAGATTAAAATTGATAATCATACTTAATCTCACATGGGTATGCTAGGCGGAGACTTCTGCCTAGCAGTGATCCTGGTGATGTCGCCGGCATAAATGGGTGGTCTTTGGTGCTGCTGTAGGCTGTTTTACAGACTAGGGCAACGCTCAAGACTGCCCATTAGTGGCAGAGATGTCACCAGGATCACTGCTAGGCGGAAGCCTCTGCCTAGCATACTGAGAATAAGCCGGGTACGTCACTGGCAGTAAACAAACAGCCCTTGTCCTGCGATATGCAGCGCAGGGCAAGGGGGAGCATCGGAGCTAGAAATGTTCTGCTGCTCCTCTCAGACATGGTAAATGAGTAAAGGGGAGCTTATGTCGGGGTTCAGCTCTAAACCCCGGCAACCCTTTTAAAGAGGTTGGCCACTTTCAGGATTATAAGAAATTTACTAATATAGTCTTTGTTGAAAATTTGCACAATTTTCTATATTTCATAAGGTTTGACCCTTGTTTGCCAAGTAATTTGGGCTGTCCACACAGAAGCCCTGTCCATAAAATGACTGGTGATGGAGGGTCATGTGACCAGGCAAATCACCTCCATGTGATGTCTGCTACATTCAAATACACTGCACCTGCCGTCTGCACTTACACTGTTTGGAGTTTAGTGTGTTTGAATAGAGGATAAATCACATGGAGGTGATTTGCCTGATCACATGATCCTCCATCAGCGGCCATTTTATGGACAGGACCTCTGCGTGGACAGCACAAGATTTTCCTAACAAGGGGGCTTGGCTTATCACATATAGACATATTGATAGGGAACTTAGATTATGAGCTCCATTGGAGACAGCGAGTGATGATAATGCTTGTAAAGCGCTGCGGTATATGTCAGCACTATATGAGTGAGTTAGATAAATTAATATAGCAAACACATTGGTCAACAGTAGCCAGAAAGTGGCCATCCCCTTTAAGTTAAAAATCACCCTTTCTGGATTCAAGCACACAGAGCTTATGCTACTATATACCAGCAATACACTGCAGAAGCCAGGAAATAGTCCCATAGAGAATAAATGGAGCAGCAGCCCGCATGGACAACCTGTCACTTCATTCCCATGGGGACATCGGACTCCTTTCTAGTAAATAGTGGGGGTCCCAGCGCTACGGAATATAGCAGCGCTATATGTGTGTAAAATAAATAGAAATAAATAAATAACCCTCAAACACAGCCTTTCTATTGCATCACTCTATGAGGCACCGACCCCAACACCTAATCCCACTACATTGTGCTGCAGTAAACTAATAGTAATTCACCAAATCGTATAACAAAAACATAAAAAGCTAAATTAACAATTTTCATGCAGTGCTAGAGGAATTGTTTATCTAATGAAAGCAATACAGTACATGAAATAAAAACGTCCCATTATTTTACTTGAGTATTGGTATTTCAAGATACATTAAATTAGGCTTGATTGTATAGGAGGGATTAAAAAAAAATAGAGCAAAATAGGAAGGAAGAGCTGGAAGGGGGAAAAGAGACATCTCATATCTTAGGGTACTTTCACACTTGCGTTTTTCTTTTCCGGCACTGAGTTCCGTCAAAAGGGCTTAATGCCGGAAAAGAACTGATCAGTTTTATCCCTATGCATTCTGAATGGAGAGTAATTCGTTCAGGATGCATCAGGTTGTCTTCAGTTCAGTCATTTTGACTGATCAGGCAAAAAAGAAAACTGTAGCATGCTACGGTTTTATCTCCGGCCAAAAAGACTGAAGAGTTGCTGGAATGACAGATCCGGAATTTTTCTCCATAGAAATGTATTAATGCCAGATCCGTCAAAAAGACTTCCGTCGTTTGCCGGATCGACAGATCCGGCTTTTCATTCTGCGCCTGTGCAATCAAATAGGAGGAGCTGTGGGCGTGCAATGAGCAGGACACCGGTACAGTGAGTCAGCTATGCAGTGGGTCAGTATACATGTGCAATAGTTCGTGGCGCCAATTGCAGTTTACGCAGGTACTGTAGCAGGGCCCTTTAAGATGTTATAACTCACGTACCAGGTGAGGAATGCCAGAGGGGGATAATGTCTCTGTGTAGTGTCAACGGTGTCTCCTACCTGGGTACAGCTGGACTCCTGGATCCTGGCTCACTTGCAATAAATTGAGTGTAGTCAGTAGGAGTAATGATGGAATGATTGAGATCCAGACAGGAGATATAATCCAACTTGTCTTCACTTAATGGCAACAGATATCCATACGAGTTACAGCTTTAGTCTTTTGGGTCCCAGCAGGTATTGGCAATATGTGGCAGGAATCTATATGTATTCTGCTTCTGATCATATGCCTAGGGGATCTGGCAGGTATTAGTCTTCTGCTCTGTCTGTCATCTGCTTTATCTGGGCCTGACTAGCTGAGGAGGAATTTGGCTTCTCCTGGACTCTGGATTTGTACTCACAGGACTGCTCGCAGGGTATGATTTCCTTCCTGGAGATCTGTAGTTCTGGAGGGTGTTGCTTGCTTGTCAACCAGCTGAGGTAGATGACTCAGGCTGGGAAGATGGATCCTTGCCTCAGCCGAGGCGGGATCCAGGGTTGGGATCCCTGGTTCTGGGAGCTCCTACCAACACAACCTACCCCAGGCAGGGGTGTCTGGTACACTAACTTCCTTCTCCTCCTCATGAGACAGGACATGGGAACGTCCCACTTCTGCTCACCCAGGGGAGGCTAGGCTGGAATGGACTATTCCAGACTAGATATACTAACTAACCATGGTCTGCTTACATATTGCTGCCACCTGCTGGCGGACAGGAAAATTACAGCTAATGCATAATACAAGCCTGGAAAGTACATATACAGGAAAATGAAAAGTTAGATTCAGTGGCGGATCCAGGGGGGGGGCAACGGGGCAATTGCCTCCCCCGAGCTGGCGGTGGGCGGCGGCGGCTGGGCACAGGGAGATGAGCGCTTCCAATGTGTTTTTTTTATTTTTATTATATACAATACTTTTACTGGCGGGGGCTGTTATTACTGCCAAAGGGGGGCTGTTATTACTGGCAAAGGGGGCTGTTATTGCTGGCAAAGGGGGGCTGTTATTGCTGGCAAAGGGGGGATGTTATTGCTGGCAAAGGGGGGCTGTTATTACAGGCACCTGGGGGCTGTTATTACTGGCAAAGGGGGGCTGTTATTACTGGCGGGGGCTGTTATTACTGGCAAAGGGGGGCTGTTATTACTGGTGGGGGCTGTTATTACTGGCACCTGGAGGCTGTTATTACTGGCAAAGGGGGGCTGTTATTACTGGCACAGAGGGGCTCTTATTACTGGGGGCTGTTATTACTGGCAAAGGGGGGCTGTTATTACTGGCACAGGGGGGCTGCTATTACTGGCTTAGGGGGCTATTATTACTGGCACGGGGGGGCTGTTAATACTGGCACATGATTGGGGGCACTATAGGGGCATCTACTGAGGCCACAAAGAAGGGGTATTTTATATGGGCTCTCTGTACAGTACAATTTTATACTGGGACACATTATGGTGGGTACTATGGGGAAGGGGGGGAGTACTATGGGGTCATCTACGGGGGGCACTAAGAAGGGGTATTTTATACTTGCAAATTATGGGGGACACTGAGGGCATCTACTGGAGCATTTTATATTGGTACATTATGGGGGGCACTAGGAGGAAGGAGGGTGTGGAGAACTATGGGGTCATTTACTTGGGGCACTATATAGGGGTATTTTATACTGGCACATTATAGGGGTTCAAACAAATAGTAAACCATTTTTGATGTCCTAAACAAAAAATGAATTTTAAGACTTATTTTATTCTTTGTTTTCTTTTTCTTGTTGACACGGACGACAATCATGGTGCAGTGGCAGTCAATGAGGGACCGCTACAAGAAGGACTTCAACAAGGAGGTCAAGCGCCCAAGTGGGCCTAGAGAAACACGCAAGCGGCCATACCGTTATGCGGCCCCATTAGGGTTCCTTAGAAGAACCCTACAGCTGCAAAGACAAGATATAATGTTTGTACTAATTTTGAATTTTGATCTCCAATCTATGTGTGTGGCCCAGGCAGACTGTCATTTGGCACTCTGTCCGGGACATCTACATATGGTTCTCTATTTTTACATTAATTAGATTTTTGTTTCCTTTACAGCACATCAAGCAGTACTCGGGTGCCCGAACTTCCTCGTGAAGTCCTTCCAGAGGCTGTCGCACCGGAGGCGGTCCCTGAAGAGCCGCCCACCGCGGGTCCCTCTCGTACTACTCCAACAGTTGGTCAGGACCTCAACGTTCCCCTACGTGTGCCGTCTGGCAACGCAACGATGGCTACATTAGCACCGCTTTTTGAGGCCCTCATGTGTCACCAGAGGACCGGTAGGAGCCATCAGGCGGACTACGAGGATCTCACAAGGCTCGTTTATGAGTCCTTGATGGGATTCACCAATAGAGTTGCGGCTTTGGAGGACACTGTGCGACGTCTGCAGGAGGGGGCGGTGCTGATGTTGCAGTTGGGTCTGGTGCATCACTATTGGTTATCGTTGCTCCCTGTGATCGAACGGTTTACGCCCGACCAGCTGTTTGAGGCCCGAAGACAGGTGGACAGTGTCTTGTGGACAGGTGGACATCCTATCCCCCGTCCATGCCCTATCCCCCATCCTTGCCCTATCCCCATCCATGTCCTATCCCCCATCCCAACCTCAACAACCCCCTTTCCAAACTACCTATCACCCTTCCCAAACTCCTCATCCCCCTTCCCAACCTCCTCAGCCCCCATCCCAGCCTCCCCATCCCCATTCCCAAACCACCGAGCTCTTTACTCAACACTTTTCTCCCTCTCCTCCTCATTACTCTCTACTCTTGCTCGGTCAACTCCTTCTCCTGCCCCACCCTCAAGATTGCACACTCCCTCTGTTGTACTTCCCACAACACACACTTATATGTCCACAGGGGCACAAGAACAGGACCGAGGGGTACCAAACCGTGTTCTGTCCTCCACCACCCAACCTTCTACTCCAACTGGGCCTACATATAGGCATTTGTAGTTTTCTGTTTGTTTCCATTTTATTTATATTTTTTCTAAAAAATAATATTTTAAAATAAAATATATTTGGTTTTGACAATTTATTTATTTATTTAAATAGTGTATACAAAAAAATTAACATCTCACATCGCTTTTGAAGCGACCACCAGCGATGGGAGTTAACATATAGTGTATGTAGAACAGGCCTGACCTAATCTCCCAGCACCAGTGGAGCGACACAATTATGTGTTGCTCCTCAAGCGTGGGGAGATTGAACAATAGTGTGTGAATAACAGGCATGATGAAATCTCCCAGCGCCATTGGAGCGACACAAGTATGTGTCGCTCCTCAAACGTGGGGAGATTGAACATTAGTGTCTATAACAGGCCTGACCAAATCTCCCAGCGCCAGATGAGCGACACAATTATGTGTCGCTCCTCAAGTGTGGGGAGATTGAACAATAGTTTGTGTATAACAGGCCTGACCAAATCTACCAGCGCCAGTGGAGCGACACAAGTATCTAAAAAAAAAATATATAGGGTACATACTAGTAAAATACTTTAAAATAAATATACTATACAAGGTACATCAATCGGACGCAATTCTTTGGGACCTTATGGCCATTCATTTGTTCTGTTGAAATTTTCTCCGGCCTAACAAATAAAATAAAAAATGCAATTATAAAACTGTCTCTCCATGGCGAACAATATTGATCACAGTGCTTTCAAATATCGGTAATGCCCAATATATGGGTAAAAACGTTACCAGACAAGATGTTGAAGTCAAAATAAAAATGCAAGCCTCATTGGCAGCCGCAATTCTGAACTTTGTACAGTGATGCACGAATAAATTAGGGAATTTCGGTTCTCAAAGATTTATGGTGTCACCTTAAAACCACAAATATCAACCGTAAAAACATTATACTAAAAATAAAATAAAGTAGAAAAATGTCAGTCCTGTGTCCCAAAACACGGACAGTTACTTGCGCTGCAGGTTCCGATGTAGTGTGGTGGGTAATTGACACTGGAAAGTCATATGGCAAAAGTTTGAAACCGCGCTGCTTGAGATTTTGTCATCCGATACACAGGTGAATGAATCAGGGTATAGGCCTATATCTTCCACTCTCAAAGTGTTCGATCCTCCTCAGACCGCCTCCTCTGCAGGGTTAGATAATTGGCATATAGTGAAGTACCCTCTTAGTTGTTATTATAAAAAGGTTTTATTCTACTCACAAACAATGGTAGACAATAAGCATTTCACAGTAATAACAGCAATAGCGTTCCTGCCCGACCCGGGTTTCGCTCTCTGGCTTCCTCAGGGTCGCCATACATGCCCACGCCATGACACTACCACCACCATGCTTCACTGATGAGGTGGTATTCTTAGGATCATGAGCAGTTCCTTTCCTTCTCCATACTCTTCTCTTCCCATCACTCTGGTACAAGTTGATCTTGGTCTCATCTGTCCATAGGATGTTGTTCCAGAACTGTGAAGGCTTTTTTAGATGTCGTTTGGCAAACTCTAATCTGGCCTTCCTGTTTTTGAGGCTCACCAATGGTTTACATCTTGTGGTGAACCCTCTGTATTCACTCTGGTGAAGTCTTTTCTTGATTGTTGACTTTGACACACATACACCTACCTCCTGGAGAGTGTTCTTGATCTGGCCAACTGTTGTGAAAGGTGTTTTATTCACCAGGGAAATAATTAATCGGTCATCCACCACAGTTGTTTTCCGTGGTCTTCCGGGTCTTTTGGTGTTGCTGAGCGTTCCTTCTTTTTAAGAATGTTCCAAACAGTTGTTTTGGCCATGCCTAATGTTTTTGCTATCTCTCTGATGTTTTTTTTTTTTTTTTTTTCAGCCTCATAATGGCTTGCTTCACTGATAGCGACAGCTCTTTGGCTCTCTTCTTGAGAGTTGACAGCAACAGATTCCAAATGCAAATAGCACTTGAAATGAACTCTGGACCTTTTATCTGCTCATTGTAATTGGGATAATGAGGTAATATCACACACCTGGCCATGGAACAGCCGAGAAGCCAATTGTCCCATTACTTTTGGTCTCTTAACAAGTGGGAGGCACAAATGCAAACTGTTGTAATTCCTACACCGTTTACCTGATTTGGATGTAAATACCCTCAAATTAAGGCTACATGCACACGACCGTATGTGTTTTGCGGTCCGCAAATCGCGGATCCGCAAAAAAACGGATGACGTTCAGTATGGCATCCGTTTTTTTTTGTGGAACCATTTTTTTTGCGGATCCATTGTAATAATGCCTATCCATGTCCGCAAACTAGAAAAAAATAGGACATGCACAATTTTTTTTGCGGAGCAACGGAATGGACATACGGATGCGGAGAGCACACGGTGTGCTGTCCGCGTTTTTTGCGGACCCATTGAAATGAATGGGTCTGCATTCCTATGTGCAAAAAAAAAGGATCGGACACGGAAACAAAATACGGTCGTGTGCATGAGGCCTAAAGCTCACAGTCTGCAGTTAAAGCACATCTAGTTTGTTTAATTTCAAATCCATTGTGGTGGTGTATAGAGCCAGAATTCTAGTTAATTTCAAATCCATTGTGGTGGTGTATAGAGTTAGAATTCTGTTGATGTCTCAATATTTATGGACCTGACTGTATGTGTATATAAAGTAATTTTGTCCTCTAGAGCAGCACAAAATGTAGCATATGGGTCTACTGGTAATGTGACTTATTCAGGAGCTTTGATATGGAAGCCTACACAATTTAATTTTTATACTCATTTAATCATTTTCAATCAGACAAAAAAAAATCAGCCTTTAGAAGCAATGCTTCACAATACTACATACGGTAATATGGCTCTGTAAGGAATGTACAGTCTAACAAGAACTGGCAGGTCCCATAAGTATGGAGCTATTCTATTCCAGGGTTTTTTCTAGTACCCTGTCTATACTGTAAAGGGACCCGATTTACAGCTTCCAGCAGCTCTATCTGTATTTTAATGGGGTTTTCTGGAATTTTTTAACTGATGAGCTATCCTCTTGCAGTAGCGCTGTGGTCTTCCCTCCGTTTTTCCTAGGCCATGTGACGTCACGTTCATCAATCACATGGCCTAGGCGCAGCTCAGTCCCATTGAAGTAAATGGGCCTGAGCTGTGATACCAAGCACTGGCCCCGTTCAATGTACGGCACTGTGCCTGTGTTAACCCGGATTCCTGTGCCTACAATTCTGTCCCCACACACAGGTATGGGTGCCGGGCTCCCTGCACGCCGTGTTGATAGGTGCTGGCAGCGGGGTTCTTAGCTGTAGTCTGCACTCCTGCCACCAGCATCTCCCTTCTGGCTCTGAGTTCCTTGTGTGTATTTAGGGTGTGTGCGGGCGTGTCTCTCTTTCTTATGTGAGGCAACCTGCTCACACCTCCCATCTTCCCCAGCCTACGGCTGGCATGCAAGAGGTATTCAGAGGCGCCTCCTTCTACAGGAAGGGGCCTGAGCAACTTACATAGGTTCCTAGCTTGTCTAGTTTCTTGTTTGAGCGAAGGTGTTCTGTTGGTTCTTGTCATTCATGTATCGGACTTCGGATTGCGTTTTACGGACTCTGCCTCATTGCCGCCTGCCCTGACCATGATCTACGTTTATGGACTTTGGCTGACTGCCGCCTGCCCTGACCATGATCTATGTTTATGGACTTTGGCTGACTTCCGCCTTCGTACCCTGACTACGCTTTCGTCTGATCAGCCTCTGGCCTCCCAGCATCCACTGTGTGTATTGTGTTACTTGAAGGTCAGTCTAGTGGGTTCACACTCTGGTCCCAATTCCCTCATGTTCCAATTCCCCACTGAGGTAGCACCTGGTACTCCCCTCAGGAAAGTCTCTCCTCACCATCAGAGGTATCACTTGAAAAGTGAGGGGTGTACTCAGACATTGCCCTCAGAGGGAGTTGGTCACGTGGGGCAGCAATTTCTCATCCGCTGGTCATAACAGCTTAGTGAGCTGAGAGAAGGCTATGGCACTACTGCAAGCGCTGGTGCCTTCTTAAAAAACTGTCATCAGTTAAAAAATCTTGGAAAACCCTGTTAAAATTCAGAAAGAGCTGCTGGAAGCTATAAATCAGGCCCTTTACAGTACAGACATGGTACTAGGAAAAAACCCTGGGATACAATAGCTTCATACTCCTGCCAGTTCTTGTAAAACTGTACAGTATTACTTACAGTGCCAGAAAACCCCTTTAAATTTAAGGCTTTGATTCATCTGTATTAGTTCTTTTCTTCTTATCTCAAGTTGATGGTTTTGAGCCTAAGAACTAACAGACATATGGTCTCAAGCTTACAGCATTTTTAACGTGTGATGGTGATCCCAGGGCAAAGTAATGTTGTAACTTGAGGGACCATTGTAATATGCAACATGTAAGTAAACGTGATCCTTAGGAGCATGCCGGAAATCCAACACATAGTACACATGTCTGAGAGTATATGCTGTGTATAGTCACCGATTAGGTTGGTAAAAATGGAAAATGCAAAAAAGATAAATAAAAAATTGTTAACGGGCAATGTAAAAATAAACAGTTTAGGAAAAGGAAACCAGAATAGTAGATTTAAAATTGAGTACTGCAAATAATAAAAGCAAAGTTATCTAAAGCTTGGCATACTGTGAGAGGTCAAGAGAACACCGGGGAGATCAGGGACACTTAGCAACAAAGAGAACCATGAAGGCAGGACGCAAGTGTCCATGACATGCAGAACTGATTGACGTGTAATGAGAAACAAGTACCCCTGGGAGGGCACTACATGGCAGCCATAAAAAGCAGATATAGATCTGCCCCTATTCTTTTCATCTGCTGTCAGCAAACAGACCAGGCTGGAGTATGTGTCTTCTCCCCTGGGAAGCAGACTTCTGATGGGAACAACAATCTCCATTTACTGTCTCCCTGTATAATTCTTTCCAATGGAAATTTTTATATTTATTTTCTGTAATGTAATGCTGGAACCTGAAGCACAATGAAAATCAATTGGAAATTCAGACTGTATTGTGTTCTCAGATACCGTGTGGGCAGAGAAGAGAAACTCAGTATCTCTGACACCTGGCTCCACTCTTTATGGTAATAAAGCCCCATGTATATGTAAAAACTAATGCTGCTATCTTCTACAATATATGCCGTTACTGTTGATATGTATTTCATGTTCAGGTAACGGGTGAAAAAAAATCATGCGGGTGAAAAAAAAGGTATCAGGTATTTATAATACTTATTTTAATGTCAATGTAGACATTGAATTCTAGATAATGTGTGTATTCTAGTTTCCTTCTCTTTTGCTGTAAGATATGCCAATTCAATTCATTCTTATTTTACTGCCTAATAAAATTGGTCTGCACATGCTTTATACATACTGCAGTACTCTACTAGGGGATGACCCTCCCAAAAAAATGGGACTGTGACTGTTCCCAAATATGAGTATGAACCATAGACTAAAAACATATTTGGGAACTTTTCTTTTTTGTAACCTGTCATGCATTCATAGCTGGACATGAATACGTAAGGGTCCCTATTTTAGAACGATCGCAGAACATAATAGTTAGTCAGAGGACTTTCTTTCTTCACACTGATGCTTGATGGTTACAAACACATAGTTTGACACTATAAGCTTGGTGGTTGCAAATCACACTTGGTGATATCAAACACTTTATGCCTCATTCACACATCAGTGTTGGGTCAGTGATTTACATCAGTGATTTTGAGCCAAAACCAGGTGCGGGTCTAAACACAGAACAGGAGCAGATCTTTCCCTTATACCTTATGTCTGTGGAGGCTCCAGTCCTGGTTTTGGCTCACGATTAGAGATGACTGAATCAAATCCCTCGAAGTGGAATTATATCAAAATTTGCCTCGATGCCGAATTTCCTTGTGCTTCGTGTAAGCGAATCGATTTAACCTGAAATAGCATCAAAAACTAAAAAATTCATTCTTGCCTCCTCCATTTGCTTGCGATGGGCCGCCGGCCGCCATCTTGATTGATGAGCTCGGCCGAAATCCCGTGCGTGGTGATGTATGATTTCACCACGTCGGCCGTCGTGATGGTGTTATCTCGCACCAGATTTTCAAGCAAGATGGCAGTGGCCGGCAAGTCGCGAGCAAATGGGCGCGGTAAGTTTGATTTAATTTTTTTAATGTTCATTTTACACTGTTTTTACACTCAGATGCCTCAATCATGTATGAATGCGGCATCTGAGGGGTAGAATGATGGGGGTGATTTGGAAATCACTGACCAAAACACTGACATGTGAAATAAGGCTTTAGACTGGGTTCAAATGACGTTTTTGCCCTATGATTAACAAATTAGTTGGGAAAAAATGAGTAAATAAAGCACAGTACACTACTATTTTCCATCCCGCAGTGTCTAAATAACAAAAAAAAAAAATGCCACTGTATAACATCTGTCTGAGGCATCTGTTTAATGTATACGTTTTTTGTATATGTTAAATGTAAGACAAAAATGTAATGTGAACCCAGCCTTAATGTTTTAGAACTTGACTTGACGTTCCCTTTCGAGGGGCCCAAGCACCTGTGCGGAGGAACTGTTTTATACTCCACAAGTTGATTTACAGAAGTAGCTGCCAGCATTTGCTTGTCCTACAGTTCTACTGTTGGTCTCTGGGAAGCTGACCACTGCCACAGTCCAGTAGACCATTACCTTTCACAGTATTTACTCTCCAGCACCCCTGGACACTAGTGTGAAAATATGTACACCACCTAAAATGTCTGTGCTCCAGGATTACGGCTTTAGTCCACTGGAGGGGCTACACAACAACACAAGTTTAAGTCCCTTTTAGGAAAATGGTACAGTCTTTTAAAGCACCACTCCACTTTAACTGCTAACAGTAGCAGTACAGAAATACACTTGTAATAGGACTTCATACACATCAACTTTATTCTCACACAAATCAATGTTAACTTCATACAGACTTGACACAGGTAGACAATAACTTGCAGGGTATCATGCAACAGTTGAAATATTTGTTTTGCACAGGAGGAAGTATATTCTTTAAGTGCCATATACTTGGCCTATCCTCAAGAGCCTTTTAGACCAGCACTCTGCCCCTTAGTCCCACCATTCTGACTGGCTCATCAGGACTGCTACACATAGGCTATTCTGCTGTTTTGTTGATCTGATGCTAAATTCCCAAGTTATGATACATTTTCCTAATACCAAATTAGACCTATGGTGCAATGAGGACATCAACATTGCTCTTGATGCACCCAAGCTCTACTTACTGTGGCCAGCACCTCCCTCGTTGCTTTGTCACTGTCTGGCCCTGTGAAACTTAATCAGGTAAACAGTTTAACAAGGAGGTCGCTGAAGAGAAATGTGACTCCATCTTGTCTTCTCCAAATATGTAAAGAATTGTTATAACATCTCACCCACTCACTGTTTCACCTTCCCCCGCTGTGAGTTACGTTCACTTATCTGTCTCAGGACTGATTCTGAGAATATCCCAGAACTAGAACAAACGGTCTTGTCTTATTCAGGGTCATTTGGCACAACTGCGTACATTCTTATATGTGACTGATTAAAACCTATTAGTTTTACTTACTGCACGTATACATACCATAAAAGGATGTTCTGGTAGTATCTGTATGAGCACCAATGTTTATCTTTTATGATTGGTTTAACGCTGTTGTTATGCAAACTTTTCTACTGCCTATATAAGGCCAAGCGATAGCATAATAAAGATAGAGTGTTTCTCAGTGATACCTGTGTGCGTGTCATGTTATTTCCAACTGAGAAACATCTCTCCTGACGTCAGTGTCTCAAACCAAGGTTGTCGTAGAGGTCCAGAAAGGTCCAAATCCTTTCAGTCGCTGGTGACAGATTCCCTTTAAATGGTACTCAAACCTTTGTTAAAAAAAAAACTAAAACATTAAAAAAATCTTGGAGTTCTATGCCCCTTTGGCTTTCTAAACGTGTAGCATAGAGATCCACAGTAAGTATATGGTATTCCCCATGCTCGAAGAGCCAATCAGAGCTGATGTCTGAACAGGGCTTCTGCTGACCCTTTTTTTTTTTTTTTTTTACAGTGATTTAGTTACCCTGTAAAGGTTTTTTCAAAAGACTGTTTTACTGATGAGACCTATCCTCTGGATAGGTCATCAGCATCTGATTAGCAGGGTCCAACATTCGTAACCACTGCCAATCAGCTGTTTGAAAAGGCATCGGAACTTGCAGTAGCACCGTGGCTTTCTCTCAGTTCTCCAAGAGCAGAGCTGAACACGCCGCTCACTTGTGTGTAGCTGAGATGCGCCTAGGCCATGTGATCCATGACTCTGACGTCGATGGCCTAGGGAAAGCTGGAGAAGGCGATGGTGCAACCGCACATGCCGGCACCTTCTCAAACAGCTAATCGGCAGGAGCCCCATATGTTTGACACCGACTGATCATATACAGGTCCTTCTAAAAAAATTAGCATATTGTGATAAAGTTCATTATTTTCTGTAATGTACTGATAAACATTACACTTTCATATATTTTAGATTCCGAAAAATCCTTTAATATTATTATTTTTTTAACATGTGTATAAACAGGTAAACTAACCTTTACCCACACAGTATATCATATCTAATCCTCGGAAATGTAAGCCGGTATTATTTCTTCCCTGATTTCATTTCCTATCTTATCATCTCTCTCATGATTTTCTCTCCTTGTTTGTCTTTTTTTATTTTCAATATTGTTTGTTTAGTCCTTTTTATTTTCCTTCGGATCGTGTATCCTTTCCTCACTCAGTCCCCATCTCTCACTTCAAGGGCATGTCTGTTCGGCAGTGCATCTTGCTTTTAATCAGTTTATACCTTCACAGTGCTGGCAACTTGATGCATTTATATCTCCTTATTATTTTGGGAGCTAGGGGGATGTCATGAGAAAGAGGATGCGGGGTGGAATGGATAAGAAGAGAGAGGGAGAGGTAGGTAGAGATGAGATTCTGGGATGCTGTGCCTAGGTGTGACAGTTCCTGACGAAACATCCAGCTGAATCAACTAAATGAAAAGCATAAACTGCATAACAGCAGCCGAGGCATTTTGTCACAATGGAATAAAGAATAAACAAAGCCGCATTTCTGGAGATGTAAAGTTCTTCTGGATTTTTTTAAAAAAAGTGTCAGGATAGAATATTTATGCTGTTCACTCTTTATATATATTTTTTAATCCGTTGCCACAAATGGAGGCTTTTATGTTGTGCTGCATCAGTCCTGTCACTCATGCAAACCTCACAAGAGAGGTCAAAATTCTTCTCTAAGTGATGTGATGCAGACCTCAAAACCAAGTTTACCCTAGCAAATAAAAAAGTTTACCTTTATTATTGTCTCTACATTAGGTGAGGGAAAATGGATAAGAAAATGACCAAAAAAGAAAATATTTTCACTGTGTAAAGTAACACTGTACAACCAGTAAAGATGAATGATGTGCTTCTTTGTACTAAATTAAAGGAATTGCTTTATTTAAGACATTGGTGGCATATTGCTAAGAGGGTCACTTCTATGGGACTTTCAAAAATAGCTGAGCACTGGCTTAGCTTTTTCCATCAGTCCCATAGAGGGGATGGGAGAGGTGGTTGTGTATGCCTGATGCACTCTGCATTCACTTCTATGGGACTTCAGAAAATAGCCGAGCACACAACCATGCTGGGCATGCATGGTGTGTTCTTATTCACCTTGGGGCCCTGTTCTAGAGATAGGTTCAAGTCCCATAGGTGGGACCCAAACCTACCTGACATTGATGGCATATCCTAGCAAAATGCCACCAATGTCTCAGATAACACAACCTCTTAAGGCTTGAATCTACATAGGGATGTATTACTTAAAATTGTAAATCTTATACCTGCATAGCTTTCCCATTGCTTTATGGAATCCTTTATCAGCTGTCAACAGTTAAGGCCACAAAATCAAAATCCAGCTCATTCAGCCCCACTACCTTCTCCTTTGCACTCAGTGGGTATGGTACACGGCCAAGGGCAAAAGTTACTCATAGTTTCACAATCATGCTGATCCCCTCACAAGTTTACTATTAGTAAGGGAAACGTGGCTCCCCACTCTAGGGCGGCAGAAGGAATCAGGCAGACACAGTTGTAACTTAAAGGGGTTATCCAACCCCTATAATGACCCCCCTAATGTCCGGGCCTCTCATATAGGTTATATTTATCCTGGCACCCACATCGCTTCTGATCCCCACAGTCGCCACTGCATCTCCCACGATGCTTGGGAGGCTCATCCCCGTCGCGGCCTGCTATTGGCTATACCCCCCCATGGGATGTTTTGATACGCGCAATGATTTTGATACATCCTGAGATGGAGCGGCGGCCGTCTGTGTTCCGGGGTAAGTATGCCATTAGGGAGGGTCTCTAAACGGGTTGTATAACCCCTTTAAACAAGATGAACTTTAGTGCTTACAGTCTTAGGGTACATTCACACGACCGTGTGTAATCCTTTCCGTTTTGCGGTCCGAAAATAACGGAACTGTGTGTCCACATTTTGCGGACGAAAAGCTTCTGTTTGTGTTCCATATGTCTTCCGTTTTTTTTACGGTACGCAAAAAACGGAAGTGAAAAAAAAGAGAAAAAAAAAGAATTATTAATTCACAGTTGTCAAGGAAACAAATGTAGAAAAGTCATATGCTCATTCAGGCGCCATTATATTGTGCTTTTCTAGTCGGATAGAGCTTTGTGGGTATCTTGTGCCTTGCTGGCATTTGATTCTTCTTTTTTTTCTGTGCGACAATCATGCCAAAGTACTTTGAAAGAGAACATCTTCTGCGATGGCTCCTTTCTCTGCGATTTGGACGGCATTCTGATATGCTGGATGAAGAACAAAGGAGGAGAAAGAGGCAATGGGCGCATCCCATTGTCTTACAAAGGCTCAGGAAGGGACAATTCCATACGTTGTATGCAGACCTGCGGCAGGACCCTACAAAATTTCACAACTTCTGTTGTATGTTTCTTTGTTCGTACCTAACCTTTCAGGATATAAACATGAGGCGCAGCATAGGACCAGAAGAAAGACTCATTGTCACACTGAGGTAAAAATTTATAATTTATAATTTAAATAATACTATTTTATTTCAGTTTATTCATTTATATAGAATTACATAATTGAAGATTATTTTATGCATACTATGGTATGCCACATATATCAGATAGGTTTATGTATCAGCTCAGGGACTAGCAGCTATACTTAAAATTGAGTCTGTAAACTGCCATATAGTTTACATTTTTAATACTTGATCACATAAAAATATTTAACAATCTTTTTTATATTTTATATCTTACAGATTCTTGGCTACTAGAAACTTCTTTGCATTGCTGCACTTCGAGTTCCTACTGGGGGTCTCAACGTGTAAAGTGATATGGCAACGTCTCAGAGAAGCGGTGATGCCCACCACCAAGGCGGAAGATTAGCTACATATCGCCAAGGGTTTCCAAAATTCAGTGCAGTTTCCTAACTGCATTGGGGCAAACACATACGTGTTAAGAAGCCAGCTCACTCAGGGTCCTGGTACTTCAATTACAAACAGTACTTTTCTGTGGTGCTGTTAGCCTTGGCTGACAGTAATTACAGGTTTGTAATTGTTGATATCGGGGGCCTAGGGAAGTACATCAGACGCCCGCATCTTATGTGCTTCCACAATAGGTGAGCGACTTTGCGCCAGTCAGTTAGCCCTACCAGAGCCCATAAGACTACCCGGATCTGCAGATCCCCTGGCTGAAGGGTTTGCATTATCACCCAATATGATGTTCCCCTTCTCCAAACGCGATTTAGACGACAGAAAGAGCATATTCAACTACCGATTGACTTGTGCCTGTCGGTATGTGGAGTGTGCTTTTGGAATACTTTGTGCTAAGTGGAGAGTATTCATGTTGTCAATAGAGATGTCCCGAACTAATCGCCGGCGAACAGTTCCCGGCGAACATAGCTTGTTTGCACTCGCTGCGGCGAGCGAACATATGCAAAGTTTGGTCCGCCCCCTATTCATCATCATTGAATAAACTTTGACCCTGTACCTCACAGTCAGCAGACACATTCCAGCCAATCAGCAGCAGACCCTCCCTCCTCCTGGACAGCATCCATTTTAGATTCATTCGGAAGCTGCATTCTTAGTGAGAGGAGGGACAGTGCTGCTGCTGCTGATTTAATAGGGAAATCGATAGCTAGGGCATTATTCTGTGTCCACAGACTCATCTGCTGTAAGGACAGCGTCCTGACAGCACCCCAAAAAGCCCTTTTTAGGGCTAAAACATCTGCTTTTTTTTTTTTCTGTGTAATCAAATTGCAGTTGCCTGCCTGCCAGCGTGTGTGTCAGGCTCACAGCCCTGCAAGTGTATAGTGTCACCAGCGCCATTCATATCTGGTGTCACATTTGATTATATTTAAAGAAAAACAACAATTTGGACTGAATAACTAGCAGTCAGTTACACACGTGATTGTGTGTCTAAGGCCCAGTGCCATTGCATAGTGTCACTTCAGCGCCATTCATATCTGGTGTCACATTCGATTATATTTAAAGAAAAACAACAATTTGGACTGAATAACTAGCAGTCAGTTACACACGTGTTTGTGTGTCTAAGGCCCAGTGCCAATGCATAGTGTCACTTCAGCGCCATTCATATCTGGTGTCACATTTGATTATATTTAAAGAAAAACAACAATTTGGACTGAATAACTAGCAGTCAGTTACACACGTGTTTGTGTGTCTAAGGCCCAGTGCCATTGCATAGTGTCACTTCAGCGCCATTCATATCTGGTGTCACATTCGATTATATTTAAAGAAAAACAACAATTTGGACTGAATAACTAGCAGTCAGTTACACACGTGTTTGTGTGTCTAAGGCCCAGTGCCAATGCATAGTGTCACTTCAGCGCCATTCATATCTGGTGTCACATTCGATTATATTTAAAGAAAAACAACAATTTGGACTGAATAACTAGCAGTCAGTTACACACGTGTTTGTGTGTCTAAGGCCCAGTGCCAGTGCATAGTGTCACTTCAGCGCCATTCATATCTGGTGTCACATTCGATTATATTTAAAGAAAAACAACAATTTGGACTGAATAACTAGCAGTCAGTTACACACGTGTTTGTGTGTCTACGGCCCAGTGCCAGTGCATAGTGTCACTTCAGCGCCATTCATATCTGGTGTCACATTTGATTATATTTAAAGAAAAACAACAATTTGGACTGAATAACTAGCAGTCAGTTACACACGTGTTTGTGTGTCTAAGGCCCAGTGCCAGTGCATAGTGTCACTTCAGCGCCATTCATATCTGGTGTCACATTTGATTATATTTAAAGAAAAACAACAATTTGGACTGAATAACTAGCAGTCAGTTACACACGTGTTTGTGTGTCTACGGCCCAGTGCCAGTGCATAGTGTCACTTCAGCGCCATTCATATCTGGTGTTACATTCGATTACATTTAAAGAAAAACAACAATTTGGACTGAATAACTAGCAGTCAGTTACACACGTGTTTGTGTGTCTAAGGCCCAGTGCCAGTGCATAGTGTCACTTCAGCGCCATTTATATCTGGTGTCACATTCGATTATATTTAAAGAAAAACAACAATTTGGACTGAATAACTAGCAGTCAGTTACACACGTGTTTGTGTGTCTAAGGCCCAGTGCCAGTGCACAGTGTCACTTCAGCGCCATTCATATCTGGTCTCACAGTAGCTTGCACGCATAGTACAACTTAACTAATCGAAAAAAAATGACAGGCAGAGGCAGGGGCCGTAGTGGTCGTGGTGCTGTGATTCCCTTTGGCCGTAGAATAATGCCCAGTGTTCAGAGGCCACGTACCCTGAACTCGAAAAGTTCTGAGGACATAGTTGACTGGCTAACACAGGACACCCAATCTTCTACAGCTTCCGCTCGGAACCTTGACGCACCATCCTCCTCCAGCTCAGCTTCGGGCACCTCTCAAGTTACCACTCGCCCGCCTGCCCCCACCACCAACACTAGCACCACAGCGGCTTCACTTGATCTGTCAGAGGAGTTATTTACACATTAATTGGAAGAAATGAGTGATGCGCAACCATTTTTGCCAGAGGATGTAGATAACAGGGATATGTCTCAGTCGGGCAGCATTACACACGGTGTGATTATGATGATGTTGTACCCGCTGCTACTTCCTTTGCTGAGTTGTCAGATACAAGTGAAGCGGTTGATGATGACGATGTGTCCATGGATATCACGTGGGTGCCAGCTCGAAGAGAAGAAGAACAGGGGGAAAGTTCAGATGGGGGAGGTCGTCGCAAGGAGCTAGTGGCCCAGTCAGACAGCATGTATCGGCACCCGTGGTCAGCCAGACAGCACGCCAATCAACGCATGCTGTTGCCACCACCAGAATGCCGTCAATGCAAAGCTCAGCAGTGTGGCATTTTTTTGTGTGTTTGCCTCTTAAAACAGCGATGCCATTTTCAACCTGTGTCAAAAGAAACTGAGTCGTGGGAAGTCCAACACCCACCTAGGTACAACTGATTTGCGAAGGCACATGATCTCACATCACAAACGCCTAAGGGATCAACACATGAGTAAAAGCAGCACACAAACTCAAAGCCACCATCCTCCTCCTGGTCCAGCATCTTCAGCCACGTCAACCACTGCTGTCCTCCTTGCCCCCTCTCAACCACCAGCCACTCTGCCTCTCGCCTTGAGAAGTTCCTGCTCATCTGCCCACAGTCAGTTGTCTGTCAAGGACATGTTTGAGCTTAAGAAGCCATTGTCACAAAGTCACCCCCTTACCTGGCGTCTGACAGCTGGCTTGTCTGAACTCTTAGCCCACCAGCTTTTACCATACAAGCTGGTGGAGTCTGAGGCCTTCAAAAAATTTTTAGCTATTGGGACACCGCAGTAGAAGGTACCCGGCCGAAATTTCTTTGCACAAAAGGCAATCCCCAACCTGTACTAGATTGTGCAAAAGGAAGTCATGGCATGTCTGGCACACAGTGTTGGGGCAAGGGTCCATCTGACCACTGATACCTGGTCTGCAATGCACGGTCAGGGCAGGTATATCACCTACACTGCACATTGGGTAAACCTGCTCATGGCTGCCAAGCATGTAATGCGTGGCTCTGCAGAGGAGTTGGTGACACCGCCACGACTTGCAGGCAGGCCTGCTGCCACCTCCTCTACTCGTCCTACTCCATCCTCTTCCATAACCTCCTCGGCTGAGTCCTCTTCTGCTGCTGCGTCTTGCTCCACATCAACGGCACCCCCCCAGCTCCCCAGGGGCTATTCCACATCCCGGATACGACAGTGTCACGCCATCTTGGGGTTGACTTGCCTGAAAGCAGAGAGTCACACCGGACCAGCACTCCTGTCCGGCCTGAACGCACAGGTGGATCAGTGGCTGAATCTGCACCAACTGGAGATCGGCAAAGTGGTGTGTGACAACGGAAGCAATTTGTTGGCGGCATTGAATTTGGGCAAGTTGACACATGTGCCGTGCATGGCACATGTGTGTAATCTGATCGTACAACACTTTGTGCATAAGTACTCAGGCTTACAGGACGTCCTCAAGCAGGCCAGGAAGGTGTGTGGCCATTTTAGGTGTTCCTACACAGCCATGGCGCACTTTTCAGACATTCAGCGCTCATGCGCAATGCGCAATGCCTGTAGGCTCATGCGTCCTTTTGAGGAGGTGATAAACCTAGTCAGTCGCACCGAAGGCACCATCAGTGACATCATCCCATTTGTTTTCTTCCTGGAGCATGCCCTGCGAAGAGTGCTGGATCAGGCCGTAGATGAGCGTGAAGAGGAAGAGTTGTGGTCACTAACATCACCACCAGAAACAGCCTTATCAGCATCGCTTGCTGGACCTGCGGCAACACTGGAAGAGGAGTGTGAGGAAGAGGAGTCAGAGGAGGAATGTGGCTTTGAGGAGGAGGAGGAAGACCAACCACAACAGGCATCCCAGGGTGCTCGATGTGACCTATCTGGTACCCGTGGTGTTGTACGTGGCTGGGGGGAAGAACATACCTTCAGTGAGATCACTGTGTCACAACCAGACAGCTGAGAAGCTCTGACAGAGGCCTTTCAGAACCTCCTCCTTGAGTTCTCTTTGTTGTGCTGTTCAGTTCCTCATCTCGTTAGCCTCTCTCAGCTGTCATGGAGTTGGACTGATTGCATCCCTTTAAATTCCGCCCCACAATGCATTACTGGGCGGCTTATACTACTTCCTGGAGTGTGTGTGCATGCTGATCTTGTTTTCCAGTCTGCTACAAAGTTAAGTGCTGAACATTTATCTGTTATTTTCTGTTTGCTGGATCCCAGGTGACCCTGACTCCCTCCGTGTCTGGTGTAGGGAGCCGGTGGTCGTGTCCCCTCACTATTGTAGGGTGTTCAGGGGTTATATAGTCGAGGTACGTGGATATGCAACCTTCCACCTTTCGGATCTTTGCATAGGCTGAGCAGCCAGGGAAAGTCTCAGGTCTTGTGCAGGGGTCTCCCTTTTGGTTCCTTAGCTTTGGATCCACTCAGTCATATATGCATGTTGCTTTGTCTTGTTTCCTGTACACCGTCCGTGACACACTGAGGACGAGGAACGGGACATGAGTAGCTCGGCATCCAACCTTGTGCAAATGGGGTCTTTCATGCTGTCGTGCCTGTTGAGGACCCTCGTATAAAAAGGCTGAAGGAGAGCGACCTGTACTGGGTGTCCACTCTACTAGACCCCCAGTATAAGCAGAAAGTGCCTGAAATGCTACCGAATTACCGGAAGTCGGAAAGGATACAGCAGTTCCAAAATAAATTTAAAAAGTATGCTTTACACAGCGTATAAGGGTGATGTCACAGCACAACGGGAATCTAACAGGGGAAGAGGTGAAAGTAATCCTCCTCCTCCCACGACCACGCCGGCAAGGACAGGACGCTTTACAGACGTGTTGTTGATAGAGGACATGCAGAGCTTTTTAAGTCCTACGCATCGCCACAGCCCTTCGGGATCCACCCTCAGAGAACGACTCGACCTACAGGTAGCAGACTACCTCGCCTTAACTGCAGATATTGACACTCTGAGGAGCGATGAACCCCTTGACTACTGGGCTTGACCTGTGGCCTGAGCTATCCCAATTTGCGATAGAACTTCTGGCCTGCCCCGCTTCAAGTGTCCTGTCAGAAAAGACCTTCAGTGCAGCAGGAGGTATTTTCACTGAGAAGAGAAGTCGCCTAGGTCAAAAAAGTCTAGATTACCTCACCTTTATTAAGATGAATGAGGGATGGATCCCGAAGGGACTGACAGTGGGCGATACAAAATGCCTGATGACTGAGATGAGCTGCCTTGGGCTAAAAATGGTCCACACGCTGCTGTATTTTATCTCTGAATGCCGGATGACTTGCATGACTTATCCGCCACCAACTAGGGTTCAAGCCGCAATGTTTTAGGGCACTTTCTGCCTGGGAAACATACATTTTTCTGGCCGCTGCTATAGCAGCGGCTGCAACAATACCTAATTTTTCAGGCATGTGTACATGCCTAATTTTTCTGGCATCTGGTGCTGCACTGTGGCTTCAAAACCCCCCCAAAAAAAGGGCACATACATGTGTCAATTCCCCTTCGTGATCGTTACCTTGTTGTGGTGAAGGGGCTTGCGTATCACAATGAAGCGACCACCGCTATGAGTGTGTTGGCAATGGCAATGTTGGCACACCCCAGATGATAAGGTCGTTGCTTCATTGTGAACAGACCAAAAGCGATCAGCTGGATAATTTTGCATAGAAAAAACATTAATTTTATTTCTGATCATCTAAGGTGATCATTAAAGCCTACTAGGCCAACAATGGGCCCACACTGCAGAATCATTGTTTTCTGGGTCACTTAACTGTCACTGAACTACCTCAGCATGACCATAGGCTTTGAAAAAAAAACATCGCCTGCAATCTCCCAAACGTGCACATGAGCACAGTCATCACTACACCAAGATTGACGCATACAGGAATAAAATTTATGTCATGAGTGTGTCAACTATTGACAACTCTTTGCGGTTGTCTAAAATCTATTGCATACACGTCCCCTGATAGGGGACGTAACAGGGATTAAACTGATAGGAATAGTACTACTTAGCACACCTTATAATAATACTAGTGAACATAACAGGGATTAAACTGATAGGAATAGTACTACTTAACACACCACACATGTTAGGATTGCACAGTACATTACACAGCGCACGCGCAGTGCCCCAAATTGGAATTAAGAGGACCGACCAAGCATCTTTTGCCATCTCCCGGTTCCTAAAATCGATTCCATATACACGTCCCCTGATAGGGGACGTAACAGGGATTAAACTGATAGGAATAGTACTACTTAACACACCACTCATATCTGGTGGCACATTCGATTGCACGCACAGTGCCCCAAATTGGAAGTAGGAGGACCGACCAAGCATCTTTTTCCATCTCCCGGTTCCTAAAATCGACTTCATATACACGTCCCCTGATAGGGGATGTAACAGGGATTAAACTGATAGGAATAGGAAGGTGACTTTGAGGAGGTGGAAGACCAAACACAGCAGGCGTCCCAGGGATCTTGTTGTCACCTTTCTGGGACCCTTGGTGTTGTAAGTGGCTGGGTGGAGGAAGAGACGGTCAATGACATCAGTGAGGACAAGGAACAGGACATGGCTAGCTTGGTATCCAACCTTGTGCAAATGGGGAGTTTGCAGTTGTGCAAATGGACTGTTTGCGGTTGTTTGCGGTGCGTTAAACAGGGAGTTTGGTCTGTCACTGTGAAGCGGGCGTAACCGTTACACTACCTGATCGATACAACATCATACCTGATGTTTTTAAGCACGTTATTCCAAACAATTTAGGAATGTTAGGTGATTTATGCCCTTTATGGATTAAAACCCGACTCTGCCTCAACTACGTAATTTTCCATGGGAGTTTTGCCCCACAGTCCAGGTGTTAGTCCCCTTGAAACAACCTTTCCGTCACTATTGTGGCCAGAAAGAGTCCCTGTGGGTTTTAAAGTTCGCCTGCCTATTGAAGTCAAGGGTGGTTCGCCCGGTTCGACCGTTCGCAAACATTTGCGGAAATTCGCGTTCGTGAACGGAAAATTTTATGTTCGCGACATCTCTAGTTGTCAATGCAAATGGATCCGGAACATGTCACCCTGGTGATCCAAGCTTGTGTAGTTTTACACAATTTCACCAGGATTCACAATGTGTCCTTGGATGCAGACCTGCGACAGGACCCTACAAAATTTCACAACTTCTGTTGTATGTCTTTGGATTCTTTCGATCGCCTGCTTGCATCTCTTTGTCCGTACCTAACCTTTCAGGATATAAACATGAGGCGCAGCATAGGACCAGAAGAAAGACTCATTGTCACGCTGAGGTAAAAATTTATCATTTATAATTTAAATAATACTATTTTATTTCAGTTTATTCATTTATATAGAATTACATAATTGAAGATTATTTTATGCATACTATGGTATGCCACATATATCAGATAGGTTTATGTATCAGCTCAGGGACTAGCAGCTATACTTAAAATTGAGCCTGTAAACTGCCATATAGTTAGCATTTTTAATACTTGATCACATAAAAATATTTAACAATCTTTTTTTATATTTGATATCTTACAGATTCTTGGCTACTAGAAACTTCTTTGCATTGCTGCACTTCGAGTTCCTACTGGGGGTCTCAACTATCTCTGGGATAGTCAGCCAAACGTGTAAACTGATATGGCAACATCTCAGAGAAGCGGTGATGCCCACCACCAAGGCGGAAGATTAGCTACGTATCGCTGAGGGTTTCCAAAATTCAGTGCAGTTTCCTAACTGCATTGGGGCAAACACATACGTGTTAAGAAGCCAGCTCACTCAGGGTCCTGGTACTTCAATTACAAACAGTACTTTTCTGTGGTGCTGTTAACCTTGGCTGACAGTAATTACAAGTTTGTAATTGTTGATATCGGGGGCCTAGGGAAGTACATCAGATGCCCGCATCTTATGTGCTTCCACAATGGGTGAGCGACTTTGCACCAGTCAGTTAGCCCTACCAGAGCCCATAAGACTACCCGGATCTGCAGATCCCCCGGCTCCATTTTAAATCGTGGCTGATGAAGGGTTTGCATTATCACCCAATATGATGTGCCCTCTTCATCTGTATGTGGAGTGTGCTTTTGGAATACTTTGTGCTAAGTGGAGAGTATTCATGTTGTCAATACAAATGGATCCGGAACATGTCACCCTGGTGATCCAAGCTTGTGTAGTTTTACACAATTTCACCAGGATTCACAATGTGTCCTTGGATGCAGAACTGCTTCAAAATTTGACAACCACAGCTGTCATTTTTGAACAAGTCTGACATGGAAGACCGGGAACAGCTGGACTAGCTGTTCGGGAACGCTATGCGGACTACTTTCGAAGTCTAGAGGGTGCATTGTCGTAGCAGATAGATGCCATCCGTGGTGGCCGTTGATTTCATCTGGTCTCTGGGATAAAATTAAATAAATTACTTAATTATTTTTAGTTAGTTGGTTATCTTTTTATTTTTAGTGATAGTGTAAGGACTCGCAAGAGAATGTGGACCCTTGATGTGGGCTTTCGGGCCCTCTAATACCACATTGTCATCAACCATTTTAGATTTTTTCTTATTTTTTTTTAAAACAAAGTAAATATAGGTTGATGTAATGAGAAGCTCCTTTGTATTCTTATATTTACTATTCCTACTATAAACCGTGGATGTCATAAAATGAAAATTGCGAATAGCGCTGCAACGGCTAGTTGCACCACTAATACTACTTTTCCCCACTCACGCAAGTGTAAAAAAAAGACACATGACGTGGACATGAAGGGGGACGGCCCAGCAGGTCTGTCTCATTCACCTATTTCTACGCCTCTTTTTGGCATAGTGAAAGGTGTAATGTAAGACAGCAAACTGTTTTTCTTATCCACATTTATATATTATCTCTAAATATAATTTACCTGCAGAAGAAATTTCACTAACATAAATGCTCTTATATTAATAAAAAATGCAAAGAAACATGATGAGTAGAATTTTTTTTTATAAACATTTAAAAAAATCACAAATCAAACAATTTGCGTGTGTACGGACCTCTTGGCTTGTACACTACTTGTCCACACGTAGAATAGCTTGGGAATGTCTGATGATGCAGTGCATGCTGAGACATGGTTTGGGTAGAAGGAATAGTAGATCTCGGTTGAGATGACAAATGTGCCTGACGCATTTTTAGGTCATTAATGTATTGTATCATCTCAAGGGGCATATTATACCGTTGAAACAAATACAGGACAGATGACAATACATTGATGACATCATATGCTGTTCTGGGGGGATTCTACTTAAACCAGGGGCCAGGCTGCATAACATCTGTTCCTCTGGAGTATCAGATTTATGGCTGTTCAGATAATCAAATACTTGAGAATCTATAAAGTCTCTCATTGTCATACAAGAGTGATTCCTCCCATTCTTCGCCTGCTGTGTCGCTGGGTTCGCGCTTGAGGGGAGGTCATTTGATGAGTTTCTTACTCAGGTCCTCTAATTTCGGCAGTTTCTTCTGCCTCTTGTTGTCCAGCAGGTGTTGGGCAGGATGATGGTGGTGTCTGCTCCTCAATATTTTTAGAGGATGAGTCCTCTTCACCCCGAAGATTGTCCACAGTACTGAAAAAGAAATATATTTAAACTACCTTTAATTTTAAAGGATTATGCATTTATTTTTAAATAATAAGCAATTGATAGATCAACCATGACCACCACCAATCAGCTGTTTGAAAAGGCAGTGGCGCTAGAATAACGCTGCAGCCTTCTCTTGGTTTCGCTCCTGCCTAGTGACGTAATTACTAGTATTAACTAGTGATGAGCGGCAGGGGTCATATTCGAATTTGCGATATTTCGCTAATATTTTCGTAGAATATTCATCGAATATTCGCAAATTTGAATATTCATTAGGAGTAATGTTGATTGCGAATTTTCCCATGGTGATGGGGACGCTTGTCGGGAAGGAGTATGCCAAAGTGGAACAACTGTACAGATTGGAAAAAAAAGACGAATATTCTAGAAAACAAATATATTTGTTTTTTAGAATATTCGTAATATTCAAAAACAAGAATATATAGCAATATAGCAAATATTTGAAAAAAATAAATAATATAGAGCAATTTTGCTAATATAGTGCTATAATCTTCTTTGTCTAATAGTTGTAATTTTTTTCTCATCTGAAGTTCAGATTGGAAAAAAATTACAACTATGAAAAAAAAAACATTATAGCACTATATTAGCTAAATTGTTCTACATTCGTTTTTTGTTTTTTTTTCGAATATTTGCTATATTGCTATATATTCTTGTTTTAGAATATTACAAATATTTGAAAAACAAATATATAGCACTATATCGAATATATTAGTTTTTTAGAATGTTCGTCTTTTTTTTAAAAATCTGTACAGTTGTTCCACTTTGGCATACTCCTTCCCAACAAGCGTTTCCGTCACCATGGAAATGCCTGGGGGTTAGAATATACCATAGGATCTGAGTTTTCACGATCTCATTCATTCTCATTATGAAAATTTGCATTACGAAAATTCTCATTACAAAAATTTGCATTACGAAAATTCGCAATCAACACTACTCCTAAATAGTGTTGACCGTGAATATTCGAATAACGATTTTTTTTGCGAATATCGCAACTTTGCTAATTCGCAAATATTTTGAATATAGTGCCATATATTCGCTATATCGAATATTCGTGATTTTTTTTAACATCTAAAATCATGGTTCCTCACTGCTTCTTGCTTGTGGGCCAATGAGTCATTTTAAATAATGAATATATTCGCTATATTGCTATATATTAGTTTTTAGAATATTCGTCATATTCTAAAACAAGAATATATAGTAATAGCGAATATTTGCTAAATACAAACATAGAGCAATTTAGCTAATATAGTGCTATAATCTTTTTTTAGACAAAGAAGATTATTAGCTAATTTGATTGATTGATTCTACATTAGTTTTTAGAATATTCGCTATATAGCAAGAAGCATGGTGGAATGAATCTTTATATTCGAATTCCCGATTTTCAGCCGAAAAAAATCTGGAACGTTATGAATGATCGCGTGAGGACGCGATCTTATGAGTGACGTAATCGTGTCACGTGTCATGTGCCCTGGTTTCGGTTTCGCTTTTGCTGCTAGTAAAGTTTGGCAGTCTGCCTGAAGTAAAATCGTCGATCGAATTCGCTTTCAAAAAGAAGAAGTTATTCTCACTGTAAGTAATATTGTATTACAGCACTGTATTTTATTTCATATTGCATGCATGGTAGAACAATATTTTGCAACACTCGATCTACGTATAAATTATTTATATGTAGATTGAGTGTTGCTAAATATTTATGTTTGCAAATAAGAACTACATTGATACAAATTTTGTTAAATTTTTTTTTCCTCCGCCGCCCGCCCCACCCCCCCTACTGAGTTCACAGAAGCGCGCGTTCACAGGATCGCGCAGTTCACAAGTTTAACTACAGTCTGCCAGCGCTGATCATTGGCTGGCAGGCTGTAGATTTTTTAAATAACCAATCAAATAGGTATGTCAGACGCTATTTTGTAAATAGCGTCTGATATACCTGCTACCTGCTCCTCTGGTGGTCCCTTTTGCTTAGATCGACCACCAAGGACACAGGCAGCTCTGTAAGTAGCACCAAACACCACACACACATTACACTCCCCCTGTCACCTATTAACCCCTGATCACCCCATATAGACTCCCTGATCACCCCCCTGTCACTGATCACCCCCCTGTAAGGGTCCCTCATCACCGCCAGTTACTTAGCTACTTGTTAGGTGGTTAGCGCCCAGCCCACCGCACCGCAGTCACTGATTAGTCACTAATTAGCGTCATCGCTGTCGCTAATCAGCACTAGTACTATATAGTATCTTTAAGTGATCAAGACTGATCACAATCAGATCTATATCAGTACATTAGGGTCACCTTAGGCTCTACAAAAAATGCAGTGTTTGCCCGATCAGGCCTGATCTTGTGCCCACACTTTTATTCAGTCCGCCCCACCGCAGTGACAGAATATTTTTTTCTGATCACTGCAAAAACACAGTAAAATCGCTGCGCCGCTATAAAGATCACTTTTGAGCTTTTTGGATCTTTATTAGCGATCGCAGCTTTACTTCGCAAGCACTCCTTTTTACTAGGCAGGTGTGCTCTTTTTCCTGGGTAGTCTCAGAGGAATACTCCCTAAATTTAGTTAGCCCAAAATGTCAAAAAAAGGGGTATTCCGCTGAAGAGGCCTACAGGATTCTGGCCCTGATGGATGAAAGCGATGGGGACGCCTCACCCGCTGAATGCAGTGGTTCAGAATATGAACCTGTAGACAGCAGTGGCACTCTAACCGCTAGTGAAGATGACGAGGTTGAGGTCCCTGCTATAGTCAGGCGTACCCGACCCCATGTCAGTGTTCTGCATACCCCACATGATGAGCCTCATTTGCAGCAGAGTGGTGCTAGCGCTGATCTTTTTTATGGTGCGACATACACCAGCAGCGCAGCACATCCTGGACCTTCTACCAGCACTGCCGTATTCCCTGGTGGAGTGGCGAGCGCCAGAAGGGCAGTTCAAGCTGGTACGGTGGCACGTGCAGTAACTCCCCCGTCGCAGCCACCACGTTCACAGGCCGTAGAGCCCTTAGTCTGCCAGAGGTGCTGGCAGACCCAAATTGGCAATCCCCTGCTTCCGCCGCACCCGTATTGCCCTTTTTCACCATCCAGTCTGGAGTTCGCACGGAGACAGCCCATTTAGGATCAGCCCTTGAGTTTTTTGAGCTGTTCTTCACCGCGCATCTCTATGACTTTGTTGTGGCAGAAACCAACCGCTACGCCACACAGTATATAACCACCAATCTGGAAAGCTTCTATGCCCCGCCTTTCTGGTGGAAACCAGTCATAGTTTCCGAATTTAAAATATTTTTGGGCCTTATCCTCAGCATGGGTCTAACTAAAAAAAATGTATTGCAGTCCTATTGGTCTAAAGACCCAATACATTACATGCCCATGTTCTCTGCTGCTATGTCCAGGGCACGTTTTGAGGTCATCATGCGCTTTATGCATTTCACTGACAATAAAACCTGTCATCCAAGAGGCCACCCTGCTTATGACCGACTCCACAAAATTTGGCCCCTTATAGACCATTTGTCATCCAGGTTTGCAGATGTGTATACCCCCAATCAGAACATCTGCATAAACGAGTCCCTTGTACATTTTACCGGGCGCCTTGGCATCAAACAGTACATCCCCAGCAAGCGCACCCGGTATGAGGTCAAACTGTATAAGCTCTGTGAAAGGGCCACAGGCTATACATATTGTTTTAGGGTCTATGAGGGAAAAGACTCAAAACTGGAGCCGGTCGGATGCCCTGATTACCTGGGGAGCAGTAGCAAGATTGTCTGGGACTTGGTGTCACACTTACTCCACAAGGGGTACCACTTACACGAGGACAATTTTTACACAAGCGTGGCCCTCTTTCGGCATTTACATATAGTCGGAATTTAATGCTGTGGCGCCGCGCGACCTAGTCGACGGGGCTTCCCCCAACGGCTCGTTAATACCCAACTTGCACGGGGGAGAGAGCTGCCTTGTGTGAACAAGAACTGCTCGCGGTGAAGTGAAGGGACAAGAGGGACGTTTACCTTCTGTCTACCATTTACGCAGACACAACTGTACAAATTGAAAGGGCAACTGGAGTCATTGAGAAACCCCTCTCTGTCCACGACTATAACCTTCACACGGGAGGGGTGGACTTCAATGATCAGATGTTGGCTCCCTATTTAGTGTCCCACCGCACCAGACGCTGGTATAAGAAGGTGTCTGTTTATTTCATTCAATTGGCTGTGTATAATAGTTTCGTTCTCTACAGTTAGGCTGGGAGAATGGGATCCTTCCTAAAATTCCAGGAAGAGATCATTTCGGAACTCCTGTATCCAGGAGGGTCCGTGCCCCAAGTCCCTGATGTAGTTAGCCGGCTACATGACAGACACTTCCCGAGTGTCTATCCTGGTACCAGGGCTGGAATAAGGCGTGACACCACAGTTTTTTTGTCCTGACTGTCCTGACCAGCCTGCCCTATGCATAGGGGAGTGTTTCCGCAAGTACCACACACAGGTACACTATTAGTGTAGGGATCAGGACAGGCACACAGAGGTCTTAGGGCCCTTTCACACAGAGCTGCTACAAACCTCTATAAAAGTTGATGTTAATAAATTTATTGCGTTGCTGCCTGTTTTTTATTTTTTTTTAGCTTCTAGGTGGACCAAGCGATCAACCAGCTGCAGCACTGATGTGCATTCTGACAGAAGCATTGCGCTGCTGTCAGATTACACAAAAGTCGGTGTATGCGGCGCTGCAAGACGAGATTTCTCCTCTGCAGTAAAAAAGATACGTTTGCTGAGGCTTATGAGCTGAGGGGCGGTGTTCATATGCTTTGGCAAACACTTTGTATAAAAAATTAAATAATTCTGGCAATGATTTATTCATCCACATCGATTGATGTGAATGGAGAAATCGGGTTGCCAGGGCATACGAGCTGAAGTGAGTTTGGATGTTGGGCAGAGCTCCTATGTCCTGGCAGACACTGTTGATCGATGCGAATGAAGAAATCTGTGCCGTTCATTTTTTCTTTCAGCCCAGAGGCTGAACGAAAAAAAAAATATATCTCATTACCTGTATGCTCAATATAAGGAGAATAGCAGAAACTCCTAATGCTGGCCATACATGTAATGATTGTGGAGACCCTCAAATGCCAGGGCAGTACAAACACCCCACAAATGATCCAATTTTGGAAAGAAGACACCCCAAGGTATTCGCTGAGGGGCATATTGAGTCTATGAAAGATTGAACTTTTTGTCACAAGTTAGCGGAAAGGTAGACTTTGTGAGAAAAAAACTAAAAGTCTGGAATCCAAATGTCTAAAAATGCCCTCCTAAAAGGTACTCATTGGAATTTGGGCCCCTTTGCGCACCTAGGGTGCAAAAAAGTGTCACACATGTGGTATCGCCGTACTCAGAAGAAGTAGGGCAATGTGTTTTGGGGTGTATTTTTACATATACCCATACTGTGTGTGAGAAATATCTTGGTAAATGACAACTTTTTCAATTTTTCTATACAAAGTTGTCAATTTACAGAGATATTGCTTTCACCCAGCATGGGTATATGTAAAAATACGCCCCAAAACACATTGCCCTACTTCTTCTGAGTACGGCGATACCACACGTGTGACACTTTTTTGCAGCCTAGGTGCGTAAAGGGGCCAAAAGTCCACCGAGTACCTTTAGGCTTTATAGGGTTGCTCACAATTTAGCCCCGCCCAAAATGCAAGAACAGTAAACACACCCCACAAATGACCCCATTTCGGCAAGTAGACACCCCAAGGTATTCACTGAGGGGCATAGTGAGTCCGTGGGAGATTTTTAATTTTTTTGCCAGAAGTTAGCAGAAATGGAAACTTTATTATTATTTATTTTTTCCTCAGAAAGTGTCATTTTCCGCTAACTTGTGAGAAAAAATTTAATCATACATGAACTCACCATGCCCCTCCGCAAATATTTTGGGGTGTCTTATTTCTAAACTGGGGGAATTCGGGGTATTTATACTATCCTGGCATTCTAGCACCTCAAGAAACATGACAGGTGCTCAGAAAGTCAGAGCTGCTTCAAAATGTGGAAATTCACATTTTGTACCATAGTTTGTAAACGCTATAACTTTTGCGCAAGCCAATAAATATACACTTATTGGATTTTTTTTATCAAAGACATGTAGCACAATAAATTCTGACACAAACTTGTATAGAAATGTAATTATATTTGAACAATTTTACCAGAAATAGTTAAAAATACACTTTTTTTGAGAAAATTGTGGTCTTTTTTGATTAATATCAGGAAAAATGAAAAATCGCAGCAGCAATCAAATACCACCAAAAGAAATCTGTATTTGTGAGAAGAAAAGAAGGTAAAATTCATTTGGGTACCAAGTTGCATGACCGAGCAATAAACCGTTAAAGTTGTGAAGTGCCGATTTGTAAAAAAGGGCCTGGTCACTAGGGTAGTATAAACCTGTGGTCCTTAAGTGGTTAATAAGTGTTCATTGGACCTTATTACTTTGACAATTAAACATTTATCCATCGCTATTACTGAGTGTAAGAACAATATATCCACAATCGAATGTCAGCTAAAAGATTGCCTGAAACCTGAAGAGTTACAAGCCCTGAAAGAAAAGATTGACAAACACTGTTCCGATTTAAAGACCAGAATACAAAGAGGGCCAAATACATCAGGGATTCAGAAGATTATCTGACTAACCGGATATATAAATTGCAAGACACTGCAGGAACAGCTATCCCACAACAACAACAACCTGGCCGCAGGACAGGGTCCGCATCCTCTGGTTCTGGGAGCGACACTACAGTTGACCAACAGACATGTTTTTTAGGAAGACGCAATCGTCCCAGAAAGACAACACCAGGAGAGCAGGCCGTCGCCATCATCGGAGACCCAGATGCACCGTGGAGACCCAGTTGCACCGAGGTACAACAAAGACATTAGTATTAAACTTGTCTTCAAAGAATCTTAGTCCAATGCAGATCCAGGTACTGCAGAGAAGTTTGTCCTTTAGCTCCACTGCCAACTTGGATACATTTGACTTGGACATGGATATACAGTGATTATTTCAGACTATGGGTTTAAAAGCTAATTTTTCTGTTTAAAATAATGTACAACATGGGGGAGAAACTATTGATACCAATATACTTACTTTGAAACAGTTAGGCTTAAAAACCAAAAGTCCGTACATGCCTTCCAAAACTCATCATCCCATAGAGACATACAGGGAGTGCAGAATTATTAGGCAAGTTGTATTTTTGAGGATTAATTTTATTATTGAACAACAACCATGTTCTCAATGAACCCAAAAAACTCATCAATATCAAAGCTGAATATTTTTGGAAGTAGTTTTTAGTTTGTTTTTAGTTTTAGCTATTTTAGGGGGATATCTGTGTGTGCAGGTGACTATTACTGTGCATAATTTATAGGCAACTTAACAAAAAACAAATATATACCCATTTCAATTATTTATTTTTACCAGTGAAACCAATATAACATCTCAACATTCACAAATATACATTTCTGACATTCAAAAACAAAACAAAAACAAATCAGTGACCAATATAGCCACCTTTCTTTGCAAGGACACTCAAAAGCCTGCCATCCATGGATTCTGTCAGTGTTTTGATCTGTTCACCATCAACATTGCGTGCAGCAGCAACCACAGCCTCCCAGACACTGTTCAGAGAGGTGTACTGTTTTCCCTCCTTGTAAATCTCACATTTGATGATGGACCACAGGTTCTCAATGGGGTTCAGATCAGGTGAACAAGGAGGCCATGTCATTAGATTTTCTTCTTTTATACCCTTTTTTGCCAGCCACGTTGTGGAGTACTTGGACGCGTGTGATGGAGCATTGTCCTGCATGAAAATCATGTTTTTCTTACCTTGCAGACTTCTTCCTGTACCACTGCTTGAAGAAGGTGTCTTCCAGAAACTGGCAGTAGGACTGGGAGTTGAGCTTGACTCCATCCTCAACGCGAAAAGGCCCCACAAGCTCATCTTTGATGATACCAGCCCAAACCAGTACTCCACCTCCACCTTGCTGGCGTCTGAGTCGGACTGGAGCTCTCTGCCCTTTACCAATCCAGCCATGTGGCCCATCAAGACTCACTCTCATTTCATCAGTCCATAAAACCTTAGAAAAATCAGTCTTGAGATATTTCTTGGCCCAGTCTTGACGTTTCAGCTTGTGTGTCTTGTTCAGTGGTGGTCGTCTTTCAGCCTTTCTTACCTTGGCCATGTCTCTGAGTATTGCACACCTTGTGCTTTTGGGCACTCCAGTGATGTTGCAGCTCTGAAATATGGCCAAACTGGTGGCAAGTGGCATCTTGGCAGCTGCACGCTTGACTTTTCTCAGTTCATGGGCAGTTATTTTGCGCCTTGGTTTTTCCACACGCTTCTTGCGACCCTGTTGACTATTTTGAATTAAACGCTTGATTGTTCGATGATCACGCTTCAGAAGCTTTGCAATTTTAAGAGTGCTGCATCCCTCTGCAAGATATCTCACTATTTTTGACTTTTCTGAGCCTGTCAAGTCCTTCTTTTGACCCATTTTGCCAAAGGAAAGGAAGTTGCGTAATAATTATGCACACCTGATATAGGGTGTTGATGTCATTAGACCACACCCCTTCTCATTACAGAGATGCACATCACCTAATATGCTTAATTGGTAGTAGGCTTTCGAGCCTATACAGCTTGGAGTAAGACAACATGCATAAAGAGGATGATGTGGTCAAAGTACTCATTTGCCTAATAATTCTGCACATAGTGTACATAAATTTGGTACAGAGGGATATATGTACATTGCTTCAACAATTTAAACAGGGAGCCTACCACATACACCACAACTTAACTTCTATTGAGAAACAAACTCTAAATCACCTGCTGGCCGACAAAACACTCATTTTTAAACCAGCAGATAAAGGGGGAGCCCTGGTGGTTTTAGATAAGGAGTATTACGTACAAGAAATCCTGGGGCAATTGGCAGATCAAAGCACATACCGAATACTACCAGCGGACCACGTATGTTACATTAAACGCCTACTCTAGAATTTGATTGATCGATATAGGGAGAATGGAGTGATTGAAGCCAAGTTGGCCAATTTTTTTATAAAACAGCATCCTATTACCCCTGTGTTTTATACACTGCCTAAAGTGCATAAGTCTATGAGTCAACCACCAGGGCGTCCAATCGTGGCAGCAACTGATTCCATTCTCTCTTCCCCAGCGATCTTCTTAGAGAAAATACTGACTCCATTAACAACAAAACTCCCTCATAACCTCATACCTGTCTATTACTCTGTAATTCCTCTAGCGCCATTCTATGGAAACAGTAGGTTTCAAGAGCACATGCTTGAAATAACTTCTTTATTAACTTCAACTTTTCTTCATATAACACTGCCGCCTCTGCAGCAGATAGTCCATGTACAAAACACGTGTTGCGTAAGGAGATTCATAAAATGGCGGTATGCATAAGATGGTGGTTCAACTGTTCAATCTTGTCATTCAACATACTGTAAAATGGTGGATATATTTCTCCCTTGAGTATCTGTACTCTCACTTTAAGTTATTTAAGCACTTTATGATCTCTTTGAGAGGTATATCTGAGGTCTAACTAATAGTTCACTTCCTGAATTTGGTCGCAATTTGCAATATGCAGTTAGCAGTAACTATTTGCATATTGGTTGAGTATGATCTGGTATGGTTGTATGCAATTTGGATTGCAATATGGAATTTGAATTTGGATTGTGAACTTTGCAGTTCGCAATTGAATTTGTAGTTTGCAATTGAATTTGTAGTTTGCAAATGGTGGAACTGTAAGTAAACACATATATAACTGTTCAGTATACAGTTCTAATCACTATATTAACAGGAACATTATATAACAGTTTTAAATCTCTGAGGAAGGAATACGCTTATTCCGAAACGTGTCGGAGGAATTGTGGACCCTAGAGGCTTCCGTAGCTTCGGGTGTGACGTCACACTACAGGTTTCCAGGACGACGATCCAAACTTGGCTGCCCTGTGCGCGCGCAAGCTACTGGCCGGAGCTGCGCACCCAATACGAGGCAAGCTGAAGACCGGACCAGACGAAAACAGCAAGAGGATCACTGTCGATAGTGGACATTCGCAATACAACACCAGATGTACCGGTCTGTGCGCACAACAGTGTCATGGAACCATGAACCAGACGTACAACAAGAGATAAGTGGAAATAAGAAGGCTTTATTGAAATCAAGCTGTAAGCAAAAGTCCAAACGGATGGCTAAACCGAAGCAGGGTCTTGCGTAGCCAGAGGTCAGGAACCAGAAGGGTAGTCAGACGAAGCCTGGATCAGGAACCAGCAGGGTAGTCAGACGAAGCCAGGATCAGGAACCAGAAGCAGCAGCAGTCTTAGAAGCATGTGAACACAGGAGGACCAAGCAAGGAACTGAAGCCACAGACCTCCTATATATATGAGCTAGGCATCCAGCTCCTCCCAGTGGGAAGGAGAAGCCGCAGGGTGGGAGGCTACAAGAAACCCAGAAACCAAGATGGCCGCCAGCACATGTCAAACGAAGAAGGACGGCAAGAAGGTAAGACCATGACAGTACCTCCCCCTCAAGGGCCCCTCCTCCGCGGAGTAAGGAACGGTTTCTGAGGGAAGCGTGCGTGGAAGGCTCGGAGCAAAGCAGGAGCATGGACATCTGCGGAGGGAACCCAGGAACGTTCCTCTGGACCATAACCACGCCAATGGACCAAAAACTGCAACCGACCGTGGACCAGGCGTGAGTCCAGGATATTGCTCACCTCATACTCCTCACGATTGCCCACTTGGACCGGACGAGGCCGAGGAACCGAGGAAGTGAAACGATTACACACCAATGGCTTCAACAGGGAGACATGAAACACGTTGGAGATCCGCATGCCAGGAGGAAGCGCAAGGGCATAGGCTACCGGGTTTACCCTGCGAAGCACTCGGAAGGGACCAACAAAGCGAGGCGCCAACTTGGGAGTGGGCACTCGAAGGTTGAGGTTGCGGGTGGACAACCATACACGGTCTCCGACCTGGTAGGAAGGAGCGGGCGCTCGTCTGCGATCAGCCTGGAGTCTCTGGCGCTGCGCAGAGACCTCAAGGGACCTCTGGATCTGTACCCAAGAAGCACGTAGGACGGAAAGGTGATCCTCCACAGCCAGAATATCCTGGGGAGAGAATACCTCCGGTAACACGGCAGGTTGGAACCCATAATTGGCCATGAAGGGAGACGTCCCAGAGGAAGAGTTCACCGCCGTGTTCCTGGCAAACTCAGCCCAAGGCAGGAGGTCAACCCAATTGTCTTGGTGATCGGAGACATAGCAACGAAGGAATTGCTCCAAGGCCTGATTGGATCGTTCTGCGGCCCCATTGGACTGAGGGTGGTAGGCCGAGGAGAAAGAGAGATGAATCCCCAACTGGGAACAAAAGGCGCGCCAGAACCTGGACACAAACTGACTCCCCCGATCCGACACAATCTCCTTGGGCAAACCGTGCAACCGGAAGACCTCCCTGCCGAAAATCGTGGCCAACTCTTGTGCAGAGGGTAACTTCTTGAGAGGAACACAGTGGCACATTTTGGAAAACCGATCCACAATCATGAGAATGACCGTATGGCCTCGGGATGCTGGGAGGTCCACAATGAAATCCATCCCCAGGTGTGACCATGGGCGCTCCCCGGTGGCTATGGGTTGCAAAAGGCCCAACGGAAAGTGCCGAGGGGACTTACTCTGGGCACAAACGGAGCATGCCGCTACATATGCGGCGATGTCGGAACGTAGAGAAGGCCACCAGAACAGACGTGAAACAGCCCAGGACAGCTGATTCTTTCCAGGATGCCCCGCGGCCTTGGAGTTATGGTAGGTTCGCAACAACCGAGTGCGCAACTCCTCAGGCACAAAACATCTGCCGTTGGGTCTCCCAGAGGGAGCACCAGATTGAGCCGCCAAAATCTGCTCACCCAGGGGAGAGGTCAGGCTGGTGCGAATGGCGGCCAGGATCTGATTCGGAGGTATGACCGAAGTCGGAATCGACTCCTCCCCGGACAGCTCGGAGTACTGCCGTGATAAGGCATCCGCTCTGATGTTCTTGGAACCGGGTAGGTAGGAGACCACGTAATTAAAACGTGACAAGAACAGAGCCCATCTGGCCTGACGTGGTGTCAATCTCTTGGCCTCAGAAAGGTAGGTCAGATTCTTGTGGTCCGTCAGGATGAGAACCGGAACCACCGAACCCTCGAGCAAGTGCCTCCATTCTTTAAGGGCCTGCACGATGGCCAATAACTCCCTGTCACCAATCTGATAGTTGCACTCCGCGGAAGACAGTTTCCTTTAGTAAAACCCACAAGGAAGCAGAGGACCCTCTGGTGTTCTACGCTGAGACAGAAGGGCGCCTACTCCCGTCTCAGACGCATCCACCTCGAGGACAAAGGGCAACCCAGGGTTGGGATGCGACAGAATCGGAGCCGACACAAAGGCGGACTTTAGAGCCTCAAAAGCTCGGATGGCCTCGAGCGGCCAGACCTGGAAATTACTGCCCTTCCTGGTCAGATCCGTGAGAGGCTTGGCTAGCATAGAAAAGTCCCTGATGAACCTCCGATAATAATTGGCGAAGCCCAAAAAGCGCTGCAGGGCACGGAGACCGCTGGGCTGGGGCCACTGTAAGACAGCCGAAACCTTCTCAGGATCCATGGAGAACCCCTCAGCGGAAATGATGTAACCTAAGAAGGTTACCTGGGATCGGTGAAATTCGCATTTCTCAAGCTTACCGAACAGCCTGTTCTCTCGTAACCGTTGCAACACTCGTCTGACATCCATAATGTGGGCCTCCATGGATTCAGAATATACCAAGATGTCATCCAAATAGACCACCACACACTGCTGCAACAGGTCACGGAAAACATCGTTGATGAATTCCTGGAAGACTGCGGGCGCATTGCACAACCCAAAGGGCATAACCAAGGATTCATAATGACCGGTCCTGGTGTTAAACGCGGTCTTCCACTCATCGCCCGCCTTGATCCTTACCAGGTTATATGCCGCCCTCAGGTCGAGTTTGGTAAAGACCGTGGCCCCTTTGAGGCGATCGAACAGCTCGGAAATCAAGGGTATCGGGTAAGCGTTCTTGATCGTGATGCGATTGAGACCCCTGTAATCGATGCAAGGCCTCAACTCACCGCCCTTCTTTTTCACAAAGAAAAATCCAGCCCCTGCCGGGGACGAGGATTTGCGAATGTGTCCGCGTGAAAGCGCCTCCCTCACGTACTCCTCCATGGCCTCATTCTCCGCTACCGACAGTGGATAGACTTTGCCACGAGGAGGAACGGCACCAGATTGTAACTCTATGGCACAATCGTATGGGCGGTGCGGAGGTAGGGCAACCGCGCGCACCTTATCGAATACATCCCGGTACTCTTCGTATTCAGGAGGCAACAGAGAGTCCGAGGAAGTACACAGCAACTTGACAGGCCCATGGATGCAACTAGCCCCACACTGCGGTGACCACGAGAGGATCTCGGCCGATCTCCAATCGAAAGTCGGATTATGCTTCTGGAGCCAGGGGTACCCCAAGACCACCGAGTAGTGTGGAGACGAAATCACCTGGAGACAGACCGACTCTCTGTGAACGGCACCAATGGCTATCCCCACTGGAAGGGTCTCATGAGTCACGTGTGGCGGCAGAAGGGGTCTGCCGTCTATCGCCTCAAGAGCCAGTGGGGAACCTCGAGGCTGCAGAGGAATGGAATTGGCGGCAGCGAACACACCATCAATGAACAAACCACCAGCACCAGAGTCCACCAACGCCTGGGTCGTCACCGAGCCCCCGACCCAGGAGAGGACAACAGTGATCAGTGGTTTGTCAACACGGGAAACCGGGGACGAGGAGACTCCACCCAAGATCTGCCCCCGACAGGATCTCAGGTGCGAGCGTTTCCCGGACGGTTCGGACATGCCAACCGAAAATGCCCACCGAGACCACAGTACATGCATCGGCCCTCGCGTCTCCGGAGTACCCTCTCCCCCTCGGACAGGCGAGCAAACCCCAGCTGCATGGGTTCACCCCCAGACAAGTCATCCCCAGGAGGCGTGGGAGGAGAGGGAGGCACGGGTGGGACAGCAAACGTAGGCGCCAATCTGTTAGAAGACCTCCGCAGGCTCTCCTTAAAGGAAGGTCTCTCCCTGAGTCTGGTGTCAATCAAAATCAGGAAAGAAATAAGAGACTCGAGCTCCACTGGTAGGTCCTTAGCTGCAACCTCATCCTTCAAGGCATCCGAGAGACCATGAGAGAAAGCAGCGACCAGAGCCTCATTATTCCAGCCCACCTCTGCTGCTAGGGTACGAAACTCAATGGCGTATTCAGCTACGGATCGTGAACCCTGTCTGATGGACATAAGGAGCTTCGCAGCAGAGGCAGCACGAGCCGGCACATCGAATACCTTCCGAAGAGAAGCAACAAAACCGGAAAACTCGGCAACCACCAGATTGTTGTTCTCCCATAAAGGGCTGGCCCAGGCCAAGGCCTTGTCCGAGAGCAGCGAGATCAAGAAGCCCATCTTTGATCTCTCAGTAGGAAAGGCATGTGGCAGCAACTCGAAATAAATGCCCACCTGGTTAAGGAAACCTCGGCACTGAGTTGGCTCTCCCCCAAAGCGCTGTGGAAGGGGGGCAGAACCGGTCATACCCCGAGACACCGCAGGCGCAGCAACAGGTGTCAGGGTAGACTCTGGCGCAACAACCGGAGCGGCAGTAGGAGCGGGCCCAGGAGCGACAACCGACCCATCGGCAACGGAAGCGAAATGAGCCGTGCGTTCAAGCAGGGTTTGCAACGCCACAGCGAACCGACCCAACAGGTGATCCTGCTGATCAAGTCTGGCAACCAGCGTAGGTAGCGAGGATGGCCCTGTACCGTCAGAATTCATGGCTTGGTCCTAATGTCATGGAACCATGAACCAGACGTACAACAAGAGATAAGTGGAAATAAGAAGGCTTTATTGAAATCAAGCTGTAAGCAAAAGTCCAAACGGATGGCTAAACCGAAGCAGGGTCTTGCGTAGCCAGAGGTCAGGAACCAGAAGGGTAGTCAGACGAAGCCTGGATCAGGAACCAGCAGGGTAGTCAGACGAAGCCAGGATCAGGAGCCAGCGGGGTAGTCAGACGAGGCCAGGATCAGGAACCAGAAGCAGCAGCAGTCTTAGAAGCATGTGAACACAGGAGGACCAAGCAAGGAACTGAAGCCACAGACCTCCTATATATATGAGCTAGGCATCCAGCTCCTCCCAGTGGGAAGGAGAAGCCACAGGGTGGGAGGCTACAAGAAACCCAGAAACCAAGATGGCCGCCAGCACATGTCAAACGAAGGAGGACGGCAAGAAGGTAAGACCATGACAAACAGTAAGTGTTTAGCACCCACTACCACAACAGATCGCATTTAATACTACTTCTTTGCCACACACCCTCCAAATAAGAAACTTCATGTATTCTAGATAGAAGAGTGTGTTGATATACGAGGAGTCAAAACACCAAGTGCAAGTATACACTCTATCTATTGTGGCAACACCTATACAGCCAGCAAATACTAAGTGTTATGACATATTTTATCTAGTGTGACAATATCAGAATCGTTATAGGTAGGAAACAAGTCAGCGCGGGTTCTTCTTCTCTGCTAAATTTAAATACCTATTTTGGCTTCTTGCTTTCATAAAACATAGCTCTTAGTGAAGTGTGTGTCTGTTCAGGTGAATAATGATTCCAGCAGCTCCTGCTAGGGGAATTTCCCACACAGGTTGTGTGTGAGGCTGGCTGTAATTGGTCAAAACTCCTGCTGTGTGTGAGGCTGGTTGTAATTGGTCTAGACTCCTGCCCAGCAACAACAGTTTAACTCTCTGCTTTCTGTTGTTTCTGCTGTGTCATTGAGCTTACCTTACCTTACATTATATATTTAATCTTAAAGGCACATTATCTTTTTCTGCTTCTGTGGACACAAAATATAACTATTACATGACATCCAAACAGGAAGTCACTGCAAATAACTCTGCTTTTGTCTTTAACACACAAACATAGGAACTGTATTAAGGTTATTGGCAGGTCTAGCTATATAAACACACAAGCTACAGTATATTAGCAACGTAGGACAGGTCTTAGCTGGCCAGCTACACACTCTACACTGGGACACGCAACGTTTCTCATTTTTGGACACCTGGGTTATTGAGGGGGAGAATGGTACATGCAAGACAAATCTTTTTGTCAAGAGTACAGACCAAAATAATTTACTGACCTACAGTAGCAATCACCCAGCAGCCTTTAAAAAATCCCTCCCCTATTCCCAATTCCAGGGAGTAAATAGGATAGTTAGTGACCTGGTTACCCGTGAAGAAAGACAACCAAATTTAGACAGAGGGGGTATCCCGCACATTTATTACAACAACAAAGGGTTAAGATTAACACACCACCACTGGCAGACAAAAAGGAGAAAAAAAAACGCGGATACCTTTCATAGTAAAGTACCATCCCTGGATCAAAAGAGTGAGAGCAGTCATCAAAATAGACTGGAATGTCGTAACCAAGTCCTATTCATCAATAGATGAATTCAAAAATCCCTCAATGATCTGTTATAAGCGAACAGCGCATATACGGGATAAAATTATAAGGGTGGATATAGGCAGTAGTAAAATGGAACTGAAACAAGGGGTCCTCTCCACTGCCAAAAAAGGCACTTTCCCATGTCTGAATTGTACACACTGTTCTAGTGTTATAAAAGGTTCCTATGTAACACACCCACACAGTGGTGAAAAAATTCCTAGTGTATATGTGGGTTTTTCACATGTGACAGCAAATTCATTGTTTATATCTTAAAATGTCCATTGTAAGAAAGACTCAGTAAATGTAAGTATGCGATCAGGAAAGGTAATCTTCTACTACTGATCCCACATCATTTCCATACACACAAACACTATATAGCGTAATTGCGCTTTCAGATCATTGAGGAAATACAATTACCACGCCGTGGAGGAAACCGGAATGAAATGCTGATGAGACGTGAGGCATACTGGATTCACAGTCTCCAAACCCTTGAGCCAATGGGTTTAAATTGTGAATATGCGCTCAATATCTTTTTATAATTGTATCTATTTTTCTTATTGCATTTATGTCTCTACTTATGTGTCACTTTATATGATGTTTCCACAACACAATTGAAATGAGTTGATTTACCCTTTTGGATATACCACCATGACAAACTGCTGATCTTTACCCTATACACATCCACAGCTGTGGCTTTATTGTTTACTTGGTTACCCTGACGTCAGGGCTTTAGGGTTTTGGTGGGGTATTTAAGTTTGTTTGTTATTGCATGTTCTCACTGTTTGACAAAGACACCAGAAGTGCAGAAACGCGTCACAGATAGAGTGACAATAAAATAATTCACAGCAATTTGGGAGTGACGGTCATTCATTATCATTACTATTGTCCAGGATACCAACCCTAGAAACCTGGATCTCACAGGAAGCAGACTGTAAGTGTATTACTCTGGTAATACACTTACAGCCAATGCATCACAATACAGAAGTATTGTGATGTATTGTAAAGGGGATCAGACCCGCAAAAGTTTAAGTCCCAGAGTGGGAAAAAATGTAAAGTTTCAAGTAAAAAAAAGCGTCCTTATCCTAAAATAAAGTTAATTTTTTAAAAAAAAAAATAGGTAAAAAAAGAAAAGTAGACATATTAGATATCGCCGTGTCCATATTGACCGGCTCTATAAAAATATCACATGACCTAAACCCTCAGGTGACCACCGTCAAAAAAATAAAATAAAAACTAACTTACATCACTAAAAGTGCAACACCAAGCGATTAAAAAGGCGTATGCCCCCCAAAATAGTACCAATCTAACCGTCACCTCATCCCGCAAAAAATGAACCCCTACCTAAGACAATCGCCCAAAAAATCTAAAAAAACTATGTCTCTCAGACTATGGAGACACTAAAACATGATTTTTTTTTTTTTTAAAAATGCTTTTATTGTGTATTGTGTAAAACTTAAATAAATAAAAAAGTATACATATTAGGTATCACCGCATAAAAACCTGCTGTATAAAAATATCACATGAACCCTCAAGTGAACACCGTAAAATAAATAAATTAAAAACTGTGTAAAAAAAGCCATTTTTTGTTACCTTACATCACAAAAAGTGCAATACCAAAGTATCAAAAAGTCATACACACCCCAAAATCATACCAATCAAATTGTCATCTCATCCTTCAAAAAATGAGACCCTACCTAAGACAATCACCCAAATAATAAAAAACTATGGCTCTCAGAATATGGAGACACAAAAACTTGATTTTTTTTATTAAAAAAATGCTGTTATTGTGTAAAACTTTAATAAATACAAAACAAGTATACATAAGGTATCTCCGTGTCCGTAAGAACATGCTGTATAAAAATATCACATGACCTGACCCCTCAGATGGACACCGTAAAAAAAATTAAAATAAAAACAGTGCCAAAAAAGCCATTTTTTGTCACCTTACATCACAAAAATTGCAACACCATGCGATCAAAAAGGCGTATTCCCCCAAAATAGTACCAATCAAACCGTCACCTCATCCCACAAAAAAAATTAGACAGTACATAAGACACTCTGTCAAAAAATAAAAAGCTATCACTTTCAGACAATGGAGACACTAAAATACCGGTATGTTTTTTTTTTGCATTAATTCTGCTATTATTGTGCTAAAGTGAAATAAAAAAATAAAAAATATAAAAGTAGACATATTACCGCATCCGTAACAATCTGCTCTATAAAAATATCACATGACCTAACCACTCAGAAGAAACACAGTAAAAAAAAAAGTGTCTCAAAAAAGCAATTTTTTGTCACCGTATATCACAAAAATTGTAATACCAAGCGATCAAAACTTAATTTGCACCCTAAAATAACAAGCAAACCATCATCTCATATCGAAAAAACTATGAGCCACTACATAAGACAGTCGCCCAAAATTTTTTAAAAAAACTATGGCTTTCAGAATATGGAGACACTAAAAAAATCATTTTTTTCAAAAATGCTTTATGTAAAACTGAAACAAACAACCAAAAAAGTAGTCATATTTGGTATTGTCGCGTCTGTAACAACCTGCTCTAAAAAAATACCACATGATCTAACCTGTCAGATGAACACTGTAAATAGCAAAAAATAAAAACTGTTATTTTTTGTTACCTTGCCTAACAAAAAGTGTAATATAGGGCAACCAAAAATCATATGTACCCCAAAATAGTATCAACAAAGCGGCCACCCTATCCCATAGTTTCCAAAATGGGATCATTTTTTGGGAGTTTCTACTCTAGAGGTGCATCAGGGCGGTCTTCAAATGTGACATGCAGCTTAAAATTATCCCAGTGAAATCTGCCTTCCAAAAACTTTACGGTGTTCCTTTCCTTCTGCACCCTGCCGTGTGCCCATACAGCAGTCTATGAACACATATGGGGAGAATCAGGGCTGCAATAAATATTGAGTTTTGTTTGGCTGTTTTACCTTGCTTTGTTAGCAAAAAAAATTGATTAAAATGTAAAATCTGCCAAAAATGTGAAATTCTGAAATTTTCCATCAATTCTTGAGGGACACATAAAGGGTTAAAGAGGACCTTTCACCGATTATAACACTGTGAACTAACAATACAGACATGGAGAGCGGCGCCCGGGGATCTCACTGCACTTACTATTATCCCTGGGCGTCGCTCCGTTCTCCTGCTATGCCCTCCGGTATCTCCGGTCACAAAGTGATGGTAGGCGGAGTCTGCCCCTGTTTTGCTGTAGCGCTGGCCAATCGCATTGCAGAGCTCACAGCCTGGGAGAAAATAACCTCCCAGGCTGTGAGCTCTGCGCTGCGATTGGCCAGCGCTACAGCAGAACAAGGGCAGACTCCGCCTACTATAACTTAGTGACTGAAATCTCCACCTACTATAACTTAGTGTACGGAGATAACGGAGGGCATAGCAGGAGAATGGAGCGGCGCCTGGGGATAATAGTTAGTGCAGTGAGATCCCCGGGCGCCGCTCTCCATGTCTGTATTCTTATTTCACAGTGTCATCATCGGTGAAAGGTCCTCTTTAAGAAAGTTTGTAATATCAGTTTTGAATACCTTGAGGGGTGTAGTTTCTAAAATGGGGCAATTTATACGTGGTTTCTATTATGTAAGCCTCACACAGTGGCTTCAGACCTGAATTGGTCCTTAAAAATTGGGTTTTGGAAATTCTGAAGATTTTTTGCTGAATTTTGGAGATGTGCTTCTAAACTTCCTAGCCTTCTAACGTCCCCCAAAAAATAAAATGGCATTCACAAAGTGATCCAAACATGAAGTGGACATATAGCGAATGTAAAGTAATAACTATTTTTGGAGTTATTACTATCTATTATAAAAGTAGAGAAATTGAAATTTAGAAATTTGCTAATTTTTCTAAATTTAGAAATTTGCTAATTTTTCTAAATGTTATATTTTTTTTTACTCAATTTTACCACTGTCATGAAGTACAATATGTGATGAAAAAACAATCTCAGAATGGCCTGGATAAGTAAAAGCGTTTTAAAGTTATTACCACATAAAGTAACACATGTCGGATTTGCAAAAAATGCCCTGGGCAGGAAGGTGAAAACTGGTAGAAAGGGTTAAACATAAACAAGAGGCAACAAAGATCAATAGCTAAAGTGTTATGCATAGTGTCAAACCAGGCTCACAACGCCATCTGGTGGTAACTCCACTGATACTGCCAGAGTCTTCAACGTCTCAGGGAGCGCCGCCTCAGGGATAGCCATTCAGTGATTTCTCCAGGTGCAGTGAAGAAAATTGCTCTGTCTCAATCGACCACTCGAAGCTTGGCAGGGAATCCCATGGAGTAAGGAATATTGGCCTCTCTCAAGCGTCTCTTGACATCCATGAAAGTGGCACGCTGCTTTTGTAGTTCTATGGAGAAATCCGGAAATATGGAGACTCTGCCATTGTCATACTTGATTTCTTGTCGTCATCTGGCTAGTGCCAGGATATTATCACTATCTTTGCAGTTGAGAAATCTCACCAAAATAGGCCGGGGAGGGGCCCCAGGTGGTTGAGGTTTTGCTGGAACTCTATGTGCACGTTCCACAGCATACGCTTGGGAGAAGTCTACGTCCAGGGAAAAGTTCCTTTATCAATTTTTCTATGAATAAATCTGGTGTGCGATGTTCTGCTCTCTCTGGATGACCTATTATTCTGATGTTGTTTATGCAAAGCCTGTTTTCGAGGTCATCTGCATTTTTTTTTTCCATAGATCTGCTTTGGTATTAAGGTATAGCTCTGGGGACAGGGGCAGTGGCATCCTTTAAGCGAGATATGCATTCCTCTGTATGTTGTACTCTGTCCTGCAGGTTTTGCAAATCCTGACGCAGAAGTCCCAGGTCAATTTTTACTTCATCAAGTTTCCCAGTAAGGGACCTTTTGCATGCAGTACTCGCTTCTAGGACTTGAGCAGATACTTGTTTGAGTGTGATTTCTTCAGGCCCCTCCTCAGCAGGCATCCGCGGTAGTACTAGCTCTGGTGTGCAGGGCGTGCTGTGGTAGTGGCAAGCGCAAATTCTCGTCTGGTTGTTTAGCGAACTCCCGCAATCTTTCAGTGGTGCTTTTTGGATTTTGTGGCCCCATTGTTATGTAAGGATAGGAACAGTTAGGCTACTTTCACACTCGCTATAACGAGTGAGAGTGAATCTGGACCGCACATCCTCAATACTATGCTTTTGATATAACAACTGTTTTTCAGCATAATAAAACATTGCTTTTCAGCACAATATTAATAAATATAACCTTACGCTATGCACTAATAGGAGGCATTGGTATACAGTTTGATCAAAGAGCATAGGCCCACTTACCGCGACAAGGTTGCCTCTTCAAGTGGGGACCTACTCTAACTTTAGCGCGACACTGCGCAACGACCCAGTGGCAACACAGCACCCTCACTGTGCGGCAAAGCCACCTTGGCCCTGGGTCCCATCGCTCCACCAGCACAGCACAAAAGCAGCAATGGCCGCCGCTCAGCACCGCATAATGTGAACAAGTGCAAAAGGCTAACCTGCTCACAAACTCTCAGGAACTCCAACTGAGAGATGGTAGGAATGTATAGACCTTAGCAGACTTCTGCCGATTAAAAGTTAAGACCCTCTATATGTGCAAATGGCTATATTTATTTATTTTGGAGAAGCAAGTGTAGAAGGGGCAGCAGCCATCTTGGCTGCTGGCCATGCTCCCCCCGCAAGGGAAGTTTTTAGGTATAACTAACATTGCAGTGTGTGTATGTGTATATATATATATAATTATTATTTTTTTGAAATATTTTAATCTTTATTTCATCTTTTTTAGACTTTAGATTTCATATCTGGATTCTGGTAGGAGAGGTTCCGGATGAAGAAAAGGAAACAATTCTGCAGCAGAGGATGTGATGTTCCCTTCGGGATCAATATACTGTACAGCTACAAGGTGCCTGATGGGTATTCCCTACCTACTTAGGACATAGCAGTCTGGGGGAAGGACATCATACAAGAGTCCAAGTGTGATGTGGCTCTATCCATTGAGATACTTTCCAGACCAAATGGGCTGTCAAGATGTTGCATTAGGTTTGATCAGTCTTTATAGAAATCTAAAAGCCTTTCTGAAAAAGTCATTAAAACCTTATTCCAGTCAAGAAATCAGTCAATATAATCAAATAATTAGAAGATTTATCAAGTTATCTTTCCTTAGACCTAAAGTCTATAGTACATTAAAAACTAAAGTTAGACAAACTTATTAAATGAATGTCATCCAACCAATATAACCACTATAATAGATTTCTATTTTTACTACATGTAGTTTCATATTGCTCTAGTTTCTTCTGCAATATATGTTTTTTCAGGTACAGAAGTAGTGGTGTGGTCGTTTGTTTTCCCTATGCAGTGGTAGTAGTTTTCCACATTTAAAGGGGTTGTCTCCCTTCAGCAAATCACATTTATTATGTAGGGGAAGTTAATACAAGCCACTTACTAATGCATTGTTATTATCCATATTGCTTCCTTTGCTGGCTGGATTCATTTTTCTATCAGATCATACACTGCTTGTATTCAGAGGTTACGATCCAGCAGCGGTGGCTGTGCTTGCACACTACAGGAAAAGGTGCTGGACACACTGGTTGCCGGGTCCGTGGGAGTAAGCATAGGCTGGTACTTTTTCCTATAGTGTGCAAGCACGACCACCGCTGCTGGATTAAAGGGTGGTCATATTCATGGAAACTAGCAGTGCATAATGTGATGGAAAAATTGATCAAGCCAGCAAAGGCACATTATACACTGCTCGTTTCCATGGTTACGACCACCCTGCAATCCATCAGTGGTGGTGGTGCTTGAACACTACAGGAAAAAGAGCTGGCTTATTTGGAGGCCAGGATCTTGGTAGTGCACATAGGGTAGTGCTTTTTCCGATAGTGTACAAGCACGACCACCACTGATGGATTGCATGGTGGTTGTAACCATGGAAATAAGCAGTGTTTAATGTGATGGAAAAATGAATCTAGCAAGCAAAGTAAGCAATATGGATAATAATAATGCATTAGTAAATGGCTTGTATTAACTTCCTCTACGTGATAAATGTTGTTTGCTGAAGTGAGACAACCCCTTTTTAAGGCTATGTTCACACTGCAAAATACTCATTAGAAATCCAGTGGCAGATCAGGATAAGGATCATCATTTGAAAACAGGTCTAGGAGACCACAATGCCTCCAAATACAATCCAGATATGCCACCTACTCATCAATCCATTTTACTCCTTTCCAGTTGACTTCCATAGAAAGCCACCATTACATTTTCTTAAATGAGTAGCATGAAAAAGAAGAGGAGAATGGGGACACAACACTGGTGCAGCCAGAATAAAATAGTGATGGTGGTGTTTCTGCCTGAGGCAGGGGCCTGTGTTGTCTTGACAATTAAAAATAAAATGTTTGCTGCCTAATCAGTGGAGCTTCGCCGTCTCACCTTGGCTGCGCCTCTGTTGTATCTCTGTTCTCCTCATGAATCCAGTGCTACAAGCATCCATCTGTTGATTCGCATGGTAGGCTATTGTGCCCTCAGTGCAACATGTCCAGAAGAAAAGCTCTGCAACAAGAGAACCACTACTTAAAGGGAGTCTTTCACGCCGATTGACCCTATTAACCTATTAACAGATTTATGTCCATGGCATCCCCCCTATTAAAACTGTTCTTACCATATGTTGCTTGCTATCATCGTTCCTCAGAAAAACACTTTTATTCCGTATGCAAATTAGGCTGTGAAGGTGCCCAGGGGCGGCCTTACAACGGCCGGTGCCCAGGCCCCTGGGTCATTTTCATACCAATCCACTCCCCCTCCGCCGCTTCTGCCTGCCCATCCGCCGCGTCTGCCCGCCCTTGGTCTCTTCTCTATCCTTCCTCCTACTGTCCGTAATCCCGCGCATGCGCCGATGACCACGATATCGGCGCGTGCGCATTGAATGACCACAGTCTGGCCGGGGCATCACAGTTTACCGTGCGCATGCACCGGCCTAACTTATGTTCTTGCCGTGATCACAGCATCACGGCAAGAACGTAAGTTAGGCCTGGGCCGGCACATGCGCACAGTAAAATGTGATGCCCCGGCCAGACTGTGGTCATTAAATGCGCACGTGCCAATATCGCGGTCATCGGCGCATGCGCTGGATTACGGACAGTAGGAGGAAGGATAGAGAAGAGACCAAGGGTGGGCAGACGCAGTGGATGGGCGGGCAGAAGCGGCGGAGGGGGAGTGGATTGGTATGAAAATAACCCAGGGGCCTGGGCCCCGGCCGTTGTAAGGCCGCCCCTGGGCACCTTCACAGCCTAATTTGCATACAGAATAAAAGTGTTTTTCGGAGGAACGATGATAGAAAGCAACATATGGTAAGAACAGTTTTAATAGGGGGGATGCCGTGGACATAAATCTGTTAATAGGTTAATAGGGTCAATTGGCGTGAAAGACTCCCTTTAATCAGATGCGCTCTCCCCGTCTTCTTCAAAGAAGTAACATGTTATTTCTAAAGCATTTTTTCAAATTAGCTTCTGAGAGAAACTTTACCATGGGCACATGGTTGAGTTTTTTTTTACATTGAAGTCAGTTGGAAGCTATTGATGGCATTTTCAATGTGGAGCATGCAGAGGAAATGTGTCCTACTGCTGGATCAGCGTCAGGTTTTGCCCACATGAGCATAGCTGTCACGGCAGGTAGGGATAAGAGGAACACCAAGTAAACAAACAGCAACAGGTAAACAGACTAGACCCAAAGCTAGGGAGGAGGGAATGGTAACCTCCTAACAATCCCTGAGCCTCTCAATGACTGCAGACAGTATGAGCAAGTCCTGATGGTGAACAAACTCATATGCTGGAACCTAAGCCTGTGACTGGACCAGCGTCTCCCTGCGACCTAAAAGGAACACACGCACAAAGGAGACAACGGGAGGACTTAGCTTGAGAGGAACGGGAAATAGAGGATCTACAAACAACCAGTATAGAACTCCAGAAGGAAAATATCAACAGCAAAGCCAGAAGTAAGAGGAGGACTTAGGCCTCTTTCACACTTGCATTGTCCGGATCCGGCGTGTACTCCACTTGCCGGAATTACACGCCGGATCCGGAAAAACGCAAGTGAACTGAAAGCATTTGAAGACGGATCCGTCTTCAAAATGCTTTCAGTGTTACTATGGCAGCCAGGATGCTATTAAAGTCCTGGTTGCCATAGTAGTAGTGGGGAGCGGGGGAGCGGTATACTTACAGTCCGTGCGGCTCCCGGGGCGCTCCAGAATGACGTCAGAGCGCCCCATGCGCATGGATGACGTGCCATGCGATCACGTGATGCATGCGCTTGGGGCGCCCTGACGTCACTCTGGAGCGCCCCGGGAGCCGCACGGACGGTAAGCATGCTGCTCCCCCGCTCCCCACTACACTTTACCATGGCTGCCAGGACTTTAGCGTCCCGGCAGCCATGGTAACCACTCTAAAAAAGCTAAACGTCGGATCCGGCAATGCGCCGAAACGACGTTTAGCTTAAGGCCGGATCCGGATCAATGCCTTTCAATGGGCATTAATTCCGGATCCGGCCTTGCGGCAAGTCTTCAGGATTTTTGGCTGGAGCAAAAAGCGCAGCATACTGCGGTATTTTCTCCGGCCAAAAAACGTTCCGGTCCGGAACTGAAGACATCCTGACGCATCCTGAACAGATTTCACTCCATTCAGAATGCATTAGGATAAAACTGATCAGGATTCTTCCGGCATAGAGCCCCGACGACGGAACTCTATGCCGGAAGAAAAGAACGCAGGTGTGAAAGAGCCCTTAAATAGAGCCTCTTAAACAGCTAACGAGCAGAACCTGTGGAGAGGTGGGATCCTGCCAACAACAACAAACAGAAAGAAAACACAGAAAGACCTGTCAGATAGACTCACGTGCTGCAATTCTATCCGATCTTCTCAGATCTCTCACAGGACAGGCAGTGACAATAGCCTAACGAATGGAGAATTTATTTTCGTTAGAAGTATTCCCCAAAAATAAGCTGATCCCAGGATGTCCTGCTGCAGTGATCAGCTGTAGTCTGCAAGAGAGCCTGGCAACTAGTGTTCAGTTACTCTACAGTACCACCTCCGAAGGAATAACACACTGTAAGCTGTGTAGAAAACCCCTTCTATCATTCAGTATGCCCTCAAATCTAAATAAGGCAATCCCCTTAAAAATGCGAACGTATCAATTATGCCAGTTTTGAAGAAGCTGCAAAAGACTCATTAATATGCTCATTTGTTTCCCTTAAGGGCTCATGCACACGACTGTTGTTGTTTTGCGGTCCGTTTTTTAAGGATCCGTTGTTCCGTATCTGAGTTATTTTTTTCTCTGATTTAAGTCCTCTTCCGTTCCATTATTCCACAAAACATACCCGTATGGTTTCTGTATGCTATCCGTTTTTTGTGGATCGGAAACGGAAACAGTAACTTATTAATCACCAAACACATGAGCAATATGGGCTGTGCATAGCATTTCTACAGTATGGATCCGCAAAATACGGATGAAATACTGATGACAAACAGATGTGCTCCGTGTGCGTTCCGTATTTTTGGCGGACCCATTGACTTGAATGAGGCCTCGTACTGTGATTTGCAGACAATATTAGGACATGCACTACTTTTTTGTGGAACGGAAATACGGAAACAGAATGCACACGGAGTACCTTCCGTTGTTTTTGCGGACCCGTTGAAGTGAACGGTTCCGCATACGGTCCGCAAAAAAACACCGTAACGGAAGCGGAAAGAAAATCCGTTCGTGTGTATGAGCCCTAAAGGGAATGTGTCATCCAAAAAATGACCTGCTGTTTAAATCACTTTTTTATATTGAACATATTTTTCAATGATTTATGATGATGTTAATTTTAATTTTCCATGTCACTTTTTATATTTAAAGTAAAGCCAAAAATACTGCAATTTTCGCACTGGCCACTATATCTAATAATTTACGCCACTTCTTGGTTTGTACAGATCTTTTTACTTCAGTTAACGCATTCTAATCCTGCCTGTAACGATATCACCTCTGTGCATAGATAAGACAGGATCCCCCATTAACAATAGGTGATCGTCCAATCTTATCTATTCTTTACTTGTACACTGACCTCTGCACAGGTCACAGAGCATGTCTAGAAAACTCTCCCATAGAAATCAAAGAGGTCCCCTCCTGACCATTGTTTCTGCGGCCCATGGGCCTGCCATGAGGCAATTTTTTTAAGAACAGCTCAGGCAAGATGGCCGTCCCCATAATAATGTTCCGGAAATAAAATTAAAAAAATCTACAATTAGAAAATAAAAACTGATTAGAAAAAAGTATATGTGCTACTATCCAGTTTTAACTGGCAGATAAAAAATGTTGATTTAAGAACGCACCCTTCCTGGACGCCGTCCTTGTGTGCGCCAGTCACTGAGGTCTTACAGCGGTCTGAAGTGTGCACGCACTCCACAAGAGCTCAGCACCTCTGGCGTGATAACTATACTGTTCAATTACAGAGTCCTCAGTGCTATTTATATAGAAAAGGAAGAAAGTGTATTATCACATCTTTTTTTCCTCCCAGAAAAAAAAAAAAATCTTCTTTTGTTTTCTTTCGGAATTAAGCATAAGCTTGGAGCCAGAAATCAATTGTTGCAGTGTTTTAAAAAACAAATCATAAGAGAGAGTCTGTGAGATAGTGAGGGAGAGAGAGAAATGAGAGCAATGCCTTAAGGTAGCAATATATCTGTTTTGATGTCTCACACATTTCTTTGTCCCTTTTTCCTTTGTTTTTATGATTATATGAGCTGGAGGAGCAGGGAGGACATGCAATGATTTACTGCAAACTGCAGCCATCTGCAGCCAATCAGCCGAAGTTAACCCTTAGCAGCGCTGTCGACTCCTGAAAGCAAATTAGATTTCATATCCTTTTGTAATATGTTTCATTATTAGTTACAACATATTGAACAGTATTGGGGATGTGTTTCTACATGACCTCTGACAGAGATTACCTCTGAGCTATACATATATAGATAGACCATCTTCTCTAGATAAATAGAAAAAAAAAAAAGATTAACGTCGCTATACCCTATGAAAAGGCGTATTCACTAACAGAGGATGTCCCAACAAATTTTCAAAAATTTGAGGTCCCTGGCTTGATCTTGATGATATGCAGAACTCTCCATTAGTTCATTAGGCTAGTTTCATACTAGCGTTTTTTGTCCTGCGAAATCCGGCACTAATGCCAGACACAGGGCAGATCCCCGCTAAGTCCCATTATAGTCAATGGGGCCTGGCATCTATGCTGGATATGACATCTTCTGACAGGCTGTTCCTCTGCCGGAAGAATTTAATGCTTGTGTGAAACTAGCCTTACACACCTTTTTGCAAACAGAGTGGGTTATTTATTAAAAGCCAGAGTTTTAGGCTTCTTTCACACTACCGTTTTTTTGTTTCCGTTTTGCGGGCCGTTTTTTGCGTTCCGTATACGGTCCGTATACGGAACCATTCATTTCAATGGTTCCGCCCAAAAAACTGAATGTACTCCGTATGCATTCCGTTTCCGTATTTCCGTTTTTCCGTTCCGTTGAAAGGTAGAACATGTCCTAATATTGCCCGCAAATCACGTTCCGTGGCTCCATTCAAGTCAATGGGTCCGCAAAAAAAAACTGAACACATACGAAATGCATCTGTATGTCTTCCGTATCCGTTCCGTTTTTTCTGAACCATCTATTGAAAATGTTATGCCCAGCCCAATTTTTTCTATGTAATTACAGTATACTGTATATGCCATACGGAAAAACGGAACGGAACAACGGAACGGAAACACAATGAAAACAAAAAAACGGAACACGGAACAAAACACTGAAATAGCCATACGGTAGTGTGAAAGAGGCCTTACTCTGGTCTTTGATATCCCCTGCGCTGCTGGACGTTAAAGAGGTTCTGCAGTTCCTTTAAACTGATGATCTATCATCTGGATAGATCATCGGTATCTGATCGGTGGGGGTCCGACACCCAGGATCCCCGCTGATCAGCTGTTTGAGAAGGCAGCGGCAGACCACGGCTTTATCTCTGTTTCCCTCAGGCCCAATGACATCATGACTGGTATCACTGGCCTGGGCGGGGCTAAGCTCTGTTCACTTGAATGGAACTTAGTCGCCCCAGGCCAGTGATACTAATCGTGACGTCACTAGGCCTGCGGTAAACAGAGAGAAGGCCGCAGCGCTACTACCATCACCACTGCCTTCTCAAACAGCTGATCCCAGGTGTCAGACCCCCGTCAAATGTTCCAGGGAATAGATCATCAGTTTAAAATAACTGCAGAACCCCTTTAAGCTTAATAGGGCTGTGCAGCAATTTACATATATTACCTATCCTTTGATCAGCGCAGGTCCAACACCCGACACCCCCAACGATCAGCTGTTTCAATAGGAGGAGGAGATCCATTTGAGTGCGGCTTCCTGTTCATTACACTGCAATTAAATGGAGTGAGTATTGCAGCACGCCAGACCTTCAGGGTATTGCGACAGTGAGGTCACGGTATGGGCAATCGAGGGTTACTCACTTTTCTGAGGAGAACCCTGGGCCGGCATGCGACAGTGAAAGAGAGGTAGACACTAGTTCCTCTGGGGCACACTTGGTAAATAGGGGCCAGGCCTGATGGTATGTGAGGTGCCCTGGATGTTGCAGGTATTTTGAGTGCCTTAGGTAAGGTCCCTTTAAGTATCAAGACGCCAGTGCCTGTAACGGTGGCACACCGGTTTGCAGGAGGATTAATGGAGTAGACAGTTGGTAAACCAAACGTTGCTTTACTTGGTGAAACAGTCCAACTTTTTACAATCAGTTGCAGTGGTATATAATGCAGTCCTTTACAGTACAAAATGCACAGCAGGTTTACTTCACAGCAGGTTTCAATCTTGCAAGTTACTTGGAGGGTATACAGTTAATGCTTGGCAGTACAATGCTGCTCTATCCCCACAGCTATTCTAGCTGGCTGGATCCCAACGCCGGATGCCTAATTGCTGGCTTAAATCCTTGGTATACAAATTCCTTCCTCCAGTATTGGCACTTGCTTGAGGTTACAATACCTTGGTTTTCCTAGCTGTCTTCACTGCTAGATTGGAAAGGTGACTGCAGGTTTCTCCCAGGAGGTGCTGTCCTACTACTGGGGTGTCTCAACTGAGCTATCCTTAGCCTCAGGAGCTTCAGGCTGACTAGGTGACTCCTCTAGTCCCCTGGAATACACACTCGGTCTCCAAGCAGGCTGTACTCCTTCTAGCCTCTTGGTGCAGCTAGAAACCAGGACTATCTAGCTGCATGTCAGGAGGAGGCCCTCAGCATATCTTGGGCTGGTGCCTGCTCACTTCTGTCTCCACAGACTCCTGACTATGACCTAACCCCTCCTTGTCTGGGCCTGGACATTTATACTAGGGGCTCCCTATCTCCCTCTAGTGTCTGGAATGTTCAATTACACCCAACTAGGCCTGATAAGCATATAACAGGGAAACCATACATGTAAAAACACATTGAAAAATACATTAAGTGCATAGATTAATCTAATGTCACTGTCCCTTGTGAGCAGAAGTAACACGTTACCCAATTGACCCTTGTGTACTGCCCACTCCTACCTAGTGGGACACTACATACCCCAACGCTATGACGTTGCCCGTCCTCGGCGCAACATGAAAGGGGCCCTGCCCAGCTGGATACTGCACCTGTAATAGAAAAATAATGCAAAGCAGGAAAATACATCTACATTTGCGAAATACATTATATGTATACATCCTTAGACACCACCCGCTTTACATGTTTTTCATGGTTTGATTAAACCTTTGTACCAAGCCGTCCGCTTGCGGGTGATAGACGGACGTCCATAACTGTTTGAACTGTAGTAGTTTACTGAGTTCCCTCATGAATTTTGACATAAAAGGGGTCCCCTGGTCAGTCAGAATCTCTCTCGGTAGGCCCACTCGGGAAAACATCTCCACTAACTCTTTGGCTATAAGTTTGGCCGAGGTATGTCGCAGCGGCACCGCCTCCGGGTACTGAGTGGCATAGTCCAGGACTACCAAGATGTGTTGGTGCCCTCTAGCGGACTTCGGTACTGGGCCTATAAAATCCATAGCGATCCACTCGAATGGAACCTTAATAATCGGGAGAGGGACCAGGGGACTACGGAAATGTGGCTGGGGGCTGGTTATCTGGCAGGTTGGGCAAGACTTGCAATACTCTTCCACCTCTCTGAACACACTGCGTTTTCTGCTGGCCCAGGTGTCCCCCACGAACATGTTGGTGGGCTAACTCCAACAAGAGCTTGCGATACTCCTTGGGCACCACCAACTGTTAAATATGCTCACCCCGTAGTTGATTTACCCTCAACTACTACCACATTTTCACAGTCCCGAGATAGAGTCGTGGTGCTGTGCTGTACCAAAATTGTCTCCAGAGACGTTGAGGTCTGCCAATTCCGGACCCGGCGGCAAATCCTCCAAGTCTCCCACCATTACATTCAGTGGGGTTGGATCCCCCCTACCCCCACAGTGGCAGCCACCCCTACTGCTGGCCCTTTGGTCTCAGGTTCCCAAGGTTCCGGTTTCCCCCCTGAGCAAGGCCATTCTATTGGGGTTGCTCCTGTCCCATGGGTAGGCCACAGTGACGGGAAACCAGGGAAGTCTCTGCCAATTATTAGTTCATAATGTAACTTTGTGGCAACGGCCACCTCATGGGTCCATCTGCCGGCCACAGTGGATAGAGACACCAGGGCGGTGGGATAGTCCTTTAAGTCTCCATGGATGCACACAACGCCGACTTTTCGGCCAGTATACTCGGCGGGCCGCACCAGGGCAGCTCTTACCAGGGACACCAGGCTCCCTGAGTCCAGCAGCGCCACCACCAGGGTATCTCCAACTTGCAACTGGCACAAGTGACTATAGTCTATTGTCTCGGGGGTACTGGTTGCACACAGCCTCCTAGCATACATTGAGGGCCGGTAGCCATAGTTAGTGTCCATTGATTCCCCCCCGATAGGCACAGTTGGCCCTTATGTGACCAGGCTCTTGACACAGCCAGCAGACCACCGGAGCTCGGTCTGCAAGGAGTACATCCCAAGCGGGCCTTGCTGGCACCAGCCGCCTGGTTGTTGGTGGAGATTTCTGGGGTTTAACTGGCCCCCTCCCAACAGAACCCCCCTGTAAATTTATGGTAGCTTCATAGCGTTTCAACAGGTTGACCATCTCTAGGGCATTACCAGGAGACACCTGGACGATCCAGTGCTGGAGAGTGTACGGCAAAGCCCTCCAGAACACATCAGCTACTAGACGTTCCAGCATAGCAGTGGGTCTCAGTACCTCAGGCTGGAGCCATTTTTGCAACCGGTGTAGTAGATCATAATAATGCGGTCTGGCGGGTTCAGCTGGGCTAAATTCCCACTAATGCAACAGCTGGGCCCGGACCAATACATTCACCCCAGTCTGGCCAGAATATCACCCTTTACGTTCGGGTAGTCGGCCTCTTGATCATCTGGTAAGTCAAAAGACACCTGCTGGGGTCCAGATGCCAGAAACGGAACGACGACCTCAGCCCATTGGTTTTGGGGTAACTTCTTTCTCACGGTCACCTTTTCGAACACCGCCAGATAGGTCTTGATGTCGTCCATGGGGGTCATCTTAGGGATCGCAGCACAAACAGCTTTCCGGGCATCGGGGATGTTCTGGGACGCTCCTGCCGCTTGTAACGCCATCACATGCTGTAATAGCAGCTGGTTGGTTTCCTGCTGCTGCTTGTTAGCCTCCCGCTTCTGCAAGTTAGCCTCCATAAGGGCTTTCATGACCGTCTCCATTTTGTCAGGGGACACGGGTCGTAGCCTTGCTGGCTTGATATAGGACATACACCCGTGCCCGGGGGAAAAAAACAACAACTTTTCGGCCTTCAGGCCAGCCTCACTGCGTTTGCCTGCAACCTCCACCAAATGTGGGGATTTGCTCTGGTAGACAGGTTAGCAGATGCAGTATAGAGGCAAGGAGCCAGGTTGTAAATCAAACTTCAGTGTTTTATTCACACTCAGCAAAACCTAACAGTCTTGGTGCTTGTTCACATGCAGCAAAAACAAAACAATGTTCAAATAGAATCCTAGGTGTCGGTTCACACCTCGCTGAATGCTCAGCCACAGAATAGTTCACTGGCAGGCTTCCAGGCGACCTGCACGCCTGTTTGCAGTCTTCAGCCTAGAGGACTCCACAGCTTCACTGTCAGCTTCACTGTCAGCACTGATAGTGCTGACTGTTTTTTATAATCCTGCCAAGACCCGGCCTGGAATGTGGGGAGTAGCTTCCCACCCAGCACTTTGGCTACTCCCAGGAAGAGCCATCCCGAATCAGCTTTACAGCCATACTAAACAGCTGAAGTGTCAGACTGCAATCTGCAATAATGGAGCTTGGACATAATATCGCTATCATAACTACTGCTCTGCACGCAGCCAAATCGGCAGAGTGAGACAAAAATTTGCAAAGAAAGATAGCCTAATCCCTAATTAAATAAATAAAAATACATACAGTACAAATATATATTACTGCATATGGTGTTACTTTACTTTATGAATAAAAATTAATAATTTATATACATGTATATGTGCGTGTATATAAATATATATTATAATTATTATTATTTATATTATAATATAACTTGTAATATATTTTTATATTTGTAAAAAATGCATTGCTAGTTATCAATAATATCAGTATTTACATTTCTATGCAGTCATGCATTGCGATTGGTAGTGGAACTATGTATATACACAATATACTGCTGCACTGGATATAAATATAACATAAAAAACTTCTGGGGACTTAAGCTTATATTAGCAAATGTATATCAAATGAACTTTACTGAGGCTCTGAATAAGGTTGCACCCCACCCCCCCTCCCCCTACAGGCAGTCTGTGAATGAGATTGCACGCTATCTCTCTACACACTGATGCCCTGCCCTCCCATTCACTGAAAGCCCGTAGACAAAAGGGACTCCCTGTTTGGGGGAAGGGGGGTATTGTCTGCAGGCTGAAAGTGCAGGTTATTTTCTGGCTGGAGACCCTTTCACTGCGCTTCTGGTGGAGTACATGTTTATTAACTAAAATCAGGACAATAGCTAAAATAATGACCAGCAATAAAAAATAGCAATACATATAAATAAGTGATAGATCCAGGAGCATACACAAACAAATAAATTAATATCCCATAAATACTGTAGGTCCTTCACTAACTGCCTGCTGTCTCTGTTATATGGCAAATTCCATTAAAAGGTTGAAGCGCTGACATTGATAGTTACTTACCAACTGCTGACACCTTGTCTATACTGCAACAAATTGCTGTGAACTTGGATACATATATATATATATATTCTCTATACTCCTATTCTATGCTGCTACAATTATATTAGAATATGGAAGTGTCTTATTCCCCTCTGTGAATTGGAACACTATCTAACTCTGCTACATAAACTATGATATTTATGGGATATTAATTTATTTGTTTGTGTATGCTCCTGGATCTATCACTATTTTAAATTTATTGCTATTTTTTATTCATTGCTATATTTTATTGCTGGTCATTATTTTAGCTGCTATATTGATTTATTATATGTAAATATATTTTATATATTTATATTATATATACATTTACATATAGTATAATTAGTGTAATATTGTATAATTATTTTTTTAATACAGAGGTTATCTATATATGTCCATTATACTGTACAACACATTATATCTAAATCACCATACCTCATATGGATCATGGAATAAATAATTCTACAATATTACACTAATTATACTATATGTAAATTTACATATAATATAAATACTGTATTAACATTCAGCCACTATAGGAACATAGTTAATAAATACACTGTATCCACTACTTCAGAGAAAAACAAATAAATAAAAATAAATATGGAAAACTCCATCAAGATACAAAACAATATACACTTGAAGGATAAAAAAAAAAACAGATGAATGCAATAATATTGATTGTGTATCTGACATACTTGAAGCAAACTATCTTATTACTTGAAATTGGGACATTCTCTAATAACTTTCTTATTCCCTAAACACTGAAGGTATTTACATGCAAATCGCGATTCATATGCTAATGCCGCCCTTCATTAAGGTTGCAAGTACATACAAAAGGATCGACTAATGGTGTACATTGCAGTATTATACCTCAGTATCGCTGACTACACTGCCTGCGCCTGACTGGAAGCAAACTATCTTATTACTTGAAATTGTGACATTCTCTAATAACTTTCCTACCCCCCACTCTCAGTATGGCTACAATAGGATCTAAGGCCCCTTTCACACGGGTGAGGAGGGGCTGGAAGGGTTAAAAATAGGGCTCATGGGGTTAAGAATAAATACAAAATAATAAACTACTGTACAATGGACTAACTATACATTCATATATTTATGTACTGAATCACAATTATGATTCAGTACATCTAGAATATTAGACTATATATTTGCATATGCAGCTCTATAATATATCTGTATACACCGCTCCATTATGTATTTAGATCTGTGATACAAGTGGATTAGATTTGGATAACACCTGGTGATACATTGTACCGGATTTTGTGCGGTCTACTGCATACAGATATATAATAGAGCAGTGTGTACAGATATATAACGAAGTGTTGTATACAGATATGTAATGGAGCAGTGAACAGTATACAGATATATAATGTAGTGGATACAGAGTGTATTTATTAGCTATGTTCCTATAGTGGCTGAATGTTATTACAGTATCGAAAAACAACATGTACAGTATGGATACATTTGTATTTAGCAAAGCCTTTTAAACATTTCCTCCTTGACGGCAGCACCCCCCCCCCCCCCCCCCCCCCTTCTGCCAGGACAATTCCCACACCTATTCTTGCTATTCTTAATGTTGGATCTCTTTCTCCACAATTGCGCAATGGAAACCTAATATGAATTATGATGTTAACACTGACACCATTAAAACAAATAATATTGTTACATGAAAAACAAAAATAAATAAATTAATACAGCTCCAGCGCTGGGTGAGTTTTAAAATACACGAAAAGTTTACAGGCAAAAATAGACCAATATATACAGCGTTGCTGCTATATTGATTTATTATATATAAATATATTTTATATATTTATATTATATATAAATTTACATATAGTATAATTAGTGTAATATTGTATAATTATTTTTTAATACAGAGGTTATCTATCTTACTATCTATCTATATCTATATATGTCCATTATACTGTACAATACACTATATCTAAATCACCATACCTCATATGGATCATGGAATAAATAATTATACAATATTACACTAATTATACTATATGTAAATTTATATATAATATAAATTCTGTATTAACATTCAGCCACTATAGGAACATAGCTAATAAATACACTGTATCCACTACTTCAGAGAAAAACAAATAAATAAAAATAAATATAGAAAACTCCATCAAGATACAAAACAATATACACTTAAAGGATAATTTCATTACTTGAAATTGTGACATTCTCTAATAACTTTCCTACCCCCACTCTCAGTATGGCTACAATACGATCTAAGGCCCCTTTCACGCGGGCGAGGAGGGGCTGGATGGGTTAAAAATTAATAAAAAATAATTTAACTCACCTTAATCCACTTGTTCGCGCAGCCCGTCTTCTCTTCTGTCTTCTTTCTTCAGGACCTGGGTAAAAGACCTGTGGTGACGTCACTGCGCTTATCACCATGGTGATGGATCATGTGACGGACCATGTGATGAGCGTAGTGATGTCACCACTGGTCTTTTACCCAGGTCCTGAAGAAAGAAGACAGAAGAGAAGACGGGCTGCGCGAACAAGTGGATTAAGGTGAGTTAAATTATTTTTTATTAATTTTTAACCCATCCAGCCCCTCCTCGCCCGTGTGAAAGGGGCCTTAGATCCTATTGTAGACCGCACAAAATCCGGTACAATGTATCACCAGGTGTTATCCAAATCTAATCCACTTGTATCACAGATCTAAATACATAATGGAGCGGTGTATACAGATATATTATAGAGCTGCATATGCAAATATATAGTCTAATATTCTAGATGTACTGAATCATAATTGTGATTCAGTACATAAATATATGAATGTATAGTTAGTCCATTGTACAGTAGTTTATTATTTTTTATTTATTCTTAACCCCATGAGCCCTATTTTTAACCCTTCCAGCCCCTCCTCGCCCGTGTGAAAGGGGCCTTAGATCCTATTGTAGCCATACTGAGAGTGGGGGGTAGGAAAGTTATTAGAGAATGTCACAATTTCAAGTAATAAGATAGTTTGCTTCCAGTCAGGCGCAGGCAGTGTAGTCAGCGATACTGAGGTATAATACTGCAATGTACACCATTAGTCGATCCTTTTGTATGTACTTGCAACCTTAATGAAGGGAAGTAATGGAGTTTTCCATATTTATTTTTATTTATTTGTTTTTCTCTGAAGTAGTGGATACAGTGTATTTATTAACTATGTTCCTATAGTGGCTGAATGTTAATACAGTATTTATATTATATGTAAATTTACCTATAGTATAATTAGTGTAATAATGTATAATTATTTATTCCATGATCCATATGAGGTATGGTGATTTAGATATAATGTATTGTACAGTATAATGGACATATATAGATAACCTCTGTATTAAAAAAATAATTATACAATATTACACTAATTATACTATATGTAAATGTATATATAATATAAATATATAAAATATATTTACATATAATAAATCAATATAGCAGCTAAAATAATGACCTGCAATAAAATATAGCAATGAATAAAAAATAGCAATACATTTAAAATAGTGATAGATCCAGGAGCATACACAAACAAATTAATATCCCATAAATATCATAGTTTATGTAGCAGAGTTAGATAGTGTTCCAATTCACAGAGGGGAATAAGACACTTCTGTAACGGCACCGTTTCAGCAGACAAGGGGTTAAACTCCGTTTAGGCGATATGCCCCTTTCCGAGATGCAGGCACAGCTACTGCAGAACACCAACCTCCCGAACTGGATACAAAATAGCACTCCAAAATGGAACCTCGCAAGTAGCTGCCAGCAGACGAACAGGAAAAGCATCCAATCGGCTTACACTTCTGGCAATCAGTCTCCAACAGCATACAGGGAATCCCCCCAATAACGAGACAAGGCTCCGTCTTGAGGGTCAGCAGTGATCCACCAAGGTTATATTTGTAGCGGGTACTCCCGGTCTCTGAGTTGCTCCCTGGCTTGGAGTGGAGGTTGCTTTGTGGGCAGGGATCAGCGGTACTCTGCCCTGGTACCAGCGTTACCACGGAAGAAGCCTGGTTGGAGTCTGGTTGTTGGAGGGGGAAACCGACTGTCTTCCCTTTGTCTAAACAGCCCTGTTGCTGGGGGACAGGACCGACTGTCCCTACCCCCTGGGCTGTAAGTGCAGAGACCACGGTCCCATCTGCACAGTTGTGGGGCTTACTGTCTCCCCCTGGTGCGTTAATCTGCCGCTGGGGAGAGGGGGTAACAAGCTCCTCTCCCATACATACTTCCAGCCGCTGGGGAGGGCGACCGACCGCCTCCGCTCCCAATACAGTGTCCTGCTGCTGGGGAAAGGAGACTGGGCTCTCTATTCCCTGTAGGACACTCTGCCGCTGGGGGACAGGACCGACTGTCTCTGCCCCCTGTAACTCCGTCTGCCGCTGGGGAATGGAGACTCGGCTCCCAATTCCCAAAAAATCATGCTGCTGCTGGGGGGCAGGAACAACTACCTCTGCCCCCTGTAACTCAGCCTGCCGCTGGGGAGGGAGGCCGCTGCTCTCCCCTCCCTGCACTTCACACTGCCGCTGGGGAATGGAGACTAGGCTCCCAATTCCCAAAAAATCATGCTGCTGCTGGGGGGCAGGAACAACTACCTCTGCCCCCTGTAACTCAGCCTGCCGCTGGGGAGGGAGGCCGCTGCTCTCCTCTCCCTGCACTTCACACTGCCTTCCCGGCATATCACTCTGCTGCTGGGGGGCAGGAACAACTACCTCTGCCCCCTGTAACTCAGCCTGCCGCTGGGGAGGGAGGCCGCTGCTCTCCTCTCCCTGCACTTCACACTGCCGCTGGGGAATGGAGACTGGGCTCCCACTGTCCCGCAACCGTAACTTCCGATGGAGGTCCACCCAACGTGGCAGCTGACCGTCACCTTCTGCCCGGTATAGTAGGGTCTTAGACACTAGATTCGTCACGAACTTCACGTATTTCTCAGCTGGATTGGGTCCGAAGAAGTTCAGCCGCAACCACATCATACGGTCAAATTCCTCCACAGAGTATCTGTACTCCACTTCTGGTTCCATCCTGGTGCTTTTAGGGTCACTGTACTGAGACATAATTGGATTGCTCCTCGGGTGTCGCCAGGCAGAGAGGAGGAAACCATGATGCATTGTGGGGATGTGTTGTGTCTGTGTATCCTGAATTTCTGCATATCTGTACTGTGTCGCAGTCTCCATTCTGGTCCCCTAAGGGCGTGGCCACCAGATGGGGACCTGCATAAATACGGGCGGGTAGCCCTCAATAAAGTGTTCCTGTTTTATCCTTCATCATGCTGAGACTGGTGTTTGGATAACTGATCAAACTGGGGGATTGCTATACGCTGAAGATTTGCTATACTCCCCTGGCATAACTACTAGCTCTTGTAAGAGCTGTTCCTGCTCTCTGGCTGTAGGAGAGGTTCACCCTCCTGGAGCCTGGAGCCTTGTCGTAGGTCCAGCGTGGGTGGAGGACGGTGAGACCCCAACCAAGCTGCGGCGGTTCGTGGGGTCTGCAGGGCGTACGGTGTCAAGTGGAGTGCTTGGAGTCCTCGGAAAGCACTAGGAGCATCTATCGACGGAGGTACCCGGTCGGGGTGCTAGGAAATCCGTTACATTGGTGGCAAGCAGTGGGATGGCGTCCTAGTGTGAGGAGAAGCAGCTCGGAGACACCGTTCGTGGAGTATATTGAGGGCAACGCTAGTATCCGTACAGCGCCCCTGGCTACAGCAGGATGGAATCGGCTAGTCTTCGAACAGCGTTCCACTACGAGGAGGATGATGACCCGGACTGGAGGGATACAGTCCGGAAAGGCGTCTGGCACGAGGCCCTGGAAGATGTACAGCGTCGGCGGGGCGAGTGTCTCCCCAGTGAGGAGCAGCAGTTGCGGATGCGAGTGGCCCTGCGAATGCCCCTTCTGGGAGAGGAGCCCCTGAATGAGTGGGTGACAGAACTGGAGAGCCATGTATGGAAGGAGCTTTGGCTAGATGACGCCTACCAGGCACTCTGGTGGTATGTGATTCGGCACTCTCCCTGGATGGCTGAGCATGACAGACCCGAGGGTGAGGATTATGATGGCCCTGGCCTGTTGTTTGAGGCCTTCGCAGAACCGGAGTTCGGAGATGCTGGAGGGTCCCGGTTCTGGGATATCTATGACTACAGAGAGGCTATGCATGATTGGGCTACAGCGAGAGAGGTGAGACAAGACCTGGCATCTCTAGTCACAAAGGAGTGGGAGCTGGAGCAGGACTACCAATACTTCTTCAGCTCAATTCGGTCCCAATATACACTGCCAGAGAGCTGGGTGGCAGTCCCAGACCTACAACCCTACAGCTGGGAAGACCCGACTGAAGTATCCCCTGCTTCAGTACCAGCTACAGAGGTAGGGGTCCTCATAGACTGGTCCTGTGAGGAACCACAACAGGCAGGTGGAGAAGGGACCGAGGGCTCTCCACCGGGATGCTGGGATGCTGGCCCAGACCCTCAGCGGCAGCCGGAGTTGCCAGGTGTGGACGCAGGTGATCCTGACTCGCAAATGTTGAGGGACCTCACAGACTGGTCCTGGGAGGACCCACAGATGGCAGGTGGAGATGGGACCGAGGTCTCTCTACTGGCCCTACAGGGATGCTGGGCCGCCTGCCCAGATCTCCAGCGTCAGTACATATCACAGGCAGAGGAGACAACCGGTCTCTCTCCCCAGCGGCAACCTGAGTTCCAGGGGGAGGAGATGCGGGGTCCCTCTGCCTTACAGCAACCAGAGTCCTGGGGAGGAGAGGCAACCGGCCTCACCTTCCACCAGCAGCCGGACATACCGGGAAAAGGGGAACACAAGCCCCTCTGCATGGGCGCAGATGAGACCGCGGGCTCGGTGCCAGTCCTACAGGGATGCTGGACAGTCGGTCCAGATCCCCATCCATCTCCGCAGGGATACCAGGAGGAGGAGGTAAGCGAGCCCTCCCCTTCCCAGCTACTTCCCAACAGAGTTCTGGGGGCAGGGGATGAGCCTGTGCTACCCACTGATTTCTTCCCAGCGGAAGAGCTGGCATCAGGGCAGAGCGCCGTCGGCCTCTGCCCTCCTCTATCCTCTTCTCCAGAGCCGGACATCCCACAGGCTACCCCAGCGGAAGTGCTGGCATCTGGGCAGAGCGCAGTCGGCCTCTGCCCTCCCCTATCCTCTTCTTCAGAGCCGGACTCCCCACAAGCGACCCCAGCGGAAGAGCTGGCATCTGGGCAGAGCGCAGTCGGCCTCTGCCCACCAAGTACCTACAGCTCCAAGCTGGAGAACCACAAGGCAGCAAGGAGTCGCAGATGCCCGCTCAACAGCTGGGGACATACGGAACAGAGCCAGGCCCCAAAATTCAACAGGTCCAGTATGGGGTTGTGGTTGGACTGCCAGACTAACTCAGGCACTGACCGTGAGGTCAGGTATCTGGTTAGTCTTCCCTGGAAGGGGGAGATGTGTGACGAAACCAACCTCGCCACGGTGTTTTGGAGGGGGCTGGTTGCTAGCCTCTTGCCTCAGGATTATGGCCCATACTAACTTTAAAGAAAACAGGCCGGCCGCACAGCTTAAATCTGTCTTTGGAATTGTGTTTTATGTTATTATGCGTTCAGTTAAATTGTATGTTATGTGAGGGCACCCAGATAGCTAATATTATTGTATTCGTGTATTCTGAGTGCCATTCACCTAATGATATGCACTCAGACTTGAGCTATCTGGGGATATGTTAAATGTCTGTGTTTGCTGTGGGGGTGTGCCATTGTGTATTTGGGTGGTGATTCCTGTCCTGTTGTTCCCACATGTGTATTGGTGTTTTCCCTTTGTCCTGAGACATAATTGGATTGCTCCTCGGGTGTCGCCAGGCAGAGAGGAGGAAACCATGATGCATTGTGGGGATGTGTTGTGTCTGTGTATCCTGAATTTCTGCATATCTGTACTGTGTCGCAGTCTCCATTCTGGTCCCCTAAGGGCGTGGCCACCAGATGGGGACCTGCATAAATATGGGCGGGTAGCCCTCAATAAAGTGTTCCTGTTTTATCCTTCATCATGCTGAGACTGGTGTTTGGATAACTGATCAAACTGGGGGATTGCTATACGCTGAAGATTTGCTATACTCCCCTGGCATAACTACTAGCTCTTGTAAGAGCTGTTCCTGCTCTCTGGCTGTAGGAGAGGTTCACCCACTGGAGCCTGGAGCCTTGTCGTAGGTCCAGCGTGGGTGGAGGACGGTGAGACCCCAACCAAGCTGCGGCGGTTTGTGGGGTCTGCAGGGCGTACGGTGTCAAGTGGAGTGCTTGGAGTCCTCGGAAAGCACTAGGAGCATCTATCGACGGAGGTACCCGGTCGGGGTGCTAGGAAATCCGTTACAACTTCCATATTCTAATATAATTGTAGCAGCATAGAATAGGAGAATAGAGAATATATATGTATCAAAGTTCACAGCAATTTGTTGCAGTATAGACAAGGTGGCAGTAAGTTGGTAAGTAACTATCAATGTCAGCGCTTCGATCTTTTAATGGAATTTGCCATATAACAGAGACAGCAGGCAGTTAGTGAAGGACCTACAGTATTTATGGGATATTAATTTATTTGTTTGTGTATGCTCCTGGATCTATCACTTATTTATATGTATTGCTATTTTTTATTGCTGGTCATTATTTTAGCTATTGTCCTGATTTTAGTTAATAAACATGTACTCCACCAGAAGCGCAGTGAAAGGGTCTCCAGCCAGAAAATAACCTGCACTTTCAGCCTGCAGACAATACCCCCCTTCCCCCAAACAGGGGGTCCCTTTTGTCTACCGGCTTTCAGTGAATGGGAGGGCAGGGCATCAGTGTGTAGAGAGATAGCGTGCGATCTAATTCACAGACTGCCTGTAGGGGGAGGGGGGGTGGGGTGCAACCTTATTCAGAGCCTCAGTAAAGTTCATTTGATATACATTTGCTAATATAAGCTTAAGTCCCCAGAAGTTTTTTATGTTATATTTATATCCAGTGCAGCAGTATATTGTGTATATACATAGTTCCACTACCAATCGCAATGCATGACTGCATAGAAATGTAAATACTGATATTATTGATAACTAGCAATGCATTTTTTACAAATATAAAAATATATTACAAGTTATATTATAATATAAATAATAATAATTATAATATATATTTATATACACGCACATATACATGTATATAAATTATTCATTTTTATTCATAAAGTAAAGTAACACCATATGCAGTAATATATATTTGTACTGTATGTATTTTTATTTATTTAATTAGGGATTAGGCTATCTTTCTATGCAAATTTTTGTCTCACTCTGCCGATTTGGCTGCGTGCAGAGCAGTAGTTATGATAGCGATATTATGTCCAAGCTCTTCACTAACCACAATATAATTAGTTTCCCCCTGAACTATAAAAAGCAAACTCTGGCTAAGAGAGCAAAAACACAGAATTTTAAAAAGACCAATTTCCCCCGTTTGAGGGCAGCATTTCAGGGCATAGACTGGGAGCAGCTACTGTCACATAATAATACTGATTTATGTAATTGAGCAAATTTTGCTAGAAAAGAAACAGAAGAGAGTGCACCATAGGGTAGTACGTTCAAGATTCGCAGAACAATTGAGAGAGAATAAAAAGTGAAGGCTCACCTATTTGTAGCACAACTCTACTGTGTGTTTGTAAATAATATGTGTCCGGCAGGCGGATATGCCGTTGTTGTATCCAAAGGATTCGGGAGATGAGGCCCAATCTTCTCCAAAAGAGTTTGCAATGTATATGTAAAAGGCACACAGGGTGACGCAACAACACCTTTACCAGGACACTTGTAGAAGGATAAAGAATCTTCTTTATTAGATATTCTTTTTGCCAGTTAAAACAATGCGCTACAGGGGTCTGGAGCCCCCTTCATCAGGTTAAAAATGGCTCAATAAACAGTCATATACAAAGGTATTTAAACCCTAAAAAAACGCCAAAAGGAGCACCTCTGGACAGCCCAGTGGGAGTGGCACTGTCTTAGGCTAAGGCTATTGCGAGCGCAGGCAGCCGGACGCGTATAGTCCTCTGGTCATGTGATCACGAGTGTTGCGATCACGTGACTCAGTTGCCAGGAAGCGAGAGACGCTACAGAAGGCACCTGAGGGGTTAAATGCCGCGGATCGCAGCGTCCTGTCATAGACATTGGGTGCCGGCTATGTGATTCTGCAGCCAGCACCCACTTCCTGTACACTGGTCCCTCAAGTTACAATATTAATTGGTTCCAGGACGACCATTTTATGTTGAGTTATCGGTTCCAAAGCCCCAAAATGTCATTCAAGATGAGAGAAAATTATGATTAAAGAAAAATAAGCAGATAATTAAGACAGATAAAACAAGTCCTTACATATAGCAGTCAGGAATAGCTGTTAACTAGCATCTAATACAGCTATTTTACCAGAGATTTGGCCTGGATTGTTTGGATCTGAGTCTGAGGCATTGTATGTTGAGTCTGGTTTACAATTACAATGGGTCAGAAAAGACCATTGTATGTTGAGAATATTGTATCCTAAGGCCATAGTATCTTGAGAGAACACTGTATTTGAATTAATGGGTGAGTTAACATCATTGGTGGCACAGTGGCCACAGCCCCTCCCCTCCTCTTCCCCTCCTTTTCATAGGTGGCAGCGGCGGCAGCGGCACAGGAGGGAGGGAGAGACTGCTTCCTTCTCCCCTGTGCTGCTGAGCGAACACCTGCGCTGGGGCGGCGGGGCAAGGAATTATTGGCTCCCATGCCCCGCCACAATACTCAGCTACAGCGCGGCAGCCCTGTCGCAAATGGCGACAAGGCTAGAAAATCTTGTCGACATCTGCAAACTTTAAGGCGCATTGGCGACCATTTTGGTCGCCATCCAGAGCGCTGCTGTAAGACCCAGCCTAAGGGCTGTATCTCACAGGATTCCATAGAAGGCAAGCTCGATGCCTTCCATAGGCATCGGAGCTTGCCTTCTCTGCCATTGGGTCCCCGCCACTGCAGTGCGGAGACCCGATGGGGAAGCGCAGGGCACCCGTACTCTCCTCGAACCCTCTGCATTGACCACGGCATACAAGGGGTTAACACACCGACATCTGTTTTTTCACCAATGCTGGCATATTCAGCAGGGGCCCGGCTGACAGTGACTGCTGGGTCAGTGTGCTGAACGGGAGGGCGCAGCTCTTGCACCCGTCGAATCAGCCCATCGTAAATGTACTGCGCTGGTCCTTAAGTCATGTCCACCAGTGCCGTACATGTATGGCAAGGGTCCCTAAGGGGTTAATGATATGGAGGATGAGATTAATAGCACTGTTTCTATTTTTGCAGATGACACTAAGCTGTTTAGTACTGTACAGTCTATGAAAGATGTCCATAAGCTATAAGCTGATTTGCTCACTCTAAGTGATTAGGCATCAACTTGGCAAATGAGGTTCAATGTGGATAAATGTAAAGTTATGCATCTTGGTAGTAATAATCTCTGTGCTTAATATGTCCTAGGTGATGTAACACTGGAAGAGTCACTTGTATAGAAAGATTTGGGTGTTCTTGTGGATTGTAGATGAAATTACAGCCTACAATGTCAATCAGATGCTTCTAAGGCCACCAGGATATTGTCATGCATTAAACGAGGCATGGACTCGCGGGGCAGGGATGTAATATTACCGCTTTACAAAGCTTTGGTGTGGCCTCATCTGGAATATGCAGTTCAGTTCTGGGCACCATACATAGAAAGGATGCACTGCAGCTGGAAAAGTACAGAGGAGAGCAACTAAACTGATAAGGAGCAGGGAGGGTCTTAGTTATGAAGAAAGATTAAAATAATTAAATGTATTTAGTATTGAGAAGAGACATCTAAGGAACATGATTAACCTATACAAATATATAAATGGGCCAATTCAATTTCCATAGGCGTCAAGGCTTCTTTACTGTAAGAACTGTGATTCTGTGGAATAGACTTCCTCAGGACGTGGTCACAGCAGGAACAGTGGACAGTGTTAAAAAGGGTTTAGATGAATTCTTAAAAGTAAAGGACATTAATGCTTATGAAAATGTGTAGAAATCTGAGTCTCACTCACTTTTCTAAAGTCTGCTTCCCCTCCTATCCCTGGGTAGAACTTGATGGACTTGTGTCTTTTTTCAACCGTATAAACTATGTAATTGCTAGAAATAAAAATAAACTGCTTGATGATTTGCAAGGGATTTTCATGTTATTCTGGGGAGAAAAGAGTAGCTTTAAACCATTTTGAAATCTCTCTGAAATTCCAGCATATAGAAGTTAAAGGCAATGGGAGCCTTCATACAAATACTCGTTCTTGATAATAGGCCATGGTAAATGTACCACCGATCATCTGATGGACTAGCAAAAACTCATTCATCAAGTGGAAGCATAGTTAATGTAGCACCCAAGATCAGTGTTTTCAGGCAGCAGGTCATCATGTGCAAAGAGAGATCTTCTGCTCAGAAACAATGGCCACCATAAAACAAAAGAGATTGCTGCTTGTAAATGCAGCTCTTACCTCCTCTGATGAGCAGACAGTTATCAAGAACCAGTGGTTCCATCCTTAGGTGAGAGGACTCTGATGGAAAAGTCATAAACCTCTATCACTGAAAATCATTTCAAAGCTGTGGCTACATGGTGACTGTAGTGTAACATCACATTTATGCCACTGATATATATGCCAGGACATATACATTTAATGGATGCCTGTAATGGATCCTATTGTGAAAAAACTAAGCAAGTAAACTGTATCTGGTCTCCATTAGACTAACATACACCTGTGGACCTGTTTAGTGAGCACGTCAGAAGCAGACAGATGTCTTCAGCTGCCAAGCAAACATGCAACAGGTCAGCCAGGTTCATAGGTACCAATCTGCTGCCCTTTAAACCTATATAGAAAACATGATGTGAACATAGCCTAAATGCAAATCTGTGTGCTCCATGTCCATTGCAGTCCATTTTAGTAACTGCTTATATACTTCATAAAATATTTCAGGGGCATCTTCCTTTAGAACTGCAGTACCCCAGAACAGAGTACTTGCAAACTATTCTCATTATAAGATGTTATGCAATGTTATTTAATGTTCTATTTTATATGTTCATGCCTTGTAATGTATTGTGTCACCCAGCATAGCTTTTGTATGGATGAGAAGGGGTTAATTACCCTGACTTAGTCGCAGCAGGAAGATAGGTGTGGATCCTGGATCCGCCCCTAGCTCAGACTAGTTAGTGTAGTCTAACAGAGGAAAAGAGAGGATCACAGGACTAGGCCAAAGATCTAGAGAATCACCTTCTCTGAGGATTATCTGCTGAGAGAAAGGCATCACCATTTCTACAATACTCCAAAGAGAGAGAGAGATGAAGGAAAAGAGCCAAGAAGGTCCAGAATCTGCATGGCCAAGCATTGGAGTCAGTCAGTAAGGCCCCTTTCACATGAGTGAGTTTTCCGCAGGGTGCAATGCATGATGCGAACGCATTGTGTCCGGACTGAATTCGGACCCATTCATTTCAACGGGTCTGTGTGCATGAGAGTTGTTTTCCACGCATCACTTCTGCGCTGCATGAAAATCGCAGTATGTTCTATATTCTGGGTTTTTCACGCAGCCCTGGCCCTATAGAGGTGAATGGGGCTGCGTGAAAAACGGATGCAATCTGCATGTCATCCACGTGGGAAAAACACAATAAAGCAACACAATCGCATACAAAAGAGACGGCACACGTAAGCAAAATTGCGCGATTATCACGGAACGCATCCAGACCTAATCCTTCACGCTCGTATTTTGCTGTTTAAGGATGCTATAGACTTTACTCTGGTGAGAGGTACACTGCTAAAACACCCTTCACACTTAGGCATGATCTGAGCAACCATATCTTAAACCCTGTACCTTAGTTAGAAATTACAGCCACCATTGGAATAGTAATATTTCCAGCCATAGATTCTGCACAGCGATAGAGATTTTGGGAAGATAGAGAGGAAAGAGTAATATAATTCCCATCCTTGCTCAAATCCATACATTGCTCTATGGGAAGAGTTTCACTGTGAACTATTTGAACTTAGTTTTATTACCATTGGATGTACTACAACACCAATTCTGCACTTTAGTAAATAGACACGTTTATTTTCTATATCTGGCCTGGTTACTGACCCCTGCACCATACGCAGGCCATTGCACCCTACACTTCCTGCCTTGCACCCACACCAAACCTATAATATCAAGGGCCCCACAACTACCATCAGGCAGTAGACCCAACATCAGGGTGTGCTCCGAGCGAAGAAAGGGTTCACCCTCCTAACGCTGCCTTGGCCATAGGAACCATCTGTGTATATATTGACACTGAGATTGACTGTTTCAGCCAGAGCTGCTCTGTTCTTCCGGGGCTTGCGGCAGAAACTTGCTATTACCCTGTTATTTCCCCTAGAAATGTATATATACATTGACAATTGGGCATTACAATGCCTGATGTCAATATAGTGTGTCCTTACACAGTCTTGCTTTGTCAGCTCTGACTGGTTTAGAGTTTCCATTGACAATGGAGATGGTAGCACATAACTGTCAATTAATTATTAATTTACAGGAGTAGTAACGATGGAACGGCACAGTCCAGAGTATGACAAGCTTTTATTGCTTCAGCCTTAATCCAGATACTTTCATTTACATGCAACACAGTGCATTCTCCAGGACTAAAGTCATCAATTTGTTAAAACTGGAAAGTCGCACTACAATAAAAATTTTGGGAGTTCTAGCAAAACAATCGAGGAAAGAGAAAACCCTATATTCTGTACATGACTGTGAATCAGGTTTTTGCTGATATTAATTAGAAGTCAGTCAGAGCTACAGAACCTTACAAAAGAATTCAACCCCAATTTTTTTAGTATTTTGGTACATTACAGCCTTTAGTTCAATGTTTTGTTAATCAGAATTTTATGTGATGGATCAGAACACAATAGTCTAAGTTGGTGAAGTGAAATGAGAAAAATATATAAATAAAATTATTATTTAGAAATAGAAAACAGAAAAGAGGCTGCAACACCTAAGCAAGAGGCATCACTAACCAAACACTGTCATGAAGACCAAGGAACCCTCCAAACAAGTAAGGGACAATGTTGTTGAGAAGTATAAGTCAGGTTTAGGTTATAAATAAATATGCTAATCTTTGATGGTCCCCAGGAGAACCATCAAATCAATCATAACCAAATGGAAAGAACATGGCACAACAGCAAACCTGCCAAGAGATCGCCGCCCACCAAAACTGACGGACCGGGCAAGGAAGGCGTTAATCAGAGAGGCAGCCCAGAGACTTAAGGTAACCCTGGAGGAGCTGCAAAGTTCCACAGCAGAAACTGGAGTATCTGTACATATAACGACAATAAGCTGTACACTCTATAGAGTTGGGCTTTATGGCAGAGTGGCCAGAAGAAAGCCATTACTTTCAGCTAAAAACAAAAAGGCACGTTGTGAGTTTGCGAAAAGGCATGTGGGAGACTCCCAAAATGTATGGAGGAAGGTGCTCTGGTCTGATAAGACTAAAATTGAACTTTTCGGCCATCAAAGAAAACGCTATGTCTGTTGCGAACCCAATACATCACATCACCCAAAGAGCAGCCGGGACTGGGAAACAGGTCTGAGTTGAGGGAAAGATGGATGGTGCTAAATACAGGGATATTCTTGAGCAAAACCTGTACAACTTTGTGAGTGATTTAAGGCTAGGACGGAGGTTCACTTTCCAGCAGGACAATGACCCCAAACACACTGCTAAAGCAACACTTGAGTGGTTTAAGGGGAAATATATAAATGTGTTGGAATGGCCTAGTCAAAGCCCAGATCTCAATCCAACAGAAAATCTGTGGTCAGACTTTAAGATTGCTGTTCACAAGTTCAAACCATCCAACTTGAAGGAACTGGAGCAGTTTTGCAAGGAGGAATGGGCAAAAATCCCAGTGGTAAGATGTGGCAAGCTCATAGAGACTTATCCAAAGCGACTTGGAGCTGTGATTGCCACAAAAGGTGGCTCTACAAAGTATTGACTTTAGGGGGCTGAATAGTTATGCACATTGACTTTTTCAGTTATTTTGTTCTATTTGTTGTTTGCTTCACAATAAAAAAAAAAACACATCTTCAAAGTTCAAAGTTGTGGGCATGTTCTGTACATTAAATGATGCAAATCCTTTAAACCAGGCATCCTCAAACTGCGGCCCTCCAGCTGTTGCAAAACTACAACTCCCTGCATGCCCGAACAGCCTACAGGTATCAGCCTACAGCAGGGCATTGTGGGAGTTGTAGCTTTACAACAGCTGGAGGGCCACAGTTTGAGGATGCCTGCTTTAACCCCTTCCCGACCTTTGACGTACTGTTACGTCATGGGAACCACTCAGTTCCTGCAATTTGACGTAATAGTATGTCATAGTGATAGCGCGGGCACTGGAGCGGTGCGCACGCGATCACTGCAGGGGCCCGGCAGTCCGTTGTAGCTGGGCCCATGCTGTATCCGCCGGCATTGCTGTAAAAGCCGATGCCAGCGGATTAACTCCTTCTATGCCACGGTCCGTGCTGACCGTGACATAGAAGAGGTTTGTGTCAGGTGAATTATCGCATCGAGTCCCCGCGCTGCTGTGGCAGGGACCCAATGCGACACAATGCAGCCCGATGCCGTGCAGAGGCTGCCCAATGCTTTGCATGGCATCGGGAACATCCGTCACCTCATCCTGCATAAAATGAGACCCTTCCTAAGAGAATCGGTCAAAAAATAAAAAAGCTATGGCTCTCAGACTATGGAGACACTAAAATATGATAATTTTTTGCTTCAAAACTGCTATTATTGTGCTAAAGTAAAGAAAAATAAAAAAGGATACATATTAGGTATCGCCACGTCCGTAACAAACAGCTTTATAAAAATATCACATGACCTAACCACTCAGGTGAAGACCGTCAAAAAAAAAAAATGTAAAAAAAAAAGCAATTTTTGTCACATTACATCACAAAAATTGCAACAGCAAGTGACCAAAAAGGCGTATGCCCCCCAAAATAGTACCAATCAGACCGTCACCTCATCCCGCAAAAAATGAGACCCTACCTAAGAGAATCGGTCAAAAAATAAAAAGCTATGGCTCTCAGACTATGAGACACTAAAATATCATTAATATTAAACAATCAGACTGGCTCACAGTATTTTTGCATACATGGAAATTTATTTGCCCACTAAAATGTTAAAATATTAGACATAACCTAATTACATGTCAACATATCAGCATAAATATATAGATACATACAATGCGGAGCCCACGCATACATCTATATAACAGGAGTACTCCAAATGAATGTGACCTCTTGGTTTGCTATATTGGCGTCTGTCTGCAAAAATCGTACGATTAGATCACTCAAATATTCGTATAGTTGTATACTATTTTGCTGGTAGTCAGAACCTTAATGGTTCAAAGAATGTTCTCTCTGCGGTCACTGGTAAGAAAACCTTTGCACTCAAACACTGCTTACTGATAATGATTATACCACCTTCAACTAATGTTGATTTCCTACCTCCTCTTGCGGAGTAGTCCCTCGACTCGTTCTCCGTGGCGTCTCACGTGACCAACCCGGAAGATGGTTTGTTGGTCGGGGTGGCGGAAATCAATGAAGCAGAGTTCGGCCGATGTAAAGTTCGGTTCTACTTGATAGAGTTGTTGCACAATGTTGAACCAGTCGACATAGGTTAATCCGCTGTGATGATGTTTTACCGCAGGCACCGCTTGGGGCTGATATCGAACTCACCCCTTTCGAAATAAGTTCGATGTGATAATCGAAAAAGTCCTTTTTGCAGAATTAAAAATACTGCACCAATAGCTGGGTCAAGTTCACACTAGACGCGTTTCGGAACAGCAGTTCCTTCCTCAGTAGACAAATGTGAAATATCATTATTTCGGTTTCAAAAATGCTATTATTGTGTAAAACTTAAATAAATAAGAAAAAGTAGACATATTAGGTATTGCCACATGCGTAACGATCTGCTCTATAAAAAATTCACATGACCTAATCCCTCAGGTAAACGCTGTAAAAACAAACCAAAAAAAAAACGGTGCCAAAACATACATTTTTTTGTTACCTTGCCTCACAAAAAACATAATATAGAGCAATAAAAAAATCATATGTACCCCAAAATAGTACCAATAAAACTGGCACCTTATCCTGTAGTTTCCAAAATGTGGTAATTTTTTGGGAGTTTCTACTGTAGGGGTGCATCAGGGGGGCTTCAAATGGGACATGGCATCTAAAAACCAGTTCAGTTAAATTTGCCTTCCAAAAACCATATGGCGTTCTTCTCCTTCTGCGCCCTGCCGTGTTTCTGTAAACCGCAGAATCAGGGTAATAAATATTGAGTTTATTTGGCTGTTAACCCTTGCTTTGCTACTGGAAAAAATTGATTCAAATGTAAAATCTGCCAAAAAAGTGAAATTCTGAAATGTCATCTCCATTTTCCATAAATTCCTGTGGAACACCTAAAGGGTTAACAAGGTTTTTAAAATCAGTTTTGTATACCTTGAGTGGTGTAGTTTATAAAATGGGGTCAGTTTTGGGTGGTTTCTATTATGTAAGCCTCACAAAGTGACTTCAGACCTGAACTGGTCCTTAAAAAGTGGGTTTTGGAAATTTTCTGAAAAATTTCAAGATTTGCTTCCATACTTCTAAGCCTTCTAATGTCCCCCCCCCCCAAAAAAATTTTTTTTCAAAATGATCCAAACATAAAGTAGACATATGGGGAATGTAGAGTAATTACTATTTGTGAAGGTATCACTGTCTATTATAAAAGTACAGAAATAGAAATTTGGAAATTTTCATTGTTCCAAATTTTTGGTAAATTTGGTATTTTTTTATGAATAAAAATGTTTTTTTTTTTTTTACTTATTATTACCACTGTCATGAAGCACAATATGTGATGAGAAAACACTCTCAGAATGGCCTGTAAAGCGTTTTAAAGTTATCCCTTTTCACAATTGCCTGGGCAGGAAGGTGAAAACATGCCCGGGGTTGAAGGGGTTAAACAATCCATGTTAATTCCAGGTGGTAAGTCACCAAAACATGAAAAAAGTCAAGGGGTGTGAATACTTTTGCAAAGCACTGTATGTAATGAGATAAAATACATGGTACGCCTCAGTATTATTTCCTTTCTTTTGTACTTTGCATTTGCCTAATAATAATAGTTATTCCATTTATGACATATTATATTTCGTTCTGTACATGTATTCTCTGCTTGCTTTTGACTTAGAGCTTAAGTAAATGTAAATCGCCTATTAATTCCTGCTGGGAAATATTTTAGCTGACAGAAAATCCATGCATTAGAAACGCAGGACCAGAAAACAAGGCAATTTCATAATTACAGCCAAGCAGAATGAAGGCTGTATACAGTTCCTGTAGTCTGCTAAGTACTTATGTGACCGGTTCAGTCCCTAATTCCAAGCACTTAAGTGGAGTAGAGCGGGGGAGGGGCTGCGAAGGGGGCCTCCGGAGAAAAGTTGAAGATTAATGGTTGAAGTTTTAATTACTCTAACACTTGGTGAATTGAAGCCCAAACAAAGGAAGATTGATGGTGTGCCTGTATCTGCTGCTCTTCACAGCCTGTATTTATATTCAGGGTAGGCCAATGTAAAGTTGGCACATGGGAGCTTAGGGAGGCATGGTCTCTGTCCAAATTATGAGGGCACTTCATAATTTCAAATTAACTTGCTCAATCTTACGTGTCTTTCTGTTTGCATCCATTATAAGAACCATTGTCTTGAGGATAGGCAAAGGCAGACTTGAAATAAAGATATTTGGATTCAAATAACAGCTGATCATTGACTGTGATATCTTCCATGCTGCACTGACAAGCACAGTTACAGTATGTCACTATGTAAAAGACAAAGCATGTACTACAGACTGTATGCTCCTTTAGTGGTAAGCTGCATAGTAAAGCACATTATGCACAGAGACCTATATGTTCATGATGAACACAGGGGCGCACATAGATCTCATAGAGCCCCATAGCAAAACTTAGTGCGAGCCCCACCCAGTTTCCCAGTACGCATGCGTCAATCAGTCCCATTAAATTCAGAACGCAAAGTGCAACGACCAGATTTCTGACGAATCTACATTTTCTTTGAAAAATTAAGTGGAAGAAATTTTAAGAAAACGATTGTAATTTTTTTTTAAATGGCCTCCCCCACAACATCTACGTATGCTGGAAAAGTGGAACAGGTGCTACAAAAATATGGAGCTTATTCTGAACAGCATATTTCTCAATGTCTTTACACCAGCCAACTGGCATAAATACACTGATAAATCTCCAGCATAGAGATCTACAGGTCCTTCTAAAAAAAATTAGCATATTGTGATAAAGTTCATTATTTTCTGTAATGTACTGATAAACATTAGACTTTCATATATTTTAGATTCATTACACACCAACTGAAGTAGTTCAAGCCTTTTATTGTTTTAATATTGATGATTTTGGCATACAGCTCATGAAAACCCAAATTTCCTATCTAAAAAAATTAGCATATTTCATCCGACCAATAAAATAAAAGTGTTTTAAATATTTAACTTTTTTTTTAAGTCTTCCTAGGGGACTTGAACATGCGATTGCTTGACTTTGCTTCTATCATAGACTGCAATCTATTACCATTGCAGCCTATTAGAGTTTCATTATGTTTCATTATGTTCCTATGTTCCTGCCACAGGCAAAGTTCTACAGGAACATTGCTCTGTGGTAAGCCTGATATTCTCTACCACAGTGTTTCCCAACCAGTGTGCCTCCAGCTGTTGCAAAACTACAACTCCCAGCATGCCCGGACAGCATTTGGCTGTGCGGGAATGCTGGGAGTTGTAGTTTTGTAACAGCTGGAGGCACACTGGTTGGGAAACACTGCTCTACCACATATTCTGGCTACCACAAGGAATGAACGACTCCCCTGATCCCTACTTGGGGACCCATTCGGGCCCAAGAGTGCAGAGCTCCTGGTTAAAAGCCTCTCAGATACTGTGATCACAATTAACCATGGCATCTGCAGCATGCCCGTGGGGAGCCAGAACAGAGGATGGGAGTAGTAGCCCTGATGAGATGATGTGTCACAGTGTACTCATGCCATTACTCCATGGGGATCAGTGCAGTGGAAAGGTGATTTAAAGACTCAGGCCAGAAGTAAAAATATAAAATGCTCTCTTTTCTCAGTGTAAAATATAACTTGTAGTGTATCCAGCAGTAGTTTGGACAAAGTACAATTTCTGTCCCCGGATGATGAGGTATGGTGGCTGGCAAAGTGGTAGAGAATGACACTTCTGATATGTAATCTTGCTGATGACTCTCCCTTGAACTTGTGAATATAGGTGTTCACTGTGTGATGCAGGCTTTAAGTTGGTCTGGCCTGGATGTTATCTGGGTGATACAGCAGGTGTCTGACAGTGCTGGTCACTTTGCTGTCTGTAAATGCTATAGTTTTAAAAATATCTGGAGTTTTCAAATTCTTGCACTCTCTCTGGAGTAGTGGTCTCACTAAATAACTGGATCTGAAGCTGGTCCCTAAGACCATTGGAGCAGGAGCAATTGGATGTGCTTCCTCACTGTCTCAGCTAAAACTCCCCCTCCTGGCAGAAAGCAAGACTAGCCCACTCCAACGAAGAAGAGTAAAAGGGTGATTAACCCTGTCCTGACCAACCATACCCTACCATAGTAACATAGTACATAAGGCCGAAAAAATACATTTGTCCTTCCAGTTCGGCCTGTCATCCTGCAAGTTGATCCAGAGGACGGCAAAAAAAAAAAAAAAACTGTGAGGTAGAAGCCAATTTTCCTCACTTTAGGGGTATAAAAAATTCCTTCCCGACTCCAATCAGGCAATCAGAATAACTCCCTGGATCAACGACCCCTCTCTAGTAGCTATAGCCTGTAATATTATTAAGCTCCAGAAATACATCCAGGCCCATCTTGAATTCCTTTATTGTACTCACCATCACCACCTCCTCAGGCAGAGAGTTCCATAGTCTCACTGCTCTTACCGTAAAGAATCCTCTTCTATGTTTGTGTACAAACCCTCTTTCCTCCAGACGCAGAGGATGTCCCCTCGTCACAGTTACAGTCCTGGGGATAAATAGATGATGGGATAGATCTCTGTACTGACCCCTGATATATTTATACATAGTAATTAGATCTCCCCTCAGTCGTCTTTTTTCTAAAGTGAATAACCCTAATTTTGATCATCTTTCAGGGTACTGTAGTTGCCCCATTCCAGTTATTACTTTAGCTGCCCTCCTCTGAACCCTCTCCAGCTCTGCTATGTCTGCCTTGTTCACAGGAGCCCAGAACTGTACACAGTACTCCATGTGTGGTCTGACTAGTGATTTGTAAAGTGGTAGGACTATGTTCTCATCACGGGCATCTATGCCCCTTTTGATGCAATCCATTATCTTATTGGCCTTGGCAGCAGCTGCCTGACACTGGTTTTTGCAGCTTAGTTTGCTGTTTATTAAGATTCCTAGATCCTTTTCCATGTCAGTGTTAACGAGTGTTTTACCATTTAGTATGTACGGGTGACTTGCATTATTCCTTCCCATGTGCATAACTTTACATTTGTCAGTGTTAAACCTCATCTGCCACTAATCTGCCCAAGCCTCCAGTCTTTCCAGATCGCTCTGTAGTAGTATACTGTCCTCTTCAGTGTTAATTACATACAAACCGGATTCCAAAAAAGTTGGGACACTAAACAAATTGTGAATAAAAACTGAATGCAATAATGGGGAGATTGCAAATGTCAATATTTTATTTGTAATAGAACATAGATGACAGATCAAACGTTTAATCCGAGTAAATGTATCATTTTAAAGGAAAAATACGTTGATTCAAAATTTCACGGTGTCAACAAATCCCCAAAAAGTTGGGACAAGTAGCAATAAGAGGCTGGAAAAAGTAAATTTGAGCATAACGAAGAGCTGGAAGACCAATTAACACTAATTAGGTCAATTGGCAACATGATTGGGTATAAAAAGAGCTTCTCAGAGTGGCAGTGTCTCTCAGAAGCCAAGATGGGTAGAGGATCACCAATTCCCACAATGTTGCACAGAAAGATAGTGGAGCAATATCAGAAAGGTGTTACCCAGCGAAAAATTGCAAAGACTTTGCATCTATCATCATCAACTGTGCATAACATCATCCGAAGATTCAGAGAGTCTGGAACAATCTCTGTGCGTAAGGGTCAAGGCCGTAAAACCATACTGGATGCCCGTGATCTCGGGCCCTTAAACGACACTGCACCACAAACAGGAATGCTACTGTAAAGGAAATCACAGAATGGGCTCAGGAATACTTCCAGAAACCATTGTCAGTGAACACAATCCACCGTGCCATCCGCCGTTGCCAGCTGAAACTCTACAGTGCAAAGAAGAAGCCATTTCTAAGCAAGATCCACAAGCTCAGGCGTTTTCACTGGGCCAGGGATCATTTAAAATGGAGTGTGGCAAAATGGAAGACTGTTCTGTGGTCAGACGAGTCACGATTCGAAGTTCTTTTTGGAAATCTGGGACGCCATGTCATCCGGACCAAAGAGGACAAGGACAACCCAAGTTGTTATCAACGCTCAGTTCAGAAGCTTGCATCTCTGATGGTATGGGGTTGCATGAGTGCGTGTGGCATGGGCAGCTTGCATGTCTGGAAAGGCACCATCAATGCAGAAAAATATATTCAGGTTCTAGAACAACATATGCTCCCATCCAGACGTCATCTCTTTCAGGGAAGACCCTGCATTTTTCAACAAGATAATGCCAGACCACATTCTGCATCAATCACAACATCATGGCTGCGTAGGAGAAGGATCCGGGTACTGAAATGGCCAGTCTGCAGTCCAGATCTGTCACCTATAGAGAACATTTGGCGCATCATAAAGAGGAAGGTGCAACAAAGAAGGCCCAAGACGATTGAACAGTTAGAGGCCTGTATTAGACAAGAATGGGAGAGCATTCCTATTTCTAAACTTGAGAAACTGGTCTCCTCAGTCCCCAGACGTCTGTTGAGTGTTGTAAGAAGAAGGGGAGATGCCACACAGTGGTGAAAATGGCCTTGTCCCAACTTTTTGGGGATTTGTTAACACCATGAAATTCGTATTCAACATATTTTTCCCTTAAAATGGTACATTTTCTCAGTTTAAACTTTTGTTCCGTGATCTATGTTCTATTCTGAATAAAATATTAGAAGTTGGCACCTCCACATCATTGCATTCAGTTTTTATTCACGATTTGTATAGTGTCCCAACTTTTTTTTGAATCCGGTTTGTACATTACAAACATACATTACAACATAGCAAAACATAACATAATTGCAAATAACTCTCTCTGGGGTACTGCACATCTAAGGGGTGCACTGATCACAGACATTAACTCCTGGTGTCAGCTGTTTAAAACAGCAGAAACCCAGGAGCTATTGTACTTGCTTAGCTTCTGAGTGGGCACCATGTTAAAATGTTGGACTTCCACTGTAAATATAGAGCAGAGGTCCAGATGGGGTTAAAAAGATAGACTGTCTGTAGTTCAATTATAGCTAGGTGAAAAATAAGTGTTTTGGGGCACATTTTTTTAACCCCTTAACTGGTGGAGGATAGGCTTCTTCATAACTTTGATGGATCCTCTGCCAGTTCTAAATGTAAGACAGCTTCCGAGAACATTTAAACAGAAAATGGTAACTGAGGCAGGTCCTTCCACACCCATGTCACACCCACAATTTTAGACCTGGCGTGAGTGGGGAGAAGTCACAGATTGCGGCGCAACGGTTTCTGCGCCTGAAATACGCCTAATTTAGGCATATTTCAGATTAATAAATGACCCCTTTATCCCTGTGATCATAATGGTATCTATTTTACATTTTTTTTAATACAAAAAAAAACCTCTCCAAAAGACCACCTCTTTGAAAAGACATCCCCTTAGCCTGACCAGATTTTCCATGACAATTTTTATGTTCCATCATGTAATATGCATACTGGCCATCTTCTTTGAGAAGACAACCCCTCTAGAAGACCATTTATTAATATAATTTTGGGTAGACTTCTCAAAGAGGCTTCAATGTGTACATAAAAGCAGGTGAACTCTGCTACCTATCAATCATAATAAGGAAGCCCAGAATAGAATGAGATTCATTACAAGTTTAGTGGAAACAATAGGACTGTTTCTTGAGTTTTACTTCAGTGTTTGTACCATCAAAGCTTCAATAAATAATTCCTTCAGGGTATGACATTAAACTATAAAAGAAAAGATTGGAAATGGATGAGTCTCTATTTTCCAAGTTTACTGATTTTTATTTTTTTGAAACTGCTACAACAAAACAATTGGCATGAAATGCTTGACATTCATGAGGCAATATATAGTAAGCTTAGGAAAACAATGTCCTCTATTAGAAATAGGAAGCCTTTCTCCTTTTCTACAGTATAACTCAGGGGGTACAACTGAAAAAGGCTGGGCCCCATAGGAAATTTTTGACTGGGCCCCTCTTCGATCAACTTGCCACAACCACCTCTCCTAGTCAAGACCTCTCACCCTAGAGATACAACCCTGCATGACTCCGTAGTTATGTCTCCTTCAGGGGCGTAGCTAAAAGCTCATGGGCCCTAGTGGAAGAGTTAAACTTGGACCCCCCTTCACCCAGTGCTTGTTGGAAAGGGGCAGGGGAGAATGTAGCCTTCCTGCTGCCTGAGGCAAACATTGAAAGGGCATCCCCTCATGCCAAATTCTTGACCTAACCCCTTCCCTCCAGCCAGAGGTGTAAATTGACCAGCATGCACTTTCTATGATGCCTATAGTGTCTTATGAGGCACAAGGGTCTTTAGTGCTCCCCCTAAGTGCCCCCTAACACTAGTGCACCCCATTTATCCCTTCACACAGTACTGCTCACCTTTAATGCTCCCTCATAGTATTGCTCCCCCTTAATGCCCCAACACAGTAGTACTCTACCTTACCTTAACTAATCCCCTGTGATGTTAATTAAATGTAAAAAAGATTGTAGGTGAAGGCCTGCTGGTGAGCTGACCCTCTAAAAAATTATATGCGAGGGCCTGCAGGTGAGCTGACCCTGTAAAACATTATATTTGAGCACCTGCAGGTAAGCTGACCATGTAAAAGATTGAAGGTGAGGGCCTGATGGTGAGCTGACCCTGTAAAAGATTGTAGGTGAGGGTCTGCTGGTGAGCTGACACTCAAAAAATTTTTATGTGAGGGCCTGCAGCTGAGCTGACCCTCTAAAAAATTATGAGAGAGCCTGTAGGTGAGCTGACCCTGTAAAACATTATAAGCGAAGGGCATATGTGCGAGGGCATTATATGCAATGAATAAGCATGTTGATATGATGGAAGAGGAGGAGGATGAGAAAAGTAAGAATCAATCATATACCCTTGTTTGTGGTGGAAGGGGTGCATGGGAATACAGTGTAATCAATACATTATAAGCAACACATTTAAAGTGCCTTTATGTTCAACCTGTCAGCATTTTCAGTTGACAGGTGGATACGCTTATCTGTTATAATGCCACCAGCAGCACTAAATACCAGCTCAGGCAAAACGCTGGCGGCGGGGCAGGCCAGCACCTCAAAGGCATAGAGCGCCAGTTCATGCCACATGTCCAGCTTGGACACCCAGTAGTTGTAAGGCACTGAGGGATCATTGAGGATGCTGACACTGTCTGCTATGTACTCCTTCACCATCTTCCAAAATGTTTCCCTCCTTGTCACAGTAGGCCGCGCATCTGGGTGAGGGTGCTGGCGGGGTGTCATGAAACTGTCCCAGGCTTTGGAAAGTGTTGCCCTGCTTCTGTTGGAACTGCTGTGTGTAACCCTTCTCTCCCCTCCTCGGTTGCCTAAGCAACTACGGACTCTGCCGGCAGTGTTGTAAGATGGAACTTTTTGGAGCAATTTTTCAACAAGGACCTTCTGGTATTGCATAGTTTTGCTCGTCCTCTCCACCAGATTAATGAGAGATAAGAAGTTCTCTTTGTAGCGGGGGTCGAGAATGGTGAACAACCAGTAATCCGTGTTTGTCCCCTAAGCAGATCAGCTTCAGCACTGCCTATTGACGCTTCCCCACTGCAGTGCTACACTGCTTCCAGCTATCGACTATGGCTGACTGGTGCTGCATAATTCTGAGGTGGAGGAGGAGGCAGAGGAGAAGTGGGGGTTAGAGCCACTAACGTATGTGGTGGCAAAAACCCTGATGGAATTAGCGCCCGCAATCCTTGGCGTTGGTAGCACCTGTGCCATCCCAGGGTACAACTCGCTCCCGGCCTCCACAAAGTTCATCCAGTGTGCCATCAGAGAAAAGTAGCGTTCCTGGCCGAATGCACTTGTCCATGTGTCCGTGGTGAAGTGGACCTTCCCAGTAACTGTGTCAGGGCACGTGTGATGTTGCAGGACACATGTTGGTGTAAGGAGGGCACAGCACACCTTGAAAAATAGTGGCGGCTGGGGACTGCATAACACGGGATGGCCGCCGACATCAGGCTGCAAAGGGCCTCAGTGTCCACAAGTAGGGTTGGGCGAACCCGAACTGTAAAGTTCGAGTTCGTACCGAACTTTTAGGATTTTTGGACCCTGGACCCGAACATTTCAGTAAAAGTTCAGGTTCGGTTTCGGTGTTCGGCGATTTCTTAGTGCAGAGCAGTCAATCAACAAGCGTTTAAGTGTGTGACCTTAGAAGCCATCACAGCCATGCCTACTACTGGCATGGCTGTGATTGGCCAGTGAAGCATGTGACCCAGCCTCTATATAAGCTGGAGTCACGTAGCGCTGCACGTCACTGCTGTGCTTGGGAGAGTAGGGAGAGGATGCTGCTGCTGTGAGGGAGAGCATAGGACAGAATCTGTTATCAGAACTCCAATTGAACTCAACGATCTACATAGATTTAGGGCCCTTTCACACTTGCGTTGTCCGGATCCGGCATAGAGTTCCCTCGTCGGGGCTCTATGCCGGAAGAATCCTGATCAGGATTATCCTAATGCATTCTGAATGGAGAGAAATCAGGATGTCTTCAGTTCCGGAACGTAACAGGTCATATTTTTTTCACGGCCAGGAAAAACGGATCACGGATGCGGCTGCCAAACGGTGCAGTTTCCGATTTTTCCACGGACCCATTGAAAGTCAATGGGTCCGCAAAAAAAAACTGAAAACGGCACAACGGCCACGGATGCACACAACGGTCGTGTGCATGAGGCCTTAGTCAGTGTGCAAGTTAAAGGGCTTCTGTCAGCCCACTAAACCCTTTTTTTTTTTTCCCCGTTAATATTAATCCCTACACTGCAAGCTCCCTGTACATATGCTAAATATTCATTTTCGTTCAGTAGATATTGTTAAAAATCAAGTTTTATCATATGTAAATTACCTTGCTACCAGCAAGTAGGGCGGCTACTTGCTGGTAGCAGCCGCATCCTCCTCTCATCATGACGCCCCCTCCGCCGTTTGATTGACAGGGCCAGGGAACGGGTTCGTTCTCTGCTGGCCCTGTTCGAATTCAAAATATCGCGCCTGCGCCGTACCTTTCTTTAATCGGTGCAGGCGCACTGAGAGGCGGCCTCTCTCCCGGCCGCTCCATCCTCAATGCGCCTGCGCCGGGTGTAGATGTGACGTCATCGGCGCAGGCGCATTGAGGATGGAGCGTCCGGGAGAGAGGCCACCTCTCAGTGCACTATGGTACTGGGACATAGGGGGGGGGGAGGCACCTGATACTGGCACCTGGAGGGGAGGGGGGGGTTGGCACTTGATACTGGCACATGGGGGGGGAGGCACCTGATACTGGCACATGGGGAGGGGGGAGGGAGAGAGGCACTTGATATTGGCACTTTTTAGTGGGGGGGGGGGAGATGGCACTATGATACTGGGACATGGGGGGGAGGAGAGAGGCACTTGATACTGACATGTGGGGGGGGGGGGTTGGCACTATGATACTGGCACATGGGGGGGAGAGGCACTTAATACTGGTACTTTTTTGCGGGGGAGATGGCACTATGATACTGGCACATGGGGGGAAGAGAGAGGCACTTGATACTGGCACATGGGGGGTGGGAAGGAGAGAGGCACTTGATACTGGCACATGGGGGGAGATGGCACTATGATACTGGGACATGTGGGGGGGGGAGGCACTTGATACTGGCACATGATGGGGGGCACTTACTGGCACATTATTGGGGGGCATTATGGGGGACACTAGGCCGGCAGCCTATCAGAGGCCGGACACTGAGGGGCATCTACTTGGGCACTATATATGGGGCATTTTATACTGGTACATTTTGGGGGGCACTAGCAGGAAGGGGGGAGAGGAGCACTATGGGGGAATTTACTGGGGGCACTATATAGGGGTATTTTATACTGGCACATTATGGGGGCACTATGGGGACATTAGCTCAACTGGGTGCATTACAAGGGGGTATTTTTGCACTGTCACATTATAAGGAGAATTATTACTACTGGGGGGGGCATTATGGTGGGTTTTATTACTGCCCCATAGTATGACCCCCTAGTAGCAGCACCGGCCTCTCCCTGCTCTGCTATCCCTCTGCCCCTTCTCCAAATCCTTATTATAAAATCTTTCTCATTAGGATAAAACACAACATCAGCTCTGCCGAGCCCCCGGCCAAAGTGTGGAAGTGGCGTCCGAGATCCCCAAGGGCCAAGCCAAGAAATTGTAAGTGTTCATGTGGAGTATGTTTATGTTATGCACATATAGCCTACACTGTGCCCCACAATATACAGTATACCGCTACACTGTGCCCCACAATGTACAGTATACCTCTATACTGTGCCCCACAATATACAGTATACTGCTACTGTGCCACACAATATACAGTATACCTCTACACTGTGCCTCACAATATACAGTATACTGCTACTGTGCCACACAATATACAGTATACCTCTACACTGTGCCCCACAATATACAGTATACCGCTACACTGTGCCACACAATATACAGTATACCTCTACACTGTGCCTCACAATATACCGCTACACTGTGCCACACAATATACAGTATACCGCTACACTGTGCCTCACAATATACCTCTACACTGTGCCACACAATATACAGTATACCTCTATACTGTGACACACAATATACAGTATACCGCTACACTGTGCCAAAGGAGTGGGGTTTACACAGGAGGAGAGAGGTGCGAAGCGCGCTGAGGGGGGCCCTTACAAATATTTGCTGTGGGGCCCAGTCACTTCTAGTTACGCCCCTGACTGTGGTTCTATTCTGCTATTAATAAAACACCCATATTGGGCAAAAATATTTAATTGCGGCCTAGTCTACATCTGTACGTGTGAGATACACCCTTTAAATACTGTTGTTCTATTCTGCTATTAATTAAACACCCATTTAGGGCAAGATCCTAAATTTGAGAAATATGAGGAGAGTGTCAAATAAGGGACATGGCCCCGCTCGTGGTGCTGCTGGTGGAGCTATTCTTGCAGGGAGAGGACGTGGTCGATCTGTGCCAGCTACACGCACAAGTGAAACACCTTCCTCAGGAGCGAGTAGGCGACAGGACCTGCAGCGGTATTTGGTGTAGGCCTAATGCGGCTTGTTGTGCTTTTTCATAAGTTTAAACAGTTATATTTACTTATTTTAGTTATAATGGGTATTCATTGCCTTTAAGAGCAATGTTGATTTATATATTCACTGTTTTGTATGGATTTTCATGTAGGCCGAAGTAAGTCCATGAGAAGATTACTGTACTGTTCAAAACTGGTGTTATTGTTACAATATATTATACATTTAGAAAGTTAGAAGATACACCGCACCTGCAGATTCTGAGGCTTTATTGTTTTTCCTATCTGAACATGAATTCCAAAGTGTGAGAATGGTCTAGATGTTCCTCAAAGTATATATTCATGTATCAAAGTTTGTCCCTCAGCCCTGAGACAAGGCCCCAGATGTCAGAGGTGTGAAGTAGTGAAAATATTAGGCATGTATGAGTTAACCCTTAATGGTATGATGCTTATTGCTTATACAACAGTGCCATCTAGATATAAGCGGTTAATACTACATCAGTAGCAAAATTGCATTCTGGGTAGTATTATGACGCCATGCTCCTTATCAATGCACACACCCCTCCAACAATGATTGGTAAGTTCCAAACTCGGAGGGCGTGTTCATCTGATAAGTTTTGGGTTAAGAAACCAGTTACCAGAAAAAAAAAGGAGGGAGAAAAGGAAAAAAAAGAGAAACAAACATTTGGATTATAGATCTCTGGAGAATCATTTGGATTATCGGGAAAAACTCTTGAGAGCTGGCTGCCCCAAGACTCTGCACATCACTTGACCCTTGGGTAATGTATATTTTGTTTTATGTAGTATTGATCTAAACTAATTGGCTTGATACTTAGCCAGATACCCGCTCATTTGCGGACGTGTAACGTTAGTTGCTACATCCGTATTTTCTCTGATTTCAGTTACGATGCATATAACTGAAAGAAGGGGATAATATTGGAGAAACTCTTTGTTGGGAATCTTTGAATTCCCTAGTTTTATATCAAGCCAATAATTTATAAGTTTTGTTGCAATACTACCATTATCTGAAAGATTGGTCATCATTTTTGGGCAGAGCAAGGGCTTGTACCTGTCATCTTCTTGATTGAGTTTTCCGCATAATCCATTGATTGTATATCTCTCACAGATTTAAAGCTGTATTGCATACTATTCTTGTGTTGGTTGAGTAGTGTTTTGTTGGTATCATATAGTGGTGAATTCTGGGCACTGCATATCATTGTATATTATTGAAATTTATGTTGATTCATTTTTGTATTGTAACCTATTGTATAATAAACCATTTATATTTTTGCATAAACGCTTGTACCCTGTTTTACTGATTGCACAAAATAATCAGGTTCTTGATTGAACTCTTTAAGATGTTTATGTCCATCTAACGGGTCAATATAGTTTGCATAATTTTTCTTTTGACCCGATAATTTTTTTTTTTTATATTGATATAAAGCATTTGCTTTATATACCCGACATAAAATGGAGGCCCCGGTAGCGAGATCGAGTTAATTCTTTGATTATTTGTGCAAATAGTAAACCGTTCCATACGTTTCTTGGCTAACCAGATTATTCATAGATCCGTGTATAACTTTATTGTAAGAAAATGAGTGCAGCCGGTAGTGAAGCCGGTTGTGATGTTGCAACAGGAGATTGTCCATCTAGCCCGGAGCAGTTAATCCATAACGTTGTTGAATATGTAAATTCACATTTAGATTTGGATCATGATGTGGCTGCATGGATAAGTGAGTTGCAGGCAGAAGCCAAGAGAGAATGTGTGGATGTATGGACGCCACTTGGCACAGTCAGGAGACAACTAACTTATCTTGATGTGCTTAGAAATACCGCAGGTAAAAACCAACACCTCTTAAAGATGTTGCCATCAATTTTGTATGCATTATTAGAGGTCAGCATTTTCTCAGAGAGTAGACATATGCATATAACAAAAATGAAAGCATATATATCCCATATGGAAGAAAGATTAGAATCTTCAAATGCATCGATCGAGGACTTAAAATGTGAGCTCGATCACAGCCATGCTGCCTATCACAAATTAAAAAGTGAGGCAGAGGAGCTGCACATCCGTTATAGCAGTCTGCAGCAAACAAATGAACTAAGCCAAACTGTAGCTGATGTTCAAGGTGATATGTCTGATCATGAGGGATATCCAGACCCTCCAATTCTCACACCCCAAAATGTAGATATGTCATCATCACATGCTCTTAAAGCGCAATCCATCCGAGACCTTAAGCCCCCTGAGGGTGATGGCATGATTACACAGGAGGTCTTAACCCATTTCAGTCAGGCGTGTCAAGCTGTAACCGCCTTACTAGGCGCTAGCGACGCAAAAGGCCGCAGAAGTGCCCCTCCACGTCCTCCTCTAGAGAGGAATGTTAGGGTTAAGTCACCTGTGCCAAGTGGGTCTGATGGAAGTGAGCGGAGCGTGAGTGATTGTGACAGTGATGTGGGAAAGCGTGTGATCCAATCCCTACCATGCAGGCATAAGATTGCCCATCAGGGGGATGAGAGTTTCAGACGACCAACATATGCTGAGGTGGTCTCTAGAAAGAAAAATACCCAGTGTTCAGAAAAGGATCAGAACTCCTCGAGTATCATTAAGTTTCTAAATGTCACTGTGCCCAAATTCTCTAAAAAGGGTTCTCCTGAAATTGCCAATCACTTAGAACTGTACCAGTCCACCATGGATTCTTTAAAATTGTATTCTGATGCGGACAGGATCAGGTTCCTACCATGGGCATTTGATGGTAAATATCGCCACTACTTTATTTCATTTAGGGAGAGGGGAATTCAGGATTGGCAGGATGTTTTGCATGAGGTCAAATTAGAATTTGGACCTTACCGTACTGTTACTGCTGCAAAACGTGATATCTATAAACTTACATGTAGACCCAATCAGAGTCCCCGTGAATTCCTCCCTATCCTTAAAAATGCCTATGGGTTGGCGTATAGATCCCCAAACTGGGAGTCTGAGGAGTTCAAACAGCTGTTTTATGATGCAATGCCCATGCAAATTAAACTTAGCTTGGCTAGAGATCTTGATCTCAAAGCTCCCTTGGACAGGTTGGTGACGGCTGCCACCTCACTGTATAACATCAGTGAATGCCATGCTACAGGTGAGAGGAGATATAAAAAGTCCCCAGAACAAAGCATAGCAGAAGCTAAGGTAAACCCTAGCTTCAAATTTGAAACGCAGCCACGTAAGTACCCTCAGTCTACAGGACCTGTCCAACAAACCCAGCGACAACAGTTAGGACCCAAGCAAACAAGACCTCAGAGCCCCAATGGGCCAGAGGGGGATAACTCCAGTGCTGGCAGGTTTAACTACCGTCCCCGATATTACAATAGGGGTCCCCAAGGGGGATACAGGCGCTGGAACAACAGGCCCAGACAACAGAAGGAAAATAGGCCTGAATCCCCTACCTCACCTAGAAGTCGGTCACCCACTTCTAATAAGGGCACACCAGAGGTCCAAACTGTGCGCAAACCAAACAATCGTTTGGATCAGTTGGCAGATCAAGTGGCCAAATTACAGGAGATCGTTAGTAAAATGTCCCAGGTGTCAACTGGAAAACAGCCTGAGTCTTTTTTAGGGGCAACTGCAGGACCCAGCTCAGCCCCATAATGCAGGCAGGGCAGGGTCAGAGCCCAGGCCGGTGCAAGGCTACTGAGATGGTTGTAAAAGAATCTAATGTGATTTCTAATCCTACTTTGCCTTGCAGTGTTCTTGTCCCTAAAATTGAGGCCAAGGAGGAGATGTCTAACATGTTGTCTATATTACAGTCTAATCATGATGATTCCTGCACTAATGTGTCTTCTCCAGTGAGTGATCCTATCACCTCAGCGTCCATCTGCGAGCTGCCGTCTGTAAGCTGTGATGTGATCCAGTGTTCTCCGAAGGTGGGGGCTGCTGCTGCCACCGCGAGCAGCAAGAATTCCAAGAATTCATCAGAGGTCGCGACGCTGCAGAAAGGTCAAATCCTTAACAAATGTCAAATAAGTGATCACCCTAATTTTTTATGTGATTTGTTTCAGATAGAAGGCCGATATTTTCTTGATTCCTATCTCCAAGATGAACTTATCGGACCAATCAGGGGTTTACTTGACACAGGATCACAAGCCACTATATTGTCATATAGTTACTTCCAACAAGTATTAGAGGTGACAGCAAAGAAGCCGAAACTGAAATCGTTTGATGGCTCTTTGATAAGTGTCGGCGGAGGCGCTTTGCAGGTAAAAGGTACATCATGGTTAAAATTCAAAATTGGTAAGAAGATAATTAGACATCCCACTCTGATCGTGGACCTTCCCTATGATCGGCTGATCATAGGAATTGACCTCCTGAGAAGATTGAGTTCCATAGTAGACTTCATCAATGAAGCCGTCTGGACTCAGGTGAAGGCACCCATTGCCTATGAGTACTCTTGCAATGCACAATCCCAACGTAATTGTCATGTGATTGAGGAAAGGTTTAACTCTGTTGAAGTTCATTTTAGGAACAATCAAACACCGGATGTCACAATCCTGAAAAATGGTAAACCCGAGGAAGCCGTCAGCAGTGCCGCACATACCATAGCCATCCAGAAGGACAGAATTGAAAAGGTAACCCTGGATGGGGATGCATTAACTATTTCTCTTAAAGGGAGAAGTTCCGAAGTCGCGGACCTGACCAGGCATACTCAATCCATGGTACGGTTTGAGAAGATTAATGATAACTTATTGATTCCCGTACAGGTGAACAATATGGCCCGGGTGAAATACGCCAAGATGGATCTGAAATCCGAAGCCAGTTACATAAGCCTAAGTCTGTTGAAACAGATCGCTAATCCTAAAATGATTAAAGTTTCCTCTCCACAGGACCAATGGGTTCATGATCTGGATGGAGATTCCCAGAGTCATAATGTGATTGCAAGATGTCTTTTGTCTATTTCCATAGGAGATAAAACCACAGAACATTTATTCATTGTGTTGAATGAACCACGGTACCAGCTGTACATAGGTAATGACCTTCTACACCGATTTGCCGTGCAGATTGATCTGGTCAACAATACTCTATGGTCCAGATTACCTGGGAACCCGGAGGGATTCCAGGATGAAGAACAAGCCTTGAGATGGGGACAACAGATGCCCTATGCCGTGAGTATCATGGTTGCAGACGAGTTTAAAATCCCTGAAGGATGTAAACCATTTCTTCTTCCCATTCAAATAAAGAAGGGACAAAAACTGAAGAATGCAGATGCTTTGATCTGTTTGTCCAACCGGATGCAGCAACTCGGCCTGAAGGTAAAGCCAACTCCCATGATAAACATCCATCAGGATCCATTGCATATGGTAATTCATAACATGGCTCCCCATAGTATATCTCTGCAAAAAGACACTATCATTGGTCTGGCTATGGATTCGGAGTATTACACTTTTGGTTTCCAAAATGATGTTATTGGACTGATTCCTGATGAATACCTGACAGAAGAACAGGTAGTGGAGCAACAATTTTCCTCAACACCTGAGGGGTTATTTAATATCCACTCTGTTTATCCTTTCAGCTCTGAAGAAGGTACATGCCACATTGAAGAATCATCATTGATTTTCAACCATGAGATTGATGAGAAGGAGTACGAGTCATGCCAACCAGGAAAGGATAAGGTACGCAATACTCACAACGATTTAACTAGTGAGCTTGAAGAAGCTTACGAGTTAAGTCAACCTGAAATCTTTCCAGAATTTCAGGAACGGGTGGAAGAGCAAATCTCTGTGGCTGATGCATGTTCTGAGGAGTCGGAGCGTCAACAGCTAAAGGGGCTCTTCGCCGAATTCCAGGACATGTTTGCTAAGGATTCTTACGACTGTGGGGAAACTAACCTACACGTTGCAAGAATCCAAACGGATCCCAATGCACCCCCTGTATATGTTAAACAGTACCGACTTCCGCTGGCGGCATATGAGTCGCTATCGGAAATCGTCAAAAACTTGGAGAAGCGGGGGATCATCCGTCCAGTGCACAGCTCCTTCAACCATCCTGTGCTTGGGATTCTCAAACCCAATGGTCAATTCCGGCTCTGTTCGGACCTAAGGCAGTTAAACAAACGTGTATACATGTCCGGATGGCCCGTACCATATATTGACCAGAGTTTAGCGCAAATACAGGGTTCCAAAATTTTCACTGCTCTGGATTGTGCGCAAGGATATTGGACAATTAAAGTGGATGAGAGGGATCAATACAAACTGGCCTTTACATTTGGAAAGCAACAATATGCATGGACCCGATTACCTTTCGGGTACATAAATGCGGGTCATGAGTTTGCTGTGTTCATGCATAAGGCAATGCCTGATGCCACTGAACGAGGTACCTTATCCTATGTGGATGACATCCTAATCAAAAGTACAACTTTTGAGGAGCATATTGCGGAACTGAGGCATGTACTAACCCAACTAAGAAACGCTGGTGTAAAACTTTCTTTACAGAAGGCTCAATGGTGTCGTACCAAAGTCAATTTTTTAGGTCACGAAATCACTGCCGATGGAATTAACCCACAGAAGAAGAAAGTGGAAGCAGTGATCAACACAAAGTCACCTACAAATACCAAGGAGTTGAGATCCTTCCTGGGCATGATGAACTATTCACGTAAGTTCATAGATAACTATGCCGAGATTACAAAACCTCTTTTGCAGTTGCTGAAGAAAGGAGTAGAATGGGAATGGAGTGAACGTCACGAGCAAGCTGTGAATGAGCTCAAAACCAGACTTATCCAGGCCCCATGCCTTGCCTATCCAGAAGGTGGAAAACCCTTTTACATTGAAACAGGCTTCACCAACAAAAGCGTGAGTGCAGTCCTTTTCCAAAAACAGGACAACCTAAACAAGATCATTGCCTATGCCAGCAAGTCCTTATCACCGGTTGAGGTAAAGTTCAATGACTGTGAAAAAGCATTACTGTCAACTGTGTGGGCTTTGCAATATTTCAGGAGTTTTATCCAGGGCGAAAAGATCATTGTGGAAACCGCACACCAACCCCTGCAATATTTGCAGAGTGATAGAATCAAGGATGGGAATTTATCAAACAGCAGGATAACCGCCTGGACGATGTCCTTAATGGGATGGCCATTGGAAATCAGGTACAAACAAAATAATAAGAATCCAGTTGCTCAAGGATTAGCCGAACTGCATGATTGTTCCAATTCAGGACATGAAGGTGAATTACCACAAAATGATTTCCTGGAAGAGCAATCTTCATCTCCATACAAGTCTTATGAAGAAGAATACTGCAAATCCTTACCATGTGTATATGTTGACGGCTGTTCTTTCCATACCGATATAGGAACTGAACGCACATTGGTTGCAGGTATCGGAATCGTATGGAATAACACATTCCCAGACATGTCCGTCGGATACAAAATTGGTCCCAAAAGTAGCCAGTTCGCGGAGCTCACCGCTGTGTATAAAGCTATACAAATGGCTATTGATTCTGGTCTTAAAGAGTTTGTTATAATCACAGATTCTAATTATGTTCACAGTAGCTTCGTGGAGTACTTCCCTGGATGGAAAAGGTCTAATATGGCAAGAAGTAACAATAAGCCTGTCAAGCATGGTAAAATGTTCTGTAAGATCGACGCGATGGTTACCACCCATGATCTCACCATTTATTGGAAAAAGGTAAGAGGTCACTCAAAATCTCCAGGTATGGATAAGGAGGGGAATGATTTGGCAGATTCCCTCGCTAAACAAGCAGCCATTAATGGAGAAGTTTTGGACGTGGATGACCTCATGGGAACTATTCAAGTGGATGCAATGACAAGAAGACAGGCCCAAAAGGAAACCGAAGCCAATGTGGCCCAATGGAGCCAAGATTCCCCAAGTGAGGACCTTATCGCGAGTCAAAAGGGGGATCCAGTTATCGGTATGTTTTACAACCACATTGAAGATCCACAGAATTGTCCCATCACTATGGAAGACTGTGCAAGCAAAGAAGAGTTACGAATTTTGATGAAGGGTAAGTCCCAATTCTCGTTACAGGATGGATTGTTGGTAAGAACCTCAAAGAATGGTATCTCACAATGGGTAGTACCCACAGCATACCGAGGTTTGATGGTACAACACGCCCATGACGCCCCAACGGCTGGTCATCGAGGTGAGAAGTTAACGTATGAATTATTACGGGATTACGCTTATTGGCCTCATATGTTGCAAGACGTTCGCACATATTGTCAAGGATGTTTAATATGCCCTCAATTCCAGCCGCAAGCACCCACTCATCGGGCACCGCTGATGAAAAGGGGGATGTCCATGCCATGGTCAGATATCCAGATTGACTTTATTGGACCAGTAACAACTTCATCAAAAGGCAACAGATATATGTTAACCGTGACTTGTCTATTCACAAAATGGGTAGAATGTTTGCCTTGCAAGACTTGCAGTTCAAGTATGTGTGCGTCTCTACTCATTAACCACGTGTTTTCCAGGTTCGGTCTTCCCCAACGCATCGAGTCCGATCGCGGAGGTCATTTCACTAGTGAGGTGATGACAAAAACGTGGGAGATACTGGGAGTAAAAAGGAAGCTACATATAGCTTACCGGCCAGCCTCTAGTGGTGGAGTGGAACGCTACAACCAAACAATTGTCAACATTCTAAAGAAATTTGTCAATGAATCCGGTAAGGACTGGGATGTAAAGTTGCCTCTGGTTCTCATGGCCATCAGAGCCACTCCAAGCACAGCAACCAAACTTTCTCCCTTCGAAATGATCACAGGAAGGAAGATGGTGTTACCCCAGCATTTACTCTACCGGACAACAGACCAAAATTTGATAAATGCTTCAACAGCCCATCAGTACATAGAGAATCTACGTAAGCACCTTCAACATGCTTTTGCATTTGCCCAGAAGAATCTGGAGAAAGCAGCAGTAAGCGCCAAAACCTACTATGATCTGAAGACTACTCAAAAGGAGTACCAAATTTCCGATCAGGTTTATCTCTATAACTTCGCCCGGGATCAGGTGAAGGAAAGGAAGTTCCTGCCTTCCTGGAAGGGACCCTATGTCGTCACTGACAAATTGTCACCTGTGGTCTACAGGATCAAAATTCCAAAGGGGGATGAATTTATAGAGAAATGGGTGCACATTAATCAATTACGTGTTTGTCATCCTAGGTCACAACTTCGCCAAATGGAAGGATTGCCGGATGATGAAGAGTAAAGAGATAACAAGGTTCCAGCTAAAGACGGAAACCCAGGATTGGTATAGTATGAACATACAAATGAACTAACCTATCCTCATGTATTTTCCTCTGTAACTAGTTATCTCTTGACTCACTTTTGTATCGAGAACTTGCTCTGTCCAAGAAAAGAAACAAGACCAAATCAAAGATGTATGGTAGTATTAACTCTTTTCTTGCAGGAGTGATAAAAAGTGGAAGATGTATGTACTTATATTTGTCATACAATATATTACAGGTGCAAAATGGCACGGAGGGTTGTTGCCGTTATCTACATCGTCCTGATCTTGGGGAAGGAGTTCCAGGCCGAGCCGATTGCTGTACCAGGCCCTTCATCTGGGATCATGCTACAGGATACCACGGGATTCATCTTGACGAATAAGAGGATTCTATCCCAAAAGATCTACGTCAGTTTGGACCCACGTGTCTTCGTCGAGAGACAGTTCAACATTTCTGAGATTTCGTCTCCGGAGATAAAGATTTGGTATCAAATGCACATCGGCTATTCCCAAGAAAGAGTTACACAGATCCTGGAACAGACAAGGAAAACCATGACCAGAGAACAGTTTTCAACAAGTCGACGACCAAAGCGGTTCATTTCTGCAATTACAGCCGCCATAATCTTTGCCGTAGTGGGCACTGTCATTGCCACCGGTGTATCAGCTGTTAATTCCATCTCCATTAAGACATTGGAACTTGAGATCGGTTCACTGAAAAGGAACCTAATAATTATTCATGCAGAGATGGAGGATCAGAAAAAAACATTTATCGGACTTATATTCTGTTGCAGAGGATACTGTCGTTACCGCCGACTTACACTCAAAGTTATTGACTCATTCAATAAATCTTCATGAGAGTCACGAACAGTTTAAACAAGAACTAATGTCTCTGAAGACTCTGAATGAAAAGCCCTTTGTGACATTCCAATATAACCCAACTTCTCTATTGGATTACATTGTAATGAAGGGGGATTTTGTTGTGCTTTTTCATAAGTTTAAACAGTTATATTTACTTATTTTAGTTATAATGGGTATTCATTGCCTTTAAGAGCAATGTTGATTTATATATTCACTGTTTTGTATGGATTTTCATGTAGGCCGAAGTAAGTCCATGAGAAGATTACTGTACTGTTCAAAACTGGTGTTATTGTTACAATATATTATACATTTAGAAAGTTAGAAGATACACCGCACCTGCAGATTCTGAGGCTTTATTGTTTTTCCTATCTGAACATGAATTCCAAAGTGTGAGAATGGTCTAGATGTTCCTCAAAGTATATATTCATGTATCAAAGTTTGTCCCTCAGCCCTGAGACAAGGCCCCAGATGTCAGAGGTGTGAAGTAGTGAAAATATTAGGCATGTATGAGTTAACCCTTAATGGTATGATGCTTATTGCTTATACAACAGTGCCATCTAGATATAAGCGGTTAATACTACATCAGTAGCAAAATTGCATTCTGGGTAGTATTATGACGCCATGCTCCTTATCAATGCACACACCCCTCCAACAATGATTGGTAAGTTCCAAACTCGGAGGGCGTGTTCATCTGATAAGTTTTGGGTTAAGAAACCAGTTACCAGAAAAAAAAGGAGGGAGAAAAGGAAAAAAAAGAGAAACAAACATTTGGATTATAGATCTCTGGAGAATCATTTGGATTATCGGGAAAAACTCTTGAGAGCTGGCTGCCCCAAGACTCTGCACATCACTTGACCCTTGGGTAATGTATATTTTGTTTTATGTAGTATTGATCTAAACTAATTGGCTTGATACTTAGCCAGATACCCGCTCATTTGCGGACGTGTAACGTTAGTTGCTACATCCGTATTTTCTCTGATTTCAGTTACGATGCATATAACTGAAAGAAGGGGATAATATTGGAGAAACTCTTTGTTGGGAATCTTTGAATTCCCTAGTTTTATATCAAGCCAATAATTTATAAGTTTTGTTGCAATACTACCATTATCTGAAAGATTGGTCATCATTTTTGGGCAGAGCAAGGGCTTGTACCTGTCATCTTCTTGATTGAGTTTTCCGCATAATCCATTGATTGTATATCTCTCACAGATTTAAAGCTGTATTGCATACTATTCTTGTGTTGGTTGAGTAGTGTTTTGTTGGTATCATATAGTGGTGAATTCTGGGCACTGCATATCATTGTATATTATTGAAATTTATGTTGATTCATTTTTGTATTGTAACCTATTGTATAATAAACCATTTATATTTTTGCATAGACGCTTGTACCCTGTTTTACTGATTGCACAAAATAATCAGGTTCTTGATTGAACTCTTTAAGATGTTTATGTCCATCTAACGGGTCAATATAGTTTGCATAATTTTTCTTTTGACCCGATAATTTTTTTTTTTTATATTGATATAAAGCATTTGCTTTATATACCCGACAGGCTCTATGAATGGTGAGGCCAGAAGAAGTACAGGCGATAGGAGATTGGTTTGCTGACAGTGCCTCCAGTTCCTTCACATTGTCTCCCACCCAGTCTCCTGCTGAAAGATCAGAGTTGACACCTGCAGCAGATGCCCATCAGTCTTTCACCTCACCCCCTTGCAAATCAGCCAAGCAGTCTGAGCAAAGACTGCAATAGGGCCACGTCCCAATTTTCACTGACAAATATTGCTCATTATACTACAGCGCATCTGCTCAAAGAAATTCACAAATTTTTCTGTTACATTTTCAGGCGAAATTCACAAATTTTTGGCTGTGAGATGCCACTGCTATACCTAGTAGACAGGTTAAAGAAATTCACAAATTTGTCTGTCACATTTTCGGGTGTGATATACCACTGCTTTACCTAGTAGACAGGTTAAAAAAAATTCACTAATTTTTCTGTTACATTTTCGGGTGAAATTAACCAATTTTTGGCTCTAATATACCCCTCCTCTATCTAGTTGACAGCTTAATAAATGTCACAAATTTTTCTTTTACATTTTCGGATGACATTAAACAATTTTTTTCTGTCATAGACCCCTTCTCTACCAAGTAGACAGGTAAATGATTTTCACAAATTTTTCTGTTACATTCTTGGGTTGACATTTTACAATTTTGGATGTGAATAAACCCCTGCTCTACATAGGTGACAGGGACAGAAATTTTTTACAATAATCTGTTCTATTGGTGGGTGACATCAACCCATTTCTGGCGTTGAAGAACCCCTACTCTGCATAGGTGACAGGGACTTAAAAAATCTAAAATTTGTCTTTAATTGGCCCTTTCATTCGATCCTTCTGCTTTAATAATTTGTCCCACATTTCTGCTTCATCACATTGCAGCCATTGACCTCCCTTGGATGGGGTCTCTCTTTCTCACGCTCCCTCTCCGGCGTAGAACCCTGATTCGCCGATAACCGTGATCAAAATTTTGCCGGATAGAAACCCCTGGTCTGCATAGGTGACAGGGAATAAAATTTTAGAAATTCTTCTTTAATTGATGCGCGCCACCTCCTTTCATTCAATGCTTAAACTTTAACAAGTTTTCCCACATTTGCGCTTCAATAACTTTTCCCACATTTGCGCTTCAATAATTTGTCCCACATTTCCGCTCTATTATATTTCATTTGAAACAATTAACCTCCCTTGGATGTGGTCTCTCTTTCTCACGCTCCCTCTCCGGCGTGGAACCCTGATTCGCCGATAACCATGATCAACATGGTAGGCTCAGAAAAGAACATTGAAAGTTGATAGAGAAGATATCCAAATGGATGGTGGACGTCAAGGGGACACCTCTGTATAGTTGACAGGAACATAAATTTCTAAAATTCGTCTGTTACATTGTCAGGTGACATTTTACAAATTGTACAAAAATGACATTCACTACAGATTATATCATGTACCTTTCTAACAGGTCAGAGAATAACCTTTTTGGTGGGAGTTCATCTTTAAGCTAGCTGTCCCTTTCTCTATTAGAAGGCTGGTATCCTGGCCAAAGGGCTGGTGGCACATGGTCTGTGGTTCAGACATCTGACTGACTCCCAGGTCAAAGAGCTGGTGACCCAGGGTCTGTGGCAGAGTATCCTCGTCTCAGTGTCTTTTCCTGGTCACTCATGCAGTCTGGCAAAGTCTCACCTACTAACTATTGGTCCCTATCTGCAGACAACTAGGGGCTCTGATTGCTCCAGTTAATAGCTGAACTAAAATGTTCTAGTGGGAGAGGTGGATGAAAGAATCACTGCCTAAGGCTCCATGCACACGGCCGTGTTTCACAGACGTGTGCGGGCCGTGGAACCGCGGCCTGGATCCCTCCTGAGAGCAGGAGCGCACGGCGTCACTGGTTGCTATGACGCCGTGCGCTCCCTGCTGCCGGCACAGTACAGTAATACACTGGTATAGACCATACCAGTGTATTATTGTATTGCGGCGGCAGCAGGGAGCGCACGGCGTCATAGCAACCAGTGACGCCGTGCGCTCCTGCTCTCAGGAGGGATCCAGGCCGCGGTTCCACGGCCCGCACCCGGCTGTGAAACACGGCCGTGTGCATTCGGCCTAATAGAAACATTGTTACAATTCCAGTCCGCCATAGACTTGAATTGAGCCTCAATACAAGTCAATTGGGATATTTAAGCAGTATTTAGAATTAAGCATCAGTCAAGACAAAGCTTAACTAGACAGTCAATGGGTCATTGTGTCTGCTTTTATCCCTCCAAAATGTAACTGCATATTATCCTATATTAAAAGGGTTCTGCAGTTTGTTTAAACTGAGGAGCTATCCTCTGGATAGATCATCAGCATCTGATCGGTGGGGGTCCGACAACCGGGACCCCCGCCGATCAGCTGTTTGAGGATAGATAATCAGTTTAAACAAACTGCAGAACCTCATTAACTGTGGGAAATGACTAGCTTTGCAATGCATAGGTAGAAAGTCCCACAGTCTCTCCATATAATCTGGCTGTGTATTAACCCTTTCAACAGTGCAATGCAATAACTGTGCAATTTATCGGATATATTAAATAAATATAAAATGCAGTTTAACAATATGAAACATTATAAGTGCACACAACAGAATAAATCACAGGGCACATTCACCCTTCAAAGTGCAAAAAGTAGAGAGTTGATGGCTTTGCATAGTAGCAATAGGGGTAAATGTCAAGGGCATTATGCCTGTTCATAAAAAGCCACTGCTTCTTCCAATACTACAGTGTGTATGTGTGTGTGTGTGTGTGTATAAACATAGGAAGGCATCTTTTCTAAATAAAGGACAATTTTTGGGACATTTTAAAAGCATAAATTCAATGGCGCAGTGTGTTTTTAAAGAGGCTGTTTGTTAACACCATAAGCCATGTGTTTACTCATATATATATATATATATATATGTACCCTACAACGTTTCGAGAGACTATTTCTTTTTCTTATCATAACTATATATGTCAGTGTCACTCTGACAGTATTTTTTTGCGTTCAAAAGCTTAATATTGGAGAAAGAGACAGAAAAAATAAAAATAAAAAAGAGAAATAAAAGAGAGGCTTCATTTTTGGACACTTGTTCAGAACAAGCTACTGCTCCTTCTGATACTAGCATGACATGGACGGGCATTCTGTGAAACAAAGATTGAACTGATTTATGGCTGAAAGAGGACATACATCTCTTTAAAATGTCTGCTTGTGCTATGCCAAGGATGCATTGTGTTGTCAGCATATTTAGACTTAAGATATGTACAAATTATTAATTATTTATAAAAATGTATTATTTATTAAGTAATTCCACCCAGAAATAGACAGCGCAGAATGCCTTATCTTCCTTCATTGCTTCTTTGTGTTGGGTCATTCAGTAACTAGTAAAAGACAGGTGAAGTGGAGCAAAATGAAAAACAAAATAATAATACTGTAGATACACACAAAGGTCCACATGGTGACCGTGCCACTTTCTTGGCATTGTTTGTACTGACACAGAATTTTAGACACAGTATTACTCAGATACAAAAAATGATTTTTTTTCTCACATTTCATGGTTTCAAACTAGAATGTTGGCTTTCTTTGACTACCTTTAGATACATTTATGAAGCGGAAATCCACGATCCCTTTACATGGGACGATGCAGCAGCAGATTTTCAACAATCGCCTGCTTGCTAGTGGAGGAGACCACTGCATTTACATGCATCGATCTCCTCCACAGTATGGGGAGGAGCGATCATTAATGTCATTGCTCGTTCCCATGCTGACTCATTGTTTGTTGGCAGCAGATGCTGTTTATACACCATGATCTGCTGTGGGCAAATGATCATTTTTGTGACCGCACAAATGATCTATTTACCAATGAACGAGCATTTCACTCATTCATCAGGTAATCGGCGGTACATTTACACCGCCGCATAATCGTTAATGAGCACTTTTATGAACGCTCGTTAGAGATTATCTGCAGAGTTCTTGGCCTGTGAAAAGGGCCCTTTAGAGTTGTACAATTTAGGGCAATTTAAAGTTGGTCTAAAAATTTTTGTGGCAGAATTTTGGTGCATTGGGACAGATTTTAGGTGTGCAGATAGATTTTTGGAAAATTGGGGCAGAGTTTATCACAAAAGCAGAATAAAGCAGATAAAAAATTTCAGGGCACATGGACTTAGATAATCCAACAAATATAAACTAAACTAGACAATCTAAAGATGCACCAACTTTGTCATCCAGCATCAGCCACTTTGATAAACTTTACTACTAAATACTATTAGAAAGGCTCCACCAGCAAACTACTGGAGCTCAGCCTTTCAGTTACCAGCTGAAAGAAGACAGATAAATCAAATAATAATATAGGCTGGCTCACAGTATTTTTGCATCAAATACAATATTTATTAATATAAAATGCAACTACGTAAATATCAACATGTCAGCACAAATACATATACGTGTATATTGTATAGATATAGACAGTGCGGAGCTCACGCACTAACCTATACAGACTGGAGTACTCCTAACAAATAGATAAAGACCTTATGACTATACTGGACCTGCAAACTTTCAGTTGAAACCACAGAAAATGTCCACGGACTATATATGAATTGGTCAGTTTGTTGGAACCGAACAGGTTCAAAAGTTGTCCTTCTAACAGTAAGCTCTGTATTTAGGTACCTTTTGACGGTGATGATAATACTGCCTTTCAAATTGCAGCGTTCGCTCTCTCTCCACTTTGGGAGCGGGCTTCCGACACGTTCTCTCAGCGTCCCACGTGACCAGCTGGATGGCAAGTCGCTGGTTAATGACGTAGGTGCTTGGAGCCGTAGGGTTGGCGGAAGCTAATGCAGCTACGATGTTGCTTGCTTGAGCCCGTCAGGTTACCGGAGCTTGATGTAGCAGAGTTTGCTTGATAGTTCGTTTGACTCTGTTCTGTAGCGTTGATATACAAGCGGACAGGTAGATAATAGCATAGGGTTTCTTTCAATGGCTGAAAAAGTCCTTTTGTTTAGCTTGGCACATTTTCAGACTGTCTACAAATTTGCCAGGATTAGTAAATGTGGCCTGTGTGTGTGTGTGAAAAAGTAACTCTCTCTTAGGCCTCCTTCACACACATTTTTTCTGCCTTTTAAATGTGTTAATGTTGTTTTTGCAAGGGTTTTTGGTGGCGTTTTGCAAATCCCATGGAAAAGCTTATGGAGAAAAACACTAAAAAAACACATACGTAGTGCATGTATTTTGAAAAAGAAAAAACACAAAAACATTGACTTGAAATGCTACAAAAGCAATAATAAATAAAAAAATAATAATCCACAAACTTTGTTGTGGCACACCCCCCAAAAACTAAAACTCCAAATAGGAGTTTTGGCACTATTGTGCTACCCCACATACAGTGCAAATAAGGCTCTGTTCACATTTGTGTCATGTCATCTGTTTACTTACAGTGCTAGATCCTCCATTGTCTTGCCTTCAAGAGACTTCAAACAGAGCCACTGTCAATAGTATGAACTGAGTGTACATGTACGGATGGGCCATGCTCCATACACATTTGAGCGGCTCCATCTAGAAAATGTATGAATATATATATTTTTTTTTTCTGTTGTATGGAAAAGTCGAGTTCCTTTGGCTTTTTAATGCATTTGAAAGGGAAAACCAATATACTGGACAAATGAAAGCCAAACAGTATAAGAAATGGCCATTGGCATTGCGTTCTTTTCTATAGCAGGTTAGAAGCTGTAAGGATTACATTTTATTTTACTACTGAGTAGGGCCGACTGTAGAGATAATAGAGAGATATTGAGATGATAGAGAAATAGAGATGATAGCTAAATAGATAGATAGATATATAGATAGATAGATAGAGTTACATAACCATATTTCCGTTTCAGTAAGGGCCTTTAATAGGTCAGTGATCTGCAAGATGCGGTGAAAGATAGGACATGTCCTATCTTTTGCGGCATGGACCCAGAAGCACATGGAAGCCTTCCCTGGGCTTCTGGGTCCATACCTCCACGTTGCAAACGATAGAACATGTCCTATCTTTCACTGCATTTTGCAGATCAGGGACCCATTGAAGTCAGCGGGTTCGCATTGTGATGCAGAGCGCACACGGCCAGTGCCTGTTTTTTGCAGACCCACAGTTTGCCGTCCACAACATGGGCACCGGGGATGCAGCCTTAGGGCCAATTCAGATGGGCGTATGTTTTTGATGGTCCTGAAAAATGAGGATCCATTTTTTTTTTCTGGTCAGTTCTGCATGTCCACAGAAAAACGGATTGCATTCCGCATTTTTACAGACCCAAAGACTGCAATGGGGCCACGTCCCCATTTTTTATTTCTTTTGCAGAAGAAGAGATGCGGACAGCACACTGAGTGCTGCCTGCATCTATTGGGGCCCCATAGAAGTGAATGGGCCCGCATCTAATCCGCAAATTGCTGATCAGATGCAGAAAGCAACATTGGGCTGTCTGAATTTTCCCTTAGATTCATGAGCTTCAGTGACCAACAGAACTGCCAGTATATAAGTTTAAACATGAATTTCTGAATATAAAAATGTGTTATATTCTGCTACATTCTGTTTGTACTGTAGGATGCAATTATATGTGAAATATAGTTCTCAAGCAGTTTTATGTCTTACTAGGCTATAAGCCTCAAGGTCTAACAATATTTGTGATAGGAGACACACTGATTCTGTCCTTGTAGAATAGCAGTCATTCACTAAACCAGACTAAAAGGAACCAGTAAGGACAGGGGCATAGACAAATTAGCACAAAATTATGGTTTTGGTGAAGTACATGTTAAACTAAAATACATAAAAAGAGTTAAAAACATTGAAACTTCAACTGTGAAAACATTCAGCCATCCATACTATACAGTATATTGAACCGCTATGTACATTTGAGGATCATTTGGTTGCGCTGGACTATTGAGTTGTCCTACCTCTTATAATTGCTGTAGCTAACAATTTGGAGATTGGAGGAGGCTATGAATTTGGAAGTTCTTGAAGTCGAAATAAACTGGTTAGAAGCTGTCACTGGCTAATGGAGAGGCCATTGAGGTGGTAATAAGTAGGAAGTAGAGAAGTGTCTTATATAGCATGTCACCACTCTCAGTGCTGTATAAGTATCCAAGATACCATATAAAAGAGATGATACCTGGTATACAGTGTCAGACTGGGCCCACCAGTAAACTTTATTTTGGGGGCCCACTGTACAGATACATTCATATATTACCTGCTCACAGAGCAGCAAGATGCTACCAGATGATTAGATATGGGGGTCCCTGCAGTGACTGAGAAGGTAGGTCCTGTGGAGAAGAGGACCCTGGCAGCTTTCCTCTATACCTAGAAGTCATCTCAGCTCTGATCGTGTCTATAATAATAACCTGGGGAGTTTCTATAATAATCTATCACGTTTTTTTATATGAACATCGGCCGGTTGAGGTGCTGTACATTGGATATACGTGTGTAGTACAGTAAGTCTACTGTGTTATGTGCTACTTGTGCAGGTGGTGGGAGACTAGGGGCCCCCCTTGCTCAGGGGCCCACCGGGGGATTCACCTGTACCACTGTGGGCCAGTCCGAGCCTGCTGGTATATGAGGGCAAAAGCCTTTCTTCAAAGAGACCTGGTATAATTTTTCATTCACAGTGTGCAAACCATCAGTAGTCTCATATATACAGTAACTAGCATGAAAACAGAACTCATCCCAAAATTATGCATAATTTAGCCCACTTTTCATTATAGTGGGTTTTCAAAAAATAAAAGATTATAGTAGTAGACCGTGCCACTGGAGAAAACTCATCCAACAATCAATTTCATAGATCATTCCACCTGAATGACCAATTATTTATAGGTTTCAAACGCATAATTAAATTGGGATTGCTCTAAAGGTAATTTGTCAAAACCTTTCCAGATGTAATTACTCGAACGGTGGTATTTGGGGGTCTAACAGAACATGGAGGGGATGTATAAATGTATTGTGCATATGGCTGCATTCTACAATCATACACATGTATTTACTTTTGCACTATTGTAATAATCTTCCATTATGCTGGTCAGACAGTACTTTTATGAGCTGTGCAAGCCCGTTCGCATCAGTTTTTTGTCCCAGACATGACGCATCTGTTAGGGTCCATTCACACGTCCTGTTTTTTTTCATCCTGAAAAACGGTCCGTTTTTTGCGGATCCGTTGTTCCTGAAAATGTTTCCGTATGTCATCCGTATGTCATCCGTTTTTTGCGGATCCGCAAAAAACGGAAACATGTATACATTTCAATAATCAAAAAAAGTTGTTTGGATTTCTTTGAAAAAAAATTGAAAAAAAAAAATAATAATAATAATTTGTTATGTGTTTCCAGGAACGGAATCCGCAAAAAACGGATGACATACGGAATGACATCCGAATGTCATCCGTTTTTTGCGGATCCATTGACTTTGTATTGTACCAGGATCCGATTTTTCAGGACAAGAATAGGACATGTTTTATATTTAAACGGACATGCGGAACGGAACAACGGAAACGGACAGCACACATTGTGCTGTCCGATTTTTTCCAGGACCCATTGAAAATGAATGGGTCCAGATCTGGTCCTGATCTGTTCCTGAAAAAACGGAACAGATCAGGAAAGAAAAAACGGACGTGTGAATGGACCCTTAAACAGATTCCTCCACTGGATGCCATTGAGTGGCATTCATCACCATAGGGATCCAATGTAAAAAAAAAAGTTATCCATTTTACATATACACTTTATTGCTGGACTCTGTAGGATGGTGTAGTGCATTACACTTATACTTCCTTTTTTCCCAACGAATATGTTAAACATGGGTCAAATATGTGATATCAGCAGCCCCTAAGGTACACACTGAGTTTGGACACTATAATTGCTGATATTAAAAATCTTATCCTTAATCTATGCCCTATAGGAACAGTACTCTGTGCCCATACAGTAAAATACACCTGCCATTAAATCTCATTAAAATCATGTTCACTCCAACATATGCTTTTTTTAATATATAAATACAGGGAGTGCAGAATTATTAGGCAAGTTGTATTTTTGAGGATTAATTTTATTATTGAACAGCAACCATGTTCTCAATGAACCCAAAAAACTCATTAATATCAAAGCTGAATATTTTTGTAGTAGTTTTTAGTTTGTTTTTAGTTTTAGCTATTTTAGGGGGATATCTGTGTGTGCAGGTGACTATTACTGTGCATAATTATTAGGCAACTTAACAAAAAACTAATATATACCCATTTCAATTATTTATTTTTACCAGTGAAACCAATAAAACATCTCAACATTCACAAATATACATTTCTGACATTCAAAAACAAAACAAAAACAAATCAGTGACCAATATAGCCACCTTTCTTTGCAAGGACACTCAAAAGCCTGCCATCCATGGATTCTGTCAGTGTTTTGATCTGTTCACCATCAACATTGCGTGCAGCAGCAACCACAGCCTCCCAGACACTGTTCAGAGAGGTGTACTGTTTTCCCTCCTTGTAAATCTCACATTTGATGATGGACCACAGGTTCTCAATGGGGTTCAGATCAGGTGAACAAGGAGGCCATGTCATTAGATTTTCTTCTTTTATACCCTTTCTTGCAGCCACGCTGTGGAGTACTTGGACGCGTGTGATGGAGCATTGTCCTGCATGAAAATCATGTTTTTCTTGAAGGATGCAGACTACTTCCTGTACCACTGCTTGAAGAAGGTGTCTTCCAGAAACTGGCAGTAGGACTGGGAGTTGAGCTTGACTCCATCCTCAACCCGAAAAGGCCCCATAAGCTCATCTTTTATGATACCAGCCCAAACCAGTACTCCACCTTGCTGGCGTCTGAGTCGGACTGGAGCTCTCTGCCCTTTACCAATCCAGCCACGGGCCCATCCATCTGGCCCATCAAGACTCACTCTCATTTCATCAGTCCATAAAACCTTAGAAAAATCAGTCTTGAGATATTTCTTGGCCCAGTCTTGACGTTTCAGCTTGTGTGTCTTGTTCAGTGGTGGTCGTCTTTCAGCCTTTCTTACCTTGGCCATGTCTCTGAGTATTGCACACCTTGTGCTTTTGGGCACTCCAGTGATGTTGCAGCTCTGAAATATGGCCAAACTGGTGGCAAGTGGCATCTTGGCAGCTGCACGCTTGACTTTTCTCAGTTCATGGGCAGTTATTTTGCGCCTTGGTTTTTCCACACGCTTCTTGCGACCCTGTTGACTATTTTGAATGAAACGCTTGATTGTTCGATGATCACGCTTCAGAAGCTTTGCAATTTTAAGAGTGCTGCATCCCTCTGCAAGATATCTCACTATTTTTGACTTTTCTGAGCCTGTCAAGTCCTTCTTTTGACCCATTTTGCCAAAGGAAAGGAAGTTGCCTAATAATTATGCACACCTGATATAGGGTGTTGATGTCATTAGACCACACCCCTTCTCATTACAGAGATGCACATCACCTAATATGCTTAATTGGTAGTAGGCTTTCGAGCCTATACAGCTTGGAGTAAGACAACATGCATAAAGAGGATGATGTGGTCAAAATACTCATTTGCCTAATAATTCTGCACTCCCTGTATATACAGTTGTATAGAGTTAAGGCAAAGGTGTACTGTACCATAATACTCTGGCAAACGAATGCCAAAAGGATCTCCTTGGTCATATAGATTCAGACCTTATATTACTACTGTATATGGTTTTCAATTAAAGGGATTATGCCACCATCAAATCTTAAAGGGGCTGTCTCACTTCAGCAAATGGCATTTATCATGTATATATAGTTAATATAAGCCACTTACTAATGTATTCTGATTGTCCATATTGCCTCCTTTGCTGCCTTGATTAATTTTTCCATCACATTATACACTGCTCGTTTCTATTGTTATAACCACCTTGCAATCCAGCAGTGGTTGCTGCAATTGCAAACTATAAGGCCTCTTTCACACGGGCGAGATTTCCGCGCGGGTTCAATGCATGAGGTGAACGCATTGCACCTGCACTGAATCCGGATCCATTCATTTCTATGGGGCTGTGCACATGAGCGGTAATTTTCACGCATCACTTGTGCGTTGTGTGAAAATCGCAGCATGCTATGCTATTTTGTGCGTTTTTCACGCACAAGTGAATGGGGCTGCGTGAAAATCGCAAGCATTCGCAAGCAAGTGCAGATGCGGTGCGATTTTCACTCACGGTTGCTAGGAGACGATCGGGATGGGGACCCGATGATTATTATTTTCCCTTATAACATGGTTATAAGGGGAAATAATAGCATTCTGAATACAGAATGCTTAGTAAAAGAGGGCTGGAGGGGTTAACAAAAAGAAAAAAATATTTTAACTCATCTCATCTACTTGTTCACGCAGCCCTGCTTCTCTTCTTTCTTCTTTTTTGAGGAAAGGGACCTGTGGTTACGTCACTGCGCTCATCACATGGTCCGTCACATGATCCTACCCGGTGTGGCTCAGTTCATCAAGGCTATACCAGGTGAAGAACTGCTTGACAATGTCTAGTTTAGCATAGGTGATATGATGGAGGACTAGTGTGAACTGAACTTAGAGGATAGAGTGAGGACAAGGTGGAGGATAAGGAGGCAGAGGAGGACATTGGCGCAGAAATCTCAACATTACAACGTGGAGGAGACATTGCCATCACTTGGGCAAGTTGCCGGTGTGCTTGGGCTGGAACCACATTTACCCAATAGGCTGTGAACAACATATATAGTCCTTGACCATATGTCAGTGCTGTTGTGAACTCTACAACACACAGAGAGGCCCAAGGTTGCAAGACTAAATGAGAGGCAAGGTTTTCCCATGCCACTTTATGGTGATGCTCCATGTGTTGACGCAGGGCCATCGGGACAACATTAGGACCCTGGCCGCGCCTCACCTTCCGCCCACACATCCTGTATACTTGCAGTGACCAGGAACAGGGTACACTGACGCCAGTTATGCAGTGGGTCAGGATATGGTTAATAGTCTATAGTTTGTTTTGTGACGCCAATTGCAGCGTGCGCAGGGTACTACCAGAGGGCCCTTCCAAGATGTTATAACGCATGTCCCAGATTAGGAATGCCAGAGTGGTATATTGGCCTATAATGTCTTTATAGGTGGTGATAATGGTGTCAACGGTTTCTCCTACCTGGGTACGGCTGGACTCCTGGCTCCTGGCTCACTCACCTTAAATTGAGTCTAGTGATAGTAGGAGTAATAGAGGAATTTTGCCGCAGAAATTGATGTTCAGACCTTTAGGAGAAGTTCAAACTTTTCTTTACTGAGGATAACTTGAATCCAAACAGAATACAACTTTGGTCTTTGGTCCCAGCAGGGTTTGTCAATGGTTAGCAGGAATGAATCTATAACTCTGGAGCTTGCAGAATAAGACGTCTGCTTAGTAGCTCTGTAACTGTGGCAGGAATCTGCGCTTCTCTTCATCTTCTGCTTTGTGGGGACTGACTGGCTGAGGAGGAATATGGCTTCTCCTAGGTCTCTGGACTTGACTCACAGATATATTCTCAGGAGATGCTTTCTTCCTGGAACTGGAGGTTGTCTGCTTTCTTGTCATCCAACTGAGGCTGCAGGGCTCAGACTGGGAATATGATCAATGCCTCAGCCGAGACAAGATCCTGTCTTTCCTCCCTATGCAGGGGGACTCCTAAACTCTATCACACAGCCTTCCCCAACAGGGGTGGCTGGCACACTGACCTAACTTCCTTCTCCTCCCATGCTGAAGGATGTAGGAACAGTATACACCTCCACAGAGGGGGAGCTAAGCTGGAATGAACCATTCCAGCCTAGATATACTAAACTGTAACTAGCTCCTTACCAATCCATTGCTGCCACCTGCTGGTGAACATGGAAAATTACAAAGAAATTTACATTTAACATAGTTTTAAATGCACAGTTGTGAAGACATGAGCAAAATTATATCAGATGACAAGGTAAAGGCTCTTAGGAGATAGTAGCAGGGTAGAGGCGTGTAGTAACACAACTCTGGGGTGTTACATTCTGCCACGTTAATGTCCCTCAGTGACTTCATGAAAAATTCACACACTGCTGAGTATAGCATTTACCTTCCATCACTGTGTTATACCTGCCTGCGGTTACTTTTATGAACTTGTGCACTGCTAGTGTGTTCCTAACAGATAGTCTCCGTAGTAGCAGACAGTGTACCCTCCTACGTTTGGCTTTGAGTCAACCATTCCAGTACAGCTGGATTGTTGGTCAAAACACAATCGCTGGATGACAGTGGCAGCTCTGGGCTTTTCCTGCGGCTGCTACCACCTCCCCCTACTTCTGCTGCTACTTGTGCAGGCAACAACAACATTTTTGCCACTGCCCCTTCCTTTGAAGGGCCCAGGCAACTGTCTGGTGGTCATAGTGTATAATAATTGTATCTCTAACAGAACGGATTAGCTATGATAAATTTTGCACCACTGCACACTTAAGTACAGGGCAATTAATTAGAACTGCCCATAATATAGACGCAACATAACGCTACAGCTAACAGAAGGGATTAGCTGTGATACATTTTGCTCCACTACACACTTATGTACAGGGTGATGAATTACACATTCCTGTAATATGGACACAACGTAATGCTACAGCTAACAGAATGGATTAGCTATGAAATGCACATGACGATATATGACACCTGCCTTTAATACAGATAAGCACTAACTGTATCACTAAAATAACGGATTAACTCTGATCGTCAGTGAATGGCACAGTGATGGACATGGTGATACACTCTCCCGGCAGTCTTCCTGCACTCTCCCTCTCCAATATTTTCCTATTAACACTTTGCAGCAACACTGTCCCTAGCGCATGAGCGCCACATCTCTCCCTATGCTCAGCTCACAGGACAATGGCGGAGAGGACGCGGGATGAGGTTTTTATAGGGCTGTGACATCACAGAGGGATGGCTACCTGTGGATTGGCTGGCTGCACGGCATTATGGGTGATCTCATGATCACGGTCTTCTTATTTTCACTTTGTAACACGTGCAGCCACCATTTTATGAAAAACTGGTTCATTACCACGAAGCGCAAAGAAATTCGGCTTTGTTGCCAATCAAAGTTTTCCTAAACTTCAGACCAAATTCCGCTTTGAGTACTTCGCTTCGCTCTTATGTTTTCCTCCCCTATATAAGATCCGGGGAAAATGTAGTAATTTATTTACACCACATGACTTTTGTCACCTAAAAAAGTTACAAATTATAGTGCATAGCTTATTTGTGGCATTATCTGCACTTCTACACACTTTTCTAAAGCATGAGAAAAACGGATAGGGCTGATCCATCAATTTAATATAATTTACACCAGACACTGGCATAAATTATAGTTTGATTCCGCAGTAGCTCATAGCCAGAATAGACTTGAATTTATGGCACAAGGACTGGTGCATCTTACTCCAGTGGTCTTTGTACTATGACTGGCCACAGAAACACCAGTCTCAGTAAATCTGCCCCATAGACACTAAGTCCATTTTAATAAAATCTGAAATATTTTTGTGAGATTTGATAGTCATATAATAATAATAACATAACTAAATCCTTAGATGTCAGCCCCCTGATAATTTAAGAACCTTGTAACCTACAGAATCATTTATTTTGCTTTTTACTAATGAGTTTGCTGTCAAATAAAAATGGTTGATAGCAAAGAGAAGTGAAGGCTGGATGTACAGTAATATAACCACAGTATTGTCATTCAGGAAGTTTTCATAGACACCGCAATGCAAGTATATTAAACATATTCCAGAAATGACCTACTTACACCACACTGCGGTTCTTATGGTTTTCTGCTGGAAGAAAATATCATGACCATCATCTATCAAATCTAAATTTATAGGCACAGACATGTCTCATAATATATGTCAGGGAAAAAAGACAATATTGTGCCGTTGTAGGCTCCTTTGAACAATTCTGTATGGTGTACCTTTCCTGACGCAGTCACAAGGGAATAAGTAGGCTGAAGTCTCAGGAGACAGAGCTGAATGGAAGTTAATAGGGTTGTCTTGTAGCATTAAGATGTTGATGACTGTGCTGTTAGGCTGTCAAGATTAAGCAGCGGGAAATCCTAAAGGGACAATTAACAACAAAAGAAACACTAATGATTACACAGCTCACTTCTGTTACTCAACACAATTTCTTTTGTATTTAGATGCAGAATATGACTTGATGATTGTTGTTGCTGCTAGTGCTCCCCTGGATGCAAAGAACTTCCAATTTTCAAACTATTTTACAAGCGAAGCAATTTATTTGCATTCACCAAAAAGACATATTTATAGAAACACAGGGGGAAACTTATCAGTGCTTTAATGCCTCTTTGAATGCCATATTGGCACCACAATTTGTAAATTTTTGAGCTTCGAAGCGGTGTGGCTTATAGGGCGTGGGTGGAGAATCAGTGGCCCTCCAGATTTACTATAATTTACGCCAGAAATTGGCATCAGCTAAAGCTCATATAAAGGTCTCCAGTCATTAGCTGGTGTAGGTTTCAGTTTTTGGCGCACAGAGGAACAGAGATTTGATTTATTAAAGGGGTTTTCTGGGAATTATTTAAAAAGGTCATCACAAGCAACCTGTCTTAAAATGTGAGCAGGACTAGTTGCCTCCACTTGCAGAGCTGTCTAGGGAGTGAGGGGACAGGGGCTCACTACATTCTGGCACTTGCATATGTTACACATTGGTTAGCGTTCCTGTCAGACTGCTCAGCCATGGTGGCATATCATACGCAGGATCGCATCATTACCATCTATTTTAGAACAGTGTGTAGTGAGAACTCCCCCCCATGCAGCTCTGCTAGTGGAGGAAACCAGTCCCGCTCATATTCTAGGACAGCATTCTTGTGGCCATTTTAAATTATTCCCAGAGTACCCCCTTGAAGGGCATCTGCTTCTAAATAAATTAGGTGCATATAACTCCAGTGCACAAGACTGGCATATGAGACGCCAATCTTGATATATTTCCCTCATAGGCTTGTGCCTAATATGTTTAGCAAGGTAGCCCGTATTTTATAGTTACACTGGAAGCAATGTCTTACTGGGCTTCTGATTGGCACCCCTTATCTATACAGAATTCACTGCAATTTACATCATAAACTTGGTCAGTCAGGTCTACTAGGTTCTTTGTGAATAAACCCATAATATTCTTAGTGGCAGACAATTGATGAGGTTGGCTTCTGCTGGACCTTTGGGACCCTGTTCTACTTGGGGTCCATTAGAAAACCCACCTAACGTGGTTTCCATAGTGGCGTAATCTAATCCTGAGTGGAGGACATTTTCCATTAGCTCCATTATCGTGTGAACACCATACCCGCACACCTGTTTTACTGTTTCTTCCATAATGGTAAATTGCACTGCTCTTATATTTTCTGTGACTTTATTACACTCTTATCCCTGGTAACAGTGTGGTACATGGGAATGGGTGGGTCTGGGGTTCATGGGCAGAGCCAGTGACTTCCCCTATGCACCACCCCTAAGATATCCAGTTGTCAGGAATCATCCTGCTATCTGTCTGTTTAGTTCAGATTGTCTTGCCCTCAAGTTTTCCCTCAGTTAAGATGGTGGATTGTGTCTCAGCTGGGTGCCATCTTACTTCCTGTTTCACATTTAAACCTCTCAAGCCTGTTATTAATTGCTTGAGTATTGTGTTTGAGCCCCTGCTTGTGCAGTCTTCTCGCTTGGAACTTGCTTTCTGGTTTGTTCCTCCTCCTTGCGGTTTACCCTGCTACCTCCTGTTGCCAACCCAGATTGCCTGACTACGTTCCTGTGCCGCCTGCCCTGACCCATTGCTTGTCTGACCTCGGCTCTGCTTCATCCTTCAATCCTGCATCGTTGCTACTAGTAACGGCTCCACCTGCCTCGCTCTGCTTCTGTCACGGCCACGGTTTTGGCCGTGACTCCTTGGGAGCCGCATACTCTTGCCCGCGGTTTCGGTTTTTGTTTCAACCGCAGCTTGAGGCATGATGTTCTTGTCTCAGTTGCGGTTGCCGCGGACAACAGGTGTGTGTGCGGTCCCTTTGGAGTCTGTGTGCGTGTATGTATGCACCGTTGTTTGTCTGTGTGCACTCTGTGTATTGTGTGGTGTGCACTGACACCTTTCCTGCACTGTGGTTGCCCGTGGCAACGTTTGGTGATGTGTACATGTGGTGGCAGTGTCCCGGCCTTTGGGCTGACTCCCAGGACACGGTTGCCACCCATGTCGTTGCCAGCGGTAACAACCACAGTGTGTTTGTTGTGTTTGGACACGGTTCCTTTAAGTTGGTGTTTTCCCTTTCCTGTGGTCCTGGAAGGGTTAACTCTCTTCCCAGTGTGTGTGATGTCACTGGGTGTGTCTGACCGGTGGGTGTGGCCACTTTGGCCTATATAGCTTCTGTCTTTGGCATGGCTCAGGATGTTGCTTCAGTCATGCTTTGCTGTAGCAGCCTCCTGTGATTTCTATCTCCTTGTAAGGGCCACCCTTCCGGTCATATGTTATTATTGCGTGATTTGTTATTGATGTCCTGTGTCTTTGCTTTTTGTGCAGCTATGGATGTCCTGGTCCCTGTGTGTCTTCATGTGTGTGCTGTTTGTACCTTTGTTTGTGTGGACAGCGTTTGCACAGGTTCCAGTCAGCTAGGCTGAGACAGGTATGTGTGGAACTGTTAGGGTTCACCTGTCTTATCCATAGTCCTGTTTATGTACCCCCATCTTCATGCTGCTTGGCCAGTGAGACTCCTGCTCCTCCGTTCCTAGGAGGAGTGGGTTGTCTTACCCTGCTTCTTAGCCCAGGGACCGGACGGAGGGTAAGTCAGGGCTCCGAGGTTCCTGCGCATGGGTCCTCCTACCATCAAGGTCGGCCCATGCAGGTAGGAGACAGGGTCAGTGTTAGGGATGCAACAGGAGGTGACCTGCTCCCTAATTCTGTGTTCCTGGCGAGTAGCGACTGGACATCTTCCGTCACCGCACGGCTGAGGATTTCCCCCATCCTCAGCCGTGACAGCTTCATCCTTCAATCCTGCATCGTTGCTACTGGTAACGGCTCCACCTGCCTCGCTCTGCTTCATCCTTCAATCCTGCATCGTTGCTACTGGTAACGGCTCCACCTGCCTCGCTCTGCTTCATCCTTTACCCTGCTACCTCCTGTTCAAGACTCCGGTGCTTCCTGTGTTCAGGCCTTGTCCCTGCCATTGGATTCCAGCAGTATTCTACTAGTATCGTGACACTAGTTTATACACTCCACAGCCTGTACCTTAATGAAATGACGTGGCTAATTCTGCTCCCACCCTTTAGACTGCAGCCTCCTTGACATAGCTAATGGCCTGCTGCTGCAGAGTGTCTCTATATCTTTTTCTCCATTTGGCGCAGACACCGCTCATTGGCCTCGCAATCTGCATCCCCCAGCATGAGGAGAATGCAGGTCAATAACATGGGCCCTGCTCTACTCATTAACTCTCTAAGTGGGCGGTCTAGTTTTATCAACTCAGCATTGCCCCTATGCTAGAGCAATCCAGCCTCTAGAGCAATCTAGGCTGGTATTTCTGATATACACTGTAGTACACTGAGTACACTGGGCTATGAGGCAACCACTCCTTATGTACAATATTACACCATGAACAGTAATAAAAAGCCACCCAAAAATAATGTCAGAAGTATTGAGATTATTTTGCCCCAGAATATTGTATCTGTGCCATATTTAGTTTGCCATATGACACAGTCAGGGGCGGACACAGACAGCAGAGGGCCCCTGTGCAAAGAATGTGCTTGGGCCCCCCCCCCCAAGCCAAATTCTCACCCTAACCTATTTGGTCCTAACGTTACATACAGAAATACAAAACATACAGGGTAAGGCTACTTTTACAGGGGCCTCCCTCACACACTGGGCCCCTGTGCAGTTGGTTCTACAAAGGCAATTTGTCAGCCCCTGGACACATATGAGGACATTTTTCAGTGTCTTAGTGTCTTTAGTGGCATAAAAATGTTGTAGAATTTGCAAATTTTAATGGTTCTTACAACTTTTCAAAAGTGCCTAAGTGGCAGGATTTAGCAGGAGGGGTGAGGCGTTTTATAACTTACGTGAAAAAGTCTAGTTAGTTATAGGCTGACAATCAGCCAATCAATGCGGCAGCCGTCAGAGAAATGCCTGTGCAGAATGAGCAGAACGTCATTCTGTGTTGAGCTGTTAATGAGGGTGGATGGGTATCTTTTCTAGTGTAACAAGTATACAAGCAAACAACTCTTCTAGTGTTACAGGGACAGTGTAGGGAAAGAACAGAAAGAAATAATTGTGTAAAGTACTAGGTATTTGTTCAGGGAAAGCAGTTTAAGGAAATGAGGGGCTGGGGCACAGTGCTTAATAATATACACTCACCTAAAGAATTATTAGGAACACCATACTAATACGGTGTTGGACCCCCTTTTGCCTTCAGAACTGCCTTAATTCTACGTGGCATTGATTCAACAAGGTGCTGATAGCATTCTTTAGAAATGTTGGCCCATATTGATAGGATAGCATCTTGCAGTTGATGGAGATTTGAGGGATGCACATCCAGGGCACGAAGCTCCCATTCCACCACATCCCAAAGATGCTCTATTGGGTTGAGATCTGGTGACTGTGGGGGCCATTTTAGTACAGTGAACTCATTGTCATGTTCAAGAAACCAATTTGAAATGATTCGAGCTTTGTGACATGGTGCATTATCCTGCTGGAAGTAGCCATCAGAGGATGGGTACATGGTGGTCATGAAGGGATGGACATGGTCAGAAACAATGCTCAGGTAGCCCGTGGCATTTAAACGATGGCCAATTGGCACTAAGGGGCCTAAAGTGTGCCCAGAAAACATCCCCCCCCCACCATTACACCACCACCACCAGCCTGCACAGTGGTAACAAGGCATGATGGATACATGTTCTAATACTGTTTAAGCCAAATTCAGACTCTACCATTTGAATGTCTCAACAGAAATCGAGACTCATCAGACCAGGCAACATTTTTCCAGTCTTCAACAGTCCAATTTTGGTGAGCTCGTGCAAATTGTAGCCTCTTTTTCCTATTTGTAGTGGAGATGAGTGGTACCCGGTGGGGTCTTCTACTGTTGTAGCCCATCCGCCTCAAGGTTGTGCGTGTTGTTGCTTCACAAATGCTTTGCTGCATACCTCGGTTGTAACGAATGGTTATTTCAGTCAATGTTGCTCTTCTATCAGCTTGAATCAGTCGGCCCATTCTCCTCTGACCTCTAGCATCAACAAGGCATTTTTGCCTACAGGACTTCCGCATACTGGATGTTTTTCCCTTTTCACACCATTCTTTGTAAACCCTAGAAATGGTTGTGTGTGAAAATCCCAGTAACTGAGCAGATTGTGAAATACTCAGACCGGCCCGTCTGGCACCAACAACCATGCCACTCTCAAAATTGCTTAAATCACCTTTCTTTCCCATTCTGACATTCAGTTTGGAGTTCAGGAGATTGTCTTGACCAGGACCACAACCATAAATGCATTGAAGCAATTGCCATGTGATTAGTTGACTAGATAATCGCATTAATGAGAAATAGAACAGGTGTTCCTAATAATTCTTTAGGCGAGTATAGCTGCTGTAGAACTTCAATGTTGCTGTTCTGCGCTACAGAACCAGCCACCTACAAGAAAAAAAATATATACCGTATATACTCGAGTATAAGCTGACCCGAATATAAGCTGAGGCCCCTAATTTTACCCCCCAAAAATGGGAAAAATTAATGACTCGAGTATAAGACTAGGGTGGGAAATGCAGCAGCTACTGGTAAATTTCTAAAATAAAAATAGATACCAAAAAAATTACATTAATTGAGGCATCAGTAGGTTAAAGGTTTTTGAATACTTATTTCAAAGAAAAGCAATATGGTATCAACGATAACTTTAACAGTACAAAAACCAACTAAAGCTAAAACAGCTAAAAGTGTTAAAATCCTTCAAAATTGGATTCCTCATCGTCTGTATGTCCAAACAGAGCTTCAACTGTAGCTGGTGTGAGGTTATCAGCGTAGACATTGTCATCATCACTGAGTTCGCAGTCATCACCATCACTGCTGTCCTCATACAAAGCGCTGTCTTCTCTGCCATCCATAGCATTACTACATACTTGGCCAGGGAGGGGGGGGCTGTCCAGGGGGAGGGGAGGCTGTGCAGGGGCCGGTACTTACTGCCGGTGTAAATCTCGCACTCTGCTCCCAGTGTAAATCTCGCGGCCCGCGTGTCTCGCGAGATTTACACTAGGAGCTTAACAGAGGTGCCGCGCGGACGTGCTGGGAGCTGACCGGAGCAGCTGTAAAGGTAAATAACAGCTTCTCCGGCCCCCAACATGTCATGGTCTGTATTATGGCAATGTAAGTTGCCATAATACAGACCTAGACTCGAGTATAAGACGAGGGGGCTTTTTGAGCACAAAAATATGTGCCAAAAAACTTGTCTTATACTCGAGTATATACGGTAATTTTTTTCTCATATTATTGCCAGCACAGCACATCAATAGCATTCTGCTGCTGAGAAATTGCACATTCTTTTTACTATAAAAAGTTAGGGGGTCAGAATATGGAGATAAAAAGAAAATGACCATATTTTTTGCTTTAAAAGATGCACTTTTTCCCCACAAATGGCAATGGGTCTTATAAAGTGATTACTAATTCTTTGGAAAAAGAATTGCGATGGCACACTCACATTTGGTTCAAATTAAAGGTATTTTAATGTTTTTAGTTAAAATATTTAATTTGCGATATTATGAGATAGAAATATATATAAAAATATATATATAAAAAATGTATATATAAAAAAGATGTAAAATGAAGTGATAACTCAAGGGGTTCTTGAGTGTAAAATCTTATTGGGGAAAGTATATATTCCAATGGATGATGTCGGACAAATTTTAAGTGTCCCTGGTGTCCAAAATGTTCAAAGAGTCTATTCAATGGATCCTGGAATATAAAGTCATTTAGGTAGAACAAAATATGTTGATTCACTTTTGTGAGGTAGTGCTGTTCTTCTAAAGGTGTGCAATATAGTTGCAAAAAAAGTCCAGTATATTATAAATGAAAAAGCCGTGCAAAAATTGATGATATGAAAAAGTGCTCAGTTGAATAAAATATGTTGTGCAAAACAAAAAGTTAGTTAGCATACAGGTGTTATTAAAAACCGTGAACCATATTTCATATAGGTGGTCTTCCTATATTAAAACACTGAAAAATAGTTGCTGGTGTGAATACAGTAGCAATTATTCTTGTGTACACCAGGGTTCCCAGTGTTAGAACACTCGCCTTTTAAAGAGAGAGCGACTCTCCTAGCAGGTTTTCAATACACTTGAAGTCTATTGTGAACTTTCCCAATATTGTTCTTTCGTGTAGCCGTTATTGTTGGCAAAGCATATATATTACAATGCGGAGGAACAGTAAAGAATATGTTTTACTTTACCCCTCTTCATCTGTTACAGTGTCTTCCGTTGTGCAAGGACCTGCGTGGCGTCCCACGTGATCACTCGCCTTACCATGTGATGCTGCACGTGATGGTGATGCGGCTTGACGTCACACGGTGCCTAGTTTCTGATTGGCCAATCCTTTTAGCTGCGGGAAATTTAAATAAATATCCCAGTGGCAAATATTTTTCATCCAATGATTTTCAGTTCCAAGTGGTTATTTTCCTTATAGTCCTCACTAGTTCCTCAGACTAGTACCGGTGATTGAGCACCTCTATCCATATTGACCGACTGGTGAGCCTCAGGGATACCCCCATTTAGATGACTAATTCTTGCTTTTATTATAGAAGTGCACATTAGTATGCTGCAGGCGTAGGGAGTGGTGACTGTAGCACTGCAAACTGTTTGTACTCACCGCTCGCTGGTCTTCTTCTAAATATACGCTGTGTTGTGTCCTGACTGTGTATAGCGTCAGGACGTAGTGCATGTAGGCATGCATTATGACCTGACAGTGTGCTACGTCAGGTCCCAGTGCAGTGTGGCATTGGCAGAAGGCCAGGGAGCAGTAAGGACAGGAACAGGGCACTGTCTGGAGCAGGAGAGGTGTTGTTTTAATTATTTTAGTGTCTGATCTATGGCAGCGGCAGGTGGACGCTGTGTAAGGCAGCGGCAGGTGGGAGCTGTGTATGGCAGCGGCAGGTGGGCTCTGTGTATGACAGCGTCAGGTGGGCCCTGTGTATGGCGGCATCAGGGGTGGGCACTGTGTTTGGCAGCGTCAGGTGGGCGCTGTGTATGGCAACGTCAGGTGGGCACAGTGTATGGCAGCGTCAGGTGGGCACAGTGTATGGCAGCGTCAGGTGGGTGCTGTGTATGGCAGCGTCAGGTGGACGCCGTGTATGGCAGCAGTGGTCTTATGTTTAGTGTATGACGTTGGATAAATGTAAAATTGTCTACATTTGCTTCTACATGGGAGAAATCTACATGCAGAAATATCAGCCTCATAGCCTTATGTTGGTCCATTCATTATATATATGAATTACCGCAAAATTCATACTCCTCCTTGGTTAAAAATACTCCTCAAAATTGTTAAGAGGAGTATTTTTACACTTCTGGAAAAAATGTAGCGAGACCTCTGTTCTTACACTTCTCCAAAATTCTCCCGAATTGAATCACCCAAAATTCCGTTCCACAGCGAATTTTTACAAAACTTGTGTTGAATTCTATTAATTTAGAATAGATTCGCTCATCTCTAGTTAGTGCTATGCAGCATACAATAATAATATATTAGGGGTCATTTGTTAAGACCAGTGTTTTAGACATCGGTCTTATTAGACGCCTGCGCTGGAGGTGGATCTACCGAAGTTATGTAGAGGTGCCGGTCTAAATATAAGCCAGCCTACTTGCTGTCTTACATTTAGACAATTTTCTACACCTTAAACAGGCATAGAAAATGATGAATGAGACGGGCCTGCCGGCCTGTCCCCTTCCCCGCCACGTCCATTTTTTTAGACCTGGCGTGAGAAAAGTCGCAGATTGCGGCTCAAATAACCTTTGTGCTGCAATTTGTGCCAGAAATACACCTAATATAGGCGTATTTCTGATCGTAAATTACCTCCATTGTTCTAAATTATTGTATGAAATATAAAATATATAAGGCCCTGGCCTGGGAGTATACATGGAACGGCTAATAATAAAAATGTGGGTCGGCTCTATTGACTTATGACAGATACAATGAGAATGAACATCTGAGGCCCTTGCATGTCAATAAAAGCGAGAAATATAATATCACGCCACCTGTCTGTTTCAAATCTTGAGATTAGAGGCTGGAGGGATATTGAAATGCATAATGTGATATCCATGGCATACATGGCAATCAGAATTCCTGTGAGGACACGGGAATGATAGGACACATTCACATTGCAGAGCCACACAATATGTATTATTGGAATCGGTAGGAGAACCCGAGGAACACGAGGCTGTCACACCGACAACTTCAGATTTCTATCCAAGTTAAAGATAATGAAAACTAGATGAGAACTAGATTTAGTCCCAAATGGAATTTCTAACCTCACATTTTGTAAAGCGTAAAACCATCAGTTACATTTTAGCTTTATAGTTATATTTTCTTAATCGTGATAAAAGATTTCCATTTTATCATTTTTACCTTTCCTGCTCCAGAAACTGGACTACTGATCAGGGGAAAACAATGAGACTCCTTTTTACATTGATTTTGACCCTTTAATGATGCAGTCTATTTTGGCTTCAGGACTATGGGAGGTAAAAGCTGACAAAATTAAAATAAAATTGAAAAAATTAAAATTATAATTAAAATAACGTTTTAACATTTCAATTTCATCTAGTGTCTGCAAAATGCATGTCAAAAAGAAAAAGAAAATTCATCCAATTTTCCAAATTCTCCATTTGAATTTTCTTTTCCAACTCCAGTGTGGGTGTTAAGTGTCAAAAATAAATGTAAAAATAAATAGCCTTTTTCATTTGAAATTTACACTTTGCCAATTAATTCTCCTCTTCCTATAGTGGGTTTTCCATGTCAAAATCATAAATCAAATGAAAAAAACATGTAGAAGCTGAAAATGGTAGATTGAGATTTCAGTTTCATGTCTTGCAGGCATTTTTCCTGCCAAAAGTCAAATGAAAAAGAAAGCGCATTTGAATTTTCATTTTAACGTTGTACTAACATTTAGATTCATTTAAATGAGCAGTAGTGGGCGTGGTGCAGCATGCAAATGCTGTTATTTAATTCCTGACTGAACAGACAGTGTATGTCTACTAGAGGGCGCTGTGCTTCTCCACATTTCCAACAGTGAAATCTTAGTACTGTGCCGAATGCATAGGATAAGATTATGACTCAAATAGATGGTGCCCTCTTTTTGAGGAGTGAATTATACTAGGATTATGATTATATCTAGCGATGAGACAATCGACTTTGGATGAAACATCCGAAGTCGATTTGCATAAAACTTTGTTTCAATACTGTACGGAGCGAGCGCTACGTGCAGTATTAGAATGTATTGGCTCTGATGAGCCGAAGTTATTACTTTGCAAAGTAATAACTTCAGAAATTGATTTATACTGAAAAAAAAAACATTTCCCGAACTTGGTTCGGTTCCAAGGTACCACTTAGAACCGAACCAGAGTTCGGGAAATGTTTTTTTTTACAGTATAAATCAATTTCTGAAGTTATTACCTGAAGTCTCACAAAGTAATAACTGCGGCTCATCGGAGCCAATGCATTATAATACTGTACGGACCGCTTTGCTCCGTACAGTATTGAAACAAAGTTTTATGCAAATCGACTGGCAGTTAGCCTTGGCTCCAGATCCTTCACAGACTAGAGCAGTCAATGTCCTCCTCCTGCTGCTAGGAACAAGTTTTTTTTTTTTTTTTTTTTGCATTCTGTGAGGGGCACAATGTGGGCATACATACTGTGCAGTGGCATGAAGGGGGAATAATTACTATGTGGGACATTAAGGGGACTGGGTGGGATTAGGTGTTTAGTGTTTAGTTATGTTTGGGCTGCAGAACCTCCTAATACACATCTCAGCTCCTGTGGAACCTCCTAATACACACCTCAGCTGCTGCAGAACCTCTTAATACACACCTCAGCTGCTGCAGAACCTCATAATACACCTCAGCTGCCCCAGAACCTTCAGATACACACCTCAGCTGCTGCAGAATATCATAACACACACTTCAGCTGCTGCAGTACCTCCTAATACACTTACAGCTGCTTCAGAACCTCCAGATACACACCTCAGCTGCTGCAGAATATCATAATACACACCTTAGCTGCTGTATAACCTCCAGATACACATCTCAGCTGCTAAAGAACCTCATAATACACACCTCAGCTACTGTAGAACCTCCTAATACACACCTCAGCTACTGCAGAAGCTCATATTACACCTCAGCTGCTGCAGAACCTTCTAATACACATCTTAGCTGCTGCAGAACATGATAATCTGATGCTGTAGAACACGTTAGGCTTTGATCACATCTGTGTTTGGGGCCTCATTTGCAAATCAGGTCATAAATACTGTCAGATCTAATCATAGTCAGCAGGATCCATCAGAGGTTGACATCCATGATGTGCCAAAACCAGAACTACCGGGATTCTCATTGTTGTGCTCCTATGACGGGGAACAACGGCGAAAGTCACTAGGACAGATGTGAATAAAGCTTAAGACACACTTCAGATGCTACAGAACATTATAATAGCAACAAGAGAAATTATTATTGGAAAATAGGAGGAGCAACACAGGGAAGGGTAAAAGTGGAGGGAACTACAACTCCCAGGATGGTATTATTTAACACAAGTGGGCATTACACAGAGAGAGCATAAGGTCGGGTTCACATTACTGTTTAGTACTCCCATTATTTTAGACTGAAAAAAAGTCCTGCAAGCAAAACACAGGCCAAATGTGCATAAATGAGCATAACGGATGCAGGATCTTTCTCTTTATTTTGCTATTCTTCTAAAGGTTAAGAAGAATGGAAAACTACATGTTCATGTGATCCCAGCCTAAGAGGAAAGAACTACAACTCCCAGCATGTCCAGATTATTATATAAGGCATCATCCAATATTACTGGATGAAAGTTTTAAAGGAAAGAACTGTAACCCCAGTATGTCCAGACTTATTATGGGGCATCACAGAACTACAACTAGGGTTGCCTCCCGGCCGGTATCTCACCGGCAAGCCAGGCATTTTAGTGGGCCTGGCGGTACCGGTAACTCTTTTCTTCACGCTGGAGCGCAGGAGGTGATTTTTTTTTTTTTTTTGCAGAAACAGAGAAGGGGGCACTAATGGGGGCATTATTCTAACTGGGGGAACTAATGGGAGGCATTATTTTAACTGAGGGCAGTAATGGGGGCATTATTCTAACTATGGGCACTAATGGGGGCATTGTTATTGTGGGGGGCACTAATTGGGGGCATTATTCTTCTTGGGGGCACAAATGGGGGCATTAATTCTGAGGTGCACTAATGGGGGCATTATTCTTCCTGGGGGGCACTAATGGGAGCATTATTCTTACTGGGGGGGCACTAATGGGGGCATTATATTTACTGGGGGCACTAATGGGCCCATTACTCTTACTGGGGGCACTAATTGGGGCATTAATTCTGGGGTGCACTAATGGGGGCATTATTCTTCCCGGGGGGCACTAATGGGATCATTATTCTTACTGGGGGGCACTAATGTGGACATTATTAATTCTGGGGGGTGCTAATGGGGCATTACTATTACTGGGAGCACTAATGGGGGCAATAATATTATTGGTAGCAAAAGTATGATTGACTTAACACCCTGTGCCAAACCACGCCCAACAGCCACACACCCTTTGGGGTGAGGCTTAACGTGACCGGTATTTTTTGTTGGGAAAAGTGGCAACACTAACTACAACTCCCAGCATTAACAGATTGTTGTTGTAGGGCATGAGTTGAAAATACATGGAAAGGGATATACTAGGAAAGAACTACAACTCACAACTTTTCTAGGATGTTATATGGACACCACTAACCTCTCCTCCAGGCACAGCACAGGAGCTCCGTCCCCTCACATCCACATCCCACAGGTCTTTCACCAATGGTCCTTCAGACTTTGCTTCTCTGCTATGTCTTGGTTTCCTGCACTGGTCACATAGTGATGACATCATCAAAGGTCCTCCACCTCCTATATTCTCCTCTCAAAGATAGCTATATTTTTATTTATTTTATGCACTTATATAGCACTACTATATTCCACAGCGCTTTACAGACATTGGCATCAAGCTGTTCTTAATGGGGCTCACAATCTAAGGTATATATGTGTAATTCGTGGCCTCAGCCCAACCTACTTCTTCTGGCTTCTGTGTCGGAGAAGTAGAACAGGCGCTTAAAAATGTGGTGCGCATCCTGAACTGCAACTTTCTCAATGTATTTACACCAGACATCTGCCATAAATACAGTGATACACTCTCCAGCTTCACTTCACCGTTACAAAGGTGTCTGTCTGCAGTTACCACTAGGGGGAGCTCAGTGCATAAAAATTTAAGCGGTGAAATGGAAGCTATAATAATGTATTGAGGGTGCCAGCTGTCTGTATGGGCCTGGTTACAACTGTGACCACTGTGACCCTCATAGTTATGCCGTTAGCCATGCAGCACATTTACAACATGATGCTGGAAATGATGCAGAGGTAATGTGTGTCAATGTGATGTCATCTGTAAACAAAGCTCAGTGGGTAGGACTGGAGAGGCAGCGCTGGAATGGCATGGGATTCTACAGGTAAGCAATGAGCCTTTGGGGCTCTTTAAAGGGGTTTTCTCCGGATAGGTCATTAATAACCAATTAGAGAGTATCTGACACCCGGCACCTCCACCAATCAGCTGTTCCCTGCAGCCTCTGGTGGTAGAAGTAGCACCTTGAATGGAACAGGAAGCACAGACACAGAGCAACTTGGCTCATTTCCTGTTCACTTCACTGCAGTAACTCAGCACGGCCACTACATCTTGAACGGAGCTGTGCTTCCTGTGGCATTGATGGTGCTAATTCCTGTGCCAGAAACTTCAGGGAACAGCTGATCAGTGAGGGTCTGATGTTGTTTGAGCCTCACCAATTGGATATTATCCACTTAAGGACCCTGGGATTTTCCATTTTTGTGTTTTCGTTTTTCACTCCCCGCTTCCCATAGTCCTAACTTTTTTATTTTTCTATTCACATAGCCATATGTGTGCTTATTTTTTGCAGCACAAGTTGTACTTTCTAATGGCATGGTTGCATACCATGTAGTAGGGAGCGGTAAAAAAATTCCAAATGGGGTAGAATTGGGAAAGTGAAAAACAAAAAATGACCAGCATAATTTCACAAGTGCTCAATTCGGTCAGTGGACCGACAAAAATCCCTGTAGGGGGGTGACGGTTCCTCACTTGCTCCAAACTCCTGATGAAGCCGCATCGCGGCGAAACATGTCAGGTGGAGGAGTGTTAGGCGCAGCATTTTAGGCAGGAATGAAGGTTGAATGTGACCCGTGTATGTGTGTGACCACCATTGTTTGTACAGGGGCAGATATTTTAGGCCTATGATACACAATACAGAGATATAGCTTTTAGGGACAGGAATCAAGTTTTGTGTGTTGGTACTGAGCCACAGTACCTATACAACAGAACTGATTAGAACTCTTGGACTGAATGCTAATTGATCAAATGTGAGTTGCACGAATCAAACAATTCCATTACCATTGGCAATAATTGCTACGAGCTTCTGGGAGACTGTAAGATAATATTCAATTGTAGCAACCTAGATTGCACCTAATTGTTTATTAATGAACTCTGTCTCGCACAGCAGTACCACACATGTAAACTACACCTGATCCTTAATGTAGTCTAGCTATCCTAAGTTCTGTGACAGGCTCTGCGCCAATAAAATAACCAAATGGTCCATAAAGTGTGAGGTGGCACCAATTGCAAGTGAGGAACCGTCACCCCCCTCCCATTCCTGATAGTTTTAACCTATCCCTGTAGGTCTTTCGATTTAAGATATGTAACAATTAGGGATGAGCGAACTCGAACTGTATAGTTCGGGTTCGTACCGAATTTTGGGGTGTCCGTGACACGGACCCGAACCCGGACATTTTCGTAAAAGTCCGGGTTCGGGTTCGGTGTTCGTCGCTTTCTTCGCGCTTTTGTGACGCTTTCTTGGCGCTTTTTGAAAGGCTGCAAAGCAGCCAATCAACAAGCGTCATACTACTTGCCCCAAGAGGCCATCACAGCCATGCCTACTATTGGCATGGCTGTGATTGGCCAGAGCACCATGTGACCCAGCCTCTATTTAAGCTGGAGTCACATAGCGCCGCCCGTCACTCTGCTCTGATTAGCGTAGGGAGAGGTTGCGGCTGCGACAGTAGGGCGAGATTAGGCAGATTAACTCCTCCAAAGGACTTGATTAACTGATCGATCTGCAGCTGTGGATCATTGAGCTGCTGATCCTCAATTGCTCACTGTTTTTAGGCTGCACAGACCGTTTGTCAGTCACATTTTTCTGGGGTGATCGGCGGCCATTTTGTGTCTTGTGGTGCGCCAGCACAAGCTGCGACCAAGTGCATTTAACCCTCAATGGTGTGGTTGTTTTTTGGCTAAAGCCTACATCAGGGTGAAGCTGTCACACCAAGTGCATTTAACCAGCAATAGTCTGTTCATTTTTTGGCCATATACAAAATCAGGGGCAAGCTGCGCCTGTCACCAAGTGCATTTAACCCTCAATGGTGTGGTTGTTTTTTGGCTAAAGCCTACATCAGGGTGAAGCTGTCACACCAAGTGCATTTAACCAGCAATAGTCTGTTCATTTTTTGGCCATATACTAAATCAGGGGCAAGCTGCGCCTGTCACCAAGTGCATTTAACCCTCAATGGTGTGGTTGTTTTTTGGCTAAAGCCTACATCAGGGTGAAGCTGTCACACCAAGTGCATTTAACCAGCAATAGTCTGTTTATTTTTTGGCCATATCCCAGTCTAATTCTGTCACTAAATCCATACCGGTCACCCAGCGCCTAAATACTAGGCCTCAAATTTATATCCCGCTAAATCTGTCCTTAGTGCTGTAGCTGGGCGAGTTATTTAGTGTCCGTTCAAGCACATTTCTTGTTCTGGGTTGAAATACAATTCCCAATTTAGCAATTTCATAATTTAGTGGTTTCTGCTATATCAGAGCTATTTGAAATCTATCCCTAAAAGGGTATATAATATTCAAGGTGCACATTGGGTCATTCAGAATAACTTCACACACACCCGCTACTGTGTATTTCCAAGTCTAATTCTGGCACTAAACCCATACCTGTCACCCAGCGCCTAAATACTAGGCCTCAAATTTATATCCCGCTAAATCTGTCCCTAGTGCTGTAGCTGGGCAAGTTATTTAGTGTCCGTTCAAGCACATTTCTTGTTCTGGGTTGAAATACAATTCCCAATTTAGCAATTTCATAATTGAGTGGTTTCTGCTATATCAGAGCTATTTGAAATCTATCCCTAAAAGGGTATATAATATTCAAGGTGCACATTGGGTCATTCAGAATAACTTCACACACACCCGCTACTGTGTATTTCCAAGTCTAATTCTGGCACTAAACCCATACCTGTCACCCAGCGCCTAAATACTAGGCCTCAAATTTATATCCCGCTAAATCTGTCCCTAGTGCTGTAGCTGGGCGAGTTATTTAGTGTCCGTTCAAGCACATTTCTTGTTCTGGGTTGAAATACAATTCCCAATTTAGCAATTTCATAATTTAGTGGTTTCTGCTATATCAGAGCTATTTGAAATCTATCCCTAAAAGGGTATATAATATTCAAGGTGCACATTGGGTCATTCAGAATAACTTCACACACACCCGCTACTGTGTATTTCCAAGTCTAATTCTGGCACTAAACCCATACCTGTCACCCAGCGCCTAAATACTAGGCCTCAAATTTATATCCCGCTAAATCTGTCCCTAGTGCTGTAGCTGGGCGAGTTATTTAGTGTCCGTTCAAGCACATTTCTTGTTCTGGGTTGAAATACAATTCCCAATTTAGCAATTTCATAATTTAGTGGTTTCTGCTATATCAGAGCTATTTGAAATCTATCCCTAAAAGGGTATATAATATTCAAGGTGCACATTGGGTCATTCAGAATAACTTCACACACACCCGCTACTGTGTATTTCCAAGTCTAATTCTGGCACTAAACCCATACCTGTCACCCAGCGCCTAAATACTAGGCCTCAAATTTATATCCTGCTAAATCTCTCGTTACCGCTGTCCTGTTGTGGCTGGGAAAGTTATTTAGTGTCCGTCAAAGCACATTTTTTGTTCTGGGTTGAAATACAATTCCCAATTTAGCAATTTCATAATTTAGTGGTTTCTGCTATATCAGAGCTATTTGAAATCTATCCCTAAAAGGGTATATAATATTCAAGGTGCACATTGGGTCATTCAGAATAACTTCACACACACACGCTTCTGTGCATTTCCAAGTCTAATTCTGTCACTAAATCCATACCGGTCACCCAGCGCCTAAATACTAGGCCTCAAATTTATATCCCGCTGAATTTGAATACAATACATTGGGCCAAATAATATATTTGTTGTTGTGGTGAACCATAACAATGAGAAAAACATCTAGTAAGGGACGCGGACGTGGACATGGTCGTGGACATGGTCGGACATGGTGGGTGACGTGAAGCCTCATTCTCTGCTATGACATGCAGACTGATTCTCTGCTGTCATGAAGCCAGATTGTCTGTTACGGGACCTCTCTGCTCTGCCTGTGTGCTAGGCCTAAATATATGCCAATGGACTGTTGCAGTGGTGGCTGACGTGAAGCCTCATTCTCTGCTATGACATGCAGACTAATTCTCTGCTGACATGAAGACAGATTCTCTGTTACGGGACCTCCCTCCTCTGCCTGGGTGCTGGGCCTAAATATATGCCAATGGACTGTTGCAGTGGTGGCTGACGTGAAGCCTCATTCTCTGCTATGACATGCAGACTGATTCTCTGCTGACATGAAGCCAGATCGTCTGTTACGGGACCTCTCTGCTCTGCCTGTGTGCTAGGCCTAAATATATGCCAATGGACTGTTGCAGTGGTGGGTGACGTGAAGCCTCATTCTCTGCTATGACATGCAGACTGATTCTCTGCTGTCATGAAGCCAGATTGTCTGTTACGGGACCTCTCTGCTCTGCCTGTGTGCTAGGCCTAAATATATGCCAATGGACTGTTGCAGTGGTGGGTGACGTGAAGCCTCATTCTCTGCTATGACATGCAGACTGATTCTCTGCTGACATGAAGCCAGATTGTCTGTTACGGGACCTCTCTCCTCTGCCTGTGTGCTAGGCCTAAATATATGCCAATGGACTGTTGCAGTGGTGGCTGACGTGAAGCCTCATTCTCTGCTATGACATGCAGACTAATTCTCTGCTGACATGAAGCCAGATTGTCTGTTACGGGACCTCTCTCCTCTGCCTGGGTGCTGGGCCTAAATTTATGACAATGGACTGTTGCAGTGGTGGCTGACGTGAAGCCTGATTCTCTGCTATGACATGCAGACTGATTCTCTGCTGACATGAAGCCAGATCCTCTGTTACGGGACCTCTCTCCTCTGCCTGTGTGTGTGCTGGGCCTAAATATATGCCAATGGACTGTTGCAGTGGTGGCTGACGTGAAGCCTCATTCTCTGCTATGACATGCAGACTGATTCTCTGCTGACATGAAGCCAGATTCTCTGTTACGGGACCTCTCTCCTCTGCCTGTGTGTGTGCTGGGCCTAAATATATGCCAATGGACTGTTGCAGTGGTGGCTGACGTGAAGCCTCATTCTCTGCTATGACATGCAGACTAATTCTCTGCTGACATGAAGACAGATTCTCTGTTACGGGACCTCCCTCCTCTGCCTGGGTGCTGGGCCTAAATATATGCCAATGGACTGTTGCAGTGGTGGCTGACGTGAAGCCTGATTCTCTGCTATGACATGAAGACTGATTCTCTGCTGACATGAAGCCAGATTGTCTGTTACGGGACCTCTCTCCTCTGCCTGGGTGCCGGGGCCTAAATATCTGAGAATGGACTGTTCCAGTGGTGGGTGACGGGAAGCCAGATTCTCTGCTATGGAACCTCTCTCCAATTGATTTTGGTTAATTTTTATTTATTTAATTTTTATTTTAATTCATTTCCCTATCCACATTTGTTTGCAGGGGATTTACCTACATGTTGCTGCCTTTTGCAGCCCTCTAGCTCTTTCCTGGGCTGTTTTACAGCCTTTTTAGTGCCGAAAAGTTCGGGTCCCCATTGACTTCAATGGGGTTCGGGTTCGGGACGAAGTTCGGATCGGGTTCGGATCCCGAACCCGAACATTTCCGGGATGTTCGGCCGAACTTCTCGAACCCGAACATCCAGGTGTTCGCTCAACTCTAGTAACAATAAAGTTATTTAGTTTAGGACCCCTACAGGGATTTTTGTTGGTCCACTGACCGAATGGAGTACTTGAGAATTGGGAAAGAACGCAATTCTGATAAAGGTTTTTATTTTATTTTTACACTGTACACTATGCTGTAAAATCAACCTGTTATCTTCATTCTCCAGGTCAGTACGGTTCCAACGATACCACACTTGTATAATTTTTCTTGTGTTTTAATACTGATTATTTTTTTTAAACCTCTGAGGAAATTCTTTTTTTTTTAAACCATATTCTGACCCCTAGAAATTTTGGGTAGCTCTGTGTACTGGGCTGTGTGAGGGGTCGATCTGTTCTTTTCAGTGATACCAAAAGTGTGTGCGACTTTTTGATCACTTTTTGATCAAAAAATTATTGGGTAGTTTTTATTTTTTTCCCACTACTCCATTTGCCGTATGCCATTAATATTGTTATATTTTGATAGTATGGGCATGCCCATGATGTTTATTTTTTTATTGGTTAAGTATTTTTATTTTTATTTTAAGGAAAGGGGGGTGATTAGAACTTTCAGGTTTTTAAAAAAATATATATATATTTGTAAAAACATTTTTTTTTAAACTTTTTTTAAGTCACCTTGGGTTGCCCATAGTATTCAGTGATGGCTAAATAGCCATTATTGAAGACTTCATTTGCACTATATCAATACAAGGCTGCCACCTAGTGGTCTGTATTGATATATACATCTATTTGACTCTGAAGCCGGCTTGAGGCTTCAGTCAATTAGATCTAGGTAACAGGTCCCCCGATCTCAGCCGGGGAACGCTGTTACAAGACCGGAAGCGTGCGACTTCCGGTTTCCGGTCTGCGCAGATGCCGTGGTCACATTTGACCACGGCATCTGAAAGGTAAGATGTATGCGATCAGCCTTATGTCTGATTGCAAACATGTGCCGCGGGTTTCTGCTATTTAAAATAGCAGAGACCCCCGCGGCTAAGGGGCCTGCTGCACATGCGAGCGGGCGCCATGTTTAGAGATCGAACCCATGACGTACAGCTACGTCATGGGTCCTTAAAGGGTTAAAGAGGTTGTTCGGTCCCAAAATCAAAATTATTTTTATGTGCTCTAACACCCCTCACCATCCATACATATGCTCCCAATACCTGTTTTTCATGTCCGAGCTTTCCTTTCTCCCTGGAAGACATCAGATTATCCTGGCAGATCTGTTTACTTTCTTCCCTTCTTGTTTTGTTGAATACATAACTTTATTGATACACAATCCTGGCTGCACTGCACAGTGATGAGTCACAGGCTGGACACGCCCCCACTCTGCTCTGCCTGCAGCAGCTACACTCACTACAACCCCTGTGTCCATCTTTCTGCACACAGACATGATTCTACTTCTCACCAGTGTCTAAATCCCATCACTGACCGTCCACAGGCTCTGCCCTCACCATCTCCAGAGTGTGATAAACAGCTGGAATCGGCAAGTGTATCCAATCACATCTGTATCTAATCCTAACATGTATGTGTTCCTGATACAGAGCCTGTTGTGTGCGATACTGCCTGCTGAGCTGTGTATCTAATCCCATCCTCTATGATACAGCCAGCTGAGCTGTGTATCTAATCCTATCTTGTATAATCCTGCCTGCTGAGCTGTGTATCTAAACCCTTATGCACACAACCGTATCCATTTTGTGATCCACATTTTTTGCAGTCCCATTGAGTTCTATGAATCTGAGGACCTCATTTTGATAGGTCATCAATATCAGGACCCCGGGAAAAACTGTTTTAATGGCTTTTTAACCTGTGGTCAGACTTTTCCAGTCTTAGATAACCCCTTTAATCAAACAAACTGTTAATTTGTACTATTATCATATCATACTATTATTATATCATCATTTTTAGTGTTCATGTGACTTCAAAATATTGAGGATCAGTTATGTTTTATCATAAAAATGTGCTTTTTTGGGGGAGGGTCTTCATATTATGTTATCTGCTTCTTGCTAACCTACAGAGACCAGGAGATTAAGGGATGGAATGGAGTAACACATGACAGCAGGATCCAACTACACCAGTTTATAAATCTGTTTATAATCTGTAACCGTGTGTCACGTAACGGCCCTTTGATATACAACTCAGGACAGTGGTACAGTTAAATGCTGCAGCAGGACACGGGAGCAATGTCTCCCTGCAGCATTGATCACTCTGATAAGCTTCAGGCCTAGTGTCTATAGCCTATCAGAGACTGGCACGGGCTGCGGGAATGTTACAGCTCAGAAGACAGGCCAGAAGAGGTCTGTATCCTACACCTCATTGCTGACAGCGGCATGAAGGTATTTTTTTATTTTTTATTTTGGCACACATAAAGAGGCATTTTTTGTACTGGCACACATTATAAGGAGGCTTTTTTTTGTACTGGCACACATTCTAAGAGGGCATTTTTTATACTGTTACACATTCTAAGGGGGTATTTTTCATACTGTTACACATTCTAAGGAGCATTTTTTGTACTGGCGCACATTCTAAGGGGGATTTTTTTCTACTGGCACACATTATAAGGTGGTATTATTTCTACTGTGGGCATTATGATGGGCTTTATCATTACTTTGGGACGGTGGGGAACAATATTACTAATGGGAGCACTATTATCATTAAGGACAGTCTGGGTGAAAAATATTGCTACTAGTGGGACTTTTGGGAACACTATTACTGAGGGGAGACACTATCAGTTTAGCACTATTATATTCGGGGACAGTATGCAAAGCCCAATTTCCTCCTGCTTCATGGTAATGAATCTATTTAACCCTAAATAATGCAAAAAAATGAAAAAAATCATACTTACCTGCTTCATTTGCTCTTGACGGACCGGATTATTGCTATAGGATGCCACAATCCTGTATGAACGCGGCATCTGAGGGGTACAATGATGGGGAGCAGAGCAATCAAATTTGTTAGTCAAATTTGGTGAAGCAGCCGAATCGAGTTTTCAAATACTTCGCTCATCTCTAGATATATCCTTTCTTGGCACAGTTGACTCCGGTCCTTCTCCCATAAAAAAAATGGGACTGGGTGGATATCTTGCAGCAACTTGTAGAACTGCTGTGGGGGTCAGGGCCAATGAAATGTTAAAGGAATTCACCCACCATTGTGAAATTTTCATTAGCCGACATTAGCTATTTGCTATTGTCAGCTGAGTGCAATCATACATGTCCGACATTTGTCTGTGGCTTATTTCTTGTAAAAATCATACTTTTATCATATGTAGATTTCTTCACTACCAGCAAGTTGGGCGTGTACTTACTGGAGGCTGCCGCATCTGCCGCTTCTAGACACGCCCCATCGCCTCTTGATAGACAGGGCCAGCGAGCGCTCTCCTCCTCCTGCTGGCCCCGTCTGCTGCTAAATTCCCGCGCCTGCGCCGCAACTTTCCTCGATTGGCACAGGCGTACTGAGTGAAGGACGCACGCTTGCCAGCCAGAAGAGAAGACTGCCGGCATCAGCGATAATCAACAGTCTTCTCTTCCGGGTGTAGTGTGATGTAATCGGCACAAGCGCACTGAGGAAGGAGCTGGTAAGTGCGCATCCTTAACTCAGTACGCCTGCGCCGATTGAGGAACGTTATGGCGCAGGCGTGGGAATTCAGCAGCAGATGGGGCCAGCGGGAGGAGAGCGCTCGCTGGCCCTGTCTATCAAGAGGAGATGGGGCGTGTCTAAAAGCGGCAGATGCGGCGGCTACCAGCAAGTACACGCCCAACTTGCTGGTAGTGAAGAAATTTGCATATGATAAAAGTATGATTTTTACAAGAAATAAGCCACAAAGGTCGGACATGTATGATTGCACTCAGCTGACAATAGCAAATAGCTAATGTCGGCTAATGAAAATTGCACAATGGGGGGTGACAGAAGCCCTTTAAAATAACTTACCTCAACTTCTTCTGCCACTCCTTTCTTTTCCCCGGGTTACAGAGTCACACTGTAGCCACGACAATATATCACAGTGTAACCCAGGGAAGTAAAAGGAGCTACGTATGATGTTGGTTAGGATGAGTTAAGTTTTTTCCCCACAGCAGATTATTATAATAAAATATTGCTATGCAGTATAACTACTACTACTACTGTTGGGGCAAAAAGGGGACTGGGTGGGATTTGGCATGTATAGATATGTATTGGGTGGAGCTAGAGGCGTGGCTTAGTGTAAAAAAAAATTGCCGCAACGCTGATAGTATCCCTCCTTTACCTCTTTATAAGTTGGGAGGTATATTACTGCAAATAACACAATAGCAGAACATAGAGACCAGCACAGCACCTAAGAGCTGGCAGTCTACTAAGGATATGAGAATATTCAGGAAGGTGGGGTACCACTCATGAAATTTATGCACTGGCCCACCAATATGTTAAAACGGCCCTGCGTGGACTGTGGGTCACTGGAAAAACAACTGTGACATACACTACTTTTGTCCATGGCATGGACCAAACACACCCATTAGGATTTTTGGGTCCATAGAAATCATTGACAGAACATGGACGACACCACTGACCATTGGATGGATGCTCTGGCAATCCCATTTTCACCCTAGCAGTGCATGTGGTAAAAGGATGACACTCCGAGGGCAAAAAAAAAAAACAGACACAAGGACCAACAACGCACCTTTCACAAAACTCTCAAGCATAAAACAGACAAAGACGTGTGAATAAGGCCTTTTACTGTACCTACCATATATCATATTTCCTTTAAAAACCATTCTGCATAAAAACATCACTGCTTATTGTGGAAATGTTCATCAATCTCTTAAGGTGAAGAAAGAATACCAGCCAAACTACAAGATGAAAGTGCTACTGATTGGTGCAAGGGACTCTTAAATTGGGGGTCAACCCTAAGTGACAAATGAATATTTTATGCAAGTTGGGCTATGTTCCCATGTTGGAGGGTGTCTTTAGGACCCTTGGATGCAGATTCCATCGAAAATTCCAGGCAAACTGATAGACACTAAAACTGAAACCCAGCAGACCTCATTATAGTGAATAAGGTCCATTGGGTGTCCTTGGTATTTGTCATATGATGGAACCTGCATTGTCATTATTTTCCTTTTTCTGTTCCTATAATGGAACAGAAAATGGAAATTACAGTGTAGATTTAAATGTAGGACAACTATTTATAATGCATATTTGTCATGGAGCTCATATGACAGTAGTTTTCCATTTTCAGTTTATACAGAGGCTGTATGTTGGGGTTCTGGAAGATGAATTCTTCTCAAACTTGAAGATTCACCTTCATTCATAAACATGTTCTACAACTATTATCTCCATAATACGTTTTCCATGATTGAGGATATCACTGTAAATGCTTTATTTGCTGTTGGATGTTTTCTAGATGGATCTAAGGTCTTTTTAACAATGAACACACTTTTTAAATGCACTCCACTAACATTGATGCAAGTATTGCTTCTCTGTCATTCAGCATTACCCTTGGTATTGCTCCTTGGAGGTGACACAAATCATTCTTTATTCTCCCACCTGACTTCTGTTCTTTTCTCACTTCCAGCTTGTGCCTGCTTTTATAGCTTTTAATATTCATTTGCTTTGGTGCTCTCAAGCTGCCAGGTTTTATAACACAACGGCCACGATCTGGTGCCTCAGCAGACCCTTCACTCCATCTTGGGCCCTCCCTGATTTTAATTGCTGGTGACAAGGACAGACAGTGGGTCCACATGGGATGCATTCAAAGCAGGGACCTCGGGGCTGGTGTCACAGTCACCATCCGCAAGCACAGGCACCCAAACAGACACACATACAGATGGAAACAAAAACAGAAATAATTACATTGACATTACCCAGCTTTATGCCCTTGGCTTCCCAATTCAGTTTAAAATGCATGCAACTGAACTGTTGATGCTGTTATGTCTATTTTCCCCATCTATCAGGTTATGTGCTTGTATATTGTTCTAGGGATTTCAATAATTTGTATTAAAAAAGTGTAACCTTTTTATTAAGCATAGAAAAGCTGAAAATTAGACAACATGAATGCAGGTAATAAGGGATTTATAAACCATACTTCTGCAACACTTGTCCTGGCAATTTATTAGACTCTTCAGTAGGTAAGGTTGACAATTACTCAGAGATGTCCCACCTCGTTTGAGGTACTATACATTTGAGGGATGTATACTCTTTCATATTTCCAAAGCATCTCATGAATCCAGAGGGAGAAAAAGCTGTCTGGTTTGAGGTTGCTTGGGAGCAGCACCTATACAAGCGGACAGACAACGCGGGTTTGTGAGAGTTCGCTTGTTTGATTTCAAGTGTGTGTTTGTATTAATTGTGTGATTTAAGATTCAGGGACTTTAGAAGGGTACTACAGTAAGTCAGTTTCTTATCTCTGCACTGTATGGCATATTTTTTTTTTCTTCTATTTTCTTGTGTCAGATGAGGTTTAACACTGACAAATGTAAGGTTATGCACATGGGAAGGAATAATGCAAGTCACCCGTACATACTAAATGGTAAAATACTGGGTAACACTGACATGGAAAAGGAATTTTAGTGAACAGCAAACTAAGCTGTAAAAACCAGTGTCAGGCAGCTGCTGCCAAGGCCAATAAGATAATGGGTTGCATCAAAAGGGGTATAGATGCCCGTGATGAGAACATAGTCCTGCCACTTTACAAATCACTAGTCAGACCACACATGGAGTACTGTGTACAGTTCTAGGATCCTGTGAACAAGGCAGACATAGCAGAGCTGGAGAGGGTCTAGAGGAGGGCAAATAAAGTAATAACTGGAATGGGTGGACTACAGTACCCTGAAAGATTATCAAAATTAGGGTTATTCGCTTTAGAAAAAAGACGACTGAGGGGAGATCTAGTAACTATGTATAAATATATCAGGGGTCAGAGATCTCTTCCGTCATCTATTCATACCCAGGACTGTGACGAGGGGACATCCTCTACGTCTGGAGGAAAGAAGGTTTCTACACAAACATAGAGTTATTCTAGTGAGTTATTCTGATTGCCTGATTGGAGTCGGAAGGAATTTTTTCCGCTAAAGTGAGGAATTGGATTGGCTTCTACCTCACAGGTTTTTTTTTGCCTTCCTCTGGATCAACTTGCAGGATAACACGCTGAACTGGATGGATAGATGTCTTTTTTCAGCCTTATAAACTATGTTACTATGTTACTTAGATGTACGATAGCAGGATTGAATGTGTCCTTGTTTGTGCAATGTGTTGAAAAGGTTTGTAGGTTTTGCTGAAGTCTTATGTGAAACTCTAGATATCAGACACAGGGGTGAGTAAATTTGCAAAACATGTTTTGCTTCAATAGCATATCTGTAATGGGCATATTTTCGATTAAGGTATGGCCAAATTTTTTTCAGTAGCAGCAATGTGGATTAGATTCAAGCAAATCACCAGTGTTGAGCGAATCAAAGAACCGAAGCGGAATTAAATCCGAAGTTTAGAAAAAATTTGAGTTGCCACAAAGTTGAATTTCCTTGCACTTTGTGGTAATCTAAATTCTAAAATGGCTGATGCACGTGTTACAAAGTGAAAGTAAAAAGACCAGGAACGCCATATGACTAGAGTTGAACGAACACCTGGATGTTCGGGTTCGAGAAGTTCGGCCGAACTTCCCGAAAATGTTCGGGTTCGGGATCCGAACCCGATCCGAACTTCATCCCAAACCCGAACCCCATTGAAGTCAATGGGGACCCGAACTTTTCGGCACTAAAACGGCTGTAAAACAGCCCAGGAAAGGGCTAGAGGGCTGCAAAAGGCAGCAACATGTAGGTAAATCCCCTGCAAACAAATGTGGATAGGGAAATGAATTAAAATAAAAATTAAATAAATAAAAATTAACCAAAATCAATTGGAGAGAGGTCCCATAGCAGAGAATCTGGCTTCCCGTCACCCACCACTGGAACAGTCCATTCTCAGATATTTAAGCCCCGGCACCCAGGCAGAGGAGAGAGGTCCCGTAACAGAGAATCTGGCTTCATGTCAGCAGAGAATCAGTCTTCATATCATAGCAGAGAATCAGGCTTCACGTCACCCACCACTGCAACAGTCCATTTTCATAAATTTAGGCCCAGCACCCAGGCAGAGGAGAGAGGTCCCGTAACAGACAATCTGGCTTCATGTCAGCAGAGAATCAGTCTTCATGTCATAGCAGAGAATCAGACGTCATGTCACCCACCACTGCAACAGTCCATTTTCATAAATTTAGGCCCAGCACCCAGGCAGAGGAGAGAGGTCCTGTAACAGACAATCTGGTTTCATGTCAGCAGAGAATTAGTCTGCATGTCATAGCAGAGAATCAGGCTTCACGTCAGCCACCAATGCAACAGTCCATTGTCAGATATTTAGGCCCAGCACCCAGGCAGAGGAGAGAGGTCCCGTAACAGACAATCTGGCTTCATGTCAGCAGAGAATCAGTCTGCATGTCATAGCAGAAAATCAGGCTTCACGTCAGCCACCACTGCAACAGTCCATTGTCAGATATTTAGGCCCAGCACCCAGGCAGAGGAGAGAGGTCCCGTAACAGACAATCTGGCTTCATGTCAGCAGAGAATTAGTCTGCATGTCATAGCAGAGAATGAGGCTTCACGTCAGCCACCACTGCAACAGTCCATTGGCATATATTTAGGCCCAGCACCCAGGCAGAGGAGAGAGGTCCCGTAACAGAGGATCTGGCTTCATGTCAGCAGAGAATCAGTCTGCATGTCATAGCAGAAAATCAGGCTTCACGTCAGCCACCACTGCAACAGTCCATTGTCAGATATTTAGGCCCAGCACCCAGGCAGAGGAGAGAGGTCCCGTAACAGAGGATCTGGCTTCATGTCAGCAGAGAATTAGTCTGCATGTCATAGCAGAGAATCAGGCTTCACGTCACCCAACATTGGAACAGTCCATTGGCATATATTTAGGCCCTGGCACCCAGACAGAGGAGAGGTTCATTCAACTTTGGGGAGCCTTGCAATATAATGGTAAAATGAAAATAAAAATAGGATTGAATGAGGAAGTGCCCTGGAGTCCAATAATATATGGTTAAGGGGAGGTAGTTAATGTGTAATCTGGACAAGGGACGGACAGGTCCTGTGGGATCCATGCCTGGTTCATTTTTATGAACGTCAGCTTGTCCACATTGGCTGTAGACAGGCGGCTGCGTTTGTCTGTAATGACACCCCCTGCCGTGCTGAATACACGTACAGACAAAACGCTGGCCGCCGGGCAGGCCAGCACCTCCAAGGCATAAAAGGCTAGCTCTGGCCACGTAGACAATTTAGAGACCCAGAAGTTGAATGGGGCCGAACCATCAGTCAGTACGTGGAGGGGTGTGCACACGTACTGTTCCACCATGTTAGTGAAATGTTGCCTCCTGCTAACACGTTGCGTATCAGGTGGTGGTGCAGTTAGCTGTGGCGTGTTGACAAAAGTTTTCCACATCTCTGCCATGCTAACCCTGCCCTCAGAGGAGCTGGCCGTGACACAGCTGCCTTGGCGACCTCTTGCTCCTCCTCTGCCTTGGCCTTGGGCTTCCACTTGTTCCCCTGTGACATTTGGGAATGCTCTCAGTAGCGCGTCTACCAACGTGTGCTTGTACTCGCGCATCTTCCTATCACGCTCCAGTGCAGGAAGTAAGGTGGGCACATTGTCTTTGTAGCGTGGATCCAGCAGGGTGGCAACCCAGTAGTCCGCACAGGTTAAAATGTGGGCAACTCTGCTGTCGTTGCGCAGGCACTGCAGCATGTAGTCGCTCATGTGTGCCAGGCTGCCCAGGGGTAAGGACAAGCTGTCCTCTGTGGGAGGCGTATCGTCATCGTCCTGCCTTTCCCCCCAGCCACGCACCAGTGATGGACCCGAGCTGCGTTGGGTGCCACCCCGCTGTGACCATGCTTCATCCTCATCCTCCTCCACCTCCTCCTCATCCTCGTCCTCCTCGTCCTCCAGTAGTGGGCCCTGGCTGGCCACATTTGTACCTGGCCTCTGCTGTTGCCAAAAACCTCCCTCTGAGTCACTTCGAAGAGACTGGCCTGAAAGTGCTAAAAATGACCCCTCTTCCTCCTCCTCCTCCTCCTGGGCCACCTCCTCTTCCATCATCGCCCTAAGTGTTTTCTCAAGGAGACATAGAAGTGGTATTGTAACGCTGATAACGGCGTCATCGCCACTGGCCATGTTGGTGGAGTACTCGAAACAGGGCACACAGGTCTCGCATGGAGGCCCAGTCATTGGTGGTGAAGTGGTGCTGTTCTGTAGTGCGACTGACCCGTGCATGCTGCAACTGAAACTCCACTATGGCCTGCTGCTGCTCGCACAGTCTGTCCAGCATGTGCAAGGTGGAGTTCCACCTGGTGGGCACGTCGCATATGAGGCGGTGAGCGGGAAGGCCGAAGTTATGCTGTAGCGCAGACAGGCGAGCAGCAGCAGGATGTGAACGCCGGAAGCGCGAACAGACGGCCCGCACTTTATGCAGCAGCTCTGACATGTCGGGGTAGTTGTGAATGAACTTCTGCACCACCAAATTCAGCACATGCGCCAAGCAAGGGATGTGCGTCAAATTGACTAGTCCCAGAGCTGCAACGAGATTTCGCCCATTATCACACACCACCAGGCCGGGCTTGAGGCTCACCGGCAGCAACCACTCGTAGGTCTGTTGTTCTATACCCCGCCACAACTCCTGTGCGGTGTGGGGCCTGTCCCCCAAACATATGAGTTTCAGAATGGCCTGCTGACGTTTACCCCGGGCTGTGCTGAAGTTGGTGGTGAAGGTGTGTGGCTGACTGGATGAGCAGGTGGAAGAAGAGGAGGAGGAAGCCGAGAAGGAGGAGGTGGCAACAGGAGGCAAAGAATGTTGCCCTGCGATCCTTGGCGGCGGAAGGACGTGCGCCAAACAGCTCTCCGCCTGGGGCCCAGCTGCCACTACATTTACCCAGTGTGCAGTTAGGGAGATATAGCGTCCCTGGCCGTGCTTACTGGTCCACGTATCTGTGGTTAGGTGGACCTTGCTACAGATGGCGTTGCGCAGTGCACACTTGATTTTATCGGATACTTGGTTGTGCAGGGAAGGCACGGCTCTCTTGGAGAAGTAGTGGGGCTGGGAACAACATACTGTGGGACAGCAAGCGACATGAGCTGTTTGAAGCTGTCTGTGTCCACCAGCCTAAATGACAGCATTTCATAGGCCAGTAGTTTAGAAATGCTGGCATTCAGGGCCAGGGATCGAGGGTGGCTAGGTGGGAATTTACGCTTTCTCTCAAATGTTTGTGAGATGGAGAGCTGAACGCTGCCGTGTGACATGGTTGAGACGCTTGGTGACGGAGGTGGTGGTGGTGTTGGTGGTACATCCCCTGTTTGCTGGGCGGCAGGTGCCAACGTTCCTCCAGAGGCGGAGGAAGAGGCCGAGGCGGCAGCAGCAGAATAGGCCGAGGCGGCAGCAGCAGAAGAGGTAGCAGGGGGAGCCTGAGTGACTTCCTTGGTTTTAAGGTGTTTACTCCACTGCAGTTCTTGCTTTGCATGCAGGTGCCTGGTCATGCAGGTTGTGCTCAGGTTCAGAACGTTAATGCCTTGCTTCAGGCTCTGATGGCACAGCGTGCAAACCACTCGGGTCTTGTCGTCAGCACATTGTTTGAAGAAGTGCCATGCCAGGGAACTCCTTGAAGCTGCCTTTGGGGTGCTCGGTCCCAGATGGCGGCGGTCAGTAGCAGGCGGAGTCTCTTGGCAGCGGGTGTTCTGCTTTTGCCCACTGCTCCCTCTTTTGCTACGCTGTTGGCTCGGTCTCACCACTGCCTCTTCCTCCGAACTGTGAAAGTCAGTGGCACGACCTTCATTCCATGTGGGGTCTAGGACCTCATCGTCCCCTGCATCGTCTTCCACCCAGTCTTGATCCCTGACCTCCTGTTCAGTCTGCACACTGCAGAAAGACGCAGCAGTTGGCACCTGTGTTTCGTCATCATCAGAGACATGCTGAGGTGGTATTCCCATGTCCTCATCATCAGGAAACATAAGTGGTTGTGCGTCAGTGCAGTCTATGTCTTCCACCGCTGGGGAAGGGCTAGGTGGATGCCCTTGGGAAACTCTGCCAGCAGAGTCTTCAAACAGCATAAGAGACTGCTGCATAACTTGAGGCTCAGACAGTTTCCCTGATATGCATGGGGGTGATGTGACAGACTGATGGGGTTGGTTTTCAGGCGCCATCTGTGCGCTTTCTGCAGAAGACTGGGTGGGAGATAATGTGAACGTGCTGGATCCACTGTCGGCCACTCAATTGACTAATGCCTGTACCTGCTCAGGCCTTACCATCCTTAGAACGGCATTGGGCCCCACCATATATCGCTGTAAATTCTGGCGGCTACTGGGACCTGAGGTAGTTGGTACACTAGGACGTGTGGATGTGGCAGAACGGCCACGTCCTCTCCCAGCACCAGAGGGTCCACTAACACCACCACGACCATGTCCACGTCCGCGTCCCTTACTAGATGTTTTCCTCATTGTTATGGTTCACCACAACAACAAAAATATTATTTGGCCCAATGTATTGTATTCAAATTCAGCTGAATATAAATTTGAGGCCTAGTATTTAGGCGCTGGGTGACCGGTAAGGATTTAGTGACAGAATTAGACTTGGAAATGCACAGTAGCGTGTGTGTGAAGTTATTCTGAATGACCCTATGTGCACCTTGAATATTATATACCCTTTTAGGGATAGATTTCAAATAGCTCTGATATAGCAGAAACCACTAAATTATGAAATTGCTAAATTGGGAATTGTATTTCAACCCTGAACAAAAAATGTGCTTTAACGGACACTAAATAACTTGCCCAGCCACAACAGTACAGCGGTAACGACAGATTTAGCGGGATATAAATTTGAGGCCTAGTATTTAGGCGCTGGGTGACCGGTATGGATTTAGTGACAGAATTAGACTTGGAAATGCACAGTAGCGTGTGTGTGAAGTTATTCTGAATGACCCTATGTGCACCTTGAATATTATATACCCTTTTAGGGATAGATTTCAAATAGCTCTGATATAGCAGAAACCACTAAATTATGAAATTGCTAAATTGGGAATTGTATTTCAACCCTGAACAAAAAATGTGCTTTAACGGACACTAAATAACTTGCCCAGCCACAACAGTACAGCGGTAATGACAGATTTAGCGGGATATAAATTTGAGGCCTAGTATTTAGGCGCTGGGTGACCGGTATGGATTTAGTGACAGAATTAGACTTGGAAATACACAGTAGCATGTGTGTGAAGTTATTCTGAATGACCCTATGTGCACCTTGAATATTATATACCCTTTTAGGGATAGATTTCAAATAGCTCTGATATAGCAGAAACCACTAAATTATGAAATTGCTAAATTGGGAATTGTATTTCAACCCAGAACAAAAAATGTGCTTTGACGGGCACTAAATAACTTGCCCATCCACAACAGGACAGCGGTAACGACAGATTTAGCGGGATATAAATTTGAGGCCTAGTATTTAGGCGCTGGGTGACCGGTATGGATTTAGTGACAGAATTAGACTTGGAAATGCACAGTAGCGTGTGTGTGAAGTTATTCTGAATGACCCTATGTGCACCTTGAATATTATATACCCTTTTAGGGATAGATTTCAAATAGCTCTGATATAGCAGAAACCACTAAATTATGAAATTGCTAAATTGGGAATTGTATTTCAACCCAGAACAAAAAATGTGCTTTGACGGACACTAAATAACTTGCCCATCCACAACAGGACAGCGGTAACGACAGATTTAGCGGGATATAAATTTGAGGCCTAGTAATTAGGCGCTGGGTGACCGGTATGGATTTACTAACAGAATTAGACTTGGAAATGCACAGTAGCGTGTGTGTGAAGTTATTCTGAATGACCCTATGTGCACCTTGAATATTATATACCCTTTTAGGGATAGATTTCAAATAGCTCTGATATAGCAGAAACCACTAAATTATGAAATTGCTAAATTGGGAATTGTATTTCAACCCTGAACAAAAAATGTGCTTTGACGGACACTAAATAACTTGCCCAGCCACAACAGTACAGCGGTAACGACAGATTTAGCGGGATATAAATTTGAGGCCTAGTATTTAGGCGCTGGGTGACCGGTATGGATTTAGTGACAGAATTAGACTGGGATATGGCCAAAAAATAACCACACTATTGCTGGTTAAATGCACTTGGTGTGACAGCTTGACAAACCACACTACTGAGGGTTAAATGCACTTGGTGACGGGCGCAGCTTGCCCCTGATGTAGTATATGGCCAAAAAATGAACAGACTATTGCTGGTTAAATGCACTTGGTGTGACAGTTTCACCCTGATGTAGGCTTTAGCCAAAAAACAACCACACCATTGAGGGTTAAATGCACTTGGTGACAGGCGCTGCTTGCCCCTGATGTAGTATATGGCCAAAAAATAAACCGACTATTGCTGGTTAAATGCACTTGGTGTGACAGCTTCACCCTGATGTAGGCTTTAGCCAAAAAACAACCACACCATTGAGGGTTAAATGCACTTGGTCGCAGCTTGGATGCACTTGGTCGCAGCACCGCACAAGACACAAAATGGCCGCCGATCACCCCAGAAAAAAGTGACTGACAAACGGTCTGGGCAGCCTAAAAACAGTGAGCAATTGAATTTCAGCAGCTCAATGATGCACAGCTGCAGATCGATCGATTAATCAAGTCCTTTGGAGGAGTTAATCTGCCTAATCTCGCCCTACTGTCGCAGCCGCAACCTCTCCCTACGCTAATCAGAGCAGAGTGACGGGCGGCGCTATGTGACTCCAGCTTAAATAGAGGCTGGGTCACACGGTGCTCTGGCCAATCACAGCCATGCCAATAGTAGGCATGGCTGTGACGGCCTCTTGGGGCAAGTAGTATGACGCTTGTTGATTGGCTGCTTTGCAGCCTTTCAAAAAGCGCCAAGAAAGCGTCACGAAAGCGCCAAGAAAGCGACGAACACCGAACCCGAACCCGGACTTTTATGAAAATGTCCGGGTTCGGGTCCGTGTCACGGACACCCCAAAATTCGGTACGAACCCGAACTATACAGTTCGAGTTCGCTCATCCCTACATATGACCCATTATGCCGTGCAGCCAGTCAGCAGATAGCTATCCCCTGTGATTCCACAGCCCTATAAAAAGCTTCACCCGCACAGTCTCCCTGATTTCACTGTGAGCTGAGCTTAGGGAAAGACATGATAAGCGCTTATACACTAGCGACAGTGTTGCAGAAAGCTATTCATTGTAGAATATTGGAAAAGGAGAATGAAGGGACAGTGTAGGGAGATTGTAGTGAGAGCATAGGGCGACTGCAGGGTTAGTGCAGGTTGAGTGTAATTGCTGTCTGCTGTCACGAGTTGGAGGTCCCAGGAGAGACCTCTGCATCGTCGAGCAAAAACATACAGCAATACGGTACAGTCACAACAGAGTTTATTGCACAAACAGAATCCAAGGAGGGAAACACAGGGAAATTGAGAGCTCTATGTACCGTCCGCACAGTGGGAGGAAAACCCCCACTGCGCCACTGTCTAGTAATACTCCAGAGGGGCTTGACTAAGCAACTCCTGGTATTCACTAGGGCCCCAGATGGTAGGGTTAGGCTTTGCCGCAGGGAGTTGCCAGGGTCCACTCTGGAGCGTGAACTAGACAGTGACAACAGGAGCAAACGGACAACAGGTACCAGAAGGTACCAACGGTACATAGGCAAACATAACAAACAGGCAACTAAAAACACAAGCAGGAGTTCACACAAGGGAACAGGAGTGACAATGAGCAGAGAAGGACTAGCTCCACCAGTGGTATACTGTGTGGCCTTGCCCATAGCACTCTGCAGCAAGGCACGCTGCAGCAAGGGCTTGCTGAACAGAGACATATGAATACACACAAGGTGACTCAAACATAACTGGCAGAACAGATAACAAAAACACAGGAAAGAGGACGTCAATGAACAAGTAGGAAACCCACAGAGAACAGACAGACACGGATCCCATGGGTCAGCAGCATGGGAGAGTAAGTACAAACAAGGAGCAGGACAAGACAACACACACCAGGAGAGCTGACCCAGAACCGAGAAAACCTCAGCCTTATATACAGGTTCCATGGGTGTAGCAGAGAGGCCACACCCATGGAGCAGACGGAGAGGACTAACTCCAGATAGGAACACAGGGGAGTTAACCCATAAAGAATCACAAAGAACACACAGAAACAAAACTGCAGCGAGGAGCGCCGAACGAGCAAGGACGGAAGGTCACAGCCAGAGATAGTGGCTGTGACATCTGCATCTTGTTGAACCACTGCAACATAATCTGTTAGTTTATATATAGAATTACTGTGCCTCAGTATTAAAGGGCGGTCTAATATATTTCCTTCTGCATATTGTTGAACTACTGGTACATTTGCAGTTAAGCTCTTAGGGGGTCATTTATTAAGACCAGCATTTTAGACGTCTGTCTTAAAGCCCTATAGCTGGTGGTGGATCGCCGAAGTTATGTAGAGGCACCGCCCTCTTCATAACTTTGGCGGATCATCCGCCACTTCTAAATATAGGACCACTTCCTAGCTGTCTTACATTTAGACCTTTTTCTATGCCTAAAAATGGTAAATGAGATAGGCCTACAGGTCCATCCCCACCCACGACAAACCCACTTTATTTTACCTGGCGTGAGCAGGAAAAACTCGTAGATTGTGGCATATTAGGCATATTTTAGCTTGATAAATGAACCCCTTAGTTTATATATAGAATTACTGTGCTTCAGTATTAAAGGGCAGTCTAATATATTACCATGTGCATCTTGTTTAACTGTTGGCACATTTGCAGTTAATCTCTTAGTTTATATATATAGAATTACAGTGCCTCAGTATTAAACGGTGGTCTAATATATCACCGTGTGCATCTTGTTCAACTGCTGACACAATCCCCATTAATCTGTTGGATTATACATAGAAGTACTGTGCCTCAGTATGAAAGGGGCGGTCTAATATATTGCCGCATGCATCTTGTTCAACTGCTGCGATATTCAAAGTTAATCACTGATATTACTGATTCAGTTACTGTACGCTATGGCCAACAGATAGTTGCATGGGCCCTCCAAAGGCCAGAGCTGCTGCTGTCATCCAGCGGTTGTGTTTTGACCAACAATCCAGCAATACTGGAATGGTTGACTCGCTCTTCAACATCATCCCAGAGGACACAGATACACACAGCCAGGAATCTGTGGGTTCCTCTGACACCAAGCTTAGTTGGCATGGCCCAGGAACTGCCTCTGTGCCCTCACCTGTCCTGAACCTGCCTCTTTTGCTGCTCCTTCTCCTAGCTATATAATGAAAACTGCTGTTTCTGTTCCGCTTTTCATTTAGAATGAGAACAGTAAGCAGTTACAGACCAGCACAGACTTGGAGGAGAGGTCTGCTGCAGACTCCTCTAGGCGTGCAACTCCAGATGATGACAGTCTGGTGGGAGCATATGTTGCAAGAGATCAGGGACGTGCCTAAGATACAGGTGAGGGTGACAGAAGTAAAGACCAAACAGATGTAGATGATGATGTAGCCGACCGCATGTAGGAGCCAGGTGAAGTGGGGGCATCGTCATCATTAGGGGATTAGGATATGTGGGCAGAAGATGAGGCACGGCCAGGATGCTAATGTTGGCACAATGGCCTGCATCATCACATGAAGCGTCACCATAATGTGGCATGGGAAAACCATGCCACTCATTTAGTGTTACAGCCTGATGCAGCAATCGCTGAATCTCCCACCAGCCCACACCCCCTCTGCAGCAGTGATGGCTCGACAATGTCAGCAGAAGGAAGCCGTCATTTTGCTCCTGATGCTCCTTATCACTTGATTCGATAGCAATTGATCACCAAGGCGATTGAATAAAGGCAACAGTATGTGTGTACTCATCCAACAGCACAGAAGCTTAATGAGCACCTGGCTAAGTTGCTGGAACCACAGTCCCTCCCTTTCCATTTAGTTGACTCTCATGTACGTTGAGCAGAAGGTGGGCCAGTTCTTGGGCCTCTCAGTGTCTGGTACAGTTCACTCCAGTGCTGACATATGGAGTTGCAACTATGGTCATGGACCCAGCCCACTGGGTAAATGGCCTTCCTGGGATCGGCACAACACCAACTTGGCCAGGTCATAGCAATGTCGCCTCAGCGTTGTAATATGGGATTATAAGCGATGGGATTTTTGCGCCAATGTCCTCCTCTGCCTTTTCATCCTCCACCTTCTCCTCACCCTCCATTCTAGGCACAGTTCACAGTGGTCTTCTAGCATATCACCGGTGTTGTCACGTGGTTCTGCACCTGGTCAACCTTGGTGAACAGAGCCACTCCGGGGAAAAAACTTCACGTCATCAATAAAGAAATTAAAATCCTTGCCAACTGGAGATAGGAACCATGGTTACTATGGGAGGAACATTTTGTCCGCACTGCATCAGGGAGAGCTGTCCCATGCACCCTGCATGGCGCACGTCTTTAATCTCATTATCAACTGGTTTCTTAAGTCTTCCACTGAAATACAAGAGCTGTTAAAAATGTCCAGGAAACCTTGCATGCACTTTAGCCAGTCTTACCGTGCAAAACACACCCTCCTTTAGCTGCAAAGGCAAAATGCTCTTCTACAACATTGTCTGATAATTGACGTTTCCACCTGTTGGAACTCCACAGCCCATATGTTAGACCACCTGTACAAGCAGAGACAAGCAGTGCTGCAGACAGACAGATCTACTCCCCTGTGTAACTTCCACGTTAGCCAGTGGCAGCTCATGCGTGACACATGCCATTTGCTCAGAGCATGAGGAGCTGGAAGGCGACAACAAAGACGACGCAATTGACCCTGACATTCCTCCGAGTCACTTGCGTAAATGGCCAGATACATGCTGTCATGTTTGTGTAGTGATAGCCACACTGTCAGGCAGGGGCGTTGCTAGGTTAAAACATTCGGGGCCTGGGCCCCTGATGTTTTGTCCCAGGCCCCGAATGTCCTGCCTGCCTGCTAGATACAACTGTATTGCCATCCTCATGACAGCAATGCAATTGAATCTAATACACTGGAAGATCTGAAGGACCTGTGGCGACATCACAAGTCATGTGACCAGAAAAATAGGCAGTGGTTGAGAAGTACCTGCGATGATGTCCCCATCATGTGACCAGTGCAGGAGAGGACAGCAGTGAAGAGGAGAAGACCTGGGGGAAGAAGCTGTGGTGAGATCTGCTACATGAGGAGAGGTAAGTGAAGGGAGAGGCAGAGCAATGCTGGGAGTTGTGGTAATTTAACTGGGACTGTATGTTAGGGCTGAAGGGAGGGATGTTATTTACATGGGACTGTGTGTTGGAGGTGGCTTGGGAGGGGGTCATGTTATTTACATGGGGCTGTATGTTGATGGCGGCTGTGGGAGGGAGTGATGCTATTTACATGGGACTGAGTGTTGAGGGGGCAATGTTATTTACATGGGACTGTATGTTGAAGGTGGCTGATGGGGGGAAATTATGCTATTTACATGGGACTGCATGTTGAGGGGGTGATGTTTCCATGAGATTGCATGTTGGAGGTGGCTGAAGAGGAGGTGATGTTATTTACATGGGACTGTATTTTGGAGGGGGCTGGAGAGATGGTGTGATGTTATTTACATGGCACTCTATGGTAGAGAGAAGGAAATAGTGTTATTTACACGGGGCTGTATGTTGGAGGGGCTGAAGGGAGGGGAGAGATGTTATTGACATAGGACTGTATTTTGGAGGGGGAAGGAGAGATGGTGTGATGTTATTTACATGGGCCTTTATGGTGGACAGAGGAATATAATTACAGGGGGCACTGCAGGGGCCACTATAAATACTGGGGGCACTTCAGGGTGACCATTATAACAGTAGGGGCATTATAAATACTGGGGGCACTGTATGGGTATTATAAATCCAGAGAACATTCGGCATTCTTATTACTACTGGGGTCTTTATAGGAGGGACATATGGATCTGCATTATTTCTACTAAGAGCACTATGGGGGCCTTATTACTACTGAGGGGTCTGTAGAGAGCTTTATTACCACTAGGGAAAAAACAGGGGGCCTTATTTCTACTGGGGGCTCTGTCAGGGTATTATTGATACTGGAGGGCTCTTCTACTAATGGGGGCACTCTTGGGGAGCATTATCACTGTTGGGGGCACTGTAGGGGGTAGTATTACTAATGGGGGCATTCTAGATGGAAATTACTATTGGTGGGACTATGAGGAGTACTATTACTCTGGGGGCACTCATATTTCTTCAGGATAGTATTTGGGGGTATTGAGGAGCACAGCAAGCAGCAGAATAACACTGTGGGGACTCCAGGTTGGGGGATGATGATGATGATAGAAATATGCGGAAGCTAAGATGTCTGTGTGTCACGCTCTGCAGAGACGAGGCGCAGCTGAGAGAAGTTATACGAACCTAATGGAGAAGATAATGACAGAGAAGATCTACATCTGAGGAGACGTCACCTGGGGCCCTGGATGTGACAGGTATGTGCTGCTGTATAGCAAGTACAGCAAAATGCGGTGTGTGGGGGGAGACTTAGAGAACTGGGTTATATTAATTGGGGCTTGGGCCCGGATCTTTTGAGTTTCTAGCAACGCCCCTGCTGTCAGGATATGGCAGAGGGAAGACTACTGGCTATCCACATTGTTATACCCTCGCTACTGGTCAAAAATGGGGGCATTTTTTAGACCTTCTGAAAGGGATCAAAAATGGACTACTATAGAAACCCTCTGCACTCACGCTCCACTGCCATGTCTGGTGGTGGTGGTGGCGTGTATTTGGTACAGGAGCAGCACCAGCTCCATATGCAGCAACTTCAGTCTGGAGTCTATGATGATTTTTTTCAGCCACCTACTGAAGAAACCACCAAGCAGCAGCAGCTGGACATGCAGCAGAACCAGCAGGTGGTGGCAAACTTGAACTGCACGCTGTTACTAATGATCCAAGATCCCCTGGACTACTAAGCATGCAAACTTGAAGTGTGGCCACAACTGGCTGAGTTTGCCATGGGCATGCTTTCCTGCCCAGCCAGTAGTGTGGCATCAGAGCAGGTGTTTAGTGCGACGAGGGGCATAGTTACCCCTAAGAGAACTAGTCTTTCCTCCCAAAATGTTGAGAGACTAACCTTCATAAAGATGAATCAGGCGTGGCTCAACCCGTGTTTCCAGATGCCGGTGCCTGATGCAACAGAATAAATTGGTCTGCCACTAATGATCATACTGTAGTACTGTAGTGTGCTGGCACATCGGAATATTCTGCAAAATGGGCTATTACTTCTGACCACATTCTGCTGCCACCATTCTGATGCTGCCACCCACCTACTACCTCTCCTGCCATTCCTACAATGGGGCTTCTTGGCCTACTGACATGTACATGTTACATTTTTAAAGGAATATGCATGCCACTGTGCCTCGCTATCACACTGCTGTTTTTGGGTTCTGCTACTACTGTGATCTGCCACCATCGTGTGCTGTATGCCACTGCTGCTATCCCTCCTCCTCACTGTGTCATGGGGCCATTATTGTCACTTCCACTGCTGCTACTCCCACCCCCCATTCTGTCATGAGGTGACTATTGTCCCTGTTACTGACACTGGTGGTGGCCGCATCCCCACTCTGTTATGGGGCCACTATTGTCTCTGTTACTGCCACTGCGTTGGCCCCCATCCCCACTGGGTTATGGGGCCACTATTATCTCTGTTACTGCCACTGCATTGGCCCCCATCCCCACTGGTTTATGGGGCCACTATTGTCCCTGTTTGTCCATGTTGACAACTCCCTTTATTTTTCTGTTCTTCTGATCTGTCAAAAGAACAGAGGGAAAAAAAGGATCCTGTATTTTGAGCATCCATCCATAAGGCCTCTTTCACATGGTCAGTATTTGTAAGCCAAAAGAAGGAGTGGGTTCAAGACATGGATGAGATGCTATTTCCAATACATTTTATACCTGTTTCGACCCACTCCTGTTTTGGCTTACAAATACTGACCATGTGAAAGAGATCATTAAAGTCCAGCATTCAGGACTTTTTACCTTGTTAAAAAAAACTGATCTCAGATGTAAATGGCCAAAACAGATGCAAATTGAGCATATGGCCTCTTTCACACAGTTAGTATTTTGCATCAGTATTTGTAAGCCAAAAGCAGGAGTAGGTCCAAAACACAGAAGAGATGCAAATATTTATATTACATTGTATCTCTGTTTTGGACCTTCTCCTGATTTTGACTTAGAATTACTGATCAATAGTGTTGAGCGGGAGGTGCGATATTTTGAAATCGAATATTCGTCATTATTGTATTTATCGCGATTAATATGCGATTTAATCATTCGCATATTGCGATTTTTAAGCTTAGAATTAGAAGTTATAAATTATAACTTCTAATTGCCTTATAACTTAATAATAAGGCAACTTTCCTATTCTTTAATCTTGGAGATCTAGATTTTTGCTAATAAAAGAATCAAGATAGCAAAGTATTCTTTATTCTACTTCAACGAAGATAGCGAAGTATTTTCTACATCAACGAAGATAGCGATGTATTCTACATCTTCCTCAATTTACAATTTAAGTTATTATCGCATTAAGCGATAATGACAACTGCGTAATTATCGAGTAAAGCGATATATCTTCCTATGTTGTCCCAATACAGCATTGAAATCCTCCACAAAAGATAGCATAACACCGTATTAAAGTTACTATCGCATTACGCGATAATGACAACTACGTGATTATCGAGTAAGGCGATTTATCTCCCTATAACGAATATAGTACTATATCTAAGAATAGTGGATTATAAAAGTTGGATTCGCAATGCGGTTAATAATAATAGCAAATATTATCGCATTGCGATTACAAATTAGCACTGCTAGATTCCATATTCGTTAACTTCGTTAATTCTAGCAAGCTGACCCATTCCATTAGAGACCCAGCAGCAGCTACAAGTTAAAATCGCAATGCAATTAATATAACTTGAATTAATCGCATTGCGATTTCAACTTAGACCTCGTTTACTAAATTACTTTAAATTAGCGAGAATGACGAATATATTTATTTGTCAAACGAAATATTCTCCATCTTCGCTAATTCAAGAAAGCCAACGATTGTAAACCAGGTACAAGTTAAAATCGTTATGCGATTTATTCAAGTTATATTATTCGCATTGCGATTGCAACTTGATTCTCACATCCGACAGTACATTCTAGAATGGAGGCATTCCCATGGTGATGGGGACGCTCCATGCGCACGGGAAGTAGATAGAGGCGGCAACGGGCACTGACTTGAGCGGGCACTGAGCAGGGAATCCTCTCTTAAAAGTACTGCTTTTGGACAAAGCTAGGGTAACAATTTAAAAAAACTAAAACGAATATTCGAAATAACGAATATATAGCACTATATTCAAAATATTTGTGAATTAGTGAAGTGCCAATATTCGCTTAAAAATTTCGATATTCGAATATTCTCGCTCAACACTACTGATCAAATATTGACCGTCTGAATAGTATATCTATAAAACAGATGTGTTATAAAACAACCAGGTGTATATAAGGTTCACACCTCATTAGGGGTATGCTGTATGTCAGAGGTATACGTATTCCTTGATGTATACCTCTGATGTATGCCAGTATATAGCCATACAGTGATATATGTTGGTCATTGCCTACAATGGTAAAACGTAAACTGCATTATATACTTTTTGTGCGGTGGCAAGCTGTATAGGAAAACTGCAATAAGTTACACTTTGCTATATGGTAAAAATAGAAAGTATGCCATCACATACCACTCAACAGACGCCAAAAAGACATTATTTTGTCCATCATTGCCTATTAGTACAATCAGCGTATGCGCCAGGAGCTCTACGAGTATATCCACTGAATGTGTTCACATAAAGAGATGTGAACAGAGCCTAATAAATGGGCACTGCTAGGTTATCATTTTAGTCTAGTTTTTATGAATATGGGGTTATCCACTGTGGACAATCTGTTTTGTTACAAGGGTCCTTCGATTAAAGCTGATCCCTTGCTTTTCACCTTCTGGACACTCTGCAATCAGCTGTTCGATTCCCCGACAGTGCCACACGCAGGGAAATGATGCATGGTGGCAATATGTGTAAATATGGTGCAACTGTTGGCCTGAATTGCTTCCTGTACTTTGCTGATGTCTGTAATCAGCACAGTGTAAATGAATGGAAGAGACCCAGCTAGTAATATTACTCACTGAAGCCAGAGGAAAGGTAAGTTTATATTTTTTTCATGCCCATCACTAGTGCTGAATATACCACATGGGGAATCCTTGATGAGCCCTCAGATAGACAGTGGCTTTAAATATGATTTGTTGTTCTTTTGGGTTGAAAGATTCCCCTCTCTATTGAGCAGGACTTATTAAGAGGGTGCGGACCATGTAACTTTTTGAAATGTTTCTAATATGAACTGTACCTGAATGTTTTAGCCATAACAATTTTCATCAATTGTTGCTTTTTTCATAATCAGCAATGCAAACACAGGAAGCTCCAGTAGATAAACCTTTCCAATTAAAAAAAGATATTTTTGTGCATTGTGTCCAGCATTTATTAGCACTTTTACCCTACACTTGTATTTTATAGTTCTTTAGACTTGTTTGCTGGAATAAGGTCAGACGCTTTATAAGATACAGTTGTGTTCAAAATAATAGCAGTGTGTTTAAAAAAGTGAATAAAGCTCAAAATCCTTCTAATAGCTTTTATTTCCATACACACAAATGCATTGGGAACACAACACATTCTATTCCAAATCAAATCAAAACATGAAGAAAAATATATCAAATTTGTGTTGTTCCTCTAAAAAAATGTAAGAAAAGTAAATATTAGACTGTTCAAAAAATATTAGTGTTTGTATTCTTCTTTACAAACTCATTCACTATATAAACTAAAAAATTTGAAGATTTATCTTTCCTTTGAATCACTTAACTAATATTTAGTTGTATAACCACTGTTTCTGAGAACTGCTGTGCATCTGTGTTGCAAGGATTCAACCAACTCCTGGCACCTGTGAACAGGTATTTCCAGCGCAGGATAATTGTACTACATTGCACAGTTCTCTATTTCTTGGTTTTGCCTCAGAAACTGCATTTTTGATGTCACCCTACAAGTTTCCTATTGGATTAAGATACGGGGATTGTGCTGACCACTCCATAACGTCAATCTTGTTAGTCTGGAACCAAGATGTTGCACGTTTACTGGTGTGTTTGGGGTCGTTGTCTTGTTGGAGCACCCATTTCAAGGGCATTTCCTCTTCAGCATAAGGCAGCTTGACCTCTTCAAGTATTCTGATGTATTCAAACTAATCCATGAATCCCTGGTATGCGATAAATAGGCCCAACACCATAGTATGAGAAACATCCCCATATCATGATGCTTGCGCCACCATGCTTCACTGTCTTCACAGTGTACTGTGGCTTGAATTCAGTGTTTGGGGGTCGTCTGACAATTTGTCTCCGGCCACTACACCCAAAAAGAACAATCTTACTTTCATCAGTCCTCAAAATGTCTCTTTAGGCCAGTCAATGTGCTCTTTGGCAAATTGTAACCTCTTCAGCACATGTCTTTTTTTTTCAACAGTGGGTCTTTCGGGGGCTTCTTGCAGATAGCTTGGCTTCACATAGGTGTCTTCTAATTGTAACAGTACTCACAGGTAACTTTAGACCTTCTTTGATCTTCCTGGAGCTGACTGTTGGCTGTGTCCTTGCCATTGTGGCTATTCATCTATCCATTTAAATGGTAGTTTTTCACTTTCTTCCACGTCTTTCAGGTTTTGGTTGCCATTTTAAAGCATTTGCGATCATTTCAGCTGAGCAGCCTATCATTTTCTGTACTTCCTTACATGTTTTCCCCTCTCCAATCAACTTTTTAATCAAGGTATGCTGTTCTTCTGAACAATGTCTGAAATGACTTATTTTCCTCAGAATTTCAGAGAGAAATGCACTGTAACCAGCATGTACAACATTTTCTGCCTTCCTTCCTTAAATAAGGGCAATAATTGCCACCTGTTTTTCAAAGAATGAATGACCTCACCCATTGAACTCCACACTGCTATTATTTGGAACATGCCCCTTTCAATTAGTGATTCAATTACACAGAATCAGCAGCATGCATGTTATGACCGTTGGGTCTGTTGGATTTCTATTACTCTACTACACTTGCTAGTAAATTATTTGCCATGTAGAAATATCATTTCTACCCAAAACAGTGATTGATCAGGTTAGTGATGTCTGACTGCTATTATTTTGAACACAACTGTACATGACATACGTACAGTTATGTTGTAACTAGTGATGAGCAAACCCGTGGATGTTCGCATTCAACCGGTTCAGCCAAACTTTAGTTCATAGTTTGGTTCGGGTACTCGAACTTCATCCCGAACCCCATAGAAGTCAATTGGGACCTAAACTTTGGTGCTGTGAAATGGCTGTAAAATAGTCATAGTAGGGCTAGAGGGCTGCGAAAGGAAGCAAAATTGGGATAAGAGCAGGACAATTACCCTGCAAACAAATGTGGATAGGGAAATGACTTAAAATAACACAAAATACATAAAAATAAAAAATAATCTTGAAACAGAAGGCGGAGGTCCAAGTGGAGTAGGAGGTTGAGGAGGCAGTGGATGTGGCGGTATAGGTGGAAGAAGCAGAGGAGGAGGTAGCCAACACTATTTTTGTGGGGGGGTGTATTTGAGGAGGCCCCAAAACATTGGGAAATGGCAAACAGAACGAACAAACTGCGCTAGAGTATAACAATGGCTGGCTGCAGCCAGTATACTTCTTTACTCTGTCCAAGGTTCGGACAAGTCCTGTGGGATCCATGCCTGGTTCATTTTAATGAAAGTGATCTTGTCCACGTTGGCTATGGACAGGCAGATGCGCCTAAGGGAAGGCCAACACCTCCAAGGCTTTAAAGGCAAGCTCAGGCCAAGTGTCCAATTTGGAGACCCAGAAGTTAAGTGGGACAGACCCATCAGTCAGTACGAGCAGACGTGCACATGTAACTCTTCCACAGTGTTGCTGAAATGCTGCCTCCTGCTAAGACAGTCCGTATGAGATAGTGGCGCTGGATGTTGTGGTGTGATGACTAAGGTTTTCCACGTTTTGGCCATGCTAAACCTCCCTTCAGAGGTGGTGGCGGTGCCCCAGCTGCGATGGCAACTTCCTCCTCCACCTCGTGCTTCCACTGCTGTCAGGTGGGAATGCCATCAGTAGTGTGTCTACCAGCATGCGTTTGTATTCACGCATCTTCTGATCATGCTTCAGTGACGGAATGTCACGGCCACGGTTATGGCCGTGACTCCTTGGGAGCCGCATACAGTTGCCCGCGGTTTGGGTTGTTGTGTCAACCGCAGCTGAGGCATTATGTAGTTGGCCTCAGTGCAGTTGCCGTGGACAACAGCTATGTGTGCGGTTCCCTTGGAGTTGTGTGCTTGTTTATATGCACTTTTGTATGTCTGTGTGCACTGTGTTGTTTTGGTGTGCACTGACATCATTCCCCTCACTGTGGTTGCCCGTGGCAACGTTTGGTGGTATTGTGTACATGTGGTGGCACTGTCCCGGCCTTCGGGCTGACTCCCAGGACATGGTTGCCACCCATGTCGTTGCCAGCGGCAACAGCCACAGTGTGTGACGTTAGTTGGTCACTTCCCCGTTTATGTGGTGTTTTCCCTTTCCTTCTGTGGTGTTGGAAGGGTTAACTCCCTTCCCAGTGTGTGTGTGTGTCACTGGGTGTGTCCAACCGTTGGGTTATTCCCCGCCACCTTACCTTCCGTGTCCGTGTTGGTGATCCCTCGTCCCTCTCCATGTTCCCATCTCTGGCCGTTAGCTGGCAGCACTCCGTATGTGGTCCGGCTGCGTGCTGGTTTGGAGTGTCTGCTGGCAGCGACTGGAGTGGGGACGTGAGTGGAGAGTCCCCTCGTCCATCTCTCAGTGGTTCTCTCCCCTGTGTCGCTGGTGCGGGCTGCAGGCCTCGTCGGACTGGCTAGTGTGTGCTGGGAGAGGATGCAGCTGGCAGCGACGTCCTGGGAACCATGTCCAGAGAGTAACCCAACGGTTGGACACACCCAGTGACACACACACACTGGGAAGGGAGTTAACCCTTTCAACACCACAGAAGGAAAGGGAAAACACCACATAAACGGGGAAGTGACCAACTAACGTCACACACTGTGGCTGTTGCCGCTGGCAACGACATGGGTGGCAACCATGTCCTGGGAGTCAGCCCGAAGGCCGGGACAGTGCCACCACATGTACACAATACCACCAAACGTTGCCACGGGCAACCACAGTGAGGGGAATGATGTCAGTGCACACCAAAACAACACAGTGCACACAGACATACAAAAGTGCATATAAACAAGCACACAACTCCAAGGGAACCGCACACATAGCTGTTGTCCGCGGCAACCGCACTGAGGCCAACTACATAATGCCTCAGCTGCGGTTGACACAACAACCCAAACCGCGGGCAGCTGTATGCGGCTCCCAAGGAGTCACGGCCATAACCGCACTGGTAACAATCATCAACTGTAAAAGTGTCCATTTCCACAAGATGGAATGGCAGTATTTCAAAGGCCAGGAATTTGGAAATAATGGCATTAAGGGCTAGGGCTCGCGGGTGGGTAAGGGGGTACTTCCTCTTTCTCTCCAGTGTTTAGGGCATAGACAGCTGAATGCTTCCTTGGGACAGTGTGGAGATGCTTGGTGGTGTTGTCACATCCTCTCTTTGTGGGGGGCCAGGTGGCCCTGTTGTTCGAGAGGGGGAGGAAGAGGTCGAGACCGCAGCAGAAGAGGTAACAGGAGGAGCCTCAGATCTTTCATCGTTTTTCAGCTGTCTACTCCACTGCAGCTCGTGCTTTACAGTTAGATGTCAGATCATGCAGGTGGTGCTCAGGTTTAGAACATTTATGCCTTGCTTCAGGCTCTGACTGCACAGCGTGCAAACCACCTGTGTCTTGTTGTCAGCCAGGGACGTACAGAGAAATCACTGGGCCCCATGGCAAGAATCTGAATTGGGCCCCTGGGGCCAATGATTTTGTATGATGACAATATAGCCTTTACTAATATAGCCTTTGTTGATATTCCCTGCCTTTTGCCATATTTCATAAGCCTTGCCCCATTTTTGAACAAATCTTCTGTGCTATCCACACAGAGGTCCTGTCCATAGAATGTCCACTGATGGAGGGTCATGTGACCAGACTCATCATTCTCTTCCAAACACCCTGTACCTCGCTCAACTCCCACAATTCAGGTGAATATGGCAGGTGCAGTGTATTTGAATGGAAGAGACTGAGCGATAATGCAGGATAACATGAACTTTTATCAGCTGCCATGTTATGGATAGGATCTCCATGTGGACAGCACAAATGACTTGGCCAACAAGGGAACATACCTTATAACATATAGAAAATTATGCAGAATTCCAATAAAGACTATATTAGAAAGTGTCATATAATCATCTTACATGCACATTGATCAACAGTAACCAGAAAGTAGCCAACCCCTTCAAATGATTGTTCCTATGTATTTCACATTCTTACAGCTACAGCCAAGTAAACAGGTCAGTGCACAGCTAAATACTGGTTATTAGCTTACCTTTTCTAATCGCTTTGGTCTACCCTAGGTATCAGACACATCACTCTACACGCATTTAGCAGGGTCATTTGAATTTATGCAAATAATTCCCACTGCAGCCACAGTTACTACATGTTCATAAAGCAGGAGGCACCTTAATGATATGCCAAATTCTCCCGCTGGCATCCGCTGCTCAGATGCTGCATAATTTGTCTTAACCCTGTTGATGCTAAAGAGGCTTTCAAAATGTTACAGATCAATGTACTGTGGGTACCTGCAGCAGGAAAAGATTTAATGAGAAGAGTAAAATATGGAAAGTGACTTTTTCTTAAATATTAGGCTACTTTCACACTAGCGTTCGGGCGGATCCGTTCTGAACGGATCCGCCCATAATAATGCAGACGGAGGCTCCGTTCAGAACGGATCCGTCTGCATTATATTAGCTAAAAAAAGCTAAGTGTGAAAATAGCCTGGGACGGATCCGTCCAGACTTTCAATGTAAAGTCAATGGGGGACGGATCCGCTTGAAGATTGAGCCACATTGTGGCATCTTCAAACGGATCCGTCCCCATTGACTTACATTGTAAGTCTGGACGGATCCGCACGCCTCCGCACGGCCAGGCGGACACCCGAACGCTGCAAGCAGCGTTCAGCTGTCCGCCTGTCCGTGCGGAGGCGAGCGGAGCGGAGGCTGAACGCCGCCAGACTGATGCAGTCTGAGCGGATCCGCTCCATTCAGACTGCATCAGGGCTGGACGGCTGCGTTCGGGTCCGCTCGTGAGCTCCTTCAAACGGAGCTCACGAACGGAAACCCGAACGCTAGTGTGAAAGCAGCCTTAGAGTAGAACCACTAAGGGTTCATACAGATGCCATGAAGCTCTTTAGGCTCAATCCATTATAAGTTCATAGGTCTCAAGCACATAATGCAATAAAAGCGGTTTAATCTGTGGCAATAATAATAATAATGACAGATATACACTACTCACAAAAAGTTAGGAATATTTGGCTTTCGAGTGAAATTTATAGAAAACGTAAAAAGTTCACACTACAGTGATATTTTATTATGAAGGTATGGCATTTAAGTAAAAGCATGCAACAGTGATTTCCTCATCTCAAACAATTTATTGAAACAAAAGCCAACAACAGTGGTGGGTATACCCCCACAAAAATGTCAGTGTCTCAAAAACTTGTCAGGTGGCCTTGAGCATTAATTACAGCTTGACAATGACGTCTCATGCTGTTCACAAGTCATCTTATTGTCTGCAAAGGTATGGCATCCTACTCTTCTTGAAGGGCAGCCCTCAGGTCATTGAGGTTCTGGGGTACAGAGTTGCGAGCCTCTACACTGCGACTCAGCTGATCCCATATGTTTTCAATGGGATTAAGATCTGGAGAAGCTGCAGGCCACTCCATTTGAGGTACCCCAGCGTCCAGCAGCCATTCCCTAATGATGTGACCTTGATGAGCTGGTGCATTGTCGTCCATGAAGATGAAATTAGGCCTGCGTTATTCATCCAGACGCACAATGACTAGATAAATGATGTTATTCAAGTAGTATGGGCTTGTGACTGTACCATTCAGAAAGTCTAGGGCAGTTGACTAGACACATCTGCCCACACTGTAACACCACCACCACCAAAGGCAAACAGTGGCTGCATAGCGCTCTCCTTGCCATCTCCAACATCCTTGGTGGCAATCATTTGTGCTCAGCAGGAATTGACTTTCATCAGTGAACAGCACTGAGGCCCACTGGTCCCTTATCCAGAGTAGATGCTCCCTGGCCCATGCAAGTCGATGACGCCAGGGAGCATCTACGTACCCTTGCTGGTCGTCTAGCATGCAGACCATGCTGATGTAAATGATTTTGAATGCATTTGGGTGCCTTTCACCTCCATTAAATGTGTCTGGAGTTGTCTGGCATTTATCATCCGGTTCTGCAGGACATTGTTCACAATGAAGCAGTCATCTGTATGGAATGTGGCCAAAGGACGTCTACTTCTATGTCTTTCTATGATTCTTCCAGTCTCTCTTTATCTCTGTTGCAACCTGCTGATGACACTCTGTGACACTCTAAGCTCAGTGGCCACTTCCGTGTAAAATGATCCTGCTTGAAACCTCGCAATTGTGAGGTACTGTTGATCAATTGTTAGGTGTCGTCTTGGTCTCATGATGTCAAAATGTGAACAGTATGATGAGGAGGACTGTATAAATTTGAACCAGGAAATGTATTTTTAGAAAACAGCAAGTTGTGTAAAATGTACTGAAACATTGAACAGTTGGACATGTGCATTAAAAAGTTCAGAGAAGATCTCATTAGCCTCACCTGTAAAGCTTAGAGCGCATTTTAGGTTCATCCTGAAATTTCACCCACAAGTCAAATATCCCTAATTTTTTGTGAGAAGTGTATGTTCGCTTAGTTAGTAAAGTAGTGCAAGGCATGGGCTGCTGTCCAGAGTACTGAAAATGAAAGCTGAGTGGGAAATTTGATCAGTTTTCTTAACTGGGCTCTAAGATTAATTCTGGCACTCATGAGCGCATTGTCTTTTACTAGGTTTCACCATTAATATCACATTTATTTGTATATTTATCCTATTTTTAATACACACATTACACCTTGTGTGCCCCACTTGCACTGGATCTGTACATTCTTAGTAGATTTGCATATATCTCCTACTACATAGCTGTTATTCATTGGCTCACATTAAATATTCTACACTTACTGGTGAACCTTTTAGATTGCATTGGAAATTAGTTTTTTCTGTTCTGTCACAGGACCAAAAAATTTAATTAACGCTGATATGGATACATTGCACATTGGTTCCAGCAGCCCCACGGACCCTATTGACTTATAATGGGTCCACTGGGTTCCAATTTGGCATCCTTTGACATGAAATATATGACAGAGGCTTCAAATTCAAAGTCTCTAATTCAGATGTGATAAAGCTTTAACTGGATCTGGCTATTTCTCTCTGGTTCTCAAGGAGTCATTAGTAAAACTTTGGTGGACTTTCCATCTGGTGTACCAACCAAGATTGTTCATTGTTTCCTTTTAACAGTAAAATTTAGATTTAGCCCAGAATAAAGGAGGCTACCCTAATTCCAAATTTACCATTGTCAATTGATCCACAAAGTCATGCTCTTTCCCACCTGTCACCTGTTATCAGGCCATGGACAGCAGTCCATTGTGGTCAAAATTTTAAACTTCTAGTCCTTTTTTAGCTAGATGATCAATTCATAGCCTTGGTAAGTTATATCTAAATTTTAATTCTTTGCTCCAGCTGCCACATAAAGGGAGCTTTCACCAGGAAATTTACTGTTAAACCAGGCACAATGTCTCATCTGAATATAATAATTCCTTTAACTAAGTAACATGAATGTGCATGCATCCTGGAGAAAAAGTACTTTTAATCCATATGCAATCCAGAAGTTTAGTGTACCGATGGTGGGTCCATGGCACTCTTTGTACCCTTGCTCCTTCCGCTTCCTATGCCAGCCTCTCCCATTCCTTCCTGATTGATAGGGCTGGGCAAGATGAAGTGGATCCAATGTGTCAAATGAACAGATTTGGCTTGAGGCTACTCCTAAGAGTGTTAACTAAGTGGCTCCCAGGTCTTCACCCTTTAACCTCTGTACATGGATTTGGACTCCACCCCAGGGTCTCTATCAATCTATATTCAAGTGACTGGTGACCCACAGCGTTCAAGAGACACTGGTGCAGAGTATGGAGGGATCAGGCAAAACCTTAGTCAGGAACAGACAAAGGTCAGGGCAGACAGAGTAAAAACAATACAATGAGGTCAGGGTCGGCAGCACAGGGTCAGAAGGGAGAACAGGAAGGTAAGGGTCAGGCAGGTAAGGGTCAATTCAAGAAGTTAGGCAGAGGTTGATACACAGGGCATGCAAATGAACAAACTGCACACCTTGGCAAGAAACTAGCAATCTAGAATCTATTGCTCAGGCAACCTCCCACAGAGGAAGGTGTCTGAAGTACCCTAGGGTAACCAGTCACTGACTGGGGAAGATTTGGGTGCATGTGCATGCTGGCCCTTTAAGAGTTGGAAAGAGCGTGCATGCATGCTATGGGCAAAGAGCATTGCCAGAAGGAAACAGGTCTCGGCCTGCAAGGAAGGAACGTTGCCACTCTAGTAGCTGGGACCATCAGGCAGGGAGATGTTGGTGGGACTGGACCTCCAGAGCCCTGGAACTATGGTGTGGGTGAGCAAAGAGGCAGTGGTGACCACTAGCTAGAGCAATGATGATGGGCATGGAGCTTCACCATGACAATGACTATGCAGGAACTTGGCCTTGTCAATCAAGGAGTTGACGGATGGCGTGGCAGAGGAAGCTACAGGAGCAAGGGTACACAGAGCAGATTGGGCCTGTCCTCAGAGCACTTAACTGCTCATTTGTATATGGATTAAAATACATTTTCCTCCAGAATGAGACAATAAGATAAAAGTATAGCTGAGCTAGCCCTACAGTGCCTGGTATAACAGTGAATATCCTTATGATAGACTTCCTTAAAGTAGGGACTCTCACAGACCATGATCTAATGACTGATTGTCTGCAGCAAACCAGAGCACTTGACACTTTGTGAGGTCCTTGGTGAAAACAAAGAAGATTGTAGAGCTTTAGATCTCATTATCAAATTGTCAATTCTGGACTGTAATGATTTTACACAATCCCGTAGGAATGCATTATGAAATAGTGCTGAAATCCAGACATATGAATAATTAAAGGGATTGGGCAATTCTTACCTCCTAAAGGGCATAAAGTGTCACTAGCAGCCGTAAATAAATGCTTCTCTCACCTCATTGCTGGTTAGAAGACCCCTGGCGGGATATCCATGGCTTATGTAAAAAGTGCCAACCCACTGCTGCCCTGTCCATGGCAATCAAGATGGCGGTGGTAATTTCATTTATTTATGTTACTTCTTTTCTGGCTGTCCTCATCTGTGCAGGCATTAGACCAGTTCAACTACTGTCCTGTGCTTGCACAGAAGATGAGTTTGTCACATGAGTAAAATCACGTGACTGCAGCCATCTCGGTTACTATGAACATGGCAGCTGCTCCACACTGGTTACATGAGCAATGGACCGGCAGCTGGAGGTATTATAACCAGAAATGATGTACAGCTGGTAGTGACACTTTAAAGCATACCTGAGTTTTCAAAAGAACTTTCAAAAGTTTACCTAATGGCTGTGTTTCTTTGTAAAGGAACAGTTATGTTTGGATCTCCCTGATGTTTTTTTCAGCCATATTATTTCCTGTTTAAGCTGCACATCTAGATGCATTTTATTCAGAAGCAGGGGGCATCTCCCTTCTTCAAGCACTGTATTGCTATGACATCCTTTCTTTTACTTTGCACTATGTTAGTTTCCATCTCCAGAGTTCATAGAACAGATAAGGAGGGATAAATCACACTTACAGAAAGGCTGGAGGCTCCTAAGATGTTCAGAAACTGTGTAGAAACAGTTATTTTTACCAGGCTCACAATCTCAGTTAGCTCTGACACGCCACCATATCCTCTTAGCCATCTTCTAAGTCTCTGATTCCAGGGATGGATCTTGCCTGACAGCAGGCAGTGGACTACAGTTTAGGTTAAAGTGATACCCCTAGTGCCCATGAGTTTAAAGCTTTTTTCAGGTGGATGTAGGCATATTTTTTAAAGGAAGTGATTTAGAAATGTGCTAGTTGCACCATTCTCTATTAAATAAAAATAAATTGTGTAACAGTACACGGACTCAAGTGCTTTAGGAACATTTAGAAATTCTGGTAAGAATTGACCAACTATTTTATCAGTACCAAATCAGAACCAATCAGTACCAAACTGGAGACAAAGAGATTCATTGTCAAAGAGAGTAAAACTAACCCTAAAGTGTTCTTCAGTGATATTAATAGTAAAAGATATAAATCTGAAGGTGTCAGCCCTTTATAAAGTGATTAGGGGGGAGTTGCAGAGAGCGATGAGGAGAAAGCAAAGCTATAAAAAAAAATTCTACACTGTATTTACTGAGGAAAATAGACTGTCAGATGAAATGCAGAATGTAATTTTAAATTTCCCATTAAAAGTGCCCTGTCTGACCCAGGTAGAAGTACAGCAGCGTCTTAAAAAGATTAAAATAGACAAATTACCAGGACCAGATCGCTTCTACCTGGCAATTTTTTTTTACCTTCCTCTGGATCAACTTGCAGGATAACAGGCTGAACTGGATGGAAAGATGTCTTTTTTCAGCCTTACAAACTATGGGGGTAATTTATTAAGCTAAAATACGCCTATATTACGCATATTTGTGGCGCAGATTCTGCGACTTCTCACGCCAGGTCTACAAAAGTGGGTGTAGTGGGGAAGGGGACCGGTCGGCATGGACATCTCATTTTCCAATTTTTTACGCCTTTTCTTTCCGATCAGTCTTACATTTAGAACTGGTGGAGGATCCGTCGAAGTTTTGAAGAGGCTGGCGCCTCTACATAGTTTTGGTGGGAACACCGCCAGCTTAGGGGTTTATTAAGACCGGCCTCTAAAACACCGGTCTTAATAAATGTGATCCTATGTTATTATGTATTAAATACAGGAATAAGGTTCAACAATCGGCTAAAAATAAATGAAACACACATGTAAAATTGTTATTCCAGCGAATATTTCTTTTCTTGCCTTTTTCATCTGTACGTTTTTAAATTGGACGATTCAGTCAATAACTTAAATTAAGGATTAAATAGTTATGGCAATGATACTGGAAATATACCTAAAATAGAAAGAATAATATTAAAGGCCTTGAGGGAATACATTTTTTATTACTTTGAGATAGAATACATTTGAGAAACCTGTAGTATGACAGGTAATGCATATGAGCTGGATTTTTTTTCTTATTTAATATAAGAAAAATTAATATTTACCTGACCACATTTGCATCTACTGCCTCTCTGTGCGATAATCAGTTGCGCTATTTTCCAGTATTATTATTTTCAGATTTATAAATTTGCTGCCTACACAATTATTAAAACAAATTTATCATTAAAGAGCTATAATCTCATTTAACTTGAAACTTTTCTGTCGCAATGTTTGCTGCAAAGTGAGAAGTAGAAAGAAAGTATGAAACGAATCTTCTCTCATCATCAATAGAAAACTGCCAACAGTGGAAAGATGCATCGTTTTATAAGATGGTGAAAATGGCACACATGCTGCATCTTTCTGGACCAGGGGAAGCCTGGGAACTTAAAGTGACCCTGGAAAAAAATAAACTAAAAGTAGCCCCATGTTGTAGCAAGTCCAAATTGACAGAAGGAAGGTCCAATATAAGCAGGCGGGGTCAGCAATGCTGTAGTGCAGCACAAAATTCAGCCCCGACAGAACCAAATACCCCAGTCCAACTGCATTATTTGACTGTATCATCCTACAGTTGAATACAGTAGGGCACTTTCTACCACCGACAAGCTGCATAAGTATCGGATGCCATAGCATTAATTAATGCTGAAAGCATCAGATCCAGGGGCGCACCACTAATGAGGCAATGTGAGGTGATAGCCTCTGTCAGCTCCACCTAGAGGAAAAGTGAGAGTGGTGGCAATATACAGCGATGGCTGGGCTTTGGAGCCACCAACATGAAGGGGAGCTGCTGGCTGCTGCCCCTGCATGTGTCAGAGGAGCTGATCGGCAGCACTCAGTAAACTGCAGAAAGTGGTGCTGTTGGTGCTGCTGTCAGGCATCAGCACCGTTTGTCATCCGTGTCCGTGATCCGTGGTTCCAGTCCGTCAAAAAAATCTAACCTGTCCTATTATTTTTGTGGAAAACATGGAGGCACACAAGATTGTCATCGGCGTCCACTCGTCCGCGTCTGTTTTTTTCCTATCATTTGCATGGCAAACCTGTCTTAGATTTTTTTTTACTTTCCTTCATATCTGGTGATCCTCCAAAAATAAAGGAAGACACGCGGAAACGGAAACGGTTCACGGAACAACGGAACCCCATTTTGCAGAACGGAACACAACAACGGTCGTGTGTATGAGGCCTTTCTCAGATGCTGAGTGCTCCATTTGTCCTTTTCCCCTCACCTAGACTATGTGGCACAATCTTCCTGACCCTCCACTGCCACCATTAGTGAGCAAATCAGCAATGGAGAAGTCTGGAGCCACTCAGCCAGCTGAGTTACTGAAGAAAAATTAAGTGAGTTTGAGGGGCGAAGCTAAAGGCTCATGGGCCCTGGTGTAAGAGTTCAGCTTGGGCCCCCCCCCCCCCCCCCCCTTCCCTCTATGCTTTGTGGCCAGGGGAAAAGAAGCACATAGCCTTCGTGAAAATTTGAAACAGCACACCCCCCATCCCAATGCCAAATTCTAGACCTAACCACTTCCCTCCAGTCAGAGTTGTAACTTGCCGAGCATGCAATTTCTATAAGGGTCCATTCACAAGTCCTCCAAATGGGTCCGGATCCGTTCCGCAACTTTGCGGAACGGATCCAAACCCATTTTTTTTCAATGGGACCGCAAAAGATGCGGACAGCACACAGTGTTCTGTCCGTATCCGCACTTGTGTTCCGCAAAAAAACAGAACATGTCCTTTTCTTGTCCACAGACACGGACAAGAAAAGCCATTTCTATTTAAAGTGCCGGCCATGTGCGGTCCGCAAAATGCGGACCCCCCAGTCAGACCACTCCAGACCCCCCAGTCAGACCACTCCAGACCTCCAATGAGACCTCCAGAACCCCCATTAGACCTCTCCAGACTCCCTGTGAGACCTCTCCAGACCCCCAGTCAGACAACTTCAGACCCCTAGACTCCCCATTAAACCTCTCCAGACCCCCAATAAGACCTCCATATCAGACCTCAGATCAGACTGTAAAATAATAAAAACACTTACCTCTCCTGTCTCCTGCCGCCATTCTCCCTGTCCTAGCTCTCTTCTCAGGGCCCGCGCTGCACAGTCACCTGAACTCCTGCAGCATAAGGTCAGAGTGCGCTCTGTACATCCTGACGCTGCAGGCAGCCAGGACACAGCAGCGCAGGACCTGAGAAGAGTAAGCAGGAAGAGGGGTAAGTACAGCACTCACATTGCTTCACCCCCGCCTCCTCCTCCTGCAGCATCAGGTCAGAGTGCGCTCTGTACATCCTGACGCTGCAGGCAACCAGGACACAGCAGCGCAGGACCTGAGAAGAGTAAGCAGGAAGAGGGGTAAGTACAGCACTCACATTGCTTCACCCCCGCCTCCTCCTCCTGCAGCATCAGGTCAGAGTGCGCTCTGTACATCCTGACGCTGCAGGCAACCAGGACACAGCAGCGCAGGACCTGAGAAGAGTAAGCAGGAGGAGGGGTAAGTACAGCGCTCACATTGCTTCACCCCCGCCTCCTCCTCCTGCATACTAGTGAGCGCTTCTATTATGGAATGCATCTTATAAAGGGAATGCATCTTATAAAGGGAAAAGTACAGTACCATTGGCTTAGGGGCCCGGTCGCAACTGCGACCCTTATAGCTATGCCACTGGGTCCATGTCCATTAGTGTCCTTGGTCTTGCCTTGCTGTCCAGACTAACCAGTGACCAAATACTGCCTTCAGTCTCCAGTCCAGGTTCCCAGTTAATAATTTTTTTCCTGCTGGTGTAGTTTATCTATATCTTCACCCTGCTTTTAGCCATGTTCAGGGCTTTCCATCAGGCAGAAGGCTAAAAAGCAGGGTGAACCCAGTGTAAAGTGTTTTAACCCCTTCAGGACCTCTGTCGTACATGTCTGGGGTTTAAAGGGCATCTTTTAACAGATTTGTACTTAAGAAACTGGCTGACCTGTTACATGTACACTTGACAGCTGAAGTCATCTGTGTTGGTCTCATGTTCCTATGTGCCTGCATTGCTGAGACAAATTATGTTTTACTATATGCATATGAGCCTCTCAGAGCAACAGGGGCATTGCCGTTACACCTAGAGGCTCTGCTCTCTCTGCAACTGCCATGCCCTCAGCACTTTGATTCACAGGGCCAGGCATCATTTTCTCAGCAATGCGGGCACATATGAACATGGGACCAACACAGATGACTTCAGCTGCCAAGTGGACATGTAACATGTCAGTGTCATAGATATAAATCTGCTGACAGATTGTTTTTAAGCATCACACCAACTCAGAAGCTGAGAAGGTTTTATAGCTGCCTGATGCCTGCTTTTTTTTTTTTTTACAGAGCAGACACCCAAAGGCAATATCCAGACATTTAACCCCTCAGATGCTGTGGTCAATTGCGGCCAGAGCCTCTGAGCATTCTTTCCCTGGGAACTAAATGGCTTCCCTGCACTGAGAATGAGGGAGCAGTTAGGTTGCTATGGCAGCCTCGTACCGTCTGAAGGGACCGAGGCCTGACACATCTATGGTCCAATGCAGTCCTGTCTGTAGGAACACAGTGAATCTCCCATAGGCTAAATCTTTAAGAGAAGTGATCAGATAATAGCATGTTAAAATCCCCTAGGGGTTAAAGTTTTAAAAAGTTAAAAAAAAATAATAAATATAAAAATTCACCCCCTTTACCCATATTAAAAATAAATAAATTAAGAACATAAGTATTGACCATGTCCCAAAATGCCCAAACAGGAGGGCTTTGCTTCTACTAGGGATGCTCTTGGGGAGCATTTTCACTAGGGATGAGCGAATCGACTGAAACATCCGAAGTCGATTCGCATAAAACTTAATTTAAATACTGTACGGAGCGAGCGCTCCACACAGTATTAGAATGTATTGGCTCCGATGAGGCAAAGTTATTGCCTTGTTCTAAGGTACCACTTGGGACCAAACCCGAGTTCGGGAAAAGTTTTTTTACAGTACAAATCAATTTATGAAGTTATTATGCGAAGACTTCGCGAAGTAATAACTTTGGCTCATCATAGCCAATACATTCTAAGGCTATTTTCATTTGGAATTCCGTTTGTGGTATCCGTTTCAGGGATCTCACAAATGTTTCCAAACGGATCAGTTCAGGCCCAATGCATTCTGAATGGATAAGGATCCGTTCAGAATGCATCAGTTTGGCTCCGTTCTGCCTCCATTCCACTCTGGAGGCGGACACCAAAACGCTGCTTGCAGTGTTTTGGTGTCCGCCTGACGATGCGGAGCCAAACGGATCCGTCCGGACTCACAATTGAAGTCAATGGGGACGGATTCGTTTGGCCTGGCTCTGCTTTGACACGGATCCTTTAGAAACCGTTCACATCTCTGCGAATGCCCAGTAATTTCCTGTCCCTCCCCTCATCGTCGGCCATTTTGGATTATCGACTTGATGAAGACTGGTAAGTATATGAAGTTTTGTCTGTTTATCTATCTTTCTTTTTTCTATCTATTTATCTATCTATCTCTGGGGGGGCTGCTGGCACTTGGGAAGGGGTGTGTGTGGCTGGAACTGTGCGGGGCTTCTAGTACTGGGGGGGTGTGGCTGGAACTGGGGGTCTGCTGGCACTGCGGGGGGAGGTGTGGCTGGAACTGTGGGGGCTGCTGGCATTGGGGGGGCTGAGGGCACTGTGGGAAGGCTGTTTGGAACTGGGGGGCTGATGTCACTGTGGGGGTCTGCTGGCACTATGGGGGGCTGCAGGCACTATGCGGAGCTGCTGTCTCTTGGGGTGATTATGGCACTTGGGGGGATTATTGCTCCTCTCGGATAAATTTTTCTAATCATTTTATTATTAGGCTCGTCCCCCAAAAAAAAATTCGAGAAAGTTCTGCAGTGGGCAAGTACCAATCTGTATTTTAAAAAGTATTAAAAAAAATATTTAAAAAATGTGTTGATATATGAGGAAATAGTGCTCTAAACAAGTTCCTTTAACGTTATCTGCATTTTGTCTGGTATTCTGTTGTGTACAGATGTCATCAAAGAATCAAAGCATTGATTGGAAAAACCCACCCAGAAGGCGCCGGCGTATTCAGTGGCCGGTAAGTATAAAATCAACGCTTGGAGTTTGTACTGTTTGATTCGTTGCATTAATCAGTATGTGCTCTTATTATAGATTTCATCATCATCATCAGCAGAGGGCTCTCCAGCTATGGCCAGCTCACCTGCCGGGTCTCCAGTGCTGGAATCGCCAGCGTCCAGGGGAGGTGGACAAGGCCCGGACCGGGGCTGTCAAGAAGTGTATATATATATATATATATATATATATATATATATATTAAACATATATTTATTTAAAATACATTCTGTTTAAAAAAAAAATTGTTTTTGTTTCAGCAATCTGACCCTAGAGCCGCCAGCGAGGATCCCCCTGTCGCCTCCAGAGTCCGCGGGAATGAGTGTGGCGGTCGTAGACGTGTAAGTCTTGATTAAGTAGTTTTAATTAGCATTTTGTATTAGGATTTACATTTGATTTTGTATTTCCTTTTTTTCAGGATTCCAGAGGCTCCACCAGGGAAGATGAGGAGTTTGGGGTTCCTACCATAGATAACCTGCTCCTCATCCAACTGGTGGAGGCGCGTCCATCATTATGGGACCACTCCGACGGCCACCACGCTGATCATCATCTGACCCAGCGGCTCTGGAGGGACATCTGTGCGGAAATTTTTGACACCTGGGGGGATCTAAATGCGGCGGCTCAGGAGAAATATGGTAAGTACAAAAATATGTATTTTAATACATTAATATTGTTCTTTTCCTTACATCATGCTAAATAGAATTTTATTTTTTTTCTATAGTCAAACTGGTTACCACGCGTTGGCGATCTATCCGGGACCGCTTCAGGAGGGATTTTAACAAGGGGGTTCAGGCCCCCAGTGGCTCCGGAGGAACCTCAGGGACCACATACATACATACATACGGTGGCCCTGGGGTTCCCACGAAAGGCAATGGCACCAAGAAGGTAAATATTTTTACCAACTGTAAAAAAAAATGTTGGCTCCCCTGTTTTGTCCAGCCCCTACAGTCAGAGGGACAACAGTTCTCTCCATCTGAGTGTAAGGGGCTGTCTGACACAACAGAGCGTTTGGCTCCCCTGTTTTGGCCAGCCCCCTACAATCAGAGGGACAACTGTTCTCTCCGTCTGAGTGTAAGGGGCTGTCTGAGACAGCAGAGCGTTTGACTCCCCTGTTTTGGCCAGCCTCCTACAGTCAGAGGGACAACAGTTCTCTCTATCTGAGTGTAAGGGGCTGTCTGACACAGCGGAGCGTTTGGCTCCCCTGTTTTGGCCAGCCCCCTACAGTCAGAGGGACAACAGTTCTCTCCGTCTGAGTGTATGGGGCTGTCTGAGACAGCGGAGCGTTTGGCTCCCCTGTTTTGGCCAGCCCCCTACAGTCAGAGGGACAACTGTTCTCTCCGTCGGAGTGTAAGGGGCTGTTTGAGACAGCGGAGCGTTTGGCTCCCCTGTTTTGGCCAGCCCCCTATGGTATAAGGTACACATAGCATAGAACATCAATGTTTTATTTAAAGGAAAAATCTTTACTTTCTTTCTTTTTTATTTTTTTTCTACAGAAGTGCCTGCAGCACTTGAGAGCCTGAGTGGGCAGAGATCTGGTAGGCCAAATCAAACTTATTATGTGAACCTTGTAGAGGTCGTTTCTTACGCTCTAGAAGGTTTTGCCTTACATCAGAAGGAGTTTAGTGCTGACTTGATTCGCCGCTGGGAGGGGACGGAGTCGGCGATTCAACGCAGCCCAAACTACCATTATGGGCTAAGCATGATCAGTTTGATGGACTCAATGACGCCCAAGCAGTTGCATGAGTTTAAGATCATGCTAGAGAATGGGTCATGGGAAATTATGCACCGCCCCAACCCCCCCACCCACATCCCACACCTATCCCCCATCCCACACCTATCCCCCATCCCATCCCCATCCTGCACCAGTGGACAGTACCACCAACCTTTCCCTTCCCACCCTCCACAACAACCCCCCGAGCATGTGTTGCCTACTATCTGTTATTCTTCTCCTGCCCAGTATTTTCCTTCTACTTCTTTTCAAACTCCCTCCACCTCTACACATGCTCGGTTCCCCTCCTCCTCCGACCCTTCCTTTCTCCACAGCCCACAATTACGCCCTGCATCCTTTCCTGTGGCCCGTAGTTTAATCTCAGTAGATCGACAGGACAGGGGGGCTACCATTGCCAGCCCCAGACCACCAACCCCACGACAGTCCACCTCCCCTCACCATTACAAACAATTGTAAAAAAAAATATGTTTAAATTTTTTTTATTTTTTTATTGTTTAAAAAATAAAAAAAAGTTATAGTTTATTTCACTGTGTCTGTGTTTTTAGTGTCCTGTACAGGGTAACCTTGGCCACTACAGCTGCGTTGAAATTAAAACTACCCTAGTCTCACTACTGTGCGTTTCTTGTAACACCCTTGGTAGTTTTTATTTCAAAACACCATTAGTGCCAATGTTGGAAGAAGCATGAACATGACCATCAATGATCAGCTGTACTTTGGTTCTTTATTGATCGTAGACCCTATGATTGGCACATGAACAAGCAAATGCTTGTTCATTGTTCAATCTTGTGCCCTTTTTCATATGAGCCCTTGTGGTAGTCACGGTCCATCAGCATCATCAGGATTTCATTAATAAATTGTAATTTTACAGTTTAATGATTTCCCGATGACGCTCTAATACAACTAGTGTGATTACCACAACGGACATACAGTTGTTAAAGGTGTATTCACATAGACAATGAGGGGATTTTGCTTGAATATGCCCCATTTGTCTGATAGGTGTGGGTTCCATTGGTAGGACCCGCACCTATATCGAGAATGGAGAGGGGAGCACTGTTGCTGGAGGACCACAAATTTTCCGGGGTACGTCCACCACCAAGCGCTAATCGCCGCCTCTCCTATAGAAATGAATGGAGGGCGGTGGCGCAGTGCGCCCTTATCCACTTTCTTGGCTCCGTTCTAAATATGTGTCCTAGTGATATGCCCCCATTGTCTGAGATGAGAAAACCCTTTTAAGGCCTCTTGCACACGACTGTTTGCCCCCAGTGACATACGGTCCGTGAGCGGGCCGTATGTCCCGTAGTGGCATTGATTGTGCGCACAAGAGTACACAGCATTATAGTGGGGATATTGTCTTACACTAATAGATCATATGAGTGCGGGACAATAGCCCAGTTTGCGGCACAACATGGTCAGCATCATGATGCTCTGTACTCCCGTACGCACGATAACGAACATATGGCCCGCTAACAAACACTATACATCTTTAAGTGCATGTAGTCGTGTACAAGAGTCCGAAAGGTGTGGTCCATGATCAAAGCTAAAACCGGATGATCTTTAAATTTCACCAAGATAGCCCTGGAGAAATTTTAGGAGCATGACAACCTTGGGGATCTGAATACACGAAGAGGGGGGAACCTAATTGCTACTCATTCCAAAACGGATCCGCTAAACGGATGCAAAAACGGAAACAAGCGTGACAAACGGATCCACAATAAAGACAGATCCGTTTCAACGCGTTTAGACATTTTATTGACGGATCCGTTTCAAATGCGTTTCAAACGGATCTGTGAAACGCCAGTGTGAAAGTAGCCTAATACTGTACGGAGCTCTTGCTCGGTACAGTATTGAAACTATGTTTTATGTGAATTGACTTCAGATGTTTCATCCGAAGTCGATTCGCTCATCCCTCATTATCACTATTGAATGTACTGTAGGTGGCAGTATTACTATTGAGAGCAGTCTAGGAGCACTGGGGGGATGACTATCTGTATGAAAGTATAATTTCTGCATAGTAATTAGGACGCAGGAACAGGAGAAGTAAGTGGGTTTTTTAGTTTATAAAACATGGCTATATGGGGCTGATGTGAGGCAATATGGGGCTGATCTTTGGCAATATGGGGCTGATGTGAGGTAATATGGGGCTGATCTGAGGCAATATGTCAGTCCGTCTTATAGGGCGAAAAATAGGATACAGTAGTTCTGGAGGGAAGGGGTTAGGTTGAGAATTTGGTACGGGAACAGGGGGCGCCATTTCAATTTTGGCCTCGGGCAGCAGAAAGGCAAGGTGCACCCCTAATCAGATCGCTATGTATTTGGGTGTCCCCCTGAGCATCGGGCCACCTGGAAATTTCACTGTAGGGTATATGGTCATTCCGCCTCTGTGCTGGACCTTCTCTTTCTTACATTGCCTCATGGCTGGAGTATACTGTATGTATATGAAAAATTTTGCATCAAAATGGTACGTCTTTATTTTATTTTTTTATTTGGCACATTGTATGACTGTTTTAGTAAAAAATTATTTGTTTTGTTCTACCTTCTCTGCACTTTTTTGCTTTGTTTATCTCTTACTGCCTACACAGGTTTTTGTAAATGGGAGGGAGACTGTTGAGCATGAATATGGACACTTGTACAGTATATGATTATAAACACAAAAAATGATATATATATATATATATATATATATATATATATATATATAAGAGATCAGCGAAGTATATATATATATATATAATTTGTCACGAAGTGCATTTCTTTGTACCTAGTAGGTGCAATTACAGGACACGACGATTGCGCAGCTCCCCATGATTGTACCCCTCAGACGCCGTGTTCATCGCTGATCACGGCATCTGACATTAATATTAAGGTCTATAATAAAAAATAAAATAAAATCACACTTACCTTATCCTTTTGATCACGAAAAGCCCGCCGTCGCCATCTTGATTGATGATCCAGTGTGAAATCTCACGTGGATCATGATGATGTCATTGCTCCAGCTGGTGTGGTGACCTAATATGTCACCGTGCATTAGATTTTGTGCAAGATGTTTAATCAAGATGGCAGCGACAGACTCTTTGGGCTCAAACGGATGAGGTGAGTATGATATATTTTTTTACCCCATTTCAGGTCAAATCGATTCATTACAATGAAGCACGGGGAAATTTGGCTTCACAGCGAATTGAATTTCCCCCGAAAAAAACACTTCGATTCTCTCAACTAACTATTAGCCATACAACCATTAGTGGAAATGTTAAACTCTGGTAGCCAAGAGTACTTAACAATTCCCTAAATATACTGTTCCCTGAATTGTCCTTTATAATATCCCACCTCTCAGTGTCAGTAAGCATAATCTACGTATGATGCCGAAGGAGAAGCCATGGAGAAAGCTATTTTGCTACTGCTGTGGTCTACTAATACCCATATAGCTACCATTGTAAAATGAATAATATGGGTGGCAGAGATGTGCTAGGGAGCCCAAAGTAAGGGCTTATGCACACGAACATATTTTCTTTCCGTGTTCGTTCAGTTTTTTTTGCGGACCGTATGCGGAACCATTCATTTCAATGGGTCCGCAAAAAAAAAACCTGAAGTTTCTCCGTGTTTATTCAATTTCCGTATGTCTGTTCCGCAAAAGAATAGAACATGTCCTATTATTGTCCGCATTACGGACAAGGATAGTACTGTTCTATTAGGGGCCAGCTGTTGCTTTCCGCAAAATACGGAATGCACACGGGCGTCATCTGTATTTTTTGTGGACCTGCAAAATACATACGGTCGTGTGCATGAGCCCTAAGGCCAATGTCACTTAAAGGGGTTGTATCACTTCAGCAAGTGGCATTTATCATGTAGATAAAGTTAATACAAGGCACTTACTAATGTATTGTGATTGTCCAGATTGCTTCCTTTGCTGGCATGATTCATTTTTCCATCACGTTATACACTGCTCATTTCCATGGTTATGACCACCCTGCAATCCAGCAGCGTTGGTCGTGCTTGGACACTATAGGAAAAAGTGCCGACCTCTCTAGTGGCCGGAACCATTGTAGCTCACATAGGCCGGTGCTTTTTGCTATAGTGTGCAAGCATGGCCACCACTGCTGGATTGCAGGATGGTCTTAACCATGGAAACGATGATCTACATGATAAATGCCACTTACTGAAGTGACACAACCCCTTTAAATATTTCATAATCAATTACATTATGAAATATATTTGCCAATTTCCATAGATAAACTCTAAGCAACGCTAGATTACATTAAAGCAAATCAGGGGCAGATTGGCCATTCACTCCACCTTGAAGATTCCCGGTGGGCCGCTTGCCTTTTACTGTGCAGTGGGCCGCCTGCACCCAGCCTCACTGCTCACACAGACCCTCCCTGCTGCCTGACACTTTGCTCTGTATAGGAGTTAGACGATTGGCAAGCGGTGTGTGCCCGATGTCACACTGCAGACTGCCAGTCCTGCTGTGCTCTCACTATGATAGTAGGCAGTGAGAGAGCCCAGCAGGGCAGGAGGCTTGCGATATCACACTAGGGTGGCCACTGGCTCCACCCCAGAAAGTCGGACCTGATCGAGCATGCCCCCAAACTGATAAACCGCGCCCGCCACCCCCATCGCCAGTGGGGGAAAAAACGGGGGGAGAAGAGGGAAGAAGTTTCTGAATGGAAGGTGAGCTGGGGGCAGCCGGGGTGTTTCTCTCCCCCTCAGTCAGCTACAGGGAGCCATGTCTGAGGTTCTAGTGACTGACTGGGGTGAAAGAAGTCTCAGTCAGTTGTTGCAGCAAACGCTCAGATAGCGCAGTGCCGCTGTCTGAGCGTGAGCTACTGAAAGGGTGGACATCCCTGTGTCCATCCAGGCCCTGTGCCGGACGGAGGCCCACAAGCAACTTAAGCAGGGAGGAATCATGACTTCAGATGGAAAAAAATGCTGAATATTCTAAAAAACTAAAATATAGCACTATATTCTATAGTGCTATATATTCGTTTTTGACCCACGCCTGTATTGATCGTGTAATTTTTGCATATTACACAATCATTACCTTGACGATTTTCGAGTAAAAAAAAAAGAATATAGAATATAGCGAATATTCTACGAATATTTTACAAAATATGTGTGAAAGCCAGGCTTCTGCCAGCCCCTCCCCTCCTCACCCCGTCCACCCCTGCAACCAATCAGATCTGTGAAGCAAGCACTGAGTCTCACACAGTACACTGAGTCTAAGGGCTGTTTCACACAAGCGGATGCCGTGCGTGACATCCGCTCCGTGAATGACAGCCAAGACCCGATGCGGACTGCAGAAGCACGGAGCATTAACATGATTGATAATGCTCCGTGCCTCTCTGTGACCTCTTTACTACGAAATCACAATGACAACTTTATCTCACTGTGATTTCGTAGTAAAGAGGTCACAGAGAGGCACGGAGCATTATCAATCATGTTACTGCTCCGTGCTTCTGCAGTCCGCATCGGGTCTTGGCTCTCATTCACGGAGCGGATGTCACGCACGGCATCCACTCGTGTGAAACAGCCCTTAGAGTTCATTCACACATCCGTAGAACGTGTCCGCACCCGTTCTGCAATTATCTGAAACGGGTGTGGACCCATTCATTCTCTATGGGGCAGGAATGGATGCGGACAGCACACAGTGTGCTACCCGCATCCACATTTCCGGAGCCGGCCCCGCTACTAGTTTAAAGAATGGAATGATTGTACTTAAAGCAATGTCTCCTATTTTCTTTTATATGAATGATTGTACTTAGTAGACTCATTTGATTCTTTGAGTTAAAGAATCGTGAGTCATCAGATAAGTTACTGAGTTAAAAGAAAGCAATGGCCGGACTGAGGGGGGGCGGAGCCCCCTTTAGGGGAGGCCTCCATGACGGGGGTTTGGTTTAGTGAGCTAGAGGGGAGGGGGGTCGGAATAGGGTAGTGGGAGGGCTATAGGTAGGGATAGAGGATAGGATAGGTTAGTTTGAGCTGGGGGGTGGAGTTAAGGGGTTAAATAGGGTGGGAGGAGGAAGGCAGGACGCCATTTTAGGTAGAGACGAGAAGCTCCCGCCCACCCCTCACTTTTGGTTAAGGTACTTCAGGGATCGGGGTTGGGTTCGGGGGAGGGGTTTTGTGAGGAGGGTCATGTCACGGCGGCTTGTGGCTGTGGGGGGGGTCCTTGGAGTTGGTCATGGTGGAATCTGAGGACAATTGGGGGGGCCCCACGGTTGGGGCTGGACTCCCAGGTGGACCGAGAGGTTGTGGTGAATCGAGGGGGGTCATTTGTGGTGCCTTTGAGCTGGGCGTTACGGCTGGAGGCAAGAATGGCTCACCCTGGTTCGGCAGCTCGATGTTTGGGGCTTCAAGGACCTCCCCCCATTGGGGGGTTTACAGTATTATGTATGTTATGTTGTATTTGTTATTTAATAAACGGCTGCTGTGGCCATTACATTTCCAGCTGGTGGTCCGTGTTTTATTGGGTATGGGGCTCAATGGTGGGGAAGTGTAATGGTGGAAAAGGGGGGTTGTTAGAAGAAGGCTATTAAGGTAAATGGAGGTGGCGAACGGGAAATAACCAATACCCTCGTCATGGTGTGTCCCCTCCAGTTGTACAATACACTGAGGTTGCAGCAGTGATAAGGGACAGACAGCAGAGAGATAAGAGAAATGACCCAGAGTTTAGATTAGAGGAGATCCTCATTCAGATTGAATTAACCCTTTGGGATCAAATTGGCTTTTCAAGGAGATATGTATGTTAAAGGCAGACTTGTGACAGCTCTGAGCGCTGTGATCAATGTTCCCCAGGAGCTGCCTGACAGCCTTCTCTGAATCAGTCTTCTGATTCGGATCTTCCATGAAGGATCAGACGCTCATGAGCTTTGGTTCAATTGCTTGTCACCTGACTCAGCAAGTGAATCGAAGATTCGATTCATGAATCAGTTCTTTTGAATGAACTGATTCAAATAAACTGATTCAGTTAAAAGATTCAAACTTCCTATCTCTACTTCACATCTTGTGACCCCCTGTTGTTCCAGCCCCTCACAGACCTCTGCCCACTGACTATCTCACCTATACTTTATACAGAGCTCCTAAGAAGTAATGTCTCCCAGTGACCCCCCTCCCTCATCAGTGGCATTTCAAATTTTTCCATCCCCCATTCCACACATATGATGTAATGTCTCTGGAGGTTATATAAGTGCTGGAGCGTTATAAGGGGAGCGTTATAAATGTCGCCAGTGGCCTTGCTGTGATGTCATCATTATGCTGCCAGCCTTTCCCCTAACAATAATCTGCCAGTATCTGCTGTCAGGTCCTTTGACACTCAGCGGCTGGATAGAAGTCACAACAGACTTAGGCTACTTTCACACTGACGTTTCTATTTTCCGGTATTGAGATCCGTCATAGGATCTCAATAGCGGAAGAAAACGCTTCCATTTTGGCCTCATTTGCTGTCAATGGGGAAAAAACTGAACTGAACGAAACAGAATGCACCAAAATGCGTTCCGTTTGGTTGCATCCCCATCGCGGACAGAATAACACTGCAAGCAGTGTTTTTCTGTCCGCGATGTGGTGCGGAGCAAGACACATCTGACACAATAGAAAACAGATTCGTCCCCCGTAGACTTTCAATGGGGTTCATGACGGATCCGTCATTGCTATATAAGACGTAAACCGGATCCGTTCATGACGGATGCATGCGGTTGTATTATTGTGACGGAAGTGTTTTTGCAGATCCATGACGGATCCGCAAAAAACGCTAGTGTGAAAGTAGCATTACTTTTTTTTTTTTCGAACACTATAGGGGGCCAACCTTATTGTGTGGAGGCAGCAGTACTATATGGAGGGCATAAATAGTGTGTAGGGGCACAAAAGGGCATAACTACTGTGTAGGGTATAACTACTGGGTGGGAACAGAAAGGAGGCATAACTATTGGGTGACACTGGGTGGCACTGGGCATATACAGAGCACTGATCGGAGTTAGAGGCATGGCTTAGTGGAAATAAATTTGGCCTAATGGTTTTCTGACCCCGCCTACTTGGCTTGACCCTGCCTCCTACCATTTTGGACCCACCTACAACATGGGGCCACTTTTATGCTTTTTTTCTAGGGCCACTTTGAGTTCCCAATCCGCCCCTGAAGCAAATGTTTCCCATACCTCTGGCTTTGGCAAAGCTTTTTTCTTCTGTCCTTTCTTCAAGTCTGACGGGCATCGGTAATCTTCTCACATACAGATCCTAGTCTACTGGTTCGGACACAAAATGTAAATGTGTCCATTTGTTCTGTTTTTAATACTTTAAGCATAGTCTACATAATACATGGCTAAAACATTATAGACAAAGATGCTTTACACAGAAGTAATGCTGCCAAGGTAATAGAGTATCTATCACACTGCGTGTATCATTCTAAGGCCCCTTTCACACGGGCGAGTATTCCGCGCGGGTGCAATGCATGATGTCAACGCATTGCACCTGCACTGAATCCGGACCCATTCATTTCTATGGGACTGTGCACATGAGCTGTGATTTTCCCGCATCACTTGTGCGTTGCGTGAAAATCGCAGCATGCTCTATATTCAGCGTTTTTAACGCAACGCAGGCACCATAGAAGTGAATGGGGCTGCGTGAAAATTGCAAGCATCCGCAAGCAACTGCGGATGCAGTGAGATTTTCACGCATGGTTGCTAGGTGACGATCGGGCTGGGGACCCGATCTGTATTATTTTCCCTTATAACATGGTTATAAGAGAAAATAATAGCATTCTGAATACAGAATGCAAAGTAAAATAGTGATGGAGGGGTTAAAAATAAAAAAATTAACTCACCGAGTCCACTTGATCGCGTAGTTGCGGATCTCTGTCTTCTTTTGTAATGCTGAGCTTCCGGCTAAGGACCTGTGGTGACGTCACATCACATGGTTCAATCACATGGTCCCTCACCATGGTGATGAACAATGTGATTAGACCATGTGAAGAGCACAGTGACGTCACCACAGGTCTTTTGCCAGGTCCTGAAGATAGAACAGAGATCGGCAGCTATGAAGCAGGTAAGTTAACATTTTCTTTTATTTTTTAACCCCTCCATCCCTAATTTACTTTGCATTCTGTATTAAGAATGCTATTATTTTCCCTTATAACCATGTTATAAGGGAAAATAATAAAATCTACACAACACCGATCCCAAACCCGAACTTCAGTGATGAAGTCCGGGTTTGGGTCTGGGTACAAAACATGGCGATTTTTCTCACACGCGTGCAAAACGCATTAAAAACGCTTTGCACTCACATGGAAAAATCACACATTTTACCGCAACGCACCCGCATCTTATCGGGCCCTCACACGCCACGCTCGTGTAAAAGAGGCCTTAGGGTCCTTTTACACAGACCGGTGAACTGGCAGAGTATTGGGGATGAGTGCTTGTATAGCACTTGGTCATCGGGTGATCGTGTCATTCGGCCAGTACCGAAAATCATGGTTCCTGAGCAGCATCATCAATGAATTTCTATGGGGACATGAGAACGATGTATCAGCCAGATGATTGGTCTATGTAAAATTACCCCAATTCTTCCTTCCTGCACAATCACTTACAAGATGAGGGTAATACATATTTTTGTGTTCACAGTGATTATTTTCTTTACATCACATTCCAGGGATGCAATTTGTTATATTATTTTCAAATATACCATTAGGAAATTCTGAGTTAACTGAAGATGCAGGAAGGATGGTCTTCTCTGAATCCTCAGCTAGTAGTCAGAATGGAGAGCAGCTACAGAGAGCTCACAATGCACTACACGGACAGGCCAATGATTGTTATTCTTTTTTTTTCTCAGAAGTCGTACTGCAGAGGGTTTAACTATTTTCTTCTGGGTTTCCCCACACATTGCAGCAGATGACATTTGATCCTTGTGATCAACCTATAGTAACACTGTTACATAGTACATAAGGCCGAAAAAAGACATCTGTCCATCCAGTTCAGCCTGTTCTCCTGCAAGTTGATCCAGAGGAAGGCAAAAAGCCCCTGTTTGGTAGAAGTCAATTTTCACCACTTAAGGGGAAAAAAATTCCTTCCCGACTCCAATCAGGCAATCAGAATAACTCCCTGGATCAACGACCCTTCTCTAGTAGCTATAGCCTGTAATATTATTATACTCCAGAAATACATCCAGGCCCCTCTTGAACTCTTTTAGTGAACTCGTCATCACCACCTCCTCAGGCAGAGAGTTCAATAGTCTCACTGCTCTTACCGTAAAGAATCCTCTTCTATGTTTGTGTACAACTTTCTTTCCTCCAGATGCAGAGGATGTCCCCTCATTACAGTCCTGGGGGATAAATAGATGATGGGAGAGATCTCTGTACTGACCCCTGATATATTTATTCATACTTATTAGATCTCCCCTCAGTCGTCTTTTTTCTAAAGTGAATAACCCTAATTTTGATAATCTTTCAGGGTACTGTAGTCCCCCCATTTCAGTTATTACTTTAGTTGCCCTCCTCTGAACCCTCTCTAGCTCTGCTACAGTCATGTGAAAAAATTAGGACACCCTTTGAAAGCATGTGGTTTTTTGTAACATTTTTAATAAAAGGTTATTTCATCTCCGTTTCAACAATACAGAGAGATTAAAGTAATCCGACTAAACAAAGAAAACTGAAGAAAAGTCTTTTCAAGATCTTCTGTAAATGTCATTCTACAAAAATGCCTATTCTAACTGAGGAAAAAGATAGGACACCCTTGCCCCTAATAGCGAGTGTTACCTCCTTTGGCTGAAATAACTGCAGTGAGACGGTTCTTGTAGCCATCTACCAGTCTTCGACATCGGTCTGAGGAAATTTTACCCCACTCCTCAATGCAGAACTTTTTCAGCTGTGAGATGTTTGAGGGGTTTCTTGCACGTACAGCCCTTTTCAAGTCACCCCACAGCATCTCAATGGGATTCAAATCTGGACTTTGACTTGGCCATTCCAGGACTCTCCATTTCTTCTTTTTCAGCCAATCTTTGGTTGATTTACTAGTATGTTTTGGGTCATTGTCATGTTGCATGGTCCAGTTCCGCTTCAGCTTTAATTTTCTAACTGATGGTCTCACATGTTCTTCAAGCACCTTCTGATACACAGTAGAATTCATCGTGGATTCTATGATGGTGAGCTGACCAGGTCCTGCTGCAGCAAAGCAGCCCCAAACCATGACACTTCCACCTCCATGCTTCACAGTTGGTATGAGGTTCTTTTCTTGGAATGCTGTGTTTGGTTTACGCCAAACATGTCCTCTGCTGTTGTGTCCAAATAATTCAATTTTGGACTCATCTGTCCAAAGAACATTATTCCAGAAGTCCTGGTCTTTGTCAACTTTATCTCTGGCAAATGTCAGTCTGGCCTCGATGTTTCTCTTGGAAAGCAAAGGTTTCCTCCTTGCACACCTCCCATGCAAGTTAAACTTGTACAGTCTCTTTCTGATTGTAGAGGCATGTACTTCTACATCAACAGTAGCCAGAGCCTGCTGTAGTTCTCGAGATGACACTTTATGGTTTTTGGAGACCTCTTTTAGCATCTTGCGGTCTGCTCTTGGGGTGAACTTGCTGGGGCGACCAGTCCTGGGCATGTTGGCAGTTGTTTTGAAAGCCCTCCACTTGTAGACTATCTTCCGGACAGTGGAATGGCTGATTTCAAAATCTTTTGAGATCTTTTTAAATCCCTTCCCAGACTCATAGGCTGCTACAATCTTTTTTCTGAAGTCCTCTGACAGCTCTTTTGCTCTCACCATGGTGCTCACTCTCACTTCAACAGTCAGGAGCACACCAAACTAAATGTCTGAGGTTTAAATAGGGCAAGCCTCATTCAACATGCAGAGTAACGATCTACTAATTATGTGCACCTGGTGTGATATACCTGTGTGAGATCTGAGCCAATTTAAGAGGGAATACATGTGAGGGTGTCCTATCTTTTTCCTCAGTTAGAATAGGCATTTTTGTAGAATGACATTTACAGAAGATCTTGAAAAGACTTTTCTTCAGTTTTCTTTGTTTAGTTGGATTACTTTAATCTCTCTGTATTGTTGAAACGGAGATGAAATAACCTTTTATTAAAAATGTTACAAAAAACCACATGCTTTCAAAGGGTGTCCTAATTTTTTCACATGACTGTATGTCTGCCTTCTGCTATGTCTGCCTTCTGGAGCCCAGAACTGTACACAGTACTCCATGTGTGATCTGACTAGTGATTTGTAAAGTGGCAGGACTATGTTCTCATGACGGGCATCTATGCCGCTTTTGATGCACCCATTATCTTATTGTCCTTGGCAGCAGCTGCCTCACACTGGTTTCTACAGCTTATTATCATCAGATCCTTCTAATAAAATATCTAAGGTAGATGACCCTTTAACTAGTAAGATAATTTGTCCAGTTTTGAAAACCTGGTGAGTCGCTAGAACAGAAGTAATGCAGATCTCAGGGGATTCCTCGATTTAGGAGCATCCAGAGTCAACTACTGGAGGAGCTGCAGTAAACATTATTGGCTGCATATTACACAGTGAAATCAATAATTGATTTCTAATCTGTCCAAAAATATTTTGGGGGTTTTCTGGGACTTAGATATTAATGACCTATCCTCAGGATAGGTCATTAACCACCTCCGGACCGCCTAACGCAGATGTGCGGTCCGGAGGTGGCAGCCCTGCGCACGACGACGCATATACGCGTCATCTCGCGAGGGCCGGGATTTCCTGTGAACGCGCGCACACAGGCGCGCGCGCTCACAGGAACGGAAGGTAAGCGAGTGGATCTCCAGCCTGCCAGCGGCGATCGCTCGCTGGCAGGCTGGAGATCCGAATTTTTTAACCCCTAACAGGTATATTAGACGCTGTTTTCATAACAGCGTCTAATATACCTCCTACCTGGTCCTCTGGTGGTCCCTTTTGTTAGGATCGACCACCAGAGGACTCAGGTAGGTCAGTACAGTCGCACCAAACACCACACTACACTACACCCCCCCCGTCACTTATTAACCCCTTATAAACCCCTGATCACCCATGATCACCCCATATAAACTCCCTGATCACCCCCCTGTCATTGATCACCGCCCTGTCATTGATCACCCCCCTGTCAGGCTCCGTTCAGACGTCCGTATGATTTTTACGAATCCACGGATACATGGATCGGATCCGCAAAAAGCATACGGACGTCTGAATGGAGCCTTACAGGGGGGTGATCAATGATAGGCGGGTGATCACCCATATACACTCCCTGATCACCCCCTGTCATTGATCACCCCCCTGTCATTGATCACCCCCCTGTAATGCTCCATTCAGACGTCCGCATGATTTTTACGGATACATGGATCGGATCCGCAAAACACATGCGGACGTCTGAATGGAGCCTTACAGGGGGTGATCAATGACAGGCGGGTGATCACCCATATACACTCCCTGATCACCCCCCTGTCATTGATAACCCCCCTGTAAGGCTCCATTCAGACGTCCGCATGTGTTTTGTGGATCCGATCCATGTATCCATGGATCCGTAAAAATCATGCGGACGTCTGAATGGAGCCTTACAGGGGGGTGATCAATGACAGGCGGGTGATCACCAATATACACTCCCTGATCACCCCCCTGTCATTGATCACCCCCCTGTAAGGCTCCATTCAGACGTCCGCATGTGTTTTGTGGATCCGATCCATGTATCCATGGATCCGTAAAAAATCATGCGGATGTCTGAATGGAGCCTTACAGGGGGGGTGATCAGTGACAGGGGGGTGATCACCCTGATTACCCTGATCACCCCCTGTCATTGATAACCCCCCTGTAAGGCTCCATTCAGACGTCCGCATGTGTTTTGTGGATCCGATCCATGTATCCATGGATCCGTAAAAAATCATGCGGATGTCTGAATGGAGCCTTACAGGGGGGGTGATCATTGACAGGAGGGTGATCACCCTGATCACCCTGATCACCCCCTGTCATTGATAACCCCCCTGTAAGGCTCCATTCAGACGTCCGCATGCGTTTTGTGGATCCGATCCATGTATCTATGGATCCATAAAAAATCATGCGGATGTCTGAATGGAACCTTACAGGGGGGGTGATCATTGACAGGGGGGTGATCACCCTGATCACCCCCTGTCATTGATATCCCCCCTGTAAGGCTCCATTCAGACGTCCGCATGTGTTTTGTGGATCTGATCCATGTATCCATGGATCCGTAAAAAATCATGCGGATGTCTGAATGGAGCCTTACAGGGGGGTGATCAGTGACAGGGGGGTGATCACCCTGATCACCCCGATCACCCCCTGTCATTGATAACCCCCCTGTAAGGCTCCATTCAGACGTCCGCATGTGTTTTGTGGATCCAATCCATGTATCCATGGATCCGTAAAAATCATGCGGATGTCTGAATGGAGCCTTACGGGGGGGTGATCAGTGACAGGGGGGTGATCACCCTGATCACCCCCTGTCATTGATAACCCCCCTGTAAGGCTCCATTCAGACGTCCGCATGTGTTTTGCGGATCCGATCCATGGATCCGTAAAAATTATACGGACGTCTGAATGGAGCCTTACAGGGGGGTGATCAATGACAGGGGGGTGATCAGGGAGTCTATATGGGTGATCACCCCCCTGTCATTGATCACCCCCCTGTCATTGGTCACCCCCCTGTCATTGATCACCCCCCCCCCCCCCCTGGTAAGGCTCCATTCAGACATTTTTTTTGGCACAAGTTAGCGGAAATTTTTTGTTTGTTTTTGTTTTTTCTTACAAAGTCTCATATTCTACTAACTTGTGTCAAAAAATAAAATCTCACATGGACGCACCATACCCCTCACGGAATCCAAATGCGTAAACATTTTTAGACATTTATATTCCAGACTTCTTCTCACGCTTTAGGGCCCCTAAAAAGCCAGGGCAGTATAAATACCCCACATGTGACCCCATTTCGGAAAGAAGACACCGCAAGGTATTCCGTGAGGGGCATATTGAGTCCATGAAAGATTGAAATTTTTGTCCTAAGTTAGCGGAAAGTGAGACTTTGTGAGAAAAAAAATAAATAAAAATATCCGCTAACTTATGCAAAAAAATAAAAAATTCTAGGAACTCGCCATGCCCCTCATTGAATACCTTGGGGTGTCTTCTTTCCAAAGTGGGGTCACATGTGGGGTATTTATACTGCCCTGGCTTTTTAGGGGCCCGAAAGTGTGAGAAGAAGTCTGGGATCCAAATGTCTAAAAATGCCCTCCTAAAAGGAATTTGGGCCCCTTTGCGCATCTAGGCTGCAAAAAAGTGTCACACATGTGGTATCGCCGTACTCAGGAGAAGTTGGGGAATGTGTTTTGGGGTGTCATTTTACATATACCCATGCTGGGTGAGAAAAATATCTTGGTCAAATGCCAACTTTGTATAAAAAAATGGGAAAAGTTGTCTTTTGCCAAGATATTTTTCTCACCCAGCATGGGTATATGTAAAATGACCCCCCAAAACACATTGCCCAACTACATGTGTGACACTTTTTTGCAGCCAAGGTGGGCAAAGGGGCACATATTCCAAAGTGCACCTTTCGGATTTCGCAGGCCATTTTTTACACATTTTGATTGCAAGGTACTTCTTACACATTTGGGCCCCTAAATTGCCAGGGCAGTATAACTACGCCACAAGTGACCCCATTTTGGAAAGAAGACACCCCAAGGTATTCCGTGAGGGGCACGGCGAGTTCCTAGAATTTTTTATTTTTTGTCACAAGTTAGCGGAAAATGATGATTTTTCCTTTTTTTTCTTTTTTCCTTACAAAGTCTCATATTCCACTAACTTGCGACAAAAAATAAAAAATTCTAGGAACTCGCCATGCCCCTCACGGAATACCTTGGGGTGTCTTCTTTCCAAAATGGGGTCACTTGTGGCGTAGTTATACTGCCCTGGCAATTTAGGGGCCCAAATGTGTGAGAAGAACTTTGCAATCAAAATGTGTAAAAAATGCCCTGCAAAATCCGAAAGGTGCACTTTGGAATATGTGCCCCTTTGCCCACCTTGGCAGCAAAAAAGTGTGACACATCTGGTATTGCCGTACTCAGGAGAAGTTGGGGAATGTGTTTTGGGGTGTCATTTTACATATACCCATGCTGGGTGAGAAAAATATCTTGGTCAAATGCCAACTTTGTATAAAAAAATGGGAAAAGTTGTCTTTTGCCAAGATATTTCTCTCACCCAGCATGGGTATATGTAAAATGACACCCCAAAACACATTCCCCAACTTCTCCTGAGTACGGCGATACCAGATGTGTGACACTTTTTTGATGCCAAGGTGGGCAAAGGGGCACATATTCCAAAGTGCACCTTTCGGATTTCACCGGTCATTTTTTACAGATTTTGATTGCAAAGTACTTCTCACACATATGGGCCCCTAAATTGCCAGGGCAGTATAACTACCCCACAAGTGACCCCATTTTGGAAAGAAGACACCCCAAGGTATTCTGTGAGGGGCATGGTGAGTTCCTAGAATTTTTTATTTTTTGTCGCAAGTTAGTGGAATATGAGACTTTGTAAGAAAAAATAAAAAAAATAAAATCATCATCATTTTCCGCTAACTTGTGACAAAAAATAAAAAGTTCTATGAACTCACTATGCCCATCAGCGAATACCTTAGGGTGTCTACTTTCCGAAATGGGGTCATTTGTGGGGGTTTTCTACTGTTTGGGCATTGTAGAACCTCAGGAATCATGACAGGTGCTCAGAAAGTCAGAGCTGTTTCAAAAAGCGGAAATTCACATTTTTGTACCATAGTTTGTAAATGCTATAACTTTTACCCAAACCATTTTTTTTTGCCCAAACATTTTTTTTTATCAAAGACATGTAGAACAATAAATTTGGCGATAAATTTATATATGGATGTCGTTTTTTTTGCAAAATTTTACAGCTGAAAGTGAAAAATGTCATTTTTTTGCAAAAAAATCATTACATTTTGATTAATAACAAAAAAAGTAAAAATGTCAGCAGCAATAAAATACCACCAAATGAAAGCTCTATTAGTGAGAAGAAAAGGAGGTAAAATTTATTTGGGTGGTAAGTTGCATGACCGAGCAATAAACGGTGAAAGGAGTGTAGTGCCGAAGTGTAAAAAGTGCTCTGGTCATGAAGGGGGTTTCACCTAGCGGGGCTGAAGTGGTTAATATTAGATCAGTGGGGTTCAACATCTAACATCTCCACCAATCAGCTGTTTAGTGCAGCTTCCGTAACTGGATACTACAGTCGTGGCCATAAGTTTTGAGAATGACTCAAATATTAGTTTTCACAAAGTTTGCTGCTAAACTGCTTTTAGATCTTTGTTTCAGTTGTTTCTGTGATGTAGTAAAATATAATTACACACACTTCATACGTTTCAAAGGCTTTTATCGACAATTACATGAAATTTATGCAAAGAGTCAGTATTTGCAGTGTTGGCCCTTCTTTTTCAGGACCTCTGCAATTCGACTGGGCATGCTTTCAATCAACTTCTGGGCCAATTCCTGACTGATAGCAACCCATTCTTTCATAATCACTTCTTGGAGTGTGTCAGAATTAGTGGGTTTTTGTTTGTCCACCCGCCTCTTGAGGATTGACTACAAGTTCTCAATGGGAGTTTCCAGGCCATTAACCCAAAATGTCAACGTTTTGGTCCCTGAGCCACTTAGTTATCACTTTTGCCTTATGGCTCGGTGCTCCATCGTGCTGGAAAATGCTATGTTCTTCACCAAACTGTTGTTGGATTGTTGGAAGAAGTTGCTGTTGGATGGTGTTTTGGTACCATTCTTTATTCATGGCTGTGTTTTTGGGCAAAATTGTGAGTGAGCCCACTCCCTTGGATGAGAAGCAACCCCACACATGAATGGTCTCAGGATGCTTTACTGTTGGCATGACACAGGACTGATGGTAGCGCTCACCTTTTCTTCTCCGGACAAGCCTTTTTCCTGATGCCCCAAACAATCGGAAAGAGGCTTCATCGTAGAATATGACTTTGCCCCAGTCCTCAGCAGCCCATTCACCATATTTTCTGCAGAAGATCAATCTGTCCCTGATGTTTTTTTGGGAGAGAAGTGGCTTCTTTGCTGCCCTTCTTGACACCAGGCCATCTTCCAAAAGTCTTCGCCTCACTGTGCAGATGCACTCACACCTGCCTGCTGCCATTCCTGAGCAAGCTCTGCACTGGTGGCACTCCGATCCCACAGCTGAATCCTCTTTAGGAGACGATCCTGGCGCTTGCTGGACTTTCTTGGACGCCCTGAAGCCTTCTTAACAAGAATTGAACCTCTTTCCTTGAAGTTCTTGATGATCCTATAAATTGTTGATTGAGGTGCAATCTTAGTAGCCACAATATCCTTGCCTGTGAAGCCATTTTTATGCAATGCAATGATGGCTGCATGCATTTCTTTGCAGGTCACCATGGTTAACAATGGAAGAACAATGATTTCAAACATCACCCTCAGCCTGACATAATGATCTCCAGCCTTGTGCTCGTCAACATTCTCACCTGAGTTAACAAGACGATTACTGAAATGATCTCAGCAGGTCCTTTAATGACAGCAATGAAATGCAGTGGAAAGGTTTTTTGGGGATTAAGTTAATTTTCATGGCAAAGAAGGACTATGAATATATGCAAATTGCTATTATAAAAACTTAATCAGCAACTTTTCCAATTTCCAATATTTATGTAATTCTCAAAACTTTTGGCCACGACTGTATACAGTGGAAGGAGCCTGAAGAAGACAGATCTGTCCTCTTTGCATTGGCCATGCTGGCAAACTACTTCTCAGCTCCCTGCCACAGGCAGCTGATCAGTGGTGGTGCTGGGTAATAGACCCCAGCAATCTGATACTGATGACCCATTGTGAAGATAGGAAATAAATATTTAAGTCCCAGATAAAAAACCTTTAACATCAAAATAACATTCATTTTATATGTAAGCAATTTTATTTTTAAATAGAGAAAGCATAGTTTTTATTTTTAGTCATATTAGCTTGGTCAGTGTTGACCTGGTTTGTATAATCACGCTAATTATCCTAATGACAGTGAGCAATCAATGTATTTCATCTTTCAATTATGTTGTGAGCTTTGAAAGGCAGTGCCTTATGTCACTAACATTAATTCTGTGTGCAGCATTTTGTATTCTGTTAATATTTTATAGGAAGCAAATATTATTTTACATTTTTATTTTGTTATAGTGTCAACTTCATCAACTTATTTATTGTACTATGGTTAGAACTTTTCTTTTCTGGTTCAAGACTCAACAGTGACATCCAGTGGACAACATTGGCATATCAATGAATCTGAAATAGGGATTTATTTTTTATTTTTATGTTATTCACAATTTTGAGATTTGATATATTTTATACTTGTTATGTATTTATATTACTTATCATATATGCATATTTTATGAGACTTGTTTGCATTGTGTAAATGGCATTTAGATCCTAATGGTTTTAAGATGCATCACTTATATATACAGGTTCCCATGAACCTTTTTCTGTATGTCCTATTGTGTCATAAAGTGGGATCACCTGCTGGGATTGCCCCTTGCTCTTTGGGCATAGTCCATTTATTTGAATGGTCAGCATGTAAAAGTCCACTTATGGCAAGATGCAACTTTACCTGGTGATAACAACTGTTGGTTGGTGTTAGAGATTTCAGAGCTCCTGGTGATTAGCAGTTCACAAGATTGGCTTCTTCATTAAATAATGGTTTTTTATCTTCATTTTTTTTAGAACTCTGTCTTGTGCTGTCCCTCTATTATTTCAACTAGTAATGTATGAATAAATTTGCAACTGGGAGTTACCATTTCCCCGACACATAACCACGTACTCTATCCAAACAGTGATGACAGTGTTAGAACCTAATGACACATCATATTCACAGGGGTAAAGAAAGAAAACATTCTCTGAGGAGGTAATTGACCACTGCGAATCAATTGATGTCGTATATCTTGACTTCTCCAAAGCATTTGACACTGTACGGCATAAAAGGTTAGTATATAAAATGAGAATGCTCGGACTGGGAGAAAACGTCTGTATGTGGGTAAGTAACTGGCTCAGGGTACTTTCACACTTGCGTTGTTTGATTCCGGCAGGCAGTTCCGTTGCCTGAACTGACTGCCTGATCAGGCAAACTGTATGCAAACGGATGTCATTTTTTCTGACTGATCAGGCATTTTTATGACTGATCAGGATCCTGATCAGTCAGAAAATGCCTGATCAGTCAGAAAAATGCATTGCAATACCGGATCCGTTTTTCCGGTGTCATCAGGCAAAACGGATCAGTTTTTTTGTTTTTTTTTCATTTTTAAAGGTCTGCGCATGCGCAGACCGGAATGACGGATCCGGCATTCCGGTATTTTGAATGCCGGATCCGGCACTAATACATTCCTATGGAAAAAAATGCCGGATCCGGCATTCAGGCAAGTCTTCAGTTTTTTTCGCCGGAGATAAAACCGTAGCATGCTACGGTTTTCTCTTTTGCCTGATCAGTCAAAACGACTGAACTGAAGACATCCTGATGCAAACTGAACGGATTACTCTCCATTCAGAATGCATGGGGATATGCCTGATCAGTTATTTTCCGGTATAGAGCCCCTGTGACGGAACTCTATGCCGGAAAAGAAAAACGCAAGTGTGAAAGTACCCTCAGTGATAGAAAACAGAGGGTGGTTATTAACGGTACACACTCAGATTGGGTCACTGTCACTAGCGGAGTACCTAAGGGGTATTCTCTTCAATATACAGTACAGACCAAAAGTTTGGACACACCTTCTCATTCAAAGAGTTTTCTTTATTTTCATGACTATGAAAATTGTAGATTCACACTGAAGGCATCAAAACTATGAATTAACAGATGTGGAATTATATACATAACAAAGAGTCTCTGGGAACTCCTTCAAGACTGTTGGAAGACCATTTCAGGTGACTACCTCTTGAATCTCATCAAGAGAATGCCAAGAGTGTGCAAAGTAGTAATCAAAGCAAAAGGTGGCTACTTTGAAGAACCTAAAATATGACATATTTTCAGTTGTTTCACACTTTTTTGTTATGTATATAATTCCACATGTGTTAATTCATAGTTTTGATGCCTTCAGTGTGAATCTACAATTTTCATAGTCATGAAAATAAAGAAAACTCTTTGAATGAGAAGGTGTGTCCAAACTTTTGGTCTGTACTGTATGCATTAATGATCTTGTAGAAGTCTTGCACAGTAAAATAATTTTTTTTGCAGATGACACTAAACTATGTAAAGTAATTGAGACGGAAGAGGACAGTATACTACTACAGAGACATCTGGATAGATTGGAGGCTTGGGCAGAGAAGTGGCAGGTGAGGTTTAACACTGACAAATGTAAGGTTATGCAAATGGGAAGGAATAATGCAAGTCACCCGTACATACTAAATGGTAAAACACTGGGTAACACTGACATGGAAAAGGACCTAGGAATTTTAGTGAACAGCAAACTAAGCTATAGAAACCAGTGTCAGGCAGCTGCTACCAAGGCCAATAAGATAATGGGTTGCATCAAAAGGGGCATAGATGCCCGTGATGAGAACATAGTCCTACCACTTTACAAATCACAGCCAGACCACATATGGAGTATTGTGTACAGTTCTGGGCTACTGTGAACAAGGCAGACATAGCAGAGTTGGAGAGGGTTCAGAGGAGGGCAACTAAAGTAATAACTAGAATGGGTGGACTACAGTACCCTGAAAGTTTATCAACATTAGGGTTATTCACTTTAGAAAAAAGACAACTGAGGGGAGATCTAATAACTATGTATAAATATATCAGGGGTCAGTACAGAGATCTCTCTCATCATCTATTTATCCCCAGGACTGTGACTGTGACGAGGGGACATCCTCTACGTCTGGAGGAAAGAAGGTTTGTACACAAACATAGAAGAGGATTCTTTACGGTAAGAGCAGTGAGACTATGGAACTCTCTGCCTGAGGAGGCGGTGATGGTAAGTTCACTAAAAGAGTTCAAGAGGGGCCTGGATGTATTTCTGGAGTGTACTAATATTACAGGCTATAGCTACTAGAGAGGGGTCGTTGACCCGGGGAGTTAGGCCTGATCTATACGAGTGTATTATTGTAGTTCAGCGGCGACATGAAGCGCACAGCGTCATAGCAACCAATGATGCCGTGCACTCCTGCTGTCAGCAGGAATCCAGGTCGGCATACCACGGACCACTCACGGCCGCGGAACACGGCCGTGTGCATTTGGCCTTATTCTGATTGCCTGATTGGAGTCGGGAAGGAATTTTTTTTTCCCCTTAAGTGGGTAAAATGGCTTCTACCTCACAGGGGCTTTTTTGTCTTCCTCTGGATCAACTTGCAGGATAACAGCCTTAGAAACTATGTTACTATGTTATTCAAATATTCTCAAATGTTGTCATTTTTGTGAAATTTGTCTGTTTTATGGTGCATTCTTTGCTGCATTTTTTACCCTTTATCTCTTTCAAATTGCAGCATGCTCTAGGTCTGGCATTTTTTTCTCTCGATGCCTTGTATTTTTCTTCCATAGACATCCATTGGTTCTTTTTGCTAATTGAAAAAATACATGTGCAATATATATTGGTGTTTTTTTTTTATTATGTATTTGCATTGCTTTTTTCATAATGGGTTCCCATACAACTCTACATGTATAGTGACATCACAGGGTGGCACTAACTTTAATCTAAAAAAAAAAATGCCAGACATGCAAAACACTATTAAAAATTCAAACCACCCTCCTTTCCCAAAAATATAAATATATAAACAATAAAAAAAATACACATCATGAGCATTGCCACATGTCAAAATGCCCATACTATTAAAATATAAAATTAAAATATAAAACTATATATCCCATAAGGCAAACGGTGAAACAGAAAAAACTCAAAATGGCTGATTCGCTATTTTTTAGTCACTTCACCTCCCACAAAATGTTTTAATAAAAAGTGATCAAAAAGTCATACACACCTTAAAATCACCTTAGTATCAATGAAAAGTACATTGCCCTTCAAAAAATAAGCCCTCACACAGCTCCGTACACATAACTACAAAAAAGTTATACCAGTCAGAATACGGCGACGTAAAGAAAAACCTTTTTTTTCAAGTTTTATATTTTTTTCTTAATATTTATTTAAAAGAAAAACTATACATATGTGGTATCGCCTTGATCTTACTGACCTGAAAAATGAAAGTAACAAATCAGTTTTACCTTATAAGGAGCACCATAAAAACAAAACCCATAAAACTGTTGCGGAATTGCGTTTTATTTCCAATTTAACCCCATTTGGAATTTTTTCCAGCTCCCCACTATTATTATGTATTATTAGTATGCAATATATGCCATAATAAATGATGGAATTTGAAACTGCAACTTGTCCTGCAAAAGTAATAGCCCTCATACAGCTTATGTGTAAGAAAAAATAGAAAAGTTAGGCCCCTGAAAGGCAGGGAGTAAAAAAAATAAAAATGCAATAACGTAAAAACCTGAAAAACTGAAATAGTTTAAGAGAAATTTATTTTCCAACATTGTAATTTCATAAGTCATGTATTTACTAAAACAGCCTTTTAAGACCAGAAAATAAGGGTTGGATGTTAAGTGCTATTAATAAGGCTGCCTGGACTGAAATCCATTATGATAGCACTTCATAATATCTTTTCCACTAACTGATCTGTCTTAAAAATAAACTTATGGGGGGGGGGGGGGAATAGGAGGGGGGGGGGGGTGAAGGTAAGCAACGCTTTAGTAAGCTGTTACATACAAATGATCAAACATGTCTGGCATCAGTGAGCAAACATAACAGTTCTGTGATACTTCATTATGTTCATATGTTACATTGATGCAATCTACTTTCTTCCAGCCTCAGAAATGCAAAAATGAAATCAAGATCAATCTTGTCGATTCATTCAGCTCAGTGGTGCAGGTTACAACACTTTACATTCTCGGCTTTTTACAATTCCCATTCTATTGCAGGTCTGGAGCTACCAGAATTAAAAGGTATTGAAGAAAGGAGGTGCAGGCCATTTATCTTTGGTAAGGCTTGTGAACCTCAGTAACCTTCAGAGTAGGTCTGCAGTGCAGAACATGTAAATGCAATTCTGTTGCAGCAAATGGATTATGTATTTGGGATGGTGCTTGATAAATCATGTTTACACTCAAATCGTGTGACCTCTGACAGTCAGCTGTGGTTTCCCTGTCATTCCCGCAATGGCCCAAGGTCACTGGGGACTTGGGTAAATAAATCATTCAAAAGACACTGAATTGATTGAAAATCTATTTCTGAAACTTTAATTAAATTAGTTCCATGTAATACAGTTTAACCCTGTTTGTTTTTCCTTTTGATATAGCACATAGCACTTCTAGTCTGATCTAGACTAGAGAGAGAGAGAGAGAGAGAGAGAGAGAGAAACAGACAAAAGAACAAAAAGCACATGGCACTATACAGGTAGATTTTTATTAAATAACTCAGTATTTAGATACAGGTGCTGGTTTAAAAACTACAGAATGTTTTAATCCTTTTAAAGGAAACCTGTCACTAGATTTGGGGCCACTGACCCAACAGTATTTTCTTATGCATCTTGGGTTTAGCATTCTAAACCAGCCCATATCAAAACTGTATATTTTTTCTTGGTGTAGTAAAATAACTTACCAAAAATGAGTCTGGGACCCATTTCCAGCTGCTTTTGGTCGATATGTATTGTGCTGAGGTAAGAGCATCTTGCATCTGGTTTTGATATGGCGGGTTTAGAATGCTAAACCCCAGCTACATAATGACATACTGGTGGGTTTTGCAGCCCCTTTTAAGTCATTTTAACACAAGGGTAATACAGTTGCATCCCTGATATAATGTGCTGTGCTTGGTTTGGGTAATGAGAATACTGGGGGAGATTTTGGACTTGGGTAAGTTTTCCTGAATTTTGATAGTGATGGCATACTATATCAATATCAGATTGGCAGAGGTGTGACACCCCACACCCATGTAACATGAAGGAATATGGTGATAAAAACACTAAGGCAGGTGGTGTAATTTACCAGCTCTTTGCTGAAGATAACGGTATGATTCAACAAATAACGTGGCAGATGCAGTTAGCGCAGAACTAAAGTGCCTTTTCTGATTGTGAACAGTCTCTAGAAACACTATTCCATTAATCAGGGGCAACCACGGCAAAGCAAATCAGTAAGTATTCTCTTTAGGATTCAGTTCAACAGTTCTATTTCCAAGTGCCCTTTATACTTCATGTCTTCTCCACACATTCCACCGGAATCGGCGCTGCGCTTCACAGGCGCCGAATCCAGATAGGGTCGTCCTGTTTTGGGCATTTCTTTGTGCAGTAAGACAGGGCTTTCGCAGTTTCCCTCCCCTGGCTTTTGTTTTTCAGGGTTTATTTTCAGGATAGATACTTGCCATAGCTGCCTCGCACAGAGTGACTTACAATCAATTGCCATTCATCCCTCGGGCTGTACAGTTACCAAATCGTCCTCAAGCGCATCAATTGGTAAGATTGTTCCTTTTTCTTAGAATTACTTATTATCTTGCCTGTTCTTGATTGGAACCTTTGGGACTTTATTGTTTTAGTTGTTTTTGTAGGTTTGTCCTTTTGATAGCTGATACTCCCAGACTTTTTAACGATCACAATAAAAGTCATATCTTAGTTTAAACTTCCTCTTTCTGCCCTGGCTGGGGTTCCTTGATATATTAAGTTGGCCATACATTTGAGATAATGATCATCCATAGGATTGTTTGTACGAATGATGCCACTAACTAAACTGCCCATCCAGGGAGTGAGTTTTTAATAAAAACAGACTCCCTGGCGCTTGAGCACAATGGCAAATGATCGGCCTTCAACATGCATTTCCAGCCAATGAATGGCCTAAGTTTTCCAGCATGGCAATTGCTTGTTTTTGAAATAATAATCAGCAGAAGTGTCCGAAATTACGGCCAACTTTAATCTTAATGTGCATGGCCACCTTAAGACTCCCTCTAAGCTGTATTACAGAGCTTATGTTCAGGTCCACTCTGCTCCTTTTTTACAAGCCACTTTCCTTGGTCCTTGGTTCTGGTTCTGGCATACAGCATATGATCTGCTTAGTACTGCGTCTTTATCTTACATCCTGTCACACAGCTCTTACTGCCTGAATTCAGGAGCTCGTACTTGGGGGCCAGCTTTTCCCGCCAAGGTCTGCCAACACCTCTGTTTCTGACATCTCCCAGTCCAGACTACACTACATCCTCTCTGCTTCAGTCCAGGAACTCTGGTGCACACTCCTAAAACGTCCTCAACTGTTTTTTTTAACTTTGGTTCCACCTCTCTCCTGCTAACACACAGCCCCAGAGACTCTGCCAGACTCTGCCTGCAGTGGGAGTGCGGCTTATCTAGTTGTCACCCCCCCACCAGTCTGATGTTGTAGTTGTAGCTATAGCACTGGAACTACACAGCCACGTCCATTCTGTAGTGTATGGAGCTGGTGGAGTTACCAGCTCCGTCCACTACACAATAGATGGAGCTGGGTAGTTCCAGCGTTGACAGTGTGCACCAGAGCTCGAGGTAACAGAAGGTTGGCAGGTGTGCAAGGTGTCCGACCCATGCGGATCTGATATCCTTAGAATAGGCCATCAATATCAAAATCCTGGACAACCCCTTGATTAGAAAAAGTAAGCCCGAACTCGAGACCAAAACCCTTCGACACTTTCTTTGATAAATATTTTACAATAACCCTTTATATGCACCCATTTCTTGCAGTTTTGATATGTTCGCACAGTACTTTTTTTTTTTTGTAGTCCTTATTATACAAAGAACCACACTGTCTCTCAGTACCTTATCTAATCAGAAAATAATATGCAATGCTGTTTGGTTAAGACACCTTTATTAAAATTGCAAAGGGAAAAAATAGTTCTGTTTATTATAAAAGAGAATGTGGCAAATTGTGACCTGAGTGATCAATATCAGCAGAATTGAAAAAATGGAAATGTTTGTGACTGTTATGAGGGAGGTGAGGGGAGGGGTGCTGATGCACCTCACTTATTAGCATAATATGGTTATCATTGGAACAAGGGGACGTAAAGTATGCAAATCGATAGACCGCGTGGGGAATAGTGAATATTGTTTGCATTAATTAGTGTTAAATGCTCTTCCTTGAAAACAAGGGAGAAACTGTAGATCAAAATAGAATCTCAGTGAAAGCCCCACTGGTTTCTCATCATTTAATACAGCTCAAGCCGTTTGTGTCACAGCAAAGGGAAGACATTGCTTTCCATGAATTTCAAAAGCTTGAAGATCAGAGATTCTAATAGCAATTTCCTTATCTTTTAAAGCTGCCTATTATTGGGATGATGATGATGGTTGTCTGATATGAATTTATTTTCTCCTTATGATTTATGTATTATGCCTATGACTGCTTTATTATTTCATAGGCTGGAAGGTTTTGAGTGGAGGCAAATATATAGGACATAGCATCCAAGGATATAGAATGCAGTTATAATAGAGTTTTGTAGGTAAACACATGCATACATGCATCCCTAAGCAGCTGGGACCAAAACCATAAGTTCTCTTGATACATGTGGATCCCTAAAGCAGGAGTTTACCATTTAGAATCCTTGCCTTGAAATGTTGTAGATAACTTTAAAAAGGAAAAAGTGAATTTTACAGGTTCAAAGGTTGCTTTAAATTTCAGGCTGCAATTGTCATTCCTTTAATTCTTTTTCAGACCCCTGGAACTCAGTTTGCAACCTGCTCCAAGTCTCAAACTGTTCTCATGTGGTCATAATATATGCTAGATATGAGGGCTGTGTGGCCAGGATGCTACTGTCTTCACTAGCTCTTTGTGCTTTATTTCTCCTATTACATCGCAAAGAATCTCCGTTCATCTGTCGTATAGACAAGCTGACATGATGCTGAGTGTGTAAAATCTTACCTGTCTCTATTTTTGTCTTGCTAAACAACCTGTATATTCTCTTCCCCTGCAGATATTGAGTTTACTCCTTCCCTTCTTATGGCTTGTTCTGCCTAGCCCAATTCCATCCCCTCTCTTCTGCTGTTACAGCTATCACTGAGAGAAAGGGGAGGAAGAGGAAATAGAGCAGATGATGTCATCCCTGAGGTCTAGAAGCATTGTATTGTCCTTGTAGAGCAGAACAGCCAACAGATGTTGCACAGGCTCTACAGTAGCAAAATGGTAAGGAATTATGTAATAAAAACTATTTACAATGTTGCTTAGTTGGCTTCATAAACACAGCACAAAAGTATCCACAAGAGTAACTTAGTTTTAGAACTTCTCACAAATTAACGTCTGCTTTTGCTAGGGACAGTTTGAGGATCCATTCCAGCCTCTTCCAGTGTTCTGGTTTGCTTATGTTGACTTCTAGCTGTCCCAGTGTGCTGCTCCTTCATCCAGATGTTTTCCTCAAACCTGGGGGTGTTGCCTAATACAGGCAGTCTGTCAGTACTATATACTGGTCTAGACTTCCTTTCCCATACTTCTAGGCCAATCATCAGTGAGATATATCCTAATCCTTGCCCCTATCCTCAGAACACATGGTGTGTAAGAGACAGTTTATACTCATAACACACAGATCTAGGACACATAATACACATTATCAGGACAGAATAGAGAGGGAGAAGTAATTGACGCTCACAGAAGACAGTTTATGGGGGAGAAGGAGAGTTTTTTAGAGAAAAGATCCTCCAGAACACAAGAACACTTATTGATTACAGCAAATGCAGAGACACACAAGCACTTCATAAATAAATTCTATTATGACTAGAGTAGGAAATGCACTTACTATGTACTGGAGGGAAGATGTTGCTGGCATACCCCAAATTCATTTGGGTTATCAGAAATCTATGCATTCTTATTGAGCTACATAGCAATACATTTACATCGGTAATTCTAAATTGTATGTTATTTCATATGTTTTGGCACAGAAAGGACAGGAATCCTGCAAAGTTGTTAAATTCAGAATTCGGTGCTTTATGTCTAGACTCTTCTGTAGAATAACAGTAGCTAGGGTGAATGTGGGTGCACGGAAACCAAGAGGAACCCATTATTTTCCAGTGACAGTAAAATCATCTGTAATAACAAGGAAAACCCCTGTGATCCTGACAGATCTCATTATGGGCTTAGGCTCCCAGGAGATTGAGTGTGATGGGGAGAATAAGATGATATCCATAAATCATCTTGTGATGAACACTCTGGATGTGCTATACCAACATTTTGGAGACTGAAATATACTAAAAACATTGTCCCATTTTGTGTAGGTTGCCAAAAATTGTTACAATGACACATATGTGTACACAACAAATACAATGTGGCAAATGCTTTACTTTATGACTGAACAACAATACTGTAAAGTTTTGGCTACACAGCCATCTTGGTCGTATCCGTATTTGTCAGGACCCCAGAATCGCAAAAAGATCCAGCAATGTTGGATTTTTTTGTGATTCTAGGGTTGTGATCATAGCACATGGTGTGAGTCACAATGTGATCCCATTCATTTCTATTATAGCACCACTACATTGCGATCCTTGAGAGTGACAGCTGTCGTGTGACCAAGATCGCCGTGTAGCCAAACCATTATTTATATGCCTTATGATATGCATTCACACAGGCAATAATTCAATTTAAGATCAATTATTTGGCCCATCTATGATGTAGTTGTCTTGGATAATAAATGGAGCCTGCTTGTTCATGGGTTGTGTCTGGTATTACGGATCATGTGTAGAACGAAAAAAAAAAGGCCATCTCCTGAAGATGAAGCTGCGATATGCATGGGGTTTCTTCCCAAAACACATCTGGATGGCATACTATTGGACTCTCCCAACGTACCCTTTTGTCTAATGGGGATTTGTTTAAATATTCTAAGTATTGTAACGGACCGTTTCAGCAGACAAGGGGTTAAGATCCGTTCAGGCGATATGCCCCTTTCTGAGAGACAGGCACAGCTACTGCAGAACACCAACCTCCCGAACTGGATACAAAATAGCACTCCAAACTGGAACCTCGCAAATAGCTGCCGGCAGACGAACAGGAAAAGCGTATCAGTCAGCTTACACTCCTGGCAATCAGTCTCCAACAGCATACAGGGAATCCCCCCAATAACGAGACAAGGCTCCGTGTTGAGGGTCAAGCAGTGTTCTGACTGTACTTCAAGTACAGCCTCTTTTATTGATAAAAACCAAACATAGTACTGCCCACAGGGTTTTGAAATCCAACCAATCAGTAATTCACAACACACACAATGTAAATACAGCAACCAATCGTTCCCGCCCCCTAGAGGACCAGAAGGGAGACTGCGACACAGGACAGATACAACATATCCCCACAATGCATCATGGTTTCCTCCTCTCTGCCTGGGAGACAACCGGGGGCAATCCAATTATCTCTCAGGACAAAGGGGAGATCACCAATACACATGTGGAGACAACAGGACAGACATCACCATTTAAACACACAATGGCACAATGGGACAACAGAACCACACCCAGCATATTCCTCCCAAGCTGACAAGTTACACTTATTATAAGTTGTTTTAACTTTGTGAGGTTACATTGTCCATACATATAACTTACATCAATTTAAACAGTATAACTTGGGGGACAAACCTATCCAAAATTCCCTGGAATAGGTTCAGGGGTTTAAAAGTTACTATGGGCCATAATCCTGAGGCAAGAGGCTTTTAAACAGCCCCCTCCAAAACACTGTGGCGAGGTTGGTTTCGCCACAAGTATTAAGACTTATTTTATTGTACATTTCATGTGTTGGTATGTCCTTTAATGCCACATTATTACAGTGGCATAACAGTGGGATATGGTCTTGTTCACATATACGTTTTTAATCGCATATTCGTTTTTGGGTCATGTCTTGTGATGGATTGAATAATATTTCATACATATGCTCAGATTTTGGATGTGCTTTGTTGTACACATGGCCTTTTTCTTCTTACTTCTACACATTGGTGCACACCACATGATTAGCACCTCAGTTCCTATGTGTTATTGTGTCTACCTCTATTACTAATATTCTAGACACCAGCCATGCACAACCTTGCTTCTGTCTCTTTGAAAAAAAACAATGACAGACGTTTTATATGGGATTCCTCACCTTCCTATAATGTTTTTGTAACTCTCATGGAACTGAATAGAGAAGCTGCACATGCACTTGTAACTTTAAAGAGAAAGTACATTTTATAATAATTTTTTATATGTTGTCCCTAATCCCCTAAATAAAAAATTTCTAAAATACTTTATTCATTAATTTTCTTTTTTTACTATACTTTTACATCCCTAAAGCACACCATTCAGTGTGCGCTTAAAACTCAGATCTCTGTACACCACTGAAAGCTCAGCGGTGTACGGAGTACAGAGTATGGGCAGGGAGTATGGGCAGGGGGGCACTTTGCTGCTCCTGCCCGTGCTTCCCGGACAATTACTAACTCCTGGCATAGCACATGGGTACTTGACCACCCATTGACTATAAACGTCCTTGGGCGGGCGGTCTATCTCTGAATGGACGTTCTGGAACGTTCATTCAGGGATGGCAGCTGCACGCTAATCAGGCAGCTGGCGAATAGGGGAATACCTAAAGGGTTAACAACATTTCTAAAACCAGTTTTGAATAGTTTGAGGAGAGTCATTTCTAAAATGGAGTCATTTATGGGTTGGTTCTATTATGTAAGCCCCACAAAGTAACTTCAGAACTGAACTGGTCCTTAAAAAAAGTTTAAACATTTTCTTAAAAATGTCAAAAATTGCTTTTAAAAGTCTAAACCTTCTAGCATACAAAAAAAATGTAATTACACTACTATAATGATGCCAACATAAAGTAGACATATGAGGCTAGATCGCCGCTAGCATGTCCGCAATATACCTGTCCTATAGGGCTGTGTGCTTTTATTTTCTTTAAAAAAGGATTTTAGAGCTATGTAAATGAGCCTGGTAAGGAGCCCAAGGGGCTGTACTAACCTTCTTGGTGCCCAGCCATGCCCCCCTGTGAAGGAGCCCAGCACCGCTTGCGTCCTCCGAATCTCCTCCTTTCTTAATAGTTAGATTGCTGTAATCTCGCAATGTGCGAGCTCGCGCATGCTCAGTGCCGGTATAGTGTTTCTTCCCTGTGCTGGCACCAGCCTCAGGGAAGGAACTGCTCATGCGCATTGCGAGATTACGGCAATCTAACTATGAGCAAGGAGGAGATTCGGAGGACGCAGGCGGTGCTGGGCTCCTTCACAGGGGGGCATGGCTGGGCACCAAGAAGGTTAATACAGCTCCTTGGGCTTCTTACCAGGCTCATTTACATATCTATAAAATTATTTTTTAAACACAATAAAAGGACACCGCTTTATGGGACAGGTATATTGCGGACATGCTAGCGGCGATCTAGCCGTGCATGTCCGCAGCTCTATAAGCTAAAACTAAGTGACAGAATCCATTTAATATAGATGTGAGCTCCACTCGAGAAAGCACGTGATGATAATGTTTGGAAAGCGCTGCGGAATATGTCAGAGCTATATACAGTAAGTGAGTAATATAAATACATAATTTGTAGTATATACGGTGTAAGAGCAATTTGCAGAAAAATCCATATTTAGGGGAAGTGAACAGTAAATCTTCTAGGCTTGTTTTGATGCTAGCTAAAATATGTTTGTATGAAGAGATGAATGTTTTAGCATCAGAATTTTTTCGAAGTTGTGGCCAAATCTACTTGTCTATGGCCAGCCAGTTTTATTTATGGAGAATATTGCTACTAGCTGTCTTCCATTATTCAGTGCAGATACGGAAGAGAAATAAACCTTCCAGCAGTAGACCCTGGGACAGGATGATAAATCCAATCTATATAGGACAGGAGCTTCTAGAATGAACTGTCTAGTCAGAATACTAGTACAAATTTGTATACAATAAATGCTTATATAGCTGAGTGCTTAAAGTACATGAGCTAAGTGTGTCATTTGGTGGAATGTGTAGGTGGTATATTGGACTACAAGTATAACTTGGTATATTAGCTCAGGTCTTGAAACATTAAGAGATACATAATAAATTGGCGATGTTATTTATTCATACTCTGAATTTCTTAGAAGAAAATAATCCAACTCATTTTCAGACTGGTAATGGAAAAAAAAGTCATTAGTGTTCCAGGGCAGAAAAACACCTTTTGAGGGCAAAGGTAAAAAAAAAAAAAAGGAAATAAAAAGAAAATTAGAACAAGGAACAATAAAAGTTTTGCTGTGAGGGGAGAATATGAAGGTTACAGAATGTATGGGAACGCTTGTTCTTGCTAGCCAAGATTCCCAGAATTGGAATGTTTTGCCTCTATAGACAGGTAGGTCTTCTGTGTGAAGCGGAATGCTGTTGCCCTCAGAAGAATCAGGTCCAGTAGTCACCCACTTACTGCAGCACCTTTTGCTAGACAACAGGCAGTAATTTATTATTTATTTTACATTGACAAAAAAAATCACATAGGGGATTACATAGGGAACAAATTGCGCATTAGGGTTGGCACCATCCTGGACTAAGGTTTATGATAATTATGCTGATTGTTCAAAGACTGGTTATACTTACCCTGTGTATTCCCATCCAGTGATCCCTGCATTGTTTTTTAACACTTTTTATAGATGATTTAATAAAGCATTTATTACGATTATAGTGCAGTCTGGCATTTTCTGATTTCTGATTCTGTTTTTTTTTTTTACATAGGTAACCAACAGAACACTTACATGGTGCCTTCTAGGCTTCAGTAAATCGCACTTCATCAATCCAAAGTCAATTCGTTCAAAGAGTTTGTTGTTAATGCTGTTTCTGTACAGTATTAAAATATATTGGCTCCGTGCAGACAAACTTGTCTCGGCTGTAGTGGCGCAAGAATTTAATGAATTACTACGGTAATCCTATCTGTGAATTTAAAAACATTTTAAGTGAGGAATTCAAAGTGGGTTTTGGTAGCCCACTTCGGATTCCTATTTTAAAATGTTTTTAAATATGTAGATAGGAATACTGTAGTAATTCACCAAAGTCTCGCACAACTTCGGCCGAGACAAAGTTTGTCTACACTGTATGGAAACAGCATTAACAACAATGTTTTTAAACTAATCAAATTTGAAAGCACGATTCGCTCAAGCCTAATACCTTGCTTTGCATCTTTTCAGATGCAGATCCATTGATTTCCGGGCTCCATTTCAGGTTCAGATGCTCTTTAAAGAGAGACTACACTCACCACTTTATGAATAGTAAAATGACAAAGTTAATTTATTAAGGGAATAGGGATAATTAGGCAAATGTATGTCCTTTTTTCTGAAAAATAGGTGAATTCAAACAAAGTATAGAAAAAATACAACAAATGAAGGTTAGATAAAGCAACACATAATTACTACTTACATAATTACAACCATACTTCATCTAGAGTCCTCCTTACTACATCCACAATGAAGGTGCTTACGTCAATTGAGTTAGCATCATCTGACAGCAACACACATCAGCTTGGGAACCAGTTTCAGCAAAAGCAGTCAGAGACTCAAATGGGAACACCATCTTTTCTACGCTAAGTCTCTTTTATAGGTGAACTCCAATGGCTTACTGAAAAGGTCCAGCTTTTATACTATTTTAACCAAAAAGCTTCACCGCCTAATGGAATGTAGCCAGCTTATGCAATGCATAATGGTCACTGCGTATATCTTGTTCATTTGTTATTATTATAAACCCTAGAGTGGCCAGTTCTTAGATTCACAATAAATCAGAATCCCAAGACAAACTATGCAGACAATGCTAACTCTCCTGCATACACAGCTCTCCAAACTGCCGCTTGTTAATTTGCACATTATCAAATACATAGGACAATACTTTGTACACATCTTTTTTGTCCAATCTATCGGATAAAATGAACAAAAGCTTTACGCAAACATTTCCACACCAGTTTCTTTGCTCATTTCAGCAGACAGAAATGGACAAGGTCTCAAATAAACAGTTAAGACAAATATACATAGGGTAGGATAATTGTATCAGACCCAATGGATTCCAAATGATTAGAGACATATTCATACTTCAGGTGGCCACACTGTTTTTCAGAATTCTTGATGGACAATGTGCGTTGGTAATCCAAGACTACCTGCCTGTCCAGCCCTACTCTTGGATTAGCCAGCATTGCTTATATGACGTGTCATCTGCTACCAAGTGCGCAGCATTCAACAAGTAGTCTGTGACGCGGGGCAGCCATCTTGTATAGCAGAAGAAGAGCCCAAAAACTGGCGAATCTGCAGCTGAAAAGATGAAACGTAGGTCACCAGGTATGTGTTCTGTTCATTGCCCCCTTTTTTTTTTTTTTTTTTTTTATTGAACTGGAGGGTTGCTTTTATCAATTATATTTTTATTACATTTTTGTCAAAGGTCAAATAAAAGAAGAAAACAGTGTGAGTTTAATTTAAAACCTCAAAGGATACTTATCAGGCAAATGGACTGATTAAAAATATGTCAAAAAATAAAGAAGAAAATACACATTCAAATACAGAAGAAAATATAAAGGTGACATCTGGTCTACTTTCATAATAGGCAACATAGAGGGTTGGAAAGTCTGATATTCATTAAAGGGAACCTGTCACCTGGAAAAGACAATTTACACTAATCACAGTACCTTAAAGTATCTCTCATAGTGTGCCCAAAGATGTATTCATATCTTCTTTCTGTGTTGTGCTGTCTCATAAAATCTGTGTTTGGCACCTTTTTGAAGTCGTGCTGAAGTCACTGGGGCAGCAGCCTCCTTGACTCAACCGTCGGATAAGCCCGCCCCTATGCCGCTCCTCCGCATATTGATGGACATTTGTCCCTGTAGCCGTGATCGCGCTCTTCTCGCGAATGCGTCGTGCGTGTCCTGCCACAGCATGATTACGGCTCCCTCCCTCCCTGGCATCTTCTTGTTCACTGCGCCTGCGCCGTTCCTATACAGCACGCTCGCGCCCATCGCTTGTCCCCTGTGGCGTGAGCGCGATCACTGTCTGCTTGCACTGCAGCGCAGGTGCAGTGAACATGCAGATGCCAGGGAGGGAGGGAGCCGTAGCCGGGATCGCGCTGCGGCAGGACGCGCACGGCGCATGCGCGAGAAGAGCGCGGTCACGGCTACAGGGAAAAATGTCCATCAATATGCGGAGGAGCGGCATAGGGGCGGGCTTATCCGACGGTTGAGTCAAGGAGGCCTCTGCCCCCGTGACTTCAGCACGACTTCAAAAAGGTGCCAAACACAGTTTTATAAGTCGATTTTATGAGACAGCACAACGCAGAAAGAAGATATGAATACATCTTTGGGCACACTATGAGAGATACTTAAAGGTACTGTGATTAGTGTAAATTGTCTTTTCCAGGTGACAGGTTCCCTTTAAGGCTCTGATATACCATATAGGAAGTAATTTATTTATGACCGTTTCACTGAAGAGGTCTACTTAACAAAATAAACGTTTAGTAACATCCAATTAATAAGACTTAAAGTCATCCATATATAACTAACACATACAGCATCAAAGAGGACCTTAAAGTGAGCATGCAGTTATTCCAGCAGGGAAGAAAAATCACTATACTGTACTGCAGCTAGTAACAAGAACGCATCTCACGCGGGTTATATTATTCACGTTTAACGTAGTGTGATTTATTGGTGGCAGATGGTCATTTGGTTGTAGGATCTAACAGTGACCATGCAGGTACAGTCATTTTGGGGTTGTCCTTTTCGGAGCTGATGCTATGGTTCGTAGGCTAGAGGGGTAGACTACTTTAGAGAAAGTCTCACCAGTCCTATGCGTTATCAGGGTTGCCAAACACAGTTTTTCCTTTTTGTGGACAACTTATCAAAAATTATAGATAGCCAAAAAAATATATGAACAAATTGGAATACCATAAGGAATGATACAGATTATAAGTAATAATTGTCTATTACTGAATATATTGCTAAAATCTCATTACCAGAATTTACTGTGAGCTTACAACCAAAATAATCAAGTCAAGAACCACCAATTACGAACACATCTGTATTTTTTCACAGACTCAGGAAAAATGTTGCCTATTTTTCTGGACTGTTGAGAAATTTCTGGATGGTTGTCAACCGTGGGCGTTATTTGTGGTTCCATTCATAAGCAGTGAAAGAGTGGTGTGGAGCTACAATTTGGTCCCTACAATAATTTTTTTTTTAACCATACATCTGGTTTGAGAACCAGGCTGGCGCTGCCTCCATGTTTCAGCGTGTATTAGATTGGTGCCGACACGTCCCTTTTAAACAATGGATCTCTATTGAGCAACTCTCTTCCCGTACCCCGTTGGCTTTACTACCATGGGTGGACAGGAAGACCCCTACTGAAATTTCCTCACACCCTATCATAGGCCCTACTCTACTCCAATTTAGTAAATACCGAAACATTCCTGCGATATCGCCTACGCCATCCCCATTGTTCCCAATTTTGGGGCACCCGGACTTTCCGGCAAGTATTTCGGGAGGCCCTTTTGTGCAGTGGAGACGGAGTGGGAGGTGTCGGGCGCCTTTCTTTAGGAAAACGGGACGGTGGCTTACTCACACCGAACTGCTGGAGCAATCCGAGCCATGTTCTTTCGGTCCATGGAGAGCTATGCAACTGCATCATTTCCTTTCTTCTATTCCATCTTCTCCGGATTTTGATAGAGCCCTCACTCCCTTTGAAAAAATATGCATAGGTTCAGGTGTCTATCGCCACTCTCTCGCTGAGGTATACAAGACACTGGTACTGCCTGACAAGGATTTCCGCCCTTCTTACGTACACAAGTGGACTCAGGATCTGCAGCTGGATATCTCCTCTGACCAATGGCTTAGAATCTTCCAATTGGCTCATAAGTCTTCCATTGCCAGTAAATATCAAGAGGCTAGTTACAAAATTCTGTCACGGTGGTACTATGTTCCGACACGTCTCCAAAGGATGTTTCCGACAGCGTCCCCTCTGTGCTGGCGTTGTGAATCGTCTCAGGGTTCGCTTCTACATATTTTCTGGCAATGTGACAAAATTAGGCCCTTCTGGGACTCAATTCACAGGGCTTTGTCTTCCATTTTCCCTTTCGACATTCCGAATTCGCCTGTTTTTTTCTTACTACTCCATTCGGATTTGCCCATGAGCTTACTCAGACGCTCCTGTTTGCGACATACGGTCATTGCGGCTAGGTCTTGCGTCCCGGTGAAGTGGAAATCCCCTGTTCCACCTTCCGTTGGAATGTGGATTCAAAAAGTGGAGGAGATCCGGAGAATGGAGGAACTCACGGCATCCTTGAGGTGCAACAATAAGACCTTTGTTACGTCCTGGACCCCTTGGTTCACCTTCCAAGATTCAGCGGAGTACAAGTCGTTACTTACCTGAGCTGTCCTTTATGCTTGATTGTTCTATGTAGTCTCCCCTTGTTGGCGTGTCCCCTTCCCCCCCTTTTTTTTTTTTTTTTTTTTCTCCGTATGTGGTGTGTCTTTTCCTTTTTGTCGGTCTGATTACTGTTTTCAGGTCTTGATAGGTGTTCTTCAAGACTAGCTACTTTTGGAGGATGGTTTCTATTTGTCCGCCATGTCCTTTATTATTTTGTTTGGTTGCTTTCATGATTGCCGTCGGTAATGTATATTAAGACTATATTGTCAGGATACCTGTGTGTCACCTGTATTAATATGCTGGACGGGTTTCGGCTATGCATATTTGTGATATGTGATGTAACATGTCGCAAGCTTTGTAATACTTTTGAAACATATAAATAAAGAATTAAAAAAAAAAAAAAAAAAAAAAGAGAACCAGGCTGGCCTGGACTAAACTCATGGAGGAATGTTTTACATGACTCTACTTCCAAAGGCAAGAAAGTATTATAATTGTACCTTTCTCTATATTTAAACTATTTTCATTGCCTGCTGTATGAACTGCATGGTTCCTTCAATGTATCCTAGGTACTGTGTTCAAGATTTTTTGCCCCTAATGTGTAGTTAAAGCAATAGTGCATCAAGGCACAGATCTTGAAAAAAATAATTAGTGAATTTCATTAGGGTACCTTCACATGTGTCAGACTAGATACAGAATTTTCTGTTATTGGACATACCCTTATAATGGAAATGTGTAATTAATTATATCTTTTAATCCAAAGGTATCTAGCAAAAAAGTATAAGACACAAATAATTATTTTTACACTTGAAGTCAATGCAGATACTGAAAAAGCACTGCAAAAATAGTGTGAATATAGCTGTCGTTCAGACATTTTCAGAATACATACAGCAAGTATACTGTAGCCATGTTGCATTTTACATCTACAGCCTACCTTCTAACCATAGAACATGGCAGTTGCCAAGATATTGAGTTCTGTCTTGCAAATTGTGCACATCGAACATGTGTCAACAGAAGGGCTATGCATTTATTAAAACTTAATACAGCTCCACTTATTTTTATGCATGTAGTTTGCTTATAAAGTGGATCTCATTAACTTTACATAATACAAAAATCCTGATTAACTGAGGCTTCATTTATTCACCATGAATAGTTTGTGAGTTGAGTGAGCGGAGATCTATTTAATGCATTCTTATCTTGCTGTCATCTGTTTTAATGGCCATTCAGGAGCTTCAAAGCTTTCAAAAGTGCACCCAAAGTATTGTGTTTTCCGGTTCAAGACAATGGCTAAAACCTGTTAATCATCCAATAACAGTTACCCAAGAGGAGTGTGAAGTGGAATGCATCTGTGCTGCTAATAAGTGTGATCATGTCCAAAACAATACAGACATTACAGGAGCCCATTCAATTGAAAGTTCACTATACTGTACATAGAAGGTGCAGTAACTTTCTCAATAGCACAATCCCATTAACGTAATTGCCTTTCCTCTTATAACCACTGTATTGTGAAGAAAATTAGGTTATAGCTCCATGGCAACTTTTGGTTGCCCACAAGTTTTGGTCATATTAAGCCAGTACTGTACTGAGTTAAAGAATTTCCTGTAACCAGGTCAGAATTGTAGTGATCATTCTCATTGTGTTATGCTATTACACCAACTATACCTCATCTTGCAGGCCACCAAAAGCTGCTGTGTAGCCTAGTCTTATTTTCCGAATTTTACGAAACTTCATCAGGTTCAGAGATCTGAAACATGATGGAATTGTTGCAGAATTTCAGTACGAGTTCTGATCCTCAAATTAGTGACAATTTACAATGTAACATATAAATTTGTAGAAATACAAGGTGGATCCAATTAAGGTGGGTCCAATTAATGATTTATTAAGGCAATCTTTGGAGAGATAAAAAAAAAAATAAAAAAAAATTAAAAAGTGAGAAAAAAATATGATTCCTAGGAGACCTCAGTTTTTGGGCCAGTTGGAGTACTTTGATTTGGGTAGAACTGATTGGGACACAAATTGTACTAGTCAAATGACCTGAATCAAACCCAAATCAAAGTTTGAGTGATTCATTCATCTCTACATGTAACAATTTCACTTTTTGCATATGTTTTGACCTACGGTAAATGTATTTTTGCTCTCTAAAAGTTTCTTGAAATTTTTATAGCAGTGATTCTGAAGATTAACTTCTCTCTCTGACTAAAGACTAGATAGACCATAGTCTGAAAGTGAGCTGCAAAGTGTCTATTAGGGTGCACTAAGGTCACCAATCAGACCACAGCCAGTGAACCTCAAAACTGCTACCAGCCTTCCAAAAATCACTACACGCTAAGGCTATCCCTATCCCTATTCTTCACCAGAGTTCAATGTGAGGCCGGATGGACTTTTGCTGCTAGAGACCCAGGTTATTTCTGCACAGTAGGTAGCTGAAAACTGATGCAGGCACACTAGTGGCAGACCTACCAGAATGATCAGGGAGGTACAAAGGGATGTCAGCAATCAGGGTTAAAACCAGAAGAGACTGAAACAGTCCATGCAGTTAACAAGTGCTTAATTCAGAGACAAGCCAAAGTCAGTTTCCAAGGAGTATCAATAACAGAAACAGCAGACACAGGATTAACCCAAAAACAAGCCCGTGGTCAGTTTGTCAGGGAGGTCAATATACAGAATAAATATATTGTACAGTATCTCCCACCAAGCCTTCTGACTGGACACTGCCAGAGCCCTGATTAGTTCTGCTTCCTCTCTCTGATAGGCCAATCAGCCAGAGCATGTCTTGTCAGTATGGTAACATTCCAGAAAGTAATCAGCTCCTGATCTTCCTCAGCACAATCATCCAGACTGGAGCGATGGCTGCTTAGCGGAGAGGAAGGCATTACAGGCAAATTCCTGGCAGCGCCATTAATTAGGCTGGTCCTATGATAAACCGTAGGGATGGTGGCGGTTGTATTCACAACGGGGGGGGGGGGGGAATCATTCATGCAGCATAAGATAAGAGCACAATAATGCATGCAAAGTACTAAAATGCTATCATATTTCATACTGCAGATATTACACACCGATATACATAAGACAAAACACAAAAAATTAGTACAAATGAATCATTTATAGGCATATGGATTAAAGAGATGAGCTAATCAACAAAAAAGTTGAAGAGTTGAAACTGAATGTGAATTGTTGGCAATTTGTTTCTGCCAAATTTCTCAAGAAGGCATCACACATTTTTCAGATCAGAATACAGGAAAGATGAATAAGGAGGATCACATGACCCCAGAAGATGTCTGTGTACACACACCAGTAGGCATTCGTTGCTAAAAAGTGAAAATTGCTGTACTATTTAAACTAAAATGTCAAAAATACGATAAAAAATAATATTATTTTAGAGGCAGTTTGCTACCACCAGCATCCGTGCATTTACTCATAGCCATATATGGTATGTTGCAGTAACTTTCACATTACTAATGCTCTCTTGACATTACAGTCCTAGGAGACCCCAGAGTACAATACACAAATTGTCAGGGCAGCCGAAGCACTTTTGATTCGGGTTAAATTTATTCAGCCCCGAATCCAGTCGGCCCACCGATTTGGCCGTATCTAATTTCAAGAAATTCACTCATTACTATAGGGTTCTATACAGTTTTTATACTCAATATACCGTGATACACAATTTTAAAATTAGCAACTGGGCAATGAGCTCAGATTGTAACTCCGGACCCAAACTTCAATCTACCTCTCATGGACAAGCTATAGACTAACAAGGGGAAATGGATACTGCTGCACATGAGGACCAATCATTCCTGCTGCTAAATGGATACAGCCTGGTAATAACATATTAGCACTTGGCTATTCACGCAATTTTCAGAATAAGGTAACAAGTCAGCTACCTTTGGAGCCTTAATAGTCATACAGCGAAACCTAAGGTGTTAAGTGACTGTTTGTAGGTCTCAGAATACATGCAGTCCTCTCAAGCTGCAGCACTCATTGTGTTAAATTGAAGATGATACAAAGTGAGAGAGCGGGTTTGAGAGAGCAGATGAAAATGCTTCTTCTGACAGAAAATTGCCTTGGAGACTGGAAGAATGAAAAGAAATACATGGATTCCATTCGTGCTCATTATACCACAGAGTACGGTCACTTTCTTGGGCCTATTTATTAGATGATGGAAAACATGTTTAGGCACAGCCGCTGAGGGAGGGGAAGGAGTATGTGTGTATGTGGTGGTGGTCGGGGGGAGGATGTCGGGCTGACTCCTTATTGCTATTTCTTCCCGAGTTTACTTCCTTTTCATACCAATGAATAACGACGTCTAACCAGATAGGACCACTGTGGTTGCAAATAAATTCATGGAAAGACAAATGTTTGGGGAAATCAAGCAAGCAGTCGAAAGATATTAAAAGAAAGGTTTGGACAATTTTAACTCTATCGGTGCCTACTTAAAACATTTCTACTTGAATGAAAGATTTTGGCTTTCACATCCATTAGCTAGAATCAATTATTTTATTTTTTTTATATTACTTGGGCTGGGGTGGGGTGGGAGGGCTGATGAACTATATTAACTATTAGGTACATACCCAATTTTACAGACCATTTATTTTCAAACATCTAAAGGGCCAGTTCATAGTCTAATCATAAAGTCATTAGCTACTAGACCATGGATACACGATGACATGCCTAATTGATGTTACTAGTGAGTAAATTAGCTTGCAAAATGATAACGAGCCAAAACTAGATTTATCTTACTTTAAGCCCGGTTTCCATAAATAAATAAAAAAGAGAAAAAGATTTCTAAGATGTTTCATTATGTAGCATTTTTTTTAAAACATCCTACTTATCTTTGTGCTATATAGGATAAGTTCACACCATCACTATATATTTTCACTGTTCTGCTCTATTCAAGGAGCAGAACATTTAAAAAAATGGAAGTGATGGATTCAACACAAAGCTGAGATAAAGCTGAAGAGACCCCATTGACTACAATGGAGGCATATCGCTTTGGGAACCAGTTTTTTTTTACCAGACAAAAAAGTCCAGCATGCAGGACTTTTTTATCCAGTCTTTTTGGTAGAATCTGCGACTGAGGCCTTGAACAGAACTACAAACGCAGACATGAGGAAGCCCTAACAGAGGCTTAGTGGACACCTCTAGTGGCATTTGTTTTAGCAGCCACAGGGATTTTATTTTTCTAAAAATGCAGAATTTCACAAAAATCTGTACTAGAGATGAGCGAATTGATACTACTGATATAGCACAATCCCTGAGGGTATATTTTGAATATAATGAAGGTTCGGCCTCTATACATACAATATGGGAGGCTATGAAAGCCTTTCTTAGAGGAATTCTGATTAAGTCCATTAGTAGGATTAAATCCCAATCTAAAGAAAAAGATATACAAGTACATGCAGATATGAGGTTGGCAGAGGAAGCCTTTGTAAATGCACCTTCCACAGAGACTAGTAATCAGTTAAAAGCCAAGCAGGAGGAATTAAGGTGTCATCTCCTGCAGGTGGCCGAGAGGAAGCGTCTCTTCTATAAACAACAATTTTTTGCGGAAGGAGAGAAAGTGGGGCATATGCTCTCAATGATAGCCAAAGCACAGCAGGGTTCTCCATGTATTACGGGTCTGGTTGACTCTAATGGAACCTTGAGAAGAGATACTGGGAGTATTTTGAATACATTGAGAGACTTTTACTCTTCCTTATACTCATCTAAGACAGCATGTAATGACTCAGATATTGACAGGTTTTTGCAGGGTTTGGATCTTCCTCGGCTGTCGCAGGAGTATAGGTCATTACTAGATGCCCCGATTGAATTGGAGGAATTAAGGGTAGCAATGGGTTCCATGGCCAATGACAAAGGGGACTTGACGGTCTCCCTGTGGAGATATACAAGGCTTTCGCGGACACATTGCTCCCTGAGTTGTTGAAAGTATTAAACCACTCTTTGGAAGTGGGTGAGCTACTGTCCTCCATGCAGGAGGCGTTGATAGTGGTCATTCCTAAGCCAGACAAGGACCACTCGCTGCCCAACTCCTATAGGCCCATTTCATTATTATCGACAGATGTTAAGATGCTAGCGAAGGTCTTGGCCAATCATCTCTCTAAAGTTATATTGTCCATTATACACCCAGACCAGACTGATTTTATGCCCCAAAAATCAACTTCAATTAATATAAGAAGAGTCTTCACTAGTCTACAAATACCCGCTGATAATGTGGGGGACAGGGCTATATTTTCTTTGGACGCAGCCAAGGCCTTCGACAGTATAGCGTGGCAGTTCCTGTTGCGCACTCTAGTGCATATGAGATTTAGGGGCACGTTCATCTCGTGAGTGAAAGTGTTATACTCTAACCCAAAAGCGAGTATTAGGGCAAATGGAGGTGTGTCCACAAAATTCCATTTGAGGAGGGGCACACACCAAGGGTGCCCACTGTCGCCCCTGTTATTTGCAGTGGCGATAGAACCTTTGGCAGCGGCAATACGCAAATCCCCTAATATTCAGGGCTTTAGATATGGAGAGGAACATAACAAAGTGGCGATGTACGCGGATGATGATGCTATTTTTGGGAGACACTGAATCCTCTCTGGTTACAGTTATGTCTATCATTGACCAGTATGGCAAACTGTCTGGCTTGACCATAAACTGGCATAAATCTGCGCTAATGCTCATTGATGGGCAGTCAAAGTCGCGTGTGATAACAGACAGGAACATCCCCTGCGTGGAATCCTTTAAATATTTAGGAATATATATGTCTCCCAAGGTTAAGGAATTTGAGCGACTCAATTGTATCAGTTGTATCATGATATATGCTAAAGTTCTGAGTACAGACCAAGATTGTATGTGTTGTTGGAAAAGCCTTTCATTGCTATATTCTGCTGTAAGACTGTATTATTACGGTATTTGGCGATGTTAATAAAAAGGATCAGATTTTTTTTTAAAAAGAGCTTGACAAGTGTTGAATACTGTACTAGAAGACCTCAGAGTGTCATACAAAACATTTCAAGGCAATTAGAAAGCTTTCGATTCGGATTGAATTTATCTGTACCAGAATTGAATCTGCAGACAGATTCTTTAGAATTGCACCCAAAATTAATTTCAAGACATATGCTCTTGTTTAATCTGCATAAAATACTGTATTTAAATAGAAATGTGGATTTATTTTCAGGGTCTGAAATAGTGTGCCAGGTTCCAATGTGCCAAGTGACTGCCAATGGCTACTACCCAATAAAAAGGCAGTACTATCAGTATATTTTCGGAGAGTCCTAAGAAAACATATACATACATATGGAGGGCATCTAAACTCCTTACACCTATTCTTGCCCACCCTTTGAAAGGCCAGCGAGAAAACCCCTGAGCTTCCAATTAATCATATTCATCTATTGCAATGCCTGTTTACAGCATCGGAAAACAGCATTATGTAAGTAGCACTATTTCCCCTCCATTGTTCCACAAACACCTTCAGATTTTCTCCAGCAGCACATTAAAAAAATGCCAAGAAAAGTTGGCGATAGGGACCCACCACAGACTTTTAAGGCATAGTTTTTTTCCTACTCAGAAGCATTGAGAATATTGAGAACATTTTTAACATTTTACTGTCAAAACTTATAGATGCAAATATTTTCATGTGCCATACATTTCTGAGAATGGGAGTCTGGATGGTAACCTATGCTGTCTTGAAAATAAGCAGTGTCCATCAGTAGGATAAAAACTATTCTTTATGTAGGTAATAAGCATTAAATCCAAAGGACTGGAGGTGACATTATGCTTACACAGAATACCAACCGGTCAACTGACCAAAAAGAAATCCCTTTAGGGGTCCCAATCGAATATATATAAAACTACATCTTTATTTTGTCATCATTAAAACCTTAAAAATGTGGGGAAAAAATGGAAAATCATGTGTTGATTAAAACTATCAGAGGACAGTGGAAGAGTGTCTCCAATGGTTACTGTTTGTAACTGGGGGCGAGATATTTGTGCATGAACTCTCCTTTTTGTGTTTAAATAAATACTATTTTTATTTGGTTTGTGTGGTATTGTTATTATAATCAGTGTGTATTCGCCGTCACACCTCTATGAGTCTATTTACACTATTATAAACAATCCAAATAGATACCTTTAAAACGTAACTTTTAATAATGTGCACTTAAATCCCTAAATATATGTGATATACACCAATGGTAACCAGGAGCTAGGGATAGGGGAGACTAGTACTGGGTCTCTGACAACTAGTCTCTCCGTACAATGGATGTACCTGTAGTGACAATTGCACCATCCACAGCAATATCCCACAGTTGCCTGTGGAAACCTATTAGGCCCTCCCTGTCCCTGTGCAGCAACGGTGACTGCCCAGCTTTGTCACACTGTGGTGGAGAGCTCTGTTACCAGTATGTCATTCTTCTGGTCTTAAAACATATACTTTGTTTGGTCCTACTAAACGTCCCAACACGTTTCGTTGGACATTAGTCCAACTCATTAGGGGACCTGTTGGCAATAAACTCAGTTTCAGAGGTGGTAATCCCTACGTTGGGCTGTGTTTGTGACCGCACACCCACACTCAAGTCCACCTCCTCTCACTGGCTTACAATACAGTCATCAGATGTAGTAGGGAAAATGAATCCCAGTAGAGTACTGCATTCAATTACATAAGTCTCAGTACTTATCTTTGCCCCCCATGTATCGGTCCACACGGATGTGGCTGTATTCTGGCTTGTGGCAGCAACAGAACAGGTTTCCATATACCCTCCTTTATAATGTACCATATGCTGCCTGAATAAAATGATCATGCAATGCTAGATGTGGGGTCATGAGTGCAAGTTCCCAGACCATCAGTACCATTAGTCAGAGGTGACCATGCAAATGAATCAAATGTTTGGGGCTCCAGAGATCAAGGTGTCCCACGCTGGTCACAAGCAGTTTGCTGAAAAAACTTAAAAGACGACTAAACCAGCTGCTCAGAAGCCCAGTGAGGGACAAGGATCGGTTCCACCTTTACAGAAGGACCAGAAGTGTTGTATAGTTGATGTATCCTTTTTGATCACATCTAGCCCACACCCCTTAGTCCAGCCCCCTCAATCCTACCCTTCCAAAATAAATCCCCAATTCCCATCAGACAGGTGGCCGTACATGAGCCATGAATCTCTACTGCATAAAAATAATAATTCAGTAGGTACCTGCGTAACAGATGGCCACATCTCTGAAAATGTCATCTCCAATCTGTGGATGTCTTAGCTGAAAGCCTCCCACTTATGAGACATTTATGACGTAATCTTCATCATATGGGTAAAATACTTCAGGTAAACTTAGTTATAACATCTAGGAGCCTGACATTTTTTAGTGCTCATCATAAAGGTGTTTGGAAAAGGTCAACACTTGTATAGCTGCTAATACAGTACATCTGCCTAGGTCCCTCATCTCACCCCCTACTCACCCACACAGTTTCCAGGCCTAAGCTATCTGCAGAGAAGGATATTACACAGTTCATCCCTTTCTCATGTCTAACCAAACTCATCTGCAGATATGTTATGATTTGTATCCTCACAGTGATCTCCTAACTTTTCATCCCCAGAAGATGGCTGGTAAACACAATTGCTGGCCGTTGATCCATATGAACAGAGCTATGTGACCTTGACACAACTTTGAACACAGAGCATGCGGCACGCAGATGGATGGCAGATTGCTTTGTTTAAGTACAATTGCTTTTTTTTCAGGAGGAGGCTGCTGGCGAAAGAGAAAATAAAAAAGAATAAAGAAAATCAAATGGCTAATACAGTGCTGCGTACAGCAAGCCTGAGCCTGGGGGTTGGAAGATACAATTACCAATGTGACAAAGACACGATACAGAGAAGATGGAGAAGCTCTTAGTACTTTAAAGACCTTCCAAAATGGGCCACTTCATAATTGTCCCATGAAAGCATGGATTTGTGGCCAATTCTGTGTTTATCACTGATTTCCTTTTCAGACTAGTAACTAAACACTAGCAATAGAGATGCAAAGGAAAAGAAAGACAGGACACAGATAGAGCTAAATAATGGAATTGAGGCAAAACCAGCAAAACAAAAATAAACACCTAATATGTTGGTAGGAATTATCAGGATAACATGAAACATTAGAAGCAACAAGTATGATGGCACAAAGTGAAAATCTTTTGTGAAAGACGAAAGACAAGATGTAATTTTTTTTAAATAAAAATTAAATTAAATTATATAAAGACCATGATATGGACCATAGTGTGGATTGTACAAACATAATCATCTCATTGTAGATAGTCACATAATAATTATATAAACACAAACAAAAAAAAATCTCCTTACATCTTAGTCAAAAGACAATATACCAATCAATAGTGATGGCCTTGCGGTTCGCCCAGCGGTCTGTTCGCGGCGAACTTTGCGCGTTCACAATCCGCCGAACATGTGAACATATGGTGATGTCCGTGTGCGCCATATTCTTTTGCATTGCGCCGAACTTTGACCCATGATACACCCATCAGGTGGGACAGGACAGCCAATTGAGACATTTCAGCACATGTACACCCCCCCAACCCTATAACAGAACCCGATCTGGCAGCCATTTTGCATTATGTGTTTTGCCAGTGTAGGGAGAGGTTGCATTTTGGAGCAGGGACAGGCAGTTAGGCACTTAGGGACCCCAAAAGCTAGCTAATAGGGCCACAAAAGTCCTTTTAAGGACTTTTAAGGACTGGTAACATTGTGCTATCGATAGGTGTGATACACAGAGGTGTGTGATATACTTATAATATACTTTCTAACAGTATATTATAAGTGCATTTGTATGCTTCCAGAAAATACTGATTGAGGGCTGCGATCTATCAGCTTCCACAAAATAGTGGTTTTCCATATACATCTGTCCACAAAATTACTGCTTGAGGGTGATATACCAGCTTCAACTAACAATTGATTGAGGCCTTCCATATATCAGCTTCCACAAAATAGTGATAGAGGTTTTCCATATACCTGTGTCCACAAAATTACTGCTTGAAGGTAATATACCAGTTTCAACTAACAACTGATTGAGGCCATCCATATATCAGCTTTCACAAAATAGTGTTAGAGGTTTTCCATATACCTGCATCCACAAAATACAGATTGCGGGTTTTGATATACCTGCTTCAACTAACAACTGATTGAGGCGTGCCACATATCAGCTCCCACAAAATAGTGACAGAGGTTTTCCATATACCTGTGTGAAGATATGTGTATTGTGTGGCCTGTAATTGTACCATGTAATTTGTGTATTGGGTAATTTTCGTGGGTTTATTGTCTGGAGATAGTTAAGTTATACAGTGTCTGGACTAATTATCTCCAGGAAAACATAGGGGGAGACTTGTGAAGATATGGGTATTGTGTGGCCTGTAATTGTAACATGTAACTTGTGTATTGGGTAATTTTCGTGGGTTTATTGTCTGGAGATAGTTAAGTTATACAGTGTCTGGACTAATTATCTCCAGGCAAACAAAGGGAGAGACCAAACTGTAAAGCATGTACTATTGGTTGTTTCTTGCCTCCCCCTCAGAAGGCCCCCCTTGCAGGGGGTACAGTATAAATACAAGTTCTGTTCAATAAAGAGCGAGTCTTTTTACAACCTTCATCACGTTTCGGCTGATGTTTGGGTACCTGTGATGTGTGTGGGAGTGATACCGCTGAGATTGCTAGCTGTTATACCTTGGGAATCTACCGAACAAGCAACCGAACGGAGGGCTATACTCACTGCGGGCTTTTCCGTTCGGGTAAACCAGACGAACCAAACGCTACTACTACGGGGTTCGTTACAATTGGTGGCAAGCAGAGGGATGTCGTATCCCGAAGGGACGTCCCGGACAGGAGAATAAGTGAATGGCTCAGCAGTATGAGCCGCTAAAGAGAACCACATTAAAAGACCTGCTGGAAGCTCGAGGCATTGCGGCAAGTAACAAGTCGAAAGCTACACTAATTGCCGAACTAATGCAGAGTGACGGAGCCAGCAATATGGAGAGAGGAAATACGGAACCAGATGAGCTGGAAAAGAAACTGCAGATGTTTATTCGGCTGCTAGGACCAAATCCCTCGGAAGGGGCTGTAGTACAGGTGATTGCAGACACCCACAGTGCACATGTAGCGCAGCAATCCAGAACCGGGTCAATGCAAGGGGACTCGCTACATTCCACTGGATTTACAAATGGATATCCTAAAAAGGCAAATCATGCTGCTTTTAAAAATTTTAACGACAACGGAGCAGATATTGACGACTTTTTAAAAGACTTTGAACGCCAATGCATGTTAGAGGGAATGGAGGAAGAAAGATGGGTCTCAGTACTCAGCAGCAAGTTAACTGGGCGGGCGGCAGAGGCTTATAGAGCAGTACCGGACGAGGACATTCGGAATTATCAAAAGATAAAGGAGGTATTGTTGTCCCGATTTTCCGTCACCCCAGAGGCGTATCGCCTGAAATTCAGAGAATTAAAAAAGACTGGGAAAGACTCTTTCACCGAATGGGCCTACAGGTTAAAGAGGGCAGCACACAACTGGCTGCAGGGATCCCAAGCTTCAACGTTGGAGGATGCTTTGCAGCTCCTCACGTTGGAAAAATTCTATGATGATCTGGAGAAGGATCTCAGGCATTGGGTGAGAGATAAAAAAAAAAAAAACAGTAGAAGAAGCAGCAAAATTGGCGGATGAGTATCAGGACACCAGACGGTCGGAAGTCAAAGAGGTACGAGCCAGCTCCAAACCGTTTGTCCCTTTTCCCCAATACAAAAACCCGTACCCTACCAAGCAACTACAAACCCCAGGCATCAACCCAAAGTGTGTTTTCTGTGCAACCAACCAGGGCACATTAAGCCCCATTGTCCACTCAGAAACAGAGGGGGCTCACCAGCTGCACATCCTTACAAGGCCACCGCTCACTGTTACCAGCAGGAGCCTAATGTCAACCCTGCGTCCAGTGAAGAACAGTGGAACATTTTGTATGAGGCCAATACGGCACAGGCGGAAACTGACAACCGGAATCATCACCGGCAGTGGGTTACCATAGATGGGAAGGAGGCCGAAGCTCTACGTGACACTGGGGACACAATTTCCCTCATTCAGCCGCACAAAATTCGGCCATCTGCCCGCACCAACTGCACTGTGGCAGTTCAAGTAGCAGGGGGAGCTATCCACAAGCTTCCTACAGCGAGGGTGCTTTTGAATTGGGGCACCGGCAGTAAACAGATGGATGTGGGCATTATGCAAACTTTGCCGGCCGAAGTATTGTTGGGGAATGATGTGGGTTGCCTTACATCCCATTTGGCTGGCCAATCTCCAATGGAAGGGTTACCCGTTACTACCAGGGCTCAAGCATGGAGGGGAGAACCTGTGCACCCGGAAGAACCTCAGGTAGGACATTCGTCCCTATTGCCCCCCTTGACCCCTACTCCCTTTTGGGATACCCCAGCAGAGTTTGAGCAGGATCAGAGGGGGGATTCCACCTTAGCAGGTTTCAGGAGGGAGGCAGAGAAACCCATGGAAGAGCAGGGGGAAGAACGGTTTAGTTGGGAAAAGGGGCTGTTGTATAGGATAACGGGGGGAGTTGGGAAGGGAGATACCCAAGTAGTTAAATGGCAACTAGTAGTACCCCAGAAGTTTTGGGGCGGAACTGCTAAAGCTTAGCCATGATATTCCGTTGGCTGGGCATTTAGGAGTGACCAAAACAAAGGATAGGTTAACGCAGACCTTCTCTTGGCCAAAAATTTCTCAAGATATTAAACTATACTGTAAGACATGTGAGATATGTCAGCGGACAGGTGAGAGGGGGGATAGCCAGAGGGCTAAACTTCACCCCCTCCCGATTATTGAAGAACCCTTTAGCAGGGTAGCCATTGATTTAGTAGGGCCGCTCCGCAAATTGGCCACATCTGGAAAGAGCTACATCCTCACGGTGGTAGATTTTGCTACTCGGTATCCGGAGGCTGTGGCTCTGTCCAATATAGAGGCCGAAACCGTGGCAGAAGCCCTAGTAAGGATCGTCACCCGAGTAGGATTCCCGAGGGAAATCTGTCGGACAGAGCGACTCAATTCACGTCCCATCTGACCCAACAATTATGGAAAAGTTGTGCCATGAAACTCCTGTTCAGTACACCCTATCACCCGCAGACAAATGGACTCTGTGAACGGTTCAATGGCACTCTGAAACAGATGCTCCGAACCTTCACAGCATTAAATCCTCACTGGGAAAGATTCCTACCTCACCTCCTGTTTGCTTACCGGGAAGTGCCCCAGGCATCCACGGGGTTCTCCCCCTTCGAACTTCTGGCGCTCACCGAATCTGTTCGCGAGCACCTGCAGATGGCTCAGACACGCCAAAAGAGATGGTACGATAGGGGTGCCAGAGATAGGGTCTTTGACATAGGTCAGCAAGTCTGGGCTCTGAAGCCAGTTAAGCAGGACAAATTACAGGCCTCTTGGCAAGGCCCTTTTAAGGTAGTAGAGAAGCTAAGCGACACTACGTACATAGTGTGCAAGAGTTCAGATGAGAGGTTCAGACGTGCCTTTCATGTAAACATGTTAAAACCATATTACGAACGGGCAGAGGACATAGCGGCGGTGTGTGCGCCGGCAGGGGAAGATAGTGAAAACTTACCCCTGCCAGATTTACTCACCACTGACCCTATCTCTATAGACCAAGTGCAAATAGGCAAGGGGTTAAACCCCGAAAAGACACAGGCAGACTTCTCATGTGCGTACTTGGATAACATTGCCATTTATAGTCGCACATGGGAATCCCATCTAGAACACGTAGCCAGGGTCTTAGAGCACCTCCAGACCGCCGGACTAACGTTGAAACCGGACAAATGTCATCTAGGCATGGCGGAGGTCCAATATTTAGGGCATAGAGTGGGGTCAGGTAAGCAGCGTCCCAAGCCGGCCAAAGTAGAGGCCATTGCTAATTGGCCCCGTCCTACTACCAAGACTCAAGTATTAGCGTTCTTAGGAACGGCGGGGTATTACCGGAAATTTGTCCCAGAATATAGCGCCCTGGCCAAACCCCTGACCAACCTAACCAAAAAAGCCCTTCCCAAGCTCGTAACCTGGTCTCCGGAGTGCGCAGAAGCGTTCCAGAAAACTAAAGTTAGCCCTCAGCAAGGCACCTGTGCTGGCAGCACCAGACTATAACAAAACATTTCTTGTGCACACAGATGCCTCCATGTATGGGCTGGGAGCCATGCTGAGCCAGGTGGGGGAAGATGGGTTGGAGCACCCAGTGGCGTATCTCAGCAGGAAACTGTTACCCCGGGAGGTCAGCTATGCCACTGTGGAAAAAGAATGCTTAGCTCTGGTGTGGGCCTTAAAGAGGCTCCAACCCTATTTGTATGGTCACCCCTTTACGTTGATGACGGACCACAATCCGCTTGTATGGCTGAACCGCGTCTCAGGGGACAATCCAAGACTATTACTATTACGCTGGAGCCTTACAACCGTACAATTTTACTATGCAGTACAGGCCAGGCAAACAACATGGGAATGCGGATGGATTGTCCCGTCAACCGGACTTGAACACATAAAAACTTTCGTTCTTCGGACATCTCTGAGCCAACCCGACAGGGTCTTTGCGGATATGCCGACCCATGGACTTAGGGGGAGCCGTGTGAAGATATGTGTATTGTGTGGCCTGTAATTGTACTATATAATTTGTGTATTGGGTAATTTTCGTGGGTTTATTGTCTGGAGATAGTTAAGTTATACAGTGTCTGGACTAATTATCTCCAGGCAAACAAAGGGAGAGACCAAACTGTAAAGCATGTACTATTGATTGTTTCTTGCCTCCCCCTCAGAAGGCCCCCCCTTGCAGGGGGTACAGTATAAATACAAGTTCTGTTCAATAAAGAGCGAGTCTTTTTACAACCTTCATCACGTTTCGGCTGATGTTTGAGTACCTGTGATGTGTGTGGGAGTGATACCGCTGAGATTGCTGGCTGTTATACCTTGGGAATCTACCGAACAAGCAACCGAACGGAGGGCTATACTCACTGCGTGCTTTTCCGTTCGGGTAAACCAGACGAACCAGACACTACTACTACGGGGTTCGTTACAACCTGCATTCATAAAATTACTGCTTGAGGGTGATATACCAGTTTCAACTAACAACTGATTGAGGCCTGCCATATATAAGCTTCCACAAAATAGTGATAGAGGTTTTCCATATACCTGCGTCCACATAATTACTGCTTGAGGGTGGTACACCAGCTTCAACTAACAACTGATTGAGGCCCTCCATATATCAGCTTCCACAAAATAGTGATAGAGGTTTTCTATATACCTGCATCCACAAAATTACTGCTTGAGGGTGATATACCAGCTTCAACTAACAACTGATTGAGGCCTGCCATATATTAGCTTTCACAAACTAGTTATAGGGGTTTTCCATATACCTGCGTCCACAAAATTACTGCTTGAGGGTGGTATACCAGCTTGAACTAACAACTGATTGAGGCTTTCCATATCAGCTTCCACAAAATAGTGATAGAGGTTTTCCATATACCTGCGTCCACAAAATACAGAATGCGGGTTTTGATATACCTGCTTCAACTAACAACTGATTGAGGCCTGCCATATATCAGCTTCCACAAAATAGTGATAGAGGTTTTCCATATACCTGCATCCACAAAATTACTGCTTGAGGGTGATATACCAGCTTCAACTAACAACTGATTGAGGCCTTCCATATATCAGATTCCACAAAATAGTGATAGAGGTTTTCCATACACCTGCGTCTACAAAATTACTGCTTGAAGGTGAAATATCTTTTTCAACTAACAACTGATTGAGGCTTTCCATACATCAGCTTCCACAAAATAGTGATAAAGGTTTTCAATATACCTGCGTCTACAAAATTACTGCTTGAGGGTGATATACCAGCTTCAACTAACAACTGATTGAGGCCTTCCATACATCAACTTCCACAAAATAGTGATAGAGGTTTTCCATATACCTGCATCCATAAAATTACTGCTTAAGGGTGATATACCAGCTTTAACTAACAACTGATTGAGGCCTGCCATATATCAGCTTCCACAAAATAGTGATAGAGGTTTTCCATATACCTGCGTCCACAAAATTACTGCTTGAGGGTGATATACCAGCTTCAACTAACAACTGATTGAGGCCTTCCATATATCAGCTTCCACAAAATAGTGATAGAGGTTTTCAATATACCTGCGTCCACAAAATACAGATTGTGGGTTTTGATATACCTGCTTCAGCTAACAACTGATTGAGGCGTGCCATATATCAGCTTCCATAAAATAGTGATAGAGGTTTTCCATGTACCTGCGTCCACAAAATTACTGCTTGAGGGTGATATACTAGCTTCAACTAACAACTGATTGAGGCTTGCCATATATAAGCTTCCACAAAATAGTGATAGAGGTTTTCCATATACCTGCGTCCACATAATTACTGCTTGAGGGTGGTACACCAGCTTCAACTAACAACTGATTGAGGCCCTCCATATATCAGCTTCCACAAAATAGTGATAGAGGTTTTCTATATACCTGCATCCACAAAATTACTGCTTGAGGGTGATATACCAGCTTCAACTAACAACTGATTGAGGCCTGCCATATATTAGCTTTCACAAACTAGTTATAGGGGTTTTCCATATACCTGCGTCCACAAAATTACTGCTTGAGGGTGGTATACCAGCTTCAACTAACAACTGATTGAGGCTTTCCATATCAGCTTCCACAAAATAGTGATAGAGGTTTTCCATATACCTGCGTCCACAAAATACAGAATGCGGGTTTTGATATACCTGCTTCAACTAACAAATGATTGAGGCCTGCCATATATCAGCTTCCACAAAATAGTGATAGAGGTTTTCCATATACCTGCGTCCACAAAATTACTGCTTGAGGGTGATATACCAGCTTCAACTAACAACTGATTGAGGCCTTCCATATATCAGATTCCACAAAATAGTGATAGAGGTTTTCCATACACCTGCGTCCACAAAATTACTGCTTGAAGGTGAAATATCAGTTTCAACTAACAACTGATTGAGGCTTTCCATACATCAGCTTCCACAAAATAGTGATAAAGGTTTTCAATATACCTGCGTCTACAAAATTACTGCTTGAGGGTGATATACCAGCTTCAACTAAAAACTGATTGAGGCCTTCCATACATCAGCTTCCACAAAATAGTGATAGAGGTTTTCCATATACCTGCATCCATAAAATTACTGCTTGAGGGTGATATGCCAGCTTCAACTAACAACTGATTGAGGCCTTCCATATATCAGCTTCCACAAAATAGTGATAGAGGTTTTCAATATACCTGCGTCCACAAAATACAGATTGTGGGTTTTGATATACCTGCTTCAGCTAACAACTGATTGAGGCGTGCCATATATCAGCTTCCATAAAATAGTGATAGAGGTTTTCCATGTACCTGTGTCCACAAAATTACTGCTTGAGGGTGATATACTAGCTTCAACTAACAACTGATTGAGGGCTGCCATATATCAGCTTCCACAAATACTGCTCTTCTCTAGGGACTTTGGCACAGGGTCATTTTGAAAATGACAGGAAGAGGAAGAGGCAGGCCGTTCCGCAGGGTGATAGGGGTCGGGCAGGTGCACGAGGCCAAAGCCTAAGTGGGAAATTGGAGAAGGTGCATGTGATTATGTCAAAGGACGCACCAGAGTTAGTTGAGTGGCTCACTCAGCCTTCCGCCTCCGCACCCTCCTCATCCTCTGTATCTGCACCCTCCTCACTCTCTGCTGTGTGCGTCCCCAAAGATACTACCACCACCACCATAGCCCATCCACTCGAGTCAGAGGAATTATTTTCCCATCCATTCCCAGACCTTACCGATGTGCAGCCATTCTTGGCATCGAATGAGGAAGAGGAGGTAGCAACGGCCACCACCCAGCGGTCTGATGACAGTACCCAGATCAGCCCAAGCAGGGTGGTACCCGCTGTTGCTGTCTGTGAAGGTGGCGATGATGACGTGTCGATGGACGTCACGTGGGTGCCCACAAGAGAAGAAGAGAAGGGGAGTTCAGAGGGAGAGAAGGAGCAGCAGATAGGGAGGAGAAGGAGGAGAAGCAGTCAGAACTCGCAGTGCACAGAAAATAAAAAGCAGACTGCATATGTATCTGGATTGAGCCATCCACCATGCACGGTCACATCTTGCACTCCCAGGACTCCGACACATGGCTCCGCAGTGTAGGCTTTTTTTAACGTGTCAGCTGCTCACAAAAGTGCTGCGATCTGCAGCCTGTGCTGTCGGGCCTATCTACCAGGCGTCAAGGTGGCTTCCGCAGATGGGTCCCTAACACTAGTATACTGCCTCTATTTGGACTTACCTAAGCCTACAATATTCAGGGCAGTGTAGGAACCAGCTACATACGTACTCTGCTTAGAAGCCCCAGGTAGATGGGCGTGTTCAGTCTAAAAGAGGCGCAAGCCTCAATTGATACTACAAGAAAATGTAAACAAGAACCTTCAGAATCATATTGATCAAATATGTGCGCTAAGAGGGAAGCGCCTCTTTTAGACTGAACACGCCCATCTACCTGGGGCTTCTGAGCAGAGTACGTATGTAGCTGGTTCCTACACTGCCCTGAATATTGTAGGCTTAGGTAAGTCCAAAGAGAGGCAGTATACAAGTGTTAGGGACCCATCTGCGGAAGCAACCTTGACGCCTGGTAGATGGGCCCGACACACGTTTGATCAAATATGTGCGCATAGAGCTTCCATTGACTCATTTATAGTCGGTATTGTAGCACTTTTATTTAGAATGACCCCCATTTCTTAGCTCTATTGTTTGTATGTATAATGGTTTGCAGCCATTTTCTTTTTTATAATCATGTTTGCTTAATGGATATGCACCTTTGATTCTGAAGGTTCTAGTCTAAATTTTTTTGTAGTACTTTTTTTAAACCTGGCATGAGCGGGAAAAATATGCAGATTGTGGTGCTAAGGACCTTTGCTCCACAATCTGTGTCAGAAATACGCCTAACATAGATGTATTTCTATATAAAAAATGACCACCTAATTGTATTTTTATTTGGGGGTAGGGCTAATATCTTTATATTATATAGATTCTAGTGTATTATACTGTGCCCTGTATTTCCCAGTAGAAAATTATCCTTGGGAAACACAGTCCTCATCCCTGACCACCAGGACCAGGTATCGCTCTGTCAGTACATGGCGGCCTCCCCTCTCTGCCACGCTACTCTGCTGTGTACTGGTGCTTATTCTGACACTAGGGCTGGGTTCACATCCTATTTTTGCCATCTATTTAATGCATACCAAAAATGTATGCGTTAACAGATGCCTCAGAATGATGCCGTCCGTTCACCATACAGTTCCATGGTAGAAAAAAAAATTACGTTAACGTATGCTTTTTTTTAAATGGACCCTGCAGGATACAAAAACATGGAGTGCTGCACATTTGTATACATCAAAGCGAAATAAAGGAAATAAAATCTTCTAGGCTCCAGCAGGGGACAGTTTTGAGAGTTTCTCTTTAAGACACATAAAAATGGCCTCTGATTAAAATACATATTTTTGGTGGGAATTTTTGCCAATGATCCCCCTCTGGTATATCACTGTCCATGTTGTGGGACTATTTGTGTACTTCTAGTAAGTGTTTGCTGTCTGAAAATATGAACTGAAGGTTTTTCAGGTTCGCCTGCCATTAAAGTGAATGGGGCCCGCCGAGAATGCACGGTTCGCGAACATTTGATTGCGTTCGCGCGTTTGCAAATCGTCCCGGCCAATGTTCGTCCATCACTACCAATTAACAATATACCAAACCCATGGTATAATAACCCATTATAAAGTAATACATACATTCAAATGATCAGTTAAATCATACCATCTTTAGTAATACAAATGTATGGAATGCCCAAAAATTACTTTCACCATAAAAACTAAAACTAAAAGAAGTCCATATAGAGGTGGAAGTCAAGATACAAGTATCGAGTAAAAAAAGTTAACTCTAAAATTGTTCAAAGAGGCAAAGTAATACTGTACAAATAAATATATTAGGACAAGCAGTTATACTTAAAATGTACAATCTAAAATACAAATGTCTACAAAAAAAAACAGCTAACGCCTTGAGGTGGTCTGGTGTAATGCTTTACTATGTTGAAAACGGGTTGGTATTTAGTGTGTTGAGATTCACATTTGCCATTCAGGAAGAGTGAGTGGGTTCAAGCATAGGTGAGTTTTCACCCAAAACTGCAAACAATGCTGGATCCTCCTGTCATATATCCCACCCCTCCCCCACAAATTCATTTATGCTGCACTGCTATTTCTGTTGTCTCAATAGCAGGGGACATGTCCCTTAGATGTCAGTATTCTGGTACTGTACTGAGAAGACTTTTATTCCCACACTTCCCTATATGCATTGCATAGCAAGTAGAGTTGAGCGAACCCAAACTGTAGTTTGGGTTCGGTGTAAAAGTTTGGGTTCGAACGTAAAAGTTTGGGTTCGGTGTTCAGCGACTTTTATGGCACTTTTTGAAAGCCTGCAAAGCAGCCAATCAACAGGCGTCATACTACTTGCAACAAAAGGCCATCACACCCATGCCTACTATTGGCATGGCTGTGATTGGCCAACTGCAGCATGTGACCCAGCCTCTATTTAAGCTGTAGTCACTTAGCGCCGCCCGTCACTCTGCTCAGATTAGTGTAGGGAGAGGCTGCAGCTGCTGTGAGGGAGATATCAGGGAGCGATCTAATCAAGAATTGGTTTATGTACTCAGCGATCTACAGAAAAAGTGTTTTGCCGGTGCAGTGCACAATTTTTTTAAGCCTGCCCTGAGCCAACTACTGCTGAAAACAAACTTTTTTTTTCTTCATTTCATCAATATAAATACCTGATCGGCAGCCATTTTATGCAACGATAGTGCACCAGCATAGGCTATCTGCAAGTCCAGAAATACAGCTTTCGCATACTGGGGTGAAAAAACCCTCTAATATACTGCACATCTGGGATTACACATGCATAAGTGACTGTCACATTTAGGACATAAATACAGCTTTTTGGTTAGGGTGAAAAAAGCCTCTTATATACTGCATATCTGTGATTACACATGCATAAGTTACTGTCACATTTAGGACAGAAATGCAGCTTTTTGGTTACTGGGGTGAAAAAAGCCTGTAATATACTGCACATCTGGGATTACAAGTGCATAAGAGACTGTCACATTTAGGACAGAAATACAGCTTTTTGGTTAGGGTGAAAAAACCCTCTAATAGACTGCACATCTGGGATTAGACAAGCATAAGTGACTGTCACATTTAGGACAGAAATACAGCTTTTTGGTTAGGGGGAAAAAAGCCTCTTATATACTGCACATCTGTGATTACACGTGCATAAGTCACTGTCACATTTAGGACAGAAATACAGCTTTTTGGTTACTGGGGTAAAAAAAGCCTGTAATATACTGCACATCTGGGATTACAAGTGCATAAGTGACTGTCACATTTAGGACAGAAATACAGCTTTTTGGTTAGGGTGAAAAAACCCTCTAATATACTGCACATCTGGGATTAGACAAGCATAAGTGACTGTCACATTTAGGCCATAAATACAGCTTTTTGGTTACTGGGGTGAAAAAAGCTTCTAATATATTGCACATCTGGGATTACACGTGCATAAGTGACTGTCACATTTAGGCCATAAATACGGCTTTGGCATACTGGGGTGAAAAAAGCCTCTCATATACTGCACATTTGGGATTACACGTGCATAAGTGACTGTCACATTTAGGACAGAAATACAGCTTTTTGGTTAGGGTGAAAAAAGCCTCTAATATACTGCACATCTGGGATTAGACAAGCATAAGTGACTGTCACATTTAGGCCATAAATATGGCTTTTTGGTTACTGGGGTAAATAAGCCTCTGATATACTTTACTGCAGATCTAGGATTAGACGTGCATAAGTGACTGTCACATTTAGGCCATAAATACGGCTTTTTGGTTACTAGGGTGAAAAAAGCCTCTGATATACTGCACATCTAGGATTAGACGTGCATAAGTGACTGTCACATTTAGGCCAGAAATACGGCTTTTTGGTTACTGGGGTGAAAAAACCCTCTAATATACTGCACATCTGGGATAAGACGTGCATAAGTGAGTGTTACATTTAGGCCACAAATACCGCTGTCATATAGAGTTAAAAAAAAAAAAGGAGTGCAATACCCTACATCAGGGTTTATATTGGCGGTTAATTATTTTTAACATACTTAACCACTTTTTACTTTGCTTTGTAAACGCTAACTATGAGGCAAACATCTAATAAGGGATGCGGTCATGGTCGTGGTGTTGGTGGAGCCTCTGGTGCAGGGAGAGGACGTGGCCGTTCTGCCACAGCTACACGTCCTACTGAACCTACTACCTCAGGTCCCAGTAGCCGCCAGAATCTACAGCGATATTTGATCGGGCCTAATGCCATTCTGAGATGGTAAGGCCTGAGCAAGTACAGGCGCTAGTCAATTGGGTGGCCGACAGTGGATTCAGCACATTCACATTATCTCCCACCCAGTCTTCTGCAGAAAGTGCACAAGTGGCACCTGAAACCACTGCCCATCAGTCTGTCACATCACCCCCGTGCATATCGGGGAACCTGTCTGAGCCTCAAGTCATGCAGCAGTCTCTTATGCTGTTTGAAGACCCTGCTGGCAGGGTTTTCCAAGGGCATCCACCTAGCCCTTCCCCAGCGGTGGAAGACATAGAATGCACTGACGCACAACCACTTATGTTTCTTAATGAGGACATGGGAATACCACCTCAGCACGTCTCTGATGATGACGAAACACAGGTGCCAACTGCTGCATCTTCGTGCAGTGTGCAGACCGAAAAGGAGGTCAGGGAGGAAGACTGGGTGGAAGACGATGCAGGGGACGATGAGGTCCTAGACCCCACATGGAATGAAAGTCGTGCCACTGACTTTCAGAGTTCAGAGGAAGAGGCAGTGGTAAGACCGAGCCAACAGCATAGCAAAAGCGTGAGCAGGGTGCAAAAGCAGAGCAGCCGTCACCAAAACAGTTTGCCTGCTATTGGCCACCGTCACCAGTGACCGAGCACACCAAAGGCAGCTTCAAGGAGTTCCCTGGCATGGCACTTCTTCACACAATGTGCTGACAACAAGACGCGAGTGGTTTGCACGCTGTGCCATCAGAGCCTGAAGCGAGGCATTAACGTTCTGAACCTTAGCACAACCTGCATGAGCAGGCATCTACATGCGAGACATGGGCTGCAGTGGAGTAAGCACCTTCAAACCAAGAAAGGGCTCAGGCCCCTCCTGCTCCCTCTTCTGCTGCTGCCTCAGCCTCTTCCTCCGCCTCTGGAGGAATGTTGGCACCTGCCGCCCAGCAAACAGAGGATGTGCCACCAACAATACCACCTCCGTCAGCAAGCATCTCCACCATGTCACACGGAAGCGTTTAGCTCTCCATCTCACAAACCTTTGAGAGGAAGCGTAAATTCCCACCTAGCCACCCTTGATCCCTGGCCCTGAATGCCAGCATTTCTAAACGGCTGGCCTTTGAAATGCTGTCATTCAGGCTGGTGGAGACTGACAGTTTCAAACAGCTCATGTCGCTTGCTGTCCCACAGTACGTCATTCCCAGCCGCCACTACTTCTCCAGGAGAGCCGTGCCCTCCCTGCACAACCAAGTATCGGATAAAATCAAGTGTGCACTGCGCAACCCCATCTGTGGCAAGGTCCACCTAACCACAGATACGCGGACCAGTAAGCACGGCCAAGGACGCTATATCTCCCTAACTGCACACTGGGTAAATGTAGTGGCGGCTGGGCCCCAGGCGGAGAGCTGTTTGGCGCTCGTCCTTCCGCTGCCAAGGATCGCAGGGCATCATTCTTTGCCTCCTGTTGCCTCCTCTTCCTACTCTGCTTCCTCCTCCTCTTCTACCACCTCCTCATCCGGTCAGCGACAGACCTTCACCACCAACTTTAGCACAGCCAGGGGTAAACGTCAGCAGGCCATTCTGAAACTGATGTGTTTGGGGGACAGGCCCCACACCGAGCAGGAGTTGTGGCGGGGTATAGAACAACAGACCGACGAGTGGTTGCTGCCAGTGGGTCTCAAGCCCAGCCTGGTGGTGTGCAATAATAGGCAAAATCTCGTTGCAGCTCTGGAACTAGCCGGTTTGACGCACATCCCTTGCCTGGCGCATGGGCTGAATTTGGTGGTGCAGAAATTTATTCACAACTACCCGACATGTCTGAGCTGCTGCATAAAGTGCGGGCCGTCTGTGCGCGCTTCCGGCGTTCACATCCTGCCGCTGCTCGCCTGTCTGCTCTACAGCGTAACTTCAGCCTTCCCGCTCACCGCCTCATATGCGACGTGCCCACCAGGTGGAACTCCACCTTGCACATGCTGGACAGACTGTGCGAGCAGCAGCAGGCCATAGTAGAGTTTCAGCTGCAGCACGCACGGGTGAGTCGCACTGCGGAACAGCACCACTTCACCACCAATGACTGGGCCTCCATGCGAGACCTGTGTGCCCTGTTGCGCTGTTTCGAGTACTCCACCAACATGGCCAGTGGTGATGGCGCCGTTATCAGCATTATAATACCACTTCTATGTCTCCTTGAGAAAACACTTAGGGCGATGATGGAAGAGGATGTGGCCCAGGATGAGGATGAGGAGGAGGAAGAGGGGTCATCTCTAACACTTTCAGGCCAGTCTTTTAGAAGTGGATTAGAAAGAGGATTTTTGCAACATCAGAGGCCAGGTACAAATTTGGCCAGCCAGGGCCCACTACTGGAGGACGAGTAGGATGAGGAGGAGGATGGGGATGAAGCATGTTCACAGCGGGGTGGTATCCAACGCATCTCGGGCCCATCACTGGTGCGTGGCTGGGGGATACGGAGGACGCAGACGATACGCCTCCCAGAGAGGACAGCATGACACATGAGCAACTACATGCAGCAGTGCCTGCGCAACGACTGCGGAGTTGCCCACATTTTAACGTGTGCTGACTACTGGGTGGCTACCCTGCTGGATCCCCGTTACAAAGACAATTTGCCATCCTTAGTTCCCTCACTGGAGCGTGATCGGAAGATGCGCGACTACAGGCGCACGCTGGTAGACGCGCTCCTGAGAGCATTTCCGACTGACGCCGGGGGACAAGTGGAAGCACAAGGCGAAGGCAGGGGAGGAGGAAGAGGTCGCCAACGCAGCTGTGTCAGCGCCAGCACCTCAGAAGGCAGGGTTAGCATGGCCGACATGTGGAAAAGCTTTGTCACCTCGCCGCAACAATCGCCCCCAACTGCTGATATGGAGCGTGTTAGCAGGAGGCAGCATTTGAACAACATGGTGGAACAGTACCTGTGCACACGACTACACATACTGACTGATGGTTCTGCCCCATTCAACTTCTGGGTCTCCAAATTGTCCACATGGCCAGAGCTTGCCCTGTATGCCTTGGAGGTGCTGGCCTGCCTTGCAGCCAGTGTACTCTCTGAACGTGTATTTAGAGAGGCAGGAGGCGTCATTACAGACAGACGCAGCCGCCTGTCCACAGCCAACGTGGACAAGCTCACGTTCATTAAAATGAACCAGCCTTGGATCCCACAAGACTTGTCTGTACCTTGTGCAGAATAGACATTTATACCACCATCAAACATACATTCTTGTACTCAAGTCAAGTGCAATGATTCTTTGTTTTCTTTTTTTTTATTTGTCCCAATATTTTGGGGGCTACCTACCCCAATAAAAAATAAATAAAAAACATTGTTAGCTACCTGTTCCTCCTCCATTGCTGCCTCCACCTACAACACCACATTCACCACCTCCTCAACCTCCGACTCCATATCCACCTCCTTCTCTAAGTTGCAGGTTAATAATTTGTAATTTTTAGTTATTTTATTTAATTTTAAGTTATTTCCCTATCCACATTTGTTTGCAGAGCAGTTTTCATGCTCTTAAGCACATTTTTACTGCCTTTTACATCCCTCTAGCCTTTTCAAGGACTATTTTAGAGCCATTTTAATTAAAAAAAAAGTGCCAATTTGAGTGCCCTAAATTGAAAAAAGTTCTTATTTTCAATTGTCGGGTGATATTTTACAATTTTTGGCGTATACAAACCCCTGCTCTGCATTGCAGACAGGGGCCTAAATCTCTCAAAATCCTCTGTTGTTTTGCTGGGTGACATGAACCCACTTTTGCCGTGAATGAACCCCTGCTCTGCGTTGCTAACAGGGGTCTAAATCTCTCTTAAAGTCCTCTGTTCTATTGCTGGGTAACATGAACCCCCTTTTGCCGTGATCGAACCCCTGCTGTGCCTGGGTGACAGGGGTCTAAATCTCTCTTAAAATCCTCTGTTCTATTGCTGGGTAACATGAACCCCCTTTTGCCGTGATCGAACCCCTGCTGTGCCTGGGTGACAGGGGCCTAAATCTCTCAAAATCCTCTGTTGTATTGCTGGGTGACATGTACCCTCTTTTGCCGTGAATGAACCCCTGCCGTGCCTGGGTGACAGGGGCCTAAATCTCTCAAAATCCCCTGTTGTATTGCTGGGTGACATGAACCCCCTTTTGCCGTGAATGAACCCCTGCTGTGCCTGGGTGACAGAGGCCTAAATCTCTCAAAATCCTCTGTTGTATTGCTGGGTGACAAGAACCCCCTTTTGCCGTGAATGAACCCCTGCTCTGCATTGCTGACAGGGAACTAAATTTAGTGAAAACATCTGTTACTGATCGGAACATGCGTGACTACAAGCGCACGCTGCTAATGGCATTCCCACCTGACAGCGGGGGCACAGCGGAAGCACAAGACGAAGGCAGAGGAGGAGGAGGAAGAGGTCGCCAGCGCAGCTGGGGCACCACCAGCACCTGAGAAGGCAGGGTTAGCATGGCCCAAATGTGGAAAAGCTTTGTCAGTCTTGGAGGTGCTGACCTGCCCTGCAGACAGTGTATAGTGTGAATGTGTGTTTAGTACTGCAGAGAGCATCATCACAGGCCACAGCCAATGTGGACGAGCTTACGTTTATTAAAATGAACCAGGCATGGATCCCACAGGACTTGTCCGTACCTTGTGCAGAATAGACATTTATACCAGCCTCAACCATCCATTCTTGTACTCAAGTGCACTTATTCTTTGTTTTATTTTGTTATATGTCCCAATATTTTGGGGGATACCCCAATTTAAATAAAATATAAATAACACAAATCAGTGTTAGCTACCTATTCCTCCTTCACCGCCGCTTCCACCTACACCAACACGTCAACCTACGCCGCCAGATCCACCCATCCACCGCCTCCTCAACTTCCTAATCCTAGATCCAGATTGTTATTTTTCTGTATTTTATGTTATTTTAAGTCATTTCCCTATCCACATTTGTTTGCAGAACAGTTGTCATGCTCTTAAGCACATTTTGATGCACCTTTTGCAGCCTTCTAGCCCTTTCCAGGACTATTTTAGAGCCATTTTAGCGCCCAAAAGTTCGGGTCCCCATTGACTTCGGGTAAAAACTCATTTGCATGAACATTGGCTTATGGGAAAGACATGCAAATGAGCAGAATCTGCCTTCTTTTTCAGCTGTCATAAGACTATGAAAACCAATAGATGGCGCTATTGAGTTAAGAACAGCGCCATTTATTGGTTTCACAGTCTTATGACAACAGACAAATAGTTTTGTCAGAAGAATATTAAACCAATAGATGGCGCTGTTCATAACTTAATAGCGCCATCTATTGGTTTCATAGTCTTCTGACAAGAATATTAGACTATGAGTCTTATGACAAGCTTTTTAGTGTAGCCTTTTGCATGGGAAATTCGCAATAAAAATTTATGATTTTTCACAATAAGGTTTTCTTTCACTCTCCCTAGCTCCTACATAAACGTCTCTCCCTGAACAAAGTACGATGGTGAATGGCAGAATCTAAGATGGTCGCTATATTTAGAGGGCTGTGACATCACCGGGCTGGCTGGCTGGCTGCTGATTGGCTTCATGCATGGCATTATGGGTCATCCCGCCTTCCCAGGGTTCCTTGCCCCATGTCCTCACACGTGTAGCCGCCATGTTAGGAAAAATTACGACTCGGTACCACGAAGAGTGAGGAAATTAGCATTCATTCAGAATCAAATTTTTCCTGAAATTCTGAACGAATTCGACTTTGTCAGCTTCGATTCGCTCATCCCTATACCTGAGGATGGGTCATCAATATTGAAGAGCCCGGAGAACCCATTTAATTTGTCATAACAATCCAAATAATATTACATTTCGGAGCATGGCAAATAATAGGGAGGCAGCAAACAGAAACATAGAAGAAGAAAGATAGAATATCTGCAGGATTAGAGGGATGCTGAGAGATCAGACATAGCAATAACATTGGATAGGTAGAAAACGGCATCTGATAGGGAGCAGGAAATTACAAAACAGATATAGATGGTTTGGAAAGCACAAAGGGCAACATTGTTATTAGTTGTTAAATGCATTTATATAATAATGTGCATATTTCTTTGCTTGCAAGTTGTAATTTTAGAAAAATCAGCTACAGCAAGTTACTTCCATTTGTATAATGAACTGTGAATTGCAAAATACTGTACCTAGTCATTTTTGCTTCAGAAGGAAGCCTATAAAAATACTGTATTGTATTCACAGACCATAAAGGCAAATATATTATTCAGCAAAATGTTACTGACCGTTTTATATTTACTTAAAAATGGCAATGTCATCAGTGTGCTTTATTCTGCTACACACTGACTTTTGGCAGGAGTACATTGCACAAAAGGCCATTGAACTGTTCGTAGATAGAGTTGAGCGGACACCTGGATGTTTGGGTTCGACGGGTTCGGCCGAACTTCACAAAAAAGTTCGAGTTCGGGACCCGAACTTGACCTGAACTTGACCCCGAACCTGAACCCCATTGAAGTCAATGGGGACCCGAACTTTTGAGCACTAAAATAGCTGTAAAAATTTCATGAAAAGGGCTAGAGGGCTGCAAATGGCATCAAAATGTGGTTAAGAGCATGGTGCTCTGCAAACAAATGTGGATAGGGAAATGACTTTAAATAACATAAAATAGGAAGCGGCGGTGGAGGAGGAGGAGGTAGCCTACACTGCTACCTCCTCCTCCAAAAACTGTGCCCTGGCTGGACATTTGTGTACCTGGCGTTTGTGTGTTCATCGCCAGCAGCGTTTTTTCAAAGCGGCATAGAAGTGGGATAGTAATCCTGAGAACGGCGTTAGCGGCACTGGCCATGTTGGTGGAGTACTCGAAACAGTGCAACAAGGAACACAGGTCTCGCATGGAGGCCCAGTCATTAGTAGTGAAGTGGTGCTGTTCTACAGAGCGACTGACCCGTGCGTGCTGCAGCTGAAACTCCACTATGGCCTGCTGCTGCTCGCACAGTCTGACCAGCATGTGCAAGGTTGAGTTCCACCTTGCGGGCACTTTGCATATGAGGCGGTGCCTGCAGCACTGACAGACGAGCAGCAGCAGGGTGAGAACACAGGGCGCACAGACGGCCCGCACTTTATGCAGCAGCTCTGAAATATCGGGATCATTTTTAAGGAATCTCTGCACCACCAAATTCAGCGCATGCGCCAGGCGAGGAATGTGCATCAAACCGTCTAGTCCCAGAGCTGCTACGAGATTTCACCCATTATTGCACACCACCAGGCCGGGCTTGAGGCTCACTGGCACCAACCACTCATCGGTCTGTTGTTCAAGGCTGTCCACAGCTCCTGCACGGTGTGGGGTTTGTCCCCCAAACAGATAAGTTTTAAAACTGCCTGCTGTCGTTTACCCCTGGCTGTGCTGAAGTTGGTGGTGAAGGTGTTACGCTGATCGGATGAGGAGCCGGTAGAGGATGAGGAAGCAGAGTAGGAGGAGGAAGCAACAGGAGGCAAACTGAAGTGTTCTGCAATCTTCGGTGGTGGAAGGACATGCGGCAAACTGCTATCCCCCTCAGGCCCAGCCGCCACTGCATTTACCCAGTGTGCTGTTAAGGAGATATAATGTCCCAGACCCTGCTTACTGGTCCACGTATCCAGAGTGAGGTGCACCTTGCCACAGATGGCGTTGCGCAGTGCACACCTGATTTTGTCCCCCACTTGGTTGTGCAGGGAAGGGATGGCATGCCTAGAAAATTTGTGGCGGCTGGGCACGACGTACTGTGGGACAGCCACCGCCATAAGGCTTTTAAAACTCTCCGTCTCCACCAGACGGAATGACAGCATTTCAAAGGCCAGTAATTTTGAAATGCTGGTATTCAGGGTCAGGGTAGGGGGGGTACTTCCTCTTCCTCTACAGTGTTTGGGAGATGGAGAGCTGAACGCTTCCGTGGGACAATGTGGAGATGTTTGGTGACCCAGATAGTGGTGTTGCTGGCAGCTCCTCTTTTTGCGGGGTGGCAGGTGGCACTGTTACTCCAGAGGTGGATGAAGAGGCTGAGACTGCAGCAGAAAAGGAAGCAGGAGGAGCCAGATACCTTTCTTGTTTTTTTTTTTTTTTTGTAAATTCTTTATTTTCAAGAATTTTCATAGTAAAGATAACAAAGGTACATGTCATAACAGTGATACATATATCTCCAGTTATTGTTATATCACAGCTTTCAATAAAACATAAAACAGCATCAGCATCTCATAATAAGACAAATATTCCAAGTAAGGACTACTTCCATAAGGAATGTAGCTGGAGTAGCAGTCTACCCATAGACCTTAGTTAGATATAATACCAATGCAAAAAATCAGGTGTTTCAAAAGCATAAATTCACTATGCAAAGGTTGTCACCAATGAGGTTACCAGAAGATACATGCATCATATCTTAAAGTATATAAGAGGGCTTTTGAAAAAATATAACACAAACATAATACAGAAATACAAATAGAAATGGGTCAATATTTAGCAATCGAAACCTTCCGAATTAAGAGTTACCAATACTTCAACATTCTCCTGGAAGGAAGTTTTATGGGAAGGGTAACTAGAATAATTCTGTGTACAAGCATGGGTCACTCATAGCCAGACAATAAATAGGGACATCCTAACATAACCTAGTCTGTTCCAAATAGAAAGGTAAAAGAAAAGGAAAGAGAGAGCAGAGTCAAAGACCTGAGCGGGAGTAAGAGGGTAGACCCCCAGGTGTATCGGGCGGTAACCTGCCTGCGCGTTATTGTAGCAAGTACATTTTATATATTTATTTCTTTCTTATAAAAATCTAGCCATGGTTGCCACGTTGTTAAAAAGGATTTCCTGCTTCCCCTATCCCATCCTACTAATTCCTCCATTAAACAGATTTGGTGGACCTTGTCAATCCATTCCTTCAAGGTGGGGGGTTCCACCTCCCTCCATTTGGTTGGAATAATGTATTTTGCAGCTACAAGTAAATGTGTTATCAAGCAGTTAGTTTTGGGCCTAAAATCTTTCTGCGGTTTCCAAAGCAAAATCAGCTCAGGCGTAAGAGTGAGGGTTTTTTTGCAAATTTTCCTAATTGTATCTTCAACACCTTTTCAAAACATTTTAAGTTTATCACATAGCCACCAAATGTGGGTCATAGTTCCAGATTCAACCATACATCTCCAGCATTCGTCTGTGGGAACAAGGCCTATTCCATGAAGAAAGCTAGGGGTTCTATACCACCTTGAAATGATCTTATACGAATTTTCTTGTATACATATACACTTGGAAAATCCGTGTGAGTGTCTAAGAACAAATTTAACATCTTCATCAGACAAGGATATCTTAAGCTCTTTTTCCCACAGACGAAGAAAGTAAGGTCGCGTACTAGAGGCATTGGAAATTAGCTTAGAGTATAGTTGGGACAATATCTTGGTCTGGGGAGATGAGAGCAAGGTGTAGTTCTCTATCCAGGTTGGATCAGGGAGAGAGGAATGTAATTTCTTAAATTTCTTACAAGTAAGGGTAATGTCTATGTCTACAAGGTCTGACCTAATATGTCTGGGAATGCATCTCAATGTATTCTGAAGGAATTCAGATATGTCTGAAGTCTTACTCAGGTCAGAGACTTTAATACCGGAGAGGCTATTCCAAGCTTTGCGGTTTCCATCCACTTTGGGATAGAGAAAGGCTGGCAAAACTGATAGAGGGGCCAATGGGGATAATAGGTTAGCAGAAAGGTTCAAATCGTCTGATTTTCCACAGTATTGTAACATACAGCGGGTGATATCACTTATTATCCTATGTTTACTAAATGTAGGGGTTTTGATCCATAGGAGATGTAGGTTCTCTTCTCCTAACAAAGCCCTTTCAAGGTCGGCATATAAAGCTGTGTTGTTGAATCTAGCTAGATCCATCCACCTTTCTAGCTGTATAGCATGTAGATAAGTTTTAATATCCGGCAGTGATAAGCCACCATCTACTTTTTTCCTAATTATAAGGGGGTAAGCCAGTCTTGATCTTTTGTGTTGCCACAGATATGTGGTAAATAGGCTTCGAATATCTGAGAGAAACTTATTTGAAAGCGGGATAGGGAGACATCTCAAGGTATATAAGATTTGAGGTAAGACATAAGAGGCCAGTAGATTTTTCCTGCCAATCCACGATAAAAAAGGGATTTTAACCGAGTTCAGGAAAGTCTTAATTTTAGAGAAAAGTGGGACATAATTGAGTCTAAAGAGGTTTTTGGGGTTTGCTGGGATCATGATGCCTAAGTGTTTAATAGCCTCCTTGGGCCACTGAAAGGAAGTATTGGATTTAATCGCTTCCATATGTTTGGCATTACTAGAGACATTTAGTATCTCTGATTTATCGTAGTTGACCTTGAAGTTTGAGATTTCTCCATATTCTGATAAGATCTTTAAGATTTCTGGAATAGCTTCTTTGGGGTTCGTAATAAAAAGTAGTAAATCGTCAGCAAAGGCTGCTAAGGAATGAGTTTTCCCCTTTACCTGTAAACCTCTAATGACCCCAGAGGCTCTGATCTTATGCAGAAGCAATTCAAGGGTAAGTACAAATAACGTCGGGGACAGAGGGCACCCTTGTCTCGTCCCATTCAGAATATCAAATGGGGGAGATAATACACCATTTACTAGAACTCTAGCTGATGGGCCACGGTATAATGAGAAAATGGCGTCTATGAGCTCAGGTTGGAAGCCAAAGTGTCGCAGAGCCCCCTCCATAAAAGCCCAGTTGACTCTGTCAAAGGCTTTTTCTGCATCCGTTCCTAGAAGCACTAGAGGAATATTATGTTTTTTCGCGTAATAAACAGCATGAAGAGCTCTGCTAACATTATGCCTCCCTTCCCTACCCTTGACAAAGCCAACCTGTTCTTCATTTATTAATTTGGGGAGGAGCCCAGCGACACGACGGCTCAGCAGCTTAGCCCAAAGCTTTATATCCACATTGAGGAGGGATATTGGCCTATAGCTACTACACTTAGTAGGATCCTTCCCCTCTTTGGGGATTATTGAGATATGGGCCATAAGCGATTGTGGGGTAAGCGAACCACCTTTCAATAGGTAGTTGCACAAATTTACAAAGTGTGGGACAAGAGATTTCTGGAACTTTCTATAATAAGTAGCTGGGAGTCCATCTGGACCAGGGCATTTCCCGGCGGGAATACTAGCTAATGTATCTGCGACTTCATCCATCGTTATTGGTGCTAACAAAACTTCTCTGTCAATGTCAGTTAACTTCGTAACTTGGACCGACTGGAGAAATAAATCAATTTTCTGGACTGTTTGGGAAGGCTCATCTTGTTTTAAGTTATAAAGTTTTGAATAAAAGTTAGCAAACTCTTTGGCCACAGAAGGGGTGTTGGAAATGGTAAGCCCTCTATCATTTTTAATGTTGGATATAAACGCTTTCTCTCTTTGTCCCTTTACCATCTGAGTGAGGAGTTTAGAGCCTCTGTCGCCATGAAGATATTGTTTAAACTTGGCCACTCTAAGAGCTTTGGCGGATTTTATATTTAGCAGATCTCTTAGTTGATTTCTAAGTTTAGCGATATCTACGCGATTGGCCTCTGTGGGGGAAAGCTTGTTAATATTTTCAATGGTCGAAATTTGGGCAATTATTGAGTCAATTTTTGCAGTTCTTTGTTTGCGTACCCAAGCTCCTAAGGCTATGAGTTCCCCTCTAATGTAGGCTTTGTGTGCCTCCCACACTATAGCTTCACTCACAGAAGGAGTGGCATTAATCTCAAAATAAGCGTTGAGTTTAGTCTCTAATTTAAGCCTTTCCTGTTCATTCTCTAAGAGGGTTTCGTTTAGCCTCCAAGACCACTCCCTGGGCGGAATACCTTTCAGTCGTATCTCTAAAGAGATCGGGGCGTGGTCCGATATCAAAATATCACCAATCGTCACTCGCTCAATCCTCTCCAAAATATGATTGGATAGAAATAAGTAATCTAGACGATGATACGTTTTGTGCACCGCAGAGTGAAAGGTGAAGTCCTTCCCATCGGGATGAGCTATTCTCCAGGTGTCAGATATTTGGTGAGAGGACAACATCCTCTTTAGCTTGCCCAGTTGTTTATGTGTAAACTTAGAAACAGCCGAGGTAGAGTCCAGGGAGTGGTCTAGAGCTACATTTAAATCCCCACCTAAGATCAACAAACCTTCCCTGAAGTCCTGTAAGGATTGTAGCATATGTATGAGCCATGGAATCTGTTTAACATTAGGAGCATATATGTTTACTAGTGTGACTTTATTTCCCTGCAACATTCCTTTAAGAAAAACATATCGTCCATTAGGGTCTTTATAGTGAGCTTGTTCTATAAATGGTACATTGGTTCCAATACCTATGGAGGCCCCTCTAGAGGCAGAGGAGTGTGTACTATGATACCATTTTTTATAACGTTTAGTAAACAGATTAGGAACTCGGTTATGCCTAAAATGAGTTTCTTGTAAATAAAGGATATCTGCATTTCCCTTTTTGAGTATCTGGAAAATTTGACTCCTCTTTTGAGGAACATTTAATCCCTTAACATTAAAGGAGACTACTTTCATAGAACCCATCTTGTCGACAGTAAAATCAATTCTAGGCAATTTTTACCCATTAGACCCAGAGTAAATATATGTCCGACCCAAAGAAAAAAGATAACTACATAAGAACTAAACCAAAAGATTAACAAACGGTCCATCAGACCAACAATATTATTTAGTAAGTCGCTTCACTAGGAAAGAAGCGCCTAAACCACCCCTGACCAAGGGCGTGATCTAGGTAAGGAGTGTAGGGAAGGGAAGAGAGGGTGCAGGATATCTAGTTTAGATCAGCACTAGAGAAAGGAGAGAGGGTAAGATAAGGGGGGGGGTAGGGGAGGGTGACTGTTTCACACAACGCCTGTGTGAGGTCACACAGCGCAGTCAAAATGTAGACGTGCTGGCTGAAGACAAACAAACTCCCATTTTACCACGCCAATCAAATATATCGTCATCTCCAGCCAGCACGCCCCTATAAATTTCCAGCGCGGAACGTGCCTGTACTAAGTCTCATTATTCCTATGGGATAAGTAACTGGACACAGGTTCAGGATCGAAAATACATTGAGATTGATGTGACATACATCTCAGGTATTAATCACTGTGAGATACCCAGTTCGAGGTGCAATAGCACCTTATAGCTCTGTGTGTGTGGGTGTCTATTACATCCCTCACTGAAATCACCCAGCTATAATCCACACATAAATTGGGGCTTAGTTAGCAACCTTACAGGGTTGCCGGAGGACGTGTGAGCACAAAAAACTACCATAACCTTGAAGAGGCAGCGTATGCGATTCCATCAGCACATGTAAACGCTGCTAGTGCAGGGACGCACGTTAACAAGTAAACTTTTAGGAAATGTAGGTAACACACTCGGAACATGCCTCCTCAAGGCTGCTCGTGTATCAGATTGGGCCCGTAAAAATGATCGGACCAATCATACACACAAGGTCAGACATGGAATAAAGTGTCTCTAACAACAAACTCGGGTAGAAGCTCATACCAAACTCCTACAGCATAAGACGTGGACAAGACACAAAAGGTCATCTTCTTCAAGTGTCCTTAAGTTCAGCTTGTCGTTTCTTGGCGGCAGGTGATTTAAATTTCCTGGAAATCTGCCAATCAGTCTCCGATAGCAACGGTGGTATCTTTGTTCCCCCAGCAAGTGGCAGCCAAGAAGGGATGTCCAACGGTTCTATTTTCAAAATGTTCCACACCTTATTAAGATCCGAAGGGTGACGGATGATGACTTGCTTGCCATTTATAGAAGTGTACAACCCGAAAGGAAAAAGCCATCTCAGCGGATGTTTTTTAGCCCTCAACAAATCAGTCAATGGCTTTAGCGCACGCCTTTTAGCTAAAGTGCTAGCAGCCAGATCTTGGAAGATCTGTATCTTGGAGTTTTCCAGGAGTATGTCACCCTTCTCCCTGGCTGCTCCTAGAATGGCGGCGGTGTCCAGGTAGTTAAGCAAACCACATATGATATCTCGTGGCGGGGCCTCTGCAAGGGGTTTAGGCCTGAGGGCTCTGTGAGCTCTCTCTATTATCACCGAAGCGGCTCTGTCTGGGCCGAGGATAGAGGAGAAGATTGTACCGACCGTAGTAAGTATTGCTTCGGAGGGGACCTCTTCTGGGACACCTCGTATACGGATGTTCTTCCTCCGGCTTCTGTTTTCTTGGTCCTCAAGGTGTAGAAAGGCAGAGTTTAGTTGGTCTTGCATCTCCTCTATATTTGTCTGCAGGGCGCCACTGTGTTTAGCGATCGCTGCCTGTGTCTCCTCTAACGCCGCAACCCGCTGACCCGTCTGTTTAATGTCAGCTTTAATAGCCGAAAGTTCTCTCATAACAGGTTCAAAAGCTGAAGTCAGGGACTCCTTGAGAAAGGTTCTAGTAATCAGCATGGAGTCGCTTCTACAGTGAGCTTCTGACATAGCGCAGGAGCCTTCGTCATCCGAGTCTTCTGTATAGCTCTGTGCTGCAGCGGCGTCCGGCGCCATCTTGGATCTACAGGCCGGAGAAGAAATCTTCTTTTTTAGATACTTGTCCATATCTGACTGTCCCCTATTGTGCTTAGGGGTTCCCTGTGACTCTCTGGTTTTGTCTTTCGACGGTTTCCCCATAGTTTGGAGTAAAGGGAGCTCTGTATAAGGCTGTTAAGAGCGCTGTGGACCGGAGCACACGAGTCAAGCAGCCATTCCCTGACGCGGCTAGCTCCGCCCCCCCCCTTTCTTGGTTTTTGAGGTGTCTACTCCACTGCAGCTTGTGCTTTGCACTTAGATGCCTGGTCATGCAGGTTGTGCTCAGGTTGAGAACGTTTATGCCTCGCTTCAGGCTCTGATTGCACAGTGTGCAAACCACTTGTGTCTTGTCGTCAGCACATTGTCTGAAGAACTGCCACGCCAGGGAACTCCTTGAAGATGGCTTTGGTGTGCTCAGTCCCTTGCTGCGGTGGGCAGTAGTAGGTGCACTGTCTAGGGGACGGCTGCTCCGCTTTTGCACCCTGCTCCCTCTTCTGCTGTGCTGGTGGCTCTGTGCGACCACCGCCTCTTCCTCCGAACTACACAGGTCACTCGCATGACCTTGATTCCATGTGAGGTTGAGGACCTCGTCGTCCTCCACATCATCTTCCACCCAGTCTTCACCCCTGCCCTCCTTGTCGGTCTGCACACTTTTAAAAGCCCCAGCAGTTGGCACCTGTGTTTCGCCATCATCCAAGATGTGCTCATCTTGAAACATAAGTGGTTGGGCATTGGTGCACTCAATCTCTTCTACTTCTGGGGCAGGGCTAGGTGGATGGCCCTGGGAAACCTTGTTAACAGAGTCATCAAAAAGCAGAAGAGACTGCTGCATAACTTGGGGCTCAGACTGCTTGGCTGATTTGCAAGGGGGTGAGGTGAAAGACTGATGGACATCGGCTGCAGGGCCAACTCTGATCTTTCAGCAGGAGACTGGGTGGGAGACAAAGTGAAGGAACTGGAGGCACTATCAGCAACCCAATCTACTATCGCCTGTATTTGTTCTGGTCTCACCATTCGTAGAGCCGCATTAGGCCCAACCAAATACCGCTGCAGGTTCTGTCGCCTACTCGCAGATCGACCGCGTCCTCTCCCTGCAACAGGAGCTCCACCAGGAGTACCACGACTATGGCCACATTCCTTATTTGACGCTCTTCTCATATTTCTCAAATTTAGGATCTTGCCCTAAATGGGTGTTTTTCTAATAGCAGAATAGAACAACAGTATCTAAAGGGTGTATCTCACAATGACATATGCAGCAAAGGCTGCAAAATTAAGTTTTTTGCCCAAAATGTTTTTATTTTTTAATAGCAGAATAGAACAGTATCTAAATGGTGTATCTCACAATGACATATGCAGCAAAGGCTACAAAATTAAGTTTTGCCCTAAATGGGTGTTTTTTTAGTACCAGAATAGAACCACAGTATCTAAATTGTGTATCCCACACGTACAGATAGCAGAAGAAACAACAGTATCTAAAGGGTGTATCTCACAATGACATATGCAGCAAAGGCTGCAAAATTATTTTTTTTGCCCTAAATGGGTGTTTTTAATACCAGAATAGAACAACAGTATCTAAATGGTATATCTCACACGTACAGATGCAGACTAGGCCGCAATTTAAGATTTTTGCCCAAAATGGGTGTTTTTCTAATAGCAGAATAGAACAACAGTATCTAAAGGGTGTATCTCACAATGACAGATGCAGCAAAGGCTGCAATATTAAGTATTTTGGCCAAAAAGGGTGTTTTTTTACTAACAGAATATAACGCTTGAATTTCACACGTGCAGATGCAGCAAGGGCTGTAAACTGTGCATTTTGCCCAAAAATTTTGTTTTTTAAAACCCAGAAAATTATAGCTGTATTTATAGCTTAAAATGCACACTGACTAATGCGGCAGAGGCCCCAGATGGAAGGTATTGCCAAAAATGGGTGTTTTTTTTCAAAGCCAGAAAATGATTGAAGTATTTCAAGCTTGTTTTTAACAATAACAGATTGATTAAGTATTTTGCCCAAAAAGGGTGTTTTTTTACTAACATAATATGATAGCAGTATATAACGCTTGAATTTCACACGTGCAAATGCAGCAAGGGCTGTAAAATTTTATATTTTGCCCAAAAAGGGTGTTTTTAAAACCCAGAAAATTATAGCTGTATTTCTAGCTTAAATTGCACACTGACTAATGCTGCAAAGACACCAGATGTAGGATATTGACAAAAAAGGGTGTTTTCTTTAAAACCAGATTATTATTGCAGTATTTTAAGCTTGGATTTGAATGTCACAAAAGCACAGATGCAGTGCTGGTGCACTGAGCTTGCATTAAATGGCCGCCGCCGCCCACCTAACTAACAGACGGATAAAAAGTTATTTTTCTCTGTCACTGGGCTCAGGGCAGGGTACAAAGATTGTGCACTGCACCCACACAACTAAATCTATGTAGATCGTTGAGTTCAATTGGAGTTCTGATAACAGATTCAGTCCTATGCTCTCCCTCACAGCAGCAGCATCATCCTCTCCCTACACTAAGCACAGCAGAGTGACGTGCAGCGCTACGTGACTCCAGCTTATATAAAGGCTGGGTCACATGCTGCACTGGCCAATCACAGCCATGCCATTAGTAAGCATGGCTGTGATGGCTTCTAAGGGCACACAGTTAAATGCTTGTTGATTGGATGCTCTGCTTACTTTCAAAAAGCGCCAAGAAATCGCCGAACACCGAACCCGAAATCAAACTTTTACAGAAATGTTCGGGTTCGGGTCCGGGGTCCAAAAATCCTAAACTTTACAGTTCAGGTTCGCTCAACCCTATTCGTAGACCTTCGCACAATAATGCTATATGCTTCACAAATAATACCAGCATACACAGCTCATCTCATACAACTAAATAGCGCTTAAATATTACAGTCTTTTGGTGCATAAACAATACTGTCATCATAAAATGTCCAAATAATACTGCCATACAGTGAAAAATGAATACCTCCACAAGTAAGCCATATAATAACATAACACAGTGCATACAGTAAATAGTAATACTATTAAGACCCCAAATCATATCACCATACACAGCCCACTGAATACACTATATAGTGCTCAAATATCTTTTCAGTATCATACATACACTAATACTACTCACATACGCCCAGAATAATAGGTTTTGCATGGATATCCTTGTTAAGGAATGTTTTTTTTCTATTTAGTCAGAATAGGGGTCATCTGAATTTCAAGGCAGTTTTATTTAGGGTACTTTCACACTTGCAGCAGAGGATTCCGGCAGGCAGTTCCGTCGCTGAAACTGCCTGCCGGATCTAGCAATCTGGAAGCAAATGGATGCATTTGTGAGATGGATCCAGATGCGGATCTGTCTCACAAATGCATTGTCATCCGAAAAAACGGATCCGGTACTTATTTTTCTCACAGATTTAATGGTCTGTGCATGCGCGGATGGAAAGAACGGATCCGTTTCGCCGGAAGACTTGGGGACAGATCCAGCATTAATGCATTTCAATGGAAAGTAATGCTGGATCTGACATTCTGCAAGTGTTCAGGATTTTTGGCCGGAGAGAAAACTGCAGCATGCTGCGGTATTTTCTCCGGTGAAAAAAACATAACAGGGACTGAACTGATGCATCCTGATGCATTCTGAACAGAATGCTCTCCATTCAGAATGCATTAGGATAAAACTGATCATTTTTTTACGGTATTGAGCCCCTAGGACAAAACACAATACCGGAAAACAAAAATGCTTGTGTGAAAGTACCCTTACTTGCCAGCAAGGAGACCAACACAGAGGAAAGTGTCATCAAAGTGAAGTCTGACATATAAGACAAAAAACATTTTTTTTATATCTTCTAGCCGGCAGTGACAGTTATTACTACATTTCTATTTTAAGCAAAGGTATTGATCATATTTTATGCACAGACATTTGCTGTTAGCTCAACAAAAGTCCCTGTCTGGGTTGCTGAGGAAGGACCAGGGAAGCTTCCTTTATTTATCATCAATTTTCGAAAGGAGACCCTAAAAATTATAGGTGGCATCTGCTAGGGGCAACTTAGCCAGTTTTCCTTTACACCTGTACTGTCAAAATGTTACACCAGTTTTTATAAATCCTTGGCACTGGTATAGTTTTTTTTCTAAAACATGCACCAAAAACTGTCTAACCTGTGACAAAACAAGGCACAAATAGGTGCAAACAAAAATTTGGGGCAAAAGTTGGCTAAAAAACACTTGTGTCTGGCATATTGTAAAAGAAACAAAATTGTGACGAATACACTTCATACAGTCCTGATCAAAAGATTAAGACTACTTGAAAAATGGCAAAAAAATCATATTTAGCATGGCTGGATCTTAGCAAGGTTCCAAGTAGAGCTTCAACATGCAAGAAGAAGAAATGGGAGTGAAAACATTTTTTGAGCATTCAATTGAATGAAAACAACGAATAAACTGAAACAGGCAATTTTTCAGCTGATCAAAAGTTTAGGACCACACCTCCAAAAAAAAACTAAACCCCCCCAAAACAGAAATCCAACTTCCAAACATGAACTCAGTAATGAGTAGCTCCGCCGTTATTGTTTATCACTTCCAAAATTAGTTTCAGCATGCTTGATGCAAGCGTTTCCAAGAGGTGAGTGGGAACATTTCTCCAAATGGTGAAGACGGCCGCACGAAGGCCATCTACTGTCTGGAACTGTTGTTGATTTTTGTAAACTTCCCTTGCCATCCATCCCCAAAGGTTCTCAATTGGATTTAGATCAGGGGAACACGCAGGATGGGACAAAAGAGTGATGTTATTCTCCTGGAAGAAGTCCCTTGTCCTGCGGGCATTGTGTACTGTAGCGTTGTCCTGTTGAAAAACCCAGTCGTTACCACACAGACGAGGGCCCTCAGTTATGAGGAATGCTGTCTGCAACATCTGGACATAGCCAGCGGCCGTTTGACACCCCTGCACTTCCTGAAGCTCTATTGTTCCACTGAAGGACAAAGCACCATTATGGCGCCCCCTCCACTGTGGCGTGTAGCAAACATCTCAGGTGGGATCTGCTTGTCATGCCAGTAACGTTGTAAACCATCAGTACCATCACGGTTACATTTTTTCTCATCAGAGAATAAAACTTTCTTCCACCTTTGAATGTCCCATGTTTGGTGCTCTCTCGCAAAGTTCAAATGAGCAGTTCTGTGGCGTTCAAGGAGACAAGGTCTTTGAAGATGTTTTTTGTTTTTGAAGCCCTTCAGTCTCAGATGCCGTCTGATGGTTATGGGGCTGCAGTCAGCACCAGTAAGGACCTTAATTTGGGTCGAGGATTGTCCAGTGTCTTGACGGACAGCCAATTGGATCCTATGGCTCAGTGCTGATGAAATTTTTTGGGGTCTTCCACTTGACTTTTTTGTTCCATAACCCTCAGGATCATTTAAGAAATTCCAAATGACTGTCTTACTGCGTCCCACCTCAACAGCGATGGCGCGCTTTCCACGTTCAAAAAGGGAGAGTTTTTTTGCTTTTGCCATCACAACGTGTGACTACCTGACAGAAAATGACAATGAATCCACATCTTTGCACAGATTTGGCCTTTTAAAGGCATGTGGTCCTAAAATTTTGATCAGCTTAAAAACAGCAATTTTTCCATTTTTCAAGTGGTCTTAAACCACCTCAGCACCCCTAGCTTAAACACCCTTAATGACCAGACCACTTTTTACAAATCTGCACTACACTATTTTCACCGTTTATTGCTCGGTCATGCAACTTACCACCCAAATACATTTTACCTCCTTTTCTTCTCACTAATAGAGCTTTCATTTGGTAGTATTTCATTGCTGTTGACATTTTTACTTTTCTTGTTATTAATTGAAATTTAACTACATTTTTGCAAAAAAATTGAATTTTTCACTTTCAGTTGTAATTATATATTTTTTTTAAACAACATCTATATATACATTTTTCGCTAAATTTATTGTTCTACATGTCTTTGATTTAAAAAAAGTGTTTGGGTAAAAAATAAATGGTTTGGGTAAAAGTTATAGCTATTACAAACTATGGTACAAAAATGTGACTTTCCGCATTTTGAAGCAGCTCTGACTTTCTGAGCACCTGTCATGTTTCCTGAGGTTCTACAATGCCCAGACAGTAGAAAACCCCCACAAATTACCCCATTTTGGAAAGTAGACATCATAAGGTATTCGCTGATGGGCATAGTGAGTTCATAGGACTTTTTATTTTTTGTCACAAGTTGCATATTCCACTAACTTGTGACAAAAAATAAAAACTTCCATGAACTCACTATGCCCATCACGAAATACCTTGGGATGTCTTCTTTCCAAAATGGGGTCACTTGTGGGGTAGTTATACTGCCCTGGCTTTTTAGGGGCCCTAATGTGTGAGAAGTAGTTTGAAATCAAAATGTGTAAAAAATGCCCTGTGAAATTCTAAAGGTGCTCTTTGGAATGTGGGCCCCTTTGCCCACCTTGGCTGCAAAAAAGTGTCACACATGTGGTATCGCCGTACTCAGGAGAAGTTGGGCAATGTGTTTTGGGGTGTCATTTTACATATACCCATGCTGGGTGAGATAAATATCTCGGTCAAATGCCAACTTTGAATTATATAAATGGGAAAAGTTGCCTTTTGCAGAAATATTTCTCTCACCCATCATGGGTATATGTAAAATGACACCCCAAAACACATTGCCCAACTTCTCCTGAGTACGGCGATACCACATGTGTGACACTTTTTTGCAGCCTAGGTGTCAAGGAAGGTGTACAGGAAACAAGACAATGCAAAAGGAATATATGACTCACTGGATCCAAAACTAAGGAACAAAAGGGAGACCCCTGCATAAGACCTGGCACTCTCCCTGACTGCTCAGCCTATGCGAACACCCCAATGGTGGATGATCGCATATCCTCGTACCTCGACTATATAACACCTGAACACCCTACAATAGTGAGGGGACACGACCACCTGCTCCCTACACTAGACACGGAGGGAGTCAGGGTCACCTGGGATCCAGCAAACAGAAAATCACAAATGAATGTACAGCACTTAACTTGTAGAAGACTGGGAAATAGGATCAGCATGCACACACACTTCAGGAAGTTGTATAAACCGCACACTAATGCATTATGGGGAGGAATTTAAAGGGATGCAATCAGTCGAACTACATGACAGCTGAGAGAGGCTAACGAGATGAGGAACTGAAAACCAAAACAAAGAAAACTCAAGGAGGAGGTTCTGAAAGGCTTCTGTCAGAGCTTCTCAGCTGTCTGGTTGTGACAGTACCCCTCCCACTTCGAGTGGACTCCGGACACTCAGAGCCCACCTTCTCAGGATGGGACCTATGGAAAGCCCTGATGAGACGAGTGGCCTTAATGTCCGTCACTGGGGCCCACATCCTCTCCTCAGGACCATAACTCTCCCAATGAACGAGGTACTGGAGAGAACCGCGGACAAGACGAGAATCCACAATCCTAGAGACCTGAAATTCAAGATTCCCATCAACCATAATCGGAGGAGGAGGCAAAGGCGAGGGTACAATGGGTTGAACTTAAGGTTTCAATAAGGACTTATGAAAAACATTATGGATCTTCCAAGTCTGAGGAAGATCAAGACGGTAGGCAACAGGATTGATGACAGACCGGATTTTGTAAGGCCCAATAAACCTAGGACCCAACTTCCAGGAGGGAACCTTCAATTTGACAACCACACCAGATCACCAACATTCAGGTCCGGACCAGGCACACGTCTCTTATCTGCCACACGCTTATATCTCTCACTCATGCTCTTTAGATTATCCTGAATCTTTTGCCAAATAGATGACAAACGAGGAGAATCTGTCCTCATCAGGTAGAAGACCCGGGTCTTCAAAATTCCCACCTCCCGGAAAACAACGTGACAGGGCATCTGCCTTCACATTCTTAACCCCAGGGCGGAACGTGACAACAAAATTAAACCTTGAAAAGAACAAAGACCATCTGGCCTGTCGCGGGTTCAGACGCTTGGCTGACTCCAAGTAGGCCAGATTTTTATGGTCAGTAAACACAGTAATAGGGTGTCTGGCTCCCTCTAGCCAATGGCGCCATTCCTCAAAAGCCAACTTGATGGCCAACAATTCCCTATCTCCCACATCATAATTTCTCTCTGCGGAGGAGAGTTTCTTCGAGAAGAAGGCACACGGTCGCCATTTGGCAGGAGAGGAACCCTGAGACAAGACCGCACCCACACCCACCTCAGAAGCATCAACCTCAACTATGAAGGGTAGAGAAATATCAGGTTGTACCAAGATGGGAGCGGAAGCAAAACTCTCCTTGATATTAGAAAAAGCCTTACGTGCCTCTACCGACCAGGAAGAAAAATCTACCCCCTTTCTGGTCATATCAGTGAGTGGTTTAACAATAGAGGAATAATTCAAAATAAACTTCCTGTAATAATTGGCAAAGCCCAAAAAACGCATCAGCGCCTTCTGATTCTCAGGAAGCTCCCACTCAAGCACAGCGCGGACCTTCTCGGGGTCCATGCGAAAATCAGAAGCGCAGAGAAGAAACCCCAGAAATTCAATTTCTGGAACCGCAAACACACATTTTTCCAGTTTCGCATATAATTTATTCTCCCGCAGGATGCGCAAGACCTGACGTAAGTGTTCCTTATGAGTTTTGAAATCAGGAGAAAAAATCAAAATGTCATCCAAATACACTAATACAAATTTTCCCATTAAATGATAAAAAATGCTGTTCACGAAATGATGAAAAATGGCTGGGGCATTCGTCAAACCAAAAGGCATAACCAAATTCTCAAAATGGCCCTCAGGGGTATTGAAGGCCGTCTTCCATTCGTCTCCTTCTCTGACCCTGACCAGGTTGTATGCCCCTCTTAGATCTGATTTGGAAAACACTTTAGCCCCAACAATCTGGTTAAACAGGTCTGGGATCAGAGGAAGCGAATAAGGGTCACGAATAGTGATACTGTTTCGCTCCCTGAAATCCAGACAAGGTCTTAAAGAACCATCTTTTTTCTTAACAAAGAAAAAACCAGCGGCAACAGGTGACTTCTAGGGTCGTATGTGTCCTTTTCTCAGACTCTCCGAGATATAAGCACGCATAGCGACCCTTTCAGGTTGGGAAAGATTGTATAAACGAGATTTAGGCAGCTTGGCGCCTGGGATGAGATTAATAGGGCAATCGTACTCCCTGTGCGGGGGCAAATCCTGATTTCCACTCTCAGAGAAGACATCCGAAAATTCTGAGAGAAAAGGTGGTACAGTCTTAGTAGAAACCTCAGAAACAGATGTCGTGAGGCAATTCTCACTCCAAAAGTCACTCCAACCATTTATTTGCCTCGCTTGCCAATCAATGGTGGGGTTATGTTTAGTGAGCCAGGGTAGCCCCAACACAAGAGGAGTAGGTAATACGCTAAGGACTAAACATGACACATCCTCAACATGAGCATCACTCACAATTAAACGAATATTGTGAACTATGCCCTTTAATGATTTCTGAGAAAGTGGAGCGGAATCAATAGCAAAAACAGGAATATCCTTTCCCAAAGTGCACACCTGGAAACCATGAGTTATCGCAAAATGATTATCAATGAGATTGACAGCTGCTCCACTATCAACCCCAGCTGCATGGGCTCCTGCTCAGAAGGGGCTGACAGCGACTGAGACCCCTGCGCACAGAATGAGACCGCTGCACTGTCCTGGGACTGAGTATGACAGGAAGGAGAGATCTCTCCTCTCTCTCTAAGACGCCTGTCAATACGAACGGCCTGAGACATAGCAGAGTCCAAGGAGATAGGCCTCTCATGAAAGGCAAATGCATCTTTCAATCCCTCTGAAAGACCATGGCAAAATTGACTTCGGAGTGCAGCATCATTTCAACCAGTATCAGCTGCCCATCTCCGAAATTTTGAGCAGTATATCTCTGCGGATTGTTTACCCTGGCATAACAGACGTAGTCTAGACTCAGCCAAAGCAACACGATCCGGATCATCACATATCTGACCCAGGGCTAAAAAGAATTCATCCACTGAACGGAGGGGCCGTGCCCCCACCGGCACCCAAAAAGGCCCACGACTGAGCGTTACCCCAGAGCAGCGATATAATGATCCCCACCCTCCATTCCTCATCACCAGAGGAATGGGGAAAAAGGCGAAAATGGAGTTTGCAAGCCTCTCTGAAACGCAGAAAATTCTCACTACCCCCGGAGAACGTATCCGGGAGCGAGATCTTAGGCTCAGAACAAACTCCATGAACGCAAGCTGAACCGGTCACTAGAAACTGAGAAAGAGTCTTACGGAGATCAGCTACCTCCAATGAAAGACCCTGGAAGCGTTCAGTCAAAAGTGAAACCGGATCCATGCTTGAGACGGTTTTGGCGGTTTATAATGTCACGGAAGGTGTACAGGAAACAAGACAATGCAAAAGGAATATATGACTCACTAGATCCAAAACTAAGGAACAAAAGGGAGACCCCTGCATAAGACCTGGCACTCTCCCTGACTGCTCAGCCTATGCGACCACCCCAATGGTGGATGATTGCATATCCTCGTACCTCGACTATATAACACCTGAACACCCTACAATAGTGAGGGGACACGACCACCTGCTCCCTACACTAGACACGGAGGGAGTCAGGGTCACCTGGGATCCAGCAAACAGAAAACTTTTTACACTGTAACACTTATCTTGTAGAAGACTGGGAAATAGGATCAGCATGCACACACACTCCAGGAAGTTGTATAAACCGCACACTAATGCATTATGGGGAGGAATTTAAAGGGATGCAATCAGTCGAACTACATGACAGCTGAGAGAGGCTAACGAGATAAGGAACTGAAAACCAAAACAAAGAAAACTCAAGGAGGAGGTTCTGAAAGGCTTCTGTCAGAGCTTCTCAGCTGTCTGGTTGTGACACTAGGTGGGCAAAGGGGCCCACATTCCAAAGAGCACCTTTAGGATTTCACAGGGCATTTTTTACACATTTTGATTTCAAACTACTTCTCACACATTAGGGCCCCTAAAAAGCCAGGGCAGTATAACTACCCCACAAGTGACCCCATTTTGGAAAGAAGACACCCCAAGGTATTCCGTGAGGGGCATGGCGAGTTCCTAGAATTTTTAATTTTTTTGTCAAAAGTGAGTGAAATATGAGACTTTGTAAGAAAAAAAGAATCATCATTTTCCGCTAACTTGTGAAAAAAATAAAAAATTCTAGGAACTCGCCATGCCCCTCACACAATACCTTGGGGTGTCTTCTTTCCAAAATGGGGTCACTTGTGTGGTAGTTATACTGCCCTTGCACTTTAGGGGCCCTAATGCGTGAGAAGTAGTTTGAAATCAAAATGTGTAAAAAATGCCCTGTGAAATCCTAAAGGTGCTCTTTGGAACGTCGGCCCCTTTGCCCACCTAGGCTGCAAAAAAGTGTCTGACATGTGGTATCGCCGTACTCAGGAGAAGTTGGGCAATGTGTTTGGGGTGTCATTTTACATATGCCCATGCTGGGTGAGAGAAATATCTCGGCAAAAGACAACTTTTCCCATTTTTTTATACAAAGTTGGCATTTGACCATGATATTTAGCTCTCCCAGCATGGGTATATGTAAAATGACACCCCAAAACACATTTTCCTACTTCTCCTGAGTATGGCGATACCACATGTGTGACACTTTTTTGCAGCCTACATGCGCAAAGGGGCCCAAATTCCTTTTAGGAGGGCATTTTTAGACATTTGGATTCCAGACTTCCTCTCACGCTTTAGGGCCCCTCTAAAATGCCAGGGAAGCATAACTACCCCACATGTGACCCCATTTTGGAAAGAAGACACCCCAAGGTATTTAATGAGGGGCATGGTGAGTTCATAGAAGATTTTTTTGGGGGGGCACAAGTTAGTGGAAATTGATTTTTTTCAGTTTTTTTCTCACAAAGTCTCCCTTTCCGCTAACTTGGGACAAAAAGTTGAATCTTTCATGGACTCAATATGCCCCTCAGTGAGTACTGTGGGGTGTCTTCTTTCCGAAATGGGGTCACATGTGGGGTATTTATACTGCCCTGGCATTTTAGGGGCCCTAAAGCGTGAGAAGAAGTCTGGAATATAAATGTCTAAAAAAAAATGTACGCATTTGGATTCCGTGAGGGGTATGGCGAGTTCATGTGAGATTTTATTTTTTGACACAAGATAGTGGAATATGAGACTTTGTAAGAAAAAACAAAAAAACAAAAAAAATCAATTTCCGCTAACTTGTGCCAAAAAAAATGTTTAAATGGAGCCTTACAGGGGGGTGATCAATGACAGGGGGGTGATCAATGACAGGGGGTGATCAGGGAGTCTATATGGGGTGATCACCCCCTTGTCATTGATCACCCCCCCTGTAAGGCTCCATTCAGACGTCCGTATGTGTTTTGCGGATCCGATCCATGGATCCATGGATCCGTAAAACACATACGGATGTCTGAATGGAGCCTTACAGGGGGATGATCAATGACAGGGGGGTGAGCAGGGAGTCTATATGGGGTGATCAGGGGTTAATAAGGGGTTAATAAGTGACAGGGGGGTGTAGTGTGGTGCTTGGTGCTACTTTACTGAGCTGCCTGTGTCCTCTGGTGGTCGATCCAAGCAAAAGGGACCACCAGAGGACCAGGTAGCAGGTATATTAGATGCTGTTATCAAAACAGCGTCTAATATACCTGTTAGGGGTTAAAAAAATCACATCTACAGCCTGCCAGCAAACGATCGCCGCTGGCAGGCTGTAGATCCACTCTCTTACCTGCCGATCCTGTGAACGCACGCGCCTGTGTGCGTGCGTTCACAGGAAGTCTCACGTCTTGCGAGATGATGCATAGATGCGTCACTCTGCCTGGGACAGCCGCCTCCGGACCGAGATCCTGCGTTAGGCGGTCCATAGGCGGTTAAACTTTTGATCAGGACTGTATATTTGGCGCAGTAAGGCACACTTTAAGAGCAGTGCCATTGATATATGTGTCTTACCCTAGCATTTTATTCATTGAGTTTTATTCCTACAGAGGTCTTGGCCAAAAAAAAGAGCAACATCATGCTGTGTTTTTCAAAAGAAGTCAGAAAGACAATAAATGACGCCCTAATGAACAAAAACACCAGGAGTAAAAAAAACACTTGTGTTTCCTCCATTTCATATTTCCCATAGACCTTGATCTAACATCCAGAGCTGCCATTTGCACAGCAAAAAAATGCTGCAAAATCGCAGTTGCAAAGAAGACACCGCTATCAAAAAGCAAAAGTGCACGTACGGCAAAATGCTACTTGTGAAAGCACTCTTAGGCCTCTTTCCTACGGGCGTCATGTTTTTGGCCCGGATAAGATGCAGGTGCGTTGCGGGAAAATGCGTGATTTTTCAGCGTGAGTGCAAAACATTGTAATGCGTTTTGCACCCGCGTGAGAAAAATCGGCATGTTTGGTACCCAAACCCGAACTTCTTCACAGAAGTTCGGGTTTGGGTTAGGTGTTGCGTAGATTTTATTATTTTCCCTTATAACATGGTTATAAGGGAAAATAATAGCATTCTTAATACAGAATGCTTAGTACACTAGGGCTGGAGAAGATATAAAAAATAATTTAACTCACCTTAATCCACTTGCTCGCACAGCCCGGCTTCTCTTCTGTCTTCTCCTTTGCTCACCTCACCCCTCACACATTGCACCCGCGCGGAAATCTCGCCCATGTGAACCCAGCCTTAGTTTCTGGAATTTAGATGGGCAAGGGGGTGATGAGCCAAGGATGTGGGCATGTGATTATGAAACATGACTGCACTGCTTATGAGACATGGCTTTTTAACAGTGTATGGGTGAATATTTTATTATTTTACACTGTCTGATTTTGCAGTTGCTTTGTAGGACTGCCTGGCACTAGTGCCCAATTCTGGGATACACCTCCCATTCTATTTTCCTACATACTCCGTGCCTATATTGGTAGGATCCAGCACTGCTTTAGTTTTTTATTTCTATATGTAAGGATATTTTTATATGTATTTTATATGTCATTCAAAAATCACCTACTTTTTTATATTTTTATCTTTATTATTCTTATTTAAATACATTTTATAATTTACACTTATCATTCTCGTCCCTCAGCATCATTCCACATAAGAGTGTGCCTGCTAGACTTCTTGCTACTACTATTTTCACACAACTGGATAGGGTGATCCATTTAGCAGTCTGCACCTCACCTGTTTTGTTCTGGAGGGTGGAGCCACCTTTTCAACCTTTTATCTTGCCAATGCTTCCTAGTAATGTTTGGAACAAGGTATGTTTTTTTTTGGTATCCAGTTCTGTTGCTCCATATGACTTGTGCATAAAGGCACACATCTATGAAGAGCCTTTAAAGTCTTTCTGAAGCTACAGCCTGTTGCCCCCTTTCTGGTCCTATTTTAGGTATTGTGTACCACAATGCTTACTAAATGCACAGTTTATTATAGACTCCTGTCCTTTCACAATTGGAGCTCCCGTGCATGGAAAGTAGACCGGTAGCCCTGGAGTACAGCATAAAATCTATGGATATATTTCAGAGAATCCACAATGAGAGTGGGAAAATTGTGTGATCTGAATGACTTTAAATGAGGCCGAGGCTAGTATTTCAAAACTGCCAACTGTGAGGAGTTTCATGTGCAATGGTATCGAGAGACTTCTGAGTGTGATCAAGGAAAAACATCCAGCAAAAGGAGATCCTGTGGATGTAAACATCTCATCAATGAGACAGGTCTGAGGAGAATGTTAGGAGTTATTCTGATGAGCAGGTGGTGCACAGTCAAGCAAATTGCACTCAAAGTAGGTGTTCCAACTAATGTGTCTAAATACACAATTTTTTATTCCTTAGCATGGATGGGTGACCAGTTCAAGAGCCGTTGCTGCCTAAAGAAAACAGAAAGTCAAGACTTCAGTTGGCAAAAGAGAACAAATATTTGATTTTACAGTGGAAAAATATCACCTGCTCAGATGAATCCAGACTTCTCTTGCACCATGCTAATGGGATAGTCAGAATTTGGTGCAAGCAGCGTGAATCGATGAACCCTATTTGTCAGGTATCAACAGATCAGGCTGGTGGAAGTGGAGTAATGGTGTAGGGATTTTTTTCTTGGCACACCCTGGGTCCTCTGCTATCTGTGAAGTAACATTTGGAGACTTAAGGTGCATTTACACTGCAGCGATGAGCAAAAAATTATCGGGAAGCTACTGCCATCCCTCGACCTTATACAACTGCATTGTTTCTGGGCAGCAGAGTGCTATTTAGACAGCACCATCTGCTGCCAAGAAACAATGATTTAGGTGTCTGCATGAACAATTATTTCACCCTATGAACAATTGTTTTGCTTGTTCATTGGGAGATCTGCAGTATCTTTAGTTGGGCAGATTATAGGAACATTCGTTCCCGATAATCAGCCCAAACATAAAGCCATGTAAATCCAGCATAAGGAATACCGAAACTACTGCAGCCAACCAAGTTCATCCTTTGATGCTGTTTACTCTATGACAGAAGGACACTTTCAGTAGGAAAATGCACCATTCCACAGGGGATAAATAGTCATGGAATGGTTCCAGGAACCTAACAGTGAGGTTTCCTTGCTTTCCTGGCCATCACAGTTGCCATATCTTAATCCTATAATGTATCCTCTAGTATAAGGTAGAAGTATTAGCTCCATTCAATTTGTGGCAACTGCGAGAAGTTATCCTGTCCGCAGAGGCCAATACTCCTGCAGAACAATTTCAACACCTAGTGAAAGCTATGTCACGATGAATTGCCGCAGTTCTGAAGATGGCTCAACACAATAGTAGATGGGTCTCTCCAACAAAGTGGCCATCCAGTATATATCAGCAACTGGAATGCTAGATATTTGTAGGTGTTGCTTTACACACAGATTTTTTCATTTTTCTTTATTTTGAAAGTGATAAACATACACAACATATTTGAAGAAATCTGTGCATGAAGCAGTGACATCATGGCATGATGATGTCATCCTGAAAAAAATTACTAACACAGAGCAGTGTGGGTAGTGTAGAATGATAATGTAGGGTCACCATCCACTCTGTGGGATCTGTCCACTAAATACACAATTTGGGCATTTGGAATTTAAAACCTTTCTAGGCTGTTCGTTTATCTGGACTATGCAGGACTATATAGTACATCGTGGGGACTATTTATTTCCTCACCCTGGTAAGGTGAGGAAATAAAAGAAAAAAAGGGTCTGTGACACTTTATAAATGTGATGCATGGCTTAAATTTAAGTTAATGTTAAATGCAATCTGCAGGCAGCATGTTATTGAGCTGAGCAGATATACACTACTCACAAAAAGTTAGGGATCTTTGGCTTTCGGGTGAAATATTTAGAAAACCTAAAAAGTTTGCGCTACAGTGATATTATATCATGAAAGTAGGGCATTTAAGAAGAAGCATGCAGTGGTGATTTCCTCATCTCAAACAATTTATTGAAACAAAACTCAGCAACAGTGGTAGGTATACCCACACAAAAAATGTAAATGTCTCAATAACTTGTCGTGTGGTCTTGAGCATCAATTACAGCTTGACAATGACGTCTCACGCTGTTCAGCAGACTTATTGTCTGCTGAAGCATGACATCCCACTCAGGTTATTGAGGTTCTGGGGTACAGAGTTACGAGCTTCTACACGGCGACTCAGCTGATCCTATAGGTTTTCAATGGGAGTCAGGTCTGCAGAAAGTGCAGGCCACTCTATTTGAGGTACCCCAATCTCCAGAAGCCGTTCCTTAATGATGCGACCTCAATGAGCTGGTGCATTGTCATCCATGAGGATAAAATTAGGCCTGTGTTGTTCATGCAAAGGCTCAATCACTGGATTAATTGTGTTATTCAAGTAATATGGGCTTGTCACTGTACCATTCACAAATTGTAGTGCAGTTCTGTATTGACTAGACACACCTGCCCACGCTGTAACACCACCAAAGGCAAACAGTGACTGATGCATAGCGCTCTCCTTGGCCATCATTTCTGCTCAGCGTGAATTGACTTTCATCAGTGAACAGAACTGATACCCACTGGACCCTCGTCCAGCGTAGATGCACCCTGACCCATGCAAGATGATAAAGCCTGTGGTCAGGCACCCTTGCAGGTCATCCAGTATGCAGTTCATGCTGATGTAAATAGTTTTGAATGGTCTGACGTGACACTTGGGTGCCTCTCACCTCCCTTAAATGTGCCTGGAATTGTGTGGCATTCATCATCCGGTTCGCCAGGGTACTGTTGACAATGAAGCGGTCATCAGTGTGGGATGTGGCCAAAGGATGTCTACTTCTATGCCTTTCTGTGACTCTTCCAGTCTCTCTGTATCTCTGATACAACCTGCTGATGACACTCTATGACACTCTAAGCTCAGTGGCCACTTCCATGTGAGAACATCCTTCTTGAAGCCTCGCAATGGCGAGATACTGTTGATCAATTGTCGTCTTGGTCTCATGATGTCAAAATGTGAACAGCATGATGAGGAGGACTGTTTAAATACCAATTGTAATTGAACTAGGAAATTTATTGGGCGATTCATGGATCAAACACCTGTTGTGTATTTTGCCGTTAAGCAATGAACAGTTGGACGTGTGCATTCAAAAGTCGCAATACGTTCACCTGTAAAGGTTAAAGTGAATTTTAGGTTCATCCTGAAATTTCACCCACCAGTCAAATATACCTAACTTTTTGTGAGTAGTGTATATATAGAGATTAATCTTTTTTTTTTACTAAACTTTATATCAATCTGCTCAGCTCCACCTTCTCTATAACATACTGCCAGTAGACTGCACTGCATTTCATGATGACAGATTCCCTTTAAAGTGTTTTTATTTATTTTCTGTGTGAGATTACATACACAGATACCTGTCAATCACTGATAAGACCACTTTCTTTCATTGTAAAGCTCAGAATGAACAGGAATGTAAAATGAATAAATTACAAGTTATACTGAATCTTTTCCCATAAGACTATCTGCTCATCTCCACCTGCTCTCTAACATGCCACCTACACCCCAGACACCATGTTCAACGTGACATGCTCCGTTTAAATGAGCATTGATCAACATGTTATTTCATTAATTAGACAAAAAAAAGCACATCCTATTGCGCATATGTCCATCGTCATGGCTGAAAATACTAAATCAAACGCAACTACCACACATTATATAAGAACTAACGCAATACTCACTATGAATAAATGTGAGGTACTTAGCAAATATATTTTGATCAAAATCATTTGTGCCCATCCACTATGGCAAGATGACCTCTTTTGGATGGTAACTTACACTAAATGATACCTCTTTTGGTGCCAATACATTTAGGGAAGGCAGGCTCCACGTATATACTGAACCCTCTCTGTATGGTACCTTTCTTGGTGCCATCTGGCCTCCATTAAATACAGGGAGAGCTGGCAGCCACACAGCTAATTGCAGACTGCATTTGGACAGTTTTTTGTCTTGGTAGTCTACATTTGGTGGTGTGGCCATCTTTCTCACAGGCTGATTTTAATTAATGTGATATAAGGCTGAAGCCTGCTCTCCCTGTATTCATAGGAGGCTGGGTGACACCAGGAAAGTTATCATACAGAGTGGGTTCAATATATTTATATATATATATATATATATATAGAGAGAGAGAGAGAGAGAGAGAGAGAGAGAGAGAGAGAGAGCCTGCCCTAAAATTTATTGGCGGCCGGTTGGCACCAAAAAGTTGAATTTAGCATAGGTATCTATCCAAAAGAGGCCATCTTGCCAAATTTTTTTGCTAAGAAACGCATGTTTATTCATATAGTCAGTGTAACTTCGGTTCATATAGGGGCACATTTATTGAGACCGGCGTTTTAGATGCCGGTCTTAATAAAGGCTCATAGCTGGCAGTGGTTCCTCTGAAGTTACGTAGAGGCACAGGCCTCTCCATAACTTCGGTGCATCCAGCACCAGTTCTAAATGTAAGACTAGCTGTCTTACTTTTAGACCATTTTCTATGGCTTAAACAGGTGTAGAAAATGGTGAATGACATGTCCCATCAAGTTCCCTGACCACGCCATGCCCACAATTTTAGAACTACAAGAAAATTTTGACTAACACAATCATGGTCACGGGTGCATATCCATCAAGCAAGCATACAGAGAACTAATAAAAGCATGGCTGCACAACATTTCACATGCAAACAATAGAACTGAGATATAGGGGTCATTCTAAATTAAAGTAATATTATACCTACTATAAATTAAAAAATAGAAGCTCTTTGCGCACATTTTCGATCAAAAGTGTGTCCGGACCATCTACGCAGATGGGTACCTAACACTAACAGAACTGCCTCTCTTCTATTTTTTCATTTATAGTAAGTATAATATCACTTTAATTTAGAATGATCCCCATTTCAAAGTTCTATTGTTTGCATGTGAAATGTTGTGCAGCCATGCTTTTATTAGTTCTCTGTATGCTTGCTTTATGGATATGCACCTGTGACCATGAATGTGCTAGTCAAAAGTTTTTCGTAGTATATATTGAGAGTAGCGGCCTCTTTTAGGGCTGATTCACACGAGCGGATGCCGTGCGTGACATCCGCTGCGTGAATGACAGCCAAGACCCGATGCGGACAGCAGAAGCACGGAGCATTAACATGATTGATAACAACTTTATCTCACTGTGATTTTGTAGTAAAGAGATCACAGAGAGGCACAGAGCATTATCAGTCATGTTAATGCTCCGTGCTTCTGCTGTCCGCAGCGGGTCTTGGCTCTCATTCACGCACGGCATCCGCTCGTGTGAAACAGCCCTTAGACTAAGCTACACCCATCTGCCTGGGGCTTCTGAGTATAAATGTAGCTGGTTCCAACACTGCCATGAATATTGTAGGCTTAGGTAAGTCCAAGAGAGGCAGTTCTGTTAGTGTTAGGTACCCATCTGCGGAAGTCACCTTGACGCCTGGTAGATGTGCTCAACACGTTTGATCAAAAATGTGGGCAAAGAGCTTCTATTTTTAATTTATAGTAGGTATAATACCACTTTAATTTATAATAACCCCCATTTCTCAGTTCTATTGTTTGCATGTGAAATGTTGTCCAGCCACAATTTTAGAACTGGCATGAGCAGGGCGAAGTCACAGATAGATGAGCAACTGTAACCATTGCGCCGCCATCTGTGTCTGAGATACACCTAATTTAAATGACCCCCATAGTCTGTATTTGCAGAGTGCTGTTACATTGTGTTTGATTTAATTGATTAGCATTCATTTTGGGCTGTTATTGGTCCATGTTCTTGCCCTGCACTGTCTGATTTTGTAATGTGCTGCAGAATATGCTGCCATTATCTGTACTAGAGATGAGCGAATTTAAAAAAAAATTGATTCGGCCGGTTTTCCGAATTCTTCTAAAAAATTTGATTCGAACCTAATTTATTTGTGGCGAATCACGTTAAAAAACGTCTATTTCCTAGCTGCAGAGAGCCTTTATAGTGGTGTAGAACACTGTGCCTTTACAGTGGTGTAGTGGTGTAGAACACTACCACTGCTGTGGTAGTGAAACAATACTGTGAGTAAGTATGACATGCAGATGACAGGCGTTCTTAGAATCACTGCACACTTCACTTATTTGGGCAGTTACAGGGCCAAAATTGACCAAATAACTCAAGTGTGAACTCAGCCTTACAGGTCAATGTTAGCGTCAAGAAGAAGCACACTTCTTTTACACCGTCGGCAGCTGTCTACAGAACCTGTTCTATTAAAACGCTTATACAAGTAGACAGGTAGCGATGGTGTCACCACCAGACATCTGAGAAGCTCTGACAGATGCCTTTCAGAACCTCCTCCTTGAGCTTCCTTTGTTTTGCTTTCAGTTCCTCATCTCGTTAGCCTCTCTCAGCTGTCATGTAGTTGGACTGATTGCATCCCTTTAAATTCCTCCCCATAGTGCATCAGTGTGCGGTTTATATTTCTTCCTGGAGTGTGTGTGCATGCTGATCCTACTTCCCAGTCTTCTACAAGATAAGTGTTGTGCATTCATTTGTGTTTTTCTGTTTGCTGGATCCCAGGTGACCCTGACTCCCTCCGTATCTAGTGTAGGGAGCCGGTGGTCGTGTCCCCTCACTATTATTGGGTGTTCAGGTGTTATACAGTCGAGGTACGAGGATATGCGATCATCTACCATTGGGATTTTCGCATAGGCTGAGCAGTCAGGGAGAGTGCCAGGTCTGATGCAGGGGATCTCCCTTTTGTTCCTTAGTTTTGGATCCAGTGAGTCGTATATTCATTTTGTGTTGTCTTGTTTCCTGTACACCTTCCGTGACATTATAAACCGCCAAAACCGTCTCAAGCGTGGATCCGGTTTCACTTTTGACTGAACGATTGCAGGGTCTTTCAATGGAGGTAGCAGATCTCCGTAAGACTCTTTCTCAGTTTCAAGTGACCGGTTCAGCTTGCGTTCATGGAGTTTATTCTGAGCCTAAGATCTCGCTCCCGGATACGTTCTCCGGGGGTAGTGAGAATTTTGTGCGTTTTAGAGAGGCTTGCAAACTCCATTTTCGCCTTCTTCCCCATTCCTCTGGTGATGAGGAACGGAGGGTGGGGATCATTATATCGCTGCTCAGGGATAACGCTCAGTCCTGGGCCTTTTAGCTGCTGGTGGGGGCACGGCCCCTCCGTTCAGTGGATGAATTCTTTTTAGCCCTGGGTCAGATATATGATGATCCGGATCGTATTGCTTTGGCTGAGTCTAGACTACGTCTGTTATGCCAGGGTAAACAATCCGCAGAGATATACTGCTCAGAATTTCGGAGATGGGCAGCTGATACTGGTTGGAATGATGCTGCACTCCGAAGTCAATTTTGCCATGGTCTTTCAGAGGGATTGAAAGATGCATTTGCCTTTCATGAGAGGCCTACCTCCTTGGACTCTGCCATGTCTCAGGCCGTTCGTATTGACAGGCGTCTTAGAGAGAGAGGAGAGATCACTCCTTCCTGTCATACTCAATCCCAGGACAGTGCAGCGGTCTCATTCTGTGCGCAGGGGTCTCAGTCGCTGCCAACCCCTTCTGAGCAGGAGCCCATGCAGCTGGGGTTGATTGCCTCTGACAATAGAAGATTCAGCCCGCATGGGAAGGTTTGTTTTTGTTGTGGAGGTATAAATCATTTGGCAAATGTTTGTCCCTCTAGGAGATTCAGGCAGTTTTTTGGGAGTAATAAAGAAACAAAAAGGAAAAAATCCTTTAAAAATGTTCCATCTGTTAACATTGGCAGGGTTGAGGCAGAAATTGAAGGTTTTCCATTTGCTTGTAGTTCCCGTTTTGTCCTGCCTGCCAGGGTGGCGCTAGAGAGCAAGAACATTTTTTGTGAGATTTTTGTAGATAGTGGAGCAGCTGTCAATCTCATTGATAATCAATTTGCGATAACTCGTGGTTTCCAGGTATGCACTTTGGGAAAGTATATTCCTGTTTTTGCTATTGATTCCGCTCCACTTTCTCAGAAATCATTAAAGGGCATAGTTCACAATATCCGTTTAATTGTGAGTGATGCTCATGTTGAGGATGTGTCATGTTTCGTCCCTAGCGGATTGCCTACTCCTCTAGTGTTGGGGCTACCCTGGCTCACTAAACAGAACCCCACCATTGATTGGCAAGCGAGGCAAATAAATGGTTGGAGTGACGTTTGCAGAGAGAATTGCCTCACGACATCTGTTTCTGAGGTTTCTACTAAGACTGTACCATCTTTTCTCTCTGAATTTTCGGATGTCTTCTCTGAGAGTGGAGTTCAGGATTTGCCCCCGCACAGGGAGTACGATTGCCCTATTAATCTCATCCCAGGTGTCAAGCTGCCTAAATCTCGTTTATACAATCTCTCCCAACCTGAAAGGGTCGCTATGCGTGTTTATATCTCTGAGAGTCTGAGAAAAGGACACATACGACCCTCGAAGTCACCTGTTGCCGCTGTTTTTTTCTTTGTTAAGAAAAAAGATGGTTCTTTAAGACCTTGTCTGGATTTCAGGGAGCTGAACAGTATCACTATTCGTGACCCTTATCCGCTTCCTCTGATCCCGGACCTGTTTAACCAGATTGTTGGGGCTAAAGTTTTTTCCAAATTAGATCTAAGAGGGGCATACAACCTGGTCAGGGTCAGAGAAGGAGACGAATGGAAGACGGCCTTCAATACCCCTGAGGGCCATTTTGAGAATTTGATTATGCCTTTTGGTTTGATGAATGCCCCAGCTGTTTTTCAGCATTTTGTGAACAGCATTTTTTATCATTTAATGGGGAAATTTGTATTAGTGTATTTAGATGACATTTTGATTTTTTCTCCTGATTTCAAAACTCATAAGGAACACTTACGTCAGGTCTTGCTCATCCTGCGGGAGAATAAATTATACGCGAACCTGGAAAAATGTGTGTTTGCGGTTCCAGAAATTCAATTTCTGGGGTTTCTTCTCTCCGCTTCTGGTTTTCGCATGGACCCCGAGAAGGTCCGCGCTGTGCTTCAGTGGGAGCTTCCTGAGAATCAGAAGGCGCTGATGCGTTTTTTGGGCTTTGCCAATTATTACAGGAAGTTTATTTTGAATTATTCCTCTGTTGTTAAACCACTCACTGATATGACCAGAAAGGGGGTAGATTTTTCTTCCTGGTCGGTAGAGGCGCGTAAGGCCTTTTCTAATATCAAGGAGAGTTTTGCTTCCGCTCCCATCTTGGTACAACCTGATATTTCTCTACCCTTCATAGTTGAGGTTGATGCTTCTGAGGTGGGTGTGGTGCGGTCTTGTCTCAGGGTTCCTCTCCTGCCAAATGGCGACCGTGTGCCTTTTTCTCGAAGAAACTCTCCTCCGCAGAGAGAAATTACAATGTGGGAGATAGGGAGTTGTTGGCCATCAAGTTGGCTTTTGAGGAATGGCACCATTGGCTAGAGGGAGCCAGACACCCTATTACTGTGTTTTCTAACCATAAAAATCTAGCCTACTTGGAGTCAGCCAAGCGTCTGAACCCGAGACAGGCCAGATGGTCTTTGTTCTTTTCAAGGTTTAATTTTGTTGTCACGTTCCGCCCTGGGGTTAAGAATGTGAAGGAAGATGCCCTGTCACGTTGTTTTCCGGGAGGTGGGAATTTTGAAGACCCGGGTCCCATTTTGGCTGAAGGTGTGGTGGTCTCTGCTCTTTATCCTGAATTGGAGGCAGAGGTGCAGGTAGCCCAGTCAGAGGCTCCTGATCTTTGTCCTCCTGGGAGGTTGTTTGTACCTCTCGCTTTAAGACACAAGATTTTTAAGGAACACCACGATACAGTCCTTGCTGGGCACCTGGGGGCAAGAGCCACAGTGGATCTCATCGCTCAGAGATTCTGGTGGCCGGCGCTTCGTAAGTCGGTTGAGGGTTTTGTGGCAGCCTGCGAGACCTGCGCTCGTGCCAAAGTCCCTCATTCACGGCCATCAGGTCCTCTCCTTCCCTTACCCATTCCTTCCCGTCCTTGGACACATCTGTCCATGGACTTCATAACGGACCTGCCTGGTTCCTCGGGGAAGACTGTGATTCTGGTGGTGGTGGACCGTTTTAGCAAAATGGTGCATTTCATCCCTTTTCCTGGCTTGCCCAATGCTAAGACGTTGGCGCAGGCATTTATTGATCACATTGTCAAATTGCATGGTATTCCTTCAGACATAGTCTCTGATAGGGGCACGCAGTTCGTTTCCAGATTCTGGAAGGCTTTCTGTTCTCACATGGGGGTTCGGTTGTCATTCTCTTCTGCTTTCCACCCGCAGTCGAATGGCCAGACAGAGTGCGTCAATCAGAATCTGGAGACATATCTGCGCTGTTTTGTGGCGGAGAATCAGGAGGATTGGTGTTCTTTTTTGTCCCTTGCTGAGTTTGCTTTAAATAACCGTCGTCAGGAGTCCTCTGATAAGTCACCATTTTTTGGTGCATATGGGTTTCATCCGCAGTTTGGGACATTCTCGGGAGAGGGGTCTTCTGGTTTACTTGATGAGGACAGATTCTCCTCGTCTTTGTCATCTATTTGGCAAAAGATTCAGGATAATCTAAAGAGCATGAGTGAGAGATATAAGCGTGTGGCGGATAAGAGACGTGTGCCTGGTCCGGACCTGAATGTTGGTGATCTGGTGTGGTTGTCTACTAAGAATATCAAATTGAAGGTTCCCTCCTGGAAGTTGGGTCCTAAGTTTATTGGGCCTTACAAAATCCTGTCTGTCATCAATCCTGTTGCTTACCGTCTTGATCTTCCTCAGACTTGGAAGATCCATAATGTTTTTCATAAGTCCTTATTAAAACCTTATGTTCAACCCATTGTACCCTCGTCTTTGCCTCCTCCTCCAATTATGGTTGATGGTAATCTTGATTTTCAGGTCTCTAGGATTGTGGATTCTCGTGTTGTCCGCGGTTCTCTCCAGCACCTCGTTCATTGGGAGGGTTATGGTCCTGAGGAGAGGATGTGTGTCCCAGTGACGGACATTAAGGCCACTCGTCTCATCAGGGCTTTCCATAGGTCCCATCCTGAGAAGGTGGGCTCTGAGTGTCCGGAGTCCACTCGTAGAAGGAGGGGTACTGTCACCACCAGACATCTGAGAAGCTCTGACAGATGCCTTTCAGAACCTCCTCCTTGATCTTCCTTTGTTTTGCTTTCAGTTCCTCATCTCGTTAGCCTCTCTCAGCTGTCATGTAGTTGAACTGATTGCATCCCTTTAAATTCCTCCCCATAGTGCATCAGTGTGCGGTTTATATTTCTTCCTGGAGTGTGTGTGCATGCTGAACCTACTTCCCAGTCTTCTACAAGATACGTGTTGTGCATTCATTTGTGTTTTTCTGTTTGCTGGATCCCAGGTGACCCTGACTCCCTCTGTATCTAGTGTAGGGAGCCGGTGGTCATGTCCCCTCACTATTATAGGGTGTTCAGGTGTTATACAGTCGAGGTACGAGGATATGCAATCATCTACCATTGGGATTTTCGCATAGGCTGAGTAGTCAGGGAGAGTGCCAGGTCTGATGCAGGGGTCTCCCTTTTGTTCCTTAGTTTTGGATCCAGTGAGTCGTATATTCATTTTGTGTTGTCTTGTTTCCTGTACACCTTCCATGACAGATGGTCCAACAAGGTGGAGAGCCAGAAATAATCCCTCTGCCGAATGGTGACAATTCGTCTGTCACTACGCAAGCAAGTGAGCTTGCATCAGGCCATTTGCGCAAGTAAATAGGAGGGACTTCCTGCCTCCATCTCCACTGCATACTGCCACGGTGTATCTGGGTCCTCTGACTCATCTTCCTCATTGCCCTGTAGCTCCTCTGGCTGCTCCTGCTCCTCCTCTCCTGTCACTTGTGTAGAAAAACCACCCATTTCGCTACACATTGCTTGTTCTCCAATGTCCTCCTCCTCCAGTTCAGCCACCACAGGGCTCATGTGGCCATGAGATCTAGGCGCCACGTCTCCTGTCCCCTGACCAGCCAGATTTACCAGCATCTGTTCCAGGACATGAAGCAGTGGAATGATGTTGTTCATCCATAGTCCTGGAGACTGACATATAACATTGCATCCTCAAAGGGCCTGAGCAAATGGTAGGTGTCATGCATGAACTGCCACTGGGCTGACATCAAAGATACACAAGGGAGTACTCCTGTCCGCTTAAATAATCAAGAAATCGTTTATTGCCTTTCTCTGTTCGTATAGTCGGTCCAACATATTGTTGCAGAAATATTAATACAAACCGGATTCCAAAAAAGTTGGGACACTAAACAAATCGTGAATAAAATCTGAATGCAATGATGTGGAGGTGCCAACTTCTAATATTTTATTCAGAATAGAACATAAATCACGGAACAAAAGTTTAAACTGAGAAAATGTACCATTTTAAGGGAAAAATATGTTGAATCAGAATTTCATGGTGTCAACAAATCCCAAAAAAGTTGGGACAAGGCCATTTTCACCACTGTGTGGCATCTCCCCTTCTTCTTACAACACTCAACAGACGTCTGGGGACCGAGGAGACCAGTTTCTCAAGTTTAGAAATAGGAATGCTCTCCCATTCTTGTCTAATACAGGCCTCTAACTGTTCAATCGTCTTGGGCCTTCTTTGTTGCACCTTCCTCGTTATGATGCGCCAAATGTTCTCTATAGGTGAAAGATCTGGACTGCAGACTGGCCATTTCAGTACCCGGATCCTTCTCCTACGCAGCCATGATGTTGTGATTGATGCAGAATGTGGTCTGGCATTATCTTGTTGAAAAATGCAGGGTCTTCCCTGAAAGAGATGACGTCTGGATGGGAGCATATGTTGTTCTAGAACCTGAATATATTTTTCTGCATTAATGGTGCCTTTCCAGACATGCAAGCTGCCCATGCCACACACACTCATGCAACCCCATACCATCAGAGATGCAGGCTTCTGAACTGAGCGTTGATAACAACTTGGGTTGTCCTTGTCCTCTTTGGTCCGGATGACATGGCATCCCAGATTTCCAAAAAGAACTTCGAATCATGACTCGTCTGACCACAGAACAGTCTTCCATTTTGCCACACTCCATTTTAAATGATCCCTGGCCCAGTGAAAACGCCTGAGCTTGTGGTTCTTGCTTAGAAATGGCTTCTTCTTTGCACTGTAGAGTTTCAGCTGGCAACGGCGGATGGCACGGTGGATTGTGTTCACTGACAATGGTTTCTGGAAGTATTCCTGAGCCCATTCTGTGATTTCCTTTACAGTAGCATTCCTATTTGTGGTGCAGTGTCATTTAAGGGCCCGGAGATCACGGGCATCCAGTATGGTTTTACGGCCTTGACCCTTACGCACAGAGATTGTTCCAGATTCTCTGAATCTTTGGATGATGTTATGCACAGTTGATGATAGATGCAAAGTCTTCGCAATTTTTCGCTGGGTAACACCTTTCTGATATTGCTCCACTATCTTTCTGCGCAACATTGTGGGAATTGGTGATCCTCTACCCATCTTGGCTTCTGAGAGACACTGCCACCCTGAGAAGCTCTTTTTATACCCAATCATGTTGCCAATTGACCTAATTAGTGTTAATTGGTCTTCCAGCTCTTCGTTATGCTCAAATTTACTTTTTCCAGCCTCTTATTGCTACTTGTCCCAACTTTTTGGGGATTTGTTGACACCGTGAAAATTTGAATCAACGTATTTTTCCTTTAAAATGATACATTTACTCGGATTAAACGTTTGATCTGTCATCTACATTCTATTACAAATAAAATACTGACATTTGCCATCTCCACATCATTGCATTAAATTTTTATTCACAAGTTGTTTAGTGTCCCAACTTTTTGGGAATCCGGTTTGTAGTTGTAATCAGCTCGCATCAAAGTTTGTGTAAGGAAAAAGGTAAATCCCCCTTCCATCAGCCGCAGTCAGAGACAGACCCAGTTGTTACCATCTTGATTGAATTCTGAGCAACTCCTCCCTCCCCCCTGCCCAGTCTGCGTCCTTTATTTACTAAAAAAAGGTGTAAAAGACAAGGATACAGGGATGTGGGACAAGACAAGGATACAGGAAGTGATGACATATCAAAGGACAGGGAGGGGCAATCAATGTGGCTTGCCAGACAATGCACACACCCCATCCCTATATAAGGAAGGATGAGTCATGCCCATTACCTGACCAGCCAGGTGGCCGCCCACCCCCCATCACTGTCAGCATGGACCTCATTCAATACTGCTCCAAAGGGATCAGTATCTAATAAAGATCATTCTACTGGTTCTCATAGGTTTGAGATTATCTGCGAGGCATTGCTACGGCTATTGTCAGTATACGGTACAAGTATCCTGACAAGGCAGATATGCATGTCTTAAAAGCAGATATGTATCCAGAAAGGGATAGCGAAGCCGCAGCAGAGGTATAATATGTATCTCTCGTTATGCAGACTTCACTTCTCTAATGTGTATAGACATTTGAAGGGAAGAAGCCCAGTGCTTGCACTTAGTGCTCACAAACCAGCAAACGCCCCCCTACACACTGAGAACACGTCTCCAGGCCCATGAGAAGGTTTTCATACTGGCGGTTTTACCACTGGTCCTGATTCAGCCAAAGTACCCTCTGCTAGAGTGTTCTTTGGCTAAATACGACACAGGGAGACAGATGGCAATCTATAAAAACACACACACATCCTAAGATAAAATGTCAGACTAATAAAATTCCCACAACAGTATGGAGGGTGTAATTCCAACGGGTGGAAACGTTGCATATCAGCCTATGTTGGGGGATGCCGTTTTGCCGCTGCAGATCAAGGAGGGTGTGATTTGCTGTGTGCGAGTGGCTGAAGTGCATGCAAAGTTTCCTGGCCATTTTTAGGATGTCTTGCAGATAGGTGGAAGACTTCAGGAACCGCTTGACAACCAGATTGAACACGTGTGCCATGCAGGGCGCATGGCTCAACCCTCTTTGACGCAGTGCCAACACCATGTTCTTCCCATTGTGGGTCACCATGGTTCCGATTTTGAGTTTTCGCAGAGAAAGACAGGATTTGATTTCTTGATGAAGGACACGGAGCAGTTCCTCCCCTGTGTGACTGGAGGCGGAAGCGGCGTCACCTAGCCAAGTTGCTGGTGTGGCTGTGCAGGAACCACATTCACCCAGTGGGCTGTAAAGGACATGTATTGTCCCTGACCGTAGTTATAGCTCTATAGGTCGGCACTGCCTTGCACTTCTACATACATGTGCAGGACTGGTACTGCCTTTTTGGCAAAGAAATGACGGCTTGGGACTCTCCAGCTCGACTCAGCACAAACCATCAGTTCTCTGAAAGTTGCTGAGTCTGCCACTTGGAAAAGGAGGGACTGCAGCACCAGCAACTTGGCCAGGAGAACATTCAGCTTCTGCGCCGTTGGATGAGTGCACGCCTACTGTTGTCTCTTGGCAATCGCTTTGGTGATCGATTGCTGACGGAATGACTGATGAGGAGTAGGAGGAGGAGCAGGAGCATCAGGATCAGCAGATGAATGGAAGTACCGACAGTTCCTTTCAGCAGAGGTGGTGGAGCCTTTACTGCCTGAAATCGGGTGCATGCCACTGGGTTATGTAGCGGTTTCTGCGGCAGGCTGGACCACCACATCAGAGCCACGGTTCTCCCAGGCCACTTTATGGTGACGCTGCATATGTTGATGCAGGGCCGTGGTGCCAACACCACGCTTCATCTTCTGCCCACGAATTCTACAAATGGCCATGTTCAGCTCCTCCGGCGGCTTAACAAAAAACTGCCACATCGCTGAGTAGGTGATTTTACCCCCAACACTCCACACTGGCTGACTGCTACTGCTGCTGCTTCCGTCAACCCCTGCACCATTACTTTCCAGGCAGGTAGGCTCCTGCAAAGCGGTTGGTCTACCCCGGGCACGTTTGGTTCCCCCCTGCTGACTTCCAGCCACGCTAGCGACTTGCTAGCTCTGCCGCTGCCTCGCGGGCAAGCTGCCACCCTCTACAGAATAACCTGTTATAAGTCTGGCTGCATTTTGAGAACTATCTCACAAATCTTCTCAGGGCACATTCAAATGCAGGGGATATGTCATAGAACTTTCTTCAAGTGAAACTATGTTCCATACACTGAGTATGGTTGTTTCTGTAGTATGAGTATTGATTTTTGCACACAGATGAATTTTTGTGACAAATCTGCCACATGTGAACCTTTATTGGCCTTGTTGAAGAAGTGGATTGTAGAACTGGTTTGAAATTAGTAAGTCTGGAATACATAAAGTCGTATGAGGGAAAAAACAAGGAATCATGTTGACAACTTAAAGACTCTCGGTACAAGAACAATTTTATGAATTTCAATTTCATTGTCACTGAACCGTTGAATCCTGATAACAGTTAATCCAATTAAGAAGAGATAGTTGCTCATTTAAGAAAGCAAATTGAATTTACAGGCCAGACAAAGGGCAATGATTTCAGTGTAATTTTACTCTTTACTGCAAAGTGAAAAACAATACAAGTCTATTTTATGGCATCCATTGCTTTACAAATGTGGTAAGCATTGCCTAAACCATCTCCAAATTTCCAGCATCCAGGATTAGATTAGATTTACTTTCTTCTCAAAGTGAGTGAAGCAAAGCGAAGCAAAGCTCTGACTTCTTGTTAATATCTCCAGTTTTCATCATGTTGATCAAACAGTACAGTCTTTAACATTTCTTTCTTATCTAGAGTCAATGAGGACGATTTTATAAGGCTGGCGTTAAACTTGTCAGTTTTAATCTATCCCAAGCTGGTGTCAAATGCACCACAACTATTAACATGCGCAGGTGCATTATTAACAGTAGTGCTTCCGTGGTGTTTCTGACTGTGCCTCCGCACCGCAAAAAAGTAGTGCATGCAAAGTAGGGTCCGCAATTGAGGTCCGCAGCATGGGCACTGAGTGCTTACGCTCGTGGGCTTGAGCCCTAACTCTGAGACTACAGCTACCCAAGCAAGCTCGTGTACTACAAAAGTGCTCCAGAGAGAAAAGAAAATGGAAGGTAGAAGAATCTACAAGGCCGTGAATAGCAGTCATTCAGCCATGTATTGTTCATGTTTATGGTAAACAAAGATTTTTCTGTGAGAGGGAACATTGCTAAATCACCCTTCCACACTTTGAGACGGTTTGGACAGCTGTATCTTAATTCTGTACCCCTCAGCCCAGGGATTACAGAACACATACCCAGTACTTCAATAGCAAGCCTAAGGTTCCGCAGGGAGACTTTAGAAAGACAGAGAGAAGGAGTACCAAAATTCCATTACTATCTATACATTGCTATTGGGGAGGAATTGCACTGTGATTTGCTTGGAAATGTGCCTTGATATTCTTAGATGTGCTACTTCCCCTATTCTGCACTTAAAGTGGTTCTCTGGGAATTAGAAAATGAAAAAAAATAAAATATAATATTACTTCATTATAAATATATACCCAAATACCTTTCATTAGTTAAAATGGCTCCTTTTGTTTGGGGAGCAATCATTAGAAGAAATAAAATGGCCGCCATCCTACTAGTCGATGCAAAACCTGTCCTAATTACACAGGAGGACAAGTTAAAGAGCTGTGCCATCTTCCTGTCTTGTCAGGGATTATGATCCTGAATACAGTTTAATATAATCTTCAGATGAATCTTTGTAGGAATGGAGTTCATTAGGAGAATATGAAGTACAGAGAGGATAGTGGGGGTGTAGATAATGAGCAGCAGCTCTTGTATGCAGTCTCCATTACCACAGCCCCACATTACCTGTCCTGTCTGTCCTCTCTGTACTTCATGTCTCCTCATAATCTTCATTCCTACAGAGATTCAGTTGAAGATTTTATCATCTGTATTCAGGATTAGTGATAAACGAACACTGGCCGGGACGGTTCGCGAATGCGCGTTCGTGCTCAAATATTTGCGAACCGTATGTTCGCAGCAGACCCTATAAACTTGAATGGCAGGCGAACCTGAAAAACCTTCAGGTCATATTTGCAGCCACCAAATAAGGCCTCATTCACACTTGCGGTGTCCGGATCCGGCGTGACCTCCACTTGCCGGAATTACAAGCCGGATCCGGAAAATCGCAAGTGAACTGAAAGCATTTGAAGACGGATCCGTCTTCAAAATGCTTTCAGTGTTACTATGGCACCCAGGACGCTATTAAAGTCCTGGTTGCCATAGTAGGAGCGGGGGAGCGGTATACTTACAGTCCGTGCGGCTCCCAGGGCGCTCCAGAGTGACGTCAGAGCTCCCGATGCGCATGGATGACGTGCCATGCGATCACGTCATCCATGTGCGTGGGGCGCCCTGACGTCACTCTGGAGCGCCCCAGGAGCCGCACGGACGGTAAGTATACTGCTCCCCCGCTCCCCACTACACTTTACCATGGCTGCCAGGACTTTAGCGTCCCGGCAGACAAGGTAACCATTCAGAAAAAGCTAAACGTCGGATCCGGCAATGCGCCGAAACGATGTTTAGCTTAAGGCCGGATCTGGATCAATGCCTTTCAATGGGCATTAATTCCGGATCCGGCCTTGCGGCAAGTCTTCAGGATTTTTGGCCGGAGCAAAAAGCGCAGCATGCTGCGGTATTTTCTCCGGCAAAAAAACGTTCCGTTCCGGAACTGAAGACATCCTGATGCATCCTGAACGGATTTCACTCCATTCAGAATGCATTAGGATAAAACTGATCAGGATTCTTCCGGCATAGAGCCCGACGACGGAACTCTATGCCGGAAGAAAAGAACGCAGGTGTGAAAGAGCCCTAATTACTAGAAGTGCACAAATAGTCCCACAACATGGACAGTGACATACCAGATGTATTATTCAAATTTGCGATCTCCATTCATTATTTTCCAATGCAAAATATCGGCAATGTATTTTCGCGTATGCGCAAAATAGGCGCGGCCTACTACAGCAACTGGTTTCCACCAGACCGAAGTTGGATGCGATCAGAAAAGATGGTTGGCAACTTATTTGTTCCAATAGCGTTTGGCACTATCGCAGTATTGCAGCAGAACTGCACACAACTGCTGCACAATACAAATGCACTATAATATACTTTCTATGTTAGAAAGTATATTATAAGTATATTACACCCCTCAGTATGTCACACCTATCGATAGCACAGCTATACCAGTCCTTAAAGGGAACCTTTCACCTGGATTTTGGGTATAGAGCTGAGGACATGGGTTGCTAGATGGCCGCTAGCACATCCGCAATACCCAGTCCCCATAGCTCTGTGTGCTTTTATTGTGTAAAAAAAAACGATTTGATACATATGCAAATTAACCTGAGATGAGTCCTGTCCCTAAGATGAGTCAGGAAAAGGACTCATCTCAGGTTAATTTGCATATGTATCAAATAGTTTTTTTTTTACACAATAAAAGCACACAGAGCTATGGGGACTGGGTATTGCGAATATACTAGCGGCCATTTAGCAACCCGTGTCCTCAGCTCTATGCACAAAATGCTGGTGACAGGTTCCCATTAAAAGGACTTTTGTGGCTCTATTAGCTAGCGTTTGGTGTCATAGAAACATAGAAACATAGAATGTGTCGGCAGATAAGAACCATTTGGCCCATCTAGTCTGCATAATATACTGAATACTATGAATAGCCCTTGGCCCTATCTTATTTGAAGGATGGCCTTATGCCTATCCCATGCGTGCTTAAACTCCTTCACTGTATTTGCAGCTACCACTTCTGCAGGAAGGCTATTCCATGCATCCACTACTCTCTCAGTAAAGTAATACTTCCTGATATTACTTTTAAACCTTTGCCCCTCTAATTTAAAACTATGTCCTCTTGTAGTTTTTCTTCTTTTAAATATTCTCTCCTCTTTTACCTTGTTTATTCCCTTTATGTATTTCAAAGTTTCTATCATATCCCCTCTGTCTCGTCTTTCTCCCAAGCTATACATGTTAAGGTCCTTTACTCTTTCCTGGTAATTTTTATCATGCAATCAATGTACTATTTTAGTAGCTCTTCTCTGAACTCTCTATATATGGTCTCCAGTACTGCGCACAATACTCCAAATGAGGTCTCACTAGTGCTCTGTAGAGCGGCATAAGCACCTCCCTCTTTTTACTGGTAATGCCTCTCCCTATTTCCTGCTGCTCTATGACATTGTCTGCCTACCTTTAAGTCTTCTGAAATAATGACCCCTAAATCCCTTTCCTCAGATACTGTGGTTAGGATTGTATCACTGATTTTATATTCTGCTCTTGGGTTTTTATGTCCCAGGTGCATTATCTTGCACTTATCAACATTAAATTTTAGTTACCAGATTTTTGACCATTCCTCTAGTTTTCCTAAATCCTTTTTCATTTGGTGTATCTTTCCAGGAACATCAACCCTGTTACAAATCTTTGTGTCATCAGCAAAAAGTCACACCTTACCATCAAGGCCTACTGCAATTTCGCTGATAAAGATATTAAACAATATGGGTCCCAGAACAGATCCCTGAGTACCCCACTGGTAACAAGACCATGGTCTGAATATACTCCATTGACTACAACCCTCTGTTGTCTGTCCCTCAGTGACTGCCTAATCTATTCAACAATATGGGAGTCCATGCACAAAGACTGCAATTTATTGATAAGCCTTCTATGTGGGACAGTATCAAAAGCCTTACTAAAGTCCAGATAAGCAATGTCTACTGCACCTCCGCCATCTATTATTTTAGTCACCCAATCAAAAAAATCAATAAGATTAGTTTGACATGATCTCCCTGAAGTAAACCCATGCTGTTTTTCATCTTTCAATCCATGGGATTTTAGATGTTCCACAATCCTCTCCTTGAGTATGGTTTCACCACTGTTGATGTCAGGCTTACTGGCCTATAGTTGCCCGATTCCTCCTTACGACCTATTTTGTGAATGGGCACAACATTTGCCAATTTCCAATCTTCTGGGACGACTCCTGTTGCCAGTGATTGGTTAAATAAATCTGTTAATGGTTTTGCTAGTTCACCGCTGAGCTCTTTTAATAGCTTTAGGTGTATCCCATCAGGCCCCTGTGATTTATTTGTATTAATTTTAGATAGCTGACTTACAACCTCTTCCTCTGTAAAGACACATGCATCAAAAGATTCATTAGTCTTCCTTCCTAACTGAGGTCCTTTTCCTTCATTTTCCTTTGTAAAATCTGAACAGAAGTATTCATTGAGGCAGTCAGCTAGTTCTTTATCTTCTTCCATATACCTTCCTTTTGTTTTAATTTGGTAATTCCTTGTTTTAGTTTTATCATTTATGTATCCGAAGAATGTCTTATCGCCTTTTTTCACTGACTGAGCTAATTTCTCTCCTGCCTGTGCTTTAGAAGCTCTTATAACTTGTTTGTCCACTCTCTGCCTAATCTTAGAAATTTGCCTGTCATCCTCGTTTTGTTTTATAATTACTAAATGCTATCTTTTTGTTTTTAATGATTTTGGCCACTTCTGCTGAGTACCACAGTGGTCTCTTCCTTTTTTGCCTTTACTGACTAGCCTAATGCAATTTTTTGTACTTTTAAGTAGTCACATAACAGTCCCTAACAGTCTGTCCCTGCTCCACACAGCAACCTTTCCCTACACTGGCAAAAGACAGAATGTAAAATGGCAGCCAGATGAGGTTTATTTATAAGGTAGGGGGTATGTCCATGTGCTGAAACGTCTCAATTGGCTGTCCTATACCACCCGATGGATGTGTCATGGGTCAAAGTTCTTCACAATGTAAAAGAATATGGTGGGCGCAAATATTGGCATATGTTCGCATGTTCGGCGAATCGCGAACACGCAAAGTTCGCTGCGAAATGACCACCAGGCGATCTCTATTCAGGATCATAATTCCTGACAAGCAGAGCAGAGTGGAGGATGAGGCAGCTCTTTACCTCAGTGCTGTGAAGTAACTTGTCCTGCTGTGTGATTAGGACAGGTTTCGTGTCTACTAATAGGACGGCGGCCATTTTATTTCTCATAATGATTGCTCCCTAGACAAAATGAACCATTATAGCTAATGAATGGGTATTTGGGAATATATTTTTAATAAGGGAATATTTAAGTATTTTCATTTTCTTAATTCCCGCAGAACCCCTTTAAGAGACATTTATTTATTTGCACCAACTAGCCTGGCCACTGACTCTATCACCGTTCACTGGCCATTGCATCTGCATCCACACTTCAGCCTTGTACCCTGCCAAAAACACCTAACACCAAGGGTACTCCAACAATCACCAAGCAGGAACCACTGCCAGGGTGTGCCCCAATGGGAGAAAGGGTGTACCCTACTGTCACTGCAGGGTCCTAGGTCTATGATGGCTAACCTCTGGCACTCCAGCTCTAGTAAAACTACAACTCCCAAGATGCACACTTGCTTAGCTGTTTTCAGAACTCCATAGGAATAAATGGAGCACGCTGGGAGTTGTAGTTTCACCACAGCTGGAGTGACGGAGGTTAGCCATCACTGTCCTAGGTGGTATCGGTGTGAGGATTGCCACTGTGATCCGCGTGTTCCGTTATCATCACCAGAGCTACTACTACTTCCACCCTCCACTAGCTTCTCCTGGGCATGCTGCACAAGCATTTTTTGGAACGGCTTTTAGACTTAAAATGCAGCTCCAGATGTATGTAAGTCTATGAGAAATTTTAGACACAGAACAAAACAGACCTTTTTTTGTTGTATTTTTTACCCTTGAGGTGCGTTTTGGGTCAGTGTTTTGTTTTATTTTTCAAATTGAGGTATGCCCTGGTCTGTTGTTTTCCCCTCATTGCTTGCCATTTTTCTCCCATCGACTATTTTAATGGTATGCAAAAATGCCAATAAAAAGGGCAGGTTTTAAAATATACTGAATGGGCAAAAACACATTGATCAAGTCAGACATTTTTTTAAGCAACTTTTGACCACTATCCTTAGGCTGGTTTCAGATATAGTTTTTTAATGGAACAGTTTTTCTGCACTTTTGCATTTATTTGTGTGTTTTTGCTGTAAAAACACCAGCTCCTGATGTTAGCTGAAGGTCTATGAGAAATATGAACGCCGGACACACAAGAGTTTTTTTTTTTTTTTGGTACTGGCGCTTTTGTTAATGAGGTGATTTTTTTTTTGTCTTTCTGACGTCTTCTCAGAAACACAGCATGCTGTATCTCTTGGCAATTTTTCAGGAGTTTTGACAATACCTACTCTATAGGGGAATACACAATGAAGAAAGCGTTATTCGCTGGACACACTGACCCAGATTTCCTGAAGTGTCTGCTCCTAGAATTTATCTAAAAAGTGGCACTTGCGCAGTTTGGCACAGCTAGAGCTTCTACACTTTTTTTCTGATGTGCTCAAAAGAGGGAATAGCAGAAAAGGAGGAAGCTTCTCAAAGGGCATGGCCTTAAGATGTGACATTTTGTGCCAAAATTGCATCACAATTCTGGTGCAAAATTCTGTCTTGAACAAAGTCAATCAGTAGTCGGTATAAAGTTAGAGAAAAGTGTTTATCCCTGCACCATAGTTGTCATCCAGCATGAGCTTCTGTGATAAATCTGGTGCAGGTCCAGACAGCCTAAGTGCATGCCATGTACTGTACAGGATTAGTAAAAAAAAAAAAGCCAAAAATAACTGCACTCCCAAACATGTTTCATCAATGGCTTCATCACTGATCAGGATGATAGATACGTGCAACACACAGGCCACAGAGGTACAACTTGTGAGGTGGCGGTGTACCGAGGAATAATGGCAGCTAGTTCTTTACTCACAGTTTGACACTCCCTGAGCCGGGCTGCAGTGAAGGGGAGAACAGCACCAAATTCTCCGGGGCACACTCTTCTACAGGGGACACTGGCCAGGTGGTGATTGAGGTGCCCTTGATGGTGAATTTTATTTCAGCGTGCTTGTGCGGCTGGACCCCTGGATTAGGTAAAATCGTGACGCCAGCACCTTAGTGGTGCAAAATGGTGAGAGTGGTTGTAGTATGGAGATGGAAGAATGAGACAGGGTTCGAATCCAACTAAGAGCTTTACAGTAAACAGGGTCTTTCTTGACAGCAATTTAGTCTCTCGTGCATATGGGGGTTGAATGCTGTAAATCCAGGTAACAGGCTATATATACATATGGCTATATCTCAGGCTATGGTAGGAGGTTGTGCACTCACTGGTATTTAGTCCTGAATCTGGTTCTTTTTCTCCAGCTTATTAATGGTGAGGCTGCCATAAGCTAATAAATCCTTCACCTGGAATCCAAAAGTCCTTAAAGCCTGGTAAAATGGCTTTTGTCCTTTGTGACTTTACCCACTCCTTCTCACTTGAGCAGACTTCAACTAACACTGCTAGCAACTGCACTCTCACCCCTACAACTACTACTCCTCAAAACTAGGCCTCAACTGTGGTATATATAGACTATGGTGCTATCCCCATCTAGTGGTGGAATAAGTGTAGTGCACCTGACAGCCTGTTAACAGGGATTTTACTGCTAAGTGACAGAAATATGATAATGACATAACATGGAACATGACAACTTTGCAGTGACCCATACACACATCAAGTGGGACGCTGCATATACGTACCTAAATAATATGATCATTTACAGATATTTGCTTAATAATTCTGATAACGGTCAAATATAAGTCTCCTTGCAGCATTTAGGGTTACTTACAAGTTTTGCACTACACTGCAAAATATGTTGGAAAAGTGGAAGTATTCTTGTCTGGCTGCCAAGTTCTACTGTAGTAAAAATGTAATTGGGGAATATCCAGACAACTGTCCATTCAAAGTGAATTCAAGCATGGCAGCGGAAACCCACAGCAAATACATGAATACATTAAAAAGTCTTTATATACTGTATAAGCTTTTTCTACCATGAGACAGTAGAAAAATGAACAATGATTAATACAAGTATGTATTAATCAGGTTCTCCAGGATTTTACTATTGTTGGGCTATCTTCAGGATATCTTATTGACCGGAGTTTGACTCACTGTACCCCAATGATCAGCTGTTTTGGATTAGCTCCAGTGCTAGAAGTCAGCGCTGGAACTGAACGCCATCCATTGTGCATTGACTTCAATGTGAATAATGCTGCAGTAACCATTTCTGTCCAGAACACAATGGACTGACCTGTGTAGTTTCAGCACCGGCCTGGAACTACTGCAAAACAGCTGATTAGCAGGGATTCGGGGTTGTCAGAACCCCGCCAATCAGATATTGATCGCCTATACTGAGGATAGGCCAATAGCCACATAGTATTAGCCACATAGTATTAGCTTGACTAATTATAGCTTGCTGCGTTTTTCAAGTGCTGCTTTTTATAAGTGCATTGGAGATATTCAGGCGACTAACTTAGACTAACTTAGAGATTTTCCACTGTAGCAGAACTTCAGCTGTATTTCTGGTGGATACTCAGACACTGTTTCAAAACAGGTAAGGAATTTGTTAGACAGGTTATCACTATTGTCTGATTGCAAATGAGCATAGGTGATTAAGGTGTTAAATTTTTTGTTGGGGGAGGAGCTTTTGTGGAAGTGTGTGTAAATATAGCCACATAGTATTAGCTTGCCTAATTATAGCTTGCTGCATTTTCAAGTGCTGCTTTTTATAAGTGCATTGGAGATACTCAGGAGTAGGGATGAGCGAACTCGAACTGTATAGTTCGGGTTCGTACCGAATTTTGGGGTGTCCGTGACACGGACCCGAACCCGGACATTTTCGTAAAAGTCCGGGTTCGGGTTCGGTGTTCGTCGCTTTCTTCGCGCTTTTGTGACGCTTTCTTGGCGCTTTTTGAAAGGCTGCAAAGCAGCCAATCAACAAGCGTCATACTACTTGCCCCAAGAGGCCATCACAGCCATGCCTACTATTGGCATGGCTGTGATTGGCCAGAGCACCATGTGACCCAGCCTCTATTTAAGCTGGAGTCACATAGCGCCGCCCGTCACTCTGCTCTGATTAGCGTAGGGAGAGGTTGCGGCTGCGACAGTAGGGCGAGATTAGGCAGATTAACTCCTCCAAAGGACTTGATTAACTGATCGATCTGCAGCTGTGGATCATTGAGCTGCTGATCCTCAATTGCTCACTGTTTTTAGGCTGCACAGACCGTTTGTCAGTCTCATTTTTCTGGGGTGATCGGCGGCCATTTTGTGTCTTGTGGTGCGCCAGCACAAGCTGCGACCAAGTGCATTTAACCCTCAATGGTGTGGTTGTTTTTTGGCTAAAGCCTACATCAGGGTGAAGCTGTCACACCAAGTGCATTTAACCAGCAATAGTCTGTTCATTTTTTGGCCATATACAAAATCAGGGGCAAGCTGCGCCTGTCACCAAGTGCATTTAACCCTCAATGGTGTGGTTGTTTTTTGGCTAAAGCCTACATCAGGGTGAAGCTGTCACACCAAGTGCATTTAACCAGCAATAGTCTGTTCATTTTTTGGCCATATACAAAATCAGGGGCAAGCTGCGCCTGTCACCAAGTGCATTTAACCCTCAATGGTGTGGTTGTTTTTTGGCTAAAGCCTACATCAGGGTGAAGCTGTCACACCAAGTGCATTTAACCAGCAATAGTCTGTTCATTTTTTGGCCATATACAAAATCAGGGGCAAGCTGCGCCTGTCACCAAGTGCATTTAACCCTCAATGGTGTGGTTGTTATTTGGCTAAAGCCTACATCAGGGTGAAGCTGTCACACCAAGTGCATTTAACCAGCAATAGTCTGTTCATTTTTTGGCCATATCCCAGTCTAATTCTGTCACTAAATCCATACCGGTCACCCAGCGCCTAAATACTAGGCCTCAAATTTATATCCAGCTAAATCTGTCCCTAGTGCTGTAGCTGGGCGAGTTATTTAGTGTCCGTTCAAGCACATTTCTTGTTCTGGGTTGAAATACAATTCTCAATTTAGCAATTTCATAATTTAGTGGTTCCTGCTATATCAGAGCTCTTTGAAATCTATCCCAAAAAGGGTATATAATATTGAAGGTGCACATAGGGTCATTCAGAGTAACTTCACACACACCCGCTACTGTGTATTTCCAAGTCTAATTCTGTCACTAAATCCATACCGGTGACCCAGCGCCTAAATACTAGGCCTCAAATTTAATTCCCTCTAAATCTCTCGTTACCCACCGCTGTACTGTTGTTGCTGGGCAAGATATTTAGTGTCCGTCAAAGCACATTTTTTGTTCTGGGTTGAAGTACAATTCCCAATTTAGCAATTTCATAATTTAGTGGTTTCTGCTATATCAGAGCTATTTGAAATCTATCCCAAAAAGGGTATATAATATTGAAGGTGCACATAGGGTCATTCAGAATAACTTCACACACACCCGCTACTGTGTATTTCCAAGTCTAATTCTGTCACTAAACCCATACCTGTCACCCAGCGCCTAAATACTAGGCCTCAAATTTAAATCCCTCTAAATCTCTCGTTACCGTTGTCCTGTTGTAGCTGGGAAAGTTATTTAGTGCCCGTCAAAGCACATTTTTTGTTCTGGGTTGAAGTACAATTCCCAATTTAGCAATTTCATAATTTAGTGGTTCCTGCTATATCAGAGCTATTTGAAATCTATCCCAAAAAGGGTATATAATATTGAAGGTGCACATAGGGTCATTCAGAATAACTTCACACACACCCGCTACTGTGTATTTCCAAGTCTAATTCTGTCACTAAATCCATACCGGTGACCCAGCGCCTAAATACTAGGCCTCAAATTTAATTCCCTCTAAATCTCTCGTTACCCACCGCTGTACTGTTGTTGCTGGGCAAGATATTTAGTGTCCGTCAAAGCACATTTTTTGTTCTGGGTTGAAGTACAATTCCCAATTTAGCAATTTCATAATTTAGTGGTTTCTGCTATATCAGAGCTATTTGAAATCTATCCCTAAAAGGGTATATAATATTGAAGGTGCACATAGGGTCATTCAGAATAACTTCACACACACCCGCTACTGTGTATTTCCAAGTCTAATTCTGTCACTAAATCCATACCGGTGACCCAGCGCCTAAATACTAGGCCTCAAATTTAATTCCCTCTAAATCTCTCGTTACCCACCGGTGTACTGTTGTTGCTGGGCAAGATATTTAGTGTCCGTCAAAGCACATTTTTTGTTCTGGGTTGAAGTACAATTCCCAATTTAGCAATTTCATAATTTAGTGGTTTCTGCTATATCAGAGCTATTTGAAATCTATCCCTAAAAGGGTATATAATATTGAAGGTGCACATAGGGTCATTCAGAATAACTTCACACACACGCTTCTGTGCATTTCCAAGTCTAATTCTGTCACTAAATCCATACCGGTGACCCAGCGCCTAAATACTAGGCCTCAAATTTAAATCCCTCTAAATCTCTCGTTACCCACCACTGTACTGTTGTTGCTGGGCAAGATATTTAGTGTCCGTCAAAGCACATTTTTTGTTCTGGGTTGAAGTACAATTCCCAATTTAGCAATTTCATAATTTAGTGGTTTCTGCTATATCAGAGCTATTTGAAATCTATCCCTAAAAGGGTATATAATATTGAAGGTGCACATAGGGTCATTCAGAATAACTTCACACACACGCTTCTGTGCATTTCCAAGTCTAATTCTGTCACTAAATCCATACCGGTGACCCAGCGCCTAAATACTAGGCCTCAAATTTAAATCCCTCTAAATCTCTCGTTACCCACCGCTGTACTGTTGTTGCTGGGCAAGATATTTAGTGTCCGTCAAAGCACATTTTTTGTTCTGGGTTGAAGTACAATTCCCAATTTAGCAATTTCATAATTTAGTGGTTTCTGCTATATCAGAGCTATTTGAAATCTATCCCTAAAAGGGTATATAATATTGAAGGTGCACATAGGGTCATTCAGAATAACTTCACACACACGCTTCTGTGCATTTCCAAGTCTAATTCTGTCACTAAATCCATACCGGTGACCCAGCGCCTAAATACTAGGCCTCAAATTTAAATCCCTCTAAATCTCTCGTTACCCACCGCTGTACTGTTGTTGCTGGGCAAGATATTTAGTGTCCGTCAAAGCACATTTTTTGTTCTGGGTTGAAGTACAATTCCCAATTTAGCAATTTCATAATTTAGTGGTTTCTGCTATATCAGAGCTATTTGAAATCTATCCCTAAAAGGGTATATAATATTGAAGGTGCACATAGGGTCATTCAGAATAACTTCACACACACGCTTCTGTGCATTTCCAAGTCTAATTCTGTCACTAAATCCATACCGGTGACCCAGCGCCTAAATACTAGGCCTCAAATTTAATTCCCTCTAAATCTCTCGTTACCCACCGCTGTACTGTTGTTGCTGGGCAAGATATTTAGTGTCCGTCAAAGCACATTTTTTGTTCTGGGTTGAAGTACAATTCCCAATTTAGCAATTTCATAATTTAGTGGTTTCTGCTATATCAGAGCTATTTGAAATCTATCCCTAAAAGGGTATATAATATTGAAGGTGCACATAGGGTCATTCAGAATAACTTCACACACACCCGCTACTGTGTATTTCCAAGTCTAATTCTGTCACTAAATCCATACCGGTGACCCAGCGCCTAAATACTAGGCCTCAAATTTAATTCCCTCTAAATCTCTCGTTACCCACCGCTGTACTGTTGTTGCTGGGCAAGATATTTAGTGTCCGTCAAAGCACATTTTTTGTTCTGGGTTGAAGTACAATTCCCAATTTAGCAATTTCATAATTTAGTGGTTTCTGCTATATCAGAGCTATTTGAAATCTATCCCTAAAAGGGTATATAATATTCAAGGTGCACATTGGGTCATTCAGAATAACTTCACACACACACGCTTCTGTGCATTTCCAAGTCTAATTCTGTCACTAAATCCATACCGGTCACCCAGCGCCTAAATACTAGGCCTCAAACGCAGCCGCCTGTCTACAGCCAATGTGGACAAGCTGACGTTCATAAAAATGAACCAGGCATGGATCCCACAGGATCTGTCCGTCCCTTGTCCAGATTAGACATTAACTACCTCCCCTTAACCATATATTATTGGACTCCAGGGCACTTCCTCATTCAATCCTATTTTTATTTTCATTTTACCATTATATTGCGAGGCTACCCAAAGTTGAATGAACCTCTCCTCTGTCTGGGTGCCGGGGCCTAAATATATGCCAATGGACTGTTCCAATGTTGGGTGATGTGAAGCCTGATTCTCTGCTATGACATGCAGACTGATTCTCTGCTGACATGAAGCCAGATCCTCTGTTACGGGACCTCTCTCCTCTGCCTGTGTGCTGGGCCTAAATTTATGAAAATGGACTCTTACAGTGGTGGGTGACGTGAAGCCTGATTCTCTGCTATGATATGAAGACTGATTCTCTGCTGACATGAAGCCAGATTGTCTGTTACGGGACCTCTCTCCTCTGCCTGGGTGCTGGGCCTAAATATATGCCAATGGACTGTTGCAGTGGTGGCTGACGTGAAGCCTCATTCTCTGCTATGACATGCAGACTGATTCTCTGCTGACATGAAGCCAGATTGTCTGTTACGGGACCTCTCTCCTCTGCCTGGGTGCTGGGTAGTGTTGAGCGCGAATATTCGAAAAGCAAATTTTTTTCGCGAATATCGCAACTTCGCGATTTCGCGAATATTTCGAATATAGTGCTATATATTCGTAAAAACGAATATTCGTTTTTTGTTTTTTCCCCCCCCCACAAAATTACAGTACACATATAATTGATTGTTTCCCAAAGGTCCAACAGCTCAGATCTTACTCACATTGCCTAGAAAGTGATTGAGGCGCGAATCTTCGTAAGGCGATTTTATTAGCGCACATGCGAATATCGGCACGTCCCAGAACAGAGGCAAAGGGCTTTGCATTCATACATTAGTGAATTGAGTTGCGAATCTTCGTAAGGCGATTTTATTAGCGCACATGCGAATATCGGCACGTCCCAGAACAGAGGCAAAGGGCTTTGCATTCATACATTAGTGAATTGAGTTGCGAATCTTCGTAAGGCGATTTTATTAGCGCACATGCGAATATCTACACTTGTCCCAGAACAGAGGCAAAGGGCTTTGCATTCATACATTAGTGATTGAATTGAGCTGCGAATCTTCGTAAGGCGATTTTATTAACGCAAATGCAAATATCTACACTTGTCCCCAGAACAGAGAGGCAAAGGCCTGTGCATTCATATAGTATAGCACCATATTCGCGAATACGTAGAACTTCGTAAAATTCGATTTACGAATATTCGTATTTTTTATTTTACTTTCCACCTTACAGATTACATTGATCTGTACTCTGTCAACTACTGTCATCACCCCCCACTGTATCTCGATTGATTCCCAAAAGTCTCACATTCCCTAGAAAGTGATTGAGTTGCGAATCTTCGTAAGGCGATTTTATTAGCGCACATGCGAATATCTACACTTGTCCCAGAACAGAGGCAAAGGGCTTTGCATTCATACATTAGTGATTGAATTGAGCTGCGAATCTTCGTAAGGCGATTTTATTAACGCAAATGCAAATATCTACACTTGTCCCCAGAACAGAGAGGCAAAGGCCTGTGCATTCATATAGTATAGCACCATATTCGCGAATACGTAGAACTTCGTAAAATTTGATTAACGAAAATTCGTATTTTTTATTTTACTTTCCACCTTACAGATTACATTGATCTGTACTCTGTCAACTACTGTCATCACCCCCCACTGTATCTCGATTGATTCCCAAAAGTCTCACATTCCCTAGAAAGTGATTGAGGTGCGAATCTTCGTAAGGCGATTTTATTAGCGCACATGCGAATATCTACACTTGTCCCAGAACAGAGGCAAAGGGCATTGCATTCATACATTAGTGATTGAATTGAGTTGCGAATCTTCGTAAGGCGATTTCATTAGCGCACATGTGAATTTTGCATAGCATATGTATTATGCGATGCGAAAATTCGAATTATCGCATATGCGAAATAATAACGAATTTGAATAATCGCGAATATTTTACGAATATTCTTTCGAATATTCACAAAATTTCGCGAATTCGAATATGGGACATGCCGCTCAACACTAGTGCTGGGCCTAAATTTATGACAATGGACTGTTGCAGTGGTGGGTGACGTGAAGCCTGATTCTCTGCTATGACATGCAGACTGATTCTCTGCTGACATGAAGCCAGATTGTCTGTTACGGGACCTCTCTCCTCTGCCTGGGTGCTGGGCCTAAATATATGCCAATGGACTGTTGCAGTGGTGGCTGACGTGAAGCCTCATTCTCTGCTATGACATGCAGACTAATTCTCTGCTGACATGAAGACAGATTCTCTGTTACGGGACCTCTCTCCTCTGCCTGGGTGCCGGGGCCTAAATATCTGAGAATGGACTGTTCCAGTGGTGGCTGACGTGAAGCCTCATTCTCTGCTATGACATGCAGACTAATTCTCTGCTGACATGAAGACAGATTCTCTGTTACGGGACCTCCCTCCTCTGCCTGGGTGCTGGGCCTAAATATATGCCAATGGACTGTTGCAGTGGTGGCTGACGTGAAGCCTCATTCTCTGCTATGACATGCAGACTAATTCTCTGCTGACATGAAGACAGATTCTCTGTTACGGGACCTCCCTCCTCTGCCTGGGTGCTGGGCCTAAATATATGCCAATGGACTGTTGCAGTGGTGGCTGACGTGAAGCCTCATTCTCTGCTATGACATGCAGACTGATTCTCTGCTGACATGAAGCCAGATTCTCTGTTACGGGACCTCTCTCCTCTGCCTGTGTGTGTGCTGGGCCTAAATATATGCCAATGGACTGTTGCAGTGGTGGCTGACGTGAAGCCTCATTCTCTGCTATGACATGCAGACTGATTCTCTGCTGACATGAAGCCAGATTCTCTGTTACGGGACCTCTCTCCTCTGCCTGTGTGTGTGCTGGGCCTAAATATATGCCAATGGACTGTTGCAGTGGTGGCTGACGTGAAGCCTCATTCTCTGCTATGACATGCAGACTAATTCTCTGCTGACATGAAGACAGATTCTCTGTTACGGGACCTCCCTCCTCTGCCTGGGTGCTGGGCCTAAATATATGCCAATGGACTGTTGCAGTGGTGGCTGACGTGAAGCCTGATTCTCTGCTATGACATGCAGACTGATTCTCTGCTGACATGAAGCCAGATCCTCTGTTGCGGGACCTCTCTCCTCTGCCTGGGTGCTGGGCCTAAATTTATGAAAATGGACTGTTGCAGTGGTGGGTGACGTGAAGCCTCATTCTCTGCTATGACATGCAGACTGATTCTCTGCTGACATGAAGCCAGATTGTCTGTTACGGGACCTCTCTCCTCTGCCTGGGTGCCGGGGCCTAAATATCTGAGAATGGACTGTTCCAGTGGTGGGTAACGGGAAGCCAGATTCTCTGCTATGATATGAAGACTGATTCTCTGCTGACATGAAGCCAGATTGTCTGTTACGGGACCTCTCTCCTCTGCCTGGGTGCTGGGCCTAAATTTATGAAAATGGACTCTTACAGTGGTGGGTGACGTGAAGCCTGATTCTCTGCTATGACATGAAGACTGATTCTCTGCTGACATGAAGCCAGATTGTCTGTTACGGGACCTCTCTCCTCTGCCTGGGTGCCGGGGCCTAAATATCTGAGAATGGACTGTTCCAGTGGTGGGTGACGGGAAGCCAGATTCTCTGCTATGGAACCTCTCTCCAATTGATTTTGGTTAATTTTTATTTATTTAATTTTTATTTTAATTCATTTCCCTATCCACATTTGTTTGCAGGGGATTTACCTACATGTTGCTGCCTTTTGCAGCCCTCTAGCTCTTTCCTGGGCTGTTTTACAGCCTTTTTAGTGCCGAAAAGTTCGGGTCCCCATTGACTTCAATGGGGTTCGGGTTCGGGACGAAGTTCGGATCGGGTTCGGATCCCGAACCCGAACATTTCCGGGATGTTCGGCCGAACTTCTCGAACCCGAACATCCAGGTGTTCGCTCAACTCTACTCAGGAGGTAATCTGGAGGTGGATACAATCTAAAAAAGTAAGATTTGTTTGTTTAAAATCTTTCCCCTCTTTAAAATGGCAGACCTGGTTCTGTGCAGGAATTGTTGTGCTTTTATTTCAGGTTCCACTCTTCAGAAGTTTGGATGCTGTCTGATCTGTAGACAGCTCTCCATAATGCAGCAGGAGATTGCATTTTCGAAATCTTAGATTTGTAAATTAACCGTTAAACAAACTGAGGCTGAGAACGTTGCAATGCCACTGCCACAGAGGCCCCCTAGAAATAGAAGATGGGTTAATGCAGATTCTGGTAGACTGAGAGTTGTTGATAGAAGACATGTCCCACAGTCTGTGGCTCTCCATAATTTATTTGCAGCACTTTTAGAATGCAAGAGCAACATGGAGGATGGCTCAAGCACAGTGGGTGAGAAACAATCATCTCCCATGCCTAAAGTATGCAAGACTGCAGCCAAAGAAAAAAAGGAGAAGGTGAGGACTGATAGTAAGCAGCTGTTGGTGGGCGATTCCATCATAAGAGGTTTGAAGTTTGAGGAAAATGGTGTTGTGAGATGTCTCCCTGGTGCTACCGCTAGCAGGGATAGACGACGCATCCTTAATATTGTTAGGCAAGCAAAGCAGGAAAGGGAGGTGGATGTCATTGTCCATCTTGGGACAAATGATCTGGCTTGCAATGAGGTTTTAAAGGTGAAGGAAGCTTTTCACACACTTGGAAATGATATTCGAGAGGTTGCATCAACTGTTTCATTCTCTGCAGTTTTGCCTGTGCAGGAAGATGCGCATTAAGGAATTCAATGTATGGCTTGGTAAACGGTGTCTGAACCAAGGGTTTGGCTTTGTGTCTCATGTTAGCTCTCGTTGGAATGGAAAAGAACTGTACAAGAAAGATGGTTTGCATCTTTCTCTCAAGGGAACGAATGTCCTCAGTGAACAGTTCAAAGTATTTGCTAAGGAGAATTTAAACTAGGAAAGGGATGAAAAAGAGTGATAATCCAGTAGTCCAACTGCCCCCCGGAACAATACCAGAAGATGCCAGTAGCACATAGGTTAAGAAATGACAATACCAGGGTTCTCTCTATATAGGAAAGACAGAGAAGGCAAGAAGGGGGAGGGGTGGCCCTGTATGTGAAAGATAGCATAAAATCTAATTTAATATGTTAGCGAGACCAATTTAGAGTCAGTTTGGGTTACCTTGCAGCTTGATAATGTCACCACCAGACATCTGAGAAGCTCTGACAGACGTCTAGAACCTCCTCCTTGAGGTTCCTTTGTTTTGCTTTCATTTTGTGTTTTCTAGTTTCCTGCACACCTTCCGTGACATTATAAACCGCCAAAACCGTCTCAAGCATGGATCCGGTTTCACTTTTGATTGAACGCATGCAGGGTCTTTCCTTGGAGGTAGCAGATCTCTGTAAGACTCTTTCTCAGTTTCAAGTGACCGGTTCAGCTTGCGTTCATGGAGCTTGTTCTGAGCCTAAGATCTCGCTCCCGGATACGTTCTCTGGGGGTAGTGAGAATTTTGTGCGTTTTAGAGAGGCTTGCAAACTCAATTTTCGTCTACTTCCCCATTCCTCTGGTGATGAGGAACGGAGGGTGGGGATCATCATATCGCTGCTCAGGGATAACGCTCAGTCCTGGGCCTTTTCGCTGCTGGTGGGGGCACGGCCCCTCCGTTCAGTGGATGAATTCTTTTTAGCCTTGGGTCAGATATATGATGATCCGGATCATGTTGCTCTGGCTGAGTCTAGACTACGTCTTTTATGTCAGGGTAAACAATCCACAGAGATATACTGTTCAGAATTTCGAAGATGGGCAGCTGATACTGGTTGGAATGATGCTGCACTCCGAAGTAAATTTTGCCATGGTCTTTCAGAGGGTCACACTCAATCCCAGGACAGTGCGGCGGTCTCATTCAGCCACAGTGGATCTCATCGCTCAGAGATTCTGGTGGCCGGCGCTTCGTAAGTCGGTTGAGGGTTTTGTGGCAGCCTGCGAGACCTGCGCTCGTGCCAAAGTCCCTCATTCATGGCCATCAGGTCCTCTCCTTCCCTTACCCATTCCTTCCCGTCCTTGGACACGTCTGTCCATGGACTTCATTACAGACCTGCCTCGTTCCTCGGGGAAGACTGTGATTCTGGTGGTGGTGGACCGTTTTAGCAAAATGGTGCATTTCATTCCTTTTCCTGGCTTGCCCAATGCTAAGACGCTGGCGCAGGCATTTATTGATCACATTGTCAAATTGCATGGTATTCTTTCAGACATAGTCTCTGATAGTGGCATGCAGTTTGTTTCCAGATTCTGGAAGGCTTTCTGTTCTCGCTTGGGGGTTCGGTTGTCATTCTCTTCTGCTTTCCACCCGCAGTCGAATGGCCAGACGGAGCGCGTCAATCAGAATCTGGAGACATATCTGCGCTGTTTTGTGGCGGAGAATCAGGAGGATTGGTGTTCTTTTTTGTCTCTTGCTGAGTTTGCTTTAAATAACCGTCGTCAGGAGTCCTCTGATAAGTCACCATTTTTTGGTGCATATGGGTTTCATCCGCAGTTTGGGACATTCTCGGGAGAGGGGTCTTCTGGTTTACCTGATGAGGACAGATTCTCCTCGTCGTTGTCATCTATTTGTAAAAAGATTCAGTATAATCTAAAGAGCATGAGTGAGAGATATAAGCGTGTGGCGGATAAGAGACGTGTGCCTGGTCCGGACCTGAATGTTGGTGATCTGGTGTGGTTGTCTACTAAGAATATCAAATTGAAGGTTCCCTCCTGGAAGTTGGGTCCTAAGTTTATTGGGCCTTACAAAATCTTGTCCGTCATCAATCCTGTTGCCTACCTCAGACTTGGAAGATCCATAATGTTTTTCATAAGTCCTTATTAAAACCTTATGTCCAACCCATTGTACCCTCGTCTTTGCCTCCTCCTCCGATTGTGGTTGATGGTAATCTTGAATTTCAGGTCTCTAGGATTGTGGATTCTTGTGTTGTCCGCGGTTCTCTCCAGTACCTCGTTCATTGGGAGGGTTATGGTCCTGAGGAGAGGATGTGGGTCCCAGTGACGGACATTAACCCCTTAAGGACACAGCCCTATTTCACCTTAAGGACCAGGCCATTTTTTGCAAATCTGACCACTGTCACTTTAAGTGCTGATAACTTTAAAACGCTTTGACTTACCCAGGCCGTTCTGAGATTGTTTTTTCGTCGCATATTGTACTTCATGACACTGCTAAAATTGGGTCAAAAAAGTTAATTTTTTTGCATAAAAAAATACCATATTTACCAAAAATTTTGAAAAATTTGCAAATTTCAAAGTTTCAGTTTCTCTACTTCTGTAATACATAGTAATACCCCCAAAAATTGTGATGACTTTACATTCCCCATATGTCTACTTCATGTTTGTAGCATTTTGGGAATGATATTTTATTTTTTGGGGATGTTACAAGGCTTAGAAGTTTAGAAGCAAATTTTGAAATTTTCGGAAATCTTCAAAATCCCACTTTTTATGGACCAGTTCAGGTTTGAAGTCACTTTGTGAGGCTTACATAATAGAAACCACCCAAAAATGACCCCATTCTAGAAACTACACCCCTCAAGGTATTCAAAACTGTTTTTACAAACTTTGTTAACCCTTTAGGTCTTCCACAACACTTCATGGCAAATGGACATACATTTTTAGAATTTAGATTTTTTGGAAAATTTTCCATATAATCAATTTTTTCCTGGAAAAAAACAAGGGTTAACTGCCAAACAAAACTCAAAATGGGTTGCCCTGATTCTGTAGTTTGCAGAAACACCCCATATGTGGTCGTAAACTACTGTTTGGCCGAACGGGAGGACATAGAAGGAGGGGAACACCATATGGGTTTTGGAAGGCAGATTTGGCAGGACTGGTTTTGTTTATACCATGTCCCATTTGAAGCCCCCTGTTGCACCCCTAGAATAGAAATTTCAAAAAAGTGACTCCATCTAAGAAAGTACACCCCTCAAGGTATTCAAAACTGGGTTTACAAACTTTGTTAACCCTTTAGGTGTTCCACAAGAGTTATTGGCAGATGGAGAAACAATTTAGAAATTTCTATTTTTTGGAAAATCTTCCAATATAATCAATTTTTTCCAGGAGTAAAACAAGGGTTAACTGCCAAACAAAACTCAAAATGGGTTGCCCTGATTCTGTAGTTTGCAAAAACACCCCATATGTGGTCGTAAACTACTGTTTGGCCGAACGGGAGGACATAGAAGGAGGGGAACACCATATGGGTTTTGGAAGGCAGATTTTGCAGGACTGGTTTTGTTTATACCATGTCCCATTTGAAGCCCCCTGTTGTACCCCTAGAATAAAAATTTCAAAAAAGTGACTCCATCTAAGAAAGTACACCCCTCAAGGTATTCAAAACTGGGTTTACAAACTTTGTTAACCCTTTAGGTGTTCCACAAGAGTTAATGGCAGATGGAGAAACAATTTAGAAATTTCTATTTTTTGGAAAATTTTCCATTTTAACCCATTTTTTCCAGCAATAAAGTAAGGGTTAACAGCCAAACAAAACTCAATATGGGTTGCCCTGATTCTGTAGTTTGCAAAAACACCCCATATGTGGTCGTAAACTACTGTTTGGCCAAACGGGAGCACGTAGAAAGAGGGGAACGCCATATGGGTTTTGGAAGGCAGATTTTGCAGGACTGGTTTTGTTTATACCATGTCCCATTTGAAGCCCCCTGTTGCACCCCTAGAATAGAAATTTCAAAAAAGTGACTCCATCTAAGAAAGTACACCCCTCAAGGTATTCAAAACTGGGTTTACAAACTTTGTTAACCCTTTAGGTGTTCCACAAGAGTTAATGGCAGATGGAGAAACAATTTAGAAATTTCTATTTTTTGGAAAATTTTCCATTTTAACCCTTACTTTATTACTGAAAAAAATGGGTTAACAGCCAAACAAAACTCAAAATGGGTTGCCCTGATTCTGTAGTTTGCAGAAACACCCCAAATGTGGTCGTAAACTACTATTTGGCTAAACGGCAGGACATAGAAGAAGGGGAACGCCATACGGTTTTTGGAAGGCAGATTTTGCTGGACTGGTTTATTTACACCATGTACCCTTTCAAGCCCCCTGATGCACCCCTAGAGTAGAAACTCCATAAAAGTGACCCCATCTAGGAAACTACGGGATAAGGTGGTTGTTGATTTGGTACTATTTTAGGGGTAAATATGATTTTTGGTTGCTCTATATTACACTTTTTTGAGGCAAGGTAACAAAAAAATTAAATTCTATAATTTTTCTACATTTGCTATTTAGTTTTGTGGAACACCTAAAGGGTTAACAAAGTTTATAAAGTAACTTTTGAATACCTTGAGGGGTGTAGTTTCTTAGATGGGGTCACTTTTTTGGAGTTTCTAGTCTAGGCTACATCAGGGGGGCTTCTAATGGGACATGGTGTCAAAAAAAAAAACTGTCCATCAAAATCTGCCTTCCAGAAACCATATGGAGTTCCCTTCGTTCTATGCCCTGCCGTGCGGCTATATAGCCATTTACGACCACATATGGGGTGTTTCTGCAAACTACAGAATCAGGGCCATAAATATTGAGTTTTTTTTGGCTGTTAACCCTTGCTTTATTACTGGAAAAAAAGGATTCAAATGGAAATTTTGCCCAAAAATGGGTGTTTTGGCACCGTTTTTATTTTATATTTTTAACACCGTTCATCCGAGGGGTTTGGTCAAATGTTATTTTTATAGCGACGACTTTTACGCACGCGACAATGCCCAATATGTATGGCTCTCAGACTTTGGAGACACTAAGCAGGCATCCTAAAACTGCGGCCCTCCAGATGTTGTAAAACTACAATTCCCACCATGCCCTGCTGATGGCTGTAGGTTGTCTGGGCATGCTGGGAGTTATAGTTTTACAACATCTGGAGGGCCGCAGTTTGAGGATGCCTGCACTAAAACTAATATTTTTTGGGGGAAAAAAAATTGTTTCTGTGTCTCCAAAGTCTGAGAGCCATAGTGTTTTATGTTCTCTAGGGGACTGTTGGAGATTATAAAAATTTAGTACTCCATGGAAGTGTGATACTCCCTGAAGCAATCGATAATGCAGAGGCCCGGATGATCGGGGCAAGTGTCACACTGAGTAGTGGTGTCCTTCCGTATCCCCCTCTTGTGACACACTCTGCATCTTTTTTGGGTTCGTCCCTTCTTTCCAGTATGGGGGACCACACCTGGAAAGTGTTGGCCAGGGACGATCCGGGCGCCTCCAGTTCCCGAGGTACTCCGGCCTGCTCTTTCCCGGTCCGAAAAGATCAGGTCTTTGAGGACTGCCTCATAGAATTGGAGGAATGTCCCTGTGCTGCCAGCGCTTCGGGATAGTACAAAAGAGTTGTACATGGCAACCTGCACCATGTAGACCGCAACTTTTTTGTACCATGCCCGGGTTTTGCGCATGGCATTATATGGCTTGAGGACTTGATCAGAGAGATCAACTCCTCCCATATACCGATTGTAGGCGACGATACAATCGGGCTTGAGGACCGTTGCCGTGGTACCTCGCACAGAGACTGGGGTGGTGCTGTTACCGTGGATTGTGGACAGCATAAGGACATCCCTCTTGTCCTTATACCTGACCAGCAACAGGTTTCCACTGGTAAGTGCACGGGTCTCACCCCTGGGGATAGGTACCTGGAGGGGGTGGGCAGGGAGGCCGCGTTGATTTTTCCGCACGGTCCCACAAGCGAACGTGGATCTGGCGGCAAGGGACCTGAACAAGGGAATGCTGGTATAAAAGTTGTCCACGTACAAGTGGTAACCCTTATCCAGCAGTGGGTACATAAGGTCCCACACGAGTTTCCCGGTAACACCCAGAGTGGGGGGACATTCTGGTGGTTGAATCCGGGAATCTCGCCCCTCGTACACACGAAATTTGTAAGTGTACCCTGAGGTACTCTCACAAATTTTGTATAGCTTCACGCCATACCTCGCCCGCTTTGTGGGAATGTATTGGCGGAAACTGAGTCTCCCCTTGAACGCAACGAGAGACTCATCAACCGCGACCTCCCTTCCAGGTACGTAGGCCTGCTGAAATGTGGCCCCAAAGTGATCGATGACCGGCCGTATCTTGTACAGCCGGTCATAGGCAGGATCACTTCGGGGGGGACATGCTGCATTATCGGAATAATGCAGACATTTCCGGATGGCCTCAAACCGGGAGCGTGTCATGGCCGTACTGTACAGTGGGGTCTGGTATAGGACGTCCCCACTCCAGTACAGCCTGACACTGGGTTTTTGCACTAGACCCATATGCAGCACGAGGCCCCAAAATGTCCTCATCTCGGCTGCACTGACCGGCGTCCAGCCACCGGGTCTAGCCAAAAATGAGCCCGGGTTTTGAGCGACGAACTGTTGGGCGTACAGATTCGTCTGCTCCACCATCAGATTCACCAGTGGGTTACTGAAAAAAAAACTAAAAAAGTCTATTTCAGTAAACCCCACTGTGGGAATCTGGATTCCAGGATTGCCAGCGAAATCCGGAATCTCAGGCTCAAAGTCCACTGGGGGACACCAGCTAGTGGCAGTGGGGTCTGGGGTCTGGTAGCTGAAAAAAAAGTTTGGAATAAATGTGATTTTTTTTTTTTTTTCTAACTTTTCCCTTCTATCCCTGCCTAAAGGTGCCTCTCCCTCACTGACCCTAACCTACCTGGGTGGCGATGGGTGCAGGAGGGTGATGGATGGCGATTAGGGGGACACAGGAGCTGGTGCTGGACGATGCTGCCGGGTGCTCGTGCAGAACAGGAAGAGGAGGGGAGAGAGGAGCGCAGGAAGTTTGAATCTCGCGCCTCTCTCCCCTGCACCAATCAGCACCCTGGACAGCGGCGTTCAGCACCAGGGCCAGCTCCGCCTCTGCAAATCCTCGGACTGCGATTGGTGGTGTAAAATTACGCCACCGATCGCAGTCTTTTTCCGGTTCATCGGGTCACAGGACACCCGAATGGACCGGAAACGCAGAAAACCGCAGGTCTGAATTGACCTGCGGTTTTCTGCGATCGTCGATGCGGGGGGGTCAAATGACCCCCCCCTGCATTGTTACAGGATGCCGGCTGAATGATTTCAGCCGGCATCCCGTTCCGATTAACCCCCGCGGCGCCGGCATCGCTATTTAAAGCCATGACGTACCGGTACGTCATGTGTCCTTAAGGACTCGGGAAACATGCCGTACCGGTACGTCATGTATCCTTAAGGGGTTAAGGCCACTCGTCTCATCAGGGCTTTCCATAGGTCCCATCCTGAGAAGGTGGGCTCTGAGTGTCCAGAGTCCACTCGTAGAAGGAGGAGTACTGTCACCACCAGACATCTGAGAAGCTCTGACAGACGTCTAGAACCTCCTCCTTGAGGTTCCTTTGTTTTGCTTTCATTTTGTGTTTTCTAGTTTCCTGCACACCTTCCGTGACAGATAATCATAAGGTAACTCGTGTAGGTGTGATATATAGGCCACCTAGCCAAGTCAAAGAATTAGATGATCTACTAGTTGAGGAAATAGCTAAAATGACATTGAAGGGGGAAGTTATCATTATGGGAGACTTTAATCTTCCGGATGTAAACTGGAAAACCAAAATAGCTAGTTCTGCCAGGAGTACAGATAGTCTAAATTCCCTACTGGGATTATCTCTACAGCAAGTAGTTGAGGAGCCAACCCGGAAGGAGGTCAGTTTAGATTTAGTATTCATAAATGGGAATTTGGTATCTCATATTACTGTAGGGGGAAGCTTGGGAACTAGTGAACACTAGTCAGTGTGGTTTACTATAAGTACAGTGACTGATTCACACCACACAAAAACAAAAGTTTTAGATTTTAGAAAAACTGACTTTTCTAAAATTAGATTAGTGGTATACGAGTCCCTATCAGATTGGAACAGTTTCAATGGAGTCCAGGAGAAATGGGACTACTTAAAAGTGGCACTTTTGAAGGCAACAAAAAATTGCATTAGGCTTGTCAGTAAAAGCAAAAAAAGGAAGAGATCACTGTGGTACTCAGCAGAACTGACTAAAATCATTAAAAACTAAAAGATAGCATTTCGGAATTATAAAAAAAAAAATACGAGGATGACAGACAAATTTATAAGATTAGGCAGAGAGAGGCCAAACAAGTTATAAGAGCTTCTAAAGCACAGGCAGAAGAGAAATTAGCTCAGTCAGTGAAAAAAGGCGATAAGGCTACTTTCACACTAGCGTTCGTCTGTCCGCTCGTGAGCTCCGTTTGAAGGAGCTCACGAGCGGACCCGAACGCCTCCGTCCAGCCCTGATGCAGTCTGAATGGAGCGGATCCGCTCAGACTGCATCAGTCTGGCGGCGTTCAGCCTCCGCTCCGCTCGCCTCCGCACGGACAGGCGGACAGCTGAACGCTGCTTGCAGCGTTCAGCTGTCCGCCTGGCCGTGCGGAGGCGAGCGGATCCGTTCAGACTTACAATGTAAGTCAATGGGAACGGATCCGCTTGAAGATGACACCATATGGCTCAATCTTCAAGCGGATCCGTCCCCCATTGACTTTACATTGAAAGTCTGAACGGATCCGCTCAGGCTACTTTCACACTTAGAATTTTAGAAGTTATTAATGCAGACGGATCCGTACTGAACGGAGCCTCCGTCTGCATTAATATGATCGGATCCGTTCAGAACGGATCCGATCGAACGCTAGTGTGAAAGTAGCCTTAGACATTCTTCAGATACATAAATGAAAAAAGGAAACTAAAACAAGGAATTACCAAATTAAAAACAAAAGAAGGAAGATATATGAAAGAAGATAAAGAACTAGCTGACTGCCTCAATGAATACTTCTGTTCAGTTTTTACAAAGGAAAATGAAGGAAAAGGACCTCAGTTAGGAAGAAAGACTAATGAATCTTTTGATGCATGTGTCTTTACAGAGAAGGAAGTTCTAAGTCAGCTGTCTAAAGTCTAAAATTAATACAAATAAGTCACAGGGGCCTGATGGGATACACCCAAAGCTATTAAAAGAGCTCAGCGGTGAACTAGCAAAACCATTAACAGATTTTGTTAACCAATCACTGGCAACAGGAGTCGTCCCAGAAGATTGGAAATTAGCAAATGTTGTGTCCATTCACAAGAAAGGTAGTAGGGAGGAATCGGGCAACTATAGGCCAGTAAGCCTGACATTAATAGTGGGGAAATTAATGGAAACCATACTCAAGGAGAGGATTGTGGAACATCTAAAATCCCATGGAGTGAAAGATGAAAAACAGCATGGGTTTACTTCAGGGAGATCATGTCAAACTAATCTTATTGATTTATTTAATTGGGTGACTAAAATAATAGATAGCGGAGGTGCAGTAGACATCGCTTATCTAGACTTAGTAAGGCTTTTGATACTGTCCCACATAGAAGGCTTATCAATAAATTACAGTCTTTGGGCTTGGACTCCCATATTGTTGAATGGATTAGGCAGTGGCTGAGGGACAGACAACAGAGGGTTGTAGTCAATAGAGTATGGTCTTGTTACCAGTGGGGTACCTCAGGGATCTGTTCTGGGACCCATATTGTTTAATATCTTTATTAGCTAAATTGCTGAAGGCCTCAATGGTAAGGTGTGTCTTTTTGCTGATAACACAAAGATTTGTAACAGGGTTGATGTTCCTGGAGGGATACACCAAATGGAAAAGGATTTAGGAAAACTAGAGGAATGGTCAAAAATCTGGTAACTAAAATTTAATGTTGATAAGTGCAAGATAATGCACCTGGGGCGTAAAAACCCAAGAGCAGAATATAAAATCAGCGATACAGTCCTAACCTCAGTATCTGAGGAAAGGGATTTATTGGTCAATATTTCAGAAGACTTAAAGGTAGGCAGAATGCTTGGGTGTATAAGGAGAGGTATTACCAGTAGAAAGAGGGAGGTGCTCATGTCGCTCTACAGAGCACTAGTGAGACCTCATTTGGAGTATTGTGAGCAGTACTGGAGACCATATCTCCAGAAGGATATTGATACTTTGGAGAGAGTTCAGAGAAGAGATACTAAACTAGTACATGGATTGCAGGATAAAACTTACCAGGAAAGATTAAAGGACCTTAACATGTATAGCTTGGAAGAAAGACGAGACAGAGGGGATATGATAAAAACTTTTAAATACATAAAGGGAATCAACAAGGTAAAAGAGGAGAAAATATTTAAAAGAAGAAAAACTGCTACAAGAGGACATAGTTATAAATTAGAGGGGCAAAGGTTTAACCACCTCCCGTCCGCTGTCAGAACTATTGAGTATGAATAAAGTCCATAATTATAAGGCCTATATAAGTGTATGGACATGAGCCTAAGGGACAACCATTTTGTCTTATTTTAAGGCAGAGTGAATTCAGGATTTTTTTTTACTCTGAAATTGCTAACCTAAGGTTTACGATATATACCAAAGTGTTTACCTAAGTCTGTTTTGTGAGAAGGAGATGTCCCAAGGTCTAATGAAATGTGATGGCCTAGATAAGACAATGTATTTGAATTCTGATGATTTTAGTAAATAGAAAAACTCTAATCTTTCTTTGTGGTTTTTATATTAATCAATATAGGAGTAGATTGATTTTATATTATCAATTTTAATAGGTGTGCTGAATATATAGTATATACAGACGTGGACAAAATTGTTGGTACCCTTTGGTCAATGAAAGAAAAAGTCACAATGGTCACAGAAATAACTTTAATCTGACAAAAGTAATAATAAATTAAAATTCTATAAATGTTAACCAATGAAAGTCAGACATTGTTTTTCAACCATGCTTCAACAGAATTATGTAAAAAAATAAACTCATGAAACAGGCATGGACAAAAATGATGGTACCCCTAGAAAACACAGAACATAATGTGACCAAAGGGACATGTTAATTCAAGGTGTGTCCACTAATTAGCATCACAGGTGTCTACAACCTTGTAATCAGCCATTGGGCCTATATATATGGCTCCAGGTAATCACTGTGTTGTTTGGTGATATGGTGTGTACCACACTCGACATGGACCAGAGGAAGCAAAGGAAAGAGCTGTCTCAAGAGATCAGAAAGAAAATTATAGACAAGCATGTTAAAGGTAAAGGCTATAAGACCATCTCCAAGCAACTAGATGTTCCTGTGAGTACAGTTGCACATATTATTCATAAGTTTAAGATCCATGGGACTGTAGCCAACCTCCCTGGACGTGGCCGCAGGAGGAAAATTGATGACAAATCTAAGAGACGGATAATCCGAATGGTAACAAAAGAGCCTAGAAAGACTTCTAAAGAGATTCAAGGTGAACTTCATGCTCAAGGAACATCAGTGTCAGATCGCACCATCCGTCGTTGTTTGAGCCAAAGTGGACTACATGGGAGACGACCAAGGAGGACACCATTGTTGAAAACGAATCATAAAAAAGCAAGACTGGAATATGCCAAACTACATGTTGACAAGCCACAAAGCTTCTGGGAGAATGTCCTGTGGACAGATGAGACAAAAATCGAAGTTTTTGCCAAGGCACATCAGCTGTATGTTCACAGACGAAAAAATGAAGCATATCAAGAAAAGAACACTGTCCCTACTGTGAAACATGGAGGAGGCTCTGTTATGTTCTGGGGCTGCTTTGCTGCGTCTGGCACAGGGTGTCTTGAATCTGTGCAGGGTACAATGAAATCTCAAGACTATCAAGGAATTCTAGAGAGAAATGTACTAGCCAGTGTCAGAAAGCTTGGTCTCAGTCGCAGGTCATGGGTCTTGCAACAGGACAATGACCCAAAACACACCGCTAAAAACACCCAAGAATGGCTAAGAGGAAAAAATTGGACTATTCTAAAGTGGCCTTCTATGAGCCCTGACCTCAATCCTATTGAGCATCTTTGGAAGGAGCTGAAACATGCAGTCTGGAAAAGGCACCCTTCAAACCGGACACAACTGGAGCAGTTTGCTCATGAGGAGTGGGCCAAAATACCTGCTGAGAGGTGCAGATGTCTCATTGACAGTTACAGGAAGCGTTTGATTGCAGTGATTGCCTCAAAAGGTTGCGCAACAAAATATTAAGTTAGGGGTACCATCATTTTTGTCCATGCCTGTTTCATGAGTTTATTTTTTTACATAATTCTGTTGAAGCATGGTTGAAAAACAATGTCTGACTTTCATTGGTTAACATTTATAGAATTTTAATTTATTATTACTTTTGTCAGATTAAAGTTATTTCTGTGACCATTGTGACTTTTTCTTTCATTGACCAAAGGGTACCAACAATTTTGTCCACGTCTGTATATAAGAGTATAGTCCTCATAGATATATTCAGTTTTAAGATTAGAAACGAGGTATAAACTCCTCTGTCATGTTTAGAATCTGTCTCAGTGGAACACACAAATTAATTATTTCTTTCCTGGAATGGAAAAATGTGGACACAGGTGATCATGAACAAACCCTGTCTCCTCCACGAACAATGAATTGAGATAGCCATATTTATCTTGATTTAATCAAGTTTGGTCAAAAGACTTAAGGATACACAAGTTAGTTGACCAAGTATAAAACTCATTGTCTCTTCAAGATCTTCTCAAGGTTTTGTCTGAAACCTTAGATTACATTTTATTGCTATTATATGAATAAGAGAAATAAATGAATGCTTCGATTTTTGTATGGAATACTAGTGCCATCTAGTGTTAGGGTAACAAAGATCTAGGGTATATTTTTCCCTAGAGGAAGGTTCTATTAATTATAAAGTGAGGTCACTAGTTAATGATAAAACTTGGCCAAGCCCTTTCTAAGATAGGATAAAAAGATGGTATGGGCTGAGAGAAGGGATGGATCTCTAGAGCTATCTGGCTCTCTCTCTCTCTGAACATCATCAAAAGATCAGATCCAACCCTGACCACCTTGCCAGTCATTGGAGGCAGCCATCTTAGAACCATTGAAACTGATTTCTGCTAGCTGACATTTTGGTATAGTATAACCTTACCTATATTTTATAGGATAATTAATTAATATAATACATATCTATATATTCAATTAACCATACTTTGTATATAGTATCTGTTTTGGAATAAGATTGGGGTGTACCTGCAGCATCATCCTGAAAATTAATCCAATACAGGGAGATTAAAAATATACTAGTGAAAGCACAGTATTATCTCCAAGGAACTGAATTCAGTTCTAGACCAGTATGGTTGATAATATATATATATTTATATAGATAAAAGATAAACCAGATTTGGGTTTAATCGGACATTTGTCGGCTGAGAGAAATCAAGTATTAAATTGACTTTTAATATAAGTGAGGGGTATTATTATAAGAAGGCATAATTGTGTATATATATATATATATATATATATATATATGTTCTCAATTATTTTTGTCTTTACCACTATTTTGCATATCATTGATTGAATTTTATTACCGCCAATTTTATTATATATATTATTTTGCACTATAAATTGTATTAATAAATTACATATATATTTTGTCTGTAACTGGGTTTTGTCTTCAATTCAACGCAGATCACGAGCTTGTTTTAGCTTGATATTTATGATAATAAGTTAGAATCTCCTTTATTACCGATTTTAATTTATTCACATAAATCATATAGACTGTCAATCGGAGACAGCATAAATATTCCGACATTAAATTGGAGGTCCCACCGAGATCTGCTTGTAATAGAAACAAAATTTTGGGGTGCAAAATATATATTTGATAAAGTTATTGTGGTACTTGTAGTGCAACAAGTAAAAAAATGTCTGATAACAATGGCGAGGCTAGCCAAGGCATGCAGGCTGCTGCTGCAGTGGTAAAGACTGATATGCATGATAGAAAGACTCAAGAATTAATTGAATATATTGTGTTGGGTCATATGCATGACAGGTTGGATATTAAGAGAGAGTTAAAGGATTGGAGGTTTGAATTGGAAAAGAGAGCTGTAGAATATGCAGATGATATCTGGTCTGATAAATCCCGATTTGCTGATTATCTCTGTCACATTTCCCAAGCTAAACATAAGAAAGATAAGGATTCATTAATCCTTCAATCTTGGCCTGAATTTGTATATTTAGTTATTGAAATAGCAAAGCAATTAGAAAAAGCAAAATATAAAAATGTTGAACAGGCATATGAAATTGATAAATTTCAAAAAGATTTATCTGAAATGGAAAATAAGGCGGCCATGGTTTCTGGTGAATTAGCACAATGGTCTGCTAAATTATCAGAATATAATGACAGAGACAGTCAACAGCAAGAAGTTATTAGGACTCTGGAATGGAAATTAAGTCAGGCTACTAATGAATTGTCTAAATGTCAATTGTCTATGGTGGATCTAGATGAGGAATGTAAAAAGTTGTATAAGGACAATAGAAATTTACAAACAGAATTAGATAACCGGGATCTTGACCCTCTTCAATTCAGACAGCCTAAGGATTCTAATAGAGTGCAGGTAAAATATTCCAGGGGGGAATTAGATGCAGAAAGTAAATATGTCAACCCCTTTAATGGAGAAGAATTAATGGCTCTGAGAGAACATTCTCTTCCTAAATTAAGACCGATTTCACCTCCTAGGTCCTCTAAAAGTTCAGTACAGAGATCTTATCAACCCATGATAGACACTACTAAAGTGATCAAATTTCTCAAGGAAACTGTGGGTCAATTTGCAAAAAAGGGTTCACCCTCCATAATAAGTCATTTGGAAATATATGAGGAGGCCATGAAAACTTTACATTTAGAACAGGACATACAGAAACTTGAATTTATTACCTGGGTATTCGAACCAAAACACCGGTATTTCTTTAATTCCCTTAGAGATATGGGTAGGGATTCTTGGTCAGATGTGGTCGCGGAAATAAAAACTGAATTTGGTCCCTATAAATCCGCTACTGCTGCAAGGAGGGCCTTATTTACCCTGAAATGTAGACATAATCAAAGTCCCAGGGAATTTTTGTCAGTCCTCAAAAATGCCTATAGTTTATCTGAAAAAGATCCCAATTTTGAAGGTAGTGAATTTATCCAGTTATTTTATGACGCTTTGCCCAATAAAATAAAATTTATTTTGGCCAGGGATTACCATCCCAGAAAGACTCTGGATTGGTTACTCACTGAGAGTACAACTCTGTACGCTGCAATACAAAATTGTGATGAGTCTCCGGAAATAGCAGAAACTCACATAAAAAGAGATCAGGGAAAATTTGAAAGCCCTAAAAGAAGTTATGCTGATGTGTTAAAAACTCCTAGACCTTCCGAGCCAAATAAAATTCAGCCTAGGCCAGATGGGAATAAGGGTCCAAATGTTGCTGAAAAGAACCCAAACCACCAGAAGGAGTTTAGAAATAGACGGTTCCCTCCTTTTCAAAGATATCAGAATAATTATTATAGGGGATATCAACGTAGGCCAGAAAGGGCTCAAAGTTGTACTGAGTCAGATGGTTCTGGGAGATCACGATCATATCGGTACCAAAATCAATCTCCCAAAGATTATGGGAGAAAGAGAAGTAACCTATATGATCGAATGGATCAAATCCAAGATCAGTTTGGTATGTTGATGCAGCGGATGGAGGAATTGTCTAAAACAATCACTGCTAACCCTAAAAATCCTTTTTTAGGGGTAACCCCTCCTGTAGAGAATCCTCCCCAAATATAAAGGGGGAGAAGCAGGTAAGTATGTCAAATGTTGCAGGGGTTGATGACTTAAATGTATGTAAAGTGGAGCAATCTAATATAATTGTCTTTCCCTTTAAAGAGAATTTAACCCTTACAAATCCACATGGCAAGGGGGAGGGGAAACCTGTTTGTTCTGTCTTACAGCACACAAAGTCTTCAGCTGCACAGAAGAAGACATGCGATCCTGCTCATAAAAGGAAGGAGGAGGAGTCGAGGACAAGTGTAACTGCTGAGCAGGAAAACCATTTCAATAATCATGCCAAATATCTTTGTTCCATACAGGAAATAGATAATAGATATTATATGAAAGTTGAATTATTTGATAATTTCTCGCCAATAATAGCCTTGATAGATACAGGTAGCCAAGCAACTTTATTATCTGTAAAATACTTCCAACAATTGCAGGATGTATCTTCTAACAGGTATAAGTTAAAAAGTTTTAATGCTAACCTGGTAAGTGTCTCAGGCAATGCCCTCAAGGTTTTAGGTAAAGCTTGGCTGGATTTTAAAGTAGGAAACAAAATAATTAGCCATCCTACATTGATCGTGGATATGCCCATTGATAGATTAATTATTGGCATTGATTTCCTGAAAAGATTAAGTCCAGTTATTGATTTTGTTAATAAGGTGATATGGTCTCAAGTGAGGATGCCCATTAATTATGAACAATCACAATCCTATCACAATAGGCGTAACTGCCATGTGATAGAGGAAAGGCCGGATTCCATTGAGGTACATTTCCGAAATAGCCAAGTCCCTGATGTCTCTTTCCTGCAAATCACTCCAAATTCCACTATAGGTGAACAGGAAGATAACACCATATGTGTGTCTCCTGAACGAGTAAAAGATGTATGTTTGGAAGGGGATGTTCTTACAATCCACCTACACCCAGAAACTACTGACCCTATGGGGTTTAATGGTCACGAACAATTCCTAGTGGGAATGGAAAAGGTGGATGATGAGATGTTCTTCCTAGTACAGGTGAATGACTTAGGAAGAACTAAGAGGGCTAAATTGGATTTGCGCCATGAAAACAGTTATATTAGTAGGGATCTACTAAATCAAGTGGTCAATTCTAAAGTGATTCGATATCCAAATCCACAAGATAATTGGATACATGACTTAGATAATGATTCTGAGGATCATAATATAATTGCAAAATGTATATTAACCATTTCTATTGCAGGAAAATCGGCTACTCATTTATTCCTGGTGCTTGATGAAGCCAGATATCCTATGTACATTGGCAACGATATTTTACATTGTTTTGCTATCCATGTGGATATAGTGAATTCCACATTGTGGACAAGATTAAAGGGGAATCCTGAAGGTTTTATGGATGAACATGAAGCACTCAAGTCATCCCAGATACTGCCTTATGCAGTCAGTGTATTAGTGCCACGAGATATAATCATCCCTCCAGGTACTAATAATTTCCTGTTACCCATTCAGGTATCAAAAGGCCAAAAATTAAAGAATGGTGATGCATTGATATGCCTATCAAACAGAATGCAACAATTAGGTATTTCAGTAAATCATACCCCTATGGTGAATTTACAAACCTTTAAAACCCAAATAATTGTGAATAATGGTATGCCAAATGAAGTGCATTTGTCTAAAGACACTATCATTGGTATGGCATTAGATTCAGATTATTATACTTTTGGGTTTCAGAATATAATTATTGGCCTAATACCTGAATCGTATCTAACAGAAGAACAATTGGTTGAACAAACATTTTATTCTTCTCCTGAAGGATTGTTCACCATTAGTTCAGTATATCCTTTTAATCTTGAAGAAGGTACCTGTAAGGTAGAGGAATCCTCTCTTACCTTTGATCATACAATCAATGAGCAGGAAGCCCAGGAATATCATGAGTTTGCTGAAAAAGCAGGTAAGTCAAATCATGACCTCACTGACAGGTTGGAGGAAACCTATGAAATAGGTCAACCAGAAGTTTTTCCAGGGTTTATGGAAATGGTCCAGCAACAAATTTCATTAGCTGATGGATGCTCCAATGACCCAGAGCGACAACAACTAAAGGAAGTTCTCTTAGAATTCAAGGATATCTTTGCTAAAGATTCCTTTGATTGTGGTCTGACTGACATACACATTGCTAGGATTCAGACTGATCCTGAGGCACCTCCCGTTTATATCAAGCAATATCGTCTTCCACTAGCTTGTTACGACTCGTTAGCGGAAATAATCCAAAATCTCAAGGAGAGAGGTATTATAAGACCAGTGCACAGTTCTTATAACAATCCTATTCTTGGAATTCTTAAACCGAATGGTCAATGGCGTTTATGTGCTGATCTTCGTCAGCTAAATAAACGTGTATATATGTCCGGCTGGCCCGTGCCATATATAGACCAATGCTTGGTACAAATGCAAGGCGCTAGGATCTTTACCACCTTAGATTGCGCTCAGGGATATTGGACCATCAAAGTGAGCCCTGAAGATCAATACAAATTAGCCTTTACTTTTGGTAAAGAACAGTTTGCCTGGACTAGACTACCGTTTGGGTACATAAATTCAGGTCATGAATTTGCTGTATTTTTACATAAGGCTATGCCTGATGCCACAGAAAGAGGAAATTTAACTTATGTAGATGACATTTTGATGAAAAGTACTTCATTTGACCAGCATATTCAAGAAATTAGGCATGTACTGAATCAGTTGAAAGAGGCAGGTGTGAAAATTTCTTTACAGAAAGCCCAGTGGTGTCGAACTAAGGTAAATTTCCTTGGACATGAGGTTACCTGTGAAGGCCTGAATCCCCAGAAGAAAAAGGTGGAGGCTGTTATGAAATCTAAAACGCCTACCAACATTAGTGAATTAAGATCATTTCTGGGTATGATGAATTACTCCCGTAAATTCATTGATAACTATGCTGAAATTAGTAAACCATTGCTGACATTGTTAAAGAAAGGTGTACCCTGGACATGGGGGGAGGATCAGGAACAAGCTATGTCTGAGCTTAAAAGGAGACTCACCCAAGCCCCATGTCTAGCTTATCCCGAGGGGGGTAAACCCTTTTATCTGGAAACTGGTTTTACAAATCTTAGTATTAGTGCTGTCCTATGCCAAAAACAGGATAAATTGCATAAAGTTATAGCTTATGCAAGTAAATCACTGTCACCAGTAGAAATAAAGTTTAGCAACTGTGAAAAAGCTTTACTAGCCACAGTCTGGGCGCTTCAAAACTTTAGAAGTTTTGTACAGGGTGAGAAAATCATTGTTGAAACGGCCCATCAACCCCTACAATATCTACAGAGTGATAAAATTAAGGATGGTAACTTGTCTAACAGCAGGATCACTGCTTGGACCTTGTCTTTACAAGGATGGCCGTTGGAAGTTCAATATAAGCAAAATAAAAAGTGTCCAGTAGCCCAAGGACTTGCTGAACTGCATAATTGCGCTGCTAATTCTCAAACGGAAGAACTGATAGATGATTTTCTAGAGGAACAAAAATCTTCCCCTTACAAAGCGTATGAAGACGACTATTGCTCTCTACTCCCTTGTGCGTACATAGATGGTTGTGCTTACCACACCATTGTAGGGGACGAAAGAAAACTAGTGGCAGGAATTGGTATCACGTGGATAGATGAGTGCCCGAGTATTTCAATAGGTTATAGTATTGGTGCTAAGAGTAGCCAGGTAGCCGAATTAGCAGCTGTCTACCAAACCGTTAAAATTGCTATAGAGCACAATATAAAGGAATTCGTCATAATTACCGATTCAAATTATGTGCGGAACAGTTTTGTAGAATATATGCCCACATGGAAGAGGAATCATATGTTACGGTCCAATAACAAACCAGTGAAACACGCCAAGTTGTTTTGTGCCATAGATGAGCTAGTCCGACATAATGATCTAACCATTTATTGGAAAAAGACTAAAGGTCATTCCAAAACCCAAAATAAAGATAAAGAGGGTAATGACCTAGCTGACAAACTAGCCAAACAAGGAGCCATAAATGGTGATCATGTGAATATAGATCATCTACTAGAGATGATTCCCATTGACGCTATCACTAGACAACAGGCTAAGGCCCAAACTGAAAATAGTATAGTTCAATGGAGCCAAGAATCTTCTAGTGAGGATCTGATCAAAAGCCAGAAGGAAGATGTTATATTGGGAATCTTCTATAAACATATTGAGGATCCTAATAATAATCCCATATCGGAGGATAATTTTACTCAAAAAGAAGACCTCCGATTACTTATGAAATCCAAATCCCAATTTAGTATTCAGGATGGGTTATTAATGAGAACCTCTAAAAATGGTATTCAGCAGTGGGTAGTTCCTACTACATTTAGAGGTTTAATGTTACAGCATGCCCATGATGCACCTACAGCTGGTCATCGTGGAGAAAAGATTACATATGAGTCACTACGTGATTATGCCTACTGGCCTCATATGTTAAAGGATGTCCAAAGTTATTGTCAAGGTTGTTTGGTATGTGCGCAATTTCAACCGCAAGGTCCTAAACATCGTGCTCCACTTCAGAAGAAAGGTTTTTCATTACCATGGTCTGACATCCAAATCGATTTTATTGGTCCTGTTACCCGGTCATCCCGAGGAAATAAATACATGTTAACCGTCACTTGTGTATTTACAAAATGGGTAGAGTGTTTACCGGCCCGCAATAACACAGCCGAGACCTGTGCATTTTTGTTGATTAACCATGTATTTTGCAGATTTGGGTTACCGTTAAGGATTGATTCAGACCGGGGATCACACTTTGTAAGTGAGGTAATGGCCAAGATGTGGAAGATGTTGGGTGTGAAGAGAAAATTACACATTGCCTATTGTCCAGCATCTAGCGGATCCGTTGAGCGCTATAACCAGTCTATTGTCAACATCCTTAAGAAATATGTTAAGGAGTCGGGTAAAGACTGGGATATAAGGTTACCATTAGTACTCATGGCCATTAGAGCTACTCCAAGTACGGCTACCCAGATGTCACCTTTTGAGCTGATGACAGGAAGAAGAATGGTACTTCCTCAACATCTGTTGTATCGCACATCAGATCATAACCTGATCAATGCAGCCACGACACATCAGTATGTGGAAGACCTTCGTAAGTATCTTCAACACGCGTTTGCTTTCGCGCAGAAGAATCTTGAGAAAGCCGCCATAAGTAACAAAACTTATTATGACTTGAAAACTACAAAAAAGGAATATGAGGTAGGAGATAGAGTGTATCTCTATAACTTTGCCCGGGATCGGGTAAAAGAAAGAAAATTTCTCCCATCATGGAAAGGTCCGTATGATGTAATTGATAAAATATCACCTGTAGTTTATAAGGTGAAAATTAATACCAAAGATGGTTTCATCGAGAAATGGGTCCATGTAAATCAATTGCGAGTATGTCATCCAAGATCAGAACTGAGAATCATAGAAGATGACGCTGAATAAGAGAATGAATAAGGATGCGTTAATCTGATTTCTCTCAGTTCACAGATGTTCCAAATCTGGGGTTTCCATATAAAGCATTTTACATAGCAACGCTAGGGAAACTGTATATCTCAAAATAAAAAATAAATAAATATATACGGTATATATATATATATATATACTGTATTCATACTTTCATTTTCCTTTATAGAAAAAGGACGGGCGGAACCAGACGTGATTCCTGGCGATGATGATGACAACAAAGATACAGATATCGTGCAGATGGTGTTGATTCAAGAGGTCCAATTAAAGACGGAACTAATCATCAACCCGAATCTACAGTCGTGTTTCAGATGTCCCAGGATTGTGAATGATGGCTAAGAAGATTATATTTCAAGAATCTTTGCGAAACTGGATCCAAGGACATTCATTGGATGAAGATACCGGATATCACCATTTTAGCTTGGGAAAGGAACCAAATTGGTACATTATGCATGAGAACAAAGTCACAGCAATAATGGCATGATTGGTGCCAAGTTTTGCATTTTTCTCACATGCTAAAACCATTGGACACAGAATCTCTGTGATAATATACTTTTCCAGGATTGACGTTGTGATGCGATAAAAGACTCAGATACAATATTGATGAACATGAAAATTCTTCCGACCTTCTCCCAGTTAGGTCTTAAGGGGATCCTTGACTAACGTGGGAAGAAGGGGGGGGATTTGTCAGAACTATTGAGTATGAATAAAGTCCATAATTATAAGGCCTATATAAGTGTATGGACATGAGCCTAAGGGACAACCATTTTGTCTTATTTTAAGGCAGAGTGAATTCAGGATTTTTTTTTACTCTGAAATTGCTAACCTAAGGTTTACGATATATACCAAAGTGTTTACCTAAGTCTGTTTTGTGAGAAGGAGATGTCCCAAGGTCTAATGAAATGTGATGGCCTAGATAAGACAATGTATTTGAATTCTGATGATTTTAGAAAATAGAAAGACTCTAATCTTTCTTTGTGGTTTTTATATTAATCAATATAGGAGTAGATTGATTTTATATTATCAATTTTAATAGGTGTGCTGAATATATAGTATATATATATAAGAGTATAGTCCTCATAGATATATTCAGTTTTAAGATTAGAAACGAGGTATAAACTCCTCTGTCATGTTTAGAATCTGTCTCAGTGGAACACACAAATTAATTATTTCTTTCCTGGAATGGAAAAATGTGGACACAGGTGATCATGAACAAACCCTGTCTCCTCCACGAACAATGAATTGAGATAGCCATATTTATCTTGATTTAATCAAGTTTGGTCAAAAGACTTAAGGATACACAAGTTAGTTGACCAAGTATAAAACTCATTGTCTCTTTAAGATCTTCTCAAGGTTTTGTCTGAAACCTTAGATTACATTTTATTGCTATTATATGAATAAGAGAAATAAATGAATGCTTCGATTTTTGTATGGAATACTAGTGCCATCTAGTGTTAGGGTAACAAAGATCTAGGGTATATTTTTCCCTAGAGGAAGGTTCTATTAATTATAAAGTGAGGTCACTAGTTAATGATAAAACTTGGCCAAGCCCTTTCTAAGATAGGATAAAAAGATGGTATGGGCTGAGAGAAGGGATGGATCTCTAGAGCTATCTGGCTCTCTCTCTCTCTGAACATCATCAAAAGATCAGATCCAACCCTGACCACCTTGCCAGTCATTGGAGGCAGCCATCTTAGAACCATTGAAACTGATTTCTGCTAGCTGACATTTTGGTATAGTATAACCTTACCTATATTTTATAGGATAATTAATTAATATAATACATATCTATATATTCAATTAACCATACTTTGTATATAGTATCTGTTTTGGAATAAGATTGGGGTGTACCTGCAGCATCATCCTGAAAATTAATCCAATACAGGGAGATTAAAAATATACTAGTGAAAGCACAGTATTATCTCCAAGGAACTGAATTCAGTTCTAGACCAGTATGGTTGATAATATATATATATATTTATATAGATAAAAGATAAACCAGATTTGGGTTTAATCGGACATTTGTCGGCTGAGAGAAATCAAGTATTAAATTGACTTTTAATATAAGTGAGGGGTATTATTATAAGAAGGCATAATTGTGTATATATATATATATATATATATATATATATATGTTCTCAATTATTTTTGTCTTTACCACTATTTTGCATATCATTGATTGAATTTTATTACCGCCAATTTTATTATATATATTATTTTGCACTATAAATTGTATTAATAAATTACATATATATTTTGTCTGTAACTGGGTTTTGTCTTCAATTCAACGCAGATCACGAGCTTGTTTTAGCTTGATATTTATGATAATAAGTTAGAATCTCCTTTATTACCGATTTTAATTTATTCACATAAATCATATAGACTGTCAATCGGAGACAGCATAAATATTCCGACACCGCCCATAGACTAAAAACGTCCGGGAGGTGGGTCTCTGTTTCTGAATGGACGTCCATTCAGAAACTGCAGCTGCACGCTAATCGTGCAGCTGCTGATCGGGTTGCCCGCTGTCAGTGACAGCAGGGCAACCCTTAGAGAAGACCGGGACAGTGCCCAGGTGTCCCTGCCTTCTAGATCGTTGTATACACAGCGCATAGCGAGCGCTGTGTATACAGAGCAGGAAGCGCATCCAGCCCTGCGGTCATGTGACCGCCGGGGACAGGAGAGTGCAGGAGCTGTCGGGTCTTTCACAGACCTCGATCAGCCCTGCACTGAGGTTGTACAGCGCTGTATAGTGCTGTACAGCCTCTCTGGGGGTGCATTTCACCTGTAAGGCTAGTTTCACACTAGCGTTCGTCGGTCCGCTCGTGAGCTCCGTTTGAAGGAGCTCACGAGCGGACCCGAACGCCTCCGTCCAGCCCTGATGCAGTCTGAATGGAGCGGATCCGCTCAGACTGCATCAGTCTGGCGGCGTTCAGCCTCCGCTCCGCTCGCCTCCGCACGGACAGGCGGACAGCTGAACGCTGCTTGCAGCGTTCAGCTGTCCGCCTGGCCGTGCGGAGGCGAGCGGATCCGTTCAGACTTACAATGTAAGTCAATGGGAACGGATACGCTTGAAGAGGTCACTATATGGCTCAATCTTCAAGCGGATCCGTCCCCCATTGACTTTACATTGAAAGTCTGAACGGATCCGCTCAGGCATCTTGCGTACTTAGAAAATTTTCTAAGTTATTAATGCAGATGGATCTGTATTGAACGGAGCCTCCGTCTGCATTAATATGATCTGATCCGTTCAGAACGGATCCGATCAAGCGCTAGTGTGAAAGTAGCCTTACCGGGGCTACTATGTCAGCCCCAGTTACAGGAGAAATCAACAGTGAAAAAAAAAAAGTTAGGTAAATGTCCCCCAGAGGTCTTGTATGACCTTATGGGGGACAAAAAGTATATAAAAAATAAAGTGTTAAAAAAAAAAAAACATGTAAAAAAAAAATTCCCCAAGTAAGGAATAAAAAAAATGTTAAAAATAAAAAAAATAGACATATTTGGTATTGCCACTTCCGTGACGGTCGGCTCTATAAATATATCACATGATCGACCCAGTCCGATAAACACCCCAAAAAATTAATAACTGTCAAAAAAAGCCATTTTTGTCACCTTACAACACAAAAAGTGCAATAGCAAATGATCAAAAAGGCGTATGTCCCATAAAATGGTACCAATAAAACCATCACCTCATCCCGCAAAAAATGAGCCCCTACATAAGAAAATCTAAAAAAAAAAAATATATAGCTCTCAAAACATGGAGACACTAAAACATAATTTTTTTGTTTCAAAAATGCTATTATTGTGTTAAAGTGAAATAAATAAATAAAAGTATACATATTAGGTATTGCTGCGTCTGTAACAACCAGCTCTATAAAAATATCATATGACCTAACCCCTCGGGTGAACACCGTAAAAAACAAACAAACAAAAAAACTCAAAACAAGCAATTTTTGTCACCTTACATCACAAAAAGTACAACACCAAGTGATCAAAAAGGCGTATGTCCCACAAAATGGTACCAATAAAACCATCACCTCATCCTGCTAAAAATTAGACCCTACATAAGAAAATCTCAAAAAAAAACTAAAGCTCTCAATACATGAAGACACTAAAACATCATTTTTTTGGTTTAAAAAATTCTATTATTGTCTTAAAGTGAAATAAATAAATAAAAGTATACATATTAGGTATTGCCGCGTCCGTAACAACCAGCTCTCTAAAAATATCACATGACCTAACCCCTCGGGTGAACACCGTAAAAAAAACTAAAAAAAACTATGTCAAAACAAGCAATTTTTGTCACCTTACATCACAAAAAGTGCAACACCAAGTGATCACAAAGGCATATGTCCGACAAAATGGTACCAATAAAACCGTCACCTCATCCCACAAAAAATGAGCCCCTACATAAGAAAAACTCTCAAAAAAAATATACAGTACAGACCAAAAGTTTGGACACACCTTCTCATTCAAAGAGTTTTCTTTATTTTCATGGCTATGAAAATTGTAGATTCACACTGAAGGCATCAAAACTATTAATTAACACGTGTGGAATTATATACATAACAAAAAAGTGTGAAACAACTGAAAATATGTCATATTCTAGGTTCTTCAAAGTAGCCACCTTTTGCTTTGATTACTGCTTTGCACATTCTTGGCATTCTCTTGATGAGCTTCAAGAGGTAGTCACCTGAAATGGTCTTCCAACAGTCTTGAAGGAGTTCCCAGAGATGCTTAGCACTTGTTGGACCTTTTGACTTCACTCTGCGGTCCAGCTCACCACAAACAATCTCAATTGGGTTCAGGTCCGGTGACTGTGGAGGCCAGGTCATCTGGCGCAGCACCCCATCACTCTCCTTAATGGTAAAATAGCCCTTACACAGCCCGGAGGTGTGTTTGGGGTCATTGTCCTGTTGAAAAATAAATGATGGTCCAACTAAACGCAAACCGGATGGAATAGCATGCCGCTGCAAGATGCTGTGGTAGCCATGCTGGTTCAGTATGCCTTCAATTTTGAATAAATCCCCAACAGTGTCACCAGCAAAGCTTCACGGTGGGAACCAGGCATGTAGAGTCCATCCGTTCACCTTTTCCGCGTCGCACAAAGACACGGTGGTTGGAACCAAAGATCTCAAATTTGGACTCATCAGACCAAAGCACAGATTTCCACTGGTCTAATGTACATTCCTTGTGTTCTTTAGCCCAAACAAGTCTCTTCTGCTTGTTGCCTGTCCTTAGCAGTGGTTTCCTAGAAGATATTCTACCATGAAGGCCTGATTCACACAGTCTCCTCTTAACAGGTGTTCTAGAGATGTGTCTGCTGCTAGAACTCTGTGTGGCATTGACCTGGTCTCTAATCTGAGCTGCTGTTAACCTGCGATTTCTGAGGCTGGTTACTTGGATGAACTTATCCTCTGCAGCAGAGGTGACTCTTGGTCTTCCTTTCCTTGGGCGGTTCACATGTTAGCCAGTTTCTTTGTAGCGCTTGATGGTTTTTGTGACTGCACTTGGGGACACTTTCAAAGTTTTCCCAATTTTTCGGACTGACTGACCTTCATTTCTTAAAGTAATGATGGCCACTCGTTTTTCTTTACTTAGCTGCTTTTTTTCTTGCCATAATACAAATTCTAACAGTCTATTCAGTAGAACTATCAGCTTTGTATCCACCTGACTTCTCCACAACGCAACTGATGGTCCCAACCCCATTTATAAGGCAAGAAATCCCACTTATTAAACCTGACAGGGCACACCTGTGAAGTGAAAACCATTTCAGGTGACTACCTCTTGAAGCTCATCAAGAGAATGCCAAGAGTGTGCAAAGCAGTAATCAAAGCATAAGGTGGCTACTTTGAAAAACCTAGAATATGACATATTTTCAGTTGTTTCACACTTTTTTGTTAGGTATATAATTCCACATGTGTTAATTTATAGTTTTGATGCCTTCAGTGTGAATCTACAATTTTCATAGTCATGAAAATAAAGAAAACTCTTTCAATGAGAAGGTGTATCCAAACTTTTGGTCTGTACTGTATATAGCTCTTAGAACATGGACACATTAAAACATAATTTTTTTGTTTCAAAAATACTATTATTGTGTAAAACTTAAATAAATAAGAAAAAGTATACATATTAGGTATCGCCACATCCGTAACAATCTGCTCTATAAAAATGTCACTTGACCGAACCCCTCAGATGAATGCTGTAAAAATAAATAAATAAAAACTGTGCTAAAACAAAAAATTTTTTAGTCACCTTGCCCCATAAAGTGTTATAACAAATGCTCAAAAGAATCATATGTACCCAAAAATAGTACCAATAAAACTGGAATCTTACCCCTTAGTTTCCAAAATGGGGTCACTTCTTGGGATTTTCTACTGTAAGGGTGCATCAGGGGGGCTTCAAATGGGACATGGCATCTAAAAACCATGTGGAGTTTCTTTTCTTCTGTGCCCTGCCATGTACCCATACAGCAGTTTATGACCACATGTGGGGTGTTTCTGTGAACCGCAGAATCTGGGTAATAAATATTGAGTTTTATTTGGCTGTTAACCATCGATGTGTTAAAGAATAAAATTGATTAAAATGGAAAATCTGCCCGAAAAAGTGAAATTTAAAAATTTGATCTCCATTTTCCTTTAATTCTTGTGGAACGCCTAAAGCGTTAACAAAGTTTGTAAAATCGGTTTTAAGTAACTTGAGGGGTGTAGTTTCTACAATGGGGTCATTTATGGGGGTATCCACTATGTAGGCCCCACAAAGTGACTTCAGACCTGAACTGGTCCTTAAAAAGTGGGTTTTGGCAATTTTCTTAAAAATTTGAAGAATTGCTTCTAAACTTCTAAGCCTTCTAACGTCTTAAAAAAATAAAATTACATTTCCAAAATGATGCCAACATAAAGTAGACATATAGGGAATGTTAAGTAATAAATATTTTATGAGGTATCACTTTCTGTTTTAAAAGCAGAGAAATTGAAATTTAGAAAATTGCGAATTTTTCTAAATTTTTGGTAAATTTGGGATTTTTTCATAAATAAAGGTGAAATATATTGACTCAAATTTATGACTATCATGAAGTACAATGTGTCACGAGAAAACAGTCTCTGAATGACTTGGATAAGCAAAGGCATTCCAAAGTTATTACCACATAAAGTGAGATATGTCAGATTTGCTAAATTAGGTCTGGTCAGGAAGGGGGCAAATGGCCCAGATGGGAAGTGGTTAAAAGTAATATCAGGAAGTATTACTTTACTGAGAGAGCAGTGGATGCATGGAATAGCCTTCTTGCAGAAGTGAGCAGTAGGTGCAAATACAGTGAAGGAGTTTAACCCCTTAAGGACACAGCCTTATAACACCTTAGGACCAGGCCATTTTTTGCAAGTCTGACCAGTGTCACATTAAGTGGTGATAACTTTAAAACGCTTTGACTTATCCAGGCCATTCTGAGATTGTTTTTTAGTCACATATTGTACTTCATGACACTGGTAAAATGAAGTAAAAAAAATATATTTTTTTGCATAAAAAAATACATAATTTAATTTTATTAGGAAAAATTTGCAAATTTCAAAGTTTCAGTTTCTCTACTTCTGTAATACATAGTAATACACCTAAAAATTTTGATGACTTTACATTCCCCATATGTCTACTTCATGTTTGAATTATTTTGGGAATTATATTTTATTTTTTGGGGATGTTACAAGGCTTAGAAGTTTAGAAGCAAATCTTGAAATTTTTCAGAAATTTACAAAAACCTAATTTTTAGGGACCACTACAGCTCTGAAGTCACTTTGCGAGGCTTACATAATAGAAACCACCCAAAAATGACCCCATTCTATAAACTACACCCCTCAAGGTATTCAAAACTGATTTTACAAACTTTGTTAATCCTTTAGGTGTTGCACAAGAGTTATTGGCAAATGGGGATGAAATTTGAGAATTTTCCCTTTTAACCCATTTTTCAGTAACAAAGCAAGGGTTAACAGCCAAAGAAGACGGTATCTTTATTGCTCTGACTCTGCCGTTTACAGAAACACCCCATATGTGGCCGTAAACTACTGTACGGTCACACAGTAGGGCGTAGAGTGAAAGGTGCGTCGTTTGGTTTTTGGAAGGCAGGTTTTGCTGGACTGGTTTTTTGACACCATGTCCCATTTGAAGCCCCCCTGATGCAACCCTAGAGTAGAAACTCCATAAAAGTGACCCCATCTAAGAAACTACACCCCTCAAGGTATTCAAAACTGATTTTACAAACTTTGTTAACCCTTTAGGTGTTGCACAAGATTTAATGGAAAATAGAGATACAATTTCAGAATTTAACTTTTTTGGCAGATTTTCCATTTTAATATTTTTTTTCCAGTTACAAAGCAAGGGTTAACAGCCAAACAAAACTCATTATTTATGGCCCTGATTCTTTAGTTTACAGAAACACCCCATATGTGGTCGTAAACTGCTGTACGGGCACACAGCAGGGCGCAGAAGCAAAGGAATGCCATATGGTTTTTGGAAGGCAGATTTTGCTGGACTGGTTTATTTACACCATGTCCCATTTGAAGCCCCCCTGATGCACCCCTAGAGTAGAAACTCCAAAAAAGTGACCCCATTTTAGAAACTACGGGATAGGGGGGCAGTTTTGTTGGTACTAGTTTAGGGTACATATGATTTTTGGTTGCTCTATATTACACTTTTTGTGCGGCAAGGTAACAAGAAATAGCGTTTTTTTTCCCTGTTATTTACAACATTCATCTGACAGGTTAGATCATGTGGTAATTTTATAGATCAGGTTGTCACGGACGCGGCGATACCTAATATGTATACAAGTTCTTTTATTTATGTAAGTTTTACACAATGAATTCTTTTTTAAAACAAAAAAAGTTTTAGTGTCTCCATAGTCTAAGAGCCATAGTTTTTTCAGTTTTTAGGCGATTATCTTAAGTAGGGTCTCATTTTTTGCAGGATGAGATGATGGTTTGATTGGCACTATTTTGGGGTGCATATGACTTTTTGATTGCTTGCTATTACACTTTTTGTGATGTAAGATGACAAAAAAATTGCTTTTTTACACCGTTTTTATTTCTACTTTTTTTTACGGTGGTCACCTGAGGGGTTAGGTCATGTGATATTTTTATAAAGCCGGTCGATACGGACGCGGCGATACCTAATATGTATACTTTTTTTTATTTATGTAAGATTTACACAATGATTTCATTTTTGAAACCAAAAAAATCATGTTTTAGTGTTTCCATAGTCTAAGAGCCATAGTTTTTTCAGTTTTTGGGCGATTATCTTGGGTAGGGTATGATTTTTGCGGGATGAGATGACAGTTTGATTGTTACAATTTTGGCGTACATGCGACTTTTTTGATCACTTTTATTACCTTTTTTGGGAAGTAAGGTGGGCAAAATTTCAATTTTCTCATCGTTTTTATTTTTTTATTTTTATGGCGTTCACCGTGCAGGGAAAGTAACATGATACCTAATATGTGTAGTGTATTTTATGTTTTTTTATTTTTATTCAGTGATAAATGTTTTTTTTTTAATCTTAACTTTTTTCACTTTTTTTTTTCATTTTCTTACCCAGACCCACTTGGTTCTTGAAGATCCAGTGGGTCTGATGTTTGTATAATACAGTACAGAACACTATATAGGGTTCTGTACTGTATTTTACTTACACTGAACAGATCTATGCCTTTAGCATAGATCTGTTCAGCACCATTGACAGCAGGACGCCTGCAAAGGCGTCCTGTTGCCATGGGAACCTTCCCCGTCTGCTCAGCGGGGGATCGCCCGCCTCCCGCACCGCCTGCACCCCTCCCCCTGCACCTCCCACCCGGATAAAATCACTCAGGGGTGCAGGGGGGGGATAAATGTATATTTTGCGAATACTAAAGTTTCTGATCCCCGTGGTCAGGGACCGCGGGGATCAGAAATCGCAGCAAACCGCAGGTCTGAATTGACCTGCGGTTTGCCGCGATCGCCGACATGGGGGGGTCACGGGACCCCCCCACGCATTTAGCCTAGGTGCCTGCTCAATGATTTGAGCAGGCACCGGGTTCCGATCACTGCCAGCCGCACGGCAGTGATCGAAAATACACAGGGCGTACATGTACGCCCTGTGTCCTTAAGTACCAGGGCACAAGGGCGTACCTGTACGCCCTGTGTCCTTAAGGGGTTAAGCATGCATGGGATAGGCATAAGGGCATCCTTCATATAAGATAGGACCACGGGCTATTCATAGTATTCAGTATATTGGGCAGACTAGATGGGCCAAATGGTTCTTATCTGCCGACACATTCTATGTTTCTATGTTTCCATGTTTCTAATAGTAAAATCCTAGAGAGAACCCTTTAGTAAAGGGGAGCTAAAATGCAAAAGAGAACGTGCTACATTATGAAAGATTGTGTGAGTTCACCTAAAGCAGATCTGCCAGTTCTTCTATGCTAGTTGAATGTTTCCAGGGCTCATAGAGAAAGCCTTTGACTGCTGTTACCCCTGACCTGACACAGAGATTGACAACTGTTCCTTATTCACAGTGATTGGCTGAGCAGTAACATTTCCTGTATCCTGTAATGTGTAAGTAGAGACTTATGGGTGGCACGGGAGGTGGCATGGGATCTGAGAGATAACTTCTTTTTTTAAACAATTCTGACCCTAAAAAAAAATATTGGCAAAACAAGCACATTAGTATTAATGTCCTGGAGAACCCCTTTAAACACTTTTAAAGGGATTCTCTGGGAATAATGAGTTTTTAGCAAGTGCCCGTAGCCTCCCTTTCTAAACAGAAAATTCATACTTACCTGCTCCCTGCCACACTTACCTGCTCCCTGCCATGTTCCAGTCCCAACAATATTACATCTAGCACAGCATGGGCATGCTCACAAGCTTCACTGCAGCCAATGACTGGCCTCAGCAGTGATGTGCTGACTGTGGCCATGTCACCTCTGAAGTCAGTAAAGACAGCAGTGCATGTGACCTAGCCCTTGCTGCATCGGTCTTACTGCGAGAACCAGAATATGGACACAGCAGAGGCAGCGCAGAGGTACGAAGTCGTGGGGACCAGGTATGTATGAATCTTTTGTTTAGAGAGGCAGGCTGCTGGCACTTGCTAAAAACTCATTATTCACTTTAGTAAAGGAGGCAAACATCTACAACATTTTCACACTACAAACTGCTTATCTAAGAAAAAGATAAAGGTGACACTCACGGCAGAACACAAGGTAATACTGATTATAATGTATTGGTATTGTACTGCAGGGACATGCAATGTCATGTAACCATGATATTGTGATCAAAAAATATTTTTTTTTGTTTGTTTTGTTTTTGCATTTATTACAAATTGTGTCATTTACTGTGGCATGCAAAAGTTTAGGCTCCCCTGCTCAAAATTTCTGTTACTGTGAATAGTAATGATCTCCAAAAAGGCATAAAGTTAAAGATGAAACACACTTTTCCACATTTTAAACAATATTAGTGTTTGGTTTTGTACAATTTTAGAAAGTTAAGGAGTACCTTGCAAATGTATGGGAACCCAAGGAGATTTGAGGGCTCAGATAACTTTGACTAAGGTCTCAGACCTTAAATAGCCTGTTAGGGTTAACGCTTGTTCATAGTCATTGTTAGGAAAGGCCAAATTATGCAAATGTAAAAGCTTTACAAACACCCAGACTCCTCTAGCCTTGTCCCAAAAAACAGCAACCATGGATTCCTCTAAGCAGCGCCTAATACTCTTAAAATGAAAATGGTTGAGGCCCAGACAGCAGGAGAAGGCTATGAGAAGATAGCAAAATGTGTTCAGGTTGTCGTCACACCTAGTTTGACATTTAATTAAGAAATGGCAGTTGGGGGGCGTGGCCTGACCGAGCTAGATGGCGGCTGCTTGTTAGCAGAGCTCTCGCCACCAGTACCCGTCTAAGCCTCAATTTTAACGTTATCCTGACCTCGGCATGAAGATCCAGCCGAAGGATTGTATGCAGACTGCACCGGGGCGCAAAGAGGACCCGAGCTCCAGCCTAGAGATGGACAAATTCCTCCCGGCTCGGCTGTAGGAGACCATGCTCCAGCCCAGCTTCCCGGAGATGATAGTGCATCGCACAGTAAAGAGAGGCCCGGTCTTACTAGGGAATTTCTCTAAGAAGCCCTACAGCGAGCACTTGCCCCTCTAGCCACGGACCTTGTGGCGATTAAAGCGGATGTACACCATATAGGTAACCGCGTTGAGACGCTGGAGCAGTCGCAGGACGCCATGCTCACCTTCAATGCAGCGATGAAAGACTCCCTGCTCTCACAAGCCAGGGCACTGAATACACTCCTGCTTTAAATGGAGGATCAGGAGAACAGGAATAGAAGGAGGAATATCAGGCTCAGGGGGCTTCCAGAGGCGGATGATAAGGAGGACTTATTTCAAGTCATGGACTCCCTCTTCAGCACGCTACTAGGCCCAGAGCAAGCGGCACACATCACTGTGGAGAGAGTGCACAGAGCATTAAAACCGAAGCCGGCGTCCCGAGACAACCCAAGAGATATAATCTGCGGTATCCTGAGCTATAGAGACACCGAATTAATACTCCAAGCGGCTAGGAAGCAAGGAGAGGTGAAGCTCCAAGGAGTCCAAGTTCAAGTCTATCAGGACTTAGCTGCATCCACGCTGCAAAAACGGCGCTTATTGAAGCCCCTCACTGATCTCCTACGGTCGTCCAAGTTCCCATATCAATGGCTCTTCCCATTTGGGATTTCTATCACAGTAGGGAACCGCCGCTACACCGTCCGATTACCTGAGGACTTACCACCGGTCTGGGAAGCACTACAACAGCCTCCGATTGAGATTCCCTCCTGGTTACCCGTCCTACCCGTGGAGGACTTACCACCGCTCCCCCAGGTGTCTAGATGGATGAAACCGAAACCCCAAAGATCTGGGAAGAACAAGAGAGCATGGCCCCATGGAGTTCCGGACTAAGGGTTCGCTGTTAACGCCATTTTTCTCCCTCTTAGCAGTTGCAGCATTGTTGTTATGGCCGGACTGCGTCTCTGTTAATTACCTTGCCTCTTAGTATTTCTACGACAGGCAGTGTCACTGGCATTCTCATTCGCTAACTCCATATTTGGTTGTGAGCCCATACCCAGCTGTATGACTGAGTTGCCTATAGCTTCGCTCTGCCATGCTGCTTTGTATTGTGCCTTTCCTTCCTCAACGAAAATGTTGGTCAGGATAGCTAAATTAATGTGCATGAGGCTTAGAAGTGGGGTTCTGGGCTGGTTGGGATACACATGGTGTCCACATGCGCAATCCTTTTACCTCCCCCCCGGTCAAAAATTCTGTACTTCTTTGCTATCACTTTTAAGTTATAGTTATTGTTTTATTCTGTTCAATGACCTGTTTAGTACATCCATGCGGTCTAGTAAGACAAACGACCTCAATCTGCAGAATGTCACTTCACTGAGATGGCTCCGTTAACTCTATGTTTTTCCACCCTTAATGTACATGGTTGTAATAGCCCTAGAAAATGCAGTAGAGTGTTTCAGGTTCTCAGGAGAATTGGTGCGGATATAATACTCCTCCAAGAGATCCATTTCTCCCATTTACATGTTCCTAATTTAGAACATAGCCCTTTTAATGTGTGGTACCATGCCACTTCCAGTAGTTCTGCGGCCAGAGGAGTCAGCATAGGCTTCAGGTGAGGCACCCCTTTTACTTTTCACTCTGCAGTGAAAGATCCGGAGGGGAGATATCTATTATTGAAAGGAGAGATAGGACACGTAAATGTCACAATATGCAATCTTTATGCGCCAAATGTGAAACCGGTTAGTTGGCTGACAGAAGTGCTGGACAAGATTGGTCCGTTTGCTGCTGGTCTATTGTTAATTGGTGGAGATCTTAATCTCACCCTGAACCCTTTGCTTGACTCCTCTGCCCAGAAATCAGCCATCTCATTCCGTGCTCTCAGAACAGTTCAGACACGTCTTAGATCTTTGCACCTTAGTGATGTTTGGAGATCGGCACATGGTGACAGGCGTGATTACACGTTCTATTCTAACCCTCACAAATCATACCAGAGGTTGGATTACCTCTTTGTGCAGGATAAATACTTGCCAGCTGTTAAGTCCTCCACTCTCCACAATATCACGGTCTCTGACCAAGCGCCGGTCTCCCTTGTCATTGGATTTCCAGAATTGTGTGGCAGGGAATGGACCTGGAGGTTAAATCACGCCCTTCTGGATTCACAAACTCAGGTAGATTCCATCTTGCAAAAACTACGGTCATACTTCTCTACCAACGCAACGCCCAATATGTCCCATGCAATAGTATGGGAGGCGCATAAGGCGGTGATTAGGGGAGATTTTATCGCTCTAGGGTTTCATATTAGCAAAACGAGAACACATAAATTGTCAGACCTCTTATCTCGCATTGCTAGTTTAGAATCATTCCATAAACGCTCTTGTGCACTCAGGGATCTGGAGGAGTTAATGATCGCAAGACGAGAATTACAGGAGTTGCTAAACATTAAGGCGTCTAAAGCCTATCTAAAAGTGAAACACAAACATTATGTCCACGGAAATAGAGGCGGGAAAATAATGTCTGCACTCATTAAAAAACGAGATGACCAGGTTTTCATTAAGCGCATGAAATCACAGGCAGGATCTGTCATGACCGACACCCGGGATATATCAAAAATCTTTAGAGATTACTACCATAATCTGTACAACCTAAGAGGGGAGGAACGGTAGGAGGTACGGATAGACCGCAAAAGGGAGATCGAACATTTCCTGAGGGCATTGAACCTTCCCACCCTCGATGATTCCGCCAAATCATCACTGTTGGCCCCTATTACATTAGCCGAAGTAAAAAAGGTCCTAAATTCAACTCCATCAGGCAAGAGCCCAGGTCCTGACGGTTTTACAGTGGCCTACTATAAAAAAAAAAAAAAAAAAATCCGGATTTGGGTCCACAACTAGTAAAAAAAAATTAACGCTCTTTTAAGCGGAACCCCTATAGCCAGCCAGGCTCTAGAGGCACATATAGTTGTGTTGCCTAAGCCAGGCAAAGATGTTGAGGTCCCCTCTAGCTATAGACCAATCTCTCTGCTAAATGCAGACGTTAAGCTATGGGCTAAGGTCCTGGCCAATAGGCTATCCCCTTTACTCCCGGGGATCATATCCCCTGAACAATCAGGCTTTGTGGGGGGCAGGGAATGCAGAGACAGCACCTTCAGAGTTCTTCAAGCTCAGCAATTTGCTTTAAAACAAGGAAAGAAGCTTGTATTCTTCAGCACCGATGCCGAAAAGGCGTTTGATAGAGTGGCTTGGGATTACATGGAAGCCACATTGCATAAGTTTGGCCTCCCCCCCCCCCAATTTGTGGGGGCGGTGCTGTCTCTATATTCTAACCCCTCCGCAAAAGTGCAAGTGAACGGCATCTTGTCACCTCCATTTAAGATCTCGAACGGGACGCGCCAGGGTTGCCCGCTCTCGCCCACATTGTTTATTCTGTGCTTAGAAACATTTATACAATCCCTGAGGCAAGACCCTGGAATTCGGGGATCACAATAGGCAGGGTCTTACACACTGTTGCCGCGTTTGCAGATGACATGCTCATATTTTTTACTAATCTTGAAAAGGCATTTCCAGCTCTCTTACAACAATTGGAAGTGTATGGCGCCCTTTCCAATTTTAAGATCAATCTCTCTAAATGTACGGCAATGGGTATTAACATCTCCCACTCATCTGTCATGAAATTGGAAAGGGATTTCCCGTTTGAGTGGAATAATTCCCATATTAAGTATCTAGGAGTCAATGTAACTAAAGACCCTAGTTTGCTGTTCCATCAGAATTATTCGCCATTATACGACAGCATAAAACAACAATTAGCTGATATAAGGATTCCCTTCTTATCCTGGTTAGGGAGGAAAAATGTATTAAAGACCTACATTTTACCTAGAATATTATACATTCTTCAGACCTTGCCTATTCCCTTCCCTCAATCCTTCCTTGCGAGAATCCATAGTCTCTTTTCCTCATTTGTATGGGGAGGCTATAAGCCCAGGTTGGCATATAAGATCCTCACCAAACCCATATTTAGAGGAGGATTTGGTCTCCCTGATGTTGCAGCATATTATAGAGCTGTTCAGCTAAGACTATACTCTGAAATTTGCAATCCTATGAATACAAAACTCGGTTGCAAAGTAGCTAGGAATATATTGGGCCCCAGGGGTGTGGCGGCATTATGGGACCCTAAACTAGTGACGAACCGTACCATAGGTAAGGGGGGACTAAAGTTTCTGCAAGGGGTTATGGTCACCTGGTCAAAGATATCACCACTCTTGCGCAGCTCCCCATGCCTATCTCCGTACACTCCCACTTGCTATGTTCCGTATTTGGTAATTCAGGGATTCCAAGACGATTTGGGACTATGGAGGGCATTGGGTAGTGTTGCAATAGGGGATATCTTAGAAAAAAGGTCAATCCCTTCTATTTAAAGTTTGACAACGAGTTTTCCTCACATCCCATGGTCGCCCACTCAATATTTACAGTTTCTAAAAATCTGTACTCAATATCTGGCCTGCACCCCTAGAAAACTAGACCCTACTTGGTATGACGCGTGTTTACTCAAACAAGCGAACAGGAAAGGATCCATATCTAAGGTATACAATAAGTTGTTGGAAGAAGTAGGCCCTGACAAACCTTGGTTCATTTTCCAATGGGAAAAAAGACCTTAATACCACTGTGAGGCAGGGACATGCCTCATGGTTGTTAGGGGAGATATATGGCAGGATTTGCTGTGTCTTCCCTCAGAATCGCCAGGTCTGAAGAAAGACCAGGTGCAGTAATCACCTGGGGATAAAGGAATCCTCAGAGTGAGAGGGGGTGGGGACTTGCACACAGAAGGCTGGAGTGGCTCTGTGTGGTCTGAGCTGAGAGGGCTGAGAGACCTCTATCCCCAAGGAGACATTGTTGTGGGAGCAGCCAGGAGGCTGTGGGACATTGGCTGACAAAGCCGCATGGGTTCACAGGGTGTGGACTGTGACTTAGGCTACTTTCACACTTGCGTTCGTCGGTCCGCTCGTGAGCTCCGTTTGAAGGAGCTCACGAGCGGACCCGAACGCATCCGTCCAGCCCTGATGCAGTCTGAATGGAGCGGATACGCTCAGACTGCATCAGTCTGGCGGTGTTCAGCCTCCGCTCCGCTCGCCTCCGCACGGCCAGGCGGACAGCTGAACGCTGCTTGCAGCGTTCAGCTGTCCGCCTGGCCGTGTGGAGGCGAGCGGATCCGTTCAGACTTACAATGTAAGTCAATGGGAACGGATCCGCTTGAAGATGACACCATATGGCTCAATCTTCAAGCGGATCTGTCCCCCATTGACTTTACATTGAAAGTCTGAACGGATCCGCTCAGGCTACTTTCAGACTTAGAAATTTTTCTAAGTTATTAATGCAGACGGATCCGTACTGAACGGACCCTCCGTCTGCATTAATATGATCGGATCCGTTCAGAACGGATCCGATCAAGCGCAAGTGTGAAAGTAGCCTTAGGTGAGTCAGGAACGTCATGTTTAGTTAGAGCCCAGCCGGGCAGGTGTTTATTTTATATTTATGTTTGGTTTGCTGAGGCGCAATAAATGCACTGTTTGGACCTGAAACCTGGTGTCCTGAAGCCGTATCTGTGAGAATGACCCCGAAGAAGAGCTAAACCCCCACAATTGGTGTCGGATGCGGGCAGGTGTCCCTGCTGATAAGTAAAAGTTCTGGAAGCCTGCTAGTTTGCAGAGCAGAGACTGCTGGTGTTAAACTGGACGTTTTTTTTTCTGTGGTGCAAACAGTGCAGGACTTAAAGGGCCAGTAGTCGAGTAAAAGAGACTGATCAGTGGAAATGGTTGCAAAATGGTATAGCCCGTGGGAGAAATCCTGCGAGTTAGTGATCGGCGGAATCCCGCTGGGGGTCATTCTAGACTCCCGCCAGCAAGTGTCTCGGGTCCTGCCTGTAATTCTGGACTTTGTAACAAGGGGGCCAGAGACAAAAACTACGGTGTCACTGACCTTTGTGACGGACTATGGCTCTGTGCAATGGGAGCTGTTAAAATGTGAGACACTGGAAGTGGAATTTGTACTGGGCAAGGACTTTCCATTGTTTGGGCAGTTGTGGAGCGGAGTTCCTGATAAAAGGCAAGGATATGCCGTTGCCAATGGCAACCGTCGGGAAGAAAAGGAGGTGAAGAGCGGTGCGGTTCTCGGGAGTGCATATCTTCCCTGCCACTGTGCCCGGAGTCCTAGAGAGGAAGTGCGGAGGTGCGGTAAGGCTGTTGCTAGGAGCAACCACAACCTTGATGAGTCCGCGGGAGAGAATGTCACTGCTTTAGGCCTCATGCACACAACCGTTTTTTTTTTAAGGTCCGCAAAAACTGGGTCCGTAGGTCCGTGATCCGTGACCGTTTTTTCGTCTGTGGGTCTTCCTTGATTTTTGGAGGATCCACGGACATGAAAAATGAAAAAAAAATCTAAGTCAAGTTTGCCATTGAAATGATAAGAAAAAACGGACACGGATCACGGACACGGATCACGGACACGGATGACAATCTTGTGTGCATCCGTGTTTTTTCACGGACCCATTGACTTGAATGGGTCCGTGAACCGTTGGCCGAGAAAAAAATAGGACAGGTCATATTTTTTTCACGGCCAGGAAAACACGGATCACGGATGCGGCTGCCAAACGGTGCATTTTCCGATTTTTTCCACGGACCCATTGAAAGTCAATGGGTCCGCGAAAAAAAGGAAAACGGCACAACGGCCACGGATGCACACAACGGTCGTGTGCATGAGGCCTTACCAGAATGGTTGATTACAAAGGGTAAGACTGTTCCTGTTATTAACTATGTGGCAGACCCAGTGACAGTGAGCCAGCGGCAGGGGACACCTGCTGGGCCGGTAGGTGATAAGTCACACAGAGAAAAAACTGTGTCTGAACAGGCGGATAAGCCTGCTGTGATTGCTCCCTCGCAGAAACCTGCAGGGGAGAAGGTTTCTGTGTTTCCTCAGTTGCCCATGACCAAAGCTAGTTTTGGGATGACAAGGATCCGGGATCCCAGGCTAGCCCGGGTAAGAGGTAGCACAATATTGAAACCTGAGACTGGTAAAATAACAAAGGTGCTGGACAGTCGTACGGAGAAGGACTATCCGCTGATTTTAACTGAGCGTGAGACTCCAATGAGAACAGAGACTGATGAACTTGATGTTACAGATAAGCTTATGCATGAGGGAGTGTTGGGGTGTACTTTTCCCTTATGCTGGGAGTTGTGGAGTGATGGAGACACTTCTGCATAGAGTGCAAAAACTCCTGCAGAACTTGTACCTGTACCTTTAAGTGAGGATCTAAGGGAGCTGCACTTTGACCTGCATGGGAAAAGCATATTGACCATTGGAAACAAAGGTGCTGGTCAAATACAAAGTGATGGTGACAAAAGTGCGGAAATGCATAAGCAAAATGTGATGTCATATGAAATATGTGATAATAATGACATGCCTTTTCCTTTGCAGGCTGTGATTGGGGAAAAAGCTCCCCCTGTGGGTAAACATGTGTCTGATATAAAAGTGTTGATAAATGTGGAAGAAACACCGCTAGGAGACCCCATTGTAGACAACGTGGCGGGGCTAGAGGGTGTACCACACGGACCAGAGGTGGATGTTCAGGCTCCACAGGTTTCTATGATTAATAAAATGTCCCAGGTAGGGATTGACTCAGGGGTGCCCCTAGAGGCCAGGGTTAATAATGACACGAGCCGTATAAGTTGCCTATGTGCCGTGACAGTTAGCAACTCCAAGAGTGAGGCTACCATGTCAAGACCCAGCAAAACTAAAGTCGTTACTAGTAGAAACCAGGTGACAGTTATATCTGACGAGACGAGAGTTCAGTCGGGTGACAGCCTAGTGTCTGAAGCTCATATCCTGACAGTTGTAGATGACCTGACAGGACAGTACAGCTACAAACTTGATGTTTTCGCTCGCTCTGCACAGTCCCTAGATACACTAGAGACGGGGCAAGCGGTTCTCGCCGGAGCAACTGCAGGAATCTCCAGAGGAGTCACAGAAAGAGATGAATGAACTGAAGGAACTAGAGTCACTAATAGAAGCGGAAGTTCTCCAACTTCAAGAGGAACTTGCAGTTTCTGAGCAATCCAGACTTCATGCAGAGCAGGAAAGAGATGAGCTGGCTGAGGAGGTTCTAAACAGCGCCTCAGAAAAATCTGCTCTCTTGGAGGAGAAAAGGCATTTGGAAGCCAGGATGGCTCAACTTGATCAAGAGTTATGTGATCGCATGGTGGACCTGGACCACCAGAGACAAACTGTGTCTAGATTGGAGAAGAAACAAAAGAAGTTTGACCAGCTCTTGGTTGAAGAGAAATACATATCGGCTCGATATGCCGAAAAACGCGACCGAGCGGAGGCTGATGCTTGGGAGAAAGAGTCCAAGACCCTCTCCTTGGCTAGAGCCCTTGAAGAAGTGCTTGAGGAGTGAAATGAATTAGAGAGGCTGAACAAGCAACTCAGAGCAAAGATGGAAGCTCTCATGAGCTCAAAAGATGCCATGAGGTGGAGAAGCCTAAGTGTGCTCCTGCACAGCAGGTGGAAGAAAGTGAGAAACCAGAAGAGGAAGATCCTCTGGAAGGTGCCAAGAAGTCAGAGCCTGGTAAGAGTGGGTCTGGAGATGGTGGTGCCAGGGTACTGACCAAGGCAGAGAAGGTGGAAAAGGTATCAGCTGAACCAGTTGATGGAGCTGATGTCGATGCAGAGGCCAAGAGTCTCATGACAGTGTGTAACCAGGACCAGGTCGCAAAAGACATCCCCTCCACCTACAAGGCCTTCCAAGTAGCCAGCTGCCTGCTGGGGAAGAAATATGAGGAGACGGACGACCAGTATGCAGATCCGGGCAATTGCGATGGGCTGTCTCTCCTGACTCCTCCCCAAAAGGAGACCAGTGTCTTGGGGAAAACGCCAGAAGACAAGAAGTATGTTGAAGACCCCAGTGCCTCCAACCTTGATGCGAAAGGGAAGGAGGAATTAAGAAACCAAGGATATGATGCCATGTCCCTGAATGGGGAGAAGGCTAATAAAGTAAAGGCCAAAGAGACAGAGGCCAAGGAAGCTAAGGCCGAGCTCTTGAAATGGGAGAAAACTTTGGATGTCCCAGAGACCAAGGTTAGGGCGGAAAGAGCGACTGCTGAAGTGGGAAAAGCCACTGAGGACGCAGAAGACTCTGAAGCTGGCTCCAAAACACCTGCTGAGAATAATAGTAAAGGGGTCCAGAGGCGTGGAAAAGGAGCGAGACATAAGAAACCTGCTCTGCTGAAGGAGCCCTGCAAGGCAAACGAGAAAGGGTTGGGACACGACCATGACTGGGACCAGTTCAGTCAAGAGTTGCCGCAGTCCAAGAAAGGACGTGAGGGGCCTGTGCAGAAGCCAGGAAATATAAAAAGACAGTACCTGCTCATGAGATGGACAAGAAATACCCAGAGGCCTTGCCAGCTCTGTAGTAAACTCATGAGGGTGACAAACCAAGCTCTGTTGTCCTGGGTCTGGCAGAATAAGGGGAAGACTGTAGGCCAGATTAATGCCCGTTCACGTGCATCTGGATTTGATGCTAGTGTTCACCCCTACAGGCTTGAACAAAGGGGGGAGGTATGTGAGGGAGGGACATGCCTCATGGTTGTTAGGGGAGATATATGGCAGGATTTGCTGTGTCTTCCCTCAGAATCGCCAGGTCTGAAGAAAGACCAGGTGCAGTAATCACCTGGGGATAAAGGAATCCTCAGAGTGAGAGGGGTGGGGACTTGCACACAGAAGGCTGGAGTGGCTCTGTGTGGTCTGAGCTGAGAGGGCTGAGAGACCTCTATCCCCAAGGAGACATTGTTGTGGGAGCAGCCAGGAGGCTGTGGGACATTGGCTGACAAAGCCGCATGGGTTCACAGGGTGTGGACTGTGACTTAGGTGAGTCAGGAACGTCATGTTTAGTTAGAGCCCAGCCGGGCAGGTGTTTATTTTGTATTTATGTTTGGTTTGCTGAGGTGCAATAAATGCACTGTTTGGACCTGAAACCTGGTGTCCTGAAGCCGTATCTGTGAGAATGACCCCGAAGAAGAGCTAAACCCCCACACCACATTCGATGAGAGTACGGTAGATAGGATTCTTTGTCATTCTCACGGATATTCTCGGTGCATTAGGATCCAAGAAAATGCATACAAGTTGGTAACTAGGTGGTACAACATGCCAGCAAAATTGCATGCCATGGACCCCTCACATCCAGAGCAGTGCTGGAGGTGCAAAGGGCCTACGGGCACTTTGTTCCACATTTGGTGGTCCTGCCCTTTGATACAACCATACTGGGATATGATTTCCAAAAATATATTAGAAATTGTCCCTTCCTCGTCCCCGTTGACCCCCTTAGTGGTCCTGTTGAACCTCCCCAATGAAAAATTAATTCTCACCAAACATTCTCTATTATCCTCCCTCGTAGCTGCGGCAAAACTCCTGGTTCCAGTTCATTGGCTTACCAATAAAATCCCGGTGATCACAGACTGGATTAACAAAGTTCAGGAGATTCGCTTGTTGGAGGAGATGTCTAGTTGGGAATCTTTGTCCCACGATAAACATCTGCAGATGTGGGCTCCATGGCTGCAATGAAAGGCTAATAGTCAAAATGCCTTAGCACTCATGGCAGTAACTAGCCCTGCTAGCAGTGATTAGTGATTGTTGTACTTCCGAGTATTATGGCATTCGTTACTTGTATGATTATAACCTGTCATTCATGCTGGGATGTGGATGGGGAGCTCGCCTGATTCCTAATCACAAAATGTGACTTCGGTCAATGTTGCCTTGACAGTTCTGCTTCAACCTTACACTCATCTGTATCTCAACTTATGTACTGGTGTTAAGTCAATATGCATATATGACCTGCCTGCCATCATGTACCCTTTTCACGTCGTGTAGTCTTCTTCCTTCCATACTTCTAATATGTAAGTGCTGGCCCATGGCTGTACTATTTACGTTTCTGTTAACGTTTTTTACAGTATGACATGCACCTTATCTTTACTTTGTATATTGAAGATAATCTTAAATAAAGATTTGTTAAAAAAAAATATATGGCAGTTAACAGGAACAGTGAAGTTCAAGAAAAGGTCTGGAAGACCAAAATAAATCTCAGAGACAGCTGCTCATAGGATTGCTAGAAAGGCAATTCAGAACCCCCACTTCATTGCAAAAGACCTTCAGGAAGACCTAGCAGAATCTGGAGTTGTGGTACTTTGCTCTACTGTTCAGCGACACCTGCACAAATATGGCATTCATGGAAAAGTCATCAGAAGAGAACCTCTCCTGCGTCCTCACTATAAAATTCAGCGTCAGAAGTTTGCAAAAGAACATTTAAACAAGCCTGATGCATTTTGGAAAAAAAGTCCTGTGGACTGAAGAGGTTGAAATACAACTCTTTGGCCACAATGAGAAAAGATATGTTTAGAGATAAAAGGGCACAGGATTTCATGAAAAGAACACCTCTCTAACCATTAAGCATGGGAGTGGATCAATCATGCTTTGGGATTGTGTTGCAAAATGGAAGAATGGATTCAATGAAATTTCAGAAAATTATGGAAGCAAACATAACACCTGTAAAAAAGCTGAAGTCGAAAAGAGGATGGCTTCTACGAATGGATAATGATCCTAAACACACCTCAAAATCCACAATAGACTACCTAAAAAAGGCGCAAGCTGAAGGTTTTAATATGGCCCTCACAGTCCCCTGATCTAAACATCATTAAAATTCTGTGGATAGACCTCAAAAGAGAAGTGTGTGCAAGACGGCCCAGGAATCTAACAGAACTGGAAGACTTTTGCAAGGAAGAATGGATGAAAATCCCTCAAACTAGAATTGAAAGACTCTTGGCTGGCTACAAAAACCATTTACAAGCAGTGATACTTGCCAAAGTGAGTGCAACTACGAAGGTACTAACCTTGCAGAGTGTCCAAAGTTTTGTTTTGGCCTTTTTTCCTTTTTTTTGTTGAAAATGTTAAAGATAGACAGGGATTACTACTACTATGCCTATAAGCTATTGGGAAAAGATGACACTGTAATATACTTTGGAAATGTGCTTATTTTATTGTAGTATGATTATTTATTTTAAAGCGCCATTAATTCCATGGCACTGTACATCAAGAGTGGGTTACACATACATACTGTAATACAAATATACGATAAGCATGAAACTATTTACAGACTGGTACAGATGGAGAAAACCCTACCAGCAAGAACTTACAGTGTAGAAGATTTCTGCATTTGTACTACTACTACTCCAATCGTGTATTTGGTAGCAAGAGACTTTATTTATTGCAATCAAGTGGGCCTCGTTTTTGACTCCACTATCCACCAGTCCCTACATTTGCCCTCCTGCCTTGCACCTATCTAACTTACATCAAGGGCACACCACCTAACACCGGGCAAAAGGTCAATGGGGTGGCCCAAGGGAAGAGAAAATGTGCCCTCTATTCACTGCAGGACCTCAGGGAGCATTGGAATGAGGACAGCTATTGCAAACCACTATTATTCCTATGAGTGCCTCAACTACCACTCCCTTCCTCCCTACTCTTCTCTCTGTGGGTTGCATCACGTGCAGTTTTCAATTTAAAAACAAGACATCAAATTAGATATATAAGGCTATGATGTCACAACCTACAAGAAACATTCAAACTCCTAATTCTTTTTAGATCCAGTATGAGCTTTGGCTAAAAACTGAAATGCAAGATAAAAAAGGATGAGTTACAATTGCGACTTTTTAGACTTTGACTTTACCACCATAGCACTATTACAAAAAGTGGGTGAAGTATGCGCATGAAGCAAAGTACAGGTGGGATCTCTATGGTCATACTCATTAACAACATGTGCTGATAAACCAGAAAGCGACACCAGCTACCTTGCTGGCATAAATTAATTTTTCTGTCGCATTGACTTCCCGATGATAGATGAGAATTATTATTATTATTATTATTATTATTATTATTAATAGGGATGAGCGAATTTCATATTTTGAAGTTCATGTGGGGGTTCATGTTGTAGTATTTACTGAATTGCGTTATGGATTCCGTTACCACGGACCATAACACAATTCCATGACAGAATGCATAACAGAATGCCTTTAGAGGCATTCCATTATTCATTCCGTCATAATAGAAGTCTATGGTCTGCATAACAGATCTGTCCGGTTCACAATTTCAAGATACCTGAAGGTGCCTTGTTCATCTGTACAAAACAATTATATGCAAGTACAAACAAGATGGGAAAGTCCAGCCATCATAAAACTCAGAAAGGAGACGGGTTCTGTGTCCCAGAGATGAACTTGCTTTGGCCCAACATGTGCATATCAACCCAAGAACAAAAGCAAAAGACCTTGTGAAAATGATGGCAGAAGCTGGTAAGATTGTGTCTACAGTGAAAAGAGTACTGCATCAACATGGGCTGAAATGCCACTTTGCCAGGAAGAAGCCATTACTGCAAAAGAAACATAAAAAAATCCAGATTAATGTTTGCAAATGCACACAGGAACAAAGACCTACATTTTTGGAGACATGTCCTGTGGTCTGACGAAACTACAATTTAACTTTTGACCATAATGACCATCGTTACATTTGGAGGAAAAAGGGAGAAGCTTGGAAGCCTAAGAACACAATCCCAACTGTGAAACACGGGGCTGGCAGCATCATGTTATGGGGTGGTTTTGCTACAGGAGGGACTGGTGCACTTCACAAAATAGATGGCACCATGAGGAAAGAAGATTATGTGGAAACACTGAAGCAACATCTCAAGACATCAGCCAGGAAGTTGAAGCTTGGACGGAAATGGGTCTTCCAAATGGACAATGGCCTGAAGAATACTGCCAAACTGGTTACAAAGTGGCTTATGGATAACAAAGTCAATGTTTTGGAGTGGCCATCACAAAGTTCTGATCTCAACCCTATTGAAAATTTATCGGCAAAGCTGAAAAGTTACACCAGTTTTGTCAGGAGGAATGGGCCCAAATTCCGACAAACTAATGTGAGAAGCTTGTGGAAGTATATCCAAAATGTTTGACCCAAGTCATACAGTTTAAGGGCAATGGTACCAAATATTAATGAAATGTATGTAAACTTTTGACTTTGCATAAAGTAATGAAAATGCCTTAAAACATTCTCTCTCTCTCTCTCTCTCTCTCATTATTCTGGCATTTGGCAAATAATAATAATTATGGTGATCCTAATTGACCAAACACAGGAAAGGTTTATTCTGATTTCATGTCAGATATTGAGAAAAACATGCATACTGTATGTGTCTTTTTATATAGTGTATGTAAACTTCTGGTTTCAACTGTACCTATCTTAATACATTCCCCACATTGTGCCTTTAAACTCTCACATGGGAATTTTGGTTAAGGGCAATGGTACCAAATATTAATGAAATGTATGTAAACTTTTGACTTTGCATAAAGTAATGAAAATGCCTTAAAACATTCTCTCTCTCTCTCTCTCTCTCTCTCTCTCTCTCTCTCTCTCTCATTATTCTGGCATTTGGCAAATAATAATAATTATGGTGATCCTAATTGACCAAACACAGGAAAGGTTTATTCTGATTTCATGTCAGATATTGAGAAAAACATGCATACTGTATGTGTCTTTTTATATAGTGTATGTAAACTTCTGGTTTCAACTGTACCTATCTTAATACATTCCCCACATTGTGCCTTTAAACTCTCACATGGGAATTTTGGTTAAGGGCAATGGTACCAAATATTAATGAAATGTATGTAAACTTTTGACTTTGCATAAAGTAATGAAAATGCCTTAAAACATTCTCTCTCTCTCTCTCTCTCTCTCTCTCTCTCTCTCTCATTATTCTGGCATTTGGCAAATAATAATAATTATGGTGATCCTAATTGACCAAACACAGGAAAGGTTTATTCTGATTTCATGTCAGATATTGAGAAAAACATGCATACTGTATGTGTCTTTTTATATAGTGTATGTAAACTTCGGGTTTCAACTGTACTTATCTTAATACATTCCCCACATTGTGTCTTTAAACTCTCACATGGGAATTTTGGTTAATGGAAAAAGAGAGTCATTGTGAACACCCTAGTATAAGGAAAGAAATATTATCAAAGTCGTTCACCAATTAAAACACACAGAAAAAAGCCTACACCAAAATTAATTCTTTGCAGTCTTGACAGAAAATGCTTGGAAGATTTGCTTTTTGATGTTTCTTTGGACTAATTTTAAGCAGAGACTTTGATAAATGACAATTTCATATCCTTTCAGTCTTATGTTAGGTCTGTTCTTGTGTTAACTGAAAATATATCTGATTGAGTTTACAGTAGAATATAGAAGAAAAAAAAAGGAATTAAGATGCCAGAAGCTGAACACATTAAACAGGACGTCTTAAGAGGAAACAGAGAGAACGACTATGATAGCACGTATCACACCATTTGTATTTCGTTAAAATAAAAGAACACCTGTAACTTTACATCCTTGAGCTCTTGCTTTTGATGAAGATGTTTTAAATTCCATTTGATGTTTCTTAATTGCGATTATTGTATGGACTGCTGGATGACATCCAATATGACCTCCGTTACAGATCTCACAAGTCACCATACTTTTCCAAAACTGGGGTCATACTCTACATGCTCATACAATACTGAAATGTGGGTTTCAACAGAAGAGATTCTATATTTAAAAACAAACAACAACACAACTAGCCTTAGAGGAATTGAGTGGGAATACCTAACTTTTAACTGATACCTCCACTAATATAATATCTCCCGCCCCCCCCCCCCCCCCAACACACACACGCGCACATTATCACACAACAGAAGGCACTACAACATTTAATACCTGCCTTTATTGCTAAAGCCTAAAGAGGTTGTCTGGGAATACCTAACTTTTAACTGATGCCTACAGCCAGCCGCCACTGTTTAAGATTCATACTTACCTGCTCCTGGCACTGAGTCCTGCATGCTGCCTCCTGTGTATCCATCTTCTGGTCAGCAGCTTGTTTACTTTCTCTTTGGCTGCTGCTATGCTACATCCAACTATTGGCTTCAGCAGTTACATGTCCACAAGAGACATGTCAATGCTGAAGCCAGTGGTTGGCTGCAGTGGAGCAAGTGACTATGCCCAGGAGGAAATAAACAAGCAACGGACTGGAAGATGGACATGCAGGAGACAGCATGCAGGGCTAGAGTCGCGAGGCCCACTGGAGTGGGCATTGTCTTTGACTCTACCAGCCCCTACATTTGCCCTCCTGCCTTGCACTCATCTAGCTTACATCAAGGGCTCCCCACCTAAGTCTTTCAACAGTGGAGGCAAGCTGCAGGCATCAGTTGATAGTTAGCTATTCCCAGACAACCACTTTGAGCTTCAGCAAAACAGTTATGTATTAAATGTTGTAGTGCCTTCTGCAGTGCGATAATGGGGCAGTCTAACATTGTCTTCATTTGGATGCAAATACTTTTCTGTTTAACCCCTTAAGGACATAGGACGTACCGGTACGTCCTGACTTAAAAATGTAATTCCGGCGCCGCGGGGGTTAATCGGAACGGGATTTCGGCTGAAATCATTCAGCCGGCATCCCGTAACAACGCAGGGGGGGGGTCATTGGACCCCCCCCGTATCGGCGATCGCAGAAAACCGCAGGTCAATTCAGACCTGCGGTTTTCTGCGTTTCCGGTCCATTCGGGTGTCCTGTGACCCGATGAACCGGAAAAAGACTGCGATCGGTGGCGTAATTTTACACCACCAATCACAGTCCGAGGATTTGAGGAGGCGGTGCTGGCCCTGGTGCTGAACACTGCTGTCCAGGGTGCTGATTGGTGCAGGGGAGAGAGGCGCGAGATTCAAACTTCCTGCGCTCCTCTCTCCCCTCCTCTTCCTGTCCAGCACCCTGACCGTGCAGCATCGTCCAGCACCAGCTCCTGTGTCCCCCTAATCAGCATCCATCACCCTCCTGCACCCATCGCCACCCAGGTAGGTTAGGGTCAGTGAGGGAGAGGCACCGTTAGGCAGGGAAAGAAGGGAAAAGTAAGTTAGGAAAAAACTTTTATTCCAAACTTCCAAACTTCCATCTATCCATCTAACCCTAAACCCGACCCCCCCTGCCACTTGCCCCCCCCCCACCAGCCCCCCTACCCCCCACCAGCCCCCACCAGCCCCCCCTCACCACCACTTTTTTTTTCTGCGTGCGTTGACTGGCCGGCACTTTTTAGCGTCCGTCCACTGTTAGCGCATCGCCCGCCCCACCGCTGATCAGCGTTGTACCGCTGATTAGCAAGTTTTAACTTTTTTTTTTCCTAACACTTGCCCTTTTTTTCTTGCCTTTTTTAGTACGCGAACACCCGTTGCCCCCACACACACGCACATATAATAAAGTTTTCCACACACGCACACCTACACGCACACACACCCATGGCCCGCCGGGTGTTCTCGGCCGAGGAGGCATACGCCCAAATTGCCTCCGACTCCGAGAGCCCCAGTGAGGATGAGGATGACCCCACATTCCTTTTATCATCCGCATCCTCCTCATCATCATCGGATGACGATGAGCCACCAAGGCGGAGCCAGGGGCCGCACATGCTAGGGATCCTGTGGCCCACCCTAGTACGAGCCGCCCTGGGGTTCGTACTGGTTTCCCGGCCCACCAAATAAGTCCACCGGAGCCCCCTGCCGATGAACTTAGCTGGTGTCCCCCAGTGGACTTTGAGCCTGAGATTCCGGATTTCGCTGGCAATCCTGGAATCCAGATTCCCACAGTGGGGTTTACTGAAATAGACTTTTTTAGTTTTTTTTTCAGTAACCCACTGGTGAATTTGATGGTGGAGCAGACGAATCTGTACGCCCAACAGTTTGTCGCTCAAAACCCAGGCTCAGTTTTGGCTAGACCCGGTGGCTGGACGCCGGTCAGTGCAGCCGAAATGAGGACATTTTGAGGCCTCAAGCTGCATATGGGTCTAGTCCAAAAACCCAGTGTCAGGCAATACTGGAGTGGGGACGTCCTGTACCAGACCCCACTGTACAGTATGGTCATGACACGTCACCGGTTTGAGGCCATCCGGAAATGTCTGCATTATTCCGATAATGCAGCATGTCCACCCCGAGGTGATCCTGCCTATGACCGGCTGTATAAGATACGGCCGGTCATCGATCACTTTGGGGCCACATTTCAGCAGGCCTACGTACCTGGAAGGGAGGTCGCGGTTGATGAGTCGCTCGTTGCGTTCAAGGGGAGACTCAGTTTCCGCCAATATATTCCCACAAAGCGGGCGAGGTATGGCGTGAAGCTATACAAAATTTGTGAGAGTACCTCAGGGTACACTTACAAATTTCGTGTGTACGAGGGGCGAGATTCCCGTATTCAACCCCCAGAATGTCCCCCCACTCTGGGTGTTAGCGGGAAACTCGTGTGGGACCTTATGTACCCACTGCTGGATAGTGGTTACCACTTGTACGTGGATAACTTTTATACCAGCATTCCCTTGTTCAGGTCCCTTGCCGCCAGATCCACGTTCGCTTGTGGGACCGTGCGGAAAAATCAACGCGGCCTCCCTGCCTACCCCCTCCAGGTACCTATCCCCAGGGGTGAGACCCGTGCACTTACCAGTGGAAACCTGTTGCTGGTCAGGTATAAGGACAAGAGGGATGTCCTTATGCTGTCCACAATCCACGGTAACAGCACCACCCCAGTCCCTGTGCGAGGTACCGCGGCAACGGTCCTCAAGCCCGATTGTATCGTCGACTACAATCGGTATATGGGAGGAGTTGATCTCTCTGATCAAGTCCTCACGCCATATAACGCCATGCGCAAAACCCGGGCATGGTACAAAAAAGTTGCGGTCTACTTGGTGCAGGTTGCCATGTACAACTCTTTTGTACTATCCCGAAGCGCTGGCAGCACAGGGACATTCCTCCAATTCTATGAGGCAGTCCTCAAGGACCTGATCTTTTCGGACCGGGAAAGAGCAGGCCGGAGTACCTCGGGAACTGGAGGAGCCCGGATCGTCCCTGGCCAACACTTTCCAGGTGTGGTCCCCCATACTGGAAAGAAGGGACGAACCCAAAAAAAGTGCAGAGTGTGTCACAAGAGGGGGATACGGAAGGACACCACTACTCAATGTGACACGTGCCCCGATCATCCGGGCCTCTGCATTATCGATTGCTTCAGGGAGTATCACACTTCCATGGAGTACTAAATTTTTATAATCCCCAACAGTTCACTAGAGAACATAAAACACTATGGCTCTCAGACTTTGGAGACACGAAAACAATTTTTCTTTCCCCAAAAAATATTAGTTTTAGTGCAGGCATCCTCAAACTGCGGCCCTCCAGATGTTGTAAAACTATAACTCCCAGCATGCCCAGACAACCTACAGCCATCATCAGGGCATGGTGGGAATTGTAGTTTTACAACATCTGGAGGGCCGCAGTTTTAGGATGCCTGCTTAGTGTCTCTAAAGTCTGAGAGCCATACATATTGGGCATCGTCGCGTGCGTAAAAGTCGTCGCTATAAAAATAACTTTTTACCAAATGCCTCGGATGAACGGTGTTAAAAATATAAAATAAAAACGGTGCCAAAACACCTATTTTTGGGCAAAATTTTAATTTAAATCCATTTTGCCGGTAATAAAGCAAGGGTTAACAGCCAAACAAAACTAAACATCTATTGCCCCAATTCTGTAGTTTGCAGAAACACCCCATATGTGGTCGTAAATGGCTATATAGCCGCACGGCAGGGCATAGAACGAAGGGAACTCCATACGGTTTCTGGAAGGCAGATTTTGATGGACAGTTTTTTTTTTTACACCATGTCCCATTAGAAGCCCCCCCTGATGTAGCCTAGACTAGAAACTCCAAAAAAGTGACCCCATCTAAGAAACTACACCCCTCAAGATATTCAAAAGTTACTTTACAAACTATGTTAACCCTTTAGGTGTTCCACAAAACTAAATAGCGAATGTAGAAACAATTTTAGAATTTAATTTTTTTGTTACATTGCCTCAAAAAAGAGTAATATAGAGCAACCAAAAATCTAATTTACCCCAAAAATAGTCCCAAAACAACAACCACCTTATCTCATAGTTTCTTAGATGGGGTCACTTTTATGGAGTTTCTACTCTAGGGGTGCATCAGGGGGCTTGAAAGGGTACATGGTGTAAATAAACCAGTCCAGCAAAATCTGCCTTCCAAAAACCATATGACGTTCCCCTTCTTCTATGTCCTGCCGTTTAGCCAAATAGTAGTTTACCACCACATATGGGGTGTTTCTGCAAACTACAGAATCAGGGCAACCCATTTTGAGTGTTGTTTGGCAGTTAACCCTTGTTTTACTCCTGGAAAAAACTGATTATATTGGAAAATTTTCCAAAAAATAGAAATTTCAAAATTGTTTCTCCATCTGCCATTAACTCTTGTGGAACACCTAAAGGGTTAACAAAGTTTGTAAACCCAGTTTTGAATACCTTGAGGGGTGTACTTTCTTAGATGGAGTCACTTTTTTGAAATTTCTATTCTAGGGGTGCAACAGGGGGCTTCAAATGGGACATGGTATAAACAAAACCAGTCCTGCAAAATCTGCCTTCCAAAACCCATATGGTGTTCCCCTCCTTCTATGTGCTACCGTTCGGCCAAACAGTAGTTTACGACCACATATGGGGTGTTTTTGCAAACTACAGAATCAGGGCAACCCATTTTGAGTGTTGTTTGACAGTTAACCCTTGTTTTACTCCTGGAAAAAATTGATTATATTGGAAAATTTTCCAAAAAATAGAAATTTCAAAATTGTTTCTCCATCTGCCATTAACTCTTGTGGAAGACCTAAAGGGTTAATAAAGTTTGAAAAAACAGTTTTGAATACCTTGAGGGGTGTAGTTTCTAGAATGGGAGGTTTCTATTATCTAAGCCTCACAATATGACTTCAAACCTGAACTGGTCCATAAAAAGTGGGATTTTGAAGATTTCTCAAAAATTTCAAAATTTGCTTCTAAACTTCTAAGCCTTGTAACATCCCCAAAAAATAAAATATCATTCCCAAAATGCTACAAACATGAAGTAGACATATGGGGAATGTAAAGTCATCACAATTTTTGGGGGTATTACTATGTATTACAGAAGTAGAGAAACTGAAACTTTGAAATTTGCTAATTTTTCAAAATTTTGGGTAAAAAATGTATTTTTTTATGCAAAAAAATTAACTTTTTTGACCCAATTTTAGCAGTGTCATGAAGTACAATATGTGACGAAAAAACAATCTCAGAACGGCCTGGGTAAGTCAAAGCATTTTAAAGTTATGAGCACTTAAAGTGACACTGGTCAGATTTGCAAAAAATGGCCTGGTCCTTAAGGTGAAAATGAGCCTGGTCCTTAAGGGGTTAAAGAACTGCTTAAAGGGGCTATGCAATGATTGATGTATAATATGAAAATCAGAGATCATATAGTAGATGACAATCTTTTTTCTAACAAAGCTAGAACCAGCCCTGTACCGCACATGGCTCCAGAGATCTCCCCATTCATTGCTCCAATTGCTCTGCTGGATTATATTCATGTCTATTACTTGCCACTCTCTGGACTTCTCCTGATGCCTGCACTGCACTAAGTCCTGGCAAGCGCACAGATTTAGCATGGGACATAGAGTCTACTATGACCTGACACTGCGTGACGTCGAGTCACAGTGTAACGCATGCCTAGACAAAATGCTGCAAGATGAGCAGAAGTGCCCGTAGGAGGAGAAGAGAGGTATTTATTCTGAGGTCTTCGTTAAGGGGATGGATTGAGAGGGCCCTTTCAAAATTTGGTGTGCGGCCTAGTCAGTTTTAGTTACGCCACTGCTGAGCACGTTTGACTAACTCAGGGAGGCAGACAAAAAATAAGGAAAAGAACAAACAGCAGGTGGCGCTATACAGATACATTTTATTGAATAGCTCACTGGCTATACTACATTTTTAATTATATGCAATTAGTAAAGTATTCAGATCCAGGTGCTAGTTTGAAAAATGTAGAATATGTTTTATGACACAACGCCTTTAATTAATAATTACAACCAAAAACTCCTGTTTCTGATGCCTGTTTACTTTCACACTTTAGTCAGTAAATCCAAGAGTGGAACCTACACAGAAAGGTAGAATGGAAGGATCTGCAGTTATTCTATGTGTAGGTTTTACCTCTAGTTGGCTTACAAATACTGACATGTGAAAGAGGCCTTAGGGTCACTACATACAAATTTGTTCTAGCGTTTTTACACTAATAAAGGTATGCCATAAAAACTGAGTTTTTTCCTATACTGTATGCAGCTTTTATGGTGCTTGTGCTAGTGGAATTGTGATCACTTATTTTTTTTTTTCTGGCGTTTTATTCTCTACGAGAATAGATGTCAAAATGCAAGACAAAAAAAAGCTAAAGTTTCAATAGTCAATGCCAGAAACCCCCAAAACACCACCTAATTAACAAAAAATTAGCAAAAAAAAAAAAAGAAACGCTGTCCTGCATTTCAAATTGACTATTAATGCATAATAAATAAATAAGGGGGCTGCTACATGTGGTGTTTGTTTTCACATAGACTTTAAACTAACACCTGGAACTGCTGTTTTTACTGCAAAAAACGCACCAGCATTAAAAAGAGAAAAGTGCACAAAAAGGCCACTATAATCCAATATGTGAACTGATATGGTCTTAGGGCTGCATTACACCAACAGATTATCTGACAGATTTTCTAACCAATCATTGGTCAAAAGGCTGATCACACACACAGATCTTTGGTCTGATTGGACAAAAATTGGTCAGATAATCTGATGGTGTAATATAGCCCTTAATTTTGCTTGCCTATCTAGGTTTTAGCTCTTTCTCTCTGACCACTCTTTTACCTCAGTAGGTTTAGTTCCCTGCACTTAGTCAAGTTAGGGATTGTCACCAAATTGTGGGCCACCATTTAGTATGGATCATGCAAGTAGATAGGGACAGTTAGGTGGGTAGAGTACACAGCAGCTCAAAGAGATTTCACAGAAAGATTCATGGAGATGGCGAGTTGACTGCATGCTTTGTTTTCCAGGTATAGTTACATCTGCAAAAATATACTAATTTACACCTTTTTAGTCTTTTTGTTCAGACCTTCAATACATTTACCTGTATATAATAAAAAATTAAGAATTTTAATTAAAATGTAATATTTACTGGATCTTGTTTCTATGCATTTGTATAACTGAAGAAGCAGGAGTGGAAAAGAAAGGACGAGAGTACTGGAGCCAATATCTATGAGGCCTAGAGGAGTACATAGATAGGTGAGCAATACTAAACTAGATTATCATTTTAGTTGAGGTGTGCATGTTTTGTGCAGCTTTTACATCGTGTAATCCCTACCCATTAGCTGTTCATTTACAATAGATTATTGTGTAAAGTTTATTTATTTTCCATTAAAGGGTTTGTACACGAATACAAAAAATAGCTAGCCAGAAACATCACAATATCTGTCCTCAGATTTTGTCTGGTACCATAGCCCAGCTCCATTAAAGTGAATAGGACTGATCTGCAATATCACACCACTCTGTAACCTTTTTCATGGTCATATGCACATTGTGCTACAGTTTCTCAGTTTGTACACATGGATTTTAATTGACTATGTGAAAGAATAAAGAATTGTTTTTTAAGGATAAGGAGCTGGACATTTTTTTGCTATTCCTGGACTGACCGTCTAATATACCTCCAGCCACATAATCACTTGTTCTTTTCTGTCAGGTTTGCGAAACGTCCTGGCCGATGTTCGTCCATCTGTCACCGTGTGGAGTGGGGGAAACCCCCCACCGTGCGGTGTCAAAAGGGTAAAAGGGGATCAGCCTGGCCTAAAGGAGAAATAAAGGAGCAGGTCATCTCCTACAGCATCCCTAATCCTTTCCCTGACTCCTCAGCATATGAGCGGACCCCGATGGTAGGACGGCTCATAATCAGGATTCCTAGAGACCCTAAGTCGCCCTGGTAATCCTTCACCAAGGAGCAGGGAAGAGACGACCTGTTCATCCCAGTCATAGAGAAACAGGAGTCTCTATCTGAGGCCAGGCTGCAAGGAGAGGGGAACACATACAGCATATGGAGATGGCAGGTAAGCGAAACCAATAACACACTTACCTGCCACAGACACACTGACTGGAACCCGTGCACTAGTGCTGCTGTCCACACCAACATTAAAGGACACAGCACACACCACAAACCACACAGTAACCCAAGACAGCCATAGCTGCAATAAACATGAGACAGGGGAATGTCTAGCAAACATGCTGGACAGCAAACTAGACATACAAACACCACCAGACATGTAACACCAAACTAGACATACAAACACCCTGAACATAACCCACTGAATACAAATAGGGACAGGAAGGGAAGGAGACACCGGGATGACATTGCTGGCCCTCACACTGGAAGATGGAACATCCAGACAAGGAGCATAACTCCAGCACACACCAAGGCTGGAGTACAACTGACTTCTGGCCAAAGGCCATAGGTAAAAGAAGCACCGAGTGACCACACCCAATCAGGGGGTTAACCCTTACAGCACCAGTCAGGGGAAGGATACAACTTAAAGGGGAAGTGCACACACCAGCCACCACGGTTCCACCGGCAACAGCATGCATGGCAACCATGTCACGGCGCACACAGCCAAAGCCGAGACACTGCCACCACATGCCATAACAGCAACATGTTGCCACCGGCAACCGCAAGCATGCCTCAAGTGTCACGGTGCACACAGCAAAGGCCGTGACACTATCACTACTGGTGACACATTCCTTTTAAGCAATAAACACCAAATAAGCAGTAATGAATGGTTGTAATCAGTTAATGTGATACCCCGTAGCTTGTACAGCTCTGTGGTACTCAGCCACACAGTGGTCACATCCCAACTGCAGCACAACTGCACCATGTGGTCATACAGATATCCGTGTGCATTAGCCCTAAAACATACATAAAACGCACAAAAACACAATTAATACCGCGTTTCCCCGAAAATAAGACATCCCCCGAAAATAAGACCTACCTCTAGTTTTGCCTATCGCTGTAATATAAGGCATCCCCCCGAAAATAAGGCCTCCCCTATTATAAAGCATCCCCCGAAAATAAGGCCTCCCCGATATAAAGCATCTGCCGAACATAATGCCTCCCCGATTATAAAGCAAGCCACCCCAGAATGTAAGGACCCCGCAGCTACGGTACCGTAAGGCGCCGCCACGCAGCTCACTGATTGGCCGCAGCGCAGGCGGTGCAAGGTCTCTTTAAATCAGAGAGCCCGCGCCGCCACCAGGACAAGCTGCCGCCTTCTTCCGCCCACTGCTCGCTCTGCCCTCATGGAGTCTCACAACTTGGCTGGCACCGACACACAGGGGACGGGGTGACAGGTGAGGGGGGAATATCTGATGGAAGGTGGGGGATGTCTGGTGAAGATGGGGGGGGAGACTAAAAACGGTAATTAAAATGACACAGGGTGATCAGAGGGGGGAATCAAAATGACACAGGGTGATCTGGGTGGGGAGGGGGATCATTTAAAATGACACAGGGGGATCAGAGGGGGGAATCAAAATGACACAGGAGGATAAGAAAGGGGTACTAAAATGGTAATCCCCCCTCAGATTCTCCTGTGTTATTTTAATTCCCCCCTCTGATCCCCCTGTGTCATGGAAAAATAAGACATCCCTGAAAATAAGACCTAGCGCATCTTTGGGAGCAAAAATTAATATAAGACACTGTCTTATTTTCGGGGAAACAGGGTAGTGCAGATTTATGTGTGGGTTTTTTATGTGGTTTTGATGCAGATTTCTTGCATATTTTCTGCACCCAAACCTGCACCATGCGCAGGTACCCTTACAGGGAAAATTGGAAAAAATGGCAGAAAAGATATCTATGGGGATAATATGTGAATTTAACTGTCGTGGGGACTTGCTCTGGTAGACAGGATTAGTAGATGCAGTATAGAGGCAAATACAAGTTCTTTGGATCAAAGAGCTCAGTATTTTATTCAAACTTTAGGCAAGTGACAAAACAAGCAGTCATATTCAGACAAAAAGTAACCTTGTTGTGTTGGTGGTAATTCCTACCATGCTGCAATTCTGCCTCAAAGAGTCCTTGCTGATAGCAGCACCAACCTGTATTAATGCCAAACAGGTAGCAAGCCTTCATCCAGACACAAGGCTCCAAGATCCCAACACAGAAACATGGCTTCTGAGCCCAGCTGCCTATTTAAGGACAGCCAGGTACTGCCAAAACACAGACCGGCATTTAAAATCTGGTCCGGTATTTGACCTCACCTGGCTGTAAATCAGCCCAGCAGCACATGCTGGGAGGAGAATACGTGTTTTCCCAGACCAAACCTGTCACTGTGTCACACTGTGCAGAAAGAGTAAAGTATTTTTGCATGTTTTGTTGGTTGATTAGGCATTTGTGATAAATTTATGAACTGTTTGTGCCCTTTTTAGTTTACACTAACTAAGGGAAGGACATCTATTTGTGGGCAGAGCTACATTTTTTGCTAGATTTATCAGTGTACTCCGATCCCCCTGTGGAATACAAGCTGACTGAACCTTGGTAATAAATAAGGCTGGGTTCACATCACCATTTAGCTTTCTGTTCTTCTGATCCGTCAGAAAAGCAGAATAAAAAAATGGATCCATTATTTTGAGCATCAGTGTGTGTCACTTTCATCAGAGATCAGTTATTTTTATCAAAAAGTGACACACTGATGCAAACTGATCAAAACTGATGCTCAACCGATCCCTTTTTTTATTCTGTTCTTCTGATGGATCAGAAGAATGGAAAGTTAAGTAGTGATAAATTGAGTAGATAAATTGATATACCGTGGATCATAATTTTATATATATATATATATATATATATATATACAGTACAGACCAAATGTTTGGACGCACCTTCTCATTCAAAGAGTTTTCTTTATTTTCATGACTATGAAAATTGTAGAGTCACACTGAAGGCATCAAAACTATTAATTAACACATGTGGAATTATATACATAACAAAAACGTGTGAAACAACTGAAAATATGTCATATTCTAGGTTCTTCAAAGTAGCCACCTTTTGCTTTGATTACTGCTTTGCACACTCTTGGCATTCTCTTGATGTGCTTCAAGAGGTAGTCACTTGAAATGGTCTTCCAACAGTCTTGAAGGAGTTCCCAGAGATGCTTAGCACTTCTTGGCCCTTTTGCCTTCACTCTGTGGTCCAGCTCACCCCAAACCATCTCGATTGGGTTCAGGTCCGGTGACTGTGGAGGCCAGGTCATCTGGCGCAGCACCCCATCACTCTCCTTCATGGTCAAATAGCCCTTACACAGCCTGGAGGTGTGTTTGGGGTCATTGTCCTGTTGAAAAATAAATGATGGTCCAACTAAATGCAAACCGGATGGAATAGCATGCCACTGCAAGATGCTGTGGTAGCCATGCTGGTTCAGTATGCCTTCAATTTTGAATAAATCCCCAACAGTGTCACCAGCAAAGCACCCTCACACCATCACACCTCCTCCTCCTCCATGCTTCACGGTGGGAACCAGGCATGTAGAGTCCATCCGTTCACCTTTTCTGCGTCACACAAAGACACAGTGGTTGGAACCAAAGATCTCAAATTTGGACTCATCAGACCAAAGCACAGATTTCCACTGGTCTAATGTCCATTCCTTGTGTTCTTTAGCCCAAACAAGTCTCTTCTGCTTGTTGCCTGTCCTTAGCAGTGGTTTCCTAGCAGATATTCTACCATGAAGGCCTGATTCACACTGTCTCCTCTTAACAGTTGTTCTAGAGATGTGTCTGCTGCTAGAACTCTGTGTGGCATTGACCTGGTCTCTAATCTGAGCTGCTGTTAACCTGCGATTCCAGTTTCTTTGTAGCGTTTGATGGTTTTTGTGACGGCACTTGGGGGACACTTTCAAAGTTTTCCCAATTTTTGGACTGACTGACCTTCATTTCTTAAAGTAATGATGGCCACTCGTTTTTCTTTACTTAGCTGCTTTTTTCTTGCCATAATACAAATTCTAACAGTCTATTCAGTAGGACTATCAGCTGTGTATCCACCTGACTTCTCCACAACGCAACTGATGGTCCCAACCCCATTTATAAGGCAAGAAATCCCACTTATTAAACCTGACAGGGCACACCTGTGAAGTGAAAACCATTTCAGGTGACTACCTCTTGAAGCACATCAAGAGAATGCCAAGAGTGTGCAAAGCAGTAATCAAAGCAAAAGGTGGCTACTTTGAAGAACAAAGAATATTACATATTTTCAGTTGTTTCACACTTTTTTGTTATGTATATCATTCTACATGTGTTAATTCATAGTTTTGATGCCTTCAGTGTGAATCTAGTCGTGAAAATAAAGAAAACTCTTTAAATGAGAAGGTGTGTCCAAACTTTTGGTCTGTACTGTATATATACACCTGGTGCTTACCCACTAATATGGAATAAAGAAATCGGACTGCACTCCAAAAGATCTTCAGTGAAAAAGGATTTATTCACCCATGAGGTGGCACAAGCGACGTTTCGGCTCACATATGAGCCTTTCTCAAGAAAGGCTCATATGTGAGCCGAAACGTCGCTTGTGCCACCTCATGGGTGAATAAATCCCTTTTCACTGAAGATCTTTTGGAGTGCAGTCCGATTTCTTTATTCTATATATATATATATATATATATATATATATATATTTATAGATAGATAGATAGATAGAAAGATAGATAGATAGATAACCAAAGAAAAGTACAGAACCTCCAGACAGAATCGCAGGTGCAAGCTTCCAAGGCAACAATGTATAAAAACACAAAAAAAGTAGCAGCACACTACTAAATGCACTAAGACTGGGTGCAAATGCACTAAGACTGGGTGCAAATGCACTAAGACTAAGAGCTTCTACCCCACTTAATAGTAAGTATGGGCGTCATGTATTTGACCCTGTTCACACAATCACCTGTTCACCCAGTCTTAGTGCATTTAGTAGTGTGCTGCTACTTTTTGTGTGTGTGTATATATATACAGTACAGACCAAAAGTTTGGACACACCTTCTCATTCAAAGAGTTTTATTTTTATTTTCATGACTATATAAATTGTAGATTCACACTGAAGGCATCAAAACTATGAATTAACACATGTGGAATTATATACATAACAAAAAAGTGTGAAACAACTGAAAGTATGTCATATTCTAGGTTCTTCAAAGTAGACACCTTTTGCTTTGATTACTGCTTTGCACACTCTTGGCATTCTCTTGATGAGCTTCAAGAGGTAATTAATGCCCAAAATACAGCAGGCCCTCAAAAGGAACTGGTCATTACTTTCCAAAGCCTATCCTGACATTTTAGAATTCCAACAATATCCATTGACTTGTTACAAAAGACCAGCCAACATTAAGGACAAACTGATTAAAGCAGATGTAGGCAGTTTCTTAAGACCCCCGAAACAAACATTTTTACGCAGTAGAAGACAAGGGACATATCCATGCCTACACTGTGCCCACTGCTCAAGCGTGATTAAAGGTGAATACGCCACGCACCCACGCACCGGAAAATCTTTGGCAATTAAAGGTTTTTACACTTGCGAATCAAGCTTTGTGGTTTACTTAATAAAATGTCCCTGCGGCCTTGGATACGTCGGAGAAACGACTCAACACATCAGGGATCGGATAAGTAAACACAAATCCACTATCAGACTAGGCCATACTTTTCTTCCCATACCTCAACATTTTTTGGAAAAGAAACACCAGATTTCCCAATTACGCTTCTGGATCTTGGAACAAATCGATCAACCAAGGAGAGGAGGAAACCGTATACTCCTCCTGAGACAGAGAGAGGCCTACTGGATTCATAAGCTGGGGACACTAACACCACATGGCCTGAATCGTGAATGCGACTTCTTTATAAACCTGTAACAGTATTAATGTATATTAACATATATGTCTCTCACTTTCTTTACAGACGCATTGAATTGTCTACAACGGGTGAGGGTGATGTATTGGCCCCTGTTCCCAATGACCCCTTCATGTTCTCCTCCCCCCCTCCCCTTTTTCCCCCCCTCTTCCCCTTTTTTCCCCCCCCTCTTCCCCTTTTTTTCCCCCGCCACCCCACCTTCCTTCCTCCCCTTCCCTTTCCATTCCCCCCTCAACCCTCCAACCGTTCCTTCTCCCCCCTTTCCCTTCCCCCCCCCCTCAACACAACCCCCCCCAACCCCCCCCTCTCCCTCGGAACCTTTTCTTATCCAGATCACATTATATTTTACAATGTACTATAATATTGTTCTTCATTAAGAGCCGAGAGAGTCAACAATATAATTAAAACCAAGTGAGCCACCTACCACCCCTTAGTACTATACTTTCACCCAATATCCATTATTTACATCTAATCCCTGACTTACGCCACTCCCCCCCCCTCCAGATTTTACCATATCTCCTATATTCCCCTTATTCCCCATCCCAAACTGGATGTTACAGCACAATCTAATAACATACTAATTAAATAAAACATGTATATATACATAGACTCTGTTTTATCCACTGTGGAACGCATTAATTACACTGACTCCACCCATATGACATCACATGGAACGCATGAACACCACTAGATCACACCACTTCCGGCCACATGACCGGAATTGCCATCCCCCACCACATCAGCCAGCACCTCCGTGCGGTGGAACGCATACGTGCGCTCCACACAACATGCACCACTTCCGGCCAGGGTACCGGAATCACCAAGTTCCAGTACATTATCCAGTACTTCCGCCCTGTGAAACGCATACGTGCGTTCCACACAGCGCACAATTTCCCGTCATGTGACCCCTTACACCGGCCAGCATGGTACTTAAATAGCGTCCCAGAACCTACACATCGTTGCATCCAGCGCCCAGGCAAACCCATACTCTTCACACACAGGTAACTAACCACCTCTACTCCTTCTCTCACAGGTTGCCATAATGATGTCATTTCTCCTGACCATGTTGATCAGCTATGCGGCCACAGTAATATCATGGGATATCTCCATGCCTGCCAACTCCTATATGCAGATTATACCATATGAGTCTTTAGCTATTGTCTTCAGTATTCCTTTATATCCATATGACAACCGATTTATGTAGTAACCTTTCTGCTCCTCTCCTATCAACTTTAATGTTGTTAGCATGTGGTTAATCGTCTATGCCAACCACACAAACAATCATGGAGTCCGATATATACAATTTTAACTAGTAAACCTCCGCAAACATTGCCACATTCTATGCTAATACCAAGTGTGGTGGACATAGACGACGCAACCACATTCTAAACTATATTTTCAGGGAATCCCAATAGAATCATGTTTTTCCTTGCATATACCTATACAATCATGTCTATTAATTTTTTTACGTAATTTTCCATATTCTATGTAGATATCATGTGTTGACAATAAGTATAATTTTGCCATTTTTTACGTTGACATAGAATCATGTTTTCCTTGCATATATTCATGTTTGTGAATATGAATTTATACATGTGTATATTTTTTTATATATATATGTAATCTCTGGACCCCTATTTTTACTCTGCTGCTATTATGCTATCAAATATCACATATTACTTGTATATTGTTCATTGTCCTATTATTTATTATGTTTATATCTATGTAATTTCATACTCTGCCATCCGTGTAAAAGTACCTTATATATATATGTATTTGATAATGTTCCAGATAACATGACCACTGATGAAGGTCTACCATGACCGAAACGTCTGGTCAGAAATTAATCTGTTACCCTTTAACATATAACGGGCCTATGGATGGCATAGAAAAAATGAAAGAATAAAATTTACTTTATTTGCATAAGTTCCAGACTGAGTGCCTCAATATTTAATTACCTGGATACGGCCTAATAAGCCCTTGATTGGCACCGGTATCAACATCCGAGAGTGCGGTTCCTCACTTCTTCACAGACGAGCTTCAAGAGGTAGTCACCTGAAATGGTTTTCACTTCACAGGTGTGCCCTGTCAGGTTTAATAAGTGGGATTTCTTGCCTTATAAATGGGGTTGGGACCATCAGTTGCGTTGTGGAGAAGTCAGGTGGATACACAGCTGATAGTCCTACTGAATAGACTGTTAGAATTTGTATTATGGCAAGAAAAAAGCAGCTAAGTAAAGAAAAACGAGTGGCCATCATTACTTTAAGAAATGATGGTCAGTCAGTCCTAAAAATTGGGAAAACTTTGAAAGTGTCCCCAAGTGCAGTCACAAAAACCATCAAGCGCTACAAAGAAACTGGCTCACATGCAGACTGCCCCAGGAAAGGAAGACCAAGAGTCACCTCTGCTGCGGAGGATAAGTTCATCTGAGTCACCAGCCTCAGAAATCGCAGGTTAACAGCAGCTCAGATTAGAGACCAGGTCAATGCCACACAGAGTTCTAGCAGCAGACACATCTCTAGAACAACTGTTAAGAGGAGACTGTGTGAATCAGGCCTTCATGGTAGAATATCTGCTAGGAAACCACTGCTAAGGACAGGCAACAAGCAGAAGAGACTTGTTTGGGCTAAAGAACACAAGGAATGGACATTAGACCAGTGGAAATCTGTGCTTTGGTCTGATGAGTCCAAATTTGAGATCTTTGGTTCCAACCACCGTGTCTTTGTGCGACACAGAAAAGGTGAACGAATGGACGCTACATGCCTGGTTCCCACGGTGAAGCATGGGGGAGTAGGTGTGATGGTGCTTTGCTGGTGACACTGTTGGGGATTTATTCAAAATTGAAGGCATACTGAACCAGCATGGCTACCACAGCATCTTGCAGCGGCATGCTATTCCATCCGGTTTGTGTTTAGTTGGACCATCATTTATTTTTCAACAGGACAATGACCCCAAACACACCTCCAGGCTGTGTAAGGGCTATTTGACCATGAAGGAGAGTGATGGGGTGCTGCGCCAGATGACCTGGCCTCCACAGTCACCGGACCTGAACCCAATCGAGATGGTTTGGGGTGAGCTGCACCGCAGAGTGAAGGCAAAAGGGCCAACAAGTGCTAAGCATCTCTGGGAACTTCTTCAAGACTGTTGGAAGACCATTTCAGGTGACTTCCTCTTGAAGCTCATCAAGAGAATGACAAGAGTGTGCAAAGCAGTAATCAAAGCAAAAGGTGGCTACTTTGAAGAACCTAGAATATGACATATTTTCAGTTGTTTCACACTTTTTTGTTATGTATATAATTCCACAAGTATGTGAACCCTTTGGAATTATATGGATTTCTGCACAAATTGCTCATAAAATGTGATCTGATCTTCATCTAAGTCACAACAATAGACAATCACAGTCTGCTTAAACTAATAACACACAAATAATTAAATGTTACCATGTTTTTATCGAACACACCATGTAAAAATTCACAGTGCAGGTGGAAAAAGTATGTGAACCCTTGGATTTAATCACTGGTTAAACCTCCTTTGGCAGCAATAACTTTAACCAAACGTTTCCTGTAGTTGCAGATCAGACGTGCACAACGGTCAGGAGTAATTCTTGACCATTTCTCTTTACAGAACTGTTTCAGTTCAGAAATATTCTTAGGATGTCTGGTGTGAATCGCTTTCTTGAGGTCATGCTACAGCATCTCAATCGGGTTGAGGTCAGGACTCTGACTGGGCCACTCCAGAAGGCGTATTTTCTTCTGTTTAAGCCATTCTGTTGTTGATTTACTTCTATGCTTTGGGTTGTTGTCCTGTTGCAACACCCATCTTCTGTTGAGCTTCAGCTGGTGGACAAATGGCCTTAGGTTCTCCTGCAAAATGTCTCGATAAACTTGAGAATTAATTCTTCCTTCGATGATAGCAATCCATGCAGGCCCTGACGCAGCAAAGCAGCCCCAAACCATGATGCCCCCACCACCATACTTCACAGTTGGGATGAGGTTTTGATGTTGGTGTGCTGTGCCTCTTTTTCTCCACACACAGTGTTGTGTGTTTCTTTCAAACAACTCAACTTTGGTTTCATCTGTCCGCAGAATATTTAGTCAGTACTGCTGTGGAACATCCAGGTGCTCTTGTGCAAACTGTAAACCAGCAGCAATGTTTTTTTTGGACAGCAGTGGCTTCCTCTGTGGTATCCTCCCATGAAATCCATTCTTGTTTAGTGTTTTACGTATCGTAGATTCGCTAACAGGGATGTTAGCATATTCCATAGACTTTTGTAAGTCTTTAACTGCCACTCTAGGATTCTTCTTCACCTCATTGAGCAGTCTGCGCTGTGCTCTTGCAGTCATCTTTACAGGACGTCCACTCCTAGGAAGAGTACCAGCAGTGCTGAACTTACTCCATTTATAGACAATTTGTCTTACCGTGGACTGATGAACAGCAAGGCTTTTGGAGATACTTTTATAACCCTTTCTTTATGCAAGTCAACAATTCTGTAACCAACACCTCCAATCTGATCTCACTCCAGTTGGCTGATACCTCACTCCAATTAGCTCTTGGAGATGTCATTAGTCTAGGGGTTCACATACTTTTTCCACCTGCACTGTGAATGTTTAAATGGTGTGTTCAATAAAAACATGGTAACATTTAATTCTTTGTGTGTTATTAGTTTAAGCAGACTGTGATTGTCTATTGTTGTGACTTAGATGAAGATCAGATCCCATTTTATGAGCAATTTGTGCAGAAATCCATATAATTCTAAAGGGTTCACATGCTTTTTCTTGCAACTGTATCTTAATTAGAGTAATGTGCAAGCAGAGCAATATATTGTGAAAGGGTTAAGAGTCTGACCAGGTTGTATGGTGGTTTGATTACAAATCTGACAAGAAAAGCAGCTGCTGCTGGTATTAATGTGTTCTGAGACAGCAGATGGCCTGCCTATTTATCAATAACAGCCGCACTTTCATTTGGAGACATAAACGCAAGGTACAGTTTTCCCTGTTGCACTCATGTAGGTTTGTACCGTATATCATAATACATTTGTATGTAGCCGCACTGCCATCTAGTGGCTACTCTGCAAATTATTCTGCATCTACTGTATTTAGCTATTGTCATTTGATTGGTGAAATGTTTTTAAAATAGTTTTTATGTTGCTTCAGTTGCTTTCATTCATCCATTCGTCCAAATTACTTCAACTGACAAGTTTTAATTAGCAGGTACACTATAGGCCAGAGCTCTATCACAGATTGGTCTACATGATATTGGCAGATTGTTTTGCATGGTGTACACATATTGAGAAAAACAATGTGTTATCCATAACATCACTGCGGTATTGTACAATACTAACCCTATAATAAAGACACGGGGCTCTTTCTCGCAGCATATTTTTTTTGAATTTTATCATTTTCATAGCGTTTCTTATTAAAAGTTTTGATGATTTTGTTGGTCAGATTTATAAAATTTGATGTTTTCTTGAGCTTTCCAGGTTCTGTAGAGAATCTTATGGAAAATAACCCATACACAGAAAATATTTGTGATCACAGAAAGAAGGAACTCAATATAGTTGCAACCAAGTATGGCTTAAAATGTTTCGATCAAAAAACATTGGAGTAAACGTATTAAAACTTTGCACCTGGTTTTTGGAATGAAAATGTTGCAAAATTTGGTGCAAAAAACATTTTGTGCAAAATGTTGTGACTTTTTTGTGTTCTCCAACGCGCTCAATGCTTTTTAAAAAGTGGGTGAAGCTTAAAAGCGGGGCCACTGCAGCCTGACATATTTACTACAATTTACGTCAGCAAACTGGCACAAATTATAACTGAAATCTACTGTAAGGGCCCATTCACGCGGCCGTATGAGCAATTTTGCTTAACGGGTGCGGACCCATTCATTTCAATGGGGCCGTAAAAGATGCAGACACAACAGTGTGCTCTTTACATCCGTAGTTCCTTTCTGCAGCCCGCAAAAAAAAGATGTCCTATTCTTGTCCGCATTTGCACACAAGAATAGGTATTTTCTATGATAGTGCCAGCCAAGTGCGGTCAGCAAAACACTACGATCGTCTGAATAAGCCCTAACTCTTAGCTGGAGTAGGTTTCAGTTTCCAGCACGCAAACAGCAGAAGATGTAACAAATGTATTAAAAGATGTTGTCTGACTTGAGTAAATGTCATTCGTCATGTAGACAAAGTTAATACAAGGCACCTACTAATGTATTGTGATTGTCCGTATTACCTCTTTTGCTGGCTGGATTCATCCTTCCATCACTTTACACACTGCTCATATCCTGCAATCCAGCAGTGGTGGCCGTGCCTGCACACTTTAGGGGAAAGCACTGGCCTTTCTGGTTACTTGGGACCATGGGAGCACATACTGCATTTAAAAAAGTAATACCTAGCCTCGTTCCCCGATAAAGGAAGGCTATGCCTGCTGTGCGGGAGAGCATACAGGCCAGGGAATAGGGGAGCAGTGAGCTGATGGCTCCCTGTTTCATCATTGCATCCAACTGAATCTACATCCTCAAGACACAGATACAGTTGAAATGGGACATGCCTTGTTCTTCTTTTCCCACTCCTATATCTTAGTCTCAGTGATCATGACCTTGAGTTGTCCCGTCTTCCACATTCATAATTTTACCTTTTAGTCTCAACGGTTTGAAGCAGTTTCTCCCCAGCTTTTGGCTGCTAACATTAATCTCAGATGGGAAATACTCACATTTCCTTGAGAGTTTGTCCATGTAGATTTCCATATTGGGCTAACTCTGAATCTCTATGCTACAGTTTTAACACATAGATTTATACAGCCAAGGATATGATATGAAATCTGTAGCTGTTAGAAATGGCACTGGAATACATATTTGATGTTGTTTGTTCTTAGTCGCAAATTTTTAGAATATGTTTAATACAATCATAGTCATAGAAGTCAGATTCATGCACATTTTATAATTAGTCAGTTGATTAAAAACACACTAGTGATTAGAAGGAGTGCGTCAAATGTTATGATTTCTAAATGTTGTATCATTTGTAGTTGCCAACTGTCCTGGTCTTGGCTGTATTGCTTATTAGTACAGAAAACAGCTGTCTTTCTAATTAAATTGAGTAATGAGCCATTCTGAACAAAACATGTACAGAAATTAGCGAGGACAGTAATGTGAGTGGAGATAAAGGGGTCAGCATGTGAGAGAGAAGTAGTGTTGTGTTATCATTAGTAATGTTGATCACGAATATTATAATTGCAAATTTTTATCGCAAATATAGGTACTTTGAAAATTCACGAACATTTAAAATACCGTGATATATATTCATAATTTTAAATATTCGAGATTTTTTTTTAATCAGTACACATGATCCCTCCCTGCTTCTAGCTTGTGGGCCAATGAGAAGGCTGCAGCATCTTTGACTTTAGGAGTAGTGTTAATTGTGAATCTTCGTAATGCGTATTTTTATTGCAAATTTTTCAATTGCCGAGTAAAAACATGATTCCTCCGTGCTTCTTGCTTGTGAGCCAATGACTCATTGGCTCACAAGCAAGAAGCACGGAGGAATCATGACTTTAGATGGGAAAGATGATGAATATTCTAAAAAACTAATATATAGCACTATATTGAATATATAAGTTTTTTCGAATATTCTTAATATTCTAAAACAAGATCATATAGCAATATAGCGAATATTCGAAAAAAAACTAATATAGTGCAATTTAGCTAATATAGTGCTATAATCTTCTTTGTCTTATAGTTGTAATTTTTTTCTCATCTGAAGTCCAGATTTGAAAAAAATTACAACTATTTAAAAAAGCTTATAGCACTATATATGCTAAATTGCTCTACATTCGTTTTTTTTCCAAATATTCGCTATATTGCTATATATTCTTGGTTTAGAATATTACGAATATTTGAAAAAACAAATATATTCAATATAGTGCTATGACTCATTGGCCCACAAGCAAGAAGCAGCGAGGAATCATGTTTTTACTCTGCAATTGAAAAATTTGCGATAAAAATTTGCATTTTGAAAATTTGCATATTACGCCATCATTACCTTGCTGGTTTTTCGAGTACAAAAAATTGTAGTAAATAACAAATATTCTAAATTGCGATTATTCGACGAATATTCTACAAAATATTCGCGAAATATCGCGAATACGAATATGACCCCTGCCGCTCATCACTAATCATTAGCAGACTAATAAGAACTAAAAAACAGAGGTACATACTAGGAGCAGACAAGGGCAGAGCAAACACTTTTGGTGTCTAAGGCCAACATTCAAAAAAGCATCTCCGCCCATCCATATAGTGCCACTATAAAAGTTTCAGTTCTAGTTGCCCATAATATTGCCACATATGGTGCTTTCAAAACAGGCATGATCAACAGCAGTGGTCACACTGCCCAAATGTTGACCAAAAAAATGATGTAGCCATCAAAAGATATCTATAATCTTCTGATGAGGAGAAAAGATTTCTGTCGCCTGGGCTTAAAGGATCTGCTGCTAATGTCCTGGTGCAACATACCTGTAGACACCTTCAGAGGTATTGTTGAAGGGAGACTGCCACCAAGAAATTCCCTTGTAAACCAGGCACAATTCCTTGTAGGACTAGATCAGCTGAATGTAATGATGCTTTCACATTGCAATCTGTTGCTTCATTTGGGATAAAAAAGTACTTCTAATCCACATGCAAATGAGCAGTTAAAAAGGTTTTCTGAAATATTTTTACTGAGGGCTTATCTTCTAGACATTTGTGTCTGATCGGCGGGGGTCCTGGGTGTTTGACACTGACAAGACACTAGCGCTCACACTAGAGCACCAGCCTACTCCCTGCATACCAAGCACAGTGCCGTCCATTTGATAGCAGTGTGCTTGGTATCGCAGCTCAGTCACATTCTCTTCAACAGGGCTGAGGTGCGTCTATGCCGTATGACCAACAGGGTTGCAACCAGAATTTCTTTTTTTCTTGAACAACTTATTTAGAAATCATGGACAGCCAACATTTTTTACAATTTGGAAAACCCATAATGAATGATATACAGTAGATGATAAGCAGTGCATGTCTATAGCTCAATATATTGATAACTCATTACCACCATTTACTGTGAGCTGTAAAATGATGATAATTGCCACCAAAGTAATCTACTTATGTACCACCAGCCTCAAAAAAAATCACAAAACACAATTATTTTATTTCACAGACACAGGATAAAAGTCACCTATTTTTACTCACTGTCCGGCAATTTCTGGATGGTTGGCAACCCTGGTGACCAATGAACGTGAAGTCACATCGCCTACCGCGCTGTTGCCTTCTCAATCATCTGATCTGCTGAGGTCCGGAGTGTCGGACCACCGCTGATCAGATACTGATGACCTATCCAGAGGATAGGTCATCAGTAAAAATTTCTTTGAAATCCCTTTAAAGTGAACCATGGCTGGACCCAAGCCACTCTGTGCACTCTTGCACCTCCTGCTTCCTTTGCTTGACCTCCCAGGCACCTCCCTGTCCTTCCTATATGCACCTGAACTCTGTTTAAAACACCACCCTACACAAAGACATGTGATTGTTAAACCATGTCCATTATGATGTGCCAGGAAAAACTGAGACACTATGGTAATAATGATGTATATAGTGTGCTACTTTTACAGTCTAAAAAGCAGTTTTATTACATAAATCTCAGCCTCCCATATACCTACAGTGGGAAGGGGTATGGCCTCCCACAAATCTTCACCAGATCATAACTAGTGCAGATTTATTTTCCTAGGGCATGGACAGGCCTGTGTCTATTAAACAAATTGTTACCTCTTAAGGCCCCTTTACATAGGCTGAGAATCCGACAGATAACAATTTTGGTCTTGTATCATCTTCAAAGTCAGATTCTTCAGGAAATATTAACCCCTTCTAACATTAGAAGCACAGACTCGGGGCTGAGGCTTACACATACAGCATACTGCTGAGTATCCCAGTAGTCAGACATGTCACTCAGAGTTAGCACTTGTATTCACCCCCTTTGCAAGGGGGGAGGGGCAGAGATTGTTCACCTGCAAATAACAACAAAGGGTCAAGAAGAGAACTAGGGAAATGAGGAAATAGATTTTTTTCCCCTAAAACTTGCTTAGCTTATGTATATATTGCTGACCATCAGATTTATAGTGCTATATTATTTTTTTACATAACTCGGACAAACCCTTTTTACACTTTATATCTTAAATGCACTTATGTGAATTAATTAATAGTAATTTGGACTTTAAATTTGGTTAAAAACCCATAATATAAAAAAATACCAAAAATTTTAAAAATGTATACATTTTAAGACAATTTAGCATTTAGTGTCAAATCATGATGTGTAGGAGTTTTTTCAATATTTTATTTGTTTTCAGCACACCAAAATACATGGAAATTAAAAGAAAATAATCAAACAGCTTTTTAGTCGCAGACCTGTGTAATCATTCATAGGAATGCTCGTTAGCGATTACCCGGCGGTGTAAAGTTGCTGACAATTACCCAATGAATGACTGAAACACTCGTTCATGGGGAAATTGGATCATTTGTGTATTCACCTAAATCATTATTTGCTGACAGCGCTCTTCTGCCAGCAACCAATCAGTCTGTATGGGGACAAGCTACGACATTAGTGATCGCTCTTCCCTATACTGTGGAGGAGATCAGTATATGTAAATGCAGCTGTGCCTGCCACTGACAAGCAGGCGATTGCTGGGAAGGAACGCTTACTTCCCGACAATCGCCTGCTGAATTTTCCCATCTTAAGGGACCTCTACTCCAGCGCAGTTTTTTTCCAATAACACTGTGTGTGTTTAAATGCCATTTGCCCCCCAATATGTGTCTGTTAACACTATCAACCATGCGTTTACCCATGGCTATATATGTCTGTGTCATTTTGACATTATTTGCTATTGCTGTTATTGCATTCAAGAGCTTAAAGGTGAGTGGGGAGCAGAGGAGAGAGAGAAAAAAATAATATACCAATTTTTACAACAATTGGAGCATATTTGATTCGTGGACAATTAATTTGGACTCAAATCAAATTTTTTCAAGAAATTTGCTGATCTCCAACTCCCAGCAATCAAAGGGCTCATACGCAGTTCACCCTTCCACTGCTGCCTCTATATTGGTTCATTTTACTGTAGTGAATGTGATGAAATATGTGGTTGCTGAAGCTCTACATATTTACTTTTCTAATTACTGTAACACTTTCGGTCCCAATTGTCATTGAAAAGGTCAAGAACAAAGTGCTGACTGAAAGAGATGCCAGGCCTGCATAGCAACTACTACCACCCTAACTATAACTTCAGGCCTCTCACAGCAGACAGAAGAAAAGTAGAAAGAAGCCAGGAACTGGGCTGCTGCAAAACAGAGAACCTGGCATACACCAGGAGACACTGATAAGTTAACCACCGAAGCATGGCCAATGTGATAATTCAGCAGGATCTGCTAAGGGACTGGGATGGGAGGAAACCACGCCTAGACTTGAAAGGCATCTCCTAGTGGAGACGTGACTAGAGAAAAAACTACTGTTAGGTAACACCAGGCCATGAGGTCTTGCGGCGCCTGAAACACTTCCCAAGAATTCTGCCCATTTCTAAGAAATCCAAAAGGACAAGTAACAGCTACTGTGGTGGTATAGGGAATTCCTCTTTTTTAAAGCTTTTCAAAGGTGCTCCTGTTTCCTGTCCTGGTGCTGGTCTCTCATGGGTGCTGTCACGTAAGCAAGGAAGCTGTCTTACATTTGAAACTGGAGGATCCAGCGAGGTTATGGAGAGACCGGCGCCACGTCATAACTTCGGCTGAACCATCGTCAGCTTAGGTGTTTATTAAGACTGGTGTCTAAAACGTCGGTCTTAATAAATGTGCCCCATATTCTTTTGACTGATTGAAAGCAGTGCAGTTTCAAGGTAAAATTTCTCTCAGGGCGAGTGTAAAAAAAAACTCTCCCCCCCCCCCCCCCCATCAAAACTGCTCAATGAAATCATATCAGAAGAGTACTTGCAACCGTCTCACCAAATTTTTATTTTTTATTTTTTATGCTTAACACAAGATTTATTGAGAGCAAAAGAAAATCATAAATTACTGCTTAAACTGCTAAAAGTCGCAGGCAGACTGGTACAGGAGAACTGCAGTATAAAGGAAGGCAATACCCTTAGAAGAGTATTCATGAAATACAATCATCAATAATGTGCAAAACAAAAAAACTGTCATGTTAGCATTTAATAACTAACTAACACCCAATCACAGCAAGTCTCAACTAGCACACGCAAGTAAATGTACAAAAACCAAGTAACATATAAAACCAGATTCAAAGCATAGATGGCAAGGCAGATTATTGTATACTGTACATAAAATGTATGGAGGTTACACCATGCCGGACAATATATCCTCTGTGCCATGCTGTACAATAAACAGTATAACCCCTACACAGTATATATTCCACATGAAAACTTACAATTACTTGGCTTGGCCCTTGGGGATCTCGGACACCACTTCAACACTTTGGCCGGGGGCTCGGTGGAGCTGATATTGTGCTTTATCCTAATGAGAAAGATTTCATAATAATGATTTGGAGAAGGGGCAGAGAGATAGCAGAGCAGGGAGAGGCTGGTGCTGCTACTAGGGGGTCATACCATGAGGGAGTGATAAAGCCCACCATAATGCCCCCCCAGTAGAAATAATTCTCCTTATAATGTGCAAAACATACCCCCTTGTAATGCTCCCAGTTGAGCTAATGTTCCCATAATGTGCCAATATAAAATACCCCTTCTCAGTGCCCCCGTAGATGACCCCTATAGTGCTCCTCTCCCCCCTTCCCCATAGTACCCACCATAATGTGTCCCAGTATAAAATGCCCCTATACAGAGCCCCCATATAAAATACCCCTTCTTTTTAGCCTCAGTAGATGCCCCTATAGTGCCACCCAATAATGTGACAGTAAGAGGTGCCCCAATAGATGCCCCCAATCATGTGCCAGTAATAAGAGCCCCCATAGATGCCCCCCAATCATGTGCCAGTAATAATAGCCCTCCACCATTATGTGCCAGTAGCAGGAGTGCCCCCCCCTATCATGTGCCAGTAGCCCCCCTTATGTGCCAGTCGCCCCCCCTATCAAGTGCCAGTAGCCTCCCGTATGTGCCAGTAGCCCCCCTTATGTGCCAGTAGCCTCCTATCATGTGCCAGTAGCCCCCTTATGTGCCAGTAGCCTATCATGTGCCAGTAGCCCCCCTTATGTGCCAGTAGTCCCCCTTATGTGCCAGTAGCCTCCTATCATGTGCCAGTAGCCCCCCTTATGTGCCAGTAGCCCCCCTTATGTGCCAGTAGTCCCCCTTATGTGCCAGTAGCCCCCCTTATGTGCCAGTAGCCTCCTATCATGTGCCAGTAGCCCCCTTATGTGCCAGTAGCCCCCTTATGTGCCAGTAGCCCCCTTATGTGCCAGTAGTCTCCCTTATGTGCCAGTAGTCTCCCTTATGTGCCAGTAGCCTCCTATCATGTGCCAGTAGCCCCCTTATGTGCCAGTAGCCCCCCTTATGTGCCAGTAGCCCCCCTTATGTGCCAGTAGCCCCCCTTATGTGCCAATAGTCTCCCTTATGTGCCAGTAGCCCCCCTTATGTGCCAGTAGCCTCCTATCATGTGCCAGTAGCCCCCCTTATGTGCCAGTAGTTCCCCTTATGTGCCAGTAGCCCCGCTTATGTGCTAGTAGTCCCCCTTATGTGCAAGTAGCCTCCTATCATGTGCCACTAGCCTCCCTTATGTGCCAGTAGCTCCCTTTATGTGCCAGCAGCCCCCCTTAGCTGCCAGTATTTATATATAAAAAAAACTTATACTTACCTCCTCCACCGATGCGATACAGGCCTCTTCCAGCCTGTGTCCCTCGCTGGCTCAGGCGGCGCATGTGGATACATCAAATATTTCTTGCTCACACAGCAGCTAGACACTACAAGATGATTGATAATGGCGGTCCCTGGGAAAAGAAGATACTGGCTGACCTGCCTGTAAGACTTCTCAGCCACCAGATACATCTATAATAATAAACTGAGTAGTTTCTTAAATAATCTACCCATTTTTTTGTATATGAATATAGGCTGGTTGAGGTGCTGTACACTGCTTATCTATATGTACTGCTGTAAGTCTACTGTGTTATGTGCCACTTGTGCAGGGAGTGGTAGACTAGGGCCCAACCTTGCTCAGGGGCCCATTGGGGGATTCACCTGTACCCCTGTGGGCAAGTCAGAGTCTGCATCTACTCATTTCTTCATGCTGTCATGGTTTTTATTGTAAGTTGTTTCACTAGTTGTTTTATCCCCTAAAGAGGACTTTTTACTCCGTTTTGGGACTGCTCTACACAAATAGGAGAGGCAATGGGGCAGATTTACTATTGAAAATGGCACATTTTGCACCAAAAAAACAACATGCTTTGCACCACATTTATCAACTATTTCACAAAGTTTTTTATGCTGCCCAATAAAGGGGTGTTACTTTGTGGGAATGTGGGAAAAGGGGAGTGGTCTGATAGCTCCACAATGCACCTAAAAATGTGCCAAAATTTGGGAAGACAATTGGAATAAAGCTAAGCCAACTTATAAGTGGTGCAAACTTAGACTAGACATTTGTTTGGACACTTTTGTTTGGTGCACAGACAGACAGAATTCTAGTGTAAAACTGGTGCAAGATACTCCAAATGTACAAAGGTCAACGCACCAGATTAGTAAATTTGTCTAATATTAAGACTGTGAGTTATATTCTTAGACGGTGGAAAGTGCATCACTGTTTGCCCCAATGTTTTGGGGCAATTAACAATTTGCAGAATTAAAGGGAATCTGTCCCCAGCATCCTCCCTATCCAGCTGTTTGCATAGACACAGAGCTATTGCCTGGCCTTGCCAATCAAAGCAGGCCACAGAAAGGAGCGAAGCTTGCATGCAAAGAGTGCAATAGTGACACTCTCATTGCACCAAGCACCTAATTTGCATATTAGAAAAACGTATAACTCGGGAACGTAGCCTCAGATTAACAAAAGAAAAATAGCGCTTTAATCAGGTGAACCCCAGCTGGATATAGAGGTCTCTGGTAACACACTGTCTGTTTTGTCCTCCTGACGTGTGAGTAGGGCAGTTAAACTCCCTCATAGCAACTTATTGACTTAGGAGTAACATCCAACTTCAACTTTTATTGCAAGCACAGGGTGAACAAAATGGAACAAAAAGAAAGTGCTTTCTATTGTTGATCAGCTTGTGGCAATAGGCTATAACACATTACTGTACAAGGCTATGAAAACACAAACACGTATGAAATAAAGCTTACACTCAGTACAGTATATCAATATGCATGAATATACAATCCTGCAAGGCTAATAACCTAAACATACCAGCGATGCCACATTAGACCTGGGTGCGGATGATGATTAAAGATGGTTCATGTCCTTTAGTTGATCTTGGAAAAGATGACTGCTATGAGCTGGGTTGATGATGTCACCAGGGTCATAGGTGATAGATAAAGTGGCTTACATGGGACATACAAAAAATTGCTGGCTGGTTGGCTAGACACTTTTTGGACAAATGGCCACTAGATAACTGTATGACACTCTCTTTAAAGGCCAATTTACAGTTGCCAATTGTCATGATAATTCACTAATTTCGGAACAATCGTATTGATAATTAGCCAGTTTTAACAAGGGAGATCAACAATAAAGCTATCATTTATCATCAAGTTGTAATTGTAAAAAATAATTATAGGTGGCACAACTGCTAAATGTAAATAATGCTCAGGGTAACATTTACACAAGACTTTGCTAGCTAGCACACAACTAGGCCTAGTGTTCTCTGGTTGGAATTGTGCTCCCCATGAGTCATGTGCTCTATTGGGAAATACAAGGCACACCATACTGCATCGGAGTCTGTACGGAATTTGTATATACAGATTAATTTACCTTCACCCAAAATTAACAAAAACAATGGCTAACAACATGACAAAAACAACCACAGACACTGTGATTAGATATACTGAATAGAATACCACCATCTGTTTATAAATAGTAATACCAAAATTATTATTATAAACCCCATATTTTAAGTGAATATTACCAATATGCTGAGACTGAATTCAGTGATAATATAGTGTTCAGATACCACACAGGTGATCTGCAGACAAATTAATAAAATAGTGATCAGATGCAGTTAATGGCAGAATAAACAAATTAAGTGACTCACGTGTGATGTTTGATGATTGGAGTTGTTTGATTTCGCCATCTGGCCCAGGCAGTATCACGCTTCGGTGTAGGAGGGAAACACTACACCGAGCATAGGAGGGAAGAGGGGAACAGGGAATCAGGCCTGAGAACTAGGGAAGGAAAATGGACACCTTCTAGTGAAAAGCCTAACCAAAATCTTGACTGACTACCAGTATGAACAGACCCCAAAGGTAGGGGAGATCATATGCAGGAATACCTAGAGTCCTATCTAGCCCTATAGGACCCTGGTACTAATGTCAGGGACAAGACTACCTGTTCATCCAAAAGGAACGATGAACAGGAGTCTCTTTTAGACTTAATATAAACAATAGGGAAATGCAGCACACACAACCCAAACAAAATACAAAAGGGAAAGGAAAGACTTAAATTCAAAAGAGCAATGGAAGCACCAGGAACTCAGCCGAGATCCAACCACAATCTATCAAAAGGTCCAAACAGAAGCTATAAACCGCACAGGGAGAAGCAACTATAGAGAAGGTTAAATGACCCTAATACCCACACCTGGGGAAAGAAGATGTGGCAAGCACCAGAAACACCACAGACATCATTTGATCCAAACAGAAAACATGTCAGATCAAACCACGTGTTGCCAGTCTCACCGATCTCCTGCCACGGGAACATCCGTGACAGGCAGCCATGATGACTTTCTCCAGCTATGACTCTGCAGAGTTACAGAAAACAGAAGTATTATTATTATTTATTATTAAAGCTCCATTCATTCCATCATACAAATGGTGCCCTTCCAAAGCATCCTACAGTATATAGCAGCATACAGCCCTCTTTAACCCCTTCTGGATCTCCACCGTACATGTATGGCAGAAGTCCGGACTTTAAAGATGGCTGCCCCTTCGCGAGCACAGTGGCGCAATAACCATACTGCTATTTTAAAGAAAAAAGGCCCAGGGCTAAGGTCTGAAATGTGTGTGATCAGCAGTAATGCCGGTGGCAGACATTTACCCCTCAGATACTGTAGTCAAATGTGTCAAAAGAAAGAGACTCATTTCCCAGCCAAGGCTACCTTCCCCTGGCTGATATCAGGGAAGGTGTACCATAGCAGTAATAGGCCTGAGCCGGTACAAGGCATCAAGGCTGATTAGTATATTCCAATGGTGGCCTGCATGTGGCAGCGCTGCATTGGAAAATATGTAAACCTGTATTCATACCTGATATCCATTAGAGAATACAAATGCCAATCTAATTATTACTTGTTATAGTCACCTAGGGTGACTTAAAAAAGTCAAAAAAAATTGCGAAAAATTTAAATCACCCTAGAAAAATAAAAAATAAAATAATTAAAATGATAATAAAGAAAAATGAAACATCATGGGCATAAACACATCTGAAAACACCTGTACTAAAATACAATAAATATTATTCCCATATGGCAAACAGCGGAATGGAAAAAAAATCAGTCACCATTTTTTCATCACTTCACCTCCCCAAAAAATTGAATGAAAAAAGATACGTAGTCATACATACTTCAAAATGGTATCAATAAAACTACAGATTGTCCAACAGAAAATTACCCTTTATACAGCTCCATAGACACAACTATAAAAAGGTTATGGGGGTCAGAATATAGCGATGGAAAGAAAAAATTACTTTTGTCCAAAGTTTTTTTTTTTTTTTCAGTGTTAAAACACAAACTATATAAATGTGGTATTGTAGTAATTATGCTCACCCAGAGAATAAAGGGAACAGGTCAGTTTTAAATTACTCTACAGTAAATAGTACATAGATAGATACCCTACAGACCATATCCCACAATGAACAGAGCCCATAGTAAAACAATGCCATGGCATAGATTGCACCCCAAGAAATAAATTGTGACACATAGTGCCTGAAGAAGGAAAACGCCCCCGAAACGTTGTGGCCTCTGCCTCCGGACTTTGGTATGTGAGGATTACACTTTTTGAATAATAATGAAATAAAGAAGATGTTAATATATAGCAGCAGGCTCTTTTGCCATTTCCTATGACATAGTGCCCACCTCACTGCCTCACATAAAGTTTTGCCATGCAAATAAATTCCATATAGACAGTATCCCAATTACTAGTGTACAATACTCACCTACTCTCCTCTAATTGGCCCTAGTGAGGCAGTCTGAAGCCTCTTGCAGACTGCTTTGATGACATCACTGCATCGTGCCAGCTAGTGTGTGGAAACAGATTATCTCCTCAGATCAGACCCCCTATATTGATCCAGACCTCTAAATTAATTTAGACCCCCATACTAGACATCTAAGCTTCATTTATACCACCCTCTGCTCTGTGCCAGGCTTTTTAAAATCTCAGAAAACCCCTTTAAAAAGGGAGTAGTGGTTCAGTTCATAGCAATATGTGGGTAATATCATGTCATTTTAGTAGGGCATAGGAACATTGAGAAACACTGGTGTATACAATATGAAGAGACTTTTATAGCCACACTGTTCCTCGCGGCATCAAGCAATCAATCACACCAGTTCTGTACCTCTAAATCTCTGCAGGTATTTATTTGTGTAACTGCAGAAAGCATCACTCATATTTTCCAATGGAAAAAATGCATCTCACGTCCAGGGCAGAACATATTACAAGTTTAGCTGACACCGGGGGCCTAGACTTCAGCCAGAAGATGACGCAGATCATTTCTTTTCTAATGACTCCACACATAGTGTAGCCTTAGCCTTAAAAACCTCAGCTGTCAATATCAACTGAAAGTATGTGAAGATTATCGCTTCCCTTTTCTCCTCCTATTAGAATAGGAAGCGTGACTCTCCGTCTGGTAACTAGAGGGGATTTGGAAAAGTGTTCAGTCTATAGTCATCAGCGACTGGAATTTCGAACTGGTTTTATTGAGGTCTTATTGTAAGCTGTTACTGGCAATAGACTTGGAGCAGCTGGTAAAGTCACAAGGGCATGTGCTTATTTTGGACTTCACTTAATAAGTGATCGGTTTTCGGCACTCAAGGAATGTTCTATAAATACCTGTGTGCTTTAATTATCAAAATGTGCATTCAAGGCTGGTGTCTTCATCTTCAGCCAAAGCCCAGGGGGCTTCATAGGAAAATAGGAACTCATTTATTACGGACAGTAGACAAATATCACTGTGGAATTCATACAAATGAAACCAGTAAAATTATGGGCCAAAAAATGAATAATGACTTTTATTGGGAAATACATACAGTTAAAATGATAAGAACATTCACACTGCCATAGAAAGGTCTGCTGATGTTTTATACAGTACATACAATGGTATGTGGATATGAGGGCTTATTGGTAACGGTTAGTATCATTTGCTATATGATATCAAATTGGTAAGTTGGCTTCTTTATGGATTTAGGCTGAATTCACACACGCTGTTTTTGAAGCGATATTTTTTTTAAAGTGAACCCAGCCTAGGAGTAATGCTTCTATATAACAATTGCTCCGCCTGTTATGAAATTGTAGACATATAGAGGTACAGCAGGGCCCTGTTAACGCCTAGGGGTGCTGTGTTAGGGATCCAGAAGGTAATGTGTGTGAAGTTTAAAGCTAAAGTCTTGAGCACAATAACATCTCATTTAAAGAAAAAATAAATAATAAAAACTGGTATTTAAGAAGCTATGAAATGAAATGTAACAGTTGTGATATTTTCATATATAATTTACATACGTTGATGCAAAAAAAAATTCTCTTTTGTCGAGTCTTTTTTTATTACGTTTACTTGAGTTACTAAAATCTCTTATGCCTCACTGTACATTATACGAATGATGTGCCTCATCACTAATACAGAAATGACTCGCAAGTCAATATATAATCTATATATTATTCATCCATGCTATCTCCTCCTCGTCTCCGACATCTGAACCTACTACTCCTTGACCTCCGGTCGTGTCTGATGGTAAAATAAAATACCGGTAGTTTGTTTGTTTTTTTGCTACTACAACACCTGCAGAATAAATCAAGAGAAAGACAGGTAGATATTTACTAAGGTGTGCCATACTAATCAAACTGTGTGGGTGTATTCTGGAGTTAAAGGGGCTTTCCACAGCATAGGTCATAAATGTATGATTGCTGGGACCCACAGCAAACATGAGACCAGGAGTCCCCTGTGTGAATGGAGCAGCAGTGTGCGTGCATGACCACTCTCCATTTACTGACTATGAGACTGACAGAGATAGCTGAGCATTGTACTTTGTAGTCATATACACAATGAATGGAGTAGTGGTCACATGTGTACAGTACAGTCCACACAGGGGACTCTGGGGCCCCCATTCTCGCTATCGCTGATCAGACCCCTGATGATGATACATTTATCACCTATCCTTTGGACAGGGAATAAAAGCTATTAATGCGGGGGAAACCTTAAAGCTTTTGTTATATGGTATGAAACCTCATTATAATTGGCACCAAATGCAAAGTGGTCTTAAGTAAAACACAATCCACATTCAGGAAAAGTTGGAGTTCTGCATGATACAAGGTGTTTCCTGTCCCTCGTGTAAACATTTGATGCATTGATGTCATTCAGCCTCCATTGTAAAGAGCAGCACATTGATACAATTCAACAATAAGCGTATTAATAAATAACAGAAAACATACAAATCTCAAGTGCATACAGTAACTGAAATGGGAACTTTAGATAAAGGTTAGCAAATGTAAGTGTCACTTTTATGAAATAAATGCTTTCTAGACTCGTTGTTAATGTGACTTATGTAAAAATGCATTTTTTGCATTTGCTATTGCTGTTGTTTTTAATCATAATTGGACATTTAGTAATTACATTTCTTCCAGTAAAAGGTATATTATTTATTTATCTAGAATGCAAACAGATTCAATTCTTGGAGTAAAAAAAATTGCTGTCAATTGTAATAGGAATTTAGCAGGTACAGAATCATAGTGATCAGGAGCTCTGGGTACTAAAGATCACAGGCCCCTTACTAAACATTAAATTCATGCTACACTTCACTTGGGTTAATATAATGCATTTTTATCAGTTTCTCAAACTTTTCCAAGTGTTCTAATTGACCAGGGGACTGCTAGCCTAAATGGCTAATCTACTCCTCCATGAGAGTACTAGAACGATGACACACTTCAACATAGTAAAAACACTATAAAAAAGCCTCACAAGTAATATACTGGTGGTGTCCTCTTAGATGTATGATTAAGGGCTGTTTCACATGCGCGGATGGCGTGCGTGACATCCGCTGCGTGAATGAGAGCCAAGACCCGCTGCGGACAGAAGAAGCACGGAGCATTAACATGATTGATAACGCTCCGTGCCTCTCTGTGATCTTTTTTTTTACAAAATCACGGTGACAATCTTATCTCACTGTGATTTTGTAGTAAAAAGATCACAGAGAGGCACGGAGCGTTATCAATCATGTTAATGCTCCGTGCTTCTTCTGTCCGCAGCGGGTCTTGGCTCTCATTCACGCAGCGGATCTCACGCACGGCATCTGCTCGTGTGAAACAGCCCTAGAGCTACGACCTAAAGCAAGCTGAAACAAAAAAAAGAGAGACATTTAATAAAAGGAGAAATTCTAATGCTTTAAAAGAATGCAAACTATTCATTAAAATAAATATTACATTTTCCATTTCTACTATGTGTATTTAAACTGTATAGCTAAAAAAGCAGAAAAACTAAAACAGTAATTGCTACATGAAGAAGAAAAGTGTTCTGTATCTGTTGCGTGTGTAATTGATCGCTCTCTTATAAGGCACTTAGATGGAGAAGAGATTTCAGAAAATATCCATAATTTATAGTTCATTTCACAGTGTGAAGGAAGGGAATTTGACAGAATATAACATTTCACCTAGTCAGAAAAGTTATAAAGTCTACTCAATATCTGGCATGTTGACCAACAGACCAGTGACCAGTTTACCAATCATTGCAGAATGATTTTACAGTGTTTTTCACTTACAGCACATGTAGACGCCTCAGTAGCCCAGAAAACATTCAACTGTGTAAGTGTGGAGTAACTGATACCTAGGTATCTGACTCATAGCACATGTAGATGCCTCGGTGCCCCAAAACAGAGTCAACTATGTAAGTGTGGATTAGTTGACACCTAGTTGATACCATCTCTAGTCCAGCCAGAGTTAAAGAGCTAAGAACAAATTGTCAAGAACTCTCAACATCCAGATAGTATTTGCTGTGTGCCCTGTTCCCCAGTAAAGAAGTTTCTTCTCAAATGTTCAAAGGTGGATGTGATCACTATGTCAGTCATTGCCATGTTCCTCTTCTTTTAATTTGTCATCTCGTTGTTCTTTCTTCCTCATATCTCTTGTAGAAAGTCTACAGGAAAAAGTCCCACCTTTCGTCCAGTCAAGACTTTGATGTAACCATTTACTTCTTCTCCTTTCTGTACCACAATCTGAATGAAGAACACAGCAGAAAGATCAGTTGCTGAAGAAGATTAAATCATAAAAAATAATTTAAAATATAGCTGGGCCTGAAATTAAAGGTGATGTGTTGTCCATAATTAGAAAAAAATGATGTATTTCTTTTCCCTGAAACAGAGCCACCTGTGTCCATGGACTGTGTCTTCTATTGGAGTTCAAATACCAGACACAACCCCTGAACAAGAGTGGAACTCTGTTTAGAAAACCAGTGAACTGCTTTTTATAATCTGGGAAAAGCCCATTAATTATAAACAATTAAAACCACAATAACACCAGCCATTATGATACAATGTGCATAGCTACTGTATATATATAAAGAGTTTCTGTAATTCTGGAGCATTTATTGCAGATTTTATCCTGACCATTGAATGCGGATGTAGAGTATTTTAAATAGTCTTAGGGATCATGCACACAAATGTATTTTCTTTCCGCTTTCGTTCTGGTTTTTTCTTTTGCGGACTGTATGCGGAACCATTCACTTCAATGGGTCCGCAAAAACAACGAAAGGTACTCCGTGTGCATTCAGTTTCTATATTTCCGTTCCGCAAAAAAGTAGTGAATGTCCTATTATTGTCCACAAATCACGGTCCGAGGCCCCATTCAAGTCAATGGGTACGCAAAAAAATACAGAACGCACACGGAACACATCCGTATTTGCGGATCCATACTGTAGAAATGCTATGCCCATCCCATATTGCTCATGTGTTTGGTGATTAATAAGTTTCTGTTTCTGATCCGAAAAAAACGGATTGCATATGGAAACCATACGGATATGTTTTGTGGAATAACGGAACGGAAGAGGACTTAAATCAGAGGAAAAAAAAACTCAGATACTGAACAACGGATCCGTGAAAAACAGATCACAAAACAACGGTTGTGTGCATGACCCCCTATACAGTAGACAAAGCTCAATAATATGTACCACTACAATTAGTATATATAGAAATGACTGCACTATATCTTACCTGGTCTTTTTTTAGTGTTATCTGTCCAATTTCTTTATTTCCAACGAAAGATCGGGTTACTTTGTACACTCTTTCACCAGCTCGCACACGAATTATGAAGTTAGCTGGAAAGTAGCCAGCTTTATCACCTACTTTACCCTTAGGTAAAAAAATAAAAATAAAGTTCTGATTTAGTTCTTTCATATGGAATATAAGAATATTACCTTTTTTGGATTGTTTTTCCATGGAGCTAAGGTCAGTGTCAGGCCATTTCCCTTACACCATTAACAACACCCGCCAGCACACCAGATCTAAGATAGCTGTACACCAGCCAAGAGCCTGAATACTACCTAGATCTACCCTTCTCAGAGGCCCACCACTGAACAAACACTGATCTCATATGCAATTAAAAGAGTAGCTATTTTTTCCATCCAGTTAACTCAAAGAGTAAAACCACTTTCTCAGGAAGAAAGGAATCTACTGCACACATGCAAGTCAGCTAGTTTAGACCCATACACTTGCCTGAGCCTTCTGTGCTACCAGTATTCTTCATAATAAAATGGTCAGAAATGGAGGACATAAGACTCATGATCATTCCACTCTACAGAAAACCTATACTCAAAGCAACTTGGATAACTTTGTAAAGAATCACAGTGGTGTAACCTAAGGCTGAACTTCAAAATGGCCTCTAGTTCACAAGATGTGATAGAAAAACCAGATAAAGACCATCTCTGTTTCAGATTAAGACACTCAAAATTTATATAACTGTATAGATTACATATTTATCTCTAAAATACATTTACAAAGTAGTACAATCTAAATAGGCTATATAACTGCCTCTGACCATGCCCTGACTTTTATAACGGTATTCTTCGGCTTTCTCTCTTGGACAACTTGGACTTGGGTCCTGAAACACAATTTTCTGACACTAAACAGAGTGGGCAGATTTCCAAGACATTGCTGAATTTTATTCAACTGAATTACATTCCAGAAGTGTCTAAACCATAAAAAAAATATATTTTATTCATACAATAAAAACATAAATTAATTCCAAAGTCACCAAAAAGAAATTTGTCCATCCAGTTCGGTCTGGATCAACTTGCAGGATAACAGGCCGAACTGGATGGACAAATGTCTTTTTTTGGCCTTATATACTATATTACTGTGTTACCAACAATTCAAATATAGCTAATGTATTTACTGTAAAATGTTTTATGAAAACACTTGCAATCTAAATTGATCTGAACATCTCATAATCTCCTGACTTAAACTAGAATGAATAAATATGTTCCTAGACTCTTTACACTTGACACTTGACAAAACTTCCTCGAAAAGCACACATTAGTCTCGCTTCTCCTTTTACTCTTCAAGTGATCCTTGAAATGCTCCCATCTATCCCCTGGCCCAGATGGTTTCCCATATTTTACTATAAAAAGTTCACAGAATTCCTCACAGTGTGCAACTAAATTCTTGTTGGGGACAAATTCCCACAATAGTCACTGGAACCATTAATCACGGTTAGCCTCAAGACAGGCAAGGATGAAGAACCGTGTGTGAGCTATAGACCTATCTCCTTGTCACGTGCCGGGGGCTCAAGGCAGAACTCTGTGACATCTTGCAAACAGGAAACAGACTAGGTACCAACAGAGTACTTTATTACACATGTAATAAAAGAACATTAGCAGTAACAATATGCAGGTTAGGCAATAGTGGTAGAACTACTACAGAACCAAGTGCACCAGAAGACCAGAGGCATAACCGAGAGGGCGGAGAGCCAGGGAGCCCAGTTCTTCACAGAGCCCCTGGTGGTGGGGATGAACTGGGTTGAGGGCTTACTGGTCGCACCTCCAGGAAGGTCCCTGTACACTTGACTGCTACCTGCAGAGAACCACAGACAACAGGACTGGAACCCAAACAAAACACTGGACATGGAACAGACAAAAAACAGGGAACCAGCACAGAAGCAGATGCCTGGACCCCAAGCGGAATGGAAGCATGTCGGTCGCAGGCAAAGCTGCACACAGACAAGAGATCCTCCCTCTGGAGAACCCTATGAGCCCTCTCACAAAGGCAGGACAAACACAGGAATAGAAACAGTAAGGCACTGCAGGACAGACAAGGAACGGACTAGATCAGAAGCAGTAGGCACTGCCAGGCTGGACAAAGAAAAGGGTCAAAAGCAGTTTAGCACTGCCAAGCTATCAGACGCAGTTAGAGCACTGCTAGGCTAAACATGAAACAGACAGGATCAGGACACAGAACAGGTATGAAAGAATAGGTAAGGCATGGACAAGGATAACATCATCACAGGACAGGTACAGAAGATCAGACAAAGCAACAATGTATTACCAGGCAAAGCCACACAGAAGAGCAGCAAGGGGCTACACCCAGCAAGACAAAAGACAGACTGACCCCAGGCCCCACAGCTCACAGATAGATATAGCTGGATTAACAAGGGCACCTGATAAGACACACCAAGGAACAGACCAGGGAAACTTAACTCTATCAGAACCAGGATAACCAGAACCATAGAACAAACGATACAGGCCACAGTTCACACACAGGGCTGCAGCCAGCACACATCGCAGAGTCAGCATACATGGGAACACCCACAGACAGTACACAAAGCGCATCCAGCCATCCTGCACGGCACCGGTGACAAGAACCACAGAGATACAGACACAGAAGCCACAAACACAGGCTACAGTTCACACACAAAACCGCAGCCAGCACGCAACCCCAAGCAACCAGCATACACAGGAGTCAGCCTGCAACCAGTACCCGAGAGGGCATGCAGCCAGCCTACACAGGAGTCAGCCTGCAACCAGTACCCGAGAGGGCATGCAGCCAGCCTACACAGGAGTCAGCCTGCAACCAGTACTCAAGAGGGTATGCAGCCAGCCTACACAGGAGTCAGCCTGCAACCAGTACTCAAGAGGGCATGCAGCCAGCCTACACTGCCACATGTCACAGTGAACCGCACCGTGACACTTCTTCCTTAACACTGATTTATAATGGTAGGTCAAAATACCAGCATATCAAGTGTCCAAATTATTTGAATAATTAATAGTACCTGATTAGGTTGAGTGACTACTTGAGAGTAGAGATGAGCGAACTTCTGTTTTAAGTTCGGCGTCTAAAGTTCGGCTTCCGGTTAGCGGAGAATCCCGATCTGGAACCGGATATGGATTCCGACTTCCGTTGTGGTCCGTGGTAGCGGAATCAATAATCGGCCATTATTGATTCCGCTACCACGGACCACAACGGAAGTCGGAATCCATATCCGGTTCCAGATCGGGATTCTCCGCTAACCGGAAGCCGAACTTTAGACGCCGAACTTAAAACAGAAGTTCGCTCATCTCTACTTGAGAGGGAACGAAATTTTAACACTGCAAGAATCATCAACTCTATTCACAAACCAACACAATATTCCCCTTATCCTTCTGGTAATTGATGACAATGTAATTTGCCGGATTAGGTCTTTCAGTAGTATATATGAGAATCTTCCAAAACATTTATCACCACCGTTTTTCATTCTATCAAACACCACAGGTTAGAATTATAGTTAACGACACCCTTTCTGATCTATTGCAGATCAAAAATGTTACAAGCCAGGGTTTGCCTCCTTCACCTTTTATATTTATTATAGGTTTGAAGATTGTCATCAAGAAAATTAGAAACCCCCAACATTGTAGGAATGAGATAATTCCATGAGATCATTCAATGAGGTTCATTTACACTAACCACAGTAGCATTTGAGGAGAACTTGCTAATTTTCATGAATAATTCATCTGAAGCAACCCCTATATACTACAGTTATTCAAAGGTTTTGAGGAAGCTTCAAATTTTAAAATCAATGTGATTAAAGCAGAAGTTTTAAATATCTCATAAAGAATTATCTAGTCTTTTAAATGGGTTGGCCACTTTCTGGTTACTGCTGACCAGTGTGTTTGTAAGATGACAATATGGCACCAATATATCCTTTGGAATTCTGTGCTATTTTCTATATTTTAAAAGGTTTGTCCCCTTATTTTTTCAGGTCTTTGCTGTCCCTACAGAGGTCTGCTGATAAAATGGCTGCCGATTTACAGTCATGTGACAAGGCAAACCAGTTCTATGAGATGTCTCCTCCATTAAAATATACTGCACCTGCCATCTGTACTTGTTAGGAGTGCAGAGTTCTAGAATAGAGGAGGCTGAGTGATGTGTCTGGTCACATGACCGTCCATCAGCCGGCATCTTACGGACAGGACCTCTATGTGGACAGAGCAGAATATTTGCCTAATAATGAGATATGGTTTATAAAATACAGAAAATGACACAGGATATCACCAATGACTATATTAATTAGTGCCATATAGTCAACCCATATACAAGTTGGTCACAAGTTGGTGCCCTCGAAGCAAAGAAATTTGCTTCAAGGGCACCAGGTTTGTTCCTGGTGTTCCAGTTGCTTAGTCATCTAGCCTGCCTTCCCCACTGTCGAGGCCCGCCCCACATGACTGGCGCTGCATTCCACGGGGCGCACCGCTCACGTGATCTACTCACATGACTGGAGGGACAGACTCAGGGTTCAGGCGCGCAGGACACAGCCTTTTAAATAGCCTCACCAGACGCCAGCATTGGCGTGTAGACATACGGTTCCATCCCACTGGCAGGCATGTATGTATTGCAGTGGCGTACATATAGGGGTCGCACTTGCGACTGGGCCCGGCACCCCAGGGGGGCCCGGCCGCCTGCGGACCCCTGGCCCCTGCTGCAGCTGCGTCCGATTCACATATTCAATCACACCACATTTAAGTTGCCTGCCCGCCCTCCTCCTCCCCTCCTCCTCCTCCCCTCCTCCTTCCCTCCTCCCTGCGGCCGGCGCCGGGCCCGTGAACTCCCGCGAGACCTGTGTGAACTCCTGTGCAGGTCTCGCGGGAACTCAGAGAGGACGTCAGAATTTGAGAAGCGGACTGCTGAGACGCGGACCGGAAGAACAGAAGAAGAACTCGACTGTAAGTAAAAGCCGGGGGGGGGGGGGCGGCAGCGTACCGGACCCTGGGCTGGCCTGGCACTCGTTGTCTCTCTGGGGCACAGGGCACACTAGGCCCCCGGAATCCCCCCTAGCAGATGACCGGGGGGGGGGGGCCAGCAGCAGGGCACACTAGGCCCCCAGGCACCCGGGGGGGAGGTTGAGCTGCCTGGCAGGAAAAGCTAGCCTCAGGTTGGGCCCCTGACTTGAGTAGTGAGGGCCCCTGGGGGCCCTGGCCTACCATGACCCCAAAAGTGGCTGATGGGGGGGTCTTTGGGCTGATCTGAGGTCTAATGGGGGCTGACTGGGGGTCTGGGCTGATCTGAGGTCTGATGGGGGCTGACTGGGGGTCTGGGCTGATCTGAGGTCTCATGGGGGCTGACTGGGGTCTCTGGGCTGATTTGAGGTCTGATGGGGGCTGATTTGAGGTCTGATGGGGGCTGACTGGGGGTCTGGGCTGATCTGAGGTCTCATGGGGGCTGACTGGGGAGTCTTTGGGCTGATCTGAGGTCTCATGGGGGCTGACTGGGGAGTCTTTGGGCTGATCTGAGGTCTCATGGAGGCTGACTGGGAGTCTTTGGGCTGATCTGAGGTCTCATGGGGGCTGACTGGGGGTCTTTGGGCTGATCTGAGGTCTCATGGGGGCTGACTGGGGGTCTTTGGGCTGATCTGAGGTCTCATGGGGGCTGACTGGGGGTCTTTGGGCTGATCTGAGGTCTCATGGGGGCTGACTGGGAGTCTTTGGGCTGATCTGAGGTCTCATGGAGGCTGACTGGGGGTCTTTGGGCTGATGGGGGCTGACTGGGGTCTCTGGGCTGATTTGAGGTCTGATGGGGGCTGATTTGAGGTCTGATGGGGGCTGACTGGGGGTCTGGGCTGATCTGAGGTCTCATGGGGGCTGACTGGGGAGTCTTTGGGCTGATCTGAGGTCTCATGGGGGCTGACTGGGGGCCTTTGGGCTGATCTGAGGTCTCATGGAGGCTGACTGGGGGTCTTTGGGCTGATCTGAGGTCTCATGGGGGCTGACTGGGGGTCTTTGGGCTGATCTTTGTAGAAAAATGGTTGCAATTCCTAAATTTTTCACCGGATATTTTTGTTCAACCCCATTAATTAAACCTGAAAGTCTACACTACAATTACATCTCAGTTATTTCATTTCAAATCCAAATCATAAAGATTGTGTCACTGTCCAAATATTTTTGGACCTAACTGGGTACATGTTAAACAGATGGAAAAAACAGGATGTGAACCCAGCCTAAGACTACCATGTAACTAAACTGAAGTCACTGTTAATAGCAGTGCTTTAATGGAATAACAACTGGAGAAAATACATAGCAGAGCAAAGTTTTATCATTTGACAGATTTATATTTTGTAAGTTCCTTGAAAATCTGTCCTAGTACATTTAAAGGGCTTATCCAGATCGAGAAACACACGTCTGCCAGTGCCACATTTCTCCACAGGTAGTATGTGGTATTGCAGCACAGCTCCATTGGGGCTGAGCTGCAGTGACACATATAGCCTGAGGACAGGAGTGACACTCTTCTTAGAAAAAACAGACATGTTTTCTCATCCTAGAAAACCCTTTTAAATTTGGCTCTCAAATCTGAAAAACTGGAATCCCTTCTGCTCCAGAAGTGCAGTTGGCCAGAAACAGGGTGAATATGTATTTGGCATGCGTGACCCCCTGCTGTCATGCTATATAACTTCTGGTACTTGTGGTACACATACCCGCCACCACTCTTCATTGGAGTCATCAATGACTGTGATCCTATCTCCAGCTCTGCAATGAAATACAGTATATGACATATTTTGGCATTCATGTGAGCAGACATTACATATGTACCACTGCATTTATTAGTTTCATGTATGTAAAACAAAACATGCAATGCAGCAGCTCTCTGCAAACCAAATAATGTACAAAAATGCATAATAATTGCTATTGCTATACTTATAAATTAGAGATGTTTAGCAAATCATTTTGTACAAAATTATTTGAGCCCGTCTGCCGCACGTCAAGGCGATCTCTGTAAGACGGGATCCTAACACTAAATACTACCTGTTATGTGCCATGACGGCTACCATACAATTCAGGGAGTGTAGGAACCCGTCTTCCAGAGATCGCCTTGACGTGCGGCAGACGGGCTCAAATAATTTTGTACAAAATGATTTGCCAAACATCTCTAATTTATAAGTATAGCACTAGCAATTATTATGCATTTTTGTACTTTATTTGGTTTGCAGTGAGCTGTTGCATTGCATGTTTTGTTTTACAGTGTTGTTCTCAGCCGTAGCAACGTGCCCCTGCGCATTGGGATGTGCTGACTGACCCCCTTTTTCCTTTGCAGTTTGTACTGGAGGTGTGGCTGCCTCCCCAGCCGTGCACTCCTGACCAGCTCGTCTGCCCCATTGGCTGATTTTAATTAGTGTGAGTTTATGGCTTAGCCTGCTCCCCCTCACTCACTGGAAGCCATTCGGCACCAGGAGAGATATAGTGTAGACTCTCATTGCATTCTTTGGTGGCCATTTGGCACCAGGAGTGGTGTGGAGTGGGTCCGGCATGCATGTTGGTACCTGCATTCCTTGGATATAATGGAGGCCATTTTGGCACCAAAAATGACAGAAATTTAAGCAGGCCCAGCATGCATGTGGGACCTACACTCCCTGAATTGTATGGTAGCCGTCATGGTACATAACAGGTAGAATTTGGTGTTAGGAACCCGTCTTACAGAGATCGCCTTGACGTGCGGCAGACGTAGCAACGTGCCCCTGCGCATTGGGATGTGCTGACTGACCCCCTTTTTCTTTGCATTAGTTTCATGTAAGTTCATTATTTTAGAAGTCCTACATAAAATTTAACATAGATGTTACCAAAAAATGTTGCATAAATGTTACAGAGATAGGATAGGTAGATGGATACGGTAGATAGATAGATAGATAGATAGATAGATAGATAGGATAGGCAGAAGCTAATACTTACTGGAAATCCAGGTCATCCTTCTCCAGTGCTTTGAAACGGTAAAGAGCAACAAAATAGTGAGACTGCATGAAGCCTCCCCGCACTCCAGGTTGTGCCTTCTTATTCTTATATGGGCAGAAATATAACATATCATGTAGTGTCAAGAAACAGATGAATTTCAGTAACCAAGACTGACTCATCCATGCACTGAGAAAGACATAAAATAAAAGGCAGGGGCCAGTATCGGAATTCATGGAGGCCCGGACTGGCAGTGGGGTCTGAGCAATTGCTTGGCTGATGAACTCAAGTATGACGTCAATTAATATTGAAACCAAAACCTACTACATTGACAATTACAGTTTCTCTAGAATGAGTAGTAAGCAATTGTTTGGTATAATTTGTACCACATGAACACTAGACTATGGTCACACAAAAGCAGCAGCAAAAAACCCTAGCAGAATCAGCAGCTGAAAACAGTTCATTTTCTGACGGAGCTAAAACAGGCTCAAAAGAAGTAACATGTCACTTCTTAAAGGGATTCTCCGGGAATTCACAAAATAAAATTGTTATGTTACTACAGCAAATGGCATGTATTATGTAGAGAAGGTTAATACTAGGTACTCACTAATGTATTGTTATTGTCTATATTGCTTCACATATAGACAATAACAATTCCGCCACATTATACACTGCTCGTTTTCATGGTTACCACCACTCTGCAATCCATCAGTGGTCGCCATGCTTGTACACATCTGGTGGCCGAGACCGTGTGAGCACACATAGGCTGGTGTTTTTTTCTGTAGTGTGCAAACCTAGCCACTGATGGTGGATTGCAGGATGGTCTTAATCCCTGGAAACGAGCAGTGCATAATGTGATGGAAAAATTAATCCAGACAGCAATTGAGGCAATATGGATAAGAACAATACATTAGTTAGTGCCTTGTATCAACTTGCTGAAGTGACACGACCCCTTTAAATATTACTTTATTATAAATCTTTTCCCAAATACATTTCATTAGTAATAATGGCTAATTTTGTCTAGGGAGCAATCATTGGGAGAAATAAAATGGCCACCGTCCTATTAGAACACACAAAACCTGTCCTAATCACACAGCAGGACAAGTTCCTTCACAACATTGAGCTAAAGAGCTGCCTCATCCTCCTCTCAGCTCTGCTTGGTGCTCCACTTGCCTCTTTTTCTTGTATATCTACTGTTATTGCGACCCGCTTGTCGGGCTGGCTTGGACTATCAGTCCAACTCAGTGTGAGCAGCCTTACTCATTCCCATCATCCACTTGGTCTTTTTCTCGTGGGATTTCCATTGGCACCTCCATTCCCCTCCCCCTACCCATCATCCTTCCTCACAATGACCCCCTCCTTTTCTCCATCCTTTTGTTTTGTTTTCTTTCCCTACCAGTCTGTCACCCTTCTTTCCTTTTCCAATAATCCCCATTTACGCTCCTCTTTGTTCTCTGTTCTGCCTGTCAGGAATTATGATACTGAATATAGTTTAATAAGATCTTCAGCTGAATCTCTGTAGGAATGGAGTCCATGAGGAGACATAAAGTACAGAGAGGAGGGTGGGGATAATGAGCAGCAGAACTTGTATGTAGTCGGCTTCATTACCACAGCTCCACATTACCACAGTCTGTCCTGTACTTCAAGTGTCCTTGTGAACTCCATCCCTACAGAGATTCAGCTGTATTCATCCAGGTCATGATCCCTGACAAGCAGAGCAGAGAGGAGGATTAGGCAGCTCTTTAGCTCAGTGTTGTGAAGTAACTTCTCCTGCTATTACAGGTTGTGTGTGTACAAATAGGATAGCGGCCATTTCCCCTGATGATTTCTCCCTAGACAAAACAAGCCATTAAGCAAATTTTAATCAGTGTTGGAAAAAAACACAAAAAACAATGTGCACTTTTTGTTTACATTGAGGCCAATGAGAGGTTGTTTGTGGCTTTTTTTAAAGTGGATTCCATGGCAAAAACTTCGGCAGATTTTAGCAGTGTGAACTTTGCCAATTTCTGGTCTGTCTACACCAGGGGTGCACAACATTTTCTGGTTGGGGGCCACATTGTCAGACTGAAGGAATCCCAAGGGCCGAAAATAAAAGTTAAAGGGGTATTACCAACTGATATACTGTATTTATTGCATATTGTACATACAGTGTAAACCATAAATGTCTGGTTACACATCTAGGACTCCCATCTAATGGGAGAATACATGAAAAATGCATGTGAGCAGCCACAAGACATAGACATACATGTCTGTCACCAAATGGTTGAGGGCCGCATGTGGCCCCCAGGCTGCAGGTTGTGCGACCCTGGTCTACACAGTTTATGAACAGAAATTCTGATCAGTGTAATAAAGGCTGAGGACACCCAAGAATGTTTAAAGGGGTATTCCAATCTCCGCCATTCAATACTGAGATTGAATGTGCATCCTATCCAGTTGCCAGGAGTAGCCAGAATTCCGGAAACAGCTGAGCAGGCTGTGCTATACTGTTTTCGTAAATCCCATAGAAGTGAATGGGAGGTACAGAAACAGTGCTCCACAGCAAGGTGCAGGGTCCTTCTCGTATTGTACTACAACAATAGTCGCTCTTTTACACTCATCTTTACATTTAGAAGAATTTGCTCATTCACCTCTTAGAGGAAGGTGACCCATTTTGAAAAACAGCAATTACCTTTGCATCCTGCGCATTTTTATCTCCTTTTTTATCACCATCAGGAGAATCTAGGATAAAACAAGGCAAACATTGGTAGAAAGGACACTTGTGTAGCGCATTTTATTTCGAGACCTCAAAGCTCTTTTCAGAAACAATTAAAACATGGGATTTGCAATTATGATTACTCATTTATAATTGGTGCTCATTATCTCCCTGGAGAGGATAAAAGGCTGAACTGACCTTCTGTGGAATCATAAGTCTGACCTTCACGTCAGGGAGGATATTACTGAGAGGAACCATTACTGGCTATACCCTTCTTTTGACATACTGTATAAATCTGCAAGCTGTAAGGTGAGCCGTAGATAATAACACTTATTCCAAACCTATTTTGGACACAATTGGAGGCTAATGGGGTATGGTAAATCCACAAGTCTGAAGCCTGTTAGAAGTCCACCATCAAGGAACCTTACCTCCTTCCTGCTTCCCTTCCTCTTGTTTTGGGGGCTCTGGTTCCTCATCAATCATAGTGGCAGGCTGGGAGGAAACAACACAGTCATGTATATGCAGAGAAATGAAACAAGGGCAATTCTAATCAGAATATTTGGCTTTTATCCCTACACTTCATTGCATATAACAGCACAATTATCATATCAGTGCCGGGCTCATTTTCCAGTCAAGTGCTGTACTCATTTGCACAGGAATGAAAGTCGGAAAAAGACCTTGGAAAATTTCAAACTTCATTTCCCAGGAGACTTTGTGAACAAAAACATGTGGATAAAACACAAATTCTCAGCAGAATGATGACACAGCTAAAAAGGAACAAAATGGGGTGAGAGGAAGACATAATGGCAAAATGTATATGTATTAAAACTGAAGTAGAACCAAGATGGTCATAGGTCTAAGCAGCGGTGGTTAAAGGGGTTATCCGAGAAACAATATTGATGACCTATCCACGGTATAGGTAATTAATATCACATTGGCAGGGGTCTAATTCCCAGCACCCCCACTGATTATCCATTTTGGGAAGCTATGGCGCTCACCGGAGCTCTGGGGAGCATGGCCGGCTCCCAGCAGCTTACCAAGTACAGCTGCTGTGCTTGGTATTACAGCTTCAATGGGGCTGAGCTGCAACTTGGCCATGTGACCGATGTACAGCTGATCGGCGGGGGGTCCAAGATATCAGACCCAACCAACCAATCTGAAACTGATGACCTATCCTAAGGATAGGTCATCAATATTAATGGATAAAGGGATTACCCCTTTGTCCACAAATGAGCGGCACTTCACTTTTAAACTAAAAGCTATAGCTCATGATAGAAAGTAAAAGAGATCCCAGAAGCATAGCACTTGCAGATGCTTTGCATCTGTTATCCAGTCTCGCATATAGCGTGCACAACTATGTAGGGCGCGTTTCGGTCCATCCAATGACTTTTTAAACTGATCTAAGCAGTTTCATCTAAGCAGGGGTTCATGAGCTTTAGTAGGTGTGTGCCAAGAACCACTCATTTGAAAAGTGGGGACGGCCCTTGCAAATTCAGCACTGTTGACAACTATGAAAATGCATCACAAGACGTGTGTAGGTTTGCCATGTGGAATACTGTCAGTGCCATATGACACATGCATCATCAAACTAAAAGTATAAGTACAAGAATATCACAGGTTACTCACATTTTTCTTGTCATCTTGCCCTTTTTTTCTTTCTTTGTTTGCCATGATGACTCCAGTCCTCAGAGTATCAAACACAGGATCTGTGCGATTGGCAGCAGCTGTGACAGATAAAATTATGTAAGTACCGTATATTGTATATTCTCAGGGACATGATTACTGCTGCCCATGCCCACAATCTATATGCTTCTGATGAGAAAAAGAAATATACATACATTTGCAATAAAAAGTATGTGAACCCTTTGTAATGATACAGATTTCTGCACAAATTGGTCAAAAATGGACAATAGACAACCACATTCTGTTTAAACTAATAACACACAAAGAATTAAATGTTACCATGTTTTTATTGAACACACCATGTAAACATTCACAGTGCAGGTGGAAAAAGTATGTGAACCCTTGGATTTAATAACTGGTGGAACCTCCTTTGGCAGCAATAACTTCAACCAAACGTTTCCTGTAGTTGCAGATCAGACGTGCACAGCGGTCAGGAGTAATTCTTGACCATTCCTCCTTACAGAACTGTTTCAGTTCAGCAATATTCTTGGGATGTCTGGTGTGAATCGCTTTCTTGAGGTCATGCCACAGCATCTCAATCGGGTTGAGGTCAGGACTCTGACTGGGCCACTCCAGAAGGTGTATTTTCTTCTGTTTAAGCCATTCTGTTGTTGATTTACTTCTATGCTTTGGGTTGTTGTCCTGTTGCAACACCCATCTTCTGTTGAGCTTAAGCTGGTGGACAGATGGCCTTAAGTTCCCCTGCAAAATGTCTTTAAAAACTTGGGAATTCATTTTTCCTTTGATTATAGCAATTCATCCAGGCCCTGACCCAGCAAAGCAGCCCCAAACCATGATGCCCCCACCACCATACTTCACAGTTGGGATGAGGTTTTGATGTTGGTGTGCTGTGCCTCTTTTTCTCCACCCATAGTGTTGTGTGTTTCTTTCAAACAATTCAACTTTGGTTTCATCTGTCCACAGAATATTTTGCCAGTACTGCTGTGGAACATCCAGGTGCTCTTGTGCAAACTGTAAATGTGAAGCAATGGGTTTTTCTGGACAGCAGTGGCTTCCTTTGTGGTATCCTCCCATGAAATCCATTCTTCTTTAGTGTTTTACGTATCATACATTCGCTAACAGGGATGCCAGAGACTTTAGTACGTCTTTAGCTCTAGGATTCTTCTTCACCTCATTGAGCAGTCTGCGCTGTGCTCTTGTAGTCATCTTTACAGGACAGCCACTCCTAGGGAGAGTAGCAGCAGTGCTGAACTTTCTCCATTTATAGACAATTTGTCTTACCGTGGACTGATGAACAGCAAGGCTTTTGGAGATACTTTTATAACCCTTTCCAGCTTTATGCAAGTCAACAATTCTTAATCGTAGGTCTTCTGAGAGCTCATTTGTGTGGGGCATCATTCACATAATTCACATGTGAAAAGCAAACCCAGAACTGGTGTGTGTTTTTTATAGGGCAGGGCAGCTGTAATAAACACCTCCAATTTCATCTCATTGATTGGACTCCAATTAGCTCTTGGAGATGTCATTAGACTAGGGGTTCATATACTTTTTCCATCTGCACTGTGAATGTTTACATGGTGTGTTCAATAAAAACATGGTAACATTTAATTATTTGTGTGTTATTAGTTTAAGCAGACTGCGATTGTCTATTGTTGTGACTTAGATGAAGATCAGATCACATTTTATGACCAATATGTGCAGAAATCCATATCATTCCAAAGGGTTCACATACTTTTTCTTGCAACTGTATATACAAAGGCCAGGCCATGGGGAAGCCAAGTTCATAAACTTCAGACCGCCGCTCCATTTCTCCTTACACCTGCATATATATGATGCATTTATGTGTGTATCTATATATAAGTTTTATGTGTAACTGTATTTACAGTTCATGTTCTCTCCATATGTATTCTAAAACATCAAGCCCAAAACTAAGCCCAAAACTTACTTTTAGCTAAAAAAATATAAAAAATGCAGCTGTGTAGGCGAATTGTGTGTACATGCCCTAGCTGAAAGTGATATGAGGCTCTTGGATTGAGTTTGGAGTGCATTTTAAGGTTGTTTTTTTTATTTTATATTAATAATGATGGCCACCAGTGGGGGTCTGACTTGGCATGTGCAAGCACTGTAGCCTCTTCAGTGTTTACTTTGGCCCATACACCAGAAGCACACAAATCCAATGTCTAATTAGGCCACTGCTAATGGTTAAAGTAGGTATATTCTATAGGAATTTGTGTGACATGATATATTTCTGAAGTTTTGCACTGGGAAATGTCAGTTGCATAGAAAATAACTGTGTTATTACTTTTAATATAGACTATAAGTGCAGTGCCTCAGAGGGAGAGTGTGGGGGGTTAGTGGTAGTGGTGACACAGACAGGAGTAGTGGTTCACAATGGCTATCCTCACTCTGGTTCTAACTGGGCTGTGCAGCGAAAGGAGGTTGCGCCCTTTCTTCCTTTGGGCACTGCCTGGTGTTAGTTGGGGTGTCCTTGATAGTGGAGCAGGGGCCGACGGATGGTCGAGGCAAAGACCAGGCCCAGATTAGTTAAAGATAACAGTCTCTTTACTGAGAATGATAGGTGTTGTAGTACAAGCATATAAAGTAGTTGCAGTACCCACTGAGGAATTTTACAGGCACTTGAAAGGTAAGTTCAATTTTTCCAGGTACACACACAATCTTTCCAATGCTGTTTATGGGAAAGCAGGCTATATAGTATTTTTAAGTAATACACCGACAAAGGCTGAGACCAGCAATTATATGTACCGCACGGCCACAAAACATGAAACTCCTACAAAAGCAAAACCAACCCGCGGTAATGTCCGTATCAATCTTTATTAAACAAATATGCACACATACAAGATAAATAATTAAAACCCAGTAGGGAAATGCAGAGAAGTGTGAATAAAACCCCCCAAAATGCCAGTACATATATCAATACATAATAGTTGCATAAAGTTACCGCTGCTTGTGTGATACACCAAGAACTGTCCAAAAAGGAATAAACAAATAAGTATGCTGAATACCAGTCTCATCAATGAATGCGTACATATACCACAGGCCTATGTAGTTCACAACCTGGGTGGCTTGAAGAGACCAATAAGCATAACACTATATGAAGTACCACTAACACTTGGTACTAACACACGAGCAGCGATAATAGCATAATGAATACATAGCAGATAACCAACCTGGCTGGAGGGACGGCCCAACGTCCGTTTCGCTCACTAGCTTTTTCACAGGGCACACTGAACCTGCCATATGACCCACCCTATATACTCAGCCTATTCAATCAGAGTTGCAGCAATCAGATCCCTCCCATCCTGCACCTGGAAAGCGCTTCCATCTATCGTGCAGAGCGGCCATCGTGCGCTGACAGAACGCGGGTGCGCACACGGACAGACCACGCAATGATGTAATGCCCCAATCACGCCCCCGGCCCAAGCCACATCCGCTCTAAGCAAAAGACCGGATGTGACTTCAGAATCGGAAGCAAGGATGACGCTCCCCCAGCAATCACATGATCCAGCCGTAAGCAGAGAAACTTACGTATATCTATATATCTCACATAATATCTCAATTGGACACGAGCAATCAAACACCCACATTAAGAGAGTAGTATAATCTACTCATACATATTTAGAGAGAAGTTCAAGCTCCTCATACATCAATTATTAATAAACCATAATTATGCTAGTGAAAATAAATAACATAAAAATAAAAAGTGCAAGTGCTAAAAGAAAAAGTGCACGTAACGGCCGCACAACGGCTGTGTGCATGAGGCCTCATAGACATCATAGCATTTGACTATGTTTAAAAGCTTCATATCGGTTTGCAGCTTGTAGTGCTGCTTTGTAGAATCTGCACCTTGCTGTCATAAATTGCAGAGAAATTTTGGATTTACATTGCCTTGCAAAAGTATTCACCCCCTTGACATTTTTTTGTGTGTGTTTTGGTGCCTCACAACCTGGAATTAACATGGATAGTTTGAGGATTTGCATCATTTAATTTACAGAACATGCCCACAACTTTGAAGATTTATTTATTTATTGTGAAGCAAACAACAAATAGGACTAAATAACATAAAAGTCAATGTGCATAACTATTCACCACCCTGAAGTCAATACTTTGTAGAGCCACCTTTTGCAGCAATCACAGCTCCAAGTCACTATGAACTTTAAAGAGGACCTTTTGAGTATCTTTAAAGAGGTCCTTTTGCAGCGTCCCACATCAGTGTGTAAAAGGGACACTTTTACATCTGAATATACTCTGCCTGTCCCAAAAAAAAGTCGCCACCTGGATTTAACTAAGCAAATAGTTATGAGCCTCCTATTGGATTATTACTGCATGGGCGATTATCTTTCAGCTGGCAACAAGTTATTTAACCCCAACTGGTGCAATGAGTTGCTTCTCATATCTTAAACAACCATGTCGAAAGACACATCTCGTGGTCGTGGAAAAGGGTCAAATCATTGGCATGCATCAAGCAGAGAAAACATTTAAGGAGATTGCAGAAACTACTAAAATTGGGTTAAGAACTGTCCAACGCATTATAAAAAACTGGACGGATAGTGGGGACCCATTTGGGGCTGCTTCGTATTCTGTTGTTTCTAGATTTCTATAAGGCGATTGTCAGCTGCTGAGGAGAGACAATCGCATCAGAAAGGGTACAGTGCTCTGCTTAGCATACTACCTTATTACATTGTTTGCTGGAGGTTTCAATACCAGGACTTCCACCTAGCAAAACTTCTGACATGCCATTATGACAAGTCAAAAGTTTTCTGAAGGTGGGCCCTTTACACTGCTCGATGTTTAGGCATATATTATCGCTGAGAACCTTTCACACAAATGCTCATTACCGATAATCTATGGGCTATGTTTAATATTGAAAGTAAGAGCATTTCCACACGCACAATGTGAAGGGAATTTAAGGGATTGGGACTGAACAGCTGTGTAGCCATAAGAAAACCACTAATCAATGAGGCAAACCAGAAAAAAAGGCTTCAATTTGCTAGGGAGCATAAAGATCTGGAGCAATGGAAGAAGGTCATGTGGTCTGATGAGTCAAGATTTACACTGTTCCAGAGTGATGGGCGCATCAGGGTAAGAAGAGAGGCAGATGAAGCGATGCACCCATCATGCCTAGTGCCTACTGTACAAGCCTGTGGGGGCAGTGCTATGATCTGGGGTTGCTGCAGTTGGTCAGGTCTAGGTTCAGCAACAGTATGTGCTCCAAGAATGAGGTCAGCCGACTACCTGAACATACTGAATGACCAGGTTATTCCATCAATGGATTTTTACTTCCCTGATGGCATGGGCATATTCCAAGATGACAATGCCAGGATTCATCGGGCTCAAATTGTGAAAGAGTGGTTCAGGGAGCATGAGACATCATTTTCACACATGGATTGGCCACCACAGTGTCCAGACCTTAACCCCATTGAGAATCTTTGAGATGTGCTGGAGAAGGCTTTGTGCAGCAGTCAGACTCTACCATCCATCAATGCAAGATCTTGGTGAAAAATTAATGCAACACTGGATGGAAATAAATCTTGTGACATTGCAGAAGCTTATTGAAATAATACCACAGCGATTGCGTGCCGAAATCAAAGCTAAAGGTGGTCCAACAAATTATTTTTGGTACTGCCATTCACTGTAATGCTGTAGCCATGTTGGCTGCTGGCATTGCAGTGATTGGCTGGCACCTGATGAAACGTGTTCAGCTCAGTATTAGTCAGGGAGAGCTGAAAAGCAGAAGGGAGAGATAGTGTAGGGATTGAAATAGCAATATTTTAGTTTTTATACTTGTTATAGACCCAAAAGTCCTTTTAAGGACTATTGTGTGTGGCACCAATATATATTTTTAGCACAATCTGCGCTAAATTGCTAAAACTTGTTAGAGACCCAAAAGTCCTTTTAAGGACTATAGTTTTATCTGGCAGCAATATATATTTTTAGCGCAACCTGCGCTAAATAGCTTGCAATTATTTGTCCGCTGCAGACAGCAACATTATCTGCGCTACATCTCCTGTCTAATGTGTGCATAGCCTAAAAATATCTGTGACATCCAGTGTACATTTTCGCCGCTGGTGACAGCGACATTATCTGCGCTATATCTCCTGTATAACGTTTGTGCATCCTAAATATCAGTGACATTCATTCAGTAAAAAAATTTATTAGCCGGTGGTGACGGCGACATTACTTGCGCTATACCTCCTGTTTAACGTGTGTGTATCCTAAAAATATCTGTGACATTCTGTGTACTTTATTTGCGCATACACTTACAAAACCTGCGCTACTGTACGTGTGACATACTTGCAAGCATATATACCATTCAATATGCGAAGGTGAGCAATAAGGGACAGGGAAGTGGCCAGGCTGCTGATGGTGCACGCAAAGGCCATGGCACTGGGCACGATGATACTGTGCCTGCTGCCAGAGCACAAGAAACACACTCATTCACGATACCTTCATGTCCCAGTTTGCAGGGTGGCGCAGGACACCACCCTCGAAGTCAGACCAGTGCGACCAGGTGGTCAGTTGGATTGCAGAAGATAATGCTTCCAGTTGGTTAAGCACCACCCTGTCTTCAACAAAGTCCAGTCTCAGTAGCCAAGAGTCTGGTCAACAGAATCCACACCCCGATACTCCTTCCACCCACCATGGAGAGTCTTGGCAAACAAGTGATCCCAAACTCGGATATTCCGAGGAGCTGTTTTCATTGCCATTCCTTAATTTGGGCCTCTCGCCAAGCCTGCTTGAAGAGGGACATGAGGAGATCTTGTGCCCTGATTCCCAAACTCTGGAACATCCACAGTCAGAAGAAGATGACGGTGGGGAATGGCAATTAGTGTTTCACAAGGTGGATGATGATGATGAGACACAGTTGCTAATAAGTCAACCACAATTAGTGTCTCAAGAGGTTCATGATGAGGATGAGACACAGTTATCAATGACTGAGGTTGTTAGGTCAACAAGTCAAGAGGATGACCAGAGTGAGGAAGTGGAAGAGGAGGTGCTGGACGATGAAGTCACTGACCCAACCTGGGAAGGTGGCAAGCCGAGCGAGGACAGCAATACAGCGGGGGAGAGATCCACAGCACCGCAACAAGATGGAAGAGGCAGTGGGGTGGCAAATGGGAGAAGTCGGGCCACACCAAACAGGTTCACAACTGTTCCCCGGAGATACCCCTTGCTTGCGGCAATCTTCCTTGCCAAGGGGTAGGTGTTCCACAGTCTGGCACTTTTTTGTGGAAAGCGCCATTTGAAACCTGTGCCGTACCAAAATGAGCAGGGGCATAAACACTAGCAACCTCACCACCTCCAGCATGATCCGCCACATGGCATCAAAGCACCCTAATAGGTTGGCTGAATGCCTGGGTCCACAACCAGTGTCTGCGGGTCACACCACTGCCTCCTCTCCCCTTGTGTTATGTGCTGGCCAATCCCCTGTCCAAGACGCAGGCTCAGATGCCTCCCGCCATGCACCTGAACCTTTGCAAGCAACATCAGCTAGCACATCCACTTCTGTGTCCCAGCGCAGTGTACAGTTGTCTATATCACAGGCCTTTGAATGAAAACGCAAATACCCAGCCACCCACTCACAGACCATAGCACTAAATGCGCACCTTTCCAAATTGCTGGCCCTTGCAGCACCAGTCAGCCATTAGTCAGTAGCTGGAAGCAGTGTAACACTGCAATGGGTAAGCGGCAACAGGCCGCACTTAAATTGATCTGCTTAGGTGACAAACAGCACACCGCCACAGAGCTGTGGCAGGGGATAAGGGACCATACTGAGCTGTGGTTCTTGCCAATCAACCTACAACCAGGCATGGTTGTGTCTGATAATGGCCGTAACTTGGTGGCGGCTTTGGAGCGCGGCAAGCTCACACACATACCATGCCTAGCCCACGTGTTCAATCTAGTGGTTCAGCGGTTTCTCAAAACCTACCCCAATTTGCCTGAGCTAACGGTGAAGGTGCGCTGCGTGTGTGCTCATTTTCGCAAGTCATCGACAGCTTCCGCCGGTGTGGCAACGCTGCAGCAGCTCTTGCAATTGCCAGCTCACCGACTGTTGTGCGACGTGAGCACACGCTGGAACTCCACTGTCCACATCTTGGCCAGGCTTTGTGAGCAGCAGAGGGCAGTAGTGGAATACCACAATTTACCCTGAACCTGGGTAATCCACCAGAGGAAAGCGACTGAACATAAAGGCACTCTAAATGTGGCTTTTATAGTGTATTGAATACACTGATTTCCCATGCACCCTTCCACCACTAAAAAGGGTATATGGTTCAATCTCCCTTTTCTCATCCTCCTCCATTATATCAACATGCCTATTAGGCTGCCCTCACTCCTAATGTTTGAGAGGGTCAGCTCAGCAGCGGGCCCTCACCCATAATGTTTTAGAGGGTCACCAGCAGGCCCTCACCTATAATGTTTTAGAGGGTCACCAGCAAGCCCTCAACCATAATGTTTTAGAGGGTCAGCTCAGCAGCAGACCATCACCCCTAAATATTTAGATGGTCAGCTTGGCAGCAGGCCCTCACCCACAAAAGTTTTTAGATGGTCAGCTCGGCAGCAGACCCTCGCCCAAAATTTCTTTTAGATGGTAAGCTTGGCAGCAGGCCCTCACCCCTAATGTTTTAGATGGTCAACTCAGCAGCAGGCCCTCGTCCCTAATGTTTTAGAGGGTCACCAGCAGTCCTTTTCTCCTAATTTTTTTGAGGGTCACCAGCAGGGCAACAATCATAGTTTTTCAAGGGTGTGTATGATGACCTCATTTATGTGTAATAAAGGGTGTATTGGAGTGCCGTTCTTTGTAAAAGTGGCGTACTACTCGGACAACAGCAGCGACCTGGGAGTCCAAGATGCATCCAGACATCCTCCGACCTCCCCATGCTGTCGCTGAACCATTTCAGTGGTGTTTCCATCAATTTTTGACCTTTTACTATGAACTAGACACCCTCCCCTCTTCAGAGCAGGGGGTGCCTTGTTTAATGCTCGGGTTCTCCCATTGACTTCCATTGTGCTCGGGTGCTTGGTAGAGCACCCGAGCATCCTGAGGTGTTCTACTGGAGCACCCGAGAAATTTGGTGCTCGACCAACACTACTCTAAGTCTGACCACAGATTTTCTATTGGATTGAGATCAGGGCTTTGATTAGGCCATTCTAACACATTTACATGTTTTCCCTTAAAACACTCAAGTGTTGCTTTAGCAGTGTGTTTGGGGTCATTGTCCTGCTGAAAGGTGTACCTCCATCCTAGCCTCAAATCATCTACATGGTGGTACAGGTTTTGCTCAAGAATATCCCTGTATTTAGCACCATCCATCTTTCCCTCTACTCCGACCAGTTTCCCAATCCTGGCTGCTGAAAAAAATCCCCACAGCATGATGCTGCCACCACCATGTTTCACTGTGGGCATGGTTGTCACGATCCCTCGGGTGACTGATGTCAGGAAATCAAGGCTGAGCGTGGAGGAATCTAACAGCCTCTTGATATCTCTTGAATCAGTGTTCATAGGGTTAATGACCACTTCCCTTTTCTCAGCTGTTGCTCAGTGGTCATCACTTATACCCTATGCGGTATATAGCTTCATTTGGGTTTGGCTGAGCTGGAGTGAGTTTGCCTCTGGTGTTCCTGCTCGTCAGTCTCTACAGAAGTTAAGTGTCGTGTTTGTTTGTGTTTGTTATATTCCCTGTTGTTTGTATCTGGGCCTGAGACACAGACTTCCATTAATCCATCTGGGGAGGAATGGGTTGTCTCTAGTCCTAACCCTTTCCAGGGCCTAATAGGGATATAAAGGCCTAGGTATCCTGCATATGAATATTCCTATTTTCAGTTTTCAGGGTCTATTCATATTGATAGATAGTTTGGGCCCGGATTAGGGTTGTCTAGGAGGTGACCTGTTTCTTCCCTAGTTTCCAGGCCCAGTTACTGCTCCCCTACACTCTTGTGTTCAGTGTGGAGTCGTCGTCCCCCACACTGATCATGAAAATGGTGTTCTTTGGCTGATGTGATGTGTTGGGTTTGCACCAGACATAGAATTTTCTTTGATGGCCAAAAAGTTACATTTTAGTCTCATCAGACCAGAGCACCTTCCTGCATACATTTTGGGAGTCTCCTACATGCCGTTTTGAAAACTCACAACGTGCCTTTTTGTTTTTAGCTGAAAGTAATGGCTTTCTTCTGGCCACTCTGCCATAAAGCCCAACTCTATAGAGCATACAGCTTATTGTCGTCATATGTACTGATACTCCAGTCTCTGCTGTGGAACTCTGCAGCTCTTCCAGGGTTACCTTAGGTTTCTGTGCTGCCTCTCTGATTAATGCCATCCTTGACCGGTCCGTGAGTTTTGGCGGGCGGCCGTCTCTTGGCAGGTTTGCTGTTGTGCCATGTTCTTTCCATTTGGTTATGATAGATTTGATGATCAAAGATATGGATATTTTTTTTATAACCTAACCCTGACTTATACTTAAACTCAACAACATTGTCCCTTACTTGTTTGGAGATTCCCTTGGTCTTCATGGCAGTGTTTGGTTAGTGATGCCTCTTGCTTAGGTGTTGCAGCCTTTGGGGCCTTTCAAAAAAGGTGTGTATATTTAATGACAGATCGTGTCAATTATGTGACTTCTTAATGTAATTGGTTGCACCAGAGCTTTTTATGGGCTTCCTAACAAAAGGGGGTGAATACATACGCACATGCCAATTTTCTGTTTTATATTTCTAAACAATAGTTTTTTTAAATATATTTTTCTCATTTCACTTAACCAACTTAGAATATTGTGTTCTGATCCATCACATAGAATTCAGATTAACAAAACATTCAACTTAAGGTCCTAAAGTAACAAAACACTAAAACAGTCAAGTGAATACTTTTGCAAGGCACTGTATGTGCACCCCTCAGCTGGCACCATAAGTAACTTACTGCTATGTTAGGAATTACATCTCCAGGAGCTCTGGAGGCAACCCATGCTTTAGTCAGAATTTGTTGAAACTGTTGCACTTCTCTCTTGCCTGGAAGTGATTTTCTCAAGTAAAAACTGGTCAGTTAACCTTGTTCAACTCCACTCAGGTCTCCTGCCTTTCATTCCGCACCTCAACATCAAGGGTATCCCACCTTCCATGTGCTAGGAGACTCCAACCAGGGTATTACACAGGAGAAAAACACTACTACTCCTGTTATGCTGCAGACCAGCTCATGACTGTGTCAGCCCAGAGACTGAGGGAGCAGAACCTAGCCACCGTGAGTGCAGTGACCACTACCACCCTCCTCCGTGCTACCGCTAGGTTGCTGCACAAGCATTGATGTGAATGGGACAACAAAGCATGACATTCTGATGCAATACATACAAAAAAATTGACAAATGGAATGCAGTCAGAGATGATACTCATTCTACATGAATGGAAAATCATCAGTTTAAGGCCGAATGCACACGGCCGTTGTTCGCGGCCGTGAGCGGTCCTTGGAGCCGCGGCCTGGACTCCTGCTGAGTGCAGGAGCGCACGGTGTCATTGGTTGCTATGACGCGGTGCGCTCCCTGCTGCCGCCGCAATACAGTAATACACTGGTATGATCTATACCAGTGTATTACAGTACTGTGGCGGCAGCAGGGAGAGCACGGCGTCATAGCAACCAATGACGCCGTGCACTCCTGCACTCAGCAGGAATCCAGGCCGCGGTTCCACGGAGCGCTCACGGCCGTGAACAACGGCCGTGTGCATTCGGCCTTAAGCAAATGATAAGCAAATGAACATAGATAAGGCTACTTTCACACTTGCGTTCGGAGCGGATCCGCTCCTATAATGCAGATGATGGGATCCGTTCAGAATGGATCCGTCTGCATTATATTTCAGAAAAAATTCTAAGTGTGAAAGTTAGGCAGACGGATCCGTCCAGACTTTACATTGAAAGTCAATGGGGGACGGATCCGTTTGAAATTGAGCCATATTGTGTCAATTTCAAACGGATCCGTCCCCATTGACTTACATTGTAAGTCTGGACGGATCCGTTTGCCTCCGCACAGCCAGGCGGACACCCGAACGCTGCATTCAGTGTTCGGGTGTCCGCCTGCTGAGCGGAGCTGAGGCCAAACGCTGCCAGACTGATGCATTCTGAGCGGATCCGCGTCCATTCAGAATGCATTGGGGCAGTACGGATGCGTTCGGGGCCGCTTGTGAGAGCCTTCAAACGGAACTCACAAGTGGAGCCCCGAACGCTAGTGTGAAAGTAGCCTAAGTTTTACAACATCCATCTGAATAAGTCCTTAAAATGTTTTTTTCACGAGCACAACATTGATAGCCTATTCTCTTCAAACTTCTGATCGGTAGGAGTTCAGGAGTCAGACCCCCACTGATCACATATTGATGTCCTCTCCAGACGATAGGTCATATATATTGAACTTCTGGAAAACGCCTTTACTGGGAGATAACCATCTCAGTCATTCATGACAGAGATTTGAATACCGATGAAATGCAGGGGTCCCCTGCTGATCATACACGTATCTCCTATCCTGTAGATTAGATCTGATTTTCAATGGATCTTAATGCATCTGTATAGATCCCATAATGCTATGCATGAGGTTACAGTAGTGTTTTCTGGTATTTTTGACAATATTACTGCAGACTACACTATTTTAGCCATGAAATGTACCAGAACTTATATTGAAATGGTTGGACTGGACATATACCCTACATGGAAATTTCCTGGTGCACCGATGCCCAGGAGCCACCTGTGCTCTCCTCATGGTTGCCAGCTGGGTACATAATGATCTCATGCTCTCGGCACCAGGTTTTTATGCACATCCTAAGGGTAGTGATAGAGCCGAGTTCCCTTTTAGGGTTGGGACACTTTTAGGTTTTTTCCAGGGCCTTTAAGCTCTAAATCCACCTCTGGCAAAAAATGATAGCAGGAATATAGCCATGAGGTGATGTAACATGCATTTAAAAACTACAAGTGCCAATTTGGTCCTTTTTTTGTTACCCAGCTTAAGTACTTTTTGGGTACATTCACACATGGCAGATTTGCTGCAAATATTTCTACAACTGGAAATCAGTTTCATACATTTGAATGGGGTTGTTTATGCAGCTTGTGCATAGATTTTTGCAAGTCCCATATAGATAAATGGAGCATTTCTGCAACAAAATTACCAATCGTGGTAGAGGAAGCTCACCAGTTACCCTGGAGCCCAGTCCACTGACCACCCCTCAGAATTGCTATAACCAAGATAATAGTAATAATAATGGCTGGCTCACAGTAATGTGCACACAATTCCACTATTTAATATATAACACAATGCTTTAAAAACTATCCCTACATTTGCATATACATAATGTCTAAAAAACACAATTCATAACATCCATTTTATGAACAAGGTCTGTTTAAATGCAGAGCTCACGCATATATAAAAAAATTAAAAGTATAAATAAAATACGTTTTCCTTTTTTGTTTCTCCACTCTTGGCTAGTGGTTAGTAATATTGGTTGTTATTTAATTGCATTCACCCAGTTCACCTAATTAATTGTAGACTTGCAAAGCATCCTCACGATCTGTTATATTGTTTAAATGTAAAGTGCCAATTCTCGATTAGCTCTTTCCTTATGCACATATATTAGTAGCATATTATTATTGGTCCACAGTTGTTTTCCACAGCATTTGCTGTATATATTACTCACGATCTTGTTACAGTCTGCACTGCTTTACCTCCACCCAGCTTAGATTGTGATGGTTTGATTGGTGTTGGACTTGTCGGGACGCCAAGCAGCTAACTGGAGTTGCGCTATGCCAACATTTTTAATCGATGAAAATCCACACTATCCATTCATAAATCGCCACCAGACACGTTTCGGAACTAGTAGTTCCTTCCTCAGTAGTAAAAAAGCAATGAAAGCTGTTAGCTGCTTGGCGTCCCGACAAGTCCAATTTCAGAGTGGCGATTTCATAGTGGGATGTAACGGTTATTTTTCTTTTATATCAAGTATTAATCTCTGAGAAATATCTCTGAGTTTCTAATACAAATGTTATTCACCCTGTGCTATAAAATAAACGGACAATTTCTCGCAAGCATAAAGCTGTTCCTGCTGCCTACAGCACAATCTCTCAATACGCGTACAACAAGCCACAGGACTTTTCTCACCCAAACAGCAAGCTGAATGTTCTAATTAATAAAACAATTAAATGAGAGCGCAGAAATAACTCGCCTCTCTTAACACTCTTGAACAATTAGAAGAAATCTTCACCAAAGCCACTTTCCAGTCCTTTCAATTATGGATAACCTCTTCTATGTGCAGAGCAAACTGATAGGATTCATTTAATCTGCATCTGAGAAATGTAGACAATGGAACATACTTAGCTCAGAAGAACGGGAATCTTTTTATTTCATTACAATAGCAATATATAAAAGAGAAGAAGAGGAAGACAGTGGCGAAGATTTATCAAGACTGGCGTTTGTAATGCCAGTCTTGATGTAGCGTCTGATGGCATGACATGTGCCAAAATTATCTAGAGGCACACGCATCTCAGCAGGTTCGTGAGACCAGGCTTGGACTGGCCCACAGGGGAATCCCCCGGTGGGCCCCTGAATAAGGTGGACCCCTAGTCTCCCACCCCCTGCACAAGTAGCACATAACACAGTAGACTTACTGCACTACATACATATATTCAATGTACAGCACCTCAACCAGCCTATGTTCATATACAAAACTTGATAGATTTCACATGTAATTTATACTAAAATGAGCGCGCTGATTCCAAATATAAACTTGGAATTTCTCTGACACGTCTAGATTTTAAGTTATACATGCAAAGCCTATTCAGTTATAATATTAATGCAATATTATTGGAAATATTCCAATGGACATGTTTAGACCTGTCCGGACGCACTCAGGCTGTAATTATGTAAGGCTTCATTCACATCATCGTTCAGCCTCTCCGTTCTCCTGCCCCGTTTAGGGGCAGGAAAACAGAAAGGACGGATTTGGCACATAACTGAGCCGAACGGAGCCCACGGGCTCCATAGACTATAATGGGGTCCGTTAGGTTTCCGCTCAGAAGAAGATTTTTGAAGCGGAGACAAAAGTCCTGCATGCACAACTTTTGTCTCTGCTCCAAAAAACTTCTTCTGAGCGGAAACCTAATGGACCCCATTATAGTTTATGGGGTCCATGGGCTCCGTTCGGCTCAGTTATGTGCCAAATCCGTCCTTTCCGTTTTTTACTGCTCCTAAACAGGGCAGGAGAAGAAAAAGCTGAACGCTGATGTGAACGAAGCCTAAGGCAAGCTGGACAGATTTTGATAAAGTGATCTGTTATTATGCTATCAGTTTCGAAACTTAAGATGGATAAACGCAAATGTGTTAACGATCCAGGCAATTTCTGCTACATGTGTGGCAAATACACTACCTATGATCAGCACAAGAATCTGACAAAGCGAGTGCGTCTTGCTTACAAGCATTACTTTGACTGTAAAATTGTAGATCAAAATAAAAGCTGGGCACCTCATGTTTGTTGCACTGTGTGTTACTCTGGGCTAACATAGTGCTTGAATGGTAAAAGGAAAGGAATGGCTTTTGCAGTGCCTATGGTTTGGCGTGAGCGGAAAAATCACCAGACTGTTACTCTTGCATGACTAAAATCGCTGCATAATTATACAGAGGGCCTATTAATAATGGCCGCTCTGTATAATTATAATATATAATGGCCCCTCTGTATAATATATAATGATTCCCCTGTATAATTATTATATATAATGGCCCCTCTGTAATATTAGGATATATAATGGCCCCCTCTGTATAATGACCTCTCTGTATAAATATTATATATAATGACCCCCCGTTATTATTATAATATATGATGGCCCCTCCGTATTATTAGGATATATAATGGCTCATTATATATCCTAATATTACAGAGGGGCCATTATATAAAATAATAATAACTAATAATAATAAAACTCTACAGAGATGAGACGCAGCTGAAAGTATCATGGCTGTCTTATCTCCGAATGAAGACATTGAGGAAAGTCGACATCACAGGAGATGTCACTGGATGGATGAGGTATCTGGGGGCTCACACCCATCTACTACAGTATCTGTACTCAGAGAATTATCACTGTGTTATCTGTGGTGTTACATAGGACTAATACATTATCTGTAAAAAGGGGCCACAGGTTGGGGGAAGGGGGGGTGCAATACATGGCTTGCCCTGGGTGCTGGCAACCCACGCTACGCCATTGGGAGCAGGCATTGGTTTCGGGCATTATTTTTGTCTAGAAACAGACTGGCCCACAGGGCAGCAGAGAATCCCCTGGTAGGCCGCTAAGTCAGGCAGTCACAATGACTGCCATACATACTGATAGGCCACATAAAGCATCTCAACTTGCCTATGCATCCATATAAAACATCTAGGAGGTAGGCCGGCCAGTATCTTGATGGATCTGCCTTCTTGATGTCACTTCAGGGATCCCATCATCCATCAGCTTGCACCATTTGCTGCAGTCTGACCATGTGTTCTTGGCTCACAAAGCTAAGAGGTCCTTAGTCCAAGGCAAGGGCCAGTCAGCACGATAGGGCCTCCAGGACAGAACAGGCTGAGACAACCTAGGCAGTGAGCTACTACTGAAAATAACTGAGTTTGTGCAGTTTTAGGGATTTACAGACAGGGGTGCATGTAGCTGTACAGCAGGACCCCAGAATTAGTTTTAGGGTCCATTCACATGTCGGCAACTATGTTGCGGTCCGCAAAATGCGGACACCGCATATGAGCGTTCAGCATTTTGCGGACCACAAATGGCCGGCCCTATGATAGAAATGCCTTTTCTTGTCCATGGCTGCGGACAAGAATAGGACATGTTCTGTATTTTTGCTGGGCTGCAGAACATAAGTGCAGATGCGGACAGCACACGGCCCCATTGAAAATGAATGGATCTGCACCCATTCCACAAAATTGCGGAACAGATGTTGACCCATTTTGCGGACCCTTAGTGATAGACCCAGGGCACTACAGTCTGACACGGTTTGAGCCAAAAAATTTGTATAAGTAATGGTAAATGTGTCGGGTCACTTAGACCATGCTCCCACTCACCCATGTCTCATTCTCCACCACACTCATCACAAAAGTGGTGAATGTGGCAAAGATTGGCAAAAAGTTGCACATTTTTGCCAAAACAGGGCTTGTGCAAATATGCGCGACTTTTTGGTGCCACAGTTCAGGAGCTGTAGGCTTGATAAATATTGACCAATATTTCCCATGTTTCTAGCCTTTCTGAAGACTGGTGAGCATTACAAGAGGCAAACCATAAAAGCCCCGATTTACTTTAGACCCTGCACCTTCAATAAGGGGGAGTGGCTTAGTGGAAAATGAGGTGTGGCCTAAATATGTGCTCATTGCAACAAAATTCTCTCATAATTTTTTTTTACTAAAATAAGACAACTAAGGGTAAATGCACACGTTCATGATTTATGTGCGGACAATACGTACTGAAATCCGCAGGTATTCTCAGGGAAATCCGTGTGGTCAATTCACATCAATTGGTGCGTATTTATATGTGGATTTTCTTGCCGATTTGATGCGGATTTTCCTCTCCCCATTGAAGTGAATGGAGAAAATCCGGTTAGGAAAAATAAAATAAATTGACCTGTGCCGCGAACTGGTCTGAAATCAAATGCGGTCACCGGGAGCAGGCAGTTCCGAGAACAGCCGCCGGGGGCCTTCATCGGGCTGTTCTCGGAACTGCCTGCTCCCCGTGACTGCATTTGTTTCAGACCGGCTCCCGCCGACACAGGCACAGGTAAGGGCTTACCTGTGCATCGCCGGGCTTGTGAGTCTAGATGGCAGCCCGCATGTGTTCGCTGGCGAACACTGCAAACTGGCCATCACTGTTCTTGAGTACTTTCTTCTAATATGCAAACTAGACATTTAGTGCAAAAAAGTCATCACCGTTGCTCTCACTGCACCCAAGCTCCACTCCATTTCTGTGGCCAGCACCTGCCTGGCTGTTTTGCCACTGCCTGGCTCTATCAATCAAAGCAGTGAGAAGGGGGAGACAGGCCACAGAAATGGCCTTTGTTACACTAAATGGAATGAGTGCAGTGAAAAATGAAGTAGCATGGTTCATATTATGACCTTTGAACCTACTTTTCACTTCCAGGGCATTGCTATAAATTGGCAATGATGTCAGTATTCTTAGGCCTGAAGAAGGAGGCATACCAAACCGCCATACCTCCCAAAACGTGCCTCCTTCTGTTTGTCCATTTTAATTGCCTTAATTGTTTTTCATGATTTATGTGCAATAAATTACAGTGTTTGTGTCCATTTCCCCAGAAGACCATTTTTACTTTTTTTGTTTTCACTCATCTATATCGGGTTTTGGCAATGATATACCGCTTGGTTGAGAGTAGCAATGATTTCATTTGACTGTATGCAGTCGCAGAATTGTGTCTGAAGTAGCACAACTAGTTCTGGTAAGCGCAATTACATTGACAGCCATCAGTGTTATTTACCCGGGCCCTCTGTTCGTTTTGTTGTAGTAAAAGGTAACAAGGACACTGTACTCAGTGGAGACCCACACACCTTCAGTCGGCTGATAAGTGGGGGTGCATTAGATGGGAACCCACTGATCAATTATTAATAGCCTATTTTAAGAATTGGCCATTCATTTTGTGTTCCAGATAATACCTTTAATGGTCTATGCCTGCTTCATGTAGTATGTGCAACCTATTAAAACGGCCTTTTAGGCTACTTTCACATCTGCGTTTTTTATTCAGGCTTTGAGAACCGGCAGAAGATCTCAAAGTGTGAATAAAACGGATCTGTTTCATTTAATACAACACTATGCATCCGTTCCGTTTGTATGTGGTTGTATTAAATCGAAACAGAACAAATAGGATCCAGCATTAAAATAATTATAAGTCAATGGGTGATGGATCAGTTTTTTTTCTAGTAACGAAAAAAACTGATCCGGCACCAATGACTTACCGTACATTCATTTTGATGCCAGATCGGTTTGTTCCATTTCGCAGATCGAACACAAAACGCAACAAAACAGAACTGATGCATTCTGATCAGTTTTTTCCTATTGACAATGAATGGGCACAAAACTGAATCATTTGGCCCTGGTTTTTTAGATCCTCTGCTGGACCTCAAAACCAGAAAGCCAAAACACTGATGTGAAAGTAGCAGTTGGTCAGGGAACCAATGCTTTTTGACTACTTTTTTATTGTTTATTGCATTTTTATATTTGTGTAACCCCGTCTGGATGTACAGCGCCATGGAATTAATGGTGCTTTAAAATAAATAATAATAATTCTTATCCTGTAAAATAGAAATATTTTATCAGGTCATGCAGTGTAAAATATTGTAAAGATACATCCACTCTACAAATACAAAGAAGGTAGGTGGTATTTACAGATTCACACAAAAGGTAGGCAGTTTCTCTGACATCACAAGTATTTAATTCAGTTATTGTGACATTACGTGTAGGGATCAGTCAGATAAGCAACTGTGACATTGTGAATGGAATCTCACCAGATGAACTGCTGTGACATCACAAGTGGGTATCAGTCAGGTGAGCTGTTGTGACATCACAAGCGGGGATCAGTCAGCTAAGCTACTGTGACATCACAAGCAGGGATCAGTGAGGTGAGCTGCTGTGACATCACAAGTGGGGATTAGTCAGATGAGCAGCTGTGAAATCACAAGTGGGGATTAGTCAGTTGGGTATCAATCAGATTAGCTTCTATGACATCACAAGTGGGGATCCTTTAGGTGAGCTGCTGTGACATCACAAGTAGAGATCAGTCAGCTAAGATACTGTGACATCACAAGTGGGTATCAGTCAGGTAAGCTGCTGTGACATCACAAGTGGGTATCAGTCAGGTAAGCTGCTGTGACATCACAAGTGGGTATCCATCAGGTGAGTCACTGTGACATAACAAGTAGGGATCAGTCAGCTAAGCTACTGTGACATCACAAACATGGATCAGTGAGGTGAGCTGCTGTGACATCACAAGCTGGGATTAGTCTGGTTAGCTGCTGTGACATAACAAGCAGGGATTAGTCACCTGTAGAGTGTTCATTTTAGGTCAGATATCATAGTCACATATCAGAATAATGTCAGTGTGAGGAAAAATACTCACCCTGATACCTGACCTCTCAGTGTGGTGAAGCTATAGCATGCTGTGTGTATGATACACATATATACAGTAGATACTGTATGTATAAGCCAGGACACAGCTCTGCATTTAGTGACTACTCCACTTTTTCAGGAGTCCCAGAAAAAGTAGTATTCTTGCTAAGTAGATTCTTGCTAATAGGGTTAATTACTCTTACTGGTAATTGGATTTTCCATTAGCCTCCCCAACGGCACTGACAGGAGGGTATCCCCGCCCCCTGGACAGGAAACAACACTGGAGCTCCAGATTTAAAAGGCCTCCTCTCCTTACCTAAGGCAGTTAATAACAAAGGACATGGAAAATGATGCAAGAAAAATGATTATTATTATGAATTCAAATAATACAATCCACAAAGGTAATTATACTCTTACCAAAACAACGAATAAGGATGGGAAAACTCCCAGTGCCATTGGGGAGGCTAATTGAAAATCCAATTACTGGTAAGAGTAATTAACCCTTTTCCCTGGCGCCTCCCCAACAGCACTGACAGGAGGATTAACAGAGAAGAACATATCTTAGGGACGGACTACTGGAGAAAGAATTCTACGCTCAAAGGACAAGTCCTGATTATGGGTCACATCCAGCCTGTAGTAGTGCGACCTTGAGTCCTGCTGGGGGAACAAGTTTCCTGTTGGTATAACACAGAGATATAGCGTCTCTTATCCACCGAGCGATCGTAGGCTTCCTGGTCGCTAGACCCTTATTTGGACCCTGGAACTGGATAAAGAACAGAAGGACGGCAGAACAACTTCCAGATTACAATGGAATTTTTTAACTACTTTCAGAAATAACACTGGGCAATGCTAAGGGATTATGCGGTCATCTAACATTTTTAGATACGGTGGACGACAAGAGAATGCCTGGATCTCACCCACCCTTCTAGCAGTTGTTATAGCTAGAAGAAAGGCGGCCTTAAGTGATAAAATCTTTATGGAGATGCTATCAATTGGTTCGAATGGCGACTCCATTAAGACTGTAAGAACTAAATTTAAGTCCCATGTTGGAAGGGTAGAGCGTACAGTTGCTTGACTAAAGGTTGTTCTGCCAATTTTGCGTCTATAAAAATACTCAAGGCAGATATCTGCACTTTGAGGGTAGAGGGCTTGAGACCTCCGTCAATCTGAGTGTTAAAAGACTCTGGGGTGGTGGATCGGACACTGGAATAAAAGATCTGGCACTGCTGGGAGTGTCCAGTATTCCCCTCCATAAGGTTGAGAAGCCGGGAAAACCAGGCTCTTCTTGGCCAATAAGGAGTGATCATGATTACCTGCACCTGTTTTTCCGCTACCTTCATTAGGGTCCTCGGAATTAAGCTGAAGGGGGGGAAACGCATATAGAAGCCCGAAGCCCCTTTGGCCAAGGGCGAGATAGGGCATGTAGAAATTCTGGATGGTCCTGTGGGGGGAGAGAGAACTGAATTTTTGTACCTTCCTGTTGCTCCGGTTTGCAAATAAGTCCAGGATTGGAACACCCCACTTTGCTGTAATCAATTGAAATACTTCAGGATTCAAGGCCCAATCGCCTTCTCTTATGTTCTGTCTGCTCAAGAAATCGGCCACGAGATTTTTGCTTCCTTTTAAATGGACCGCTGACAAGGAAGTCAGATGTCTCTCTGCCCATAGAAAAATCTTTGCGATTGCAGCTAGAACCCTGTTCCAAGTGCCACCTTGTCTGTTTATGTATGCAACCGTGGTTGTGTTATCAGATAAGATCTTTACATGGCATAGCGGTATCTTTGAATGGAGTGCAAGAAGGACCTTGAAAACTTTGATTTGACGAGGCAGTTGTCATGGAGTTGTTCCAAACTTCTTGAACCATCAGGTCTGCCACATAACCATCCCAGCGTCTGCTGCTGGCATTTGTAGTGACTATTAACAGATCTTCCTGATGCCAACAGACTTCAGTCTGCACATTTTTTCTTATTTTCCACCAGGCTAGGGATTGTAATACTCTTGATGTAAGGTCTACCTTCATTTCTAAGGAGGTTTGAGTACCGTACCAGGAGTCTAGAAGAAAGGATTGTAGAGCCCTTGTATGGCTCTGTGCCCATTTGACTGCGGGTATCGAGAATGTTAGGTACCCTAAAACCGTCATGATGTTTCTGACCGAGGAAACTTTTAACTTGCAGAATTGAGAGATCTTCTGATATATGGTCAACTTCTTCTCTTCTGGGAGGAAGGAGATCTGGAGACATGAATCCAGTAGAACTCCTAGGAAGATCTTTCGTTGACTTGGGACAAAATCGGATTTTTTTGTGATTTACAGTCGATCCTAAAGAAAGGAAGACTTCCTTTACTTTGTCTAGATGAAACAGCAGCTCGTTTTCTGTTTTGGCTGCAATCAGGAAGTCGTCCATATTATGAGATTACCCTTTAGATGGAGGTTACCTGTTACTTCGGATATTATCTTTAAGAAGATCCTCGGAGCAGAGGATAGCGCAAAAGGAAGGGGCTGGAATTGAAAATGACACAGGCGGGTTCCTATATGGACATCAATTCTCCGATATTTCTGGTGATTTTTGAGAATTTGCACGTGATAAAAGACATCTTGTAAATTCATAGTTACCATATAACAATTCTGAAGGAGGTTTATTGTCGACCTGATGGTTTTCATTTTGAATTTTTGATGAGTTAGAAATCTGTTCAACTTCCTTAGATTTATAATAAGATAAATATCAGAGAATAGAATCCCATTTTTTGCTGGTGGTCTGGAACCCAAATCAATACTTGTTTCTGGAGAAGGATGGATATTTCCGCCTCCAGAGATTGTTTTTCTCTCTGAGGCAGTGGCTTGTTGATTACATAGTATTCTTCTGGCCAGGTATCGAACTCTAAGCTGAATCCTTCTTGGATAGAATTTTGAATCCAAGGGGAGGTGCCTATTCTTTCCCACTGTGGAGCAAAAGTTTTTAACCTTGCTCCAACCAGGCTTTTGGCGTCATTGAGAAGATTTTGTCGGCTTGTCTGGATTAAGGAGGAATCCTCTTCCTTTCCCTATTGAGGACTGCCAATTTCCTAAGTAATCCTTCCTTCTCTGATCTGTTTTTTGTCTGGTTTTCTGGTTTCGAAAAGACCGCCTCTGCTGAAAAAAATCTACTCTCTGTAGGGAATCCTTTTTTCCTATCAGAGGCCTTTTCAAGGATGTCGTCAAGGACTGATCCAAAAAGACAGCCTCCTTCACAGGGGATAGAACATAAGCGATTTTTTGATACCATATCCCCTGACCAGGAAAGGAGCCAGATGGCTCTTCTTGTCGCATTGGAGACGGTGGCTGATCTAGCCGACAGTCTCACTAAATCAGCTGAAGCGTCAGCTAAAAAGTTTGTTGCCTGTTTTCAACGGTTTCGGTATAGATGCTAAGATCTCCTCTCTAGGAGCTCCCGCTGCCAGGTGATCTTCTAATTTTCCTAGCCATACCTACAAATATCTAGCCGTGCAGGTGAAAGAAATACTGGGGCTAAGTATCGCAGTATTGATCTCCCATGATTTTTTTAACCACTTCAACCCCGCTAGCTGAAACCCCCTTCATGACCAGGCCACTTTTTACACTTCTGCAAAAAAATGACATTTTTCACTTTCAGCTGTAAAATTTTGCAAAAAAAAAAGACATCCATATATAAATTTTTCGCAGAATTTATTGTTCTACATGTCCTTGATAAAAAATAAATGTTTGGGCAAAAAAAAAAATGGTTTGGGTAAAAGTTATAGCGTTTACACACTATGGTACAAAAATGTGAATTTCCGCTTTTTGAAACAGCTCTGACTTTCTGAGCACCTGTCATGATTCCTGAGGTTCTACAATGCCCAAACAGTAGAAAAACCCCACAAATGCCCCCATTTCGGAAAGTAGACACCCTAAGGTATTCGCTGATGGGCATAGTGAGTTCATAGAACTTTTTATTTTTTGTCACAAGTTAGCGGAAAATGATGATTTTTTTTTATTTATTTTTTCCTTACAAAGTCTCATATTCCACTAACTTGCGACAAAAAAATTAAAAATTCTAGCAACTCGCCATGCCCCTCACGGAATACCTTGGGGTGTCTTCTTTCCAAAATGGGGTCACTTGTGGCGTAGTTATACTGCCCTGGCAATTTAGGGGCCCATATGTGTGAGAAGTACTTTGCAATCAAAATGTGTAAAAAATGGCCTGCGAAATCCGAAAGGCGCACTTTGGAATATGTGCCCCTTTGCCCACCTAGGCTGCAAAAAAGTGTCACACATCTGGTATCGCCGTACTCAGGAGAAGTTGGGGAATGTGTTTTGGGGTGTCATTTTACATATAACCATGCTGGGTGAGAGAAATATCTTGGCAAAAGACAACTTTTCCCATTTTTTTATACAAAGTTGGCATTTGACCAAGATATTTTTCTCACCCAGCATGGGTATATGTAAAATGACACCCCAAAACACATTCCCCAACTTCTCCTGAGTACGGCGATACCAGATGTGTGACACTTTTTTGCAGCCTAGATGCGCAAAGGTGCCCAAATTCCTTTTAGGAGGGCATTTTTAGACATTTGGATCCCAGACTTCTCACACTTTCGGGCCCCTAAAAAGCCAGGGCAGTATAAATACCCCACATGTGACCCCACTTTGGAAAGAAGACACCCCAAGGTTAGCGGAAATTTTGTTTTTTTTTGTTTTTTTCTCACAAAGTCTCACTTTCCGCTAACTTAGGACAAAAATTTCAATCTTTCATGGACTCAATATGCCCCTCACGGAATACCTTGGGGTGTCTTCTTTCCGAAATGGGGTCACATGTGGGGTATTTATACTGCTCTGGCTTTTTAGGGGCCCTAAAGCGTGAGAAGAAGTCTGGAATATAAATGTCAAAAAAATTTTACGCATTTGGATTCCGTGAGGGGTATGGTGAGTTCATGTGAGATTTTATTTTTTGACACAAGTTAGTGGAATATGAGACTTTGTAAGAAAAAACAAACAAAAAATATATATATATTTCCGCTAACTTGGGCCAAAAAAATGTCTGAATGGAGCCTTACAGGGGGTGATCAATGACAGGGGGGTGATCAATGACAGGGGGGTGATCACCCATATATACTAGCTGATCACCCCCCTGTCATTGATCACCCCCCTGGTAAGGCTCCATTCAGACGTCCGTATGATTTTTACGGATCCACGGATACATGGATCGGATCCATGGATCGGATCCGCAAAACACATGCGGACGTCTGAATGGAGCCTTACAGGGGGGTGATCAATGACAGGGGGTGATCAGGGAGTGTATATGGGTGATCACCCCCCTGTCATTGATCACCCCCCTGTAAGGCTCCATTCAGACGTCCGTATGATTTTTACGGATCCATGGATACATGGATCGGATCCGCAAAACACATGCGGACGTCTGAATGGAGCCTTACAGGGGGGTGATCAATGACAGGGGGGTGATCAATGACAGGGGGTGATCAGGGAGTGTATATGGGTGATCACCCCTCTGTCATTGATCACCCCCCTGTAAGGCTCCATTCAGACGTCCGCATGTGTTTTGCGGATCCGATCCATGTATCCATGGATCCGTAAAAATCATACGGACGTCTGAGCGGAGCCTTACAGGGGGGTGATCAATGACAGGGGGGTGATCAATGACAGGGAAGTGATCAGGAAGTCTATATGCGTGATCACCCCCTTGTCATTGATCACCCCCCTGTAAGGCTCCATTCAGTCGTCCGCATGTGTTTTGCGGATCCGATCCATGTATCCGTGGATCCGTAAAAATCATACGGACGTCTGAATGGAGCCTTACAGGGGGGTGATCAATGACAGGGGGGTGATCAGGGAGTCTGTATGGGGTGATCAGTGGTTCATAAAGGGTTAATAAGTGGCAGGGGGGGGGGGTGTAGTGTAGTGGTGTTTGGTGCTACTTTAGTGAGCTGCCTGAGTCCTCTGGTGGTCGATCCAAACAAAAGGGACCACCAGAGGACTCAGGTAGCAGGTATATTAGACGCTGTTATCAAAACAGCGTCTAATATACCTGTTAGGGGTTAAAAAAATCACATCTCCAGCCTGCCAGCGAGCGATCGCCGCTGGCAGGCTGGAGATCCACTCGCTTACCTTCCGTTCCTGTGAGCGAGCGCGCCTGTGTGCGCGCGTTCACAGGAAATCTCGGCTCTCGCGGGAGGATGCGTATAAGCGTCAACCCAGAAGAGCAGGGCCGCCGGCAGGACGCAATCCTGCGTACGGCAGCCCTGAGGAAGTTAAGCAGGCTTTCACATTTTTTAACCATGGGGTCATGTAGTAAGCCCATATCCTCAAACGGAAGGGTGGATTGTTTTTACATACGGGCCACCGCCACTGCCCCATCAATCCTGGGAGTTTTAACCCAAAAAGTCGCATCAGAATCCGCAAAAGGATACTTACTTTTGAAAGAGCTTGTAACTGGGGTTCTTTTTTCTGGATCTCTCCATTCCCTAGAGATTAGATCCTTAATACTATTATGTACTGGAAATACACATCTTCTTCTTTCCCCCAGACCCTGGAACATTTCATCCTGTACCGACTTGCTCTTTTTAGGGTCTTCTATAGCCATAGTAGCCCTCTGGAAGGAATAACGGTCTCCCATAGCCGTCTTCCGAGGAAACAGACCTGTCATCAAGGATCTCCCCTTCATCCTCAATTTCATATAATTGGGAACTCTGGGATTTCTGAGAAGTGGAAGCTTGTGGAGATAAGGGAGGTAGCCTTGATTCCACCGCCACATTTACTTCCTCTCAAATTGTATCCCTCATGGAATTCAAAAGGGAGGGAGATTCTTCAGATACTATGTTCTCTGTGCACTTTGCAAATAGTGATTTTTGGGGATTTTGAGACAAAGGACTTCCTGCATATAGCACACTTCTTACGTCCTGAGTCCCCACTCTGTGTCCTGGTAGTGGAGGTTTCTCTGCCCTAAAAAATCTGATTTAAAAAAAGGTGGCTTGTAAATTATATCTATATTAATCTCTGCCACCAGGCACCCATCAGTGCACTTGTAAAAGAGAGGAGCGCTCCACATCCCAAATTTTATCTACATAGGTATACAGGAGAGGAGGCTTACCGGGCTGAGGGCACATCCTCCTGAGGAGTAGACATGCTGGAGCAGGGAAACACGCTATCCTCCAGGTAGTTCTCAGAATATTTAAAATTCCTACCCCCAACGCGCCCTGGACGCAGAGACGTCCATGCGAGAACGTGACGTCATGACGCATGCTGCGTCGCTACGTCCTGATGTCATCTCTGCTCTTGGACCTCCTCCTGCCCTGGAGAAGGCCCCGTCTGCATGGACGCCCATCGCGTCGGATCCACAACCCCGGAGAAGGGGTAAGAAGCCCGGGGCTGCCTTCCACCAAAGGTCTTATGCCTAAGGTCGGAGAAGGGAGCCAATGCATCCCCGGAGCCCCCGATCTCTGCAGTGGCCCTCCCATACAGGGGAAAACAGCAAGGCCATGCAAATCTTTACCATACTGACAGGAGCATCCGCGCTGTCCGTGGACTGGAAACAACACTGGCTTAGGTAAGGAGAGGAGGCCTTTTTAATCTGGAGCTCAAGTGTTGTTTCCTGTCCAGGGGGTGGGAATACTCTCCTGTCAGTGCCGTTGGGGAGGCGCCGGGGAAAAACTGCACACACACTTGAGAGAGGTGAATCAATGTAACAGCCTTACCACTTAGCTAAAGACTTGCCTAATATTACACTGGGATTTTCTTTATCTATGTGATTTAACATACAAAAATACAGTAAACCTAAATGTCATTGTGACACTGACTAGTCAGGAAAGTCAGACACCAACATCGCACATCACTTGAATTTTTATCTTATCTAATGCTTAAAAACATTAACTTGTTGTTTTAAGGTTGCTAATGGGTTTTGAACCCAAAAACTCCAGTGTACAAACCAGTAACCTAACCACTGAGCTATACACTCATAACACTGTAACATGTTAGCTTACATCATTTCAGACACATAGCCAGAAGCTCAGCTATAGACTTTCTTTGGTTGTGTGATTTAGCATAGAAATACACAGTAGATCTATAACTCATTCTGACTTTGACCCTGACCTATGAAGAACATAAATCAAACTCAGGTGTCAGGGTCAGGTTTCAGGGTGAGTATTTTTCTTCACACTGACATTATTCTGATATGTGACTATGATATCTGACCATGTCCTAAAGTGGGTATCAGTCAGGTGAGCTGCTGTGACATCACAAATGGGGATCAGTCAGGTGAGCTGTTGTGACATCATAAGAAAGGAACCATCAGGTGAGGTGCTGTGACATCACAAGTAGGGATATGTCAGCTAAGCTACTGTGACATCACAAGTGGGGATCAGTCAGGTGAACTGCTGTGGCATCACAAGTGGGGATCAGTCAGATCACAAGTCAGGTGAGCTATTGTGACATCACAAGTGTGGAACTATCAGGTGAGGTGCTGTGATATTACAACGTAGGGATCAGTTAGCTATGCTACTGTGACATCACAAGCAGGGAATCAGTCAGCTAAACTACTGTGACGTCACAAGTGGGGATCAATCAGGTGAGCTGTTGTGACATCACAAGTGGGGATCAGTCAGATGAGCTGTTGTGACATCACAAATGGGGATCAGTCAGATGAGCTGTTGTGACATCACAAGTAGGGATCAGTCAGCTAAGCTACTGTGACATCACAAGTGGGGATCAGTCAGGTGAACTGCTGTGGCATCACAAGTGGGGATCAGTCAGATCACAAGTCAGGTGAGCTATTGTGACATCACAAGTGTGGAACTATCAGGTGAGGTGCTGTGATATTACAACGTAGGGATCAGTTAGCTATGCTACTGTGACATCACAAGCAGGGAATCAGTCAGCTAAACTACTGTGACGTCACAAGTGGGTATCAATCAGGTGAGCTGTTGTGACATCACAAGTGGGGATCAGTCAGGTGAGCTGCTGTGACATCACAAGTGGAATCAGTCAGGTGAGCTGCTGTGACATCACAAGCAGAGATCAGTCAAGGGAGCTGCTGTGACATCACAAGTGGTGATTAGTCAGTTGAGCTGCTGTGACATCACAAGTGGGGATCATCAGTCAGGTGAGCTGCTCTGACATCACAAGTAGGGGTCAGTCAGGGGATCTGTTGTGATATCACAAGTGGATAACAGGCAAGGTTGTGTGGAATTATACAAACTGTAGTAAAATTGTTCCCCACTGGAAAGAAAATTCCCATGTGGCACTATTCAAGTGGCGTCACAACTGTGATCTCATCGTGATTCAGTGTGGCTTCATGTTGTGTAGACATCATCAGATATATCCATGAGTAAAAAAAAAAAAAGTCACTGTGTACCCTCAGCCTGGTAAATTTTATCTGTGATTATCTTTTTTAACGAAGAAACTTTCAATTCTGGGCACAGCACACCTCCATAATCCGCTCTCATGCTGGCTACCCACAGAATGACATCATCCAAACACTCAGAAATCATAGTTGCAGTGTAATGGTGCCACCTTGTGGTCAAGAGTTGAGGGACAGGCTCATTAAACCATATGCTATTCATTATTCTATTCTTTCAATGGTGTAATTTGTAAATGATGAATATCTTCGGGCTGCTGTGGGGACATTGTCTTACCCCTGTCACTCAGTACTTAAATCTTATATCTTTTGTATCGTCTATACTTGTAGATATAAGGAAGGAGAGAACGATTCAACCACCTGGCAGCACTATATCATATACCAATAAGTTATCCTTAGCATTTTATGATGGCTGAAAGGAGATATTGTGGAGGGTGGCAGCAGAGATGTAGCGACAGATCATTATAAGGGATTATTCAGATGTGGCCGTTTTTTTATAGAAATTTCTGCGACTGCCCCATTGATTTTAATAGAGTTTGCAGAAATCCATGTACATGCTGCAGAAAAAGGCACATTCCGATTTATGGAACATATTTTCAGTCATGGAAATTTCTGTAACAAGTGTGTGAGCATACCTTACGGCCACTCGCACACGTTGCGGAATATGTGCGGTTTTTCCACGCAGATTCCCATGTGGAAAAACTGTAGCGTAGTACCAGCAAAGTGTATGAGATTACACTGCTTTTTCTCCGTGCTGAAATTGACCTGCATTGTGTTTTTCTAATTTATCAGCCTGTCAATTATGTTTGCGGTTTTAGCTGCATTTCACCCTTTTCAATTGAAGTGTGGCAAAACCGCATCAAATCTGCACAAAAAAAACTGTTAGACATTGTGGATTTTGGTGCAGATATGCTGCAGAAATGCACATAAATCCACATGGAAATTTTTGCGGATCTTATGTGCGTTCACCAGCAACTGTGTGCGGGTGGTCTTAAAATCAGTTCCATTCACCTGAATGGGACTTGCAGGAATCCGCATGCTTTCCTCCCCTTTCAAATGAATGGAACTGATTTTCAGTCGCGGAAAATTCTGCAACAAAATCTGCGTTGTGTGAAGGCAGCCTTATATGCGGCAAACATGTACAGACTGAGCTTACATCCCATTCATCTTTCTCTGCTCAGATGATTGGCGTACAGTTACCATGTTATAATAAATCGTGAAGAGTAACTCACAGAAAGGCAGCAGTTCCTTCACGCAGGCGTACTGCTGATTGCTGTACAGGGGGGAGCTGTATGCCCGGCGGAAACCAGGGGGCTGAAAGAAAAAGTCAAGTATTATTACATACATTTCTCTTCTATAGTTTTCTGGTCTTTTGAAAATAAGTGGGGTCATTTATTAAACTGGTGTAAAGTAGAACTGGCTTAGTTGCCCATAGCAACCAATCAGATTCCTCCTTTCACATTGACAGCTCCTTTGGAAAGTGAAAGGAGGGATCTGATTGGTTGCTATGGGCAACTAGGCCAGTTCTACTTTACACCAGTTTAATAAATGACCCTAAAAGTTTCATCACTGAATAATGAAAAGCTCTAAAACTTTGTAGTGGACTTTGGGGGTCATTTACTATCCAGAAATATCTGGTGCAGATTTCGGCGCAAAGGTTAATTTTGCCACAATCTGTGACTTTTCACCTGTTCCCGCCAGGTCTAAAAAAGTGTGTGTGGAGTGGGCAGGGGAGGGGACAGGCCGGCAGGCCCATCTCATTCACCATATTCTATGCTTAGAAGCTGGCTTAGATGTAGAACTGGCGCTGGATGTGCCGAAGTTATGGAGAGGCCTGCTCCACTTCATAACTTCGGTAGATCCACCGCCAGCTAAAGGGGCTATTAAGACCGGCGTCTAAAACGCCAGTCTTAAGGCTACTTTCAAACTAGCGTTCGGGGCTCCGCTTGTGAGTTCCGTTTAAAGGCTCTCACAAGCGGCCCCGAACGCATCCGTCCAGCCCTAATGCATTCTGAGTGGATGCGGATCCGCTCAGAATGCATCAGTCTGGCACCGTTTGTACTCCGCTCAGCAGGCGGACACCTGAACGCTGAATGCAGCGTTCAGGTGTCCGCCTGGCCGTGCGGAGGCAAACGGATCCGTCCAGACTTACAATGTAAGTCAATGGGGACGGATCCGTTTGTAGTTGACACAATATGGCTCAATTTTCAAACGGATCCGTCCCCCATTGACTTTCAATGTAAAGTCAAAACGGATCCGTTTGCACTATCATGATAATAATCATTATCATTTTTTTTTTGTTCATGGTAATGCAAACGGATCCGTTCTGAACGGATCTAAGCGTTTGCATTATAGATGCGGATCCGTCTGTGCAGATACCAGACGGATCCGCTCCTGAACACAGGTGTGAAAGTAGCCTAATAAATGACCCCATTTGTTTTTCAGCTCCTCACACTTGAATAATCTTCTTGCTTTTAGTAAATGGGTTTTTACTGTCTGTAAAAGGGCTATTTACAGTCAGAGGTTTGACTGAGGTAGCATATTACCAAGCGGGGATTTTCCAACTGACCGCGGATTGTATTATATTGTGTATCAATTGGTTTTTATTATAGATTTTTTATTATAGATTTTTTAAGGGAAATAACGTGATTTTATGAATAAAATGCGTGTCAGAGTGATCCCAGATGTTGAGTGCCTATCTTTTGAAACAAGACGTTTGAAAACTGCCTTCACTGTCACTTGAAGATCATCAGGACACATTTTCAGGTCATGATGAAAACGGTTTACCGTGATTATTGGCAGGAGAAGAACATATGTGCTTCACTGCAAATTAGGTCTTAGGTGCACTGAGGGTAGGCCCTAGCCACTCAGTGCACCTTGGCTCTTCCGCTCTGCTTCCCTGAAGCATCCAGAAGACAGCGCAGGAGCTAAGGTGCAACAAATTGCCAGGGCCTACCCACGGTGCAATAAAGACCTATGTTGCATATTTTTTTAAAACCCTTATTTCTCCTGAATGTATCAACAGATCAAGGAAAGAAAGGTATGGTCTTAATCAGCGGGCTATGCCTTACCAGGCATTATAGCTGGATTAATAGAGTTCATCCCACTTAGGCCTCCTGCACACGAACCTGTGCTTCCCGTTGCCGCATTTGCGGACCCGCAATACACGGGCGCCATTCTGTAGGCATTCTGCATCACGGATGTGGAACCATTCACTTCAATGGTGAATTCACTTCAATTCACTATGGAGTGCTTCTGTGGGGTTTCGTCCCATACTTCTGTTCTGCAAAAAGATAGAACATGTACGCGATCTGAATGGGTCCGCGATCTGCTGCGGCTGCCCCACGGACGGTGTTTGTGCATTTTGCGGGCCGCAGCACGACCATGAGGCGCACACATGTTCGTGTGCAGGAGGCCTTACAGATGCATCCATTCGCTGGTAGAAAGAAGAGATCTTGGTAATAGTGAGGGATTAATTAGTACACAAAGTAAATCTGACTGAATAATGATTTCTTTACAACCAAAGCATCCCTTTAATATCACAAGTGTGAAATCCATATTCCATGATTTTACATTAAAGTGCCGTTCGTTTTCATATCAGTAGCATTACCCCATAGCAAGAGTTATTAAGTTAAAATAAATACCGCTTTTCTAAATACGTTGGATAGAAGGACGACCGTCAAAAAGCTCAATGAATCAGAGTGTTAGGATACAGGCCATAATGACTGCAAGTTGGGATACTGATTGGGTGTGAGTAGGATGAAAAGATGATGTCTGCAGATGGCGGCACTGCTATGAGGCATATCTGTGTGTTTTTTTCTGGGCACAGAAATGTGTAATCTGCGCTGTAGTAATAATTTGTATGTTACATAAATTGTGGCGGCAGCACGTATATATTCATTATAGCGGTTGTCCTAAACAAGAAAAGGATGGTCTAAAATGCTGAGGGTGCTGTTGAAACATAAAAAAAAAATCACAGTTCCCCACAACTCTCTGATTCCGGGTCCAGGTATGACGTTCCGAGGCATAGGCATGTGACTGCTACAGCCAATCACTGTCTCAACGTTGACACGCTACTGCGGTAATTGGCTGCAGCAGATACATGCCCCTGTGTCGGGAAAGTCATCACTGGAAAAGAAAGCCGTAAAATGAGTACTGATGTTTATGTTTGATCAGCACTGTCAGCAGTTTAGTTATTTTTTATGCTGAATAAATAGAGCTGTGATACGCTGCAAATAATATAGGGCCCAACAGCAACCCTTACCACACAGTAATATGCCCTTCACTGCAAGGCAGCTATAAAATAATGAAAATAATTAGAGATGAGCAAACGTATGAAAAATTTGATATGGCTGCTTTGATAAATTTCACAAAGAAATTGGATTAATCATGAATTACTTCGTCACAAAGCACATTTCTTTGTATGTAGAGACTACAATTTAGGCCTTTCAGGGGTTAATCAGGGTAAAAATAAAAAAAATACTCACCTTATTTGCTCGCGTAGAGGTTGTTGCGGCCATCTTAATTGAAGACACTGCACAAAATCTTGCGGTGACATGATAACGTTGTGACGTCATACGTCTCCCCGCGCAAGTTTTTTGCACAGTTTCTGCAATCAAAAAGGCCATGACAACCTCTTCACGTGCAAAGGGATGAGGGGAGTGTATTTTTGTTTTTTTTTACCGCCATGTCAGGGAAATTTCCTGACTTTGCGGTGGATCGAATTTTTCCTGAAATTCGGATCAAAGTCAGTTAGTTTGACTTCAGTTCACTCAACACTAATAATGATATTAAAGAATAGTGTTGATCACGAATACTGAATTGAGAATTTTTATCGTGAATATCAGCACTTCGAGAATTCGCGAATATTTTGAATATAGTGATATATATTCGTAATTTTGACTATTAGAGATTTTTTATTGCAACAGTACACATGATCCCTCCCTGCTTCTAGCTTGTGGGCAAATGATAAGGCTGCTATATCTTTGACTTTAGGAGTAGTGATGAGCGAACTTCTGTTTTAAGTTCGGCGTCTAAAGTTCGGCTTCCGGTTAGCGGAGAATCCCGATATGGATTCCGACTTCCGTTGTGGTCCGTGGTAGCGGAATCAATAATCGGCCATTATTGATTCCGCTACCACGGACCACAACGGAAGTCGGAATCCATATCGGGAACCATATCGGGATTCTCCGCTAACCGGAAGCCGAACTTTAGACGCCAAACTTAAAACAGAAGTTCGCTCAACACTATTTAGGAGTAGTGTTGATTGCGAATTTTCGTAATGCAAATTTTTATCGCTAATTTTTCAATTGCCGATTTCCTCAATCAAGAAAATAATAACTGAGATAACGAACTCTCGAATTCGTGAATATTCGCCCAAATATTCGCAAAATATCATGAATTCGAATATTGCCCCTGACGCTGATCACTATTAAAGAAGTACTCCAGCAGCATTTTTTATCTATGCAGTGCAGCGGAGGCCATTATTAATTAAGCCCCTCCTGACACAGCCGGTTTTTATTCCTTTACGTTTTCCCTCATCTTCCATAGCTAAATAAGGGTTTGCTTTTTTGCAGGATGAGATTTATTTTTTATGGCACCATTTCACTTACCAGGTTAACGTTTTGAGGATCTTTGAAAACATTTTCTGTGGGGTAAAATCAGGGGAAAACACAATTCCACCATTGTTTTATGGGTTTCCTTTTTAAATGAGTTGTCCAGGATTTTGACATTGATGGCCTATCCTCAGGGCTTCAGTGGGAGCAGCTCTGTAGTAATGAGATCCCTCCACTACAAGGTTGACAGGGCTCTGTAGTTCCAGAACCGACTTCCCTGACCAGCAGGGGTGCAGGGTGTGGAACCCCATGTAGATTTGCTTGTGGTGGCCTATCCTTAGTAAAGGCTAGACAACCTCTTTAATAACAGAGCTGGGTCTGAAAGGCATGGAAAAAAACCTCTCATAGAGAAACAGTCCAAAAAATCCTTTTATTTTGGTATCTTACCCCATCCAGAATTTCCTAAATTGCATCAATAATAAGGGGGGGGGGGGGCAGATGTGTGCTTTTTTTTTTCCTACTGCTCATTTATTTTAGCAACACATTTTTGTACTACATCTGACCCCTCAATCAAACCCAAGCCTGCTTTGGTTTCCTCAACATTTGGTCAATCCCTAAACATTACAAAATTGTCATCAGTCTTATAATTTTAGCTGCTACTATACTAGCACTGGCAAGAAACTGGAAACTTCAAACTCTCCTGGGATGAGTATCACACACTCTCATAACAGAAGAAATGCTCAAATCTCACAATCACAGATCATCCCATTTTTTAAAAGAATGCTTCCTTGACCCATTTTTTAACTTTAACTTGTTGCGAGTGTAAAAAGTAGAAATGTTTTCCTTAATTGTATTTCTCCTCTTTACAGCTTCCATAGAAGCAGAAATACTATACATATTCTAGTATACATTATTATACTGTAATATGTGATTCATTTGGACCCTTATTCCCTATTCTCCATCATTTATAAAAAAAAAATATACCGTATTTTTCGCCCCATAAGACGCACTTTTCCCCCCCAAAAAATCGGGGGGAAATGCCCCTGCGTCTTATGGGGCGAATGCGGACAATTTAACATCGCTGGATGCGATGTAGCGTGAGCGGGGGTCGGGGGAGGGACTGGAGGAGGAGCTGGGGGCCGGGAATAGCGGCGGGGCGGTGCAATCAGTGTACTGTAGCCCCGCCCCGCCGCTCCGATATACTAATATTAAATGTCTTATTCGATTAAAATATATTAGATATGCCCCCTCACTCCTAAATTGCTAATCGTACCTTAAATCCTATTCCTAGGTGCTGTAATGCAGGCCGGGCGGGCGGCAGCGTAACTCCCTGATGTCACGTGCCTGCGCCGCCTACTTTATGAATGAAGCAGGCGGCGCAGGCAAGTGACGTCAGCGAGTGACGCGCCGGCCGCCCGGCCTGCATTACAGAAGCTAGGAATAGGATGTAAGGTACGATTAGCAATATAGGAGTGAGGGGGCATATCTAATACATTTTAATCGAATAAGACATGTAATATTAGTATACTGGGGGCGGCAAAGGCGGGGGCGGCGGCGGGCGGGCGAGCTGATCCGTGGATGGCACAGTTAAGGGGGGGGGGTCTGTGGATGCCACTGTTATGGGCTGGGGGGCTGTGGATGCCACTGTTTTGGGCTGGGGGGCTGTGGATGGCACTGTTATGGGGTGGGGGGGTCTGTGGATGGCACATATATAACAGTGCCATCCACAGATCCCCCCCTGTAACAGTGCCATCCACAGATCCCCCCCCCCCCCCGTAACAGTGCCATCCACAGATCCCCCCCCCCCCTGTAACAGTGCCATCCACAGATCCCCCCCCTGTAACAGTGCCATCCACAGATCCCCCCCCCCCTGTAACAGTGCCATCCACAGATCCACCCCGTAACAGTGTGTCAGTCATCCACAGATCCCCCCCCATAACAGTGTCCGTCATCCACAGATCCCCCCCCATAACAGTGTCCGTCATGCACAGATCCCCCCATAACAGTGTCCGTCATGCACAAATCCCCCCATAACAGTGTCCGTCATGCACAGATCCCCCCATAACAGTGTCCGTCATCCACAGATCCCCCCCATAACGGTGTCCTTCACAGATCCTCAGTAATAGTGCCACCCACAGACCACCATTAGTTCCAAACCCACCAAAAGCACACCTTTTGGTTAAAAATATTTTTTTTCTTATTTTCCTCCCCAAAAACCTAGGTGCGTCTTATGGGCCGGCGCGTCTTATAGGGCGAAAAATACGGTATATAGAATAAAAGTCAGGTTCTGGGGCACTAGTCTCAACAGTAAACTTCATTTAAGAAAGGGAAAAAAAAAAAAAAGGACATGGGGCGATGTGGCACATTTCAATGGAGGGTCCCTCCTTTGTTGATCTATAAAGATCATATCTTATGATACTGTAGATGCCCACACAAAAACATGAATGGGTTTCTTTCTGTTTTAGTCTCCATAATGCAATGTAACTCTGGATTGTTTCTTTATTGTATCATTGATTTCTTCTTTACAAAATGCAATTCAATGAAAAGTATTTAAAAGAAAACTGCTCTTAAAGGAAATCTGTCACCAGGATAATCACTATTGAAGTAAAGCCATGGCCTAATAGCACTTTGTACCTTATTTCAAGATGTGCCTTTGTTTCAGCAATAGATGTTTTCTATCTTCTGATAATCCAGTTTATTTGGTATGCAAATGAGCCAGTAAGGCGCCCAGAGGGGCGTCACTCGTGCAGGAAGGAGCCCAGGCACGCCTCCTGCTAGTGCCCAAGGAAAAGGGGGCAGAGTTATGGCTTGAATGTGATGTAGGAGGGGTGGGCGGACACATTGTGGCAGAGGGTAGACACGGCCAGCGGGAGAACAGCAGCGCTGCCCTGGCCATGTCAATCAAGAGAAGGGCGTGAAAAGAGGTGGGCAAACGGAGCCTCTAGGAGCAGGTGCAACGCCCCCCCCCCACCCCCGCTCCCAGAGCCTAATTAGCATATTATAAAAGTTTGTTTTTCCCAATAAAGGCCTCAGGCAGTGAGATGGCACTAATATAGTTATGCAACTATGTAGCGAGAGAGCAAAGAATATGCGGCACTCACCGGAGCACATGAATATCTGTATCTTTATTCAGTCCTCAACATTCAGACAGATCGGTGGGGTGGCGGGGCGGACGCGCTCCTGCAGATGCGTGGCGGCTACGGCCGTTTCGCGCAATGAATAGCGCTTCTTCTGGCCGCTGATCGTCAGGGCGCAGTGCTGCGCCATATATACGCGACGCCCGTCAGCCGGCATCATGTGCAGCAGCTGTGCGCCGTGAAGGGAATGACAGTAAAAGCAAATGAATGTGATCGAGGGGGAGGAAAAATATATCCAAATACAAACATAAAAGCACATTTGACATGTTCGGCAGTAATTACTGATTGTATAAGCAGAAGTTATTCCTAAGGACATCAATGTTAAGTTAAAGAGAGGATACATGCAGACGGGACAAAGTACACAGGGATGGTTGTCTTAAAGGGCCATGGGGTCCATAGGAGACAAAACAGTCCATGGTGGTTATATTATAACATACCCCCATTATTGAAGAAATACGGACATGTCATTCCTATCGTTGAGTCCGGCAGCGCCAGTGGCTTTGGTGCGGAGGATCCACCTTGCTTCCCTCTGCAGGAGTAGCAGGTGCCGATCCCCTCCCCTAGGGATGGGTCGGACCTGTTCCACTCCCGCAAAGGAAAGACAACGGGGATGACCGTTATGCGCGTCCCTAACATGCTCAATAAGGCGGGGACACCCTTTACCAGAACGAATGGAATTTACATGTTCCCGTATCCGTTCGAAGAGCGGGCGAATGGTTTTACCTATATAGTACCTATTGCAAGGGCAAAATACGGCATTCACAACGTATGGCGTGCGACACGTTATGAAGTCCCGCACCGTGTGCTGGACCCCTCCTATCACTAACCATTTTCTGCACGTGTTTAATGCGCAAAAGGAACAATGCCCACATTTATAATTACCCTCAGGTTTTTTACTGGTGAGCACTGAGGACCGAAGCTCACACCTGTTGTCAGCAGTGCCGCCGTGCTCTACTTTCGTCCACTAATATAGTTATGTTCAGCTGACATTAGCACATCGCTGATGTCAGCCAGCTTAATACCCATTTTTCAGGTGACAGAAACCCTTTAATGTGTTGTTACATTGGTAGCAAGTGAATAAGATTGTGTGAAAAACTTCTAGAACTTACTATTTTCCCAAAACATTTCTGGAACTCCACATAGGACTGACAATGGTGATGAATGTTAGTCTTGCAGTTTTTACATCTCAGTCCAAATTTGTTGTTTACTGCAAACAAATAAAGGCAAATAATATAAGCAGAAGTTAATGTTTCTTTTCTGCATGGTTTCTACTTAAAATGTCATCCACTACTGTACATCTTCCATGCTTTTCTGTTAAAATCATTCTGGAATGGCAAACTTTTTTTAACAAATACTGTATTATCTCATTGACATGAACCACCAGTAGAAGCGGGTGACATTAAAGAGGTTGTCTCACCTCAGACATTGGTGGTATATTGCTAATATATTCACCCAATGTCTGATAGGTGCGGGTCCCACCTCTGAAACTTGCACCTTTACTTAGAATAACAAGATGTCCATGGTCACACAATGTTTTTTTTTTTCCGTGGTAGTATTCTGTGGTGGTTATAAAGGTGTCATTTTCTCCAGATGCTTCTTTAGTCCAACATCACAACAACAGACATTGGTGGTATATCTCTAGGACCTGATATGCCACTGTGCATGCATGGCCATCCTCCATTCATTCCTATGGAAGCGCTGAAAATAGCTGAGCACTAGATCGGCTATTTTTGTCAGCCCCATGGAAATTAATGGAGTGGTGGCCGTCCTTGCGCAGTGCTCTTCCCATTCTTTTCAATTAGACTGCCGAAAATAGCTGAGTGAATGAATGGAGGGCGGCTGTGCATGTGCAGTGCGCCCTCTGGCACTTTTAAGGCTCCATTCTGGGACCTAGCAATATGCCACCAATGTCTGAGATGTCTGAGTCCCACTGCAGTTGTTGTTATGTTGGACTAAAGAAGCATCTGGAGAAAATGACAACTGTATAAGGCCATAATCACCATAGAATACTACCACAAAAAAAACATTGTGTGACCATGGACATAATGCTCTGTTCTTTACAGATCACTGTCAGGGTTGTCAGCAGCAATAGGCAAACCTGGTTAGATGCCAGGGCTCACAAATATGTGGGTAAAGCTGCTCTATACTTGTCAAGTCAAGGGTAGGATAGTCTACTTTAAGCCATGGGCCCACATACACTTGGAACTGAGCCTAATAGCAGTATACATGAGTAGGCACCATTGTCATGATTGGAATTATACATACAACCCAGAAACAACTGTACAGTGTAAAGTGCCCCAATATTATATTGTAACAGAACGATAAGAACTTTAAAATTAGTGGAGGCCTTTTTTTGTAATGTCACTCAAAAACTCAGCAATTCGTTGACCCAATAATTCAGTTGAACACAAACTGCTTGCATAGACACATAGCTGTGGTTATCCTGATTAAAATGATGCTTTTCTTTTGTTGATCCAAGGCTTCTTCCTAAGTAAATATGCAGATTAGGCCTTTGGTGCAATGTGGGCATCACCATTGCTCTTGTTGCACCCAAGCGCTACTCATTTCTGTGAGTAGTGGCTGCGCTTGGTACTGCAACGCACTATTGACATTCAAGTGAATGGGACTCGGCTGTGGTACCAGTCCCAGTAGGACTTGAGAAATACCATGATTTGGTATCTTTTCAAGAACATCCATAAACGTCTCCTATATTATATAGATTCTTCAAAGGGAATCTGTCAACAGTGACCTCCCTATCTAACTGTTTGCACAGAGACAAAGCTTTGATTCACCATTTTAAGATGCTGTTTTTCTTTAGTTGATCAGAGGCTCCATTCTCATGTTATGATGCTTTTTCTTAATATGCAGATTAGGGATTTGGTGCAGTGTGGGCTTCACCATTGCTCTTGTTGCACCCAATCACCAATCATTTCTGTGGCAAGTCCCACTATCGCTGTTTTGCCACTGTCGGGCTCTATCAATCAAACCAGCCAGGGAAGGTCTGGCCCCAGAAAGGAGCTGACTTAGGAGCAACAATAACAATGGTGACAACCAGCTCTTATTTACTTCAATGGGAGCATCACTGCAGTTACCAGTTCCATCCATTACGCACTGCCATCCATTGGCTGAAGCAGTGCATGTAACCATGGAGCGGATTGGAGAAGGTACGTATTAATTTCAGGGGGCAGGGTGTGGACACGTGCTTAAAAATCAATATTACTAGAAAACTCCTCTAAAGAGAACCATTCACTATGAAAATGCAGTGCAGTCTACTGGCAGTATGTGATAGAGCAGGAGAAGCTGAGCAGATTGATGGGAAAATATTCAGTAAAACTTGTAATTTATTTATCTAAACCTCTGTTCTTTTTATGCTTAGGAGTCATGTGAGAGGTCCTACTCAATAACATAGTTTGTAAAGCGGAACAAAGACACATGCCCATCCAGTTCGGCCTGTTATCCTGCAAAGTTGATCCAGAAGAAAGTTAAAAAAAAAAACTGAGGTAGAAGCTAATTTTCCTCATTTTAGGGGAAAAGTTCGTTCCCGACTCCAATCAGGCAATCAGAATAACTCCCTGGATCAACGACCCCTCTCTAGTAGCTATAGCCTGTAATATTATTACACTCCAGAAATACATCCAGGCCCCTCTTCAACTATTTTAGTGAACTCACCATCACCACCTATTTTAGTCTCACTGCTCTTACCGTAAAGAATCCCCTTCTATGTTGGTGTAGAAGCCTTCTTTCCTGTAGATGAAGTGGATGTCCCCCTGTCACTGTCACAGTGGCTGACAACTACTGTATCTCTGTATGCTTAGTCATACAGAGAGAACTGTCAATCACTTAGAGGACCACCCACATGACTCCTAAGCATAGATAGAAGAGAGATTAAAATGAACAAATTACAGATTTTACTGAATCTTTTCTCTTAAAACTATATATCAGTCTGCTCAGCTCCTCCTGCTCTATAACATGCTGCCTGCAGACCGCACTGCATTTTAACAGTGACAGGTTCTCTTTAAAGAAGATAAAAGGAACATTTTATGCTATTTTACTGCTAGTCCCAGCTGTGACTACAACCTTTCTGAAACTGAAAAAGTATTAAGGATAACTTACAGACAATCATTCTAGCGCACACGTCACAGAATTTAGGCTTCTTCAGGTAGTGATCCTTGAATTTATGAGGTTTGTCATTGACCGGCTGAGGGGGCTCTGGAGGAGGTTCATCTTTCTTATCATCTTCATCTTCCTCTTCTTCTGACTCATAGATATAATAAATAATAGGGCCTGAGTTTGGGATCTCACCATTTGGCTGATTGTCTGGGCTTGGGGTCTGGGGTTCATTTACTTCGTCCTCCTTCTTCTTCTTCTTTTTAAACATTTCCTTGAACTTTTGAACCTGAAAGGAAAATTTAGATAGCATTTACATACAACTTATGTTACATAGTGAAATGCGTTAAAGGAGTTGTGCAGCCAGTACATATTGATGATCTATCCTCAGGCTTGGGGGGCTCCCGACAACCCACAGCTGCTGTTTGAAGAGGAGGAGGCGCTTGTGCGAGGACTACTTCCTCTTCAAGAGTGCCCTCCGCGTTGTCTCCAAAGTGTAATTACAAGTACTCACCCCATACACTTAAATGGGATGAGCACTTGTAATTACACTATGTCGCCGTTACAAATGAGATGATGTGCAGTGTAAGGAGGCAGTGCTGATATGGGTGCCACTTACTCTTCAAACAGATGATTGGTGGGGAGCCAGGATTCAGACCCCCCTACCGATCAGATACTGATGCCCTATCCTGAGGACAGGTCATCAATATGTTCTGGCTGCAGAACTCCTTTAACTGTGCCTGTCTTCCATATCCAAGGCTATTACAGTATATACCAGTGTTGGCAAACCTATGGCACGGTTGCCAGAGGCGGCACTCAGAACCCTCTCTGTGGGCACCCGCCCCCTGGAAAAAGTCTATGGTGTACCAATATGCCATAGACTTTTCCTGCCACCATGAATGGCACAGGCAACGCATTAAATGTAGGCAAGCTATTAAAGCTAAATGATAAAGTACATGGAAGATATACTATATTGGTATTCAGGTTAAATTTCTGGGTTGGCACTTGGCGATAAATAAGTGGGCTTTAGGTTGCAGTTTGGGCACGCGGTCTCTAAAAGGTTCACCATCACTGGTATATACTGTACTTGACAAATGAAGCAAAGTTAAAGATATTATCCCACAAACAAATATTAATTTACTCTTAATACATCACATAAAACATAAGAAGTTTTGCCAAGTTTTCCACTTTAATAATTTTTTATAAAAGCATTCTCGTGTTTTGCTGTTAATAACTTGCTATGGCTGACCCTGCTGTTTTGTTTTTGTTTTTTAAAGGAGTTGTCCGGGTTCAGAGCTGAACCCGGACATACCCAGAATTTCAACCAGGCAGCAACCTTACAAGAACATTGGAGCAGTTCATGCTCCGATGCTCTTCTTTGCCCTGCACTGAATCGCGCAGGGCAAAGGCATTTTGTGGAGTTCCGGTGATGAGCCGGGCTCCTCTTAGGGCTGCCAGGCGGAGGCTTCCGCCCATCAGTGAGCCCGGTGACGTCACCGGCACTGATGGGCGGGCTTTAGCACTGTCCTAGCCTGTAAAACAGCTAGGGCAGCGCTAAAGCCTTCCAATCAGAGCCGGTGAAGTCACCGAACACACTGCTGGGCAAAAGCCTCTGCCCTGCAGTGTGTTATAGAAAATAAAAGAGCCCTTGCCCTGTGCGATCCTGCGCAGGGCAAGGGAGAGCATCGGAGCATGAAATGCTCCAATGCTAACATCAGGGGGTGCTGCCTGGGTGAAATTATAGGTATGTCCAGGTTCAGCTCTGGACAAACCCTTTAATAATAATTATATGGAAGTTATATGAGCAATTTAGAAAAATCGTCAACATTTTTCTCACCATCACAGGGCACACTAGATAGACTTTCTGACAGTCAACTGTCTCTCAGAAAGTCCATCTAATGTGTCCTGTGCTGGTGAGAAAAATACACTTATTGGCTGGTCTACATACTAGCAGGAATTACTCCACCACCCGGCTACAAGATTAAGAGCTCTGACTGGGCTACTGAGAATGTGTCTCTACCGACCCTGGATGCATTCTGTGGATGTTCTGATCACTGTATCAGTAACACCAATATCTAGAAACAGGAGCCTTTTAAAGCTTCCAAGTGAAAACTTAATGTTTTGTGTAATCCAACAGAGAAATTTAATTTGCCCTTTAATTGTTCTCATTGTTGTATATTTCAAACCTTCACAACTTAATCTAATAAAATGACATCTCTGCTGAAATCTCAAGAATGTTTGAGATGATAGATTAATAGAGCAATTTTTACTAGTTTTCAATTTCATACATTTACACAAGAATAACAGCAATCAGCATTGAAAAATCCTCCTCCAAACATACAGGACCACATTTACTAATGCTGCCTAAAAGTAATGCCTCATTCACATGTCAGTGTTCAGTCAGCAGTGATTTTGAGCCAAAACCTGGTGCGGCTCTAAACACAGAACAGGTGCAGATCTTTCCCTTACACCTTATGTCTCTGGAGGCTCCACTCTTGGTTTTGGCTCACAATCATTGATGGAAATTAGAGATGAGCGAATTTCTCAAAAATTATATTCCGCCGGTTCACAGAATTTTCCGAAAAGATTAGATCCGAATTTATTTGTGGTGAATCGCGTTAAAAATGCAGAGGGACTTTATAGGGGTGTAGAACATTGTGCCTTGCAGTAACACGCATAGGGAGTCTGCTGTAGTAGTGAAATAATACTGCGAGTCAGTATGACATGCAGAGGACAGGTGTCGCTCTTAGATTCCCTGCACACTTTACTTATTTGGGCAGTCACGGAGCCAAAACTGACCAAATAACTCCAGTGTGAACTCAGCCTTACAGGTTAATGTTAGCGTCAAGAAGAAGCGCACTCCTTTTACACTGTCGTTAGCTGATTCCACATAGATGTCTACAGAACCTGTTCTATTAAACGCTTATACAAGTAGAGCCCCCCGACAAAGTGGAGAGGGTGTCAGCAGTAAAGCCTTATTCACACGTCCATGTCCGTGCTCAAATCCGTGAGCAGGTGTTCAGTGATGCATTCGTGAAGCTGTCAGTGAAGGATCCATGTTGGGTTCATGTGTCCGTTTTTTGCTGTCCATGTAGCATCCGTGTTTTACTGACACTGAACAGCTGAAAAATAATTTTCTGAGAATCTCTTCTTAATGATCTATGAAACACGAATGCAACGTGGATGGCATCCATGGTTTTCAGAGACCCATAGACCATATTAGGCGTTATGGATCCATGAACACAGACAAAATAGAGCATGCATCCGTGTTAAAAAACACAAATCCACGGACCGTGATAAAACACTGATGTGTGAATACACACATTAAAATGAATGAGGACGTGTGCTGTCCGTGGAGAACACATACAGAACACAACCATGAAACACTGACGTGTGAATGAGGCTTAAGTTTGTGTTGACGTCACTGATTATTTTGCCCTTCCTCTGATCTCTCAGAAAATAACCCCCAAAAAACAGATTGTCTGTTGAGCATCCGCCTTCACTCGGACAGCATTTGGTCAGTAATCCATCAGTATTGCTAAAGCCCAAAAAAACAGGAGTGGATCCAAAAAAGAGATGACACGTGAATGGAATATCTGCATGTCTTCTGTGTTTTGTACTCACTACTGCTTTTGGCTACCAAATTATAAGCCAATTCTGATGGGACCATACAGGCCTTACAGCTGCTACATCGACAGGATCCATTTTGCTTCTCATTTTTCCTTCCTTCTGACAGATCAGAAGATGGGTCAAATAAATGATGATGTCAACAAGGGCAAACAGGGACACTAGTGGCCAAGTCACAGTGAGAAGGGCGGAAACAGCATGTGTAGTCTACAGAGTGGCCCAATGACATAGTGGTGAGGTGGCAGCAGCATGAGGAGACCACAGAGTGGTCCAGAGACATAGAATTGAAGGTAGCAGCAGCATGAAGAGACCACAGAGTGGCCCAGTGACATAGTGGTGAGAGTGTGGAGGTGCAGCAGCAGCATGAGAAGGCCAAAGACTGGCAAGGTCACAGTGTGGAGGTAGCAACAGCAGCATGAGGAGACCTGAGTGGTGAGGTAGCAGCAGCATCAGGAGACCACAGAGTGACCCGGTGACAGAAGGGCGAGGTGAGGGCAATAACCGTACCCACTGATGATGGTGGATGTAAGAAGGAGCACTTGGCATCAGATGTGTAACATCAGGCGGGTGGCAACATCAGAATAGTAGCTGAGGCAGGTAGCCAGAAGAAACCGGTCTCTTTTGTGAAGGATTGGCTGAGGCAGCATGGATAATCTAATCTGATGTATCAGGCATTAGTGGGTGGTAATCCTGGCTGATCCAAGCCTGATTCATCTTGACAAAGGTCAGGCTCTCCACATTTTAGGTGGACAGGCGAGTTCTCTTTGGGGTAACTATGCCCCCTGCCGCACTAAACACCTGCTGTGATGCCACACTACTGGCTGGGCAGGACAGCATTTCCAGGGCAAACTCGGCCAGTTGCGGCCACAAATCCAGTTTGACTGCCAAGTAGTCCAGCGGATCTTCAATAAGGGGTGGCAGGGTGCTGTCCAAGTATGCCACCACCTGCTAGTTCAGGTTCTGCTCCAGGTCTAGCTGCTGCTGCTGGTGAGTAGTTTCTTCACTAGGCGGTTAAGAAAGCTGTTCATCAACTCAGACTCAAGCTGCTGCTGATGGAGCTGTTACTGCGCCTAACCCTCCACAGCAGCCATGGCAGTGGAACAAGAGCGCAGAGGACCCCCGGTCCGACCTGCGAGAGGATGGACGATGGGGCAGATAGGCAGTGGCCAACTGACTACATAGGATGTCTCTATAGTAGTTCAGTTTGTCCTTTCTCTCAGCGGTTGTAAAAAGCCATCCCTCTTGTGCAAGTGACTCGGAGGGACTCCCTGCCTCCATCTCCACTGCATACTGCCATGGTGTGTCTGGGTCATCTGCCTTGTCTTCCTCATCTCCCTTTTGCTCCTCCGGCTGCTCCTGCTCCTCCTCTCTTGTCACCTGTGTGTAAAAACCACCCATTTCGCTACACATCGCTTGTGCTTCAATATCCTTCTCCAGTTCAGCCCCCACAGGTCTCATGTGGCCGTGAGATGTACGCGCCACATCTCCAGTCCCCTGACCAGGACAGATTTAACAGCATCTGTTCCAGGGTATGAAGCAGTGGAATGACGTTGTTCATCCCATAGTCCTGGCGACTGAAAAATAACGTGGCATCCTCAAAAGGTCCTGAGCAAATGGCAGGTGTCAAGCATGAGCTGCCACTGGCTGACATCGAAGTTACATAGGAGTGTACTGCTGTCCACTTGGATCATCAAGAAATCATTTATTCATATAGTCGGTCCAACATATGGAGGGTGGAATTCCAAAGGGTGAAAACTTTGCATATCAGCCTATGTTGGGGGATGTGTATGAGTGGCTGAAGTACATGCAAAGTTTCCTAGCCATTTTTAGGATGTCTTGCAGATGGGTGGAAGACTTCTGGAACCGCTTGACAACCAGATTGAACACATGCGCCATGCAGGGCGCATGGCTCAGCCCTCCTTGATGCAGCGCCGACACCATGTTATTCCCATTGTTGGTCACCATGGTTCTGATTTTGAGTTGTGGAGAAAGACAGGATTCGATTTCTTGATGAAAGACACAGAGCAGTTCCTTCCCTGTGTAACTCCTTTCCCCCAGGCAAATGAGGTGCAGAACAACATGATACCGCCGTGCCCTGCACATGTGGTATGCTGAAGGGGCACTGTGAATTGTCCCTGCAGTGGAGGCTGAGGACACGGTGGAGGATGAGGAGACAGAGGCGGACATTGTCGCAGGACCAATGGCATGAGAACGTGGAGGCGGAAGCGGTGTTACCTGGCCAAGTTGCTGGTGTGGGTGTGCAGGAACCACATTCACCCAGTGGGCTGTAAAGGACATGTATTGTCCCTGACCGTAGTTACAGATCCACGCGTCAGTGCTGCCATTCACTTTGGCAGACACACTGACAGGCTCAAGGACTAGCCCACCTTCTGTTCTACATACGTGTGCAGGGCCGGTACTGCCTTTTTGGCAAAGAAATGACAGCTTGGGACTCTCCACCTCGGCTCGGCACAATCCATCAGTTCTCTGAAAGGTGCAGAGTCCACCACTTGGAAAGGGAGGGACTTCAGCACCAGCAACTTGGCCAGAAGCACATTCAGCTTCTGCGCCGTTGGATGAGTGCACCCATACTGTTGTCTCTTGGCAATCGCTTCCGTGATTGATTGCTGACGGATTGACAAGCAGGAGCATCAGGATCAGCAGATGATGGCAAGGACAGACAGCACCCTTCAGCTGAGATGGTGGATTCTTGACTGCCTGAAAACGGATGCGTGCGACTGGGTGATGCAGCGGTTGCTGCGGCAGGCTGGACCACCGCATCGGAGCCACAGTTCTCCCAGGCCACTTTATGGTGACGCTGCATATATTGACGTGGGGCCAACATTGGCATCCTGGCCATGCTTCACCTTCTGCCCACAGATTTGGCAAATGGCCATGTTCACCTCCTCCGGTGGCTTAACAAAAAACTGTCACACCGCTGAGTAGGTGATTTTACCCCCAACACTCCACACTGACTGACTGCTACAGTGCTGCCTCCGTGAACCCCTGCACCACTACTTTCCGGGCAGGTAAACTCCTGCAAAGCGGGTGGTCTACCCCGGGCACGTTTGGCTCCCAACCTCCTACTGCTGCCACCCTGCTGACTCCCGGCCACGCTACTGACTTCCTGGCTCCGCCACTGCCTCACACGCAAGCTGCCACCCTCTTTCTCCCGATGATGATGGTGAAGTCCCTTAGTCACCCGGCTCCCAATTGCGATCAGCTACATCATCATCGAGTACTGTCTGCACGTCACTGATGTCCTCCTCAGCGGTCTCTGAGCCAGGAGCCTGACCGCTCGTAACACCAGCTCGCACACCACTCTCCTCATCACTACTTGCCAGCCTACCGGAGGAAGTGGCGGATGTCTCCTCCAGATCCTGACTGTCCTCTAGTAGCTCGTCCTCGCTGTACAGTGGAACTGAGCGCACAGCATATAATACTTGGCTGAACAGAAAAGGACAGATGCAGCTTGAGGATAGGTGAGGGCACAGGGCCTGCTCCCGGGCCATGCCAACTAAGGGTTGTGTCTGACGAACCTACTGACTCTTGGCTGGGGATGTCTGATGTCACTTGGGACGAAGTGGATGACAGAGTTAAACATTCAAGCACCGCTGGGTTGCTGGTCAAGACAGGACCGCTATATGACACAGGGAGCTCAGGCCTCTTGAAGTGACTCCTGCTGCCACACCCTCTTACTCTGCTGTGACCTGTGCCTGCGCCAGAAACATTTATGACTCTGTGCAGGGCCTGTCACTTCTCTGTCTGACCTACTGTTAGATCAAATAAATTAATAAAAAGGAAATTAATACACCCCAAAGCCTTTTTTTACACTAATACACCCCAAAAAGGCTGTAATTTTATCACTTCACAGCACAACGGCTAATAAGCCCTTTTTTTCCACTAATACTCCCCCAAAAAGGCTTTAGAACATATAACTGCACCGCTTAACAGCTAACAAGCCCTTTTTTTCCCACTAATACACCCCAAAAAAGGCTGCAATTGTCATGGTCCCTCAGGTGACTGATGTCAGCAAATCAAGGAGATTGGCTGAGCGTGCAGGAATCTAACATCCTCCTGGATTTCTCTTGATTCAGTGTTGATAGGGTTAATGACCAGTTCCCTTTTATCAGTTGTTGCTCAGTGGTCGTCACTTCTACCCTTTATAGTCTGACCCCACCCTTCTGACTATGCGGTAGATAGCTTCATTTGGGTTTGGCTGAGCTGGTGCGAGTTTGTCTCTGGTGTTCCTGCTCGTCCGCCTCTACAGAAGTTAAGTGTCACGTTTGTTTGTGTTTGTTATATTCCCTGTTGTTTGTATCTGAGCCTGAGACAGAGACTTTTATTCGTCCATCTAAGGAGGAATAGGTTGTCTCTGGTCCTAACCTTTTCTGGGGCCTTATAGGGATATAAAGGCCTAGGTATCTTGCATATGAATATTCCTATCTTCAAGGTCTATTCATATTAATAGATAGTTAGGGCCTGGATTAGGGTTGTCTAGGAGGTGACCTGTTTCTTCCCTAGTTTCCAGGCCCAGTTACTATTCCCCTTCCCTCCTGTGTTCAGTGTAGAGTTTCCCCCCCACACTGATCGTGACAGCAATTTTGTCACTTCACCACACAACGGCTAACAAGCCTTTTTTTCCACTAATACACCACAAAAAAGGCTTTAGAACATATAACTGCAGCGCTGAATGGCAAATAAGCCCTTTTTTCCACTAATGCACCCCAAAAAAGTCTGTAATTTTCTCACTTCACCACACAACAGCAAATAAGCCCTTTTTTCCACTAATACACCCCAAAAAATGCTTTAGAACATATAACTGCACCGTACATGGGCTAATAAGACATACAAATATTTCCTAGTAATACACCCTGTTAATGGCTGTATCACACAGCACTTGCACCCCAATAAAAAGCAAGGTTTGCTGGAATTACCAAGGTATCATCTATTGCAAACCTAAAAGCAGCAGTACAGTGCCTTGCAAAAGTATTCACCCCCTTGACTTTTTTCATATTTTGGTGCCTCACAACCTCACAACATCATTTAATTTACAGAACATGCCCACAGCTTAGAAGATGTTTTTATTTATTCTTTTATTGTGAAGCAAGCAACAAATATGACAAAATAACAGAAAAGGTCAACGTACATAACTATTCACCCCCCTAAAGTCAATACTTTGTAGAGCCACCTTTTGCGGCAACCACAGATATTCTATTGGATTGAGCAGGGGCGGATTAAGTGCATGATAGGCCCGGGGCTGTCTACCCAACTTGGGCCCCCCCCCCTCCATTTTAGTTTAGTTTGTTGTTGTTTTTTGTATGAAGAGGCTGCGGTGCTTCATGGGCGCCACAGTCTCTTCTTAGGCCATATGACATCTTCAGACTAAAAAAAAATACCCCAAATTGGGTCCTAAACTGAAAAATTTGGTCGTCAAATTTAAAATACATATAATTGTAATAAAAAAGACATTGAGGAGAATACAGCACCACATACCTGTTACATCCAGTGACATCTCCTGTCATGTAGACCTTCTCTTTCCTCTTCTCCTCCATTTGACCCAGACCACCATAGCAAATTCTTTTAGCCGCATCTCGTCTCTACAGTTTGTAACACAGACACGTTAGATTTCAAAATTTTGCCATCAACCTCCTCATCCTGGTGTCCCCACAGTGTCATCCTGCCACCCCCAATACTGTGCCCGTTGTGCTCCCCAATGCCCCAGGAACTATACTGCTGAAAAAATAGTGACCCTGATAGATATAATTGGGGTAATTTATCAAACTGGTGTAAAGTAGAACTGGATTTCCAAAAGAGCTGTCAAATATGAAAGGTGGAATCTGATTGGCTGCTATGGGCATCTAAGCCAGTTCTGCATTACACCAGTTTGATAAATTACCCCAAATGTTCCTATAGTGTCTACAGCAGTTATAATGTCCCCTAGAGTGCCCCCAGTAATAATACCACCCTCTATTGTGCTCCAGGCAATAATCCCTGTATAGTGTCCCCAGAAATAATAGAATTGCCCCTATAGTGCCTCCCCAATAGCAATGCCCCCATATAGTAATTTCCACCACACTGCCCCCACATAGTAATCCCCCCATAGTAATTTGCTCCCGCATAGAAATTACCCCACACTGTCCCCACATAGAAATTACCCCACACTGTCCCCACATAGAAATTACCCCACACTGTCCCCACATGGAAATTTCCCCAACATAGTAATTTGCCCCCACATAGCAATTTTCCCACACTGTCCCCACATAGCAATTACCCCCACACAATAGTTTCCCCCACACTGCCCCCAGATAGAAATTTGCCCCCACATAGTAGTCCCTCCCATAATAATTTGCCCCCACACAGCAATTTGCCCCCACACAATAGTTTCCCCCACACTGCCCCATCTAGTAATTTGCCCCCACATAGTAGTCCCTCTCATAATAATTTGCCCCCACATAGTATTCCCTCATAATAATTTGCCCCCACACTGCCCCATCTAGTAATTTGCCCCCACATAGTAGTCCCTCTCATAATAATTTGCCCCCACATAGTATTCCCTCATAATTTGCCCCCACACTGCCCCATCTAGTAATTTGCCCCCACATAGTATTCCCTCCCATAATAATTTGGCCCCATACAGCCCCCCACATTCCCCCCCATGTAATCGATTTATCTTACCTAATGTGTCCTCCTGTGTCGTCGTCGTCGTCCCCCCCCCCCCAAGTAGGCAAATTAAATAAAAAATGAACCAAAAATGAAAAAATAAATACTCACCTATGTCCAGGGCCAGGCGCTTGCTTGCAGAGGAAGGCGGGCGGGATGAGTCAGGCGCGTCACAGTGCTGCGTCCCGGCACAGGCGCGCGATGACGTCATCACGCACGCCTGCACCAGGATTTCACTACCGCATAGGCCTCAGGCCTACAAGGCCTGAAGCCTATGCGGTGAATGCCGGTGATCGGCGACGGGACAGGGAGCTATGCCCTCCCATGCCCCGCCGCAGTATGTGGGCGTTCGGGTCAGCATTGGGCCCCCCAGCGGTGCTGGGCCCGGGGCTGCCGACCCGAACGTCCCTATTGTAATCCGCCACTGGGATTGAGATCTGGGCTTTGATTAGGCCATTCCAACACCTTTACATGTTTCCCCTAAAACCACTCAAGTGTTGCTTTAGCAGTCTTTATATAAAAGGTGGTCGCGCTGCCAGGTATACGTCTCAATTCACAAGCTCAAGAGAAGCAGCAATCTTCTTTGACACAACCAACACACTTGAGTCCCGCTGGATAGTAGCCTTTCTTCAAAGCAACCTTCCTTCGGGTACATAGTGAAGGGCCGCAAAGTCGAGTTAACAAAACTCTTTTATTATACTTACAATAAAATCATGAATAACACGCCTTAAATGATCATAAAATCAGGTCCATAAGGTCCATCAATCACACTGCCCGACCTAGGTTTCGCCGATACGGCTTCCTCAGGGATGACCATAGCACCCTCTTCAACACACTTCATTTATATAGGGTTAATCTCAAGACTTTCCCCTCCCCTTCCTTTGCAGAAACACCCACCTTATAAAATACACTCTTTTAAATAATTTTGTACATATTCCTTTGCACATATTACATACTCTTCCTTAGGACCACAAATATTTATAAGAACATAAATAATGATGTATAAAAAAAACATATAAACATACACAAATCATATCCGATATCAGAACCTAATACAAACCCGCTCCTGTTCGGAGTGCTACAACTATTCCCAATGTTTCTACAAACAATATCCAACATAATCATACATCCCGCAATCACTCCTTAGTCTGTCCATTCCGTACTATTTCATTAAGATTACCTCCCTCCTATATTTCTTTACTTCATTCATAACTTCTTCCATAGTCACATGATACCATACCACCAATAACTATCCACTATCGGCTTATACTACACCCACTTCTTATTCAGTCAATAAGCAGAGATCCTGTATTTACCCCACATTATTCCACCAAACAGGGCTTCAAATCCAAATCAATGTTTAAGCCATGGGGCTGTAATGTCTTAATTTTGAATATCCATTCCACTTCTCGTCGGTCTATCTTGTTACACTAGCCCTTTCTTTATATTTTTAATATGCTCCTGTATCCTTGTTTTAAGTTTACGCAATGTTCTCCCTATATAAAACAATCCACAGGGGCACTTCAACAAATATACTATTCCCATATGTTCGCAGCCTATCTCCCCTTTTATCTTAAATTTTGATTCCGTAGGAGGGTTGCTTCGAGGAAAGGCTACTATCCAGCGGGACTCAAGTGTGTTGGTTGTGTCAAAGAAGATTGCCGCTTCTCTTAAGCTTGTGAATTGAGACGTATACCTGGCAGCGCGACCACCTTTTGTATAAAGACTGATTCATTGTGATTTTACCTGCATCACACGGAGGTCAGTGAATCCAATCCGACATCAAAAATTTGGTTTATTCTATTTTTATTATATTTAACTTCTGAAAGGCTTTAGCAGTGTGTTTGGGGTCATTGTCCTGCTGGAAGGTGAACCTCCGTCCTAGCCTCAAATCACGCACAAAGTGGTACAGGTTTTGCTCAAGAATATCCCTGTATTTAGCACCATCCATCTTTCCCTCAACTCTGACCTTTCCCAGTCGCGGCTGCTGAAAAACATCCCCACAGCATGATGCTTCCACCAGCATGTTTCACTGTGGGGATGGTGTTCTTTGGGTGAGGTGATGTGTTGGGTTTGCGCCAGACATAGCATTTTCTTTAGTGGCCGAAAAGTTACATTTTAGTTTCATCAGACCAGAGCACCTTCCTCCATGCATTTTGGGAGTCTCCCATATGCCTTTTCGCAAACTCACAACGTGCCTTTTTGTTTTTTGCTGAAAGTAATGGCTTTCTTCTGGCCACTCTGCCATAAAGCCCAACTCTATGGCGCGTACGGCTTATTGTCTTCTTATGTACAGATACTCCAGTCTCTGCTGTGGAACTCTGCAGCTCCTCCAGGGTTACCTTAGGTCTCTGTGCTGCCTCTCTGATTAATGCCCTCCTTGCCCGGTCCGTGAGTTTTGGTGGGCGGAAGTCTCTTGGCAGGTTTGCTGTTGTGCCATGTTTTTTCCATTTAGTTATGATAGATTTGATAGTGCTCCTGGGCATGGCAGTGTTTGGTTAGTGATGCCTCTTGCTTAGGTGTTGCAGCTTTTGGGGCCTTTCAAACAAGTTGTGTATATGTAATGACAGATCATGTGACACTTAGACTGCACACAGATGGACATCATTTTACTAATTATGTGACTTCTGAAGGTAATAGGTTGCACCAGAGCTTTTTATGGGCTTCCTAACGAAGGGAGTGAATACATATGCACATGCCAATTTTCTGTTTTCTATTTCTAAACAATAGTTTTATTTATATATTTTTCTCATTTCACTTCACCAACTTAGATTATTGTGTTCTTATCCATCACATAAAATTCAGATTAACAAAACATTGAACTTAAGGCTGTAATGCAACAAAATACGAAAAAAGTCAAGGGGTGTGAATACTTTTGCAAGGCACTGTGTAATGGCAATTTGGATTCCCAGTCAGTGCAGTAAGGTGTAATAGGATTGCTCCTATTACACAGGCTGTACACTCCCCTATTGGACACTGCTCTCCTTTTATAGTGTGGAATAATTCCTCCCTATACTGGTTTTATTTTAATTAAAAAAAATTTTTATTTTAAACCTTGAAAAAAAAATGGATTGGTCTAAGATTTCCCAAACTTTAGAAACATCTCTATCAACATTCTATAGAAACCAGAGGTAGATTGTCTGCAAACAGTCATTGAGCTCAATACCCTTAATATCTGGACTATGGATTTATGCCAAGGCCATAAATTCCAAACACAGATTATGGTAAATAATAGAGGAGACAGCACACATCCCTGCCTCATATCTCTAAACAAATTTAGCTGATATACAACCTGGTATATTAACATGCTTTAGCCTCGGCCTACTGTTTCTCACTCCATTTTGCTCCTAAACAAATCCATTCTGATATTCTTCTGTCAAATCTAGTATAAATCTGACCAATCACATAGTCATAATTTTTGTATAAATTATGGTATCACCACTGATAAACGATATTGGTTCAGAAGAACTTTGATTTGTGAGGTCTTCATTTTTATAATAATCATTTTATATATGCTTTTTCCCTTTTTCGAAACAGCATCTCTTCTATAATGTTAAGATCGTATATTGATTACCCCTAAATGGAACCTCATAAAATTTATTAGTGAAATCATCCAGTCCTAGACTTCTCAACTAGGACTTTTGTTGTTTCTGGTAATTATTCCGAAGATATCATTTTTTTACGTAATGAAATTAATTCCAGTTTCAGTTGAAGCATGTTTAGTTGATCTTACAATTTACTAGCTAAGGATAGGTTCACATATGCAGTAACCAATTCTGCTATGCTGTCCCAGCAGAGGCTATTGGAGTTACCGTATCCAGCATAACTAAATACTGGAAACCAGCAGTGTGAGGTCTTTCTGAGGGTCTGTATTAATTCCAGGGTCTGGTCTGGGAGTCTGCATTGATTTTGGGGTCTCACGTGGGGTCTGAGAGGGTTGTCCAGCCATGTGATTTTATTTCTTCTTGAAAACTGATTAGAATATCACAAAAAAGTAGTGACATCGGTCTCATCCCAGTGTTTCCACCATTAAGGGAACTGTTGGCATCATTCCCTGGTGTGGCTGGCTGAGGTGAAGCTCAGGGGTGAAGAGTACATGTGATATATGCGGATATTACACACCTGGAACACAGAAGAGCGGGCATCCTGTGTGGGCTGTGAATTCTGCACTTCACTGCTGTGTATACACCTGTATTGCATCGTATTTTAAAAGAATGTGCAGACCGTATATCCAGCAAGTTTGACACCCCTAATTTAAATGGCTACTATTATTTCTAAAATAATTATCCCAAAATATTTTAAGCATTTCCTAGACTGTTTCATAAATTTAATAAAAAAAGAGGGGAATTGCTGGTTATAGAAATTTTAGATGGCGATTTTTTTTTTATAGTTAACACTATGGGTGCTTGATCTATTTTTATGTCATCTAGTTTATGTCGTAAGCTTTTGGATATCAGCATAATATCTATTCTAGAAACTGAGCTGGACTGTTATGAGAATTAGGAAGGCTCAGAGTGGGCCCCAGGAGAATAGTTGAATCCCCCGGTGGGCCCCTGAGAAAGTTGGGCCCATAGCCTCCCATCCTCTGCACAAGTAGCATGTGGCACAGTAGACCTGACGGCAGTACATACAGATAAGCAGAATACAGCATTTCCACCAGCTTATGTTCATATAAAAAACTGGATAGATGATTTAACAAACTACTAGTGTTTACTTGTGCCTGAGATGACTTCTAGTTACAGAGCAATCTCAGCCAGTATCCTCTTTCCCCAGAAACCTCCCCTTATAATCATCTTGAGGGTCTTGCTGCTGCTGCCGCAGTGTGTGTGGTAGTATTTGCTTATAGCTTTACATTGAGACCCCAGAATTAATTTTACTGGTGGGCCCTACGGAACCCAGTCCGATACTGGAATTAGTCATTAATACAAATGATCGTAGGTGTCCCTAGTGCCAAAATTAAAATATGTCAACAAGTGTTGTGGCTGAATAAAAGGGCACCCTGAAGCAATAATAATGGTAAAGCTCCCAAATACATACAAATTAAACAAACAAAAAACATGGAGCTCATAGGATACCCATAAAAATATATCTTTAATAACGTATCAATAAATTACAAAACATATTACCGTAAAAAAAGGAAGGTGACAGAAAAGACACCATCCCAGCTTTACACAGACCGCATAAATTAATAAATACAATAACAACAACTAATCTAAATAGAAGGACAATATCACGATGGTTCAGCAATGTCAAGATCATGGAGCAATAATAACAGTCACCCAGAACCAACCTCAGCTCTGTGCAAATAAGCCCTATCAAAATAAGAGCATAATTACGTATGCAATGAAACATGAAGCCGACTCGCCTAACCAAGCGAGACTGTGAGAGCCAGGCTTCCGTTTTGCATTCTGTCTGGGCATTCCGTTATTTTACATTATAACCATGTTATAACGGAAAGCCATAACGGAATCCCTAACGCTAGTGTGAACCCACCCTTTTTAATAAACACTTTGAACCATTTTTCTTTATTCTATGCTCATGTTAAAGTCGTTTCCTTATGCCTGTTCCTGTATCTGCCCACAGGGACATATTGAAAAAGGTCCAGAAGGACCAAAATGTCTGATGTGTCGCCATACAAGAAATTTTTATGCAACTATCCCCTAGTGCACAATTAATACTGCACCTGTCACGACCTGTCATGGAACCATGAACCAGACGTACAACAAGAGATAAGTGGAAATAAGAAGGCTTTATTGAAAATCAAGCTGTAAGCAAAAGTCCAAACGGATGGCTAAACCGAAGCAGGGTCTTGCATAGCCAGAGGTCAGGAACCAGAAGGGTAGTCAGACGAAGCCAGGATCAGGAACCAGCGGGGTAGTCAGACGAGGCCAGGATCAGGAACCAGAAGCAGCAGCAGTCTTAGAAGCATGTGAACACAGGAGGACCAAGCAAGGAACTGAAGCCACAGACCTCCTATATATATGAGCTAGGCATCCAGCTCCTCCCAGTGGGAAGGAGAAGCCGCAGGGTGGGAGGCTACAAGAAACCCAGAAACCAAGATGGCCGCCAGCACATGTCAAACGAAGGAGAACAGCAAGAAGGTAAGACCATGACAGTACCTCCCCCTCAAGGGCCCCTCCTCCGCGGAGTAAGGAACGGTTTCTGAGGGAAGCGTGCGTGGAAGGCTCGGAGCAAAGCAGGAGCATGGACATCTGCGGAGGGAACCCAGGAACGCTCCTCTGGACCATAACCACGCCAATGGACCAAAAACTGCAACCGACCGCGGACCAGGCGTGAGTCCAGGATATTGCTCACCTCATATTCCTCACGATTGCCCACTTGGACCGGACGGGGCCGAGGAACCGAGGAAGTGAAACGATTACACACCAATGGCTTCAACAGGGAGACATGAAACACGTTGGAGATCCGCATGCCAGGAGGAAGCGCAAGGGCATAGGCTACCGGGTTTACCCTGCGAAGCACTCTGAAGGGACCAACAAAGCGAGGCGCCAGCTTGGGAGTGGGCACTCGAAGGTTGAGGTTGCGGGTGGACAACCATACACGGTCTCCGACCTGGTAGGAAGGAGCGGGCGCTCGTCTGCGATCAGCCTGGAGTCTCTGGCGCTGCGCAGAGACCTCAAGGGACCTCTGGATCTGTACCCAAGAAGCACGTAGGACGGAAAGGTGATCCTCCACAGCCGGAATATCCTGGGGAGAGAATACCTCCGGTAACACGGCAGGTTGGAACCCATAATTGGCCATGAAGGGAGACGTCCCAGAGGAAGAGTTCACCGCCGTGTTCCTGGCAAACTCAGCCCAAGGCAGGAGGTCAACCTAATTGTCTTGGTGATCGGAGACATAGCAACAAAGGAATTGCTCCAAGGCCTGATTGGATCGTTCTGCGGCCCCATTGGACTGAGGGTGGTAGGCCGAGGAGAAAGAGAGATGAATCCCCAACTGGGAGCAAAAGGCGCGCCAGAACCTGGACACAAACTGACTCCCCCGATCCGACACAATCTCCTTGGGCAAACCGTGCAACCGGAAGACCTCCCTGGCGAAAATCGTGGCCAACTCTTGTGCAGAGGGTAACTTCTTGAGAGGAACACAGTGGCACATTTTGGAAAACCGATCCACAATCATGAGAATGACTGTATGGCCTCGGGATGCAGGGAGGTCCACAATGAAATCCATCCCCAGGTGTGACCATGGGCGCTCCCCGGTGGCTATGGGTTGCAAAAGGCCCAACGGAAGGTGCCGAGGGGACTTACTCTGGGCACAAACGGAGCATGCCACTACATATGCGGCGATGTCGGAACGTAGAGAAGGCCACCAGAACAGACGTGAAACAGCCCAGGACAGCTGATTCTTTCCAGGATGCCCCGCGGCCTTGGAGTTATGGTAGGTTCGCAACAACCGAGTGCGCAACTCCTCAGGCACAAAACATCTGCCGTTGGGTCTCCCAGAGGGAGCACCAGATTGAGCCGCCAAAATCTGCTCACCCAGGGGAGAGGTCAGGCTGGTGCGAATGGCGGCCAGGATCTGATTCGGAGGTATGACCGAAGTCGGAATCGACTCCTCCCCGGACAGCTCGGAGTACTGCCGTGATAAGGCATCCGCTCTGATGTTCTTGGAACCGGGTAGGTAGGAGACCACGTAATTAAAACGGGACAAGAACAGAGCCCATCTGGCCTGACGTGGTGTCAATCTCTTGGCCTCAGAAAGATAGGTCAGATTCTTGTGGTCCGTCAGGATGAGAACCGGAACCACCGAACCCTCGAGCAAGTGCCTCCATTCATTAAGGGCCTGCACGATGGCCAATAACTCCCTGTCACCAATCTGATAGTTGCACTCCGCGGAAGACAGTTTCCGGGAGTAAAACCCACAAGGAAGCAGAGGACCCTCTGGTGTTCTACGCTGAGACAGAAGGGCGCCTACTCCCGTCTCAGACGCGTCCACCTCGAGGACAAAGGGCAACCCAGGGTTGGGATGCGACAGAATCGGAGCCGACACAAAGGCGGACTTTAGAGCCTCAAAAGCTCGGATGGCCTCGAGCGGCCAGACCTGGAAATTACTGCCCTTCCTGGTCAGATCCGTGAGAGGCTTGGCTAGCATAGAAAAGTCCCTGATGAACTTCCGATAATAATTGGCGAAGCCCAAAAAGCGCTGCAGGGCACGGAGACCACTGGGCTGGGGCCACTGTAAGACAGCCGAAACCTTCTCAGGATCCATGGAGAACCCCTCAGCGGAAATGATGTAACCTAAGAAGGTTACCTGGGATCGGTGAAATTCGCATTTCTCAAGCTTACCGAACAGCCTGTTCTCTCGTAACCGTTGCAACACTCGTCTGACATCCATAATGTGGGCCTCCATGGATTCAGAATATACCAAGATGTCATCCAAATAGACCACCACACACTGCTGCAACAGGTCACGGAAAACATCGTTGATGAATTCCTGGAAGACTGCGGGCGCATTGCACAACCCAAAGGGCATAACCAAGGATTCATAATGACCGGTCCTGGTGTTAAACGCGGTCTTCCACTCATCGCCCGCCTTGATCCTTACCAGGTTATATGCCGCCCTCAGGTCGAGTTTGGTAAAGACCGTGGCCCCTTTGAGGCGATCGAACAGCTCGGAAATCAAGGGTATCGGGTAAGCGTTCTTGATCGTGATGCGATTGAGACCCCTGTAATCGATGCAAGGCCTCAACTCACCGCCCTTCTTTTTCACAAAGAAAAATCCAGCCCCTGCCGGGGACGAGGATTTGCGAATGTGTCCGCGTGAAAGCGCCTCCCTCACGTACTCCTCCATGGCCTCATTCTCCGCTACCGACAGTGGATAGACTTTGCCACGAGGAGGAACGGCACCAGATTGTAACTCTATGGCACAATCGTATGGGCGGTGCGGAGGTAGGGCAACCGCGCGCACCTTATCGAATACATCCCGGTACTCTTCGTATTCAGGAGGCAACAGAGAGTCCGAGGAAGTACACAGCAACTTGACAGGCCCATGGATGCAACTAGCCCCACACTGCGGTGACCACGAGAGGATCTCGGCCGATCTCCAATCGAAAGTCGGATTATGCTTCTGGAGCCAGGGGTACCCCAAGACCACCGAGTAGTGTGGAGACGAAATCACCTGGAGACAGACCGACTCTCTGTGAACGGCACCAATGGCTATCCCCACTGGAAGGGTCTCATGAGTCACGTGTGGCGGCAGAAGGGGTCTGCCGTCTATCGCCTCAAGAGCCAGTGGGGAACCTCGAGGCTGCAGAGGAATGGAATTGGCGGCAGCGAACACACTATCAATGAACAAACCACCAGCACCAGAGTCCACCAACGCCTGGGTCGTCACCGAGCCCCCGACCCAGGAGAGGACAACAGTGATCAGTGGTTTGTCAACACGGGAAACCGGGGACGAGGAGACTCGACCCAAGATCTGCCCCCGACAGGATCTCAGGTGCGAGCGTTTCCCGGACGGTTCGGACATGCCAACCGAAAATGCCCACCGAGACCACAGTACATGCATCGGCCCTCGCGTCTCCGGAGTACCCTCTCCCCCTCGGACAGGCGAGCAAACCCCAGCTGCATGGGTTCACCCCCAGACAAGTCATCCCCAGGAGGCGTGGGAGGAGAGGGAGGCACGGGTGGGACAGCAAACGTAGGCGCCAATCTGTTAGAAGGCCTCCGCAGGCTCTCCTTAAAGGAAGGTCTCTCCCTGAGTCTGGTGTCAATCAAAATCAGGAAAGAAATAAGAGACTCGAGCTCCACTGGTAGGTCCTTAGCTGCAACCTCATCCTTCAAGGCATCCGAGAGACCATGAGAGAAAGCAGCGACCAGAGCCTCATTATTCCAGCCCACCTCTGCTGCCAGGGTACGAAACTCAATGGCGTATTCAGCTACGGATCGTGAACCCTGTCTGATGGACATAAGGAGCTTCGCAGCAGAGGCAGCACGAGCCGGCACATCGAATACCTTCCGAAGAGAAGCAACAAAACCGGAAAACTCGGCAACCACCGGATTGTTGTTCTCCCATAAAGGGCTGGCCCAGGCCAAGGCCTTGTCCGAGAGCAGCGAGATCAAGAAGCCCACCTTTGATCTCTCAGTAGGAAAGGCAGCATGTGGCAGCAACTCGAAATAAATGCCCACCTGGTTAAGGAAACCTCGGCACTGAGTTGGCTCTCCCCCAAAGCGCTGTGGAAGGGGGGCAGAACCGGTCATACCCCGAGACACCGCAGGCGCAGCAACAGGTGTCGGGGTAGACTCCGGCGCAACAACCGGAGCGGCAGTAGGAGCGGGCCCAGGAGCGACAACCGACCCATCGGCAACGGAAGCGAAATGAGCCGTGCGTTCAAGCAGGGTTTGCAACGCCACAGCGAACCGACCCAACAGGTGATCCTGCTGATCAAGTCTGGCAATCAGCGTAGGTAGCGAGGATGGCCCTGTACCGTCAGAATTCATGGCTTGGTCCTAATGTCATGGAACCATGAACCAGACGTACAACAAGAGATAAGTGGAAATAAGAAGGCTTTATTGAAAATCAAGCTGTAAGCAAAAGTCCAAACGGATGGCTAAACCGAAGCAGGGTCTTGCGTAGCCAGAGGTCAGGAACCAGAAGGGTAGTCAGACGAAGCCAGGATCAGGAACCAGCGGGGTAGTCAGACGAGGCCAGGATCAGGAACCAGAAGCAGCAGCAGTCTTAGAAGCATGTGAACACAGGAGGACCAAGCAAGGAACTGAAGCCACAGACCTCCTATATATATGAGCTAGGCATCCAGCTCCTCCCAGTGGGAAGGAGAAGCCGCAGGGTGGGAGGCTACAAGAAACCCAGAAACCAAGATGGCCGCCAGCACATGTCAAACGAAGGAGAACAGCAAGAAGGTAAGACCATGACACGACCATGGTCATGGTCGTGACTCCTGAACCGCAAGCTGTTGCCTGCGGTTTGGTTTGGTTGTTCAACCACAGGTGAGGGCCGCTAGTATGTTGCCTCACTTGTAGTTGCCACGGGCACCAAGTTGTTATTTTGTATGTCGCAGTATAGCAGCCTGAGCTGGTGCTAGGCAGCTTGCTGCAATGTGCATGTGGTTGCACCTGGCAACCTGTCTTTGTTAGGTGTGTCTTTTGTATGTCTGGTGTGCACAGGGTTTTATTTATGTGTGCACTTTCCCCTTTAAGTGGCCTCCATCCCTTGCCTGGTGTAGGAAGGGTTAACTCTCTCTTTGTGTGAACTCTGGTTGTGTCTGTGTGTGGGTGTGGCTACATGGGCTATTTAGCCTCAGTTGAGAGCAGAGGTCTGAGGGGTACTCCAGGCATGTTGCTGGAGTCATCCTCCTGGTTTGTATACCATCTGCCAGTGAGGGCCACCCTTGTGGTCATAAATGTTATATGTGATGTTTAGTTGATGTTGCTTTTCTTTCTATGTTTTATGCAGCTATGGATCTGGGTTCCTGTGTGTATATGTATGTGTGCACGGGATCCAGTGAGCAAGGCGGTGGCAGGTAGGTTTGGAACTAGTGTAGTTCACCTGCCATATCCATATGTCTGTTTGTGTTCCCCTTTTCCTTGCAGCTTGGCCAGTGAGACTCCTGTTCCTCCGTGCCTAGGAGGAACAGGTCGTCTTACCCTGCTCCTTGTTCCAGGGCAATCCTGAGGGCTAGCAGGGAATATAGGTTCCGGTGTATGAGCCCTCCACCATCAGGGTTGGCTCATATGGTTAGGAGTCAGGGTCAGATTAGGGACGCGATAGGAGGTGACCTGCTCTCTAATTCTGTCGTCCTGGCCGAGCAGCCACTAACATCCTCTGGCATCACACAACTGAGGGTTTTCCCCATCCTCAGCCGTGACAGCACCTTTGCTGTCTGATTAATTTGAATTTGCTACAATTTCGATTTTGTTTGCTGCACATGTAATAAAATCACAAATTGTGCATCCCAACTCGCTGGAGTGTGTGTAAGATGTATCTATCTTTGATGAATATGGGACTATAATACCCACATTTCCACAGCACTACCATAATACTACATTGGTGTGCACAGGTCTTTTACTATTTTTCTCATTTTTAATCAGAGACAGCACTGAAGTCACCTGTAGCGATTTAATTTCTTGCACGTCTTAACATATCCAATTAGCTGCATTTGTCTGCAGATTTGTACCTATAAAACTGGCTTAGGGACTGTTCACATCTCGTTTTTGTTGTACGTCAAGGGGATACGTTTGTAAACAGAAAAAACGTATACAAAAATATGGTTTTACATACCCATAGACTATAATTGGGCAAACGTAGTTAAAAAGTTTATATTTTTGACTCAGTTTGTCACTGCTTGCGTTTTTGTAGTTTTTTTTTTTGCAGGACTGGGCTTGTACTAAAGCTACTCAATAGAGAGTCTAGCAAAATGACTAAATCAAGTCAAATAAGTGCTGACAGATTCTCTTTAAGAAGACTGTAAAATACAAGGAATTTGATGATGAAGATACAGAAATGAGTGTTGATAACAGGAGACGAGATCCAGATTTTTGATATTTATGCACCTAAAAATACTGATAAAAAAGTATTTTTTTTAAAAGGACATCTGTCAGCAGATTTGTACCTATAAAACTGGCTGACCTGTTACATGTGCACTTGGCAGCTGAAGGCATCTGTGTTGGTCCCATGTCCATATGTGGAACAGTATGCCAAAGTTCACTGTATCAGGGATAGCAGAATACCAGGTGCACCACTGGATCCCAATTCACTAGAATGGGATCTAGCAGGGCTCCAGCTGCTATCCAGTATCTACGCCGGCTTTCAGTCACACAAAAAATGCTTGTGTGTGGTATTTTTTGTCCGCCCAAAATCCAGCATATACAGATCTAGCCGAGTTAAAATTGATGTCACACATGTCAGTGTTATATCGTGCCATCTTTTGACAAAAGCCTTTGAAATACATTGAAAGAGTTAGATAACCTTAGGAACCTGTCACCGGGATTTTGTGTATAGAGCTGAGGACATGGGTTGCTAAATGGCCGCTAGCACATCCGCAATATACAGTCCCCATAGCTCTGTGTGCTTTTATTTTGTAAAAAAAACGATTTGATACATATGCTAATTACCCTGAGATAAGTCCTGTCCCTGACTTATCTCACATACAGGACTCATCTCAGGTTAATTTGCATATGTATCAAATCGTTTTTTTACACAATAAAAGCACACAGAGCTATGAGGACTGGATATTGCGGATGTGCTAGCGGCCATCTAGCAGCCCATGTCCTCAGCTCTATACACAAAATTCCCAGTGACAGGTTCCCTTTAACCATAAACGCGTTAACCATCAAGTTTAGCTCTGCTGCATCTGTATGCTGGATACAGTGACCAGAACAGAGTGCCAGAGTTTACAATGCAGATATGAATTTGGCTTTAGATAGACAAATTATGAAAGAGCTAAATAGATTACTAATCTATATAAATATTAGGGACGAGGGAACGTCTGTTTTCAAGTTCGGCGTACAAGGTTCGGTTTATCTAAGAATTTAGGTATGGATTCCGCCACCACAGACCATAAGTTGTGGTCCGTGGTAGCAGAATCCATAAATGAAATTCTTAGATAACCCGAACCTTGTACGCCGAACTTGAAAACAGAAGTTTGCGCAACACTAATAAATATAAAAATAAAAACTAAAGAATCCACTTAATGAATGAAACTATATTTGGATGTACACACAGAAGAATGGCAGGTTCAGCCAACAGTCTAATATATATGTTGTGGGAGAGACGGATCGGGCGAAGTGAATGTTTTTGCATTATTCCTTTGTTCTGCCAGGAGATAAGCTGCTGGCAGTAGTGTCTGGCAGCAGCTTTCTCCCCTCTCCCCATTGAGTACATATACAGGCTAGGCCAAGCTATATGTGTATGTGGAAGTCAAAAGAGATACAGTAGCTGTCAACCAAACAATCATTTGGCCGATTGCTATTGAATGTGTATGAACAGCTTTGATACTGAAATTAAATTTTAAGTTTTATAGAGACAAGATAGTTTGGAAGTAGGAACGCATCACAAAATGTGAGATTTCCAGGACAGGAATATATGTATTGGATGGATTTAAGTAATTCTACATCACTTAAAGGGAACATTTTAAGATATTTACAGCTCAAAAAAGTTAGGGCAGCATAAACCTAGTGACAGATACCTCTCAAGAGACATCCTCTAGGAAAATCAATAACTTATAAAACAAAGTTGAATAGAAACCGCTTGTAAAACAAGAATGTTAATGTCCCAGGGTGGCAAAGTCCAAGATATAGCTCATAAACAGCTTTGAAAACATTTTTCGGAAAAAAAAAAAAATCAAGTAATATGTCCACAAAAATGACAAAACCCAAGATATAAACTACTGACAAACAGAACTATTCTAAATGATTATGTTTTAAAGGAATATTATGTTGTAATACATGATGTAAGGCAAATCCTAGAGAGCGTAGAAACTTTGCATCATCTTTGAAAATACACATTTAGACTGAAAGGCTTTATACATACATCACGATAGTGCAGCAATGTGGATGGGAGGCAAGAGGGGAAGATGAAAGAGATAGTGGTATTTGGGGTACCCATAGGCCTTACAGTGGTGATGTCCTTCTCCCTCGCCCCACCCCCTGAGGGCTGTGCAGTGAAGTGGGGCGCACCTGGTGTTGTTCTTCTCCCAAGTCATCCCGCAATAATACCCTTGGCTTTTGGAAGGTGGAGTGCCCTTAGTGTGCCCTTAGTGTTGCTAGTCGCAAGGCACAAGGATAGGAAACTTGCACAAAAATGGGACCAGTAGAACTCACGTGGCTTGATTTATTATAGACCAGCGTTTTATGAGGCGTATGCTTTTGGTTGCTCGTTTACCTGACCTGGAATGCATGTCAGCCCCTAGCTGTCATAGATTTGCGTCTTCTTCTATGTCAGAAAACTGGCTTGAAAGAAGATAAATGTGGTGAGGATACTGGCTCCACACCCTTCCCACCCTTATCATGCATGTTTGGGGGAAAGTAACAAAGGCAGTGGATAAATGACACTTGCTTCAAAATGTTTGTGAAAGTGGTGTTTAAAAAGTTGCAAACACGCAGTTTTTTACATCAGAAAACTGGTGAAAAATAATGATAAATGAGGCCCACAGTTTAAGTTCCTCTGAGATGTCTGAGATATGTCATCCTATACAGAAAACTCCTTACAGCTCACTATGAGGGGTACACTAGTGGGACACTGCACTAGAGCAGTTAGTTAGATATCTGAACAAAACTGATGCACTTATATTCTCTAAGGTCGAGTTCAGTGATCGGAGAATTAAATAAAACTATTTTTAATTCAATAAAAATACAATTTAAGTTTGTACATTTTGTTATATGACCACTTGTACCATTACAGGCACAACAACAGAAAGAAAAGTTCCAAAAAGACAGAAGCAATGGTGTACTGGTCTGGCATACAAAGCCCATGGTAGAACCGAAAAGAGTTACAAGATTTTTTTATAGTAATAATAGCATTCAAAAAGATCAACTTTTACAGTGTGCCCACATGAAACTGAACCATTGCAGATTTACAGGCATTAAACCTGCAGTGTATAATAGTGCCTGCAAAGTGGATGAGATTTTAAGAAATCTCATGGACACAATGCAAAAAAAAATTGCAGCAAGTCAATTTGTGTTTAGAGATTAGGGATGAGCGAACCCGTGGAAGTTCGGGTTTGCTGGGTTCGGACGAACTTTAGGTGAAAGTTCGGGTTCAGAACCCGAACCCGGACCCTATTAAAATTAAAATTTGCTCAACCCTAGTAGTGATTTCTCCATTTGCGAAGCACAGGTTGAAATCTGCAGAATATACCCAGCAAAACTTACATGTAACTCATGTGAATAACATATTACCACAAATTAAACCCTTATGTGGATGTGGTCTTAGTACTCGTAAGATTTTGAAAGCATTAAACTCAAGTTAAAAAGCGATTAATGTATGAGCTTATAGTAACAGTTTGTAAGGCTGAAAAAAGACATTCGTCCATCCAGTTCAGCCTGTTATCCTGCAAAATGATCCAGAGGAAGGTAAAAAAAAAAACAACTCACGAAGTAGGGGGGAAAAGTGCTCCTTAACTCCAATCTGAAAAACTCGCTGGATCTACGACCCTTCACCAGAATTCTAATAACTACAACCTGTAATATTATTACACTCCAGAAATATATCCGGGCCCCTCTTAAACTCTTTTAGTGAATTCACCATCACCAACCTCCTCAGGCAGAGAGTTCCATCTTACCGTAAATAGCCCTTTTATGTTGATGCACAAACCTTTTTTCCTATAGATGTAGAAGATGTCTCCTCGACATGGTCATAGTCCAGGGTATAAATAGATGATGAGAGAGATCTCTGTCCTGACCCTTAATATGTTTATACATGGTTATTAGATCTCTCAGCCATCTTTTTTCTAAACTAAATAACCCTAATAGGAACATTAAGTATTGGCCTATTACATATGACATTACAAATTACCTTATAGTATGTTCACAACTTTCTGCAACTACTAATCTCTTTCACACATCTAAATTAGGTTGTTTCTGCATCATGTGCATGGATTTCTGCAAACCCCATTCAGACTACAGGGACAGTTGCAAACATTTCTGCAACAAAACTTTCAAACATGAACCTACCCTTAAACTGCTTCATAGTACTTCACACCAGGGTTCACTATCTGACAACATCTGATGTTTAGCTTGAAACAAACTCATCTCTTCGGGGTAGCTGCATCACTAAATCTAGCACTCAAAAAATTCAGACACCTCAATCACTGTGGCTTCTACAATATGCCCAAACACAAAAATATCAAAGTTGCACAAACTTTTAAGTACCTTCTGCATGACTAAAACTTTGTTTCTCCTTCTTGGTTGTATTCTGCATAGCAATTGTTTCCACTTAACCCAGCTACAACCTCCATCAAAAGCACACGCGAGAGAGAAGAGGACCTATGTAACCAACAAGGATCTGAATGGATTGTTCTATTAATTGGGGAGGGCGTGGAGAACATATCCTGAGTATATTACATAATTGTTGACATTGTTCTAATTTAACTGCAGTCATATCTATATTTAAATAGCTGGAGTTGTATGGCAGTCAGCTGATTGCTTAATGCTTCTAGGCAGTAAAGAATTTGGCTTTGGTCAGTCTCCGTGCTGAATATAACAGAATGAGATGACTGAACAGAAATATATTTAAAGGGTAGGTCCATCCTTGGACATTTTATAGTTTGTATATAGAGTTCATCTACATAGAAAGTTGAACAACTGTATATATGCACTGAATGACCACCTTCACTTTCACAACCAGAGCCTCCCTGGACAAAAATTAGACAGTTGACCCTGGAGTGCAGCATAAAATCAGGTGAGCAAGTTTTCTGTGGATCAGCTTCCATGTGAATTGACAATAAAAATTGAAAATCGAAACAATCTGAGCGACCTTGAATAAAGCGTGGTCAGTAGCCACGGTGTATAGACCAAAGACTGCCAACCCTGAGGGGTTTTCTCATGCAATGGTGTTGAAAGTATACTGAGAATGGTATGACTGGGTAAAACATCCATTAAAAGGGGATCCTGTGGACATAAACAACTGATCAATGAAAGGTGCCAGTGGAAGATGTCAAGAATCTATCTGATGAACAGGTGTTGCTTAGTCCAGCAAATTGCAAACTCGTCTTTCATTAGCACGGATGGGCTATAAAAACAGACGACCAATTTTATTGCCTTTGTTGTCCAAGGAAAACAGAAATGCTGACTCCAGTGGGCAAAGGTGTTCTATAGTGGATGACTGGGGTAGTGTAAAGAGATTGCCCGGTCAGATGAATCCAGATGTCTGCTGCAACATACTGATGGGAGGGTCAGAACTTGAAGCAAGTATCATGAATCGATGAACCCTTTGTGTCAGGCATCAGTTTATGCCGGTAACCGTGGAATAATACTGTGGGGAATATTTTCTTGGCACATCCTGGATCCTCAGCCCTGGATCCTCAGCCAACTGTGGATTGATGTTTTGGCAGTAGGGCTTACCCAAGAATTGTGCCCAACCGAGTTCATCCCTTCATGGCAGCCGTTTACCCTATGGCAGAAGGAAAATGCATCATGCAATTTGAGCTGTATAGTTATGGATTGGAAGACCATGACAGCAAATTTTTCTTGCTTAAGTTCCCAGACCTTAATCCTATACAGTATCTCTGGGACAAGGTAGGACAGGCTTTTCAGAGCACATCTAATTTGCTTCAGCTGGAAGAAGCCATTTTGTCTGCATAAACCAATATTTCTGCAGAATACTTTTGACACCTAGTGGAATCTATGCCATATGTTACAAGATGGGCGCTTCTTATCTTGTACGGGTCCTGAGTCATCACTGGTATAACAGAATAGAACTTGTATTCTAGTTAGTGTAATCTGTACACCAGACACTGTACAGTAATCTGATGCTATAATGAAATATTTGCTGTCTGTTTCCAATGACAATCAGCAAAACTGTCAGTACAGCTTTAGAATATAATATAGGCTGTAACATTGTTGCAACGAAAAATACTGGCCAAGGTTACACAAGTAAAAACGGAGTGTTATTCTGGGATGTGGCTTAACACAAGGTGTTATTGGACACCAATAGTTTAGTCATTGTTAAAGTAGTTGTCCTACCATAAGCACTTATCCCTCATGAACAGGATAGGGCATAAGTATCTAATAGGTGGTGATTTGACCACCCGAACCACCATCAATGACAAGAATGACATGACGATGCCCCCAGAGTAAAGAGTGGGAAGTCAAATACAGAACTCGACCATCTTCAGCAGTCACACAGAGTTGAAGGACGCAGCAGCGTGCAAGCATGACAACATCACCATTCACTCAAGGGTTTCCTGCTCCTCATTCTTATGGTCAGAGGGGATCCCTGCAGTCAGACCCATAACCATTAGATACTTATTCTGTGGATATGGGATAAGTTCTTATAGTGGAACAACCCCTTTTAACGTTTGCTAAAAAGTATGCAAAGGCATCATGTGTGAACGAGCTCTCATGAGGAATAACCACAAAACCAGAAAAAAATACATCCCCTACACCTATTTCAGAGTTGCTTCCTGAACCATGCAGTCCTATGCAGAAACCCAATTTTTACTTGTTAATCATACTGTTTTGTGTTTTTTTTTGTTTTTTTTTCATTTTTGTAAAATTCATTGAAAACAATTGTTTAGGGTGAGAAAATCATGAATGAGAAGTTAGAAACCTTTTCTATCTGTCAGAAATATATGACATATTCCTGTAGCATGTAATGGGTTTTACTAGAGAAGCAGACTGGGACAGAAACAGTTAAAAAGAAAGCATTAATGATGTTTGTGGTACAATTGTTTGGTGCAAATTATTTGCATTGTAATCAAAATGCTAGTAAATTTCGGTGTCATGGCATCAATAAATAGTTTAATGGCAAAGGGGTGACTAGATGATTAAGACTTATCTTGTTTCTTTTACGGAAAAAATGTGACTATTAGTCCATGTTATCCTTCCCCCTTGGGTCATGTACAGCTATACCAGGGCAGGAGGATCAATACATTTGCTCCTCTCCCTGCAGTTTGTGAGAAAATTCTTCACTGCCCCCCCTCCAGTCTAGCTGAGGTCATACTCGGCTAAAAGGGAAGGGGGTTACGTCAAGCTGGGATCACAAAGCTAGTTCTGATACAGCTGGAGATACAGTAGAACCTTTCCAAATCAGGTTGGGAATGAGATCAATGTAAACCTGCCCACAAACAATGATTTTAGGTGCCACATGAAAGATGCCATCTTCCAGCAAATTATCATTTTTCATTCCTCAGGTGATTCGCAGCATCTTAGGAAGGATAATTATGGGAAATTAGCGTTCCTAAAAATGTTCACCCCCAATAATTGTACCAATCCTCAGTCCATGTCAAAGGGCTCTTAGTCCCTAATTCAAATTATCTGTTACAGAACTGCTGCTTATTAGTTTGCCTGGAGATGTCCACTCTAGGGATCGACCGATATTGATTTTTTAGGGCCGATACCGATACCGATAATTTGTGAACTTTCAGGCCGATAGCCGATAATTTATACCGATATTCTGGGAATTTTCATTTTTGAAAAAAAAATTAAAATTCCCACAAATCTGCTGAAAATTAATGTTTATTTTTATTGTAAATCTTTCTTTTTCATTTATATTTAATATTTTGGTGTTTTTATTTTTATTACTTTTATTTTTTTTTAAACTAACTTTTAGCCCCCTTAGGGACTAGAACCCTTGTCCTATTCACCCTGATAGAGATCTATCAGGGTGAATAGGAGCTCACACTGTCCCTGCTGCTGTGTGCTTTGTGCACACAGCAGCATGGAGCTTATCATGGCAGCCAGGGCTTCAATAGCGTCCTGGCTGCCATGGTAACCGATCGGAGCCCCAGCATTACACTGCTGGGGCTCCGATCGGAGGAGCAGGGGAGAGGGAATCCTGTGGGGGGGCGCACTGCGACTGGGGTGGGGGGGGGGGCGCGCACCACTGCTTAATACTGGGGGGGGGGGGCGCACTGCGCCACCAATGCTTAATACTGGGGGGGCTTGGGGGGGAGGCGCACTGCGCCACCAATGCCTAATATTGGGGGGGAGGGGGGCGCACTGCGCCACCAATGTCTGATACTGGGGGGCTTGGGGGGGCGCACTGCGCCACCAATGAAGCTTAATTTCTAATTTATTCATATACAGGAGGCGGGAGCTGGCTGCAGGATCACATAGCCGGCTCCCGACCTCTATGAGCAGTAGCTGCGATCCGCGGCACCTGAGGAGTTAACTACCGCAGATCGCAGCTACAGCTCATAGAGGCCGGGAGCCGGCTATGTGATTCTGCAGCTCCCGCCTCCTGTATATGAATTAATGTGATATTAAGCTTCATTGGTGGAGCAGTGGCCATAGCTCCTCCCCTCCTCTTCTCCCCTGTCCTCCCATTGGCTGGAGCGGCAGCAGCAGCACAGGGGGAGGAGACACTGCTCCTTCTCCCCTGTGCTGCTGCTGAGGGAACACGGAGAGCGCTGTCAGCAGCGCGATCTGTGTTCCCAGTACGCTATCGGAATATCGGCAAAATAAATGCCGATACCGATAACGTTCAAAATCCTGAATATCGGCCGATAATATCGGTAAATCCGATAATCGGTCGATCCCTAGTCCACTCCAATAATCATTTTACCCCCCACAATCACTGCACTTAATTTATCACAACTATCTAAGGCTAGGTTCACATCTGAAGGGCTATTCAGCTTTTCTGTTCCAGCCTAGAAATGTACTGCCAGACTGTAATGGCAAATAAGGCACGTGCCAGACACCAACAGTGCTCACTAGATCCCAGTCATAATCATGGGATCCAGTGAGTTTCCATTATGGATGCCACATTCTGCTGGAGAAAATACAGATGCATGCAGCATTTCTTTTGTCCAGTATTTGTGCCGGACTCTATGCCACAGATGTGAACCTAGCCACATAGTAAAAGGGTCTTTGTTGCTCAGCTTTCATTTCTTAAACAGCTATAGCTCTGATTGTTTTCTATGGAAACTGTGTCCAAACATGGTACCGTTATTGGGTTTCTGTGGGGAGATATTTATATCTCCCTTCCCTGGTATCCAACCACCAAACTAAGACCATGGGCATGTTCATTGTGGCCACTGGGACACAAATATATAATCGGTTTGCACCTGTGATGGCCAGGCAATTTATAATTCCTTATAAATCACCGGTTCCATGCCGTCTGCTAGATTTGATTGAACTGGGGAATGGCTTAGGGAGGTTTTTCTGCAGGATCCGTGCTGTCTGAATGGAGGTGCGAAATGTGGCCTGCTAGGAGTTTTATGCTATCTGGCTGGGGCTTTGAAGCAGGGCCCTCCTGTGGAGTTCACCACATCTGCTATCTTTCAGCAAATGTTGGGTGTGAGGACATGGCTGACAGTAAATATTAATCCATATTCCTGACAAAACCAAAGACAGTCTTACTGTTAGATTTGATGCAATCAGTTTTGATGCATTTTTTACAGGAGTGAAAAGAAACCTGAAGGTTTAAAAACAACATCTCCTAGCCCTCCCATTCACTTCTATGTGGCCAGGGCTGCATGAAAAACGCAGAACTGATGCATGAAAAAAATGCTCATGTACTGTATACAGACCCATTGAAATGAATGGGTCAGGATTCAGTGCGGGTGCCATGTGTTCACTTCACACATCACACCTGTGTAGAAAACTCACTTAAAAGGCCTTAATAGTCCCACAAGGGGACTATAATAGGCAATATTTGAATCTCTTGTAAAATATATATATATATATATATATATATATATACACTATTTCTCTAGTGCATTGTATTTTAATGTCAGTGCTATACTGACATTCACCAGCAGGCTGTACAGAGAGGTGCAGCCTGCTGGAAAACGCAGAAGACAGGCCAGGGGCTTACACTGGACCACTGTCTGACTGCACAGACATTGGCACACCGCAATCTCATTTGAAATGTGCCAATGGGAGACAGAGGGAGTCCTCTATCTTTGTAACCACTTACATGCAGCAGGCTCCATTGCCCGCGACATTCAAGGGGTTCAAAAGCCCAGATCAGCGCTCCTGCAGGTCCAGGCTGTTAGAGCAGGAGTGTGGCTCACACAAAACAGCTGTGCTTCTGGTAAAAAGGTGATGACCCGGCCTTAGGCCCCTTAGTGACTACCGTAAAAAGGTGTATTGGTGGTCACTAAGGGGTTAAGATACTGCAGAAATAGGGGCTCTGTTTACAATTCTATTTCAAGGCCCAGAAAGTCTATTTTCCCTTATCACAATTTTCCTGTTCTCACACCACATTAGTCAGCATATCAGCACAGCAGGGGTGTGATAAAGAATTGTATAATATGCTTCTATTTTTTCTTATTAGTAAATACTTGGTATAATGTGTGCTTCATAGCTGCCAATAGTTTTTTTTCATTTTATTGAAATGTTTTGTGGCATACAATAATTCATTTTAAGGGGGGAATGCTGTGACTCTTGGAGTGCCTATAGGTCCATAATATGCACCCAAAGGAACTCATTGTAAAGCTGCATAGGGCCCATGCTCTCTGCCAGGGGCTGATTGGCCATAGACCTTACAGGAAAGTTTCCCGGTGGGCCGATGCCTCAAGGGGCCACCCAAGCCTCCCTCTCCGCCAATGGCCTAAGACATGGGATTCGTGTCCCCACCTCTCCCTTGGTTGAACTTGATGGACTTATGTGTTTTTTCAACCGTATTAACTATGTAACTATTCAACATAATGAGCTCTCAGCGGTAATTAAGGCTGTGAGAATCAGATACTCATGTACCCGGCCAGTGACCGCACAAGCCCTCCTGAATTCAACTGCTGTGACCCACATCTCAGCTCCTGAGCCCCCTGCTCCATATCTTAATAATAAACAACTTGAGGAAGAGGGCAGAAAATGGTAACTATTGATGGCCACCACAGAGGGACAGCTTTTTGGCTAATATATCATGCTGCTCTGTGGTATATTATTCTTATCGGATACTATTTTGCGCTACTGTATTGCTGACCCAGCCACTTTAAGTTCCCAATCCGCCCCTGCTCTCTGCCATGTGTATTGACCATTAATCTCACACTAAAAGGCAGATTTACTATTCCGAATGTGCCAAAAATGAATCCTCAAGCAAGAAGCTATACTTATTGTAAGGTTTAGACATCTTTTGCACATCTTTCAAATTGTCTAGAAAAAGGATATTTTTACATTGTTGCGTCAAATAATGTAAAGTAAGATATATTAGACTAACCTCTTTCAAAATGTATCACACAACGTGCACCACTGTGATCAATTTGTCACATATATTTGTCGGTGCATGCCTTGGCTCGTGCTATAATCCTTACATTCTGCATCTGTACTCCAAGTTCCTCAAACTGTCCTTCACTGACCCAGCAAGCTGCTGCTAGAAGAATGTCTCTACACAATGATTGCTAAACAGCTAATAGAGACAGTCATGAAACACTGTACTCAGGGCTGGCGTTAGGGGAGGGTAAACTGGGCAATTGCCCAGAGCCCCCATCCCAGAAAGGGCCCCCTGCTCATTCCACAGTCACCACCACACAACTGTGCCATTCAGCTGCTAGCCCAACCGCCAGATATGGAAGAGAACTGGCGGGCTGCAGCTGAGTAGGGCACAATGATAGGTAGCAAGTGGAGCGGCGGCAGAGCGAAGAGTACGGCACCAGCTTGCTCAAGTTCTCTGCTCAGCCTCAGCATCCTCTCAGAGATTCCAGTAGAGGCGGAGCAGAGGCACTGCAGGACAGGATCACCCCAGCCCAGCCATTTCTTGCTGGGACTGCACTCCTGGACACCCTCGCAGCATCACCTACCTGACCAGGCTGGCAGCATTAGGTCAGGAGAAGTTTAGAAACAGAAGTGAAGTAAGGATAAGGATAATGCTGTGGTCAATTGTGACCACAGCATCTAAGCAGCCAAATTCTGAGAGCGCTGCAGTCTGGTGATCAAATGGCTCTCCACGATTGGATCACAGAAGCTGCTAGATTGCTATGGCAACCTCAGCATTCTGTCTCTGGCAGGGCTCCATAGGAACATGGGGGGGGGGGGGGTAATTTACTAACCAGAAATATGCCTATAGTAGGTGAATTCCTGGCACAGATTGTGGCGCAAAGGTCTTTTGCACCGCAATCTGTGACTTTTCCCTGCTCACGCCAGGTCTAAAATAGTGGAGAAGCTGTCTTACATTTAGAAGCAGCGGTGGATTCGCCGAAATTATGTAGAGAACGGAGTCTCTACATAACTCTAGACGATCCACCGCCAGATATAGGAGATATTTAGGTTGGCGTCTAAATCGCCAGCATTTATAAATAACCTCCATAGTGAATCTCCCATAGGCTACAATGGTAAATTATTGCAGTCTATAGGAAAAACACATACACACTCTCAAATGGTATTAAAAAAAATATATATATATCCATCACTGCACAAAAAATTAGCACTATGGTCCCTTTCAAACAAACAAGCGATACGGATTGTGTCCAGATCTGTTCAGGAAAAAGCTGATGTTTTTGCACGCAATTGCATTCAGTGGTTCTGTTTTTTTTCACACGGATGCAATCAGCTGTGATGAGTTTTTCAGGTGCGTGAAAAAAAAACCTGAAGAAAAACAATCTAATGTAGCCTCCAGAGGGAGTTGTTTCATTGATAAAGCTCTATACACAGACATCAATGAAACAGCTCCCTCTGGAGGTTAAGATGACATGAAAATAGGACATGATTTATTTTTCTCTGAATATTCCCTTTGTCTGCCCGGCATCACCCCCCAGCCACTGATACACCTTCCCTTTAAGCAACCTCACCACGCTCGGGATGACATCATCTCTTAAATTTCAGGGACCATGACCATGTTACATTTGATTTTAGAGGAAAGGATGGCTGAGACCTCGCCGTGTGATGATTGGTCGGCACGCTGGTGTGGAGGGCAGTAATCGGGCGGCGCACTGGTGTGGGTGCTGTGTGGAGCGCCGTGTGCCAATTGGTCGGCCCTCCGCGCATGCGCAGTTTGATTGTCGGCACACGGATAAGGAACACGTACACAGGGTTTTTATTATTATAGATTGTGTTTGAGGGAATCAATGGTACAAGCTATCTCTTATAATAAAAACCCTGTGTGCGAGCTCAGGGCTGCATGTCTGTGCTGATAATTTAACTTTGCATGCGCGGTGAGCCGACCAATCATCACACAGTGCTCCACACGCCACCCGCACCCGCTCGCAGGTTATGGTGTGCTCTCCACGTCGGAGCACCGCCATTACTGTTCATGCATCACAGAGCCGCACAGTCCCAGCACTCTCAGCCACAGACAGCAGCCGCTGCCAGCAGTCTCAGCCACCAGTTGCTGCCAGCAGTCTCAGCCACCAGTCAGTGCCAGCCGTTTCAGCCATCCATCAGTGCCAATAGCCACAGCTACCAGTCACACTGCCAGCAGTCTCAGCCACCAGACAGTGCCAGCCATCTCAGCCACCAGTCGCTGCCAGCAGTCTCAGCACTACCACTGCCACCAGTCAGTGCCAGCCGTCCCTTTGTTATTTAATATAGACTGTTCCTACTAATGTTTATGCACCACTGTTTTAGCGGCCGTTATTGTAACAGACTTAATGTCTAGTAAAAGAATAATGACACAACTCTTGAGGTCCAGCTTCTTCTAAAAGACAATGGGCCAGATTTATCATGACTCTGACAGCTCACTCCACTTTAACATATGGCTAAAGTCAGTTTTAGCCAAGTCAGATTTATGATCGGCCCTTTAAGACTGTAATAAATGTGGCTTGACGGTAGCAGTTTATCCGTCAGTAAGCAGCTTTACAAAAGTCGCACATCTTTACGAAAAAGTCGCAAGGTTTTATGAAAAAGTCGCATGTTCTATTAAAAAGTCTCATAAGATAAGCATGGTCCTCACTGGAGTGAAATTGCGACTTTTTAGCGACTTTTTAAATAGTCCCAATAGTAAATCTGTCTAGAGATTCATTTACATAAGAAAACACGCCCACTTTCAGAAAACTGGCGAGCATAGTGCAGAGCAGAAAAAAGTCGCAAATTTGTGCGCAGTTTTAGCGTTTGGGACTTTTTGGGGGACTTTTTTACTCCATTATTCTGACCTGAGCTAATGATAAATCTGGCCCAATGTCTGAATGAGTTAACAGCTAATCATGTAGTTACAGTTTTACTTCTGTCACTGTCGCTGTACCACTCTTATCAGCTACAGCTGATCTACCAACTCCAAATCCAACAAGTAGTAATTTAAGCTAGTAGTTTTATGTAATTTGTCAATAGCTATCCATATAAATTCTGGTAACATGGATTTTTTCAAAAACAGTTCCTATTTTCCCATGTCTACCGGTAACACTGTGTTTGGATCTTTCAATATTATTTATCATTAGTGATGGTATCTCTGTGTTTCTCAAATTACAAAATCGAAGTGCTAAACTTACCGTACCATATTGATACCAGATAATATGCTGTTAATATAGTGGGGCAGATTTACTAATAATGTCTATAAGCAAAACAGCATAAATTTAGACTAGACAGTCCTAAAATGTGCGAGAATAATCACAGTGACTGATGATGGATGATAAATTGGTCATATATTTCAACAACCTAGTATAAATTGCCTTAGTTTTACTTGAAATTTGCCAAAAATGTTGACTCATGAAGGCACATTTAAGCCATGCCCCTCTGTCAGGCAAAGCATACAAAAATTAAAACTGGTCTACAAAACCGACTTAGATGCCGCAGTCTGGTTTGGCATAAAATAGCCCTTCCATAAAATGCTCTTCCTGCACAGGAGACTTGTGCAACACTTGTTAGACCGCCATAGAAAATTGCTGCTGCAGCAGCATTGTCTAAAGCCCTTAATTGTTTGCCGTAAAAAGGCATACTGGTGGTCACTAAGGTTTTAAAGAATCTAATTTACAACATACAGTGCTGCCCATAATTATCATACCCCTGGCAAATGTTGACTTAAAGTTACTTTTATTCAACCAGCAAGTAATTTTTTCACGGGAAATGACATAGGGGTCTCCCAAAAGATAATAAGACGATGTACAAGAGGCATTATTGTGGGGGGGGGGGGGACAAAACATTTTTCAGCTTTTATTTACATTTGAGCAAACTTGCTGGTTGAATAAAAGTAACTTTAAGTCAAAATTTGCCAGGTGTATGAATAATTATGGGCAGCACTGTAGCTGCAAGGAGCAACATAATTGAAACCTTAAATTACATAGTTACATACAGTCAGGTCCATAAATATTGGGACATTGACACAATTCTAGCATTTTTGGCTATATACACCACCACAATGGATTTGTAATAAAACACACAAGATGTGCTTTAACTGCAGACTGTCAGCTTTAGTTTGAGGGTATTTACATCCAAATCAGGTTAACGGTGTAGGAATTACAACAGTTTGCATATGTGCCTCCCACTTGTTTAGGCACCAAAAGTAATGGGCCAATTGGCTTCTCAGCTGTTCCATGGCCAGGTGTGTGTTATTCCCTCATTATCCCAATTACAATGAACAGATAAAAGGTCCAGAGTTCATTTCAAGTGTGCTATTTGCATTTGGAATCTGTTGCTGTCAACTCTCAAGATGAAATCCAAAGAGCTATCACTATCAGTGAAGCAAGCCATCATTAGGCTGAAAAAAACAAAACAAACTCATCAGAGAGATCGCAAAAACATAAGGTGTGGCCAAAACAACGGTTTGGAACATTCTTAAAAAGAAGGAACGCACCGGACCCGGAAGACCACGGAAAACAACTGTGGTGGATGACCGAAGAATTCTTTCCCTGGTGAAGAAAACACCCTTCACAACAGTTGGCCAGATCAATAACACTCTCCAGGAGGTAGGTGTATGTATGTCAAAGTCAACAATTAAGTGAAGACTTCACTAGATTGAATACAGAGGGTTCACCACAAGATGTAAACCATTGGTGAGCCTCAAAAACAGGAAGCCCAGATTAGAGTTTGCCAAACGACATTTAAAAAAGCCTTCACAGTTCTGGAACAACATCCCATGGACAGATGAGACCAATATCAACTTGTACCAGAGTGATGGGAAGAGAAGAGTATGGAGAAGGAAAGGAACTGCTCATGATCCTAAGCATACCACCTCACCAGTGAAGCATGGTGGTGGTAGTGTCATGGCGTGGGCATGTATGGCTGCCAATAGAACTGGTTCTCTTGTATTTATTGATGATGTGACTGTTGACAAAAGCAGCAGGATGAATTCTGAAGTGTTTCGGGCAATATTATCTGCTCATATTCAGCCAAATGCTTCAGAACTCATTGGACGGCGCTTTACAGTGCAGATGGACAATGACCCAAAGCATACTGCAAAAGCAACCAAAGAGTTTTTTAAAGGGAAAGAAGTGGAATGTTATGCAATGGTCAAGTCAATCACCTGACCTGAATCCGATTGAGCATGCATTTCACTTGCTGAAGACAAAACTGAAGGGAAAATGCCCCAAGAACAAGCAGGAACTGAAGACAGTTGCAGTAGAGGCCTGGCTGTCATGGAACCATGAACCAGACGTACAACAAGAGATAAGTGGAAAATAAGAAGGTTTTATTGAAGAGCAAGCGGTAAGCAAAGTCCGAACGGATGGCTAAACCGAAGCAGGGTCTTGCGGAGACAGAGGTCAGGAACCAGAAGGGTAGTCAGACGAAGCCAGGAACAGGAACCAACGGGGTAGTCAGACGAAGCCGGAATCAGGAACCAACGGGGTAGTCAGACGAAGCCGGAATCAGGAACCAACGGGGTAGTCAGACGAGGCCAGGATCAGGAACCAGAAGCAGCAGCAGTCTTGGAAGCATGTGAACACAGGAGGACCAAGCAAGGAACTGAAGCCACAGACCTCCTATATATATGAGCTGGGCATCCAGCTCCTCCCAGTGGGAAGGAGGAGCCGCAGGGTGGGAGGCTACAAGAAAACCCAGAAACCAAGATGGCCGCCAGCACATGTCAAACAAAGGGAACAGCAAGGAGGTAAGACCATGACACTGGCAGAGCATCACCAGGGATGAAACCCAGCGTCTGGTGATGTCTATGTGTTCCAGACTTCAGGCTTTAATTGACTGCAAAGGATTTGCAACCAAGTATTAAAAACTGACAGTTTGATTTATGATTATTATTATGTCCCATTACTTTTGGTCCCTTAACAAGTAGGAGGCACATATGCAAACTGTTGTAATTCCTACACCGTTCACCTGATTTGGATGTAAATACCCTCAAATTAAAGCTGACAGTCTGGAGTTAAAGCACACCTTGTTCATTTCATTTGTGGTGGTGTATAGAGCCAAAAATGTTAGAATTGTGTCGATGTCCCAACGGACCTGACTGTAGTTGTTACGGTTGGAAAAAGACAAAAGTCCATCAAGTCCAAACTGTAATCCTGCTATATAGATCAACGGAACAAATCCCTGGATCAATGTCCATCTTCCTTTTAAAAGGGGCTTGGGCCAAAAGGAAAGGGTGTGTAGAACAAGATTTCTATACACAGTCATAAGCCTTAATGTCTTTTTGAATTAAAAAGTTATTTAAACCTTTTTTGAAGCCATCTACTGTATTTGCTGTGACCAGCATCTGCGGCAGGCTATTCCAGAGATTCACAGCCCGTACAGTAAAGAATGCTTGTCGCCTCTTATGACTGAATCTTTTTTTCTCCAGGCGTAGGGAGTGTCCCCTGGTTTTTTGAGGGGGTTTAACACAGAATAGCTTCCCGTGATATTTTTTGTATGGTCTGTTTCTATATTTGTACAGGCTAATTATGTCCCCCTTAGATGTCTTTTTTCAAGGCTAAACAAATTCAATTCATTTAATCTTTGCTTATAACCAAGATCTTCCAGGCACTTTATGAGTTTAGTTGCTCTCCTCTGTACTTTTCTAACTCCAGGGCATCCTGGGTTAGAAGAGTTTTTTTTTTATTTGTTTATAAAAAACTGAATATGAGAACAAAAAGGGCCACAAACTGAAATGATAGGAGGGAAGATCAGACGCAATGTCAGAAAATATTATTTTACTGAGAGTTTGCAGGAGACTTGGAACAAACTTCCTGCAGATGTGATTGGAAAATTGAGAGAAAAATCAAGACTAGATGGCTGTGATATCTTTATCTGCCATCAAGCCCCTATATTTCCATGCATTGTCTTTCAGATTACTTTTCACTTTGACAGTATTTTTTTCTGATCTAAAGAAGGTCCACGTCTCTCCACATAATGGTCAAATCTGCTGTACAGGCAGAAGCATTAGTTAAATACAACCTGTAAGAGTAAACTTTCCTGCCACGTCTGTTTTAGCAACTATTGCATTCCCCGTGCAATACCAATTATGAAGAATATCTTCCTATGATGTTCCATTCCTTTACTATACCTGCTGGAAATTATGAATGAGTTACTAGCAGTTTGCAGTAAAGGTCCAAATGGGCGTTAGTAGTTTTGGGTGTGTCCCTGCACAGTCTGACATTATCCAATCAGTGCGGCCAGTGTCAGACTGTGCAGAGACATACCCTCAACTGTTAACAACCATCTGGAACTTCACAGAAAACTGCTAGCAAACATTACTTTTAGAAGAAATAATAAAGTAATGGTACAACATAGTTTCATAAGATAGAATACAGTTGCAAGAAAAAGTATGTGAACCCTTTGGAATGATATGGATTTCTGCACAAATTGGTCATAAAATGTGATTGTTGTCACAACAATAGACAATCACAGTCTGCTTAAACTAATAACACACAAAGAATTAAATGTTACCATGTTTTTATTGAACACACCATGTAAACATTCACAGTGCGGGTGGAAAAAGTATGTGAACCCCTAGACTAATGACATCTCCAAGAGCTAATTGGAGTGAGGTGTCAAGCCAACTGGAGTCCAATCAATGAGATGAGATTGGAGGTGTTGGTTACAGCTGCCCTGCCCTATAAAAAACACATGCTAGTTCTGGGTTTGCTTTTCACAAGAAGCATTGCCTGATGTGAATGATGCCTCGCACAAAAGAGCTCTCAGAAGACCTCCGATTAAGAATGGTTGACTTGCATAAAGCTGGAAAGGGTTATAAAAGTATCTCCAAAAGCCTTACTGTTCATCAGTCCACGGTAAGACAAATTGTCTATAAATGGAGAAAGTTCAGCACTGCTGCTACTCTCCCTAGGAGTGGCCGTCCTGTAAAGATGACTGCAAGAGCACAGCGCAGACTGCTCAACGAGGTGAAGAAGAATCCTAGATTGTCAGCTAAAGACTTACAAAAGTCTCTGGCATATGCTAACATCCATATTAGCGAATCTACGATACGTAAAACAATAAACAAGAATGGATATCATGGGAGGATACCACAGAGGAAGCCACTGCTGTCCCAAAAAATATTGCTGCACGTTTACAGTTTGAACAAGAGCACCTGGATGTTCCACAGCAGTACTCACTTATCTTCAAAGATTTTTTTCTCTTTTATTCGCCACACATAGATATGTTCAGTGACGCGCGTTTCGGCTCTGTTGCGAGCCTTTCTCAAACCAATGGCATATAACAAAATCATACACTACAATTGATTTAAGTAGACCGCCAAAGCGGAAATGACATCATGTAGTCATGGTAATTCAGACAAACAAAATGGAGTAAAGGGTAAAAAAGAAAAAAGAAAACAGAAAAAGCAAGAAGGAGGGAACAAAAGAAAAGGGGAAACACAGAGTAACAATTTAAATAATCAGATACACGTGAGAAACAGCCCAATCGCAACAGCATCAATATGAATGATAGTAGTCATAGATTCTTTTGAAGTTCTCTAGATATTCGTACTAGCTTGCAATTCAGATGATGCGGTTGGGGGGTTCCTCACGTTTTCTGTAAAATACAAAAAACACAAAGTATAAATTTAACATACATATAAAAGAAACAGCCATCTATAAAAAGCTATGGAGATCATACTCCCGGTTTAACCCCATGGGTTCCAGTTCTGGAGTGTATGAATCCAATAGGATTCACGCTTCTTTAACATTTTTAAGCGATTACCACCTCTGCGAGGTTGTTGTACCTGCTCAATGATTTGAAAGCGCAATTGCGCAATATTGTGCTTGCAGCGATCAAAGTGATGAGGGACGGGTAGGAGTAAATTACTTTTTCTAATAGTGGACTTATGCTTAGAGAAGCGGTCCTTCATGCGCATGGATGTTTCACCTATATATAACAGTCCACAAGGGCACTTGAGTAAATATATGATGAAACTACTATTGCATGTAAAAAAACCTCGAACTGGAAAGCGCTTGCCTGTATGGGGATGCGTGAAATATTCCCCTTTAATTACACTTGAACAGTGTATACACCCTAGGCAAGGGAATGTGCCCTTTCTAGGAGTTGATAAAGTCTGCTGACGCTTCTCAATTTGAGCACTGCCCACATCCGCCCTTACCACCATATCGCGGATATTCTTATTACGCTTATAGCACAATAAGGGGGGATTTTTAAACTCCTCAATAGAGGGATAAGCCCTTGACAATATATTCCAATGTTTAGAAAAAATAAATCGACACCTGTTCACCCATGGGTGGAACTTAGTAACAAACGGTATACGTGACCCCCTAGACTCCTGTTTAGGGGTCAAGGAGGTGACCCTACTTCTCTCACTATCCAGCAGTGCTGTGGGATATCCTCTATTCTCAAATCTCATAGACATTTCATCAAGACGTTTATCCTTCACTTCAGTATTAGAAACAATCCTACGTACCCTTTGAAATTGGGAGTGGGGTAAGGCTTTTTTTACTGTGGGGGGATGATAACTTGAGAAATGGAGAAGAGAATTTTTGTCGGTATTTTTGATATATAAATCAGTCACAATTGACCCACCTGCACCCTTAATGACCAGGGTGTCTAAAAAATTAATCTCATGATCACTATGATGTAAAGTAAACTGCAGCTCGGGCCAAATTGAGTTCAGAAATTCTGAAAAGGCACGAAGGGATCGAATGCCGCCCCGCCATACACAAAACACGTCATCGACGAATCTTCGCCAAAAAATACAATGAATTTTAAATAGATCATTGGTGTAAATATATTTGTCTTCAAACCATGACATGTATGAATTTGCATATGGCGGTGCGGCATTCGAGCCCATCGCGGTCCCACAGCACTGCTGGTAGTAGGTGTCCTGAAATAAAAAGTAATTCTCAGTTAAGATAATTTCAAGAAGTTTCAGAAAAAATTCTTTGGCACCTTCACTGTGAGAGGAGAAGGATAGAAGCCACTCTACAGCCCGTATACCCTTCCAGTGAACGATAGAAGTGTACAGAGAACAAACATCGAAGGTAACTAACAAATCATCATCCTGTAACACCAGGGTTCCAACCTCACGCAAAAATTGATTCGTATCAAGCAGGAAAGACGGCATGTTTTTGGTCAGGGGTGTCATAACCTTTTCAAGCAAAATAGCTGGTGGAGACAAAATTGAATCAGTCAAGGCCACAATAGGCCGACCCGGTGGTTGGGACAAGGATTTGTGCACTTTGGGCAGTGTATAAAACACAGGTGTTACAGGATGATGATTAATCAGATATTCCCCCAATTTGGGGTCAATAATCTGTTGTGCAATAAATGTATCAACCAAAGTACACAATTTCTTTTTTATAATGTATACCGGATCGCCGTCCAAAGGACGATACACATCGGTATTGGCCAACTGGCCCAGAATTTCACTGACATAATACTCCTTGTCCATAAGGACAAGAGCACCCCCCTTGTCAGCAGGCTTGAAAATCAGGCTATCGTCCCCCAATAAGTTATCGATAGCCTGCTTCTCAATGCGCGACAAGTTGTGGTTAACATGAAATCCACCCTGCCGTATCTCCTGCAGGGATTTTGACATGTCACGTTGGACTAATAAAATGAACGTTTCAACAGGATGATAACACTTAGGTGGTTGAAAGTGACTCTTGGTTCTCAGTCCAAAATCCTTCAATGATAGGCCAGTGTCACTGGTGGTTGCTGTACTTGCGCTTTTTTCAACATTGGTGGACTGCAAGCCTGAGAAATGCGCCTTAAGTCGGAGGTTCCTAAAGAAACGCTGACAGTCCATATCAAATTCAAAACTGTCCAGCGGACTAGTAGGACAAAATGATAGTCCCTTCTCCAATACCTGCAACTGGAGAGGACTTAAGCTTTTAGAGGATATATTGAAAATTAAAGTGTCATCTCTACCTGAGAGCGTGTTATCCGTGGTGCGTCGATACCCCCGATAATGGCGTCCTGCTCGTCTGGTGTTTTTCTTTGTTGAGGTCTTTGTCTCCTTCTGCCTAAAAAAGGCGCATGCGGAGGTCCAATAGTGGAATCACTTCCCGATCCGGATGACATCGAGGTTCCCCGACGTTGCTGCCTGGTAAATAGAGGTATAGCTGTGCCAGACAGATCTTGCCATTTATATACACGTTTATTCTGATAGTCCTCAGAGTCTCTGATAAATTTCTGGCGTTTAGTGCTTTCTATCTCCCTTTTCAGGTCAGCGCCAATTTTTTCCACTTTGGATTTTAGAGTAACCAATTCCTCAGCTGGTAAAGCGTCCTTGAGTTGCGTCTCAATGGTGGCAATTTTCTGCCTGCTAGTCATGATAGCTTCCGTCAGGTATTCGATGGTTAATACCATCAAGTCCATGGAGCACTTATTTAGAATATTTGAGAAGTTAGTGCAATAATCAATGTTGTCACAAAAAAACGTGGGTCTCAAATGGACTCGCAATCCACGTGGGATACGGTGCAAGCGGCAATATTCAGCAAGTGTGGATACATGTAGTTCCCAGGAGGTTAATCTCCTTACCTCCTTTTCGAGTTCTCTCCCTCGATACTCCGTGGGAGGTATTTTGAGAAAGTCCACATTAGCAGTCACATTGGACACGATTTCCCGTGCCCGTTCTTCCGTGTAGGAAAATGAAGCCATGTTGTATAGAAAATACACAGGTGCTCGCGCTGAAGAAAATTTGAAGTATTTCAACGAGGGTCAGCCGGCACTCCGTTTGTAGGCGTGGTGCACGTGTCCAGGGCCGAAGTCCAAGTACAAATAAAAGAAAAGACCGGCACTCACTTATCTTCAAAGATTTTTTTCTCTTTTATTCGCCACACATAGATATGTTCAGTGACGCGCGTTTCGGCTCTGTTGCGAGCCTTTCTCAAACCAATGGCATATAACAAAATCATACACTACAATTGATTTAAGTAGACCGCCAAAGCGGAAATGACATCATGTAGTCATGGTAATTCAGACAAACAAAATGGAGTAAAGGGTAAAAAAGAAAAAAGAAAACAGAAAAAGCAAGAAGGAGGGAACAAAAGAAAAGGGGAAACACAGAGTAACAATTTAAATAATCAGATACACGTGAGAAACAGCCCAATCGCAACAGCATCAATATGAATGATAGTAGTCATAGATTCTTTTGAAGTTCTCTAGATATTCGTACTAGCTTGCAATTCAGATGATGCGGTTGGGGGGTTCCTCACGTTTTCTGTAAAATACAAAAAACACAAAGTATAAATTTAACATACATATAAAAGAAACAGCCATCTATAAAAAGCTATGGAGATCATACTCCCGGTTTAACCCCATGGGTTCCAGTGTCTGGAGTGTATGAATCCAATAGGATTCACGCTTCTTTAACATTTTTAAGCGATTACCACCTCTGCGAGGTTGTTACTTTTATGAGAATTACTTTTTATTTCAGGACACCTACTACCAGCAGTGCTGTGGGACCGCGATGGGCTCGAATGCCGCACCGCCATATGCAAATTCATACATGTCATGGTTTGAAGACAAATATATTTACACCAATGATCTATTTAAAATTCATTGTATTTTTTGGCGAAGATTCGTCGATGACGTGTTTTGTGTATGGCGGGGCGGCATTCGATCCCTTCGTGCCTTTTCAGAATTTCTGAACTCAATTTGGCCCGAGCTGCAGTTTACTTTACATCATAGTGATCATGAGATTAATTTTTTAGACACCCTGGTCATTAAGGGTGCAGGTGGGTCAATTGTGACTGATTTATATATCAAAAATACCGACAAAAATTCTCTTCTCCATTTCTCAAGTTATCATCCCCCCACAGTAAAAAAAGCCTTACCCCACTCCCAATTTCAAAGGGTACGTAGGATTGTTTCTAATACTGAAGTGAAGGATAAACGTCTTGATGAAATGTCTATGAGATTTGAGAATAGAGGATATCCCACAGCACTGCTGGATAGTGAGAGAAGTAGGGTCACCTCCTTGACCCCTAAACAGGAGTCTAGGGGGTCACGTATACCGTTTGTTACTAAGTTCCACCCATGGGTGAACAGGTGTCGATTTATTTTTTCTAAACATTGGAATATATTGTCAAGGGCTTATCCCTCTATTGAGGAGTTTAAAAATCCCCCCTTATTGTGCTATAAGCGTAATAAGAATATCCGCGATATGGTGGTAAGGGCGGATGTGGGCAGTGCTCAAATTGAGAAGCGTCAGCAGACTTTATCAACTCCTAGAAAGGGCACATTCCCTTGCCTAGGGTGTATACACTGTTCAAGTGTAATTAAAGGGGAATATTTCACGCATCCCCATACAGGCAAGCGCTTTCCAGTTCGAGGTTTTTTTACATGCAATAGTAGTTTCATCATATATTTACTCAAGTGCCCTTGTGGACTGTTATATATAGGTGAAACATCCATGCGCATGAAGGACCGCTTCTCTAAGCATAAGTCCACTATTAGAAAAAGTAATTTACTCCTACCCGTCCCTCATCACTTTGATCGCTGCAAGCACAATATTGCGCAATTGCGCTTTCAAATCATTGAGCAGGTACAACAACCTCGCAGAGGTGGTAATCGCTTAAAAATGTTAAAGAAGCGTGAATCCTATTGGATTCATACACTCCAGACACTGGAACCCATGGGGTTAAACCGGGAGTATGATCTCCATAGCTTTTTATAGATGGCTGTTTCTTTTATATGTATGTTAAATTTATACTTTGTGTTTTTTGTATTTTACAGAAAACGTGAGGAACCCCCCAACCGCATCATCTGAATTGCAAGCTAGTACGAATATCTAGAGAACTTCAAAAGAATCTATGACTACTATCATTCATATTGATGCTGTTGCGATTGGGCTGTTTCTCACGTGTATCTGATTATTTAAATTGTTACTCTGTGTTTCCCCTTTTCTTTTGTTCCCTCCTTCTTGCTTTTTCTGTTTTCTTTTTTACCCTTTACTCCATTTTGTTTGTCTGAATTACCATGACTACATGATGTCATTTCCGCTTTGGCGGTCTACTTAAATCAATTGTAGTGTATGATTTTGTTATATGCCATTGGTTTGAGAAAGGCTCGCAACAGAGCCGAAACGCGCGTCACTGAACATATCTATGTGTGGCGAATAAAAGAGAAAAAAAATCTTTGAAGATAAGTGAGTGCCGGTCTTTTCTTTTATTTGTACTTGGACTTCGGCCCTGGACACGTGCACCACGCCTACAAACGGAGTGCCGGCTGACCCTCGTTGAAATACCACAGCAGTACTGTCACGAGGGTGTCAAGAACCACGCCCGACTCAGTTATACCCGGGGTCAGGAAGTCGCAGAGGTTGGCTGCGCGCTCTATGTAGAAAGATAGGGCTGTTTCTTTATGGTAGCTTTCTGGGTTTGCTTTGCAACTCTTTTTGGCTCACTCAGGGATCCGTAGCTCCTTCTCCTCAGCTGTTCCTTGTCCAGCACTCCCAACCTCCTTATATTCCCCTCTCCCACTTCTCTGGTTGCCAGATATAGAGCTTCCTGCCTGGACTTCTATACTGACCCACTGGAGCTGTGTTACTGCGTTCCCTGGTTGTTGTTCCAGAACGTTACCCCCCGGATCCCTGTTGGGCCTTTGTGGTCTGCTGTTGTCACCCACCTGGGATTATATGTTTGTCTGTATTGTCTGTCCTCTCCTTGGTGTTTTCCTCTTAGTGTCAGTGGTGCGGACTAGTGATCCCACCGCCCCGTTCACTACCTAGGGCTCATCTTAGGGAAAGCCAGGGTTTAGGCACGTGATCGGCGTACGGGTGAGGAACGTCAGGGCAGTCAGGTGCCAGCCGCAAGGTGAGTCAGGGGTCACCACCTTTCCCTCTCCCTTGGGCAGGGCCTTCCCTTTTCCCTCCCTTTACGTGACGCCGGTCATTACATTATATCTGGCCCTTATTTTGTGTAGGTAAAAAAAAATTAAAATAAACTTTTTTTTACCTACTTAGAATCCAGTATGGATCCAATTGCTGCTTTGTCAAAGCAATTTAATGGCCTGTCTTTGGAGGTGGCAGGATTGAAGGCGTCGGTCCTCCAGCAACAGCAGCAATTGCAACAGACCGCAAGCCCAGCGGTTGCTACAGGTAACCAGGTTGTTGCGGAACCCAAGGTTGCTCTTCCTGACAGATTTTCTGGGGGAAGGGACAAGTTTGTGACATTCCGTGAGGCCTGTAAATTATATTTTAAGCTGCGCCCTTACTCCTCTGGTAATGAAGAACAGCGGGTGGGGGTTGTGATTTCCCTGCTGCAGGGGGACCCGCAATCCTGGGCGTTCTCTTTACCCACTGATTCCCAGGCTCTCCAGTCAGTGGATGAATTTTTGGGGGCCTTGGGTCTCATATATGACGACCCTGACCGAGTCGCACTGGCTGAATTAAAATTACAGAGACTCCTACAGGGAGAGCGGTCAGTAGAGGAGTATTGCTCTGAGTTCCGTAGGTGGGCTACGGATACCCAGTGGAACGACCCGGCTCTCAGGAGTCAGTTCTGCTCTTGGTTAGCCGAAAGGGTTAAGGATGCGCTTGCGCTGTATGAGACCCCCTTTTCCCTTGATGCGGTTATGTCCCTTTCTATCCGAATAGATAGACGTCTTAGGGACAGATTGAAAAACCCGGAGCAATTGGTAACCCCTCCCAAGCAGCAGTTAGTCTGTACGGACTTAGACGAGCCTATGCAGCTAGGAGGAACTACTCGTCAGGTCCATCCTCCTGAGGTTCGCCGTAGGCGTGGGGTTTGTTTTTTCTGTGGGGAGAGGGGTCATTTCATTAATGTCTGTCCTTCTTTCCTCAAAAACAAAAGACCGTCGGAAAACTACTAACCCCAGGCTGTGTGGAGGATGTCAGCAGGGGGGTATATGTTTCCTCCATACGAACATCGCAATTTGTGTTGCCAGCGGTTGTTGTTTTTGGCGTTAAGACGGAGACTATTTCTTTTTTCCTAGACAGTGGAGCAGGAGTAAATTTGATAGATGCCCATTTTGCCCACACTATGGGTTTGTCTCTCTGTACGCTACAGAGACCTATTCCCATTTTCGCTATTGATTCTGCTCCTCTGTCTCAGAGAAACCTCACTCACATTGTCCATAACTTACACCTTCGGGTAGGGGACCACCATAACGAGATGCTTTCATGTTATGTTCTGGAGGGGCTTCCCACTCCGGTGGTGCTGGGCCTTCCCTGGTTGGTAGCGCACAATCCAGTGGTGGATTGGCAGCCCAGGGAGATATTGGAGTGGAGTGAGCATTGCAGAGAAAATTGCTTAAATAGTAATTGCTTAGTCGCCTCCATAGCTACCCTACCTACATTTGTTTCAGACTTTGAGGACGTTTTTTCTGAAAAGGGTTGTCAGAAGTTACCACCTCACCGTCCTTATGATTGCCCGGTTAACCTTATTCCCGGCGCAAAATTACCCAAGACCAGGTTATATAATCTTTCGGGTCCGGAGAGACAAGCCATGAAAGATTATATCTCCGAGAGCTTGGCTAAGGGACACATCAGACCCTCTTCTTCACCCGTGGCTGCAGGTTTTTTTTTCGTTAAAAAGAAAGATGGGGGCCTGCGTCCTTGCCTAGATTTTTGCGAATTAAACCGGATAACCATCCGAAACCCATACCCTCTTCCTCTCATTCCTGACCTGTTTAATCAGATTGCGGGTGCTAGGTGGTTCTCCAAACTTGATCTTAGGAGGGCCTACAATCTGATTCGTATCAAGGAGGGGGAGGAGTGGAAGACAGCTTTTAACACCCCTGAGGGGCATTATGAAAATCTAGTCATGCCTTTCGGTCTGACCAGTGCTCCTGCTGTCTTCCAACATTTCGTTAATGACATTTTTAGTCATCTTATCGGCAGGTTTGTGGCAATATACCTAGATGATATTTTAATTTATTCGTCTGATCTGAAAACACATGAGGTGCATGTCAGACAAGTACTGCAGGTCCTACGGACGAATAAATTATATGCTAAAATTGAAAAGTGTGTCTTCGCCGTTCAGGAAATACAATTCCTAGGTTATTTATTATCTGCTTCAGGTTTCCGTATGGATCCTAGGAAGGTCCAGGCAATTTTAGATTGGGATCTTCCTGAGAACCTCAAAGCACTGCAACGGTTCTTGGGCTTCGCAAATTTCTATAGAAAATTCATTAAAAATTATTCAGTTATTGTAAAACCCCTTACTGACATGACTAGGAAGGGGACTGATTTTTCTAAATGGTCTGACGCCACTAAAATTGCTTTTTCCTCTCTAAAAGAGAGGTTTACCTCGGCACCTGTACTAGTCCAACCTGATGTCTCCCAGCCTTTTATTGTTGAAGTCGATGCGTCAGAGATGGGAGTGGGGGCTGTGCTGTCTCAGGGTCCGTCTCCTGGCAAATGGCGTCCTTGTGCTTTCTTTTCTAAAAAACTATCTGCAGCAGAAAAGAACTATGATATTGGCAATAGGGAACTATTAGCTATTAAACTAGCGTTTGAAGAATGGCGTCACTTTTTAGAGGGGGCAATCCACCCCGTCACTGTGATTACGGATCACAAAAACCTTCTGTACCTCGAATCAGCTAAGCGTCTCACCCCTAGACAAGCTAGGTGGTCGCTATTTTTTTTTACCAGGTTTAACTTTGTTATTACCTATCGTCCTGGGGCAAAAAATACCAAGGGTGATGCATTATCTCGTTGTTTCCCTGGAGGGGGTAATGTGAGTGATCCGGTACCCATTCTACAAAGAGGAGTGGTTGTCTCTGCGGTACACTCTGCTCTGGAGGGGAAGGTGTTAGAGGCCCAGGGGGACGCCCCGGTCTCTTGCCCCTCAGAGAAATTGTTTGTACTGTTGAACCTGCGTTTCGAATTATTAAAGGAACATCATAATTCGGCACTTGCTGGGCACCCGGGTAGTAAAGCAACCTTGGAGCTATTGTCTTGTTGTTTTTGGTGGCCAAGGTTGCGTCAGGATGTAATGGATTTTGTGTCTTCTTGTTCTACTTGTGCGCGCGCAAAAGTCTCTCATACACGTCCTGCAGGGTCTTTATTGCCACTTGTCATTCCCAATAGGCCATGGACACATCTGTCAATGGATTTTATAACTGACTTACCTTTGTCTGCGGGTAAAACAGTTATTTTGGTAGTAGTGGACAGGTTTAGCAAAATGGTACACTTCATTGCGTTACCCACACTACCTAATGCTAAGACTCTTGCTCAGGTATTCATCAGTGAAATCGTGAAGCTTCACGGGGTCCCTTCCGATGTTGTTTCGGATTGGGGTACCCAGTTTATTTCTAAATTTTGGAAAGCTTTTTGTTCCCGTTTGGGGGTACACTTGTCGTTTTCCTCAGCTTTCCATCCTCAGTCGAATGGACAGACTGAGCATACCAACCAAAACCTTGAGACATATCTAAGATGTTTTGTGTCTGAAAACCAAGAGTTGTGGTCATCATATTTACCGTTAGCTGAGTTTGCCATAAATAATCGTCGTCAGGAATCCACTGGCAAGTCACTATTTCTTGGTGCATATGGTTTTCATCCCCAATTCTGTACTTTCAAAGAGGGGGGGTCTTCTGGGGTTCCCGAAGAGGAACGGTTTTTGTCATCTCTTTCATCGGTATGGCAGAAGGTGCAAGCTAACTTGAAAAATATGGGAGGTAAATACAAATGCATGGCTGATAAGAGATGGTCGCCAGGTCCTGGCCTAGGAGTGAATGACTATGTGTGGTTGTCTACTAGGAATATTAAATTAAAGGTTCCCTCTTGGAAACTGGGTCCTAGGTTCATTGGCCCTTATAAAATTGTAGCCATCATTAACCCCGTGGCTTTTCGCCTGGAGCTACCTCAGACTTTTAAAATCCATAACGTCTTTCATAAGTCGTTACTCAAGAAATATGTTCCACCTCTAGAACCGTCACCGCTGCCACCCCCTCCTGTTGTTGTGGATGGTAATCTAGAGTTTCAGATATCCAAAATTGTTAATTCTCGTCGGGTCCGCCGCTCTCTTCAATATCTGGTGCATTGGAGAGGTTACGGTCCCGAGGAAAGAATGTGGGTTCCTGCGTCTGAGGTAAACGCCGACAGGCTAGTTCGGGCTTTTCATGCCTCTCATCCTAAGAGACCTGGTCCTGAGTGTCCGTAGGCCCCTCGTAGAGAGGGGGGTACTGTCATGAGGGTGTCAAGAACCACACCTGACTCCATTATACCCGGGGTCAGGAAGTCGCAGAGGTTGGCTGCGCGCTCTATGTAGAAAGATAGGGCTGTTTCTTTATGGTAGCTTTCTGGGTTTGCTTTGCAACCCTTTTTGGCTCACTCAGGGATCCGTAGCTCCTTCTCCTCAGCTGTTCCTTGTCCAGCACTCCCAACCTCCTTATATTCCCCTCTCCCTCTTCTCTGGTTGCCAGATATAGAGCTTCCTGCCTGGACTTCTATACTGACCCACTGGAGCTGTGTTGCTGCGTTCCCTGGTTGTTGTTCCAGAACGTTACCCTCCGGATTCCACCTGGGATTATATGTTTGTCTGTATTGTCTGTCCTCTCCTTGGTGTTTTCCTCTTAGTGTCAGTGGTGCGGACTAGTGATCCCACTGCCCCGTTCAATACCTAGGGCTCATCTTAGGGAAAGCCAGGGTTTAGGCACGTGATCGGCGTACGGGTGAGGAACCCGTCTAGGGGTGTCAGGGCAGTCAGGTGCCAGCCGCAAGGTGAGTGAGGGGTCACCACCTTTCCCTCTCCCTTGGGCAGGGCCTTCCCTTTTCCCTCCCTTTGCGTGACGCCGGTCATTACAAGTACTGGCAAAATATTCTGTGGACAGATGAAACCAAAGTTGAGTTGTTTGGAAGAAACACACAACACTATGTGTGGAGAAAAAGATGCACAGCACACCAACATCAAAACCTCATCCCAACTGTGAAGTATGGTGGTGGGGGCATCATGGTTTGTGGCTGCTTTGCTGCATCAGGGCCTAGACAGATTGCCATCATCGAAGTAAAAATGAATTCCCAAGTTTATCAAGACATTTTGCAGGAGAATTTAAGGCAATCTGTCCACCAGCTGAAGCTCAACAGAAGATGGATGTTGCAACAGGACAACGACCAAAAGAAGAGAAGTAAATCAACAACAGAATGGCTTAAACAGAAGAAAATACGCCTTCTGGAGTGGCCCAGTCAGAGTCCTGACCTCAACCGGATTGAGATGCTGTGGCATGACCTCAAGAAAGCGATTCACACTAGACATCCCAAGAAAATTGCTGAACTGAAACAGTTCTGTAAAGCGGAATGGTCAAGAATTACTCCTGACCATTGTGCACGTCTGATCTGCAACTACAGGAAACGTTTGGTTGAAGTTATTGCTGCCAAAAAGGTTCAACCAGTTATTATTCCAAGGGTTCACATACTTTTTCCACCTGCACTGTGAATGTTTACATGGTGTGTTCAATAAAAACATGGTAACATTTAATTCTGTGTGTGTTATTAGTTCAAGCAGACTGTGATTGCCTATTGTTGTGACTTAGATGAAGATCAGATTATATTTTATGACCAATTTGTGCAGAAATCCATATAATTCCATGGGGTTCATATACTTTTTCTTGCAACTGTAGATGCTCCAGAATTGCTATTATACGGGAAATGCAAGTAGTTACTAAAACGCACATGTCAAAAGAAGTTTCAGTCCTCCCTGACCTTTGTTAATGGTTTCTGGTCATCAAAAGTAGATGTGATACAAGGTAAACAAGTCAATTTTCTAATGATCTTTGTCAAAGAAGATTAATAATATCCATTATGCTTCAACGTTCTTACACAGTAAAATAGAAAACAGTCTAAGGGGGAAGGGTACAAAAAATAGTTATAGGCACTATATGGTTGGATGCATCGTAAGAAAAGTGCAAAATTACCAAGCTATACAAGTTGCAATACAATTTTAAGAGTTATCAAGAAGGTCCACCATAATGAATCTATAAAATAGTCTATAGTTTTGTTTACACTGAAAACCGCTTATTGGGTGTGATATATCTACAACATAGAAACCTTCTGTCCATACACCAAGAGAAAGCACACATCCAGAATAATCTCCAATTTTTCCACTTTTAGGCCTCATGCACATGAACGTATTTTGTTTCTGTGTCCGTTCAGTTTTTTTTGCAGATAGGATGCGGACCCATTCATTTCATTTTTTGATATCCTGTCTTTTTTTTTATTTTTTTATTCACCACACACCTTTTAGCTTTTTAATGCAATGGCAGCCATATCAAATAATGTGACATTGACATACAGTGCTGCCCATAATTATTCATACTCCTGGCAAATTTTGACTTAAAGTTACTTTTATTCAACCAGCAAGTTTGCTCAAATGTAAATAAAAGCAGAATTTTTTTTTTATTTTCCACAATAATGCCTCTTGTACATCTTTTGGGAGACACCTATGTCATTTCCTGTGAAAAAATTACTTGCTGGTTGAATAAAAGTAACTTTAAGTCAAAATTTGCCTGGGGTATGAATAATTATGGGCAACACTGTAAACAGCTATAGGTAAATGCATGGTTGATGTTGTTAACAACCAGCCTGTTTAAAAAAAATTGCACTGTTGCATTTGTCATGCTTTTAATTTTAGAAAACTTCAAAAAAATTGTCCCTTATTGGAGCCATATACACAGTGTTATCCCAAAAGAAAAACACCTTATCAGAGGAAAGATCACTCTGTTACCGCAAAATTCTACCTTAACAGTGGAAAGATCCTTCCCCCAGTTAGTGCAGTCTTCCACTTCAGAGTAACGGTACAGTGCAATGGGGTTAAAATATACTTTCGTATGGTATATGAATTTATTATATTAGTTGCATATAAGGTGTTAGAAGTCCATAGGGTCATAATCACATTGATTAAGAAAACAAGACAATGACAGCTGGGCAGAAGTACAAATATCATAGTAACATAGTTCTCATCTCAGGCATCTATGCCCCTTTTGATGCACTCCATGATCCTAATGGCCTTGGCAGCAGCTCCCTTACTCTGGTTTCTACAGTTAACTTTGCTGTCCACTAAAATTCCTAAGTCCTTTTCCATGTCAATGTTTTACCATTTAGTATGTACTGGTGACATGTATTTTTCCTTCCTATATGCATAACCTTACATTTGTCAGTGTTGAAACCTCATCTGCCACTTCTTTGCCCACGCCTCCAAACTATCCAGATCCATCTGTAGCAGTTTATTGTCCTATTTTGTGGTAATTACTTTAAACAGTTTAGTATTATCTGCAAAAGTTGATATTTTACTGTGAGAGCCTTTGTCAAGATCATTAATAAATATATTGAAGAGAATAGGGCTTAATATTGACCCCTGAGGTACTCCGCTAGTAACGGCAACCCAATCTGAGTGTGTACTGTTAATAATCACCCTCTGTTTTCTATCACTGAGCCAGTTACTTACCCACATACACACATTTTCCCCCAGCCAAAGGATTCTCATTTTATGGACTAACCTTTTTTGTGGGACAGTATCCAATACTTTGGAGAAGTCAAGATATATTACATCTATTGATTCACTGCGGTCAAATCTAGAAGTTACCTCCTCAAAGAAACTGATTAAATTAGTTTGACAAGACCGATTCCTTATGAAATGTGCTGATATGGCGTTATTTGCTTATTTTCATTGATATATTACAGAATAGCATCTCTTAGAAGACCTTTAAAGAGTGTACCGACAACAGATCTTACTTGCCCATTGTTTCCAAACTCTGTTTTTGACCCCATTTTGAATATTGGTACCAGATGTGCTAAGCGCCAATCCTGTGGAACACTCCCTGTTAATATAGGGTCCTTAAGTATAAGAAAGAAAAGTCTTCCTATTACATCACTTAATTCTCTTGAGATACAGGGTGTATGCCATCTGGACCTGGTGTTTTTAATCTTTTTAAAATGCTGCTGCACTTTTTCCTGGGTCAGGCCACTATTCATGGGGAGTTTATTTTGAAACTCTGCATTTCATCAGAATTTTTCAATTTCCTCAGTGAAGATAGTAGAGAGAAAAATATTTGATAGCTTCGCTTTCTCTTCATTGCTCTCTACAACTCCCCCCAATCACTCTTTAAGGGAATAACACTATCAGATCAAAACTTTTTACCATTTACCGTATTTTTCGCCCTATAAGACGCACCGGCCCATAAGATGCACCTAGGTTTTTGGGGAGGAAAATGAGAAAAATCTTTTTTTTAACCAAAAGGTGTGCTTTTGGTGGGTTTGGAACTAATGGTGGTCTGTGAATGGCACTATTACTGGGGATCTGTGGATGACGCACTGTTATGGGGGGATCTGTGGCTGACACTGTTACAGGGGGGATCTGTGGCTGGTACTGTTACAGGGGGGATCTGTGGGTGGCACTGTTACAGGGGGGATCTGTGGGTGGCACTGTTACAGGGGGGATCTGTAGGTGGCACTGTTACAGGGGGGATCTGTAGGTGGCACTGTTATATATGTGCCATCCACAGACCCCCACCCCATAACAGTGCCATCCACAGACCCCCCCAGCCCATAACAGTGCCATCCACAGACCCCCCACCCTTTAACAGTGTTAACAGTGCCATCCACAGATGTTCCCCATAAAACTGTCATCCACAGATCCCCCCCCCTGCCGCTCCAGTGCTGCAGTATACAAATATAAAATGTCTCATTCAATTAAAAGTGATTACACATGCCCCCTCGCTCCTAATATTACCATGCATCCTAACAGCTTCTGTACAACCCAGGCAGGCCGAGCGGCCGGCGCGTCACTCACTGATGTCACTTGCCTGCGCCGCCTGCTTCATTCATAAAGTAGTAGGCGCAGGCACGTGACATCAGGGAGTTACGCTGCCGCCCGCCTGGCCTGCATTCTACAGAAGCTGTTAGGTTGTACGGTAATTTTAGGAGTGGGGGGGCATGTGTAATCACTTTTAATTGAATGAGACATTTGTATAGTGCAGCACTACAGTGACTGCACCGCCCCCGCCACAATTGCCGGCCCCCAGCTCCTCCTCCCAGTAGCTCCCCGCTCTCGCATACATCGCAGCCAGCGATATAAAAATGTCAGTATTCACCCCATAAGACGCAGGGGCATTTCCCCCCCCCCCATTTTTTTTGGGGGGGGTGCGTCTTATGAGGCGAAAAATACGGTATATAAGTGAAGAATATTTTAGGGCTAATTTTACACTCTTTGGCAATTAATCTCTGTCTCCAGACTGGTTGCTTTTATCTGTCTTTTACAGATTCTATGTTTTTCCTTGTAGTTTTTCAATGCTTTCTCAGTATCGTCCTGTTTTAGCAATTTAAATGCTTTCTTCTTGGCATTCATTGCTCCCTTCACATTTCTTTATTTATCCACATTTATTTTTTTCTTGTTTTTCACCCTTTTATTCCAATAAAGTAATTTGTGGCTGCATTCCCATTCCCAAGGACATGGTCTCAGTTAGTGAGGCTAATTAGCTGGTTCAAATTGTGCTTTTTGGATGTTTAGCATTTTTGTGCCTCCCTGAAAAAAAACACTCTTGACTGACAATCGGAAGGTTATTATTTTATGATCACTGTTTCCCAGGTGTCCCCCAACCTACACACCTGTTGCTCTGTCTGGTCTACTTGATATTAGTAAGTCCAGTATGGCTGTCCCTCTAGTCGAATCCTGAAGCAGATGGGAAAGGCAATTGTATTTGGTTATTGCCAAGAACCGGTTTTCTTAAGTCCATATCTGGGTAGTTGAAGTCCGCCATTATAATGACTTGGAAGGAAGACGAGACAGAGGGGATATGATAGAAACTTTTAAATACATAAAGGGAATCAACAAGGTAAAAGAGGAGAGCATATTTAAAATAAGAAAAACTGCTACAAGAGGACATAGTTTTAAATTAGAGGGGCAAAGGTTTAAAAGTAATATAAGGAAGTATTACTTTACTGAGAGAGTAGTGGATGCATGGAATAGCCTTCCTGCAGAAGTGGTAGCTGCAAATACAGTGGAGGAGTTTAAGCATGCATGGGATAGGCATAAGGCCATCCTTCATATAAGATTGGGCCAGGGGCTATTCATAGTATTCAGTATATTGGGCAGACTAGATGGGCCAAATGGTTCTTATCTGCCAACACATTCTATGTTTCTATGTTTCTATTTGACGCCTCATCTGTTTCCCTTAGTAGTAGATTTTTTGTGGACTTTGTTATACACTGACGAGCAAGAGAGTAACAATGTTTTGAACTTTTGACTTTCAGGCTTTTGACTTTTCATATCTCACCATCCATTACAGCTTTGAACGCTTTGCAAGTCCACCAACATTGGAAATGTGTAGAACAGACCTGGGAACAGATTTCAGTTGAGACTTGCTTCAATCTAGATCATGCCCAGAGGGATTGAGGCAGTGTTGAAAGCAAAAAGGTGGATTTGCAAAATACTAACAAAATAATAAAACTCAAATGACAAGAATCTGCATAACTAATCATATGCTAAATGGTTGCAAGTCAATTTATGTACGATAGCAAAGATGATTGTCTATAAAATGATGGTAATCGTACGTTCGAAGCTGTAGTAGGTGGCGAGATATGAAACCTGAAAGTCAAAAGTTCAAAACATTGTTACGTGTTTGCTCATCAGTGTATTCGGCGGCTTATAACAAAACCCTACCAGTATTTTTTTTATTGTTTTTGCCTCCATGTATTTCTACCCACAGTGACCTTGCATGTTTATTTGTCACTTCATCACGGAGGGTGGGCTTTAGACAGGACTTTACATAATGGCAGACCCCTCCCCCTCTCTGGTTTTTATGATCCTTTCTAAACAGACTGTAACCCTGTACATTAACCGCCCAGTCATAGTTATCATCCAGCCATGTCTCAGTTATTCCCACTATGTCATAGTCCTCCTCACACATCACTAATTCCAGTTCACCAGTTTTATTTGTCAGACTTCTAGCATTAGTATACATACAATTAAGAGGTTTTTGGATATTTTTTAACTTACACCTTTCCTTATGAGCTGTTTTAGTCCTTCACTCTAAGCCACCCCGAGTCGCATTACCTCGCTCCAGGTCACTATCTACACTAGCTTCCCCTGCTATAATGTAATTACCCTCCCCCACAGTCCCCAGTTTAAACACTCCTCCAACCTTCTAGCCATCTCCTCCCCAACAAAGCTGCACCTTCCCCATTTAGGTATAGCCCATCCCTATGAAGGGGCCTGTAGCCGACAGAGAAGTCAGCACAATTCTCTATGAACCCAAAACCCTCCTTCCTACAACTATTTTTGAGCCACTTGTTAACCTCTCTAATCTCCCACTGCTTTGGTGTGGCTTGTGGTACTGGTAGTATTTCAGAAAATACTACCTTTGTGTTCGTTGCCTTAAGCTTGCAACTAAAGTCCCTGAAATCATTTTTAAGGACACTCCACCTACCTCTAACTTTGTAATTGGTTCCAATGTGGACCATGACTGCTGGGGTTTCGCCAGCCCAACCCAGTAATCTATCAACCCAATCCGGGATATGAAGAACTTGAGCGCCAGGAAGACAAAACATGATCCTGGTCTTTGCGCCATATTGCCCTGTCTGTACCCCTAATAATTGAGTCTCCCACTACCAGGTCCTGTCTGACCTGTCCTGCTTTCCTGCTTACTGGAGTTGACACTCCTCTGACTGGCAGAGGAAGGGTCCGGCTGCAGCAATGCTCTCCCTAAACTGACATCCCCCCTCATCTGCCAACCTTGTAAATTTGTTGGAGTGTTTCAGATCAGGGTTAACCTCCCTAGCACTCTTCCCTCTACCCTGCTTTCAAACTGTAATCCAGCTAGCTACCTCACTTTACTGTTCCTCCATGCTACCACCTTCACCCGCATCCCCCATAGCGTGTCTGCTCAGTTAGCAGCAAACTCTTTTTCAGATTGCCAAGGTATCTCAATGTTGAAATTCACTCGTTTAGATATGTGTGATTCCAAACATGCTATTTGCTCACATTTTTAGCAAAGATATGCACCCTCAAACAGCTGTTCCAAGACTGCATACATTTGACAAGATGTGCACTGCCTTGTCAATGATGGAGCACATACTTGCTAATGAGGATTGCACAAAAGAGATATTAAAAAATACAATACAATGCAATAAAAAACAACTGACTTACTCTAGTCACATCCTAAAATCCCTGAATCTAAAGTCACTCAATCTTAAGTCACACACTTAATACAAACAAACATTTGAAATCACTCACAAACTCGTGTTCTCAGTTGCGAAGCCACAGAACTATGCCACTATGGAAACCTGGCCAAAAGTCCAACAGATGGCATAGAGGAGAAGAATTACATTTTAGAGAAGAATTCAATTTTGTTTAAGCCACATTACTGTGCCACTACGGACACCTGGCAAAAGTCTGAAGGATGGCATATAGAAGAATTAAACTTTGAGATGGTGCGGAACTGTGCCACCATGACACATAGCCAAAAATCAGACGGATGGCATATGGCAAAAACTGCAGCTGATGGCATAGAGAAGATTTCTATTTTGGGGAATGTGTGGAACTATACCACAATTATCACAACTTAGTGGTACAAGCAACAACTGCACCGCCAGAAAACTCGGCCAGGTTAGAGTTTAGGTTGCTCATAACTAGACTGCCGAGTGTGCAGAGTTGTTTTCTGGCCACACATTCCATTCCATTGATGACTGACAATAGAGCGGAGGAGGAGTCTGAATGGGAGACCAAGTGACTGATGTGGACAACGACAAGGACACTTATTGGTTGTGAATGCGGCCTGGCTGCCACAAAGAAGACAGAGAGAAGGAGAACAGACTCCCACTCGATCTGATGATGCAGTCTCATGTGCACAGAACTGCACATTTTAAAAATGAGACAATTTTTAAGGAGAGCTGGTAAGTAGTAATACTATAGAATACAATTAAATTTAGGTGAAGGTGTGGAACTGGGCCACATTTACCACAACTAAGTGATCCAGCAGCAAATGCATCGTCAAAACTAGGCCAGTTGGGAGTTCCGATTGCACACAAGCTAATTGCTAGTTGCAAATAGTTTTCTCGTGGCCACACATTCCGTTATGGATGTGTCACAATTGAGCAAAGGACAAGGAGGAGGAGGAGTCTGAGCAGCAAAAGAAGCAGTTGAAGACGACAAAGACTTTTCTGCTTGGAGATGTGGCCTGGTTGGGATCAGGAATTTGGAGTGCTGGGATCAGTGGAATCACCAGTTCCCAGGCTGATTACACTATAAGCAGATCTGGGCCCACCAGTTCTTTTGGAGGTTTTGTCCGTACTTTGCCTCTGCTCTTTATTGCTGCCATGGCCACCACCCTTCGCGTCTGATGTCTCCTCCTCAGCACCCTGATCTGGCTCCCAGGTCCTATCTATCATACAATTATCATCATTGTCCTCATCTTCCCCACCACTTTTATCAGACTGTGATATAGTATTGCGGGCTCCTTCATCCCCACCCACTTTCCTGCTGTGTATTTGCCCCAACTGCCACTGTCGCTACCACCACCATGGCTACAAAGTGCCATTACTACTACTACCACCACCATGGCTATACAAGAGGGCCCCCTGCCTCCACCTGAACCTCCTCCTCATGGCAGTACAAATGCTGACACTTTTCACACAAGTCATCAACAGGAAGACTATTTTGATTATCTTTCATAGCAAGTGGGGGTTTTTGCCTCTTAGAGAAAAAAGAAGGCGCCCCACTTGGAGGAGGCAGTGAAGACAGAGATGAAACAACTAAAAGTCTTATCTGGAACCACAAGGAGAAGAAGGAGCAAGAGGAATGCTCCGACCCTTGGCTCCAAGGGATGTTGTCAGACGCAGGGGTAACTTGAAGTAATAAAGCACATTTCCTAATACGGTTATAATAATGCAGTTTTTGCAGTAAGACGTGTAACACCAGACAGTAACACAGTTATTGTAGTCAAATTATTTTACTGTAACTAAACAGTATTTTGAAGTAATACAATAACATGTTCACTAACATAGGTATATTGATGCACTTCAGTGCACTGAAAATGCCGAATTAGAAACAATAAATTGAGGTTTTTGGAAAAACAAGGGGCAATAGCTCATTGTTTGAAGCGGAATGTATGCTGGCAATAAGCTTATGAGCTGTAGAAACTTATATTTATATTAGTTTTACAAATAAAAAAAGATGACTGGCTGTCCATATACAGAAAAAAAATTGTTTTTGGTATGATAGCCAGTAAGCTGCATGAACTATAAAACAACTCACAACTCAGAGTGACCAGTCCTTCACTCTCTATGCTAAGCTTTCCTTGATAAAAATCCTAAAATGTACCTACTGTAATTATATCTCCCGCTTCTCTTCTTATAGAGTGTCCCTAGTACAGCTTGATTACTGGCTTGTATCTTCTCTGCAATTGCTTTTTGGCAGACACAGCCACAACACATGCTCTGAGGTCTAAAGTTGAATACAGGATGGCATTCTATTGCGTTCTCAGCACCAGAACCTCCCAGAATTCTGCCCCTGATTGGCTGATCAGTCTGTATGCCTCTGAGCCAATCAAGCCAAGCCCTCCACCCATCAGTTTAAACAAAGTGCAGAACCCCTTTAAATCAAACACTTTTGTCTAGAACTGCCACTCCGGTTTTCTACGCCATATCCATATTGGAGCGAGTTTGCAACTTTTTAAACAGTCGCATTGGTATATCAGGAGTGAAACTAATTAACATAGCTATCCATATCTACTCAACAACCTACATTTCAAAACTGGAGTGAGTGGTATAAAAATGCAAAAAGTCTCAGTATCCTTAGTAAGTAACCCCATAAAGACAGAATTCTGGCGTGCAGTGCGTTGTAGATCCCCTAATATATTTACATGTATGTCATACATAAACATCGACAACACTAGATGGTGATATAAAGCAGCGTATGGCTTCTCAATATCAAAAGCGACACAAATGTCAAGTATTTAATTAAAAAAAACTTACATTTAAAAAAAAAAAATCTGTTCTGAGTTATGCATGTGATGTCCTGATTAATACGCAGTCTTGTACACAATGGAACAAGTCCAGCATAAATCATACTAGAGGTGAAAATCAGGCACAGATATCATTAACTCCACACACTGCTCCCACTCAGGATTATAGGGACAGACTATTTTGGATGTCTGTGTAACAGGAGACCCAGAGATATTAAAAACCATGTTTGATGACTGATAACAGCTGTACAGTGCCTACACCATTTACACAGCGCCACTAACCCACTGCAGCTCTGCAGCTTCAGGTTATTTATTAACAGAAAGCTTGCACTGTTAGGGTACCTTCACATGGTAAAATCTGCCATAAAATACACAGTGTGAAGCCTTCCCCCATCTACGGGGTGTTTCATTCTATATCTTGTGTTTTCCAAAGCAGAATGTTTCCATTCACTTCAATGAGGGATATAACTTGCATCAAAATTCACAAAGAAATCTGTACCTGCATATTTTCTGGTAGATTTTTCCACCACATGTAAAGGCAACCCTTTCACACTAGCGTTAAAGTTTTCCGGTATTGAGTTCCGTCATAGGGGTTCAATACTGGGAAAAAAAAAACGCTTCAGTTTTGTCCCAGTGTATTCTGAATGGAAAGCAATCCGGTCAGTATGTATCAGGATGTCTTCAGTTCAGCTCCTTTTACGGTATTTGACCAGAGAAAATACCACAGCATGCTGCGGTATTTTCTCCGGCTAAAATTCCGGAACACTGGCCAGCATTCATTTTCATTTAAATGTTTTAATGCCAGATCCAGTACCAAGTGTTCCAGAAAAATGTTTTCCAGATGACACCGGAGAGATGGATCCGGGTATTGCAATGCGTTTGTCAGACGGATCCGCAAACAAATGATATCAGTTTGCATATGGATTTCCGAATCTGGCAGGCAGTTTCGGCAACGGAACTGCCTGCCGGATTCTTCTAACGCTAGTGTGAAAGTGCTCCTAACAGATGACAATCCAATGTGATAGATAACTAAGGGACTTTGTATTAATTCATATCACAACCGGCAGTGCTGAAGGACGACTGCAAGATCTCACCATCGACACACAAGAAAATACCATCCTATGGCCTTCACCCTGGATCTAAGGACTGTTTTTGAAACCTACGTTTCAAAGACCGTATTTAGGGCATTTTGAATTGATAGTTGGGGATTCTTTATTCTGGAACTCCATGAACTAGCAAGAACAGAGCACGGCTACAAAGTGAACTTCTCTTTTGGAGGACCTGTCAAGTCTTGTGTTGCATGGATGGATGATCAATGCTGTCCCGTTCCTCCATAGCTTACAGCTGATGATCCCTAGGAGTCTCAACAGTGGGGCACACTGATCAGCTTTTATGAGGACCCTTTTAATAAAAAATAAAATAAAAATTATTGTACACAGTGAACACAGTGGCATTGCACTCTGCAATGCACAGGCCCGTCATCTGGGGACCCACTCACCTGAATGGGATTTGCACTGAAAAAAAGTAGTGCAGAGACATGGACAGAAAACCCAGGGAAGCACTCCGTAGTGCTTCAGATCCGTGCCTCCGTTCCACGTATTAGAGATGAGCAGATTTTTCAAAAATTCGATTCGGCCGGTTCGCCGAATTTTTGGAAACAATTTTGTTTAATCCGAATTTATTTGCAGCGAATCGAATAAAAAAAACAGCTATTTCCGGGCTGCAGAGAGCCTTTATAGGGGTGTAGAACATTGTGCCTTGCAGTAACTTGCATAGGGAGTCTGCTGTAGTAGTGAAATAATATTGTGAGTCCGTATGACATGTAGATGACAGGCATCGCTCTTAGAATCACTGCACACTTCACTTATTAGGGCAGTCATGGGGCCAAAACTGACCAAATAACTCAAGTGTAAACTCGTTAGCGTCAAGAAGAAGCGCACCCCTTTTTCACCGTCACCAGCTGATTCCACATCAATGTCTACAGAACCTGTTCTATTAAACGCTTATACAAGTAGAGCCCCCCGACAGAGAGAGAGGGTGTCAGCAGTAAGTTTGTGTTGACATCACTTATTATTTTGCTCTTCCTCTGATCTGTCAGAACAATAACCCCAAAAAAAACGGATCCTGTCTGTTGAGCATTCTCTTTGGCTCGGTCAGCATTTGGTCAGTAATCCATCAGTATTGCTAATGCCAAAATAAACAGGAGTGAATCCAAAACAGAGATGACCGAGTCTACCATTCAAAAACTGCTGGGTTGCTGGTCAAGACACGACCGCTAGATGACACGGGGAGCTCAGGCCTCTTGATGTGACCCCTGCTGACACAGCCCCTTACTCTGCTGCGACCTGTGCCTGTGCCAGAAACATTTAGCCCTGTACCCCTCCCCTGTGCAGGGCCTGGCACTTCTCTGTCTGACATACTGTTAGATCAAATAAATAAAAAGGAAATTAAAACACCCCAAAAAAGTCTAATTTTCTCACTTCACCACACAATGGCTAATACTTTTTTTTGTGCCACGAATACATGCAAAAAAAGACTTTAGAACATATAACTGCACCGCTGAATGGCAAATATATTTTTATTTTGCCACTATTACATGCCAAAAAGGGTGCTGGGTAATAGGACTGTTCCTATTACCCAGGCTGTAACCTCCACTATTGAACCCTGTTCAACATAAATGCTGTGGAATGATTCCTCCCTATCCTTTCCCTACACCTTGAATAATCTTTTTCCCTGAACTTGTAAATCATTTTTTAGCACAATTTTTTCCTATTACTGTCCCTAGCGCCTGCTGACATCTCTCCCTGTAGTAAGTACACTGGAAAATGGCAGAATCCAAGATGGCTGAGCTTATTTATAGGGCTGTGACATCACAGGGCTGGCTGCTGATTGGCTGCATGCATGGCATTATGGGTGATCCCGCCTTCCCAGAGTTCCTTGCTCCATGTCCTCACACGTGCAAAAATGTGATTCGTTTCCCACGAAACGTGAGGAAATTCAGATTTGGTGTGAATCAATTTTTCCTGAACTTTGGATCGAATTCCACTTCATCAACTTCACTCATCTCTATACCGTATCTTCCAGATTGCAAATCCATTCAAGTGACCCATTCGTGTGCATCAGGCCTTAAGAAAGATAAGTGCTATGGAAAATGGTCTGTAAAATGTAACATGTGAGCATAGGTAAGCATTACTTTTGGATAGACATGGCCAATTCAACAATCAAGAGGAAACTGGGTCATGGATAGGAGGGTGTTCACACAATCTTTTCTTAATATAGATTGCAGTTTATACTTTTGAAGGAGAACCACGTTATATAAAACAATGCAGTACATCTGTATCGTGAAAACACTTGAGTTAATACATACCTCAAACATCCCATTCTGTTATTGCCATCCACTACCACTTCATCACAACGCTTCCAATACTAGGCTGACTGGAGAACTGAAAAACTTCTGACTTGAGGGTGGATTAACACATAGGTTTTTAGTGATGTTTTTCTGCACTTCAGCATTTTTAGGTGCATTTTTCTGAGGTAAAAATGTCAGCTCCAGATGTTAGCTGAAGGTCTTTGAGAAATATGAAAGTCAGGGTGGTTTTTTTGCTAATGGAGTTTTTGTTGTTTAGGAGATGCTTTTCAAAAAAATGCAGCATTTAGAATTTTTCTTGTGTTTGTAAAATGAAAGGATCAATCCGATTGGTTGCTATGGGCAGCTAAGCAAGTTTGGCCAACTATTTTAGGCCGAGAGCTGGACACAACTGTTATGTGTCCTACAGTTTCCGTGCAGTATAGCCTCACATAACCGGATTAAAAAAAAGTCCATGCTGCAAATTTCTCTGTATGCATGGTCCGCGATGAAAACGTCTCACATGAATTGGCCCCCTGACTTTATGTTCAGTCCATGTACTTAGACAACATACAGACGTGAACTTCTCTCATCTGAATGAGCCTCTAAGTTGGTTTTGTCAGATGCGTCTCGAACACCGAACACAGTATCTCTACTAGCACTGCAAATTTTATACTTACAGCTCAGAGGAACTGCAGGTTAGATATAAAAAATGTTAGCTTGTAACATTAGTCCTCTGCAATTAAAATCGTACACCAAACCTCGTTTCGATTTTCCAGCATATATCACTTGCCATATTATAACGTAAGGAATAAGAAGTGAAAATCAGCTCATCAGACTTTAAAGAAGACCGGTCACCATGAACTGCAGTGCAATCTGAGCCATACATAGGGCTGTCTTATCAGTGAATACAGAATTAAAGTGGCTGTGTCACCGAAATTTTTTCTGCCGGTTTAAACGTTTTTTCTAATCTATTTTTATTCTCTAATTGCAGACTTATTGATTCTGTTTCCTGAACATGATTATGGAGGCTACCCTCTACAGCAGCCACATGGAACAGCTACAAAGGACAGTAATAGACCTTAATGACTTCCATGGAAGAGTTTTCTACTCATGCTCTGTGATCTGTACAGAGTTCAGGAGTAAGTAGATAAGCTGTGATATCACCTATTGTGAATGGTGGATCCTGTGTTATCTGCATATAGAGGTGATATTTCTCATTCTAATCCTGCCTGTAATGATAAGAAGATACCTGCAGTAAAGTGATACGTACAGACCAAGAAGTGGGACCTATTATTAGGCTTACTGGACAGCACGAAAACTGTAGGATTTTATGGTTTTTGTTTAAATATACATATTGACATGGAAAATGAAAAATAACCACCCAAAATTCTTAAAAAATACGGTGAACATAAAAATTTGATTTGAACAATTAATTTTCCCTTTAAGAGCCCATTAGACAGCACGATTGTCATTTGTATTCTAATATCAGAAAGTCGCATGTAATAGCGTGCAGGAAGCAAATGACACACGATAAATAATTAGTTTTTGTGGCTTGGACAAATCTGCCTGACTGAATAACTATAGTTAGTCGCCACCACATGCCCTTGTCTAGTGAGAGATCTGCCAGTCGTTAGCATTGTGAATGCTCTAGGGGGCGAACGAGCAACAATTGTAAATGACGGGCAAACTGTACAAAATATTTAGTGATTATTTCTTGTAATTGAACGACTTCTGAACACAAATGACTTGCAAAATTGCAAATCACTGCTCGTTAGTGAGAAAAACTCTGCCTGTCTAATAAGATCCTTACACTGAGAATGCCATCAGTCACTGGTGATACTTGAATGGGCCATCCTGAGTTCAGAAAGAGCAGAGACTTAAAAGTATAAAATAACGAGTTTTACTGGATCTACATATTAATCTGTTCGGCTCCTCCTGCTGTACTGCATCTCATGGTGACAGGTTCTCTTTAGCCACATATACAGTTCGTGGTGGAACAAACTGCATTGTACAAACATATTTTAATGTACCAACTTACACACATATAGGATAAAATAGGAAGATGATATTTATACTACGAACTTACATCACACCTCAACATGTGGCCCCAGACTTCATGGTATCAGGAAACTTTATGCAAATTGCACAAAAGCAACATTTACAACATTTTGTAAGAGCTCCCAAAAATGTTTAATTCAGTGACCCTGCACAAATATATTGAATAGTGTTTGTTTGGAAAACTTTGGATGTGTCCAATATGTAAACTGCCACCTATCATGACTGTAACTATACCCTTAATTTCTAATATCATTAAGATACCTAATCACACCAATTCAAAATGTTTATTAAAAAATATATACCGTACATGTTATATGATGTGTCATATCAGTGGGGGTCCTGGATGCTGGGACCACCACCAAATCCAAGCTACTGCTGGGGCTGCAGTTGACCGTTAATGCAAAATGGCAATGTAAGTGCTAGGGATAAAAGCGAAACTAAAATCGGCTCCGTTGCAGATGGAAGCATCTATTATTGTAGAGATGCTTGTCTTACTCTGAAATAACAGGTGCATCTGAGCATTCAAACCATGGGAAGAATTCCCAAAAGTTCCTTTTTTAGCCTTTGAGGCGTGTTCTAATACATTCCTCATCATTGGTATTCACATGTGTTAGAACTGAACCAAGAATTTACCAACTTTTTTGCATCAATAACTAAAAAATAAAGTTTGGGCATTAAAAAAGAAAAAATGTGTGTATATGTATATATACATATATATATATATATATATATATATATATATATATTTAAAGTCATGTTCATACAAAACATGTAAAAATAAGTAACAAACTTCATACACAAAATACTAAACCATATTCACAAAGCCGTTTAACTGCAATACCCAATAATTTTTTTTGATGATTTGTATGCTTTTTTTGGGAAGGGGGGGGGGGGGGGGGGGTGGAATATAGGAATCAAACTGAAAAGAAATTGAAACATGTCATATAATGGAGGTATTGTACCCTAGAAGTATAGATTCCAGTGAAAGAACACTGCCTACATAGTATAGAATTACAGGGATTTTGTGCGTGTCTATGCATTCTTTGTGCAAAAAGGGGGCAGACTTATCAAGACTGGCATGTGCTACCCCAAGTCTTGATGTCCCCTCGCATGGCTCATCATAAATTAGGTGCATACTCCAGCAGGCTGTGCACCTGAGTTTTCTTAGATCTCTGTTGTAATGCTAATGAAATGATTAAGCCAAACTGACGGCCAGCAAACGAGGTGTACCAGACACACTTTGCGCAAGCCGTCACACTCTGAGCATCCTTGAGGGCCGGGGTACTCTTCACCCGCCTCCAGCAGGAAGGGGAACTTTGGCAGAGCCTTTCCCAGATGTCAAATGGCAGGACGACTGGTGGCTGGGCACACCGGCCGCATTTGGAAAAAAAAAGTAAATACTGTGACACTATGCACTGGTAAATAGGCAAACACGAGAATGGTCAGTAAACGTAAGCCAGGGCACAAGAACCAGAAGACAACCAAAGCCAGAGTCAGTAACCAGAGAAACCACTTATCATAGAGCTTCAGATCCAGAGCCTGGGAAGTAACTGAATAGTCAGCAGTGAGTGGGGAAAAGGACCAGGTTTAAATATCCCTCCACAGATCACCTGATACTGCTGAGGTCACACCCAATCTCCACCCTCAGCCCAGGGAAGCACAGGTGAGGGCTCAGTGTGCGCAGAGGAAGGAACCTCCCACCACATGTCTAAGTCAGGAGACATGACAACAGAGGTTCCCTGCCAACAGCTGATGCTAGGGGTTCCAGTGTTCTGGGACCCCTGACCAACACCAGGAATGACAGCATCCCGTCTCCCAGCAGCACCAAGTGACGCGCACGGTTAAAGCTCGAACCTTTACTAGTTTTGCCCTCCGAGGGCGACAGCCCGCCCCTCATGGCTAGCGAGGAGTGAGGGATGTCCCGCCGGAGGGCCAGAGACCCCCTGGGAGAATAAGAGACACATCTTCGCGTGGTGACATGCTTCCGATGATAATGCATCTGTCTCCCTGGCTGCCTGACATCATTTAAACAACAAAAAAGGCGACAAAGAAGATAACTGTGGCAGACTTGCTGGCCCTGCCCTCGACATGCCCCCTTCTCAGAAAGTGGCGAGGGTGGCGTAAAAACACCACTTCTGACCAAAACACGGGTTTTGTGACCATTTTCCACAAGAAAACGTGCATAGGGACATTACAAATCTCGCAAAGCTCTGCCATGAGCACAGAGCCTTGGGCTGGATTTACGCATAACATTTTTATGCAGTTTTTTTAGCCTAGTTTTATTTGTTGATTTGTTTGTTGCTGTATAATGTATGATTTTGCTTGTATATGACTCATCTAGTTGTAAAGTGCTGCAGAATATGTTGCTGATATGTAAATAAAGCCGTGCTACCACAAACAATCTGTCTAAAGCTATGGATATAGTTTTTTATTTTTATATTTTTTTTTTTATTAAAAAAAGATTTTATCCTGGAGAACCTCTTCAAAATATACCATTATACTTGCACTGTTCGTATCTCCACATATTTTCAAAAGAAACGTCACAATCAAAAACTTTGAAGAAACAATAACTACGGTAATGGTCTGTCTGCCCTCATAACACTGAAACCTGTAAAGTTATTCATTTCTCTCATAAAAATAGTAAAGACGTGCAGAACGAGGGGAAGTGGTGACAGATCATAAAAGTAAAAGTTGCCTAAGCCCAATCAGCACTTCCTAACCATCGCACCCCCTAATGGGCAGGGCTAACATTGGATCATACCGCTATTCCAGGCCACTCACTGTATGTGCAATAAAAAAAACTGCTTTTCAATGGTAGACAATGTGGCCTGTGTCCAAAATGCAAACACGAAGTACTTATCCATAGCTTAGGAACAGTATTATTTTCTTAAGTTCTTCTTACATTTTCCTACTAACGAATCTGTCATGTCTACCCATATCTCACAATGCAGGTCTTTGATGTCATTAGAAAACCTCAAAAAGATTTTCTTTATTTTCTATTTCAAAAGGAATGAATACTCTGCATATACAGTTCAAAACATATTATTTTACCTAAAATATCATGCACTTTCCATGTGACAATATCATTTTGTGGAAACATTACAATCAGTAGTTGTCCGGTATTGGGGACTCTTTCATTTATGGGTCTTCATACACCAAGCTAACACACTGAGCAGCACATACGAAGGCACTAAAGTCACTCAACCACATAGGTATGCGACAGCACTTACAGTAAATGAGCATATATAATACAATTTCAAACTACTTTCCTGCAGTATTGATCCAGAGAAAGACAAAACCCTCAGAAAGGCAGAAGCCAATTCTACTTACTCCAAATATGACACTTAGGATACATCCCTTACATTAACTTATTCACCAGATAACTCATAAATCTGCAGATCTGACTTGGCTGATTGTCCATATTTCCATGTTGGAGGGTGATAACAGAGACAGGCAATCCTAACACCACTTGTATCTAGGTGAAGCAAAATATTGGCCAGGTTAATATTTAACACGTCTGTCCTTTGTTTTCTTGATGGGACATCTTGGATCAGTCATCCTGTTTCAAAAACACCTTATTCTGCAAAGATTGACCAAATCAATGGAATCCATCAATATTAGCTAGCAATTGGAACAAAAACATGTGTGTGTGTGTATGTATATTATATATACACACACACACACACATTTAACAAATCTATATTAGAGATCCCCGTAGACTACCTGAAGTATAGAAGTAAAACCATTTCAGTAGAGTCTAGAATACACTTCTGTAATGTTTCTTACCTGAGGCTCTTAGGTATAAATCCACTAAATAGCTTAATCTTCAGAAGAACTCAGTCAAAGATCTGGGACAGAGATCACTAGTTCATTCCTCACTGATGGCATAACGATAAACTGCTCCTTGAATGAGGAGGAGTGACAAGTGTAGAGGTGACAGGACAGCTGAGATGTTAAGGCTGACACAGAGAAATCGGAAACTTCATAAGCTACCAGTAATATGGCTGCGGTAGGCCCAGGCAAGAATTACACTGATGGAGGAGACAGCTAGAAAGTGTTCTACGTCACTCTAGATCATTTCATTGCCCTGGGCTACTGAGAACTGACAGTTAATGAAAGCTTACACAGTGTCCGAATAAAAAACAAAAAATTGTATTCTGGTTGTTTTAGGATACATTCCATGCATTCCATTGGAAGCCCAGAGGATTCCAAAAATTGCTGTAAGCATTCTGTCTTCTAAGATGACACTCTACATGGCATGCAGAAAGGAGGCATTCCTTATGTGTCTTCTTTCATCACAGGCTTAAAAACAGGCCCCTAAAATTCACAGGCAACTTTAAGAAATGCAAGTTACTATAAGATATAAATTATAGATATAAATATACTAGCAGAAGGACCCGGCTTCACACGGGTATATTTCATTTAATGTTTGTGTGTGTCGTTAAAAGATATCGACAGTATCCCCCATAACAGTGACCTCTACAGCACCCCGCCCCCTTAAGGCTCCATTCACACGTCCGCAATTCTGTTTTACATTTTGCGGAACGCAATTGTGGACCCATTCATTTCTATGGGGCCACACGATGTGCTGCCCGGATCCGGAAATGCGGATCCGCACTTCTGGGTCCGCAATTCCGTTCCCGAAAAAAAATAGAACATGTCATATTCTTGTCCGCAATTGCGGACAAGATTAGGCATTTTCTATTATAGTGCCGGAGATGTGCTGTCTGCAAAATGCAGAGCGCACATTGCCGGTGTCTGTGTTTTGCGGTTCCATGGATCTGCAAAACACACACGGATGTGTGAATGGACCCTAACAGTGAACTCAACAGCCCCCACCCCTTAACACTGCCCCCCCCCAGTGCCACACCTGTTTAAAATGGGACCATCACAGCAGTCCATTCCCTTAACTTTGACTTTCACAGCAACCCGCCCCTTTAACAGTGAGTTTCACAGCACCCCACTCCCATGACAGTGACCTCCTCAGGGGCCTGCCCCCTTAACAGTGACCTCCACAGCAGCTGCCCCTTTAATAGTGGCCCCTGCCCCCTTAACAGTAACCTCCACAGCTCCCTGCCCCTTTAAGGCTAGGGCTACAGGACGACACGTGTTGCGCAACAATTTTTATAATGATAGTCTATGGTGTCGCACTGCGACAAGACAGTCGCAAAAAATCCATCCAAGATGGATTTTTCTGCGATTGTCGCGCCGCAGCATGTCACAGTGCAACACCATAGACTATTATTATAAAAAATGTTGCGCGACATTGGTGCGACATCAATGTCGCGTGACACAAGTAGCAATGTAGTTGTGCGGTGTGTTAAATAACTTTATGTCGCGCGACACATGTCGTGTGGCCCTAGCCTAAAGCTGACCTACAGCAGTGAAGAAAAATGGCTGGGTTGTTATGGAAACCTGGAGTAAAACTGTGTGTATGTGACCATGTGTATAGCAGTTGGGATAGGAGTGAAAAACTTGCAGGCTTCTGTTGGCTAATGCAGGTAAATTTTTGGGGAATATCTCTAGAATGGTACGTCCTAGAGAGCTGAGACCCGGTCTAAACCCTTCCTGGACACTTAATGTACCTGTGTGCCAAATTTGGGGATGATTGGTCTAGTTGTTTGGTCACACATAAAAAACAGACAGACGGACAGAAACATATATGTAAAAATGAGTTTCTGTCTGTCTGTCTAGACGTCTGTCTGGACGTTCTTTATGGGCGACCAAACGACTGGACCGATCTTCACCAAATTTGGCACACAGGTACATCAGGTGTCTGGGAAGGTTTTAGCTCTCTAGGACGTACCATTCCTGAGATATTCCCCAAAAATGACCTGCATTAGCGAATAGAAGCCAGCAAGCCTTTCACTTAAATCCAAACTGCCATTTACAAGGTCACATGTCCCTTATTAGCCAATAGAAGCTCGCAGGTCCTACTCCAGGTTGAGATAACAACTGATCACAGGTTGTAGCAGTTTGCAGGTCCTTAAATATTCACTACTACATGCATGGGGGGGCAGGGGCCACTAATAAACAGACAGGCGCTGTGGAGTTCACTGTTAAAGGGGCGGGCAATGCAGAGGTCATTGTTAAAGGGGCGGTAACTGTGGAAGTCACTGTTAAAGGGGCGGACACTATGAAGGTCACTGTTAAAGGGATGGTCAATGTTAAAGTGGCGGACACTGTGGAGGTCACTGGTAATAGAGTGGGCACTGTTAAAGTGGCTGACACTGTGGAGATCACTGTTAAAGGGGCAGGCACTGTGCAGGTCACTGTTCAAGATGAGGTCACTGTTAAAGGAGCAGCTGCTGTGGAGGTCACTGTTAAAGGGGTGGGCACTCTGGAGATCACTGATAAAGGGGCGGTCACTATTAAAGGGATGGGCAATGTGGAGGTTACTGTTAAAGGGGCAGGCAGTGCGGCGGTCACTGTTAAAGGGGCGAGCATTGTGGAAGTAATTGTTAAAGGGGCGGGTACTGTGGAGGTCACTGTTAAAGGGGCAAGGGGCGGGGACTGTGGAGGTCACTGTTAAAAGGGCGGGCACTGTGGAAGTCACTGTTAAAGGGGAGGGCACTGTGGAGGTCACTGTTAAAGGGGCAGGCACTGTTAAAGGGGCAGTCACTGTGGAGGTCACTGTTAAAGGGGTGGTCAATGGTAAAGGGACGGGCACTGTGGAGGTCACTGTTAAAGGGGCAGCCACTATGAAGGTCACTGTTAAAGGGGTGGTCAATATTAAAGGGACGGGCACTGTGGAGGTCACTGTTAAAGGGGCAGGCACTGTGGAGGTCAATGTTAAAGGGGCGGTCACTGTGGAGGTCAATGTTAAAGGGCCGGCCACTGTGGAGGTCACTGTTGAAGGGGCAGGCACTGTGGAGATCAATGTTAAAGGGGCGGCCACTGTGGAGGTCAATGTTAAAGGAGCTGGAACTGCGGAGGTCATTGTTAAAGGGGCGGGTACTTTAGAAGTCATGGAGGAAACTGTTGATATCTTTTTACGACACATGGAAACATAAAATGAAATAAATGAAATATACCCGTGCAAAGCCGGGTCCTTCAGTTAGTCTCTTATATATATATATATATAAAAATGGGTCGTCTGTCTGTTCTTTATGCGCGACCAAACGACTGAACCAATCATCACCAAATTTGGCACACAGGTACATCAGGTGTCCAGGAAGGTTTCAGACTGGGTCTCAGCTCTCTAGGACGTACCATTGCTGAGATATTCCCCAAAAATTACCCGCATTAGCCAATACAAGCCTTTCTCTTCAAATACCAACTGCCATACACACAGTTTTAAACCAGGTTTCCATAACAACCCAGCCATTTTTCTTCACTGCTGTAGGTCAGCTTTAGTCTAGGGCTACAGGACGACAAAAGTCGCACGACACATAGGGCACAACTACACTGCTTGGATGGATTTTTTGCGACTGTCGTGTCGCAGTTGCAGCATGTTGCATGTCACAGTGTGACACTATAGTCTATCATTATGAAAGTTGTTGAGACAAAATGTCGGGCGACACATGTCATGTAGCCCTAGCATTAATGGGGCAGGGCGCTGTGGAGGTCACTGTTAAAGGGGCGGGTGCTGTGGAAGTCATTGTGAAAAGGGCATGCACTGTGGAGGTCACTGTTAAAGATGCAGGCACTGTTGGGGGTCACTATTAAAGATGCGGGCACTGTTGGGGTCACTGTTAAAGGGGCAGGCACTCTGGAGGTCACTTAAAGGGATGGGCACTGTGGAGGTCACTGTTAAAGGGGCCGGTACTGTGGTGGTCACTGTTAAAGGGGCAGCTCTGTGGAGGTCACTGTTAGGGGAAGGGCCCCTGAGGAGGTCACTGTCAAGGGAGTAGAGTGCTGTAAAACTAACTGTTAAAGGGGCGGGCTGCTGTGAAGGTCAAAGTTAAGGGGATGAGCTGCTGTGGAGGACCTATTTTAGAGTGGCGGGGCACTGTGGGGGGGTCAGTGTTAAGGGGTAGGAAACTACTGTGGAGTTCACTTATTAAAGGAGCAGGGTGCTTAAGAGGTCGCTGTTATGGGGGATACTGTCGATATCTTTTAACGACACATAGAAACATTAAATTAAATAGATTAAATATACCCATGCGAAGCCGGGTCCTTCTGCTAGTCTCTTATATATATAAAAATTAGTTTCTGTCTGGATGTCTGTCTGTTCTCTATGCACAACCAAACGACTGGACAGAGCTTCACCAAATTTGGCACACAGGTATCAGGTGTCCCGTTCCTGAGATATTCCCAAAAGATGACCTGCATTAGCCAATAGAAGTCTGCAAGTCTCTAACTGCCATAAACACAGTCACATGTCATATCCTTCTGCTAGTTTTTATATATATAAGAGACTAGCAGAAGGACCCAGCTTTGCACAGGTAAATTTCATCTATTTAATTTAATGTTTGTGTGTGTCGTTAAAAGATATCGACAGTATCCCCCATAACAGTGACTTCTGCAGCACCCTTAACATTTAACTCCACAGCCCCCCACCCCTTAACACTGACCCTCCCACAGTGCCCCGCCTCGTTAAAATTGGATCTCCACAGCACCCCGCTCCCTTAACAGTGACCTCACAGTACCCTGTCCCTTAACAGTGACCTCCACAGTGAAGTCCCTTTAAGAGTAACCTCCACAGTGCCTGCCCCTTTAACAGTGTGCTCCACAGCAGCTGCCCCTTTTATAGTGGCCCCTTCCCCATTAACAGTGAGCTCCACAGCAGCGGCCCCTTTAATAGTGGCCCCTGCCCCCTTAACAGTGATCTCCACAGCGCCATGCCCCTTTAAGGCTAGGGCTACATGATGGATAAAGGCTCCATTGTGAGAGCTGAAGCGTTGCTGCTGGTTGGGTGAATAAAGCGTCCACCTTTCTTCACTATTTGGAGTGCTGCCTTCTTTTTTTGCCTTTTATCTACATTTGGGACCTTGGTCTCTGGTCCCCCAGGAGGATTTTTGCACCGCCATACTATTTTGTGTGCTGCTTCTTTTCTTTTCTATATATATATATATTTATATATAAAGCAAAAGAGAGTTTGTAAGTTTGTAATTTCACAGTAGGTATATACAGTATGCGCATAATTTAGTATTTGTGGCATAAACATTAACTGTCTGCATCACTTTGTGATTTGCGTTAGCCAAGTCGGGGTACTTTTTATCCATATTTATGAAATGCAAATCTTTGCCTCTGCATATCACCAGCCGGCTGACATGAGCCACAGATGTAATCCTAAAGGCACTACATCTCATCAACACAAACTGCAAAAAAGGAACAAAATAAGACATAGAATTGTTACAAATGTATATAGGGATAGTTATATAAAAGCAAACTTGACTGTACAAAACATACATTATAGCAAAAAGTCTTAGTAAAAACCCCAAAACTTTGTGCGTATATCAAGCCCACAAAAAAAAAGACCAGGAATTGAACTGTCACTAACTTTCACACAACTTTACATAAATTAATAATACAAGCGACCATAAGAAACTTTGCATGTGTCTTATCAGAGAAAAATGTCTAGTTCTCATGTTATCAGCTGTTTACCTCCTGACTTCCTTGCTAAATACTGTTCTCTTTGAAATATGCTTTAAATTCATCCAGGACAGAAGCATTACACATGTCAATACAAGTCTATGGAGAGGGGAGAGAGGAGGAGTAAGCATGAGTTGAGTGAGAAAGGACTCCAGGAGATACAACAAAGAGACTGCTGCAGCTAAATAGAAGGAGTCTCTCTCAGCCAGTGTATTATTCACAAGTACCATACACCTAACTATCTGTAGTGTCCTCCATGATCCTGAGGCTGTTTCGGAGTAAAAGAGGGTTAGGAAGCAGATTATCCTCTACTGTGTGTAGTGGATGGCAGCTAGTCTCCACCCATCTCTGGGCAAACTGAAAATTAAAGGTCTAGTATACAGAGGAGAAAAATGCTACAAAATACAACATAAAAGTCACATATTGGCAGTAAATAGTATTATTCCTTATGTACACACATTGTACTATTGATTAATGCAGTGAATTGAAAGGTTAGGTATGCTTTAACCCTTTTCATGACCGGGCCTAAAAAAAGGCCTGAATGTCCAGGCAATTTTTGTGATTTTGTGCACGTGGTGGTTTAGTGACCCCAACTTTTTTGTTTGACTACCAAAATAATTTTTGCAACGTTTTTTACTTGACACTTAGGACTTATCAGCATGTTTTTATAGAGATTTATTGCAATGGTTTTTCTATTTTGTAACAATCGTTTTGTTATCTAACATGTATAGGTTTGAGTGAACGGGTGAGTTTCCGTTAGCAACGGCATTACACACAACCAGAGCTGATCATGGTCTCCTTAGACCCTGCAGCTCTGCCCCGAGACTCCCGGCTGTCATGTGACTGCCAGGACTAATAGAAGCCGCTTCCTACTCTCCTCCCGGCACCGGAGCCTAAGACTTCCTGTTCTGTAAGGCAAACTCTTCAGTAGTCATCACATTATCATCACATGTATGATTACAATGAAGTTATCACCTCTGTATAGGTAACACAGGATCGACAATTCACAATAGGTGATATCTCAACTCATCTGCTCAATCCTGACCTCTACACAGTTCATAGAGCGTGCCTAGAAAACTCTCCTATAGAAGTCAATAAAGGTCCCCTGCAGTCTATTGTGTCTATGGACCATGTAGCTGCTCTGAAACAACAGGAAGTCTTGACATATTTTGGTGGCCAGTGTGAAAACTGAATGATTTTTATTTTTTATTTTTATGATACAGACATGAAAAAAAAAAAATAATAATCACCAAAAATCCTATACAAAAAAAGTTTATCATACAAATTTTATTTAAACAATAGGTCATTTTCTAATGGCACTTTCCGTTTAAAGAACTGATCAGTACATGCACATAGCCAGATCTTCTAGGGATCTTCCTTCACTCATAATGCTTGCAGTAACAAAGTAAATTCCCAGTCTAATTATGTTGCAGGCACCTCTGGGATCAAGTGCTGTACATGTGATCCTAGCCTGGATTCAACCCACTATGTATAGTGGTTGCGCATGTGCAGTCAGGCAGCAATGGGCATAAACAGCTCATAGCGCCCTAGGCTGCCCGATTGCACAGCCATAACCTGCAAGCATTGTGGGTTAAAACCAGGCAAGGTCCACATGCCCAATGTATGGAAGGTGATATGGGAAGTGCCTGCAACATAATTAGACAGTAAGCTTGTAAGGTACAAAAAAAATAATCAGAGTGCAATTCTTTTAATATATGTCGCTGTGTGCGAGATTAGAAAAAAATAAAATAAAAAGGGAATACTGCTTTAATCAGAAGGCTAAAGAACCACAAACATTCACAACAGTCCATCACGGACAAAAAATACATGATTCTGCATGCCGTAACCTGTCCGTGGCAGGGCTCCATAGGAACACAGTAAATCGAACAAAGGCTGCAACATTAAATCAGCAGTCTATGGGAGAAGCAATTAGACGATCGCAAGTTCAAGTCCCCTAGGGGGACTTAAAGGAGGTCTGTCACCACCAACATCCTATAAAACAATATGTCAATCTGTTCAGCTCCTCCTGCTCCGATACATGCTTCATTCAGCTCATTTGGTTGAAAGAAAAAGGAAAAAGTCTGGTACCGTGTTAGCCAATAGAAAAATGGTTTAGTGCTCTCATTAAGAGAAACAAAATAAGAGTATTGCAGGTTTGATACCTTTTAATGGCTAACAAAAATAGAAGTAATGATGTTACATAGCGAGCTTTCGAGACATCACCAGTCTCTTGAGTACACCTGATGAAGAGACTGGTGATGTCTCGAAAGCTCGCTATGTAACATCATTACTTCTATTTTTGTTAGCCATTAAAAGGTATCAAACCTGCAATACTCTTATTTTGTTTCTCTTAATGAGAGCACTAAACCATCATTCAGCTCAGCCATGTTCAATGTGACAAATTCACTTCACATCTATCACAAGCGACTTCCCTATCCAACTGCTTGCATAGACACATAGCTGTGGTTTACCTAATTGAAAGCAGTTGATTCAAGGCTCCATTGCAGAGTTGTTGTTTTTTTTTTCTTAATATGAAAATTAGGCCTTTGGTACAATGAAGGTGTCATCGTTGCTCTTGTTTAGGGTTGAGCGAACACGAACTGTAAAGTTCGGGTTCGTACCGAACTTTACGATTTTTTTGACCCTGGACCCGAACATTTCAGTAAAAGTTCGGGTTCGAGTTCGGTGCTCGGCGATTTAATGGCATGTGTTGAAAAGCTGCAGGGCAGCCAATCAACAAGCGTTTAACTCGTGTGCCCTTAGAAGCCATCACAGCCATGCCTACTAAGAGCCGCACGTCACTCAGCTCTTACTAGTGTAGGGATTGGATGCTGCTGCTGTGAGGGACAGAATAGGAAAGAATCTGATATCAGAACTTGTTAACTCTGCGATCTACAGCGTTTTTTTTTTTTGTGGGTGCAATGCAACATTTTTGTACCCTGCCCTGAGCCCAGTTACACAGAAAAATAAGTTTTATCCGTCTGTTAGTTAGGTGGGCGTCGGCGGCCATTTTGTGCAAGTGCAGTGCACCAGGACTGGATATGTGCCTGGGACAATAATTTAATCCTGTTCTTTTAGTTCAGTGGGCAACATATACCCATTTTTTAAGTGCACCTGCACTGCATATGTGCCAGGGGAAGGGAAAATAATATAGGTAATCCGTCTGAGTTCAGAGACCCAGGGGGTGACATATTTACATTTTTTTCTGTAAAGTACCCCTGTGCTGCATATGCGAGTGCAATCAATTTAGTAAATCCATCTGTTACATTCTGGGGGGACAAATTATTTTTTGGTGCTAAATTTGCATTTGTAATAGTGAAAGAAAATCAGTTAAATCCATCCGTTTCATCTGTCTGTTCATTCTGTGGCTGACCTTCCTACAGCAATTTTTTGGTGGGCGCAATGCAACATGTAAAATAAATATTAATAATTTAATACCTAATCCGTCTGTTAGTTAGGTGGGCGACAAACCAATTTTTGTGTGATGTACACCTGCACCTGCATATGTGCCAGGGACAATAATATACACTGTAGTTAATCTGTCTGAGTTTAGGGGTTGACATATTTGCATTGTTGGCTGTTTTATACCCCTGCTCTACATAGCAGACAGGGAAATAATTTAAAAAAAATTGTCTGTTACATTGTTGGGAGACATTAACCCATTTTTGCCATTTAAAAACCTCTACTCTGCATAGATGACAGGGACCGAAATGTCTAAAATTCATCTGTTCCATTGGTGGGTGACATTAATCCATTTTTGCCGTTAAAAAACCCCTGTTCTGCATTGCTGACAGGGAACTAAATTTTGTAAAAACGTCTATTACTTCGGTGCGTGACCGCAAAAAATTAGGAGAGCGTCAGATAAAGGACGTAGCCCTGGTCGTGGTGCTGCTAGTGTTGGTGGAGCTCCTGTTGCAGGGAGAGGACGTGGTAGATCTGTGCCAGCTACACGACCAAATGAAACACCTTCCTCAGGTGCGCGTAGGCGACAGAGCCTTCAGCGTTATTTAGTAGGCCCGAATGCAGCTCTACGAATGGAGAGGCCTGAACAAGTACAGGCAATAGTAGATTGGGTTGCTGACAGAACCTCCAGTTCCTTCACATTGTCTCCCACCCGGTCCACTGCTCAAAAGCTCAGAGTTGGCACATGCAGGCCATGGGCATCTATCTTGCACCTCACCCTCTTGCAAATCAGCCAAGCAGTCTGAGCCCCAAGTCATGCAGCAGTCTCTTATGCTTTTTGATGTCTCTGCTGGCAGGGTTTCCCAGGGCCAGCCACCTAGACCTGCCCCAGAAGTGGAAGAGATTGATTGCACCGATGCCCAAGCACTTATGTTTGAGGATGAGGACATGGGAAGATCACCGCAGCACGTCTCTGATGATGACGAAACACAGGTGCCAACTGCTGCGGCTTTCTGCAGTGTGCAAACCGACAAGGAGGGCAGGGGTGAAGACTGGGTGGAAGATGATGTGGAGGACGAGGAGGTCCTAGACCCCACATGGAATCAAGGTCATGTGAGTGACCTGTGCAGTTCAGAGGAAGAAGCGGTGGTTGCACAGTGCCACCAGCACAGCAAAAGAAGGAGGAGGGTGCAAAAGCAGAGTGGCAGTCCCTTAGACAGTACGCCTACTACTGCCCACCGCACCCAGAGACTGAGCACACCAGCTCCAAGGAGTTCCCTAGCGTGGCAGTTCTTCAGACAATGTGCAGATGACAAGATACGAGTGGTTTGCACACTGTGCAATCAGAGCCTGAAGCGAGGCATAAACGTTCTAAACCTGAGCACAACCTGCATGACCAGGCATCTAAGTGCGAGCTGCAGTGGCGTAAACACCTCCAAAACCAAGAAAGGTCTCCTCCTGCTCCCTCTTCTGCTGCAGTCTCGGCCTCCTTCTCCACCTCTGGAGTGACAGTGGCATCGGCCACCCCGCAAACAGAGGATGGGGCAGCAACGCCACCACGTCCGTCACCTTCAACAAGCAGCACCACAATGTCCCATGGAAGCGTTCAGCTGTCCATCTCCTAAACACTGGAGCGAAAGAGGAAGTACCCCCCCTCCCCACCGCAATCCATGGCCCTGAATGCCAGCATTTCAAAATTCCTGGCCTTTGAAATGCTGTCAATCCTTCTGGTGGAGACGGAGAGTTTTAAAAACCTTATGGCGGTGGCTGTCCCACAGTACGTCATTCCCAGCTGCCACTACTTTTCCAGGCGAGCCATCCCTTCCCTGCACAACCAAGTGGGGGACAAAATCAGGTGTGCACTGCGCAACGCCATCTGTGGCAAGGTCCATAACTACCGATACGTGGACCAGTAAGCACCGGCAGGGACGTTATATCTCCCTAACAGCACACTGGATAAATGCAGTGGCGGCTGGGCCTGAGGCAGATAGCTGTTTGGCTCATGTCCTTCCGCCACCATGGATTGCAGGGCATTTCTCTTTGCCTCCTCCTACTCCGCTTCCTCCTCCTCTTCTGGTCAGCGTAACACCTTCACCACCAACTTCAACACAGCCAGGGGTAAACGACAGCAGGCTGTTTTGAAACTCATGTGCTTGGGGGAAACACCCCACACCGCGCAGGAGCTGCGGACGTGCATGGAACAGACCGATTAGTGGTTGGTGCCACTGAGCCTCAAGCCTGGCCTGGTGGTGTGCGATAATGGGCGAAATCACATCACATCTCTTGCTGAGATATCCACTAAGATGTTACCCCCGTTTCTCTCAGATTTTTCAGAAGTGTTCACTGATAGTGTGGATCAGGAGTTGCCCCTCATAGAGAACATGATTGCCCTGTCAATCTGATTTCCGGAGCTAAGTTGCCAAAGTCTCGGTTGTATAACCTTTCTGAACCCGAAAGAATTGCTATGCGAAAGTATATTACTGAGCGTTTGGCAAAGGGACACATCAGATCTAAGTCACCTATGGCAGCGGGGTTCTTTTTTGTAAAGAAAAAAGATGGGACATTGAGACCGTATCTAGATTTCCGAGAGTTGAATCGCATCACTATCCGTGATCCTTATTCCCGTCCCCTGATCCCAGATTTGTTCAACCAGATTGTTGGAGCGAAGGGGTTTTCTAAATCAGACCTGAGGGGCATATAATCTGGTAAGAATCAGAGAGGGGGATAAATGGAAGACAGCTTTTAATACTCCTGTGGATCATTTTGAGAACTTTGTCATGCCTTTTGCTTTGACCAATGCCCCGGCAGTATTTCAAGATTTCATCAATGACATTTTTCATCATTTGGAGGGAAGGTTTGTTGTCGTATACCTGGATGACATATTGATTTACTCGCCCGAGATGGAGAGTCATCAGGATCATTTGAGACAAGTCTTGCTGATCCTCTGGGAGAATAAGTTATAAGTTATATGCCAAGATAGAAAAATGTGTGTTTATTGTTCAAGAGATTCCTTTTCTGGGTTACCTGCTTTCCGCTTCGGGCTCTCGCATGGATCTCGAAAAAGTCTGTGCGGTCTTAAAATGGGATCTGCCCAAGAATCAGAAAGCGCTTATGAGGTTTTTGGGGTTTACCTACAGAAAATGTATCTTGAATTATTTCACTCTTGTCAAACCTCTGACTGACATGACTAAGAAATGGGTGGATTTCTCTGTCTGGTCGGAAGACGCGTTACATGCTTTTTCCACTATAAAGAAATGTTTTTCTTCTGCTCGCATTATGGTTCAGCATGATATGTCTCAGCTATTTATTGTTGCGGTGGATGCATCAGAAGTGGGAGTTGGTGCAGTTCCGTCGCAGGGTCCTTATCTTGGCAAATGGCGCCCTTCTGCTTTTTTTTTTCGAAAAAAACTCTCTTCTACCAAGAGAAATTATGATGTTGGCAATAGAGAGTTGCTGGCCATTAAGTTGACCTTTGAGGAATGGTGTCATTGGTTAGAAGGAGCGATTCATCCCATTACTGTATTTACCGATCATAAAAATCTGGCCTACCTGGAGTCGGCTAAACGTTTAAACCCAAGGCACCAGATTTAATTTCATTGTCACCACTTTTCGCCCTGGGGTCAAGAATGTCAAAGCTGATGCCTTGTCGCGTAGCTTCCCTGGGGGGGGGGGGGTAAGGGCGGTTGATACTGAGGATCCTGGTCCGATTTTGGCTGATGGGGTGTTGTATCCACCCTCTATCCTGAACTGGAGGTGTTGGAAGTTCACAGAGAGCCACCCGATTCCTGGCTCCCAGGAAGGTTGTTTGTTCCTTCTGAGCTTCGTCACAAGGTCTTTAAGGAACATCATGATACTGTCCTTGCTGGACACCCTGGGAGCAGATCCACTGTTGATCTTATTTCTCTGAGATTCTGGTGGCCGGATTTACGTAAGAGTGTTGAGGGCTATGTGTCAGCTTGTGAGACCTATGCACGTGCCAAGGTGACTCATACTCGGCCCCCAGGATCTCTTTTTTCCTTTGTCCATCCCATCCTGTCCCTGGACACACTTCTCCATGGACTTTATCACCGATTTACCCAGTTCTTTGGGGACGACAGTGATTTTGGTGGTGGTTGACCGCTTCAGTAAGATGGCACACTTTATGCCATTTTCTGTTTTACCAATGCCAAAACTCTGGTTTGGACATTTGTTGATAACATTGTGAAATTACACGGCATTCCCTCTGATGTGGTGTCTGATAGAGGGACTCAATTTGTGTCCATATTCTGGAAGGCTTTCTGTACTCGCCTGGGGATTCGTTTGTGCTTCTCTTCAGCTTTTCACCCTCAGTAGAACGGACAAACTGAACGCACTAACCAGAATCTGGAGAAGTATTTGAGGTGTTTTTTTCACTGAGAATCAGGAGGAGTGGTCCTCATTTTTGTCCTCGACTGAATTTGCTTTGAATAACCGTCGTCAGGAGTCCACTGATACAGTTGCAAGAAAAAGTATGTGAACCCTTTGGAATGATATGGATTTCTGCACAAATTGGTCATAAAATGTGATCTGATCTTCATCTAAGTCACAGCAATAGACAATCACAATCTGCTTAAACTAATAACACACAAAGAATTAAATGTTACCATGTTTTTATTAAACACACCATGTAAACATTCACAGTGCAGGTAGAAAAAGTATGTGAACCCCTAGACTAATGACATCTCAAAGAGCTAATTGGAGTGAGGTGTCAGCCAACTGGAGTCCAATCAATGAGATGAGATTGGAGGTGTTGGTTATAGCTGCCCTGCCCTATAAAAACACACACCAGTTCTGGGTTTGCACAAAAGAGCTCTCAGAAGACCTACGATTAAGAATTGTTGACTTACATAAAGCTGGAAAGGGTTATAAAAGTATCTCCAAAAGCCTTGCTGTTCACCAGTCCACAGTAAGACAAATTGTGTATAAATGGAGAAAGTTCAGCACTGCTGCTACTCTCCCTAGGAGTGGCCATCTTGTAAAGATGACTGCAAGAGCACAGCGCAGACTGCTCAATGAGGTAAAGAAGAATCCTAGAGTGTCAGCTAAAGACTTACAAAAGTCTCTGGCATATGCTAACATCCCTGTTAGCGAATCTACGATATGTAAAACACTAAACAAGAATGGATTTCATGGGAGGATACCACAGACAAAGCTACTGCTTTCGCAAAAAAAAAACATTGCTGCATGTTTACAGTTTGCACAAGAGCACCTGGATGTTCCACAGCAGTACTGGCAAAATATTCTGTGGACAGATGAAACCAAAGTTGAGTTGTTTGGAAGAAACACACAAAACTATGTGTGGAGTGAAAGAGGAACAGCACACCAACATCAAAACCTCATCCCAACTGTAAAGTATGGTGGTGGGGGCATCATGGTTTGGGGCTGCTTTGCTGCGTCAGGGCCTGGACGGATTGCCCAGAGACTGAGCACACCAGCTCCAAGGAGTTCCCTAGCGTGGCAGTTCTTCAGACAATGTGCAGATGACAAGATACGAGTGGTTTGCACACTGTGCAATCAGAGCCTGAAGCGAGGCATAAACGTTCTAAACCTGAGCACAACCTGCATGACCAGGCATCTAAGTGCGAGCTGCAGTGGCGTAAACACCTCCAAAACCAAGAAAGGTCTCCTCCTGCTCCCTCTTCTGCTGCAGTCTCGGCCTCCTTCTCCACCTCTGGAGTGACAGTGGCATCGGCCACCCCGCAAACAGAGGATGGGGCAGCAACGCCACCACGTCCGTCACCTTCAACAAGCAGCACCACAATGTCCCATGGAAGCGTTCAGCTGTCCATCTCCTAAACACTGGAGCGAAAGAGGAAGTACCCCCCCTCCCCACCGCAATCCATGGCCCTGAATGCCAGCATTTCAAAATTCCTGGCCTTTGAAATGCTGTCAATCCTTCTGGTGGAGACGGAGAGTTTTAAAAACCTTATGGCGGTGGCTGTCCCACAGTACGTCATTCCCAGCTGCCACTACTTTTCCAGGCGAGCCATCCCTTCCCTGCACAACCAAGTGGGGGACAAAATCAGGTGTGCACTGCGCAACGCCATCTGTGGCAAGGTCCATAACTACCGATACGTGGACCAGTAAGCACCGGCAGGGACGTTATATCTCCCTAACAGCACACTGGATAAATGCAGAGATACTTTTATAACCCTTTCCAGCTTTATGTAAGTCAACAATTCTTAATCGTAGGTCTTCTGAGAGCTCTTTATGTAAAACACTAAACAAGAATGGATTTCATGGGAGGATACCACAGACAAAGCTACTGCTTTCGCAAAAAAAAAACATTGCTGCATGTTTACAGTTTGCACAAGAGCACCTGGATGTTCCACAGCAGTACTGGCAAAATATTCTGTGGACAGATGAAACCAAAGTTGAGTTGTTTGGAAGAAACACACAAAACTATGTGTGGAGTGAAAGAGGAACAGCACACCAACATCAAAACCTCATCCCAACTGTAAAGTATGGTGGTGGGGGCATCATGGTTTGGGGCTGCTTTGCTGCGTCAGGGCCTGGACGGATTGCTATCATTGAAGGAAAAATGAATTCCCAAGTTTATCAAGACATTTTGCAGGAGAACTTAAGGCCATCTGTCCACCAGCTGAAGCTCAACAGAAGATGGGTGTTGCAGCAGGACAACTTAAAGCATAGAAGTAAATCAACAACAGAATGGCTTAAACAGAAGAAAATACGCGTTCTGGAGTGGCCCAGTCAGAGTCCTGACCTCAACCCGATTGAGATGCTGTGGCATGACCTCACGAAAGAGATTCACACCAGATATCCCAAGAAAATTGCTGAACTGAAACAGTTCTGTAAAGAGGAATGGTCAAGAATTACTCCTGACCATTGTGCACGTCTGATTTGCAACTACGTTCCTGTTTTACATTCAACATAGAGCCTCGTCTCATGTGTATGGGAATTGCTAAACGCTGTATACTCCCCTGGCTATAACTCCTAGCTCTTGTAAGAGCTGTTCCTGCTCTCTGAATTTAGGAGAGGTTCACCCACTGGAGCCTGGAACCTTGTCGTAGGTCCAGGGTGGGTAGGAGACGGCGAGACCTCAACCAAGCTTTGGTGGTTTGTGGGGTCTGCAGTGCTTACGGTGTCAAGTGGAGTGCTTGGAGTCCTCTAGGAAGCACTAGGAGCATCCATCGACAGAGGTACCTGGTCGGGGTGCCAGGAGATCAGTTACAGAAACCATGCTAATGAGTAGTGTATAATGTGTTAGAAAAATTAGGCTAGCCAGCAAAGGAAGCAATGTGGATAATAACAATACATTAGTGGCTGCTTTGACACAAGCGAGTTGTACACTCTGGACTGGGAGCGCGAGTATAAAAGAGCACCGCTGCTGAACTCCTAGGACTGCCGGGGTCATATAGTATTATATTGATTTATGATGCCATGTAACCCTTAGATGTCTGGAATGTATTAGATAACAGTGACAGCATTATGTCACCGTTATCCAATATATTCCAGAACTGTAAGGGCTCTTTCACACGAGTGGATCCCGTGCGTGAAAGACAGCCAAGCCCCATGCCGGACAGCAGAGACACGGAGCATTAACATGATTGATAATGCTCTGTGCCTATCTGTGATCTTTTTACTACAAAATCACAGTGACAACTTTATCTCACTGTGATTTTGTAGAAAAAAAGATCACAGAGAGGCATGGAGTATTATCAATCATGTTAATGCTCTGTGTCTCTGCTGTCCAGGACGGGGCTTGGTTCTCTTTCACACCGCAGATTGCACGCACGGGATCCGCTCGTGTGAAAGAGCCCTAAGGGTTAAATAGCATCATAAATCAATATAATGCTATATGACCCAGGCAGTGCTAGGAGTTCAGGACGGGAGCTGTCTTATACTCACACTCCAAGTCCAGATGGTACAACTCACTCGTGTGAAAGCAGCCAGTAATGTATTGTATTAACTTTCTGTACATGATAAATGCTACTTGCTGAAGTGAGATAACCCCTTTAATCTGCATATTAAGAAAAAGTATAACTCAGGAACAGAGCCTCATATCAACAAAAGAAAAACAAACAGTTTTATTCAGGTGAGCCAAAACTAAATAGTTGGATAGGGCAGTCACTGGTGACAGATTTAAAGGGAACCCATCGCATTGAACATGGTGTCTGAGCCAAGGTGTGTGGATGGAGAGAGAGAGAGAGAATAAGAGAGAGATCCACTATTTTCACCAACGGATGTGCTGCGGTGTCTTCTATTTCTATATCACACACCTTGGTAAGGTGTTCGTTCCGCTGGCACCCAATTTTTTCTACTTGGAGTGCTGCCCTGAATTATCATATATATATATATATATATATATATATATATATATATATATATATAGAGAGAGAGAGAGAGAGTTTTAAAAACTGTTTTTCTTTTACACTTTAAATGAAACTTGTCACCATAAAAATGCAAAGTAATCTGCATGGTGTCTGAGCTGAAGGCAGCATGTTACAGAACAGGAGAAGCTGAGCATATCAATATATAGTTTTATAAGAAAAGATTAAGTAAAACTTGTAATTTATTCATTTTAATTCCTGCTCATTCTGGGCTTTGAAATCATTAGGCGGTCCTATCAGTGATTGACAGCCTTCCCTCAATGACCCACAAAAGTCTATATTGTTCAGCTACTCCTGCTCTATAACATGCTGCCTTCAGCTCAGACACTATGCAGATTACTTTGCATCCCTTTAAAGTCTAGAGAAAAAAAAAGGGAATACATTTTTAAAAGTATAAATAAAAAACAATAAGAAAATTTATATAAAATTTCAAATCACTATCCCGATAAACAGAAAAAAGTTCATGGGTATCTCCTCTCCCCAGCTGCTCAGCAAGGATGTAAACTTTCATTTTGACAATGTTGCAGCCAATAGGTAGCTGCAGCGGTGACCTGTTCCCCTTGAATCACATAACCATTTGACATGATGCAAGGAGAGCGATTGGCTCTAGCAGCAACAAAACAGAAATTTTCATCTTTGGAACGCAGAGGAGCAGCTGTTGTCGTGGAGAGAAGGAGCGGGGAGCCAGGGCAGGGAAGCAGGTAAGTATGCTTCCCTTTGCAGGTCTGCCCAAGAGGGGGTGTTTGCCAGAAACCTGCTCAAAGCTGGGTAACCATTTCAAGGGGTTAAAGAGACATAAAAGAAAAAAAAGAAAATGAACTGCTTTTCTCCTCACTAATAAAAACAGCGCCGCTCTTGCATAGGGAGCACACACAGCCAATGAAGATGAGTGGCACTGTTTATAAAAAATAAAATAAAAAATGTTCCACTCTCATACTATCCCTTTAAGCAACTTTGCTTTCTATGTCCATGTTATCAGTGAAAAAAATTATAATTATGCATTTCACGAACCACTTGAAACAAACTATTTGTAGGAATTACAGATGTAGGTACCAGATAGCGCTGGTCAAGGGGGTGTCTTCAATTATGTATACTGATAATAAAGAATTAATTTATGTATAACTAGCACACCATACAATTCTATGTTGAGACATAGTACATTGGGAGCGGAGTGTTTAGATATTTGTGTTTTTCTAGAACTAATATCGGACACATTGCTAGGGCATTGCAAATAAATGGAAAGGCATGTAGTTGGGCCAAAAAGTGCTAGGCTCCTGTTTAATTAAAGGCTATGGACACATTTGATCACTTTTTATTGAATAATGTGTAAAACGACACTTTTTCAATTGGTTTTATTAGAAATGTTGCTGTGTTCGGCTTTTGCAGCTTCTATGTATTCCAAAATATAGCAAGCTGCACAGAAGGCCATTCTGTGCTAAACTGGTCAACTTTCTGCCGACTTGTCCCCAGCCCCTCTTCTCTACTCTCCTGAGTCATAATTTGCTGAATTCTGGCTGAATTGATAAGAATACAAGAAATGACTGCCCAGGAGAGGCGAAGGTGACTGGAGATAAGCCTCGAGAAAGCCAGCATGATGGAAGTGACAGTGAACAGTATTCTGCAAGGTGCTAAACAAAGAAAACATGCAATTTGAAGCAAAAGGAAGCAAGATTAAAAACAAAAAAAAAAAAGTATTACATAATTGAGATAAAGCAATAAAAACAGGTGCCCATAGGTGTTATAAAAACTTAACTCCATCTTACCCACACTTTCCAGGACAAATTCCTCTTTGATCTTGTTTGTCCTTTAGGGTCCATTCACACGTCCGTTATTTGTTTCCTGATCTGTTCCGTTTTTTGCTGAACAGATCTGGACCAGATCTGGACCCATTCATTTTCAATGGGTCCTGAAAAAAAACGGACAGCACAATGTCAGATTTTTTTTCAGGACCCATTGAAAATGAATGGGTCCAGATCTGGTCCAGATCTGTTCAGCAAAAAACGGAACAGATCAGGAAAGAAACAACGGACGTGTGAATAGACCCTTATGGAAATCCAATAAACATATATGCACCCAACAGCAATGCTAGAAAATTTAGACTGGTGGTCAGGAGACTACTTGCTTAAAGGGGTTGTGCAGCCAGTACAGTACATACTGATGACCTATCCACAGGATAGGTCATCAATATCTGATCAGTGAGGGTCCGTCTCCTGGAGATCCGCTGTTTGAAGAAGTGGCGCCCATGCAAGCACTGCTTCCTATTCAAGATTACTCTGTGGGTTGCCTCTCCTGCAGCAGTGGCGCAGATTAATTACAGGTGTTCATCCCATTTTAGTGAATGGAAAAAGCACTTGTACACCACGTTCCAAACTATTATGCAAATTAGATTTTTCCTGAATTTTTGTAAATGGTCGATGCAAAGTGAATATATTTTCAAGCCATAAACCATTAGAGTACTTGAATGGCTCCACGAACTGCTCGCACCACGAAAATAGAGCATGTTCTATTTTTTTGCGCTGCAGAGGGCTCCATGGCCTTCTGCTCCATATCTTCCGGATTGCAGACCCATTCAAGTGAATAGGTGTGCATAAGGCTGGTGCCTGTATATTGGGGGCCGCAATATGGGCATGGCCGGCACACGTTTGTGTGCACAAGCCCGTAATCCGATGAATTTGTCTGGCAGAAACCTTCTGCATTATGCCTTTATCTGCACTAACCCGTCTGTGCGCTGAATCAGCCACACATCTCTCGACAGTACAGTGATCATGCTTACATTTTAGTGAAATATCTAATGTTTTCAAACCTTGTCCAAGGCATTGCACTTTGATGCTTTTCGGCAGCAGAGAGATCCTTTTTCTTTCCCATATTGCTTGAAAGCTGTGGCCTGTTTAATAATGTGTAATGTCCTTTTTAAGTATTTTTCATTCAATTGGGCTCACCTGGCAAACTAATTATCACCCCTTTACATCTAAATTTGCATAATCATTTGGAACGTGGTGTAATTACATAGTGCCACCGAGATTTCAGAGACGACGCCTAGTGTAATCTTGAAGAGGAAGTAGCGCTCGCACAAGCGCCATCTCCTATTTAAAAATCAAACCACGGTCACCTGACCAAAAACGCCTTTTAGGGGTCCTATCCATGTGTTAAAACTTTAAACTTTATTATTTAGTTTTAAAACAAAAATACTTAGAAGAAACCAATACTACAAGGTAATTAAAAAATATCAGGTTGCAGTTTTGGGCTAAGTCAGTTAATTTATGTCTTTTTTGGGGGCGCTGTCGCTCGCTCTACATTCTATTTAAGAGGTGGTTAACCTCATGGATACTTTGTGGCCATAGATCACCGCAGGTTGCCAGGTGTGTTTTCAATGGTGAATTATTTGGTGTCCCTATAGGTCCTAAGTATAGGAGTTTCTATTGTAAATAGATAAGATGTATTCCTATATCCCTATGCGACAGACACCCATCATTCATTCACACATCTCACACGCTGGGAGATCAGGCAGTTTGCCTCCGAACATTTGCACAATATGTATTGAGCTGGACAATGATTGCGACCCTACTGGTTGTAGATCTTGCCCTATACTGCAACCTGTCGAAAAATTGTAGATCGTCAATACCCTACCCGACATGTTTCGCTGCGATGCGGCTTTGTCAGGAGTGTTGGGGTAATAGCGTGATCTCCTATTCAAACAGCTGATTGGTGGGGGTTCCGGAAGTCTGACCCCCACTGATTAGATATTGATGACCTATCCTGTGAATATTAAAAGGCAGGAAACCTAAGCTCCTATCCCAAGTTTAAAGGGAATATATCACCTCCAAAACACCCTTGAAACTAGCGTAAGCAGTGTATAGTGTAAATTACTCTGATAATGTAATTTTATCTTCATACTCAATTGCGTTCCAATGCTGTGCTCCTCCAAACCAGCAAAAAAAAGACATTGAGAGGACTCCTAGAGTCCTCTCCATTATGTACATGAGCTCAGGAGTCCTCTCAATGCATTTTATAGCTGGTTTGACGGAATGAATAACGGAATGCCTCTAAAGGCATTCTGTTATAGAATTGGCGCAACTTGCCCGCCGGGGGAAGAACAGCCGCGATGTCCTGGTGCAGGCAAAGGGCCCATTCAGAGACCGCCTTAGCCACCCATGCGGAGGCAAAAATTGGACGAAGCACGGAGCTAGCTGCCGCAAAGGCAGACTTAGTAAAAGACTCCAGGCGGCGATCCACGGGGTCCTGAAAGGTCGTGAAATTTGGCGACCAGGTCTGGCAGAAAGGGGTATAAACAGAATGAGGCGCTTAGAAGTGCTGAAATGACACTCTGGATGGTCCCATGCCTTGGCAAGGATGTCCAAAAAAATAGTCATGGAAGGGAAAGTCCTTAGGGGCTTATCTCGAGCAGAGAAAAGAAAATCCCTGATGGCTAGACGAAGAATAGTCATCCTGAACCTGAAAGGTGTTGCGGACAGCCACGACCAGGCCATCTACCATGGAAGCAATCTTAGAATTGTTCCTGATCAGAGTCTGAATAAAGTACCTCCCCTTCGGACAGTGTCTCGCCTGGGAGGGAGGACATATCCGAACGTGGCCTCGGGGGAGGTGGAGACACCGAGGCATCAGAAGAGGAATAGCGTCATGTTCTGGGCCGCTTGTGAAAAGGTCTGCCCCTTAGTTGGCCACCTGAGGAAGGAGCGGGATGCGCAGATGAGAACTGGTCAACCAATCATCCCATGAGAGAAACTACTGCCCGGGACAGGGCGTGGGCCCAATCCGATTCCACATGGTCAGGGGCGCAGTGCGGCTGCTCGGGAGGGATGGCTAGGGCTGGTCTGGGTGCACGGCATACAGTACACAGGGAGTCCGACTGGACGTGAGAAAACTTGAGCTCACATTTTGCGCAAGAGTAGTGGGTGGGGGCTGGTGGCGGGCGGGCGTTAGTCGTGGGTTCGGACATGGCTCTAAGAGCTGGTCCCAGGGCTGGAGGGATATAGGGCTGTCCTACCAGAAAAGATGCGGGTGGAACCAGGTCCTGATGTCCCCCAGTAAAGCTTCCTGCCAAACAAGGTGAAGAGGGAGAGGAACGTCGGCTTCTCCCAGGGCCAGCGCAGGAAAAAGAGGCAAACACGCCCTCCTAGGAGTGTCTGGTGGTCAAGGGCCCCGCCCCACAAGCGTACAGGGCGGGTCCAGAGAAATTGAAGCCTAGTAGGCCTCCGAGAGCTGGTGCTAAATTAGTTGCGGCGGCCAGCCACGACGCACTTCCGGTTGGCCGAAGATCAGAAGCGGAACGGGGAGAAGGGGAGGCTGCCTGGAAGAGGGCGCACACTGGAGAACCCACCAGAGGAGGAAGAAAGAGCCCGAGGCACACAGGGACCAGGAAGTCCACAAACCGGGGTAGGCCCCAAAAGAAGTCGGGGGCTAAATTAGTTGCGGCGGCTGGCCGCAAAGCACTTCCGGCCGGCCGAAAACCAAAGGTGGAAAGGGAGAAGCAGGGGCTGCCTGGGAAAGAGGGCACACACCGGAGAAGGAAAAAGTTCCAGAGGCGCATAGGGACCGGGAAGGCCGCCAACTGGGGTAGGCCCAAATAGGGACTGGGGCCTAAATTAGAGGAGTGGGCGGCCGGAATGCGACTTCTGAGCAGCCGCCAGAAGGAGAGCAGATGCCTCCCCAAGCCAGAGCCAAACTCCAAGGGAGGAGGACATGTGGGCCCCATGGAGGGAAGGAGGAGGGCGGGCAGGCTGGAATAGGGGGGAACACAGGAATACTCACCCAATCCGGCCTACTTACCACATCTTCCTCTTCTTTTGTTCACCCTCCCTCGACGGGTTCAACCGGGTCACCTCCTCAGCTGCTGTCACCGAAGTGGCAGGAAGCTGGCAAGAAGGGAGGGCTGGATTCAGGTGATCCCTTGGCTGGCGAGAAACAAGGCTGCCCTGGTCCTCTTTTTCTTCTTGGGGGAGCTCGACTGGGAGGGAAGCCGACCCAGGCCATGGTCACCGGGAGAACAGGGAGGCTGGGCGGCCCTGTTCCCCCAGCCTGAAAGAGGAAACTAAATAAAAATAAAAAATAGCAGAACATAGCCTCCTATTACACTAAATAAAGTCCTTGCTGTTGCGATTGATTTTATGTGCTCCTAATTTTGATGTTAATGAATAAAGTTATTATCATTTAATATCTGTTAGTGATTTATTAGTTTGGGGGGGGGGGGGGTACTTGGTTTGATTTGGTGTGCATGATTTTTTTTAGCTCCTACGACACTAAGCTAAAAAAAGCATATGTTCTCTCCAGGCTAAAGGGGATATATCGGGCAGGAGGAGCTAACATTTTTTTGCCTAGTTATAATTTGTATTTATTTTTTTGCACGCAGCTGGCAAGTGCAAGGCTTTTTTTCAGTGGTCTCAGATTTTAGGTGACGTTCATTAATTTAGTATATATGGAGGTACTTTACTGTACTGTGTTCATTATTGCATTGAAAAACATACTTTTTTACAAAAAGATGTCCATTTGAAAAAGATTTTGAAAACCCACCAGTCATGTCACTTTTGTAAGGCTATTTTCACACTTACGTTTTTGCCTGATCCGGCAGGGATCAGCAAAAATGCTTCCGTTACTGCTAATACAACTATTTGCATCCGTTATGAAGGGATCCGGTTGTATTATCTTTAACAAAGCAATGATGGATCTGTCATAAACACCATTGAAAGCCAATGGGGAACGGATCTGTCCCCATTGACTTGCATTTTGGGTTATCCGTTTCACTCCTCTGCATCCCATGACGGAAAGAAAACCGCAGCTTGCTGTGGTTTGCTCTCCGATATGGGAATGCAACCAAACAGAACAGAATGCATTTTGGAGCATTCCGTTCTGTTCAGTTTTGTCCCCATTGACAATGAATTGGGACACAACGGAAGCGTTTTTCTCCGGTATTGAGAGCCTATCACGGATCTCAATACCGTAAAAAGTAAACGCTAGTGTGAAAGTAGCCTAACATAGGTTTCCGCTGTGCCATACATTAGTAATCTATAACAGTATTTGTGTTCAGAATTCTGCATCCAGTGCACTGACTTACTGAATTGCATAACAAAACGACAAAGCAGTGGAGGTGCTTCATAGAGTGAGATCCCACAAATGAGAGAAAATGCAGCAAAGAAAACGAGATTTTTGTGAACTCACCTGTATAATCTCTTTCTCGCTTTATTCATTGGGGGACACAGGACCGTGGGTATAGCTTGCTGCTGCCACTAGGAGGCAATACTAGGCTGAAAGCTGTTCGCTCCTCCCCTGCAGGCTATACCCCCTCCAGCCTAGAGAGAGCATATCAGTTTGTGCTCCAGCAGTAGGAGAAGCAGAATTAACTGAAAAAAACAAGCCGAACTGCACACTGCCATAAGACCGAACCAAAACCAGGTCCCAACTGGCAAATCAGGATCCCACGTGATGTAAAAAGTGCAAGGATCAACAAGTCGCAAGGAGGCCACCACTGACAGGTAGATTTTCAAGGCCCGTACAAAGTCCAGACGGTGGAGAGAAACTTCCCATGGATGAGAAGGTTTAAGGCAAAACGAGGGCAGAACAATGTCCTCATTAACGTGAAATGCAGAAACAACCTTTGGTAGAAAGGACGGCACTGGGCGGAGCACCACCTTATCTTGATGGAACACCAAGAAGGGCTCCTTGCAGGAAAGAGACGCCAGTTCTGACACCCGCCGAATAGACGTAATAGCCACTAAAAACGTCACTTTCCAGGAAAGTTACCTGAGGGAGACTTCTCTCAGAGCTTCGAATGGTGCGGTCTGAAGCGAAATCAGAACTAGGTTCAGGTCCCAAGAATGCAACGGCGGTCGATAGGGAGGCGCAGTGTGAGCCACCCCCTGCATGAAGGTTTTAACTGGACGCAAGACTGCCAGTGTACGCTGGAAAAAAATGGACAGGGCTGAGACCTGTCCCTTCAGGGAGCTAAGAGCCAGTCCTAGTTCTAATCCACATTGAAGAAATGCTAGTACCGTAGGCAGGGAGAATTTCCTGGGAGAAAGACCGCATTGTTTGCAGAAGTATAGGAAGGACTTCCAAGTTCTATAGCAAATCTTGGAAGATTAAGGTTTCCTCGCCTTAATCATCCGAATGACTGCATCAGAAAAAAACCTCTGTTTCAACGGAAAGGTTTAAACAGCCACGCCATTAAACGTAGCGTATCTAAATTCTGATTGAAAAATTTGGATTGGGGGTCACTCAAATATTAGGCAAACACACGATATAAGTATCCACATAAATTTTATAGGTTTGGAAATAACCACATTACAAATAAAACATTTCATAAAATTTGATAAAAAAAAACAATATAAAAAACAATATAAAAAAACCGCACTACAAGAGCATTAGTTTTAGGTCTATAATGCAGTAACGCTAAGAGTCTCTGAGAAGCTGTTTGCAAAGACACTGGTATATTTCCAGGAGTTGTTACTGTTGTCAATTAGCTGCACGTTCTATAGTCCAGAGACAGTTATAGTTAATAAATCACAGATGTCAAAAAGATCCACATTATACACAGTACTTTACCGTTCCTGTAGCTGGTCCACTTATGCACCAAATTTTCAAATAGAATGCTCTGTTGTGATCTGTAAGGACCTGTGAGTCAGCTCTATGATGAAGTTCCCCGGATGTAGCGATACTGCTTGTATTACCGCTTTGACCTTCCAGGACCTGAGTGGCGTCCCACGTGGTTTACTGGGCGGTCAGATGATCTGTGTTTCCAGGCGGGGTTTTCAAACTTCTTAGGCGTAAATGGCTTATTCCGTACTCGTGTAGATATGCGATTAAAGGATCTTCTTCCTAATGGTCCCTCACTGTCTTTCACCAAACGCGTTTCGGGGTAAAGAGACCCCTTCCTCAGTGGCTTGACAGTGGAGGTGTAATGTCCCATTTTATATAGTATCCATAATTGGCAAAAATGGGTTGGGACATGGATTAAACCATGGGTTGGACTAGTGAGGGACATCATGAAGACTAGGAAATTGGATCCAGGTATTGGAACCAGTTCTCTTCTCATAGCTAATCTGCATTCAATATGTTTCCAATTCTAAAGTCTCAATATTAGTAGATTTATCATTCAATTTAATATTTCATGCAGTTTTTTTCACTTTAATACATATATGCAACTTAAATTATGTAAAATAAATAAAATCCAGAAAAAACGCATGTGCGGTTTTTGATGCGTTTTTTCGGGAACAAAGCTAAAATGGATCCTTGCATAAAACTGGATACTTAAATCAGGTTAAAAATACATTGTACCCTTATGAAATTTCTAAAATGAAATAGGGCTCTTATAACAATATACATATCAAATGGCAATGTTGAATAGGGTGTCAGTATTATTCTCAGATTCAATAGCTTGATTTCAATAGCTTGTTTAGATATATCGATGTAGAGGAAGACTGGGCCCGGGGAGAGCAGGTCGGCCCCGAGTGGAAGAGGCCTGGGAGCGTCTCACAAAAGAAGAATGAGCTCTGAGTACCAAGCTCGTCGAGGCCAGTATGGAGCGATCAGGATCGTCTGGATGCCCTCCATCCTGATTCTGCAGAGAATCAGAGGTAGGAGTGGTAAGGGTGGAAACACGTAAAGGAACGAGAAGCCTTCCATACGCCACCGGGTCTCTTGCGCGAGACAAGAAGAACGGGAGCTTGTGATTGAGTCTGGACGCCATCAAGTCCACATCCGGGCGTCCCCACCGGTGACAGAGATCCTCAAACACCTCCTGATGGAGAGACCATTCCCCCGGGTCCACCTGAGAAAGTCCGCTGTCCAGTTGTCCACTCCTGGTATGTAGACTGCCGAGATCACTGGAACATTGGCTTCCGCCCACTGTAGAATCCTCAGAGGATTCCTGCATCACCGCCTTGCTGCGAGTTCCCCCTTGGTGGTTGATATAGGCCACTGCCGTGGCATTGTCCGACTACTCTGATTGGATGACCCCGCAGAAGGGTCCATGCGTCCGAAATATGGGATCGCCAAATTTTCTGAAACAGGAGGAAACGTCCCCCCACCAGAGAGGGTGGGGACGCACCTTTATGCTGAAGGCTGTTTTCCTGAGGGGGAACGAGGTTGTTTAGTACGAGGAAGCCAGACCTGTTGGGGCTTAAAGGTTCCTTCCGTCGGTCTTGAGTGGATGGTCCCGCCGTTGAGGTGGGGGCTGGACGGGTGCCCGAGAATCGACGAAAGGCCCGGTAACGGGAGGAGGAATTTCTAGCATGAAAGGGACGTTTCGTCTTAGGTTGGGGAAGATGGGTGCCTTTCCCACCTGTTGCCTCGGCAATAATCTCGTCCAGCCGGGCCCCAAAGAGTCGCGACCCTGCAAAGGGAAGTCTCAACAGTTATGGCTCCAGACCTGGAGCCATAAATCTCGGCGGATAGATACCGCGAGAGCCGAGAAACAAGCGACCATTGTCCCAGCGTCCAGAGCCGCTTCGCAGAGATATTTCCCTGCCTGAGAAATTTGGAGTGCTACAGACTGAAGTTCCACAGGGGGAAGATCGGACGCTAGGTCTTGGTTCAGACGGAGGGCCCACTCCGAGGCCGCATTGGCTACCCATGCAGAGGCAAAAGATCGGACGTAATGCCGACCCACCAGCTGCAAAGATCGACTTGGAGAGTGATTCCATGCGACGGTCTACTGGGTCCTGGAGAGAAGAGCAATCTGCCACTGGGATGGTCGCGTTCTTAGCCAGGCGGGCGACCGGTGGATCCACTTTCGGTGGAGGGGACCATTTTGCAATCTGATCGCCTGGAAAGGGATAGAACAGGTCTAGATGTTTCGGCACAATAAAACGTAGACTTGGTTGGTCCCAAGCTTTTGCGACAACTACGGAAAAGTCGTTGTGTAAGAGGAAAGACTTAGGTGTCTGTCTTGAATGCAGAACGACACCCACTGGTGGCTAGTGGAGGGAAGATCCTCCTGAACCTGGAAGCTGTATCTACCATGGATGCAATCTGAGAAGAGTGGTCCGGGGGTCCAAGTCCGCATCTGAATCTCCAATCTCACCCTCTGACAGTGCGTCATCTAAGAGGGAGGACGCCTGTGATCGGGAGCCAGGAGGAGGGGGGGGGGGGGGTGCAGAGGCGTCCGAGGAGGAAAGGTGACCAGCTCTGGGACGCTTACTAGGAAGTCTGCCTCTGGTTTGTACGCACTGTGACTGTGAGGAATGCACCAGTGGCAATTTCTCAACCAAACGACCCAGCAAGGAAAGGGTGGAATGGGAGATTTTTGAGAGGTCTTCCACTGCCCGGGATAGTGACCTTGCCCAGTCAGGTTCCACATAGCCATGATGGTGCTGATGGCTGCTGAAGAATAGGGGGGTGGCTCTGAGCAGGTGCATGACATGCAGAGCATAGTGATGGTGACTGGCCACGAGGGAATTTTACTGAGCATGAAGTGCATGCATAGCAAGTGGTCCTGCAGGGTGCCTGGGAGGTGGCAGTAGTTGGGTCAGACATTGTGTAAATCTCTATGCTGGAGGGGGGTAGCGATCTCCTACTAGGTAAAATGGCATTTCCCCAGTCCTGTGTCCTGCCAGCAGCGCTGAGAGGAGGAAGTCGCTGCTGAAGCATGAGAATCCCCGCCCCCTCCAGCATACAGAAGGAAGCCACGCCCCCCGCACCAGACTCCCGTCGGTTGGTGCAAGCGGCCGCCATTAATTGCGGCAGAGTCTAAGTATATGGCCCACATGATTCAGACCCCCTAAATGGTCACAAACTGCCAGAGCGGTGCCGCTGCGACTATTGAGCACCCAACTAGCAACTACTATACTGCCAATGATGCGCTGTGCACCCGAACTGAACGGGTGCCGATCAGCGCTGATGTTTCGGGGGGAAAGAGGAGGCAGGAGATTTTCCCCCCCCCACGTCTGCTGCCTCCAGGAACCTAAGTCCTGTAATGCTGCCACTCGATTAACCCCTGAGAACATAAAGTTCAGCAGGGAGATTTCTGTGGCCACAGTGACGTGCGGAAGTTGCCCTCACGACCGCTGGTACCAGGGGTCCGGGCAGAGAAGGGCTGGAGAGGAGGTGGCCCTATCGCTGGCGGGAAGCAGGGGAGCGGGGCTGCCCTGGTCTGCTTTTTCTTCTTGGGGGAGGTAGGACGGTGGAAATCGTGACACCGGCCAGCCTCCCAGTGAGACAGAGATGTAAGCGAATCTTTGTCCCTTTAACTGTAAAAAACAAAAAACACCCTGCTGAATGCAGGAAGGTCTGCCTCCTACAACACTAAGCTAAAAACCGATATGCTCTCTCCAGGCTAGAGGGGGTATAGCATGCAGGGGAGGAGCTAACAGCTTTCAGCCTAGTGTCGCCTCCTAGTGGCAGCAGCAAGCTATACCCACGGTCCTGTGTCCTCCAATGATATGAGCGAGAAATGGATATCCCCACCAGAAGGGTGCCAAGAGCAGGCACAACACTGAAATGCACTAAGTATGGATCAAGTATCCACTAGTTGTAGATGCAACCTATGGGGAATCTTAGAAAAGGTCCCTGGAATTTTCAAGAAATCCACAGATTATTTTGAATAAAAGTTTTCAAGGAGTTTGATATTGCTGACCTATCCTCAGGATAGTTCCTCAACATCAGATCTGTGGGGGTTCAACTATAAGTGGTGGATGTCCAGCTCCCAAGAGAATAGCTTGTAGACTCGGATCTTAAGGTGTATCCACACCCTGAGAAAGCTTGGAAGAGAAGGAGGTGGTTCCAGCAAGTAAAATATCTTCTTTATTGACAACTGTTCACATAACCCCTTAAGGACCCTGTCATATTTCATCTTAAAGAGGACCTTTCATGCGATTATATTAAGGGAGATGTATACCTGTACTTGGGGGGTACATCAGCCAGGGGGCTGACGCTGCCACCCTGCTTGATTTTTTTTAAATATGCCTCCTATGCCCCGGCGGAGTTCTCCCACTCAGTATGCTAATACTGAGCATCGGAACAATGAGGAGGAGATTGATTCTTTCTCCATGGGTATCTCCTTCTCCCTGTCCAATCGCAGCGCAGAGCATCACAGCCAGGGAGGTTTTTTCTCCCTGGCTGTGATGCTCTGGCTTGTTCCACAAGAATTAATGGAAAATGGAGATTACATTTCCAAATTTTACTTTTTTGGCAGATTTTCCATTTTAATCCATTTTTTTCCTATAACAAAGCAAGGGGTTAACAGCCAAACAAAACTCAATATTTTTTGCCCTAATTCTGCAGTTTACAGAAACACTGCATATGTGGTCGTAAACTGCTGTATGGGCACACGGCAGGGCACAGAAGGAAAGGAACGCCATGTGGTTTTTGGAAGGCAGATTTTGTTGGACAGTTTTTTTGACACCATGTCCTATTTGATGCACCCCTAGAGTAGAAACTCCAAAAAAGAGACCCCATTTTAGAAACTACACCCCTCAAGGTATTAAAAACTGATTTTTACAAACTGTGTTAACCCTTTAGGTGTTCTACAAGAATTAATAAAAAATGGAGATGAAATTTCAGAATTTCACTTTTTTGGCAGATTTTCCATTTTAATCCATTTTTTTTCCTCTAACAAAGCAAGGGTTAACAGCCAAACAAAACTCAATATTTTTGCCCTGATTCTGCAGTTTACAGAAACGCCCCATATATGGTCATAAAGTGCTGTACAGGCACACGGCAGGGCGCAGAAGGAAAGGAATGCCATGGTTTTTGGAAGGCACATTTGGCTGGACTGGTTTTTTGACACCATGTCCCATTTGAAGCCCCCCAAGAAGAAACTCCAAAAAAGTGACCCCATTTTGGAAACTACGGGATAAGGTGGCAATTTTGTTGATACTATTTTAGGGTACATATGATTTTTGGTTGCTCTATATTACACTTTTTGTGAGGCACGGTAACAGAAAATAGCTGTTTTGGCACTATTTTTATTTTTTATTTACAACATTCATCTGACAGGTTAGATCATGTGCTATGTTTATAAAGCAGGTTGTTACAGACGCGATACCAAATATGACAGAAAATATGAATTTTTTGTTTGTTTCAGTTTTACATAATAAAGCATTTTTGAAAAAAAATAAAATTATTGTCGGAGATGACGGTTTGTCAGTACTATTTTAGGGTGCATATGACTTTTTGATCGCTTGGTATTACACTTTTTGTGATGTACACTTTTTTTTTTTTTACGGTGTTCACCTGAGGGGTTAGGTCATGTGATATTTTTATACAGCAGGTTCTTCCGGACGCGGCGATACCTAATGTGTCTACTTATTTTAATAAAAATTTTTAGTGTCTCCATCTTTTTTTTTGGGCGATTGTCTCAGGTAGGGTATCATTTTTGCTGGATGAGATGACAGTTTGGCACTATTTTGTGGGGCATACACCTTTTTGATCGCTTGGTGTTGCACTTTTAGTGATGTAAAGTGACAAAAAAAAAGTGTTTTTTTTTTTAGCAGTTTTTATTATTACGGTGTTCACCTGAAAGGTTAGGTCATGTGATATTTTTATAGAGGCGGTCGTTACAGACACAACAATACCTAATGTCTACTTTTTTTAATTTATGTTTTACACAATAATATTTTTTAAACAAAAAAATAAAAAATAAATCATGTTTTAGTGTCTCCATATTCTGAGAGCTATAGTTTTTTTTTTATGTTTTGGGCGATTGTCTTAGGTAGAGTCTCATTTTTGCAGGATGACGGTTTGATTGGCACTATTTTGGGGTGCATATGACTTTTTGATGGCTTGCTATTACACTTTTTGTGATGTAAGGGGACAAAAAATGTTTTTATTTTATAATTTGACAGTGTTCATCTGAAGGGTTAGGTCATGTGGTATTTTTATAGAGTAGGTCATTACAGACGTGGCAATACCTTTTTTTCATTTACTTAAGTTTTACACAATAACAGCATTTTTTAAACAAAAACAAATTATGTTTTAGTGTCTTCATATTCTGAGAGCCATAGTTTATTTTTATTTTTTGGGAGATTGTCTTAGGTAGGGGCTCATTTTTTGCAGGATGAGGTGACAGTTATATTGGTACTATTTTGGTGGTATACGCCTTTTTGATCGCTTGGTGTTACACTTTTAGTGATATAAGGTGACAAAAAAGGTTAAGCAGTTTTTATTTAATTTTTTTGACGGTGTTCAACTGAGGGGTTAGATCATGTGATATTTTTATAGAGCCGGTCGATACAGATGCGGCGATACCTGATGTGTCTACTTTTCTTTGTTTCCCTATTTTTTTTTAAACTTTATTTTGGGAAAAGGACGATTTTTTTTTTTTTTTACTTGAAACTTAATTTTGTTAAACTTTATATATTTTTTTTTACTTTTTTTCACTTTATTTTTTGTCCCACTTAGGGACTTCAACTTTTGGGGTCTGATCCCCTTTACAATACTTCTGTATTGTGATGCATTGGCTGTAAGTGTATTACTGAATGTAATACACCTCAGCCTGCTTGCCTGTGAGATCCAGGGAACTGGATCTCACAGGCTGTCATGGAAGGCAGCCACGATGCCTAAGGAAGGCATCGGGCTGCCTTCCCTGCTATCGGGGGGTCCCCGTCACAGCAGCACGGGGACCCGATGGCAGCTCCGATCCCCACAAGTACATCGCACGTGCTGCGGTTAGCGCTGACCGTGGCATATTAAGGGTTAATGCGCTGGCATCAGTGATTTTACTGATGCCGACGCATGCAACAGGGATCCAGCTATCAGTGACTGCGCATCTCCTGCACCCGCACGATCACTGCGCCAAACATGTACGGTGCTGGTCCTCAAGTCACGGACATCTGCGCCGTACATGTATGGCACGGGTCCTTAAGAGGTTAAAAAAAGAAAATGCATATCATAATTTGGTCTAAGACCATATTATGATGTGTGTTTTTTAATGTGAACAGTTGTCAATAAAAGGATACTGATTTTACTTTCTGGATCCACCTCGCTCTCTTCCAGGTTCAACTACTAGTACCTCCGCTGATAAGTTGTACATTACATAGTGGCTGTGTTTGGAATTGCAGCACAGGCCCATTTATTTGCATGGACTCAACCTGCTCCTAGGCCATGTGACCAAAGAACAAGATGTCACTGGCTTAGAAAGAGGCTACAGTGCCCCTCTGAGCACCCAACCAATCAGATAGTGATTACCTAACCAGAGGACAGGCCATTAATATCGATGTCCTGGAAAGCCCCTTTAAGGTCCCTATCACGCAAATGAGTTTTCTGCGCGGATGCAATGCGTGAAGTGAACGCATAGCACCCGCACTGAGCCATTCATTTCAATAGGCCTGTGTACATGAGCGTTTTTTTTTTCTTTTTTTCCTCACATCATTTCTGCATTGCATGAGAATTGGAGCATGTTCTATAATAATAGCAGAAAAAACTGACTAAATTTGCTTGCGAAATGGTGCAAGTTTCACTGAACGCATCCTGACGCAATCCGTATCATTTGTGTGAAAGAGGCCTAAAGGTAGCAGGTACCTGGACTTTATTTTTTATTTTTTGCATTTCATGGATTACTGAACTGCATGTAAGTGGAGTCTGGACGAATATCAGTGTTGGGAGCGATTAATGGCTTGCAGAACAGCAATGAGAGAATGACACCAAGATACATAACACAATATAAATCATTTTTTTTTCTTTTTCTTTCTTTTTTACCAAAACTATAAAGAAAGGGACACACTTAATGTGACACATATTTTTTTTTCCATATTTAAAAAGAAAATTGGATTAAATAAAATTTACAGTGAGTACAGCCCATTTGTGCAAATAAATACCCATGTTAATGTACTCTCACAAGCATAAAAAACAAAAAAAAATAAAAAAAAAATGAAGAAAACCAAAAAAGAAAAAACTATACAATGTTCAGGACAATCAACTCCAAGAAAAAAAAAAACAAAAAAAACAAAAACAAAAAAAACATAAAAAGGCAAGTTTTCCACGCAGGGCCAAAGAAAAAAAAAAAGTTACCGTCTTTCTGTTACCCTATGGCAGTTTTATACCCGCTACAGAGCATTTCTGCTCACGATCAGAAAATGGGGGTTATGTCAAAATGAAAAGTACCGGAGGAGGGAATTAAAAAAGGAAGAATTCATTATAATTATATATATATATATATATATATATATATATATATATATATATATATATATATATATATATATATATATATATACACACACACATATATATATATATATACACAAGAAACAGGGAGAAGTTGAACAGCATGGTGACACTGGAAGAAAATGAAGTGTTGATGGACAAGTAAAAAAAAAAAAAGCAAGTGAAGGGGGGAGAGTTACACAGTATGAGTACTGGACAGCGAATCAGGAGGTCGGATGAGAAAAGGGACAAACGAGAGATGTACAACCGTAAAGGGAACTTCTGAAAGGAACAAAAAGGTGCGCGGAGGAAGTGGAGTTAGAAAGGGAAAGGCTGTATTAAGTCCAGTGTGCTTCTTTTGGGGTAGAAAGGGCAAAGAGGAAGAAGTGTGACAAAAAAGAGAGGAGGGGGGGGAGAAATATTTTACTCCTCCGGGTCTTTGCTGCAGCCCTCTTGTCCCCTTCTTTCCCATCTTCCCCCACCCATCTTCACACGCTATTGCGAGCTGGCACGTTCCAGTATGCGCAAATCATAGTTCTTCTTGATGCTGCGCAATTTGAAGCGGCTGAGCGGACTGTTTTGCTGCACTGAGGCGTTTTGTGCTGCCATGGTGCTAGGGAAGACTGCCACGATGGTATAAAAGGCTGCCAGGTCGTTGTTGTGAACTTGGCGACCATTTTCTGCAGGTCCATGGTGATCACCATTAGGCCCTGGGGCATGACCCTGAGCGTCCCTCAGCCACTGTATTTTGGCCCCAGACATTGCCAGCTGTGTAAAAAGTTTGCCTGCTTCGGCTCGTGTGATGCCCTCTGGGAGGTCTGTGATTTCTAGCACTCTGCCAAGAACTGTAGGAGAGGAATAAGGGAAAAAGAAAGCATTTATGAGAAACACACAGTACAATATCCAGAGATGTTATTAATATCACTCTTGCATAACTGCATGCAAAAGACAGCGACTGCATCAAATTTAAAGGGATTCTGTCACCTCCCCTAAGGCAAAAAACGATTTAAAACCAGCCATGCAGCACAGCTTACCTGGATTAGGCTGTGCTGTTCAATCTTGAAATCCGTCCAGCAGTTAGTTCAAAAAACGAGTTTGATCAATGAGGAAATGCGTCCTGAAGGTGCCCAGAGGGGCGTTTTTTTCTTCTGAGAGAGCCCAGTCCCGCCCCTTTTTCAGTGCCCAGCCCGCCTTCCTTTTACTTCCTAACTGCCGCCTCCAGCCTGCCACAGCCTCTCCTGCCTCTCCTCCCCCTCCCTCACGCCGAACGAAGTCTCGCACAGGCGCAGTACCCACTGAGGGCTGCGCCTGTGCGATCATCAGGAGACTGAGGGCGGCAGCTTCATCTTCGTCACTGGGCATGCGCCGAGCCCAGTGACGTCCGATGCTCGCTCTTCCCTCAGCAGGGAAGAGCGAGCATCGGACGTCACTGGGCTCGGCGCATGCCCAGTGACGAAGATGAAGCTGCCGCCCTCAGTCTCCTGATGATCGCACAGGCGCAGCCCTCAGTGGGTACTGCGCCTGTGCGAGACTTCGTTCGGCAAGAGGGAGGGGGAGGAGAGGAAGGGGAGGCTGTGGCAGGCTGGAGGCGGCAGTTAGGAAGTACTAGGAAGGCGGGCTGGGCACTGAAAGAGGGGCGGTACTGGGCTCTCTCAGAAGAAAAAAACGCCCCTCTGGGCACCTTCAGGACGCATTTCCTCATTGATCAAACTCGTTTTTTGAACTAACTGCTGGACGGATTTCAAGATTGAACAGCACAGCCTAATCCAGGTAAGCTGTGCTGCATGGCTGGTTTTAAATCGTTTTTTGCCTTAGGGGAGGTGACAGAATCCCTTTAACAGTTCTTTTCAAGCTACTGTTTAGCAAAGATATGTTTATGGATGTCTGAAGAAGTTAGCCTAAAGGAGGTTTTACATTGATTAGTTAGCAAAAACAAATGTACAAATCCTGCTCTCTGTCTACAGCTTAGGGCCTACACTGGAGCTTTACATTAGAAGGATCTCCCAACGTATACCTCCTACAGAAGGCGGCAAAGTTTACGACTGTATAGACAAAGTGTATTATCCGGTAATCGGCTCCCATGGTTTAAAGAAAATAACACAACACATATACACAGTACATGCACAGTAAACTATTTTCACCAGTAACTGTATGGAATAGTGGAGTCTAATGTACCATTACCATAATGCAAAAAAAAAAAAAAAAAAAATTTATACAAAAATCTACCAGGGTTACAGTCTGTTTAGAAAGGATCGCTAAAACCGGAGAGGGGGTGGGGTCTTCCTTTATGTAAAGTCCTGTCTAAAGCCCACAGTCCGAGAAGATATAAGTGAGGGACATGGACATGTGGGTAGAAAATATATGGAGGCAAAAACAATAATAAAATACTAATAGGAGTTTATTATAAACCACCTAATATACCAGAGTCCACAGAAAATCTACTACTAAACGAGATAGACGAGGCGGCAAATCATAATGAGGTGGTTATTATGGGGGACTTCAACTACCCAGATATAGACTGGGAAACTGAAACCTGTAGATCTCATAAAGGAAACAGGTTCTTGGCAATAACCAAAGACAATTACCTTTCCCAACTGGTTCAGGACCCAACTAGAGGGACAGCCATACTGGACTTAGTATTAACCAATAGACCTGACAGAACTACAGATGTGCAGGTCGGGGGACGCCTGGGAAATAGTGACCACAAAGTAATAACCTTCCAATTGTCATTCAAAAGAGTGTTTCTTCAGGGAGGAACAAAAATACCAAAACTTCAAAAAAAAAAAGCTAAATTTAGCCAACTAAGAGAGGCCATAGGCCTAACTAACTGGGACAAAGTCCTCAAAAATAAAAATACAGCCACAAAATGGGATATTTTTAAAAGCATCCTAAAATCTCATTGTGAGAGGTACATACCGTATGGGAATAAAAGGTTAAGGAACAAAAAAAAAAAAACAATGTGGATAAATAGAACTGTAAGGCCCCTTTCACACGGGCGTGTCCGGATTATGTCCGAATGTGCCCCGATGAATTGCGGCAAACCCACGCGAGTAGGAACGCAATTGCAGTGAGTTTTGACTGCGATTGCGTTCCGATGTTCAGTTTTTATCGCGTGGGTGCAATGTGTTTTGCATGCACGTGATGATAAACTGACTGTGGTACCCAGACCCGAACTTCTTCACAGAAGTTCAGGTTTGGGTTAGTTGTAGTGTAGATTGTATTATTTTCCCTTATAACATGGTTATAAGGGGAAATAATAGCATTCTGAAAACAGAATGCATAGTACAGTAGGGCTGGAGGGGTTAAAAAAAAATAAAAATAATTAACTCACCTTAGGGCTCTTTCACACTTGCGTTGTCCGGATCCGTTGTGTACTCCATTTGCCGGAATTACACGCCGGATCCGGAAAAATGCGTAAGAACGCATAATTTTCTCTTTCCGGATGCGTCTTTCCGGCTTTTTTGGTAAGATACTGATCCGGAAATCCTGAAGCCAACATAAACGTTTTTTTTTCCGGATCCGTCGTACTGCATTAGGGCTAAGTAGGAGCCACTGAAGTTTGGCCTAGAGTTCTCTGGCTCTATTGTATCTAGTATTTTAGTTGTATTAATAACATATTTTAGTGTTTTCCTCTCTGGTCTACTATCCAAATTGGAGAATACTAGTTTGTGCTCCCAGTCCCAGTAACTACTGAGCATTCATGCTACACCATTACTACAGACTGGAGTAATGTTTCAAGAGAGTGAGTAATGTTAGAAAAGTCCAAATAAATAGTAAGAATAAAATGGACATGACCTAGTAGCCCAAGTTATAGAAATGAAATGGAGCTATACTTGCCTATGTCTGTTGTACCCAAGTCTGTAGATGCTGACTTCAGGGCCTGCCTTTTTCCCCGGTTTCCATGTTTCATCCCTGTCTGTCCATTCAGCACCATAGGATGGAAGAAAAAAAGAAAAAGTAATCATGAGAATATGTGCATATACAGGTATCATTTATAGCCATAGCCTGAAGATTATGATCGAAAATGTCCAATAGGTTTATAAGTTTCACAAAATCTAATCGTGAAATGTAGGAGTTAAAGGAACCCAAACTGGAAATAAATGATGAAATTACACCAAACACCTGCCCCTCACTGGTTGTCAGTCTGCAACTTTTTCTGCAGAATCCTGAAAGACTGCCTTACAGAAATCCTGCAGAGAACACAGGGTTAGTCTCCTGTTGATCTGCTCTATCTTCAGATGAAACCAACCAAAAAGGCTTGATGATATTTTCCACAAACCTATAATAACTTCTCCAATATACAAAAATGGACATAACCTACAAAAATCCCCAAATTGTAAAACAGGAGGCAAAAGAACCACCCATAAAAATAGAAAATGGCTGTGCGTCTTATAAAGCGAATACTAGTGAGCGCTTCCATTATGGACACATAGGTGCAGCGAGTGAAGCGCTGTGAGCGCTTCCGGTACTCACCCTCCCTGGTCTTCCTTCCTGGGGCCGGCACTGCACTGTCCTGACCACGTACATATGGCTGGGGGCAGATATGAGGCATCTGAGGTCTGATTGGGGGTCTTTATATTGGGCTCTGATCTGAGGTCTGATTGGGGGTCATTCACATTGGGGTCTGATCTGAGATGTTATTAACATTGGGGATCTCATTGGGGCTATTTTTTTCTTATTGTCCTCCTCTAAAAAAAAAAAATTATATATATATATATATATATATATATATATATATATATATATATATATGACTGTAGAATCAGGGCAGCACACCTAGTATCAAACCGATGGGTGCCAGCGGTGGAAACACCTTATACATATACACATACTTTGTATTAAATTAACAACAGTCTATTTACACAAAAAGTTCCGATAAATAACGTTGATATACATAAGTAAAAAAAAAAAGGGTGCAACTTATATTACCAATAGGGATGAACGAATCAACTTCGGATGAAACATCCTAAGTCGATTCGCATAAAACTTTGTTCTAATACTGTATGGAGCAGGAGCTATGTATAGTATTAGAATGTATTGGCTCCGATGAGCCGAAGTTATTGCTTCGCGAAGTCTTGCGAGACTTCGCGTAATAACTTCGTAAGTTAATCTGTACTGTGAAAAACCATTTCCCGAACTCGGCTCATCGGAGCATAACGGAAACCGGACGGATCAGTTATGCTGCCTATTGACTTCTATTATGACGGAATGCCTCTTAAAGGCTTCCGTGGTGCATTCCATCATAGAATTCCGTTATATTCCGTGATAACGAAACCCATAACAGAACAGCCACCGAACCGAAACTTGAAAACATCAAATTCGCTCTTCCCTACTCACTATACATTACACTCTGGCACTTGCAGGTACCACATATTGGTGAACGTTTCTGTCAGGCTGCTCAGCCATGATGGCATATCGTAGGCAGGATCACATCATTACCATCTACTGTACAGCAGCACAGTGAGGCTGCGCGCCACCTCCCTCCCAGCTCTGCAAGTGGAGACAACCAGTCCTGCTCACATTCAAGGACAGGTTGCTGGCGCCCATTTTTAATCATTCCTAGAGAACCCCTTTAATAGCAGGAAAAAGATGTTTCAGTTGATGTGCTTTATGACAACTATGGTTTTGAAAAGATTCACACAACTTTGGCTGAAGGAGAGAAGATGAGGTATTACTTTTGAGAAAGTTGCCTTAGCCCTTAGAAAGTAATTTACAATAGACAGACATTTAATAAGTCAGTCAGTAGCATAGCAGCCGAATAGGAAGAGACGTTTTTTTCTTTCTACTATTTTTCAATTTTAAAGGGAATCTGTCACCTGCTTTTACCATTTTAAGCTGGCACCATCGCTATGTTGACTAAAGTACCTTATTTCCTGCAGTCTTCTTTTTACTTATTTTCGTTTTGTAGTTTATATATAAAAGTTTTTTTTCACTCTCCGGTGCCCAGTGACGCCCCCCTGCAGTGCCCAAGAACGCCTCCTGATCATCAAATAACCTCCCACAACCTGCACGATCATCAACCTCCTGAGGGCAACAGCCTGAAAAGTCTCACTGGGCATGCGCCGAGCCCAGTGATGTGACCTGAGCGCTGTTGCCCTCAGGACGTTGATGAAGTCGCAGGCACAGGCTGTACTGCGCCTGCGCGAGTTTTCTGGCCGCAGACAGGAAGGAGGACGGGGCATTTCTATAAGGTAGACTATGACGTGGGGAGGGGGCGGAACTGTTTGTCGGGCTGTGGGAGGTTATTTGATGATCAGAAGGCGTTCTTGGGCACTGCAGGGGGGCGTCACTGGGCACCGGAGAGTGAAAAAAAACTTTTATATATAAACTACAAAACGAAAATAAGTAAAAAGAAGACTGCAGGAAATAAGGTACTTTAGTCAACATAGCGATGGTGCCAGCTTAAAAAGGAGATTTTTGTGAAACTCACCTGTAAAATCTTTTTCTCGTCTTTTCCATTGGGGGACACAGACCATGGGTATAGCTTAGAGGTATTAGTAGGAGGGACACTATGCAAATGAAAGAGCTCCTCCTCCTCGGGCTATACCCCCAGACTCCACCAGGAGGAACTCAGGCGTTGCACAAGCAGTAGGAGAAGGAGCAAGAAAAAATCATGGAAACCATCGGACCAAGCCATAAGGTCCAACCAGAAACAGAAAAACTGAACTAAAGACCCCTCCTGCAACAGGAATAATGGGTGGGAGCTGTGTCCCCCAATGGAAAAGACGAGAAAAAGATTTTACAGGTGAGTTTCACAAAACCTCCTTTTCTCGTGCTTTTTTCCATTGGGGGACACAGACCATGGGACGTCCAAAAGCAGTCCATGGGGTGGGAAAAAATATCAGCACCGCCAGGAGGAACGCCCCAACGGTCAAACAGGAACCACAGCCTGCAAAACCCTGCGGCCAAAGCCGCATCAGCCGAAGCCAGTGAATGCAACTGACAAAAATTTGCAAAGGTATGCAAGGACGACCAGGTGGCCGCCGTACACAGCTGAGACGCAGAGGCACGACTGCGTCTTGCCCAGGAAGCCCCCTCCGCCCCAATGGAGTGAGCGGCAATTCTAGCCGGGGGAACTCCACCACAAGCGTGACAAGCCGCGGAAATAGCCAAGCAGATCCAGAGCGCCAAGAACGGCGGACGGAAGCAGTAGCCGCGAGACACACCTTCAGGACCCGTACAACATCCAGGGAATGCAGAGTGCGTTCCTTGGGGTTAGCCGGAGAAGGACAAAAGGAAGGCAGGACAAGATCCTCATCAAGGCGGAAGGGAGAGACCACCCTGGGCAAAAAGAAGGGGACTGGACGGAGCACAACTTAATCCTGGAGGAAAACCATTAAGGCTCCTGACAGGAAAGAGCGGCCAGCTTCGACACCAGTCTGACCTAAAAGCTCGTGATGGGACGTGAACTCACAGCCACTGCATAATAGCCCAGAACTTTAATCACTACGCTATGTAGCTGTATCAGAAGCTATGGTCACAAGGAAGTCCAGATGAGAACAGTCAGAGAGACCCTCCTCAAAGGCTCGAAGGGAGCCGACTGCAGAGCGCGCAGAACCAAATTGAGATCCCAAGGAGACAAAGGGGGAACATACGGGGAACCGAATGCGCCACCCCCGAAGAAAGGTCACCACCGGACCCTTAAGAGCAAGGGACCTCTGACGGCCCGCGCCGAAACCTGACCTTACAGGGAACTAAGCGACAGTCCCTGCACAAGCCCAGACTGAAGAAAAGACAGTACCATCAAGATGGAAAACCGAAGGGGGGGGAACCCCGAACCCTCAAAAAAGGATAGGAAGGCCATCCAGGTACGATAGTAAATCCGGGAGGAAGAAGACTTCCCCGGACTGATCATGGTCCTAACCACTGAATCCGAGAACCCCATCTTTATCAGGATGGCGGTTTCAACAGTCACGCCGGTAAACGAAGAGACCGCAAATTCCGGCGGAAGAACGGGCCCTGAGACAGTAAGTCCTGTCCGTCGGGAAGAGGCCATGGGGCGTCCGCCAGCAACCGAGCCACGTCCGAAAAACCACGCGCGGCGAGGCCACTCTGGGGTGATGAGAACGGTCGGAGTCCCTTCCGCCTCGAACTGGCGTAGACCCTTTGGCAGGAGAGGAAAACAGAGGAGGCTGAAGTCCTGCCACGGAGACACCTGCGCATCCATCCGTACGCCTCCGGATCACGGGCGCGAGCCAGGACCACTGGGATCTTGTTGTTGAACCCGGACGCCATTAAGTCCACATCCGGACGGTCCCATCTGTGGCAGATTTCTTCGAACCCTTCTGGATGCAGAGACCACTCGCTTGGATCCACCGTGTTGTGGCTTAGAAAGTCCGCTGTCCAGTTGTCCATTCCTGGAATGCAAACTGCTGACAACACCGGAACGTGAGTCTCCGCCCACGTCAGAATTCACTTCACCTCCTGCATCACCATCCGGCTGCGGGTCCCGTCCTGATGGTCGATATAGGCCACGGCCGCGGCATTGCCCGTTTGAACCCGCACTGGGAGGCCCGCAAGGAGAGAGGTCCAATAGGAGAGAGAGAGCGGAAAAAATCGCCCTCAATTCCAGAAAGTTGATTGGAAGGCGAGACTCTGCCGCCGGCCAAATTCCTTGAACCGTGCGAGACTGGAAAACGCCCCATCAGGATCCTTCTTCAAGTTCACCCAGGTAGCCACAGACAAATAGACACAGAGGGAGGGGGAGGGATTGGGCAACACTTATCTGCTCAGCATGCTCCCTCGATGTCCAGACCAGCAGGGATGCGCCTCTTCAGACTTCTGACTCCAATCCAGGAGAACAGTGCTCTGGAGGAGGGTAGGCAGCAGGCGTCCCAGCAGCTGGTGGGATGCCGGAGCTAACAGGTCGAGCCCGGATCCACTTATCTTCTTGGGGGGAAATGGAGGCAGCCAGGCAACGTCCCAAAGACGGCGGCGGGCACTCCACGGGGGACCAGGAAGGCGCCATGCCGACCTGTGTCCCCATCTAGAATAAAAATAACAAAAAGGAGTAGAATCAGAGAGTGTCAACCTCCTTCACCAGACACTAAGCAAAGACTGAGTTCCTCCTGGTGGAGTCTGGGGGTATAGCCCGAGGAGGAGGAGCTCTTTCATTTGCATAGTGTCCCTCCTACTAATACCTCTAAGCTATACCCATGGTCTGTGTCCCCCAATGGAAAAAAGCACGAGAAATGGTAAACGCAGGTGACAGATGCCCTTTAAGTGTGCACTATAGACTACAATTATTGCTGATTCTGATGATATTTCTTTCGCAGGAGCAATATATTACTACATTGCTTCCTCTGCAATATTAGCAGATTGCTGGAGGTTTTAGTGGCTGCACCAGTCTGCATTCCGAAAAGGGGCTGACTTGATGAGGTAAGTACTTCTATACATCCAGTTATGAGAAATAATTACAACTGTTCTTTTTATCCCTGGTCAATGTTACTCATCTTTAATTTAGTAATAAATAAAGCAAATCAGTTTGCTTAGATTATAGGCTGTCAGAAAAAAAGCTTCAAAAACAGGTACAGTATCATATCGACTTCTGGACCCCATTAGGGGTTGTTTCATCTCAAACATTGGTGGCATATCACTACGCTATGTCACCAATGTCTGATAGCTGCGGGTCCCACCTCTGCTTATCTCTAGAACGGAGAGAGAAGACCACGCGTGCGTGGCCGCCCTCCATTCATTTCTATGGGGGTGCCGAAAATAGCTGAGCACTGGCTCAGCTATTTCCGTCAGCCCAATAGAAGTTATATTCATTTCTATGGGACTTCAGAAAATTCTGTCACTCCCATAGAAATGAATGGAGGGCGGCCGCGCAAGCCTGGTCCAACCTCCTTCGATTTGTGGATTCAGTTTTAGAGATACCTGCGGGTCCCAGAGGTGGGACCCACAGCTAGCAGTCATTGGTGACATAGCCTAGCGATATGCCAAACAATATTTGAGATTACACAACCCCTTTAAAGGGAACCTGTCACCAGGATTTTGTGTATAGAGCTGAGGACATGAGTTGCTAGATGGCCGCTAGCACATCCGCAATACTCAGTCCCCATAGCAATGTGTGCTTTTATTGTGTAAAAAAACGATTTTATAGATATGCAAATTAACCTGAGATGAGTCCTGTCCCTGACTCATCTCACATACTGGACTCATCTCAGGTTAATTTGCATATGTATCAAATCAGTTTTTATACACCATAAAAGCACACAGAGCTATGGGGACTGGGTATTGCGGATGTGCTAGCGGCCATCTAGTAACCCATGTCCTCAGCTCTATACACAAAATCCCGGTGACAGGTTCCCTTTAAGTAAATACAGTATTGTGAGGCTACTCCAGTGAATACATCTCATTTGTGGACTTAACCAATATCCCGTTTCTATTAACCCTTGAATTAATTCTACTGTATGTTCCAGGACAAAAGTATGTCATTTCTGCCTTTGCTGTGTAAGGGACGCCTTAAACATTTGCTAAAAAGCAGAACATTGAATTTAACCATCATACACATAATCGCTTTATGCCACAATTGTGTAACTGTACCAGTTGTGCAGAGTAGGGCGACTGACTGTGCAATAATTGGGGGCAAACAGAAAGGTTGTACTGGAGTGGCTGTCCAAGCAAAGAGTATCGGCCATCACCTGCAAGGAAAAAGGAAGGGTGACACGATCTATACATATTCAAACAGCGTCTTTACTACAGATTTATTTTTATCTGTGTACCTTGTCCTGGGCCAACAGGTCGGGGAAACTGGGAGATGACAGATAATGGTGAGAGACCAGTGCAGACACTGTTAATGCTGGAGCCTGGAGAAGGTGTTGGGGACTGTGCTGGAGACGTAATAGGACTGTTCATAAGGTTACTAGGCTAGATAGGGAAAAAAATAATAATTTTTGTTAAAGGGGTTGACAGATTTAGAAACTCCAATCTCATAATAATCTCAAAATAGGATTGCAGGCAGTCTGCAAAAGAGTGAGGGATCCCAAGACTTCTGCGTGAACTGAGGGGCAGCCGTATGCACGACCACAGATCCATTTACTTCAAGGAGATCAGTGAAATCTGCCTTTAGCAGGACAGCGAATAGACCAGTGGTCACGCATGCACACCAGCACTAACATTTACACAGGAGACCACGTTTACCACCCATCCTGTGGAAAGGTAATGCTGTTCATGGGCTAACCTCTTTATGGCCTCACACATACGACTGTATTTTCAGTCCAAGTCCGATTTATGCAGCCGTATATATATCCCGCAAAAAAGAACATGTGCTATTTTGGTTTGTTTTGCACAAATAAATATTTTTACAGTAGGATGGGAAGTGCGGGAGGGTAAAGTGGGGGGCGCACACAGCCGGTATGCGTGTTTTGCAGACCACAAACCTAATACGGTTGTGTGCATGAGGCCTAAAACTGTTGCTTCTCCAGCTATAAAGGCATTTCAAATTTCTTATGTGTCAATGCCATTAGTAGGTAGAAACTGGTATGTACTTTGCGGTCTGCATTGCTATAACTTCCTTTACGCCATTAATCAATGACACATTTCATCTGCCTACCTGAGCGCTAGTATCTGCACCATATAGATGTTCAGGTTTCTGCCGCTGGTCAACACTAAAATATTTGCAGTGGTTCCACTGGACCATTTGCGGGTTTTGGGATGTTCCTTGAGGACCATTGGGTACATTCAACTGCATCACCACCACACCCAGACTTGAAGGGCTGACTCCTACAATAAGGATAGAACAATGTTTTTCACACTGGGTTATGGTAATCCATTTAGCAATGAAAATAAGCCTTTTAACTCATATAGAAAGTTATATGAACCCCACATTCGGGTAACATTTCAATGTGTTCAAATGCAACAAGCAGCCGATAATCCACAGGGAAAGAACTGAATGTTCCAGCCGACTTCATCCTTCCATATGTACTCTTGTCCTTCAGGCAGATGGGGACTATGTTCAGTGCTTCACTTCACATATTCCCACCTTATTTTTAGCAATCTGTACATAAAATGACTTAAATGTGACAGCTGACTGTCATCTCTCAGCAGTCAGCCACAAATTTATTGGAGTGCCGACAAAACCGTGAAACAAGGTGACCAGGATTCATTAGCAATGACTCAAGATGTCTGATATAGTAAATATCTACAATACTGGGGGGGGGCAAAAAAGTCCAAATGGATCCAGCGAGTAAAATAAATGAGTCTTTATTTCTTAATTAAAAATAAATAAATGTATAAACAAGTAATCCTCCTGCATAAAATCAACGCATCTCAACCATAAGACAGGTCTTCTTCATGGATTCATAGTATAAAGTATTCAGTTACAGGCATGTAACCGCTTTTTAAGCAAGGGGGGGGGGGGGCAGGTGAAATCAATTAAATAAATAAAACATTTCCAATTGATTTCATTCCCCCCTCTTTGCTTAAAAAGCAGTTACCATATGTTTCTCCTTATAAGACGCACCTAGGTTTTATAGGGGGACAATAAGATATATTTTATTTAATTATACCTCAGGTTAGACCACCAATCAGACCCCCAATGTTAATCAGACCTCAGCTAACAGCCCCAATAAGATCCCCAATGTTAATAAGACCCCAATATGAATGACCCCCAATCAGACCTCAGATAAGAGCCCCATGCCTCATAGCAGGCCCCAGAAGCCTCTCCATCAGCCTCATAAATATAACAAACAAAAAAACAAAAAAAACACTTACCTCACCTGCTCCTGGACGTTGCCGCTTCTCTCCTCCAGCGCGATCTGCATCCTCCTACTGTCGGCTGTGCTGTGAAAGCTGCGCACAGGGCCCTGTGAAAAAGCCAGCGTGCAAAACGGACGTCGGGCCGCCCCCCCCCCCATTCACCAGGTTCAGTATTTATGTGTTATGTACTGCACATGCCACTTTTGCTGCCTATCTGTGTCACTGGGTTTACTCTGTTTCTTCCTGCATATTGATATGCTCATTGGTCATCTCAATCCACCCAGGTGTGGCTGTGCAGCCTGTTGTGAGGTTGTGCATTTAATGAGCTGACTGATATGGAGCACATTTAATTTTCCATCTTTATTTACACAGTGCCCAGTGTAGCATATGGGCAGTGGCAATTTGATACAAACATTATTTATTTATATATGTACTGTTTTGGGGGCCTACATCCACACACTCTTGTATTTCCCCACTGAGTTTGTATTTTATACTATTTATTAATGTTTGTCAGTATGCATATATGTTAAATAAAGATTTTGTATGAACATTACCGCTGGTGTGTTGTGGAATTATAGGAGTTCATATTACTAACCATCTAATGAATGCATGAGTACATGCTTATTGCTAGCCGCCATGGTGACTTTCTTCCTCTTGAAGTTTTTATGGGTACTACTTGGGGTACATACACTGCCCGTCCCAAAAAAAAGGTCGCCACCAAAAATATTTAGTTGGACCGCCTTTAGTTTTGATTACGGCACGCATTCGCTGTGGCATTGTTTTGATAAGCTTCTGCAATGTCACAAGATTTATTTCCATCCAGTGTTGCATTTTTCACCAAGATCTTGCCTTGATGATGGTAGAGTCTGACTGCTGGGCAAAGCCTTCTCCAGCACATCCCAAAGATTCTCAATGGGGTTAAGGTCTAGACTCTGTGGTGGCCAATCCATGTGTGAAAATGATGTCTCATGCTCCCTGAACCACTCTCTCACAATTTGAGCCCGATGAATCCTGGCATTGTCATCTTGGAATATGCCCGTGCCATCAGGGAAGAAAAAATCCATTGATGGAATAACCTGGTCATTCAGTATGTTCAGGTAGTCAGTTGACCTCATTCTTGGAGCACATACTGTTACTGAACCTAGACCTGACCAACTGCAGCAACCCCAGATCATAGCACAGCCCCCACAGGCTTGTACAGTAGGCACTAGGCATGATGGGTGCATCACTTCATCTGCCTCTCTTCTTACCCTGATGTGCCCATCACTCTGGAACAGGGTAAATCTGGACTGAGACCACATGACCTTCTTCCATTGCTCCAGAGTCCAATCTTTATGCTCCCTAGCAAATTGAAGCCTTTTTTTCTGGTTTGCCTCACTGATTAGTGGTTTTCTACTGGCTACACAGCTGTTCAGTCCCGATCCCTTGAGTTCCCTTCGCATTGTGCGTGTGGAAATGCTCTTACTTTCACTATTAAACATAGCCCTGAGTTCTGCTGTTGTTTTTCTTCGATTTCATTTCACCAAACGTTTAAGAGATCGCCGATCACGATCATTCAGGACTTTTTTCCAGTCACATTTCTTCCTCGAATACGATGGGTCCCCACTATCCTTCCAGTTTTTAATAATGCGTTGGGCAGTTCTTAACCCAATTTTAGTAGTTTCTGCAATCTCCTTAGATGTTTTCTCTGCTTGATGCATGCCAATGATTTGACCCTTCTCAAACAAACATCTTTTCCACGACCACGAGATGTGTCTTTCGACATGGTTGTTTAAGAAATGAGAAGCAACTCATTGCACCAGTTGGGGTTAAATAACTTGTTGCCAGCTGAAAGATAATCGCCCAGGCAGTAATTATCCAATAGGAGGCTCATAACTATTTGTTTAGTTAAATCCAGGTGGCAACTTTTTTTTTGGACAGGCAGTGTATGACTTTACTTTTTGATCAGTTTTAATTCGATCTGATTTATTTATTTATTTTATTTATTTTTTGGAGGCTGGGTGTGTGTGTGTGGGGGGGGGGGTAGTCAGGGTCAGATATGACAACTGCTCCCCTTGCCTGTGCCTAACCGGTGAAATGCTGCAAGTCAATAAAGAGTGACTGTGGTCCTCTGAGTGGATAAATCTCTGGAATTAGAGTTACTGGAGGCTGTGCTACATTGTTACATGCACACATGCCCCTATAAGGGGTAAGGTCTAGGGGCCCCCTTTACATGGCCTGATGTAGCGAGCGATTGTTGGGAAGGAAACGTTCTCCTCCACAGTATGGAGAGGAGTGATCGCTAATGCTATTGCTCATCTACAAACATTGAGTCATTGTTTGCCGGCAGCAGATCACTGATCATACATTACGGAAAATTATGATTTAGGGGTCCGCACCAAAGATCTTATTACCCGATGAATGAGCATTTTGCTATTCGGTGGTACCTTTACACTGGCAGATTATCGGTAACGAGCATTCGTGCGAAAGCTTATCAGCGATAATATATGCCTAAACATCGAGCAGTGTAAAGGGCCCACCTTCAGAAAACTTCTGACTTGTCATAATGGCATGTGGAAGTCCTGGTATTGAAACCTCCAGCAAACAATGTAATAAGGTAGTATGCTAAGCAGAGCACTGTACCCTTTCAGATGCGATTGTCTCTCCTCAGCAGCTGACAATCGCCTTATAGAAATCTAGAACCAACAGAATACCAAGCAGCCCTAAATGAAGGAACTAGGGTTGTCACGATACCAAAAATTTTATTCGATTACAATACCATAAAAAAAATTGCGATACTCGATACCATTCGGAAAAAATAAAACACCAAAAAAAGCTGTGTGCATTCCATATTTTATGGAACCTCCGGCCCATAATAGAACAGTCCTATCCTATTTTGCTGTTTCTGTTACAGTGTTCACCGCATAGGAAATATTTTAATAGTTCCCACTTTTATATTGTTTGCAAATTTTATATGTAAAATTTTAGTATTTTGGTGTTTTTTTTTTTTACTTTTTATTTACTAACTATTAGCCCCCTTAGGGGCTAGAACTCTTGTACTATAGAGATCTATTAGGATGAATAGGACTACACACTCTCGCTGCTGCCCTGTGCTTTGTCCACAGCAGCAGCAGTGAGATTACCATGGCAGGGCTTCAGTAGCATCCTGGCTGCCATGGTAACCGATCAGAGCCACAGCGATTTCACTGCTGGGGCTCCGATCGGAACTGCCACTGCCACCAATGAAGAGGAGGGAAGGGGACCCTGTGGCCAATGCCACCAATGAATATAACAATTGGGGGGGCAGAGATGGTGTGCCTGCGGCCACTGCGCCACCAATGATACTAATACTGGGGGTTGGGGGTGCTCACTGCGCCACCAGTGGCGGTATTACATACCTGGCCTTAATAATAGGGCACAGCAATTGCCACGGTTTGGCGGATCGCTGTAACCTGTTATTGAGGCCGAGTGCAGTCTATGTGATACCGCCGCCAGCACCCGCTGCCTTCACTTGAATTAATGTGTTTTATATTCATTGGTTGCGCACTGGCCACAGCCCCCCCCCCCCTCCTCCCTGCTATCTCCCCATTGGTGGCAGCCGAGTCACGGTGGGGAGGGAGGGACTGCCTCCTTCTCCACTGTGCTAGTGAAGAGAACATGGCGCGCGCTGAGAGCGGCGTGTGCCATGTTCTCTAACTGATACTAGGCTGCGCAGCCTAGTATCGGTAAATAGTAAGACCAGGTATCGTATCGATCCAGGTCTATAAGTATCGATTGGGTATCAATACTTCGACACCCGGTGCAACCCTAGTAGGAACTCCATAGAGATGTAAAATAGAGCTGTGTGTTAATTGTAATTAATATGAATGAGTATTACATTTTAAGTGGAGTAAGAAATCTTGTACCTGAATACTGTTGTTGCATTTGTGGGGGACTGCAGGGAGAGGGAGACTGAGGCATCTGGTACTGCTCAGAACCTGGAGGAGGAAGGAATCCAACCGAAGAGCTACAAGAAATTGAACACATGTTAAAGTTAACAAATCGTGTATGTATATATATATATATATATATATATATATATATATATAAATAAGTAGGCTGTGTGTGTGTACATATATATATATACATACATAACATACACACACACACCCCCTACTTGGAGACCAGGCTGGACACAAGAGGTATATAAAGGTGGATGTTCACTAGGACTTTAATACAGACAGAGCTAGAATGATCATCAGTCTACCTGGAGCCATTTTGTTGTGCTGGTGGTATAACACTGTAGTATACTGGCATTCCTCCGGCTGGCATGGCTCCCTGCACTGACTGGTTAGCTGGTACCAGTACAGATTGCTGATAGGATTGTGGCACAACTCCCTGTGATTCATTTCCTACTGGAACCTGAGTGAAAGTGCAAAGTTGCATATAAAAACTTCACATAATGAACCTAGGAAAACTGTAAAGTCTGTAACACAATTTTTCACCCTCCTTGTCCAAGACAACATGTATTCCTACTTCACAGCTAAGTTGTGGAAATGTCAAAATAATGCATTTGAATTTGAAAAATATTTTCCTGAATATTTTACTATTATAGGAGGTGTGCAAAGGGGGTCAGAGTGGCATAAAAGCACTAAGGAAGCAGTACTCGCCTCCAGCGCTCCACCAACTGTCCAGGTCCCTGACGCTCTCTACTTCCAGCTTCTGTATTGACATCAAAGAAATGCCACAGGCAATCACCAGCGACAGCGGCGACATGCTGAAGCCAGCGATTGGCTGAGTGGGTATTGTGTGGCACTTTCTTAGTGTGTCGAGATGTGAGCCAGAAGAAGAGAAAAACGTACAGCGCCAGCGGAAATACAGATTCTTTTATGTTTTTAGGCCACTCTGACCCCCGCTACCACCATTTTTTTTTTATTGTGCTGAAAACCCCTTTTCTCACACTTACTTGATATGAAGGTAGTGGAGTGTACTGCACCATCATACTCTGCATTTGATTCCCAACACTGGCTCTCTGGCTGTTCAGCATGGCAGGACTTTGCGATTGCTGGACACCCATCATACCCTGGTAAGTTGGCGGCTGGTTGGAAATTATGGGCTGCATACCTGTCACATAAGACATATAGTTACTAAGAAGGCACAATGTAATTTGTGTGATGTAAATTAACAGTGTCCAATAAACTGTACGTGAGGCATGCAAGAATGTGAAAGAGGTGGAATTCATTCACAGCATTTGTGATCTCTGGAAACACCATAGAAATGTATAGAGCCGGTAGAAATCGAATAAACCATCTGCATTCAACAGCGTGACAACATGTCCTACATTCCAGACAAGAGGGGCTATTCTATACAGGACAGTGGAGTAAAAGCTGACACATTTCATATTTAAGGCTACCTTCACACTCGAGTTTTGGACAGATCCATCCTGGGACCTGCAAAAACTGATCCGTTACAATAACACAACCGCATGCATCATGAACGGATCCGTTTGTATTATCTGTAACATAGCCAAGACGGATCCATCATGAACTCCATTGAAAGTCAATGGGAGACGGATCTGTTTTCTATTGTGACAGATCTGTCCTCATTGACTTACATTGTGTGCCAGGACAGATTGGTTCAGTTTTGTCAAGCGGACAGCAAAAATCTGCAGGTAGCGTTTTGATGTCCGCCTCCAGAGCGGAATGGAGACGGAACGGAGGCAAACTGATGCATTCTGAGCGGATCCTTTTCCATTCAGAATGCATTAGGGCAAAACGGATCTGTTTTGGACCACTTGTGAGAGCCAGTGACGGATCTTGCAAACGGAAAGCCAAAAAAGAGAGTGTGAAAGTAGCCTAAAATGACAGAACTATACGTGTAGTCAGCACATTGAGAGTCTTACCAGGTTGTTGAGGTGGCTGGGTGACCTGTTGATTGCGTTGTGAATTGTAGGCCGCTGCGTGTGAGATAGGTCTATATTGCTGGCTAGAGTTTGGGAACTGCCCAGTAGGATAATATGAGACCTGAATCTGGAACACATAAATACGAGAATATAGTTCCCCCTAATACATTAAACATCTAATATAATATAATACATTTGAAACAAAAAATATGTAAACCATGCCCTGCATAATACTGAATGTCTGTTTTTTCTAAAGACTATCGGGTACTATATATATATATTTTTTATCTAAAAAGGTTCCAAACTAATTTTTTTTATTGCATATTCACCACGGTCGAGCTGTAAACCCACTCTGTTCACAAATATATAAAAGAACATGCTAACTTCCTGCAACTACCACTAGAGGGAGCTCAGGAGAACTAACAATTAAACTATACCTAAAAACCCAATAAAACATGAAGATCCCATCCAGGACATGCCATCGATATCAGATAGGTACTGGGTCTCATCTGTGGACAAACAACTACTACTGCCTGTTCATTCACCACAATGGGACGGTCGGAAAAAAGCCGAACCGGTGTTCAGATATTTTCAAAACGGGAGAGCGGTGGAAGGTGGCTGTGCATGCATTCTGGACACAGGACTCCCATCTATCTGATATTGATGCCATATCCTTGCGATATGCGATCAATATGCCAGATGGGAATAACCCTTTAAGGCTAGGGCTCCAAAGCATCAGGGCTGAAAGACAGCTAAAGTCACTTGTATGCATTTAAAAGATAACCTGCTGGCAATCCAAAGGGGTGTACCACATACTGTGCTACTATGGACTTCAATGTAAAACAGTATGTTAGCTTTTAAAGTGTATGGCTAGGCAAGGGAATTTGAAGCTTTCCGAAAAATTAAGCTTTGTGCATTGTAAAAATATCTTAAGAACTTTTTGAGGACAGTTTATTTACCTGGTAATAGCCCCCTTTTTTTTCTGTGATTTATATAATTATATTTTCATCCGCACAATGCTCCGTTTTGTGTAGGATACCTTTGTGGTGCATGTGGACCGCGCCGACATCCTCCATTGTACGCATTTTTTGCTGGGGATGGTCGTTTGTTGCAGTCAACATGCTCCCCCTGGGACTGCTCCCCCAATGAGAAACACGCTACAGTGGTTGGGGTTTGAGCAGTACCCCCATATTTGCGACTATATTTTTGTGATTCTGGTAATAGTTTTGCAAATCTATTAGGCTAGTTTCACATTTCTCGGCATTGTGATCCGGCAGCCAATGCCAGGAAACGGCCAAACACAAACCGCGGAGTGCAGTGGTTTCTGTCAGGCCAATTCTAGGCATATTTGCTAGAGAGTGTCCGGATCTTCACCGGACCCCTTAATAGTTAATGGGGCTGGCGGGCATTCCATTTGTAGCCCGCAGTACTGGATCTGGAGAATTGCTGCCAGAGATGTGAAACTAGCCTTACTTATCCAATTGGTTTTCTGGACACACTGGGGGTCATTTTCTATCCAGAAATATGCCTAATTTAGGTATATTTTAGGCACAACAGTTTAGCCGCTATCTGCAACTTTTCCCCGCTCATGCCAGATCTAACACTGTGGGCGTGAGATGGGTCGACAGGCCAGTCTCATTTACCATTTTCTACACCTGTTTTAGGCACAGAAAATGGTCTAAATGTACGACAGCTTGGAAGCGGTATTACATTTAGAACTGGCACTGGATGCGCCGAAGTTATGGAGAGGTCGGCGCCTCTTTATAACTTCAGTGGCTCCACCGCCAGCACAGGGCCTTTATAAAAACCAGCGTCTAAAACACTGGTCTTAATAAATGTGCACCACTGTACTTTACGTTACAGGTAAATTTTACTTGATATGTTTTACATATATAAAAAACAACAAAATACAAAAACAAAAAGGAGTTAATAATTAACATTTACTATATGCCTACTTTAAAGGGGTTTTCCAGAAGTTTTATACTGAAGACCTATCCTCATGGTAGGTCATCAGAATCTGATCAGTGAGGGGCCGACACCCAGGACCCTGCTAGCGCTGCGCCTTCTCACTGCTTTTCCTAGGCCAGTGACAACACGTTGATCAGTCACGTGGCCTAGAAGCAGCTCAGCCTTATAGAAGAGAATGGGGCTGAGCTGCAATACCAAGCACTGCTGATATACAATGTACACCGGTGTGCGTGTTAAGCGCGGAGAAGGCCGCAGCTCTCATAGGAGCACCAGTGCCTTCTCAAACTGCTGTTCAGCGGTGGTCCCAGGTGTCGGTTCCCCACCGATCAGAGGATAGGTAATCAGTATTAAAGTCCTGAAAAACCCTTTTAAGTTAGCATTTTTCAAACTGCCTATTTTTAGGATGTTAGCAGGCGTAAAAGTTTAGAAAAAAAAAATATTTTTAGGGAGCATTTCAGATCTGAAGTGGCTTTAAGGGATCTATGTATTAGAAACCCTTAAAACACCTCTTCAAAATGGCACTGGCCTAGAAATATCTTTTCCTGGATAACCCCTTTAATATGACTGCATTTTACTCACTCTGGGCTAAAACTATTTTCTAATTGGTCTTCATTAAAAATGTTCAGCCGTTTCTGAGATACAAGGGTTAAAAATCAATATGTTTGCAAGCTGTCAGCTTTATTTGAATCCAGTCACCTGACAGCTCATGTGTAGCTCTTATCTCCAATATCCTGACCTCATAAACACGCATTATAGCTCAATTCATATCAAACATTAAAAAATGGCTTAAAGCTTTTTATTCTGGTCTTTTGGAGGTGAGGTGGCCTAAAAGTAGCAATTTTATGGTATAAAAAACAAATTAACGTTATTCTGAGGGTTGACATGATTATGGCGATACCAAATCTATATCGTTTTCTTATGGTTACTACTTTTACACTATGAAATCACGTAGATGGCAGACCCGGAGACCATTGTTAAGCCTTAACCCTGCAGCTACAACCGCAACCATCAGCACCCTCTAATCACGTTGTTGGGTACAGATGGGATACACTCTTTGTGAGCCATTTAGATGCCGCTGTCTCTACTGACCACAGCATCTAAGAGGGTAAATGGTTGTGATTGGAGCTAGCTCTGATCTTGGCCATTGCAGCAAAAGCTCAGCTGTGTATTACAGCCAGGTCCCGCTGCATAATGCATAGGCTCAGCTATGGTGTCAGTATGGCACTGGGTGTTGAGTACATTCCCACTGTGCTATAAAATGTACGGCATAGAACGTAGAAGGTTTCATATCAAATCTTTACAACAGGAGCATGACCATTTCTTATGCATCGACAGAACAAGCATTAACACTGACAAACCAGTCTGAGATGGAAATATGAAGCAGTTCAAACCTGTTGTGGAGGCTGCATGAAACCCTGTGTTGGGATGACCTGCTGTGTGGGAGAAGGGTGCCCTGAGGAAGGGTAGCCTGCTGCTGAAATGGCTTGTCCCCCAGTTGTCATGATGAATCCAGCCTGCTGCGGATGCTGGGAGATAAGGGGAGACTGATAGATGGCAGTGGAGGGGTCAGGCGCCTCAGATGAGCCCTGGCGACTTAAAGTCATCTGTCCAAAGTGACTATTTAAATCATCAGCCTGTAAAAAATAATATGACCTGTAAGTCCATTGTTATATATCTATTAACATTATGTATATTGTAAAGCCTAGCCTGGACGCAACTGATTCAAAGGCTTGTACGTTGTGCACCGCTATTCACAAAGTCCAAGAGACCAAAGGGTAACTAAACTTCTGAATATGAAAGATGTTCCTAATGCCATAGTAACACTTTTCCTAATATACTTTATTAATGCTTTTTGTATTTTTAATACAGTTTCCCCACCCTAAAGCGCACGCCTGTGCCCAAGTGCTATGTCAGGATTAGCGGAGCAGGCTTTTGCCTTCTCCGCTAAGCTAAGAGCCGACATGCAGGACTCTTAGCTTATGCCAGGAGTTCGTAAACCTTGGGAAAAGAAAAGGAAAAAGAATTGTAATTACCATGTTTAGAGTTAGAGTAATGTGCTATCTCCATTTTTATGGATCTGCTTTGTATTTGAAATTTAAATAAAAAATTATAAAAAAAATAAAATAAAAAAAATAAAAATCTCTGCAGTTGTACACAGGACTGTATTATTGGTTTACTGGCGGGTTTACACAACCCGATAGTTGGGCAGATAATTGGGGATAAACGTTCCTGTGAACGCTCATTTCCGATAATCTTGCCCGTGTAGAGGTGCAGCCGATCACCCGGTTAACGAACAAAATGCTTGTTCATTAGATGAAACCGTCGTTCAGGCAGGCAAGCAAATTATTGTTTCAGGGAGGCAGGTCGTGCTGTCCAAACAGTGCTCAGCTGCCCAGAAACAATACAGCAGTATGAGGACGAGCGATCATGGTAGCAATTGCTCATTCTCTTACTGTGGAGGTGATCGCTGCGTGTAAATACAGCACTTTACCCCCACTGAAAGACTACGGAATGCTTCCTTCCCGACAATCTGCTGCTCCTCAGCCTGTGTAAACCCGCCATTAGTGTGTATACATAGCTGCCAGTCAATGATAACACCTCTCCGGTGAAGTCAGAAATAGCAGAGATTTAAATGTATAAATTACAATTTTACTGAATCCTTTTCCACAAAACTAGATAATCTGCTATGCTCCTCCCGCTCTATAATATGCTGCCTGCAGATTATACAGGTTCTCTTTAAGTGTCCCACTCAGCTGCTCTGGTTCCTGCGCTCCTCCATAGGCCACTTGCCGTTCATCGTTCATGTGGCCACTGCAGCCAACCACTGGCCTCAGCAGTCATGTGCCATTCATGCATGTGAATGAGGAATGGCACGTGACCACTGCAGACTTAGCAGGGATCGGAGCGGTACTGCAGGACATAGGTAAGGTTTTTTCTTTTTGTTAATCAATTTTACACCAAAGGCCAAAATGTTAAAAATCTCAGAAATCCCCTTAAAGAGAGTGCACCATAAGACAGCCAAAAGTGAAACAGTTACTGATAATAATAAAAAAAAATAGAACAGTTTAACATGATAAATAACACGTCAGGGTTTTGGCTTTAGGTAATGGATTGGCTCTCGGCAGCAAACAGTACGACATGGAGAGTATGACAAACTATGTATTTTTCAGCTACACCAATTATTCAACTACGAAATATTTTCCCTTTTGGCATGACAAACTGGCTATACACAAGGCACTAATACAAGCAGTGATTCAATTAATAAGAGGAGGAGGGAACGGGAATATACCAGATTGTACTGCTGGGGAGGTGAAACTGGCAGGAGGACTTGGGGGCAGGAGCTGGCGGAGTACTGGACCGGTTGTGGAGAGGGCTGGAGGGTCTTGGAACCAGCAGAGCAGCATGCAGAGAGCAGGACAAAAAGGGGTAGGAGGATGCAGTGAGAGGAAAAGGAAACAGGTTGAAAATCGTAGAAAAGGGTTAAAAAAGAAAAAAAAGAACAGAAAAATATGTTAGTTCCACAGTTATATTTACAAAGTCACACATTTACAGAGGCAGGAAAACGCGGCAGAGCAAAGAACTGGGGATTTAATTAGTCTCAAGCTCCAATTCTGGAAGCACAAACAGATAACGGCTCCATGTGAGTCACAGCAACTGCTAAGCAACAAGAAATGACACCAACAGAAAGTATCCAGGTGATTTCAGGTGATTTTCCTATAGTGTACAAGCACGACCACTGCTGCTTGATTGCAGGGTGGTCATAACCCCTGAAAACAAGCAGTATATAATGTGATGGAAAAAACGAATCAAGTAAAAGGCATTGTGTCTGGCTTATCAGTGAACTTCCTGGTGAAGCTTGTGACCAGCTTTAGTGTTGGACTAATGGTAATACCCACCACTTAATCTACTGTGATGACTAGATATATAGATAATAGATATAAAGGAAAAATTCAACAGCACTACCAAAGTAAGGAAATTAAAAAGAATGTTCTTTAAAGAGGACCTTTCACTAGTTTAAAAAGTAAAAACTAACTATATCAGTGGACAGAGCAGTGAAAGGTCCTCTAATCACCAGACAGCGACGTTTCAGTCCTCTTACTGGGGCATGTCTCAAGCCGTGACCTCATACAATGGTGCAATGTCCAAGTATATAAACATCTCCATAGTAATTGATCATTAAACATAATTAGTGAATAAAACACAATTCTTATACATAAGTGAAAATAACACATGATCTATCACATTTCATTATAGTGAATCCATGTGTAAAGAAAATAATTCATAATAATTTACTCATATCCATGTCTTCTACATAATTAGTGATAATCAACATATCCCACAGTTTATACATGATCAGTGATAATTAAAATATCTCACAGTTGTGTGAACGCAGGTGTAGATTAAAAACAAAACAGATAAGGAAACCACATACCAGCATGGAACTGCTGCACGTGTATTCAGCATCATGTACTATGTATTGCAGATGCTCTCAGGTCCCTGTGGAGCGCATTACCCAGCGATAGTCAAATTTAACTGTCCGCTGGGTTACGTGATTCCGCCCCATGTGGAACGCACTCTGAACCGCAAGCACCACCCTAGTGATGCAGTAACATCATGATGCTTGCGGTTCAGAGTGCGTTCCATGTGGGGCGGGATCACGTGACCCAGCGCGCAGTCATATGCGAGTATCGCTGGGTAATGCTGGTATGCGGTTTCCTTATCTGTTTTGTTTTTAATCTACACCTGCGTTCACACAACTGTGAGATATTTTAATTATCACTGATCATGTATAAACTGTGGGATATGTTGATTATCACTAATTATGTAGAAGACATGGATATCAGTGAATTATTCTGAACTATTTTCTTTACACATGGATTCACTATAATGAAATGTGATAGATCATGTGTTATTTTCACTTATGTATAAGGATTGTGTTTTATTCACTAATTATGTTTAATGATCAATTACTATGGAGAAGTTTATATACTTGCACATTGCACCATTGTATGTGGTCACGGCTTGAGAAACGCCCCAGTAAGAGGACTGAAACGTCGCTGTCTGGCGATTAAAGAACATTCTTTTTAATTTCCTTACTTTGGGAGTGTCGTGGAATTTTTCCTTTTTGGTTGGTGGATCGTCTCTCCAGCCGCAGGCACACCGCACTTATTTGACCGCTGTGCTGCTCATACCATTTTTTAAGTTTCTTCTCTATTAGATGGATGGATAGATTGATAGATAGATAGAAAAAACTGATTTAGGTTCCTCAAGTACAACATGTAATCCTTCGGTGTTAATCAAGAGGGTGGAAAAACATTTGGGTGCAGAGTGAAATGTTTTACTCCTGTCTTTGTGTGAAAAAGAAACTGCAATTGACATCAGAAATACCGTCATCTCTCGCATTGTACAGTGCAGTGACCTCCGACACGCAAACCGTAGAACCGTAAAATATGGATACCAACCAAGTGCATGTCACATTTTTTACAGGCCCAATAGTAGAAATGCCTATTCTTGTCAACAAACATAGAACAGGTTTTATTCTTGTCTAAGTTGGAGGACAGACATATGGATGAGGACTCAGAAATGAATGGGTCCGAACCGCAAAAATTGCAGATCGGATGCAGACCAAAATTATGGTTGTGTGCATGAGGCCTTAAGAATAGAAGTATTTTTCTCCACACTAAAGGAGTAAGAAGATGCACATGTAATCACCTCATCGGACCACTTACCGGCTCCGTGACTCATGTTTACTGGCATCTGGATGATCGAGATTTTTAGTTTATTTAGCTTTAATGCATGGCAGTATGTGTGTACGTCGCACATCGCCAACTTTAATTTTTCGCAGGTTTTGTGAATCTTATGTTACGCTTATCTAACACTTTTACCCACAAACATGGAAAGTTTTACGCATTTCTGACCAAACGCTAAACTTTGATTCATAACTGCATGCCGGTGCCTGAGATGGTAAAGTGCTAAGTGGCATTTTATTAAATGTCAAGTGCCTGCTTTCAGAAAACACATGGGTATGAGGGAAGGGGCCGATTTTTTTTTTTTTTTATTTCACTTTATAATTCAGGTTTTATTTTCTGAAAGTGCAAAACCTGTCCTGGCAGCAAAAGGGTTAAACGCACGAGGAAAGAACAGGAGGCGTGGATGGTATAAAGGATGGTCAGTAACAGGTAAGGAAAGCTAGAAATGAAAAACAAGACCCTAAGAGAGATGGTGAGAGTTATGAAAAGTGACACGACGTAGTAGCGGGAAACAAGGATGGTGACTCACCTGTGACATTAAGTGGTTACTCATGGACTGTTGCTGAGGAGTGGGTGGAAGTGCCTGGTGAGTATGGGCATGTTGTTGCTGTGCAGTGCAAGGTATGATGCTTCGAGTAGACTGCTGAGAGGAGGAAGCCTGGCTGCACACTTCTGGGGCGCCTATGGGCAAACCTGGAAAGAACACAAAATGCATAAAATAAATAAAAAAAAGAGTTAATAAAAGAGTTAGCAAATCTAGTTAAAACTACGTTTAGCAACAATTCTCAGGTAGATCTGCTCATCGCTGTTTCCATGGATACGACCACAAAATAAGGACATGCTAAAATACGGGATAATAGAAGATTCACACCAGAGATCTGTTAGTTCTGATCTTTGCCTTTCCCATGAGAAACTGGAAGGAAGTCCAAATAAAAAGCTCTTCAGTTCATCAACCTCATCCCAATCACTGGTATACAGATCAGCAACATGGAGACACACTGTTAGTACTTGACAATGGAGGGCAGGAGACTAAACGTGGAGAGGATTAATGCAAGAACAAATCAATGGACTACATAGATGGATCACTAATGAGTGGGAAAAATAAACCAAGCCACATTTTCTGAAGGTGGGCCACCTCTCTCAATTTTAACACTTTATACTGTATCTGAAGATAGAGACCATAAGGTCCCGCAGAGAACACCCAAATTAGGACAGCTACATGACGCCTGTGCCCCCACCATGCCATGTGCCTTCTACATACTCAGAAAAAAGATCTCTCCAAGATTAAAAGGGAATCTGTCAGCAGTTTTATGGTGCCCTAACAAAGGGCGACATAAACTACTTACAGATCTCCTTAGCAAAATGCTGGGTCACTTTCTTTAATCAACCCAGACATTTGGCTAAAATCTTAGCAGCAGAAAACTGGTGATGGATACCCTTTAAAGAGGACCTTTCATTACAATAGAAAATCTAAACTAAGTATGCTGATATGGAGAGCGGCGCCCAGGGATCTCCCTGCACTATTATCCCTACTATAGTCCCTGGGCGCCGCTCCGTTCTCCCGGCATAGGCTCCGGTATCTTCATGGTGTGCTGTACGCATCTTTTGCAGCTCCACTGAAATGAATGGGTCTGCATCAAATCTGCAAAAAATGCGGATCGGATGCAAACCAAAAATATGGTCGTGTGAATGGGGCCTGACAGTGATAGTTTCCCTTCTCGTTCACCTTGTCATGACACCAATGACTTGCAGGTACGAAAATCTCACCTGGCCGGCCGGTGCGGTTGGTCGTGCTTTTGTTACTGCCAATACTGTCTCCTCTTGTCAGGATGGAGATTCCACTGAAGCTGCTGGCTTTGGTAACTGGAGGACGCATACTGCGACAGGAGCCATCAGAGTCTGTGCTGCTCCATGGTCTTGGATCCAGGGACTTTAATTCACTTTCAGTGCTGCTCTGACGACTACAAGAGCCTCGGTTCAGCAGGTCTCTGTTGCCTCTACAGGGTAAGATACCACTTGTGTCAGTTCATTCATCTCTTAATTTCCATCTGTGAAGCTAATTGTTATATGCAGATGCCCTGCAGTCATCTCCGGTGTTCTGCTCTAGACTAACAGAAGCGTGTCCCTGGCTTTCCGATTAGGATGAAGAACACTAATGTCCACTGCATTGTCATTCATAAAACACACACACACACAAAAATCAGTCCTCCAAACAGCCGCTATAGAAACGTACTGTCAAATAGCAGCACCTGTAAGGGTGACTTCAGAAGTAGCGGATTAGCGGCGTGGATTCTGCAGCATACGACAGTACCATACATGTGGAGGTGGAAAAATTTCACATAGGAAAACAAGCGTGCTGTGGATTTTTACTGCAGACTTTACCCCTTTAAGGGAGGAAATCGGCAGTAAAGCCATAAGTAACCGCAAGATCCATGGCAGAAGTAGAACTCAATACGTGGCCTTACCCCAACTGCATACAGCCACAGGACATGCCCATAGCGAGATCTGCTCATTACATCATAAACCCCGCCATTAGCTGCTACAGACAACAAGTCCACTTTTCTGTTTCACAGAGTTTTAATGGGGCCCAGTGTGTGTGCTCTTGGAAAGAGTGCTCTAAAAATCTATGATAAGGCACTAAACGATAAAGGGGTCTGTCGGGTTGATCATGGTGTCTGATCAGCAGGCAGTATGTTATAGAGCAGGAGGAGCTGAGCAGATTGATATATAGTTTTATGGGAAAAGATTTAGAATGTTATTTATTCAAACCTCTCTTGTACGCAATCAGGTCACAGTGCAGCAGGGGCCCAGAGAAGACCCGGGAGCGCAGGATCTGCAGAGTAACGGAGGAGCAGGAGGGGTAAGTTTATTTATTTTATCTTATATGGGGGTCTGATCTGAGGTCAGATGAAAAATGATTTTTTTCCCATTTTCCTCCTCTAAAACCTAGATGTGTCTTAACAGGTATATACATCTCTCTCTATCTAATCTGCTCAGCATCTCCTGCTCTTTAAGGAAAATCAGACTGCATGTTCAATGTGACATGTTCCCTGAGAGAGCAAGAAGAACAATAGAAAATGTCTGGCATGTTGCACTGCTGGGAAATGTCTAGCGAGCCGCACTATAAAATCTGCAGTTTTGTAGGTGCTGCTATTACACATCATAAAAGGTTATCATCAGCAAATATCAAATTAAACCTGGCTGATGTAGACAGACCCTCAGCTTACATTTTACTGGAGAGTTAGCAAAATAGGATTTTTTTGTGCTTACCTGTAAAATCCTTTTCTCGCTGAGTTCATTGGGGGACACAAAAGACCATGGGTATAGCTGCTGCCACTAGGAGGCGACACCAAGTAAAAAAAAATTTGTTCGCTCCTCCTCTCAGCTATACCCCTCCTGCAGACTCTGAGCTAATCAGTTTGTACAAAAGCAGTAGGAGCAGCCAGGAGAAGCCAACAGAAAACAATAAAAAGGAAGAAAACGGGACCCATCTAGGAGAACCAGCAGTGTACATATAGGGTGGGTTCTGTGTCCCCCAATGAACTCAGCGAGAAAAAGATTTTACAGGTAAGCACAAAAAATCCTATTTTCTCGCTCTTATCATTGGGGTACACAGGAGACCATGGGACGTTAAAGGGATTCTGTCATGACATTTGAGGCCTATAACCTAAACATATGGCCAGGTCCCTACTAATAACCTGAATCCGAAACTGTCCTTATTAAATGTGCCTGTGGCTCTATTAGCACAAAAAACAGGTTTTTATAACCTGTCATTCACCTATCTAAGGGGAACAAGGGGACATCTCTTCATACATGGTGCCTGGCTGCAGCCATCTGCGTCTGGTGCCCAGCGCCGCCTTCCCACTAGAAATCGCCGCCCTCCCTTTCTATAGAGCCGCTTTCCTCACCTCAGCGCCGCCTCCCTCACCTCAGCACCGCCTCCGAAATCGTCCGCTCCCTCAGCCAGATCCTGTGCAGCTGTGAGAGGATGGCTGCAATAGGGCGGTCAAGGCAGGTTTGAGCGAAGTGCGCCGGCCGGCGCATGCGCACTTCGCTCAATGAGGCCGCTGCCAGGAGTCCACACGGGCGCATCAGGTTATACCTAGTGCGCACGTGCGGGATCTGGCTGAGGGAGGCGGCGCTGAGGTGAGGAAGGCGGCTCTATAGAAAGGGAGGGCGACGATTTCTTGTGGGAAGGCGGCGCTGGGCACCAGACGCAGATGGCTGCAGCCGGGCACCCTGTATGCAGCAACGTCCCGTTGGGCACCTTAGGTAGGTGAATGACAGGTTATAAAACCCGTTTTATGTGCTAATAGAGCCACAGGCACATTTAATAAAGACAGTTTCGGATTCAGGTTATTAGTAGAGACCTGGCCATATGTTTAGGTTATAGGCCTCAAATGTCATGACAGAATCTCTTTAAAGAGCAGTACCATGGGGAGGGAACAAGAATAGAACAATCCCAGGCGGGTCATATGGCCCTGCACAGAAATGCGGGGGAAAGACACACCAGGAACCCTGAAAAGGGACAGGAAGACCGATTCCCCGGAAGGCCACCCAGTGAAATACTGATTGAAAGAAGATGAACTGAAAATTGCGTCTGGATATCAAGGGCCAAAGAACTGCAGATGTGACAAAACGTGGCCCCCATCGTGGAAGAAGTAGGGATGCCCGAAGGCAAAGGCCCCACACACAATACCGGACTGCCAGAACAGAACACCACTCCAGCGGGACCATGATGAACAAGTCAGGCATGAGAATGGCCCACAAGAAACAATTCTTGAGGGAGTGAAGAAACCCAAGGGGAACAAGGCAGTGGAACGCTGATGCTGTCACCGTAGTAGATTGTAGAGGCAATGCGGTACATGTAAAGGGAACAAGGCGCTCAGCCAGCGCTATAGAAATCAGTAGGTTATACCAGGTACAGAAAACTTACTAATGCCCAGCAGCAGAAGTGAGCAAACCCCTCAGCCGCAGTGTGTCATGGCAGAACATAAGCAAAGTGCCCCCTGTGGTAGAAGGAAATGTAGACGCGATTAAAACTTCAACTAGCGATAAGGCACCATGCCTAGAGGAATGCTGTGAAGATACCGCCGGAATGCCAGGCCGATACTCCACATGGAGGAAGAGGATGTGGAGAAAATCATAAATGTAGTGTCCCCCGCCTATGCGTCATGTAAGCTGCAGTTGAAAGCTAAATGCAAAAATTCCCCCTAGGAAGGGTTTACGCAGTAGTAGCCATGGAAACGGAGTAGCCAGAATATCTATGGGCAGCGCAAAGACTGCCTTACAGGGGGGAGGCAATAGCAACCACCATTGGCTCTAGGGTCAGAGGAGAGACTCTACCTGAAAATGAGGACAACAGCAATGGCCACCAAGAATTGGTGGTAAGCAACACTCCACCTGAGAAGGAAGAAAACTGGAAATCAGAGCAGACGTTCTCCCTACGGAAGGAGTGTGGACGCCGGGCGTGCCAATGACCATCAACCAAATGAGATTGCCCCTCACAGGGACTCAAGTGGAAGTGCAATTACTCCGCCTAAGGAAAGAGGGCAATGCTACAGGCCATACAGAACCCAGTGGGGGTGCAATTGCTCCTACTACAGAAGGAGGGTAACGGCACGGGCTGAACAGTATCCAGTGGTAGTGCTATTACGCTGCCTATGGAAGGAGGATAATGCAATGGGCTGTACAGTATCCAGTGGTAGAGCAAGTACATCGCCTAGGAAAGAGGGCAGCGCTACAGGCTGTACTGCATCCAGTGCAAGGGCAAGTACTCAGCCTATGGAAGGAGGGTAATGCTACAGAATGTACAGGGTCCAGTGGTGAGAGTACATATTCCACCTAAGGAGGGAAGGGAATGTGACAGGACTCACGGAATTCAGTGGTAGTGTAACTACTCCGCCTATAGAAGGAGGGTAAGCTACAGGGAGTGCGGTATCCAGCGGTAGTGCCAGGATTCCGCTTACGCTATAGGACGTATGTATCCAGCGGTAGGGTAAAGAAATTATGCCTACAGAATGGCTTGGGAAATAGGCTCAGAAGAACCAGATAGCTCCAAGGGTTAATATATAAATATATAGTTTTGTGTTGTTTTTTTTTTTGCTTTTTGTTTTTATATAGAGCACAATTCTAACAATACAGAGCTAGGGAAACTAAATCCATATCAGTCTGTACTAGTGACCAGCACAGTAAGCACTTTGCTCAGCACAGTAGTACTGAGGCAAAGTAAGGGTTAAGCAGAAGGAAGGGCGGAGCTTATTGGGCAGCTGGTGGAGCGAAGGCATGGGTGCAAAACTTCCGCACTCCAAAAATACAGATCCCGCCCCCGAAACACGCTGGGAGATGCAATCTATTAGGCCACAGAGCCAGAGACGGAGCCTCGAGTACAGGTGGGGCTGACTGGAAGAACTTCCAGTTGGGGCGGCGCTGTAGGGAGGGAGCAGAGTGCACTGGGAAACAAGGCGGCCGGGAGCGGGCGTACCGATGCCAAGAGTAGAAAAGTGGCAGCCACCCAAGGAGACACGCGACTGCTGGGACTGGCCCGCAGGGCGTGGATGGGGCCGGGGACTGGAGGTGGGACCGAGGAGGTGAGTCACAGGGGCCAAGGTCTAGGAGAAATGACATCTATTCCTGTTTTTACTTCGAGAACACAGGAGAAGGGTGGCTGAGGCACAGGGGAGGGCCAGCAGGGGAGGTAGGTAATATACTTACCCAGATGGTTTTTGCCCACCCTGATTCCAGCAGTGTCACCTTCCTCAGTGTGCTGCCCCCTGGGAGGGCGACTACACCGGTAACATGGGGGACTTCAAGTAGTAGCAGCCAAGGTGACACTGCAGCTGGTGGGTAACATCGGATTTGAGATCCCCTGTTCCTCCTCATCTTCCAGAGGTGGGGAACGAGCAGCAGGCTTGAGGACCCACTGGTCTCCCCCCTCAAGTGTGGGAAATACAGGTGGCTAGAGCCCACCTGCAGCCCGAACCTGAATAGTAAAACAAAAAGGAAAAAACTTTGGCAGACCTGCAGAAAAAATGTCTGCCTCCTACGGACACTAAGCCAAAAGTGATTAGCTCAGTGTCAGCGGGAGGGGTATGGCTGAGAGAAGGAGCTAACACTTTTTTTTGCTTAGTGTCGCCACCTAGTGGCAGCAGCTATACCCATGTTCTTCTGTGTATCCCATTGATACGAGTGAGAAACAGTTATGTTTAGGAAGTGTTACCAAGTAAAGCTCGCCATACACTGTAGAGTTTAGATGGCCATGTAGCCAGATCTAGACGATTTTCTACCTTATGTTGGCACTTTTTATGAACACTAAAGGGCATGGAGGACACTGATCATAGGCAGATGCCTGTAGTATAGTTGATCTGCCATGTTGGATTTTGATTACATCAAGCGAAGCCCAGCCCGGGTCACAGAGACAGGGCACAAATAGATTTATGGTTTTAATTTAAGACTTTTTCTTTCATCCAGCACGAGATCCGCTCAGAAACTAGCTACGGTATCTAAAATCTCCAGTGTACGGCCAGCTTCTCGTAACATAGTACCATGTGCAAGCAGTAATATACCCAGCATCTGTAAATGAAATCTGGTGGACGTTCCAATAAAAACACACATCAATACCTGAACATGCAATTTTTATAGCCCGATACATGATGAATGATTAACTGGAAATGAATTTGCCGCTCAGAGCAGATAGCTTGTTGCTTGTGAACCTGGACAACCAGAAGTCATTGGAAAAAGTTTACCTACGGTGTACAACTGCTGCGCAGACCTCCATACTGGACACAGCATTACACAATAACAGAATGATATGTGGCAGCCATGAATACCAGCTGTCTGACAAAAAGGGTTACAGGGCACCCTACCCACATTACAGAACAGGACAATGGCCACAGACTACATGTCAAGAAGAACCTCACAAGCAGCCATGCGAGGAAGGCGTGGGCACCAGTGACCTGGACATAGAATATTCATAGTACACAACATAGAAGGTACCTAAACAATTGTCTCCTTTTGTGAGAGATAGTGGAAAAGCCTTCGCGGTAGAGTCTGCTGGTTGCATTAAGAGGGAGGGGGAAAAGTAGTATAGAGTTTATAATTGTCATGTAAGTGGCACTGTAGAACACTGAAGCACAACTGATTTAAAGGGGTTTTGCCACTTCAGCAAATAGCAATTGTTATGCAGAGAAAGTTTCCATGGTTACGACCACCCTGCAGTCCAGCAGCATGGCCGCGCTGGCACACTATAGAAAAAAGTACCAGCCTATGTCAGCTCCCACGTTCCTGGCCACCAGAGAGGCTGGCATTTTTTCTTATAGTGTACAAGCGTGGCCACCGCTGCTGGATTACAGGGTGGTTGTAAGCATGGAAACGAGCAGTGCATAAGACGAAACCATGCCAGCAAAGGAGGCAATATGGACAATCACAAAACATTAGTAAGTGCCTTGTATTAACTTTCTTTACATGAGAAATGCCACTTGCTGAAATGAGACAGCCTTCGAACTATCAGTGACTGAGAGCTATGTACACATGTATACACACTTAGGCCTCATGCACACGAACGCATTTTCGGCTTGCATTTTTTACGGATCAAATGCGGACCCATTCATTTCTATGGGGCCGCAAAAAATGTTATATGTGTGCTGTCCACATCCATTTATCATGTAAAGAAAGTTAATACAAGCCACTTACTAATGTGTCGTTATTATCCATATTGCTTCATTTTTCCTTAACAGTATACTCTGCTCGTTTCCATGGTTACAACCACCCTGTAATCCAGCAGCGGTAGTCGTGCTTGCACACTATAAGACAAAAATGCCAGCCTCTCTGGTGGCGGCTCACATAGTCTGGTGCTTTTTTCTATAGTGTGCAAGCACGGCCATGCTGCTGGACTGCAGGGTGGTCGTAACCATGGAAACCTTCTCTGCATAATAAATGCTATTTGCTGAAGTGGCAAAACCCCTTTAACTAAACTGAAGTGTGCTGCGGCTTCAGCTGTGGATCATTTGAGGGCACTGTAAACCTTCTGTAAAATGAATGTATTTAAAGGGAACCTGTCATGTTGTGCATGCACTTCTATCTGTAGGCAGCATGGTACAGAGCAGAAACTGAGCAGATCGAGATATAATTCTGTGGGAAAAGGACCAGTATGATCTAAAACTTTGCCAAAAGAGCGAATCTCAGAGAGATCACCACCTTCGAGTTTTGGATCCCATACACTTTCTATGGATCGGTACTCTGCCCCTGGAAAAGCTGAGCAGTGCTGATGAAACCCGGAGGAGCAGAGCACTCTGGGACGCCCTGCTGCACCTTTGGGGTTTCAGCAAAGGTTAAGACTTGGTTCACAGGACATTTTGGTCTTACAGTTAACGTATACAAAAAACATAAATGTTAAATGGATTCCTCTGACAGATGCCATTCAGAAGAGTTCCATATAAAAAAAATTTTTAAAAATGCTTACGTTTTGTCCCCATTCATTGTCAATGGGGACAAAACAGAACTGAAGAGAACGGAATGCTCCAAAATGCATTCCATTGGGTTGCGTTCTCATACCGGAGAGCAAACTGTGGTTTTCTTTCCGTCATGGGATGCAGAGAAAGACGGATCCATCATGACTCACAATGCAGGTCAATGGGGACGGGTCCTTTTTCTCTGACACAATAGAAAGAGGATCCGTCCCCCACTGACTTTCAGTAGTGTTCATGACAGACCAGTCATTGCTATGTTAAATATAATACAACCGGATCCGTTCATAACGGATGCAGATGGTTGTATTATCAGTAACGGAAGAGTTTTTGTTAAACCCTGCCGGATCCAGCAAAAACGCTGGTGTGAAAGGAGCCTTAAATGTAGGACAAAATCCCAGCCTTTGGCTCCATTAACACGTCCGTAATAATGGGTCTGCATCCGTTCCGCAAATTGCGGAACGGGTGCGGACCTATTCGTTCTCTATGGGGCAGGAATGGATGCGGACAGCACACAGTGTGCTGTCCGCATTCGTATTTCCAGAATGCGCCGCCGCTCTTCCAGTCCGCGGCTCCAGAAAAAAATAGAACATGTCCTATTCTTGTCCGCAATTGCAGACAAGAATAGGCAGTTCTATGGGGGTGCCGGCCGGGTGTATAGCGGATCAGCAATGCACTACGGACGTGTGAATGGACCCTTAGGGATCATGTACACGACCATTACCTGTTTTGCGGTCTGCAAATTGTGCATCCTCTAAACACAGATACCGGCCGATTGCATTACGCATTTTGCGAAATGGAACAGCCGTCCTTAATAGAACAGTCCTGTTCTTGTCCATAACGCGGACAAGCATATAACGTGTTCTATAATTTTGCGGACAGCACTGAATAGACTTGCAGACGCGGACAGCACACAGAGTGCGGTCTTCATCTTTTGCGTCCCTGTTGAAGTGAATGGGTACACTTCCGAGCCGTGAAAAATGTGGATCGGATGTGGAGAAAAAAATACGTTTGTGTACATGAGCCCATGGACACACTTTAAATCCCTGCTCTTTCTATACTTCGGGTACAGTGGACGGACACATGACTCCTACATATAAAATGAGCAGAGATCTAAAGGACTATATATGAATCTGCTCAGCATCTTCTGCTCTATAACATGCTGCCTGCAGATGAGATACCATGTCCAATGTGATTGGTTCCCTTTAACTATATCCAGAAGTCTATGGGCAATCTACAGATGTATCAGCTAACCTTCTTTTATTATAAATGACGTTAAATATTCCTCAGAGTAGGCCGTGCCCCCATGCAGGTTATATATACATAGTATAGTTCTATGCTACAGATACAACAAATAGAAATCTATAGAATTGTGAATGTCGCTAATAGCTCGCTATGGGCAACAAGGAATAGTTCATATTTTTTCTTATAAACAATTTTACCTGTGAATTAGTAAAAATAGCCAAGGAGAAGAATTATGGAAAGGCTGGCTTACCTGTTATCCGGAATATGACCATTCTGTGCAGACTAAAAAAAATTAAAAAAGCAATAAAAGTGATATTGAAATCATACACAAGTCATGCATTCACATTCATCAAGTCAGTTAAAGGGTTTTTCTGGGATTTTCATTTTAATGGCCTATCCTCAAGGACAGGTCATCAATATGTGCTTGGTAAGCTGCAAGGAAGGATCTGGTGAACTCCGCAGTATCAAACAACTGATTGGTGGGATTACTGGGGATCAGACCCCCCCTTGATCTAATTTTTATAATGTATCCTGAGGATAAATCATTAAGATAAAATCTGGAAAAAACCCTTTTACGGTTATTAAAGGAAACTAAGTTTGGGGCTACTAAACCACCGATGTGTCCTCATGAAGGTGCCATTTATCTCTCTTGAGATGCCGATCACAACCAACAGTCACCTGCACAAATGTATATGAAGCCACTGGACTCATGTCCTGGGGTAATCTTGAGAAATAAGAGTTCTTTAACTAAATAATGCTCAAAAGTCTGGAGAGACATCTTTAGAAAGCTAAACCAAGGTGCATAAAAACACGCTGGAGGTTTAGTAGCCCTAAACCAGAGAGACAGGCTCCCTAAACCAGAGAGACAGGTTCCATTTATAGCCAATTTGAAATGAGCACATTGTGATTCTGTTACCACGGACCATAATGCAATTCTATGACGGATCCGTTATGCATACCAAAGACTTCTATTATGCATTCCGTCATAGAATTGTGCTATGGTCCGTGGTAACGGAATCCATAACGCAATTCACCTTTTACCAGTAAACGAAGTGTGAACGAATTTCAAAATATGAAATTCGCCCATCTCTAGTCATAAATTGTGACCCAACTGGACATCCAACAACCGGAACTAACATAATAAAGATTTATGATGCTGTCAGTTGGCGTCATGAAACTCAAGGTTTGGTCGGGGCTCACAACCTGCATTATGATCATGTAAGACTTGCTTCATAAGGTTCCCATACCACAACTATTTAAGATAAAGTTTTTCATTTATTATTATAATAGAGTTACATGCTTAGGGCCTCTAATAACCAGAGTGGAGCAACACGACAAGGAGGGACTCTCTCTGAACTAGCTAGCTTAGCTGAGCATTATTCAGTAGATCAACCGATTTCAAAAGGGCACCACGTAATGCTTCATTACGACAATGCAGATGACAATATGCGTAACTCGTAGGCCAGGCAGGCGGTAAGATGTGCTTTTCAATCTCCATCGAAGAAGCACGAAGAAATGGGCAATATTGAGGACCAAAGACACAGTCAGCCAAGGAAACTTAATGCAGCAGATGAGACACCTCATGCTCACTTCCCTCAGAAATCGGAAGATGTCCAGCAGTGCCATAAGCTACGAAGAGGCAGAAACCACAGAGACACAGGTACACCCATCTACTTGGAGTGGTCTTCATGCAAGAATTGCAGCCAAAAAGCCACAAATGAGGCCAAGTGACTCAAATATGCATCAAAACATTGGGGAGTAGAAAAAGGGCAGCAGGTGCTCTGGACTGAAGCGTCAAAACTCAAAAGTGAATATGGCAAACTAATTTAAAAGATAGTTACCTCTCTTGCAAAAATCCTTTCCCGTACTCTCTGGTATTCCTCTTCTCTCTCTTCTATGGACTTACTCCTTCTGCCATCTTGTAAAGGAACTCTGATCTTTAAAATATGAATACAACAAACTAAAACAGTTGAAGAAAGAACCAAAAAATGAAACAACATCAAATCAGATGCACTGGGGCAGATTTACTAATCGTATAGATGGCATAAACTTAAATGCATACTAGACAGAATGATTATAGTCTAGATTCCTTTAAAATTGTTTGAATTTCAGAAATTATCATGTAATGGAATGCAGCGATATGTGAATTTTCCCCACGTGGCGTGTGCGGGGATAGGGACGGGCCAGCAGACCTGTCTCACTTATCATTTTCTATGCCTGTTTTAGAAGGCTGGCTTACATTTAGACTGGCGCTGGATGTGCCAAAGTTATGTTGAGGCCAGCGCTAGGAACAGGGGTTATTAAGACCAGCGTCTAAAACACCGCTCTAAATAAATAACCCTTAGTTTGAGACAAAATTTCACACCAGAACTGTGGAGCAAAACATTGCCCATTAGGCCATGCTCCCTTGTCAATCTATACACTGATTATTTCATTTCTCTAAATCTAGGTGCAACAGACTGTACCCCATTTTGGCGCAATTTTCAACAGAATCTAGGTTCACTCATATTAGTAACTGTCAGCCAACGAGTTCCAGGGCTAGTTTTACAGGGTGGCACACTGGACCTCATTACATAGCCTCTGCTCCAAGGAGAAGAACCACAGAAGTAACTTGAGAGAATAGGACATTTATTTTTTTCTAAAACATTTTTCCCCACTGACAGCTCCAGCAATCATGAAGTCTGCTCTGGTCTGTATCCTAACAGGGGGAAGAGCTATTTTCTATTTTCCCATGGTCTCATTTTCTATAAAACCAGCCACAATAAGCCGCAAGAGATTCACAATTATTGGTCCAAACACAATTGTTTCCAACCTATTCTTACCAAGCTCCTTACTAGAGCAGATTTGTAGTGTACCAAGTACTGTTTTACTATATAGACGGCATGTTACAATCTCAGAGATATTTAATTTGTAGGGCAATTCAATCCTTTAGTGTTTTTATTTCAGCATTTCCAAAAGGAAAGCAATTAATAAATAAGGGGCTCTGGGTATTGTTTGGTTAAAGATGTAATGTTAGGTATTCCCACCAAGAAGAACACAAACTTAGAGCATTAGCACATATAGGCAGCCGTTCTACCTGATTATCATCACGGTCCATGCTAGCATCATCCCGCTTTAGGATGAACCTTTGTTGAAATTCGCAGCTCTTTTCATCTTTGATGTGCTCTGAGAACCTTTGTTCAGGTCTGATAAAAAAAAAAAAAGTTCATATAACTATGCTAACAACACAAGTAAAACAAAAAGGTGAAAGGAGTCCTTTGTAGTGCTCCATATTTACTGCCAGTATAGACATGCTGAATTTACAATGAAGATGGGAATAACCAAAAAGTCACTGTATTTAACAAACTCTTCATACATCAATAATACAAGTGAATATAAGAAACTTTATAATATATCTTATCAGAGAAAAGTACCCTTTTGTCCACTTATCAGCTCTCCCCCCTCTGAAATAAACATTAAAGGGAAACTGTGAGCAGGAAATTCACTTTTAAGCGACTTGTAGCTCAGCAGAATGTAATGATGCTTTTCACCTAGTGATCCACTGTCTCATTCTAGAAAAGTATTTTTAATCCATATACAAATGAGCAGCTAAGGCCTCGTTCACATAACCGTTTCTCCTTTCAGTTCTCCGGCTCCATTGAGGAGCCGGAGAACGGAAAGGATGGATTTTGCAGATAACTGAGACCTAATTGAGCACCTAATTGAGCGTAACTGAGCCTAAAGACCCCATAGACTTAATGGGGTCCATTCGGTGTCTGCTCAGAACATGATTTTTGAGCGGAGACGAAAGTCCTGAATGCTCAACAGAGCCGGAGAACAGAAAGGAGAAACGGTGATGTGAACGAGGCCTAAGTACACGGGTGGGCTGAAGTCACTCTATACAACCTTGCTTCTCCATCCTCCTCTGTCATCCCCTCGCTCTCCTTGATTCACATGGACAAGTGAGATGAGTACACAGGGTCCATTTAACTTGGAATTCTGGGTTTAAATTTGTCTCAAGAGACAGAAATGGACTGCCAGCTCACTAAAATATCAGAGTAAAAGGTGCTATAGAAGACTATGGAGAGGGGAGGGAGAAGAAGAGTGAGGGGCAATGAGGGAGACACAGGCACAGATGCTGCAGCAACTAATAGTGTTTTATTCACATCTATACTGTTCAGTACTTTTCCATGTCCTATATAGTGGTTTCTCAGTGAGTGGGAGAATCTGCTCTCCATGTGTATCCTGCTTTCTGTGGGTGGCATCATACCAGACAGTCTCCACCAACTAGCTCAGAGACAACTAAAAATAATAAACAGCCTGCAGAGGGAAAAGCACTACAAATGCCAGATAAAAGTCATGTTGCTATGTCTCATGTAGACCCACATGTCAGCTTATTCTGAAAAATTACCTGAAAAGACAGGTATGTTTTAAAGTGTATGTCTCCCTATTAATATTAATCATTTAAATGCATTTATAAGACAATGAAGTCTCCAAATCATATTTTAACAAAACAAACGCCCACCATTTTTTGCGCATGCGCTTCCCCTACATACCTAAACTACACCTACACATATATGAAAGAGGGGCCAAAAACCATACTGTAGCAGAACCAGACAGCAAAAACCATGCCGCCACTGTATCAGTTTACAACCCACTGTGGATGCATGTCAACATGTTTTTTTTTTGCCATGTCAGTGCTGCTCTGTGTTCCCTAACACACAACATACAAAGGCTGTGTTGTCCGATTCTGGTACTGCTTGCTAAACTACTGACAGTAGAAGAACTGACAGATGGAAGGGAGAGGCTCAGCTCTGCAGGATCAGACTACGCGCGGTTTAGTTTATAACCTGTAAACATGATTTTCATAGGCGCTGAAAGCACAAAATAGGATATTTTTAACCCCTTCAGGATCCTGCAATTTTTCACAATAAGGATCAGGCCGTTTTTTGGGAAATTTGAAGTGTCACTTTATGTGGAAATAACTTTAGAACACTTTTACTTATCCAAGCCATTCTGAGAATTTTTTCTCGTGACACATAGTACTTCATGATAGTGGTAAATTTCAGACAATATTTTTCATTTTTAGAAAAAAATAAAATTTACAAAACAAAGGGAAAAATGTTCAACTTTCCAAATTTTAATTTCTTTGCTTTTAATACAGATAGTGATACCTCATATAATGGTTAGTACTTTACATTTCACATAAGTCTACATGTTAGGATCATTTTGCAAATGCCTTTTTATTTTTTGGGGACGTTAGAAGGCTTAGAAGTTTAGAAGCAAATCTTGAAAATTTTCAGAAACATTCCAAAACCCATTAGGTCTGAAGTCACTTTGTGATGCTTACATAATAGAAACCACCCAAAAATTACCCTATTTTTAGAAACTACACCCCCAAGGTATTCAAAACGGATTTTAAAAACAGCCAAACAAAACTCAATATTTATTGCCCTGATTCTGTAGTTTACAGAAACACCCCATATGTGGTCGTAAACTTCTGTACGACCACACCGCAGGGCGCAGAAGGAAAGGAACACCATATGGTTTTTGGAGGGTGGATTTCACTGGGATAATTTAAGTTGCCATGTCACATCTGAAGACCCCCTGATGCACCCCTATAGTAGAAACTCCAAAAAAGTTACCCCATTTTGGAAAATACACCCCTCGAGGTATTTAAAACTGATTTTACAAACTTTGGTAACCCTTTAGGTGTTCCACAAAAATTAAAGGAAAATGTAGATGAAATTTCAGAATTTCACTTTTGTGGCAGATTTTCCATAATCCATTTTTTCCAGTAACAAAGCAAGGGTTAACAGCCAAACAAAACTCAATATTTATTGCCCCGATTCTGTAGTTTACAGAAACCTGAAAAGTGGTCGTAAACTGCTGTACAGGCACACTGTATTGTGCAGAAGGAAAAGAACGCAATATGGTTTTTGGAGGGCAGATTTTACTGGGATAATTTTAAGTTGCCATGTCACATTTGAAGACCCTCTGATGCACCCCTACAGTAGAAACTCCAAAATAAGACCCCATTTTGGAAACCACGGGATAAGGTGGCAGTTTTTTTGGTACTATTTTAGGGTAAATAGGATTTTTGGTTGCTCAATATTACACTTTTTGTGAGTCAAGGTAACAAAAAAATAGCTGTTTTGGCACAGTTTTTATTTTTTATCATTTACAGTGTTCATCTAACAGGTTAGATCATGGTATTTTTATAGACCAGGTTGTTACAGACGCGACAATACCAAATATAACTTTTTTTTGGTTGTTTGATTCAGTTTTACTTAATAAAGTTTTTTGTTTTTTTTTATGATTTTTTAGTGTCTCCATATTCTGAAAGCCATAGCTTTTTTTTAATTTTTTGGGCGACTGTCTTATGTAGGGTATCATTTTTGCGGGATGAGATGATGGTTAGATTGGTACTATTTTGGGGCATACGCCTTTTTGATCGCTTGGTGTTTGCACTTTAAGTGGTGTAAGGTGACAAAAAAGGAGATTTTTGTATAACTTACCAGTTAAATCTCTTTCTCGCTCTTCCTTGGGGGACACAGACCTTGGGTATAGCTCAGCTCCCTAGGAGGCGTGACACTAAGTAAAACTGTTAAGCCCCTCCTCCATCAGCTATACCCTCAGCCTGGAGATAGAGGCTACCAGTTGCGTGTCCAAGTAGTGAAAGGATAACAACCAACAACGTAAACAACAGCCAGCAACCCAACGGGGCGCCAGACCAGAACCCTATAACCAAAACACAGAAGGGTGGGTGCTGTGTCCCCCAAGGAAGAGCGAGAAAGAGATTTAACTGGTAAGTTATACAAAAATCTCCTTTTCTCGCCCACTTTCCTTGGGGGACACAGACCTTGGGACGTTCAAGAGCAGTCCAAGAAGGGAGGGACCACAACCCAAGGCAGAACACCACCTGAGCATCAGGAAACCGCAGCCTGCAAGACCAGGCGGCCCAAAGCAGCATCTGCTGATGCATGCGTATGCACTCTATAGAACCTGGTGAAAGTGTGCAGAGAGGACCAAGTGGCTGCTTTGCACAACTGCTCAGCCGAGGCCCGATGCCTCTGCGCCCAGGAGGCTCCGACTGCTCTGGTGGAATGAGCAGTGACGCCGAAAGGCGGAGCCCTGCCCTTGGCTCGATAAGCCTCAGACACCGCCAGTTTAATGAAACGGGCAATGGCCACCTTGGAGACCGCCAAACCCTTGCGCGAACCCTCCGGAACCACAAACAGGGAATCCGTGCGCCGAAAGGATCCGGTGACCTCCAAGTAAATCCTCAACGCCCTGACCACATCCAGACGGTGCAGTTCCCGTTCTCTGGGGTGGGAAGGAGAGGGACAGAGCGACGGAAGGACGATGTCCTCATTGATGTGAAAGGCGGAGACCACCTTTGGCAGGAAGGACGGGACAGGCCGAAGCACAACCTTATCCTGGTGGAAGATCAGGAAAGGTTCGGAGCAAGAAAGAGCCGCTAACTCCGACACCCGTCGGAGAGACGTGATGGCCACAAGAAAGATGACCTTGCAGGACAGAAGACGAAGGGAGACCTCCCGCAAAGGCTCGAAGGGGGCAGATTGGAGCGCCGAGAGCACCACATTCAGGTCCCAGGAAGGAACCGGAGGGCGGTACGGCGGAACAGAGTGAGCCACCCCTTGCAAAAAGGTCTTAATCGGCCCTAGAGGGGCCAAGGGACGCTGGAGAAGAATAGACAGCACCGAAGTCTGTCCCTTCAGAGAACTGAGGCCCAGCCCAAGGTCCAGACTCGACTGGAGGAAGGACAGGATCGTGGGAAGAGAAAACCGGAGAGGTGGGATGCTCCGGGACTCACAAAATCCCAAATAGGACCTCCAAACCCGATAGTAGATTCTAGAGGACACGGGCTTACGAGCACGGATCATGGTGCGGACTACGTCCGCGGAGAAACCCCGTCGCGTTAAGACGGCGGTCTCAACAGCCACGCCGTCAAACGTAGCGAGCTTAAATGCTCGTGGAAGATCGGACCCTGAGAGAGAAGGTCTTCCCTGGAGGGCAGTGGCCACGGTGCGTCTGCCAACAGCAACATTAGGTCGGCGTACCAGGACCGACGGGGCCAATCCGGGGCGATTAGAATCGCGGGAACGCCCTCTGCCGCGATCCTCCGAAGAACCCGTGGCAGAAGGGGGAGAGGAGGAAAGACGTACAGAAGGGAGAATTCGCGCCACGGAAGGACGAGCGCGTCGGCGCCGTATGCCTGCGGGTCCCGTGCCCTGGCCAGGTATAGGGGAACCTTGTGGTTGAATTTGGAGGCCATGAGGTCCACGTCGGGGCGACCCCAGCGAAGACAAAGGGCCTCGAACACCTCTGGGTGCAGAGACCATTCTCCCGGGTCGATGGTGGACCGGCTGAGGAAATCCGCCGCCCAGTTGTCTACCCCCGGGATGTAAATCGCAGACAAGGCTGGCACGTGCGTCTCCGCCCAGAGGAGAATGAGGGACACCTCTTGCATCGCCGCAGCGCTGCGGGTGCCTCCCTGATGGTTTATGTACGCCACAGCCGTGGCATTGTCCGATTGGATCTGAACAGGGTGGCCCTTCAGTAGATGGGTCCAGTGTCTGAGGGACAAAAGAACTGCCCTCAGTTCCAGAATGTTGATTGGAAGTCTGGACTCCGATAGAGACCAAACGCCCTGGACGGATCGGGGAGGGAAACCCCCCCCCCCCCCCCCACCCCCGTAAGCTGGCATCGGTGGTAATCACCAGCCAGTTCAGTGGAAGGAAGGACCTCCCCCTCAGAGGGATATGCAACCACCAGCTGAGGGAAGCCCGAGCCAGGGGAGGCAGAAGGAAGGTCCTGTCCAGACTCCTCAGTGATTTGTCCCAGGCCGACAGAATCGCCCTCTGAAAAGTGCGGGATCGGAACTGTGCGAAAGGCACCGCTTCGAAACAGGCAACCATCTTTCCCAGCAACCGCATGCTGGATCTGAGGGAAGGACGGTGAAGACGGAGAAGACTGCGAACCGACCCGCGAAGGGCCAGACGCTTGTCCGATGGAAGGCGGACCTCCGCCAGTTCCGTATCCAGGAGCATCCCCAGGAAGATCAGCCGTCTGGAGGGGGTAAGGGAAGACTTGGGGTGATTGATAATCCAACCAAAACGCGTCAGGGTCTCCAGAGTGAGATCCACGCTGCCGGATGCCTGAGAAAAGGAGGGTGCCTTGACCAAGATGTCGTCCAAGTACGGAAGAAGAAAAACACTTCTTGAACGTAGAAGAGCCAAGACAGGGCCCGGACCTTGGTGAACACCCGAGGAGCCGTTGCCAGACCAAAGGGAAGGGCGACGAATTGGAAGTGATCGTCCCCCACCGCGAAGCGCAGGAAGCGGTGATGACATGGAGCAACCGGAACGTGGAGGTATGCATCCTGAACGTCGATTGAGGCCATGAAATCCCCCTTTTCCAGGGAAGCCACTGCGGACCGGAGAGACTCCATCCGGAATCTCTGCAGACGGAGAAAACGGTTCAGGCGCTTTAGGTCCAAGATCGGCCGCACCGAGCCTTCCTTCTTGGGGACCACAAAGAGGTTCGAATAGAACCCCCTGAACCCTTCCGTCGGAGGCACAGGGGCGACGACACCCTTGTCTATTAGCGAGCGAATGGCCGCGAGAAAGGCGGCCGCTCGTCCGGGATCCCGCGGCGGACGGGAACGGAAGAAACGGTCTGGCGGAATGGACGCAAATTCGATCTTGTACCCGCAAGATACAACCTCGAGCGCCCATGCGTCTGAGATGTGGGCCCGCCAAACGTTCCTGAACAGGAGAAGGCGGCCCCCCACCCGGGTGGGTGGGGGCGCACCTTCAGGCAGAGGGCTGCTGGCCTGTGGAAGCCCGCGCAGGCTGGGCCTTGCGCCAGGTAGGTTGCGCCCGAAAGAACGGCTTCCTGCGTCTATCCTGGGCTGGGCCAGAGGAAGAAGAACCGGCCGCTGGTCTAGACCCGGTGGGCTTACGAAAGGACCGAAACCGGGACGAACCGGCGCGACCACGGGGGGCGCCCTTTGGCCTGGACTGGGGGAGGTGAGTACTCTTCCCACCCGTGGCCTCTGATATAAGTTCGTCCAGACGGGTCCCGAACAAGCGGGAACCCGTGAATGGTAGGCCGGCCAAAGAGCGTTTGGAAGCGGCGTCCGCCGCCCAAACCTTCAGCCAGAGTTCCCTCCTGACAGAAACCGCCAGGGCCGAGGAACGGGCAATGAGGGCACCCGCATCAAGGGAGGCCTCACAGATAAATTTTCCGGCCTGGATAATTAGCTGGGCTAAGGAACGGAGGTCCTGAACAGGGACGTCCGACCCCAACTCCTGCTCCAGTTGCAAACCCCATTCAGAGACCGCTTTACCAACCCAGGCGGAGGCAAAGACCGGTCTAAGGGCCGAACCAGAGGCAGTGAATATGGCCTTAGAGAGGGATTCCGTACGACGGTCCTCAGCAGACTGGAGGGAAGATCCGTCCTGTACAGGAATAGCAGTGCTCTTGGACAGGCGAGCCACGGGAGGATCAACCTTGGGCGGGGATGTCCACGTGGTCACAGAATCCGCTGGAAAGGGATAGCAAATGTCCAGCTTTTTAGGTGTAATAAAGCGGGCGTTAGGCCGGGTCCAAGCCTTGGATACCACAGAAGAAAAATCGGCATGTATGGGAAAAACCTTGGAGGCCTGTCTGGGCCGGAGAAAGGACACGCCGGCCTGCTCAGAGCTGGGGGGATCATCATGTATCTGAAAGGTATCGCGAATGCTAGTGATAAGATGCCCCACCGCGGATGACAATTTTGACGGAAGCTCTGAGTCCATGTCCACGTCCGAATCCGCCAGTTCTCCCTCAGAAGGCGTATCCCTTTGAGAGGATAGGCTTGACTGAGCTTGCACGCATGGCGGAGAGAGCGAAACATCCGGAGAAGATGTGCGCTCAACCCTTGGACGTTTCTGAGTATGCCGGGCCCTGGAAGATTCACTGGGAGGCAGGGAATCAGTGGGGGCGGCAGAAACGGAATTCCCAGCGGGCGCGACAGGGATTTCGGCAGCCTGCGGGAGCGGCGGTCTATCCACGAGACGGCCCACTACGTGCGTAAGGCTCGCCACCGCCTGAGACAGAGACTTAGCCCAGTCAGGGGGATCAGAGGCAACGGGGGGCGCAGCGGGAAGCGGGCCCTGCACCGGGGCCTGACATGCAAGGCAATGCGGCTCAGATTGCCCACGCGGAAAAAGTTCCTTGCAGGCGGTACAGGCATGGTACCAGGGTTTGGGGGCACCCGTGGGATCTGACATGTTGAAAAAGTGGTCGTACCCTGATACAGAGACCACAAGGGGTTGCAGCAGCTATGACCAGGAGGGTTAGGAGAGGGTTAACTGTCCTACCAGTGTCAGAAGAACGTCAGGAGTGAAGTCCAGATCAACAGCTGCAGAAAGGCAGCAACAGCAGAGAGCGTGCGTCCCAGAAACGCAATCTATGCACCAGGAGTCTCCCACGTGGCTCAGCTTCCAGAACGGAGTGAGGAAGCGCGGCAAAAACCTCAGCAGAGGCGCGGGAAGAAGCTCCGCCCCCTACACGTTTGAATGTCTCCTGTGAAGGAGAACGTAACTCCGCCCCCAATGACGCGCGCGCGCGCGAAAAAGAGCACGCCCCCTGCTGCCGTGACTCTCAGGCTTATGCAGGAGCGTGAAGAAACGAAAACCTTTGTCCGTAGAATAAGGCCCGCAGGCCCAAGTGCGCGGCGATATGCAGGTGGGTGACCTCACCGAGCCTCCTCTGTCACAATGTCCCCCGCCGAGCCCGAACCGCCGATGTCGGGCCTAAGCCCCGCCCCCCGATCACGCACGGAGCGGCGGCGGCGGGGAGGGAGAAGGATGTCAGGAGAGTAATCCGGGCCCTATAAACAGCGTGGGGGTACAATCAGCCATTGGGGAGCGGAAGCAGCCGCAGATGGGGAGATCTACAGAGCGCTCAAATGACGACCACGGGTGCCCCCCCAAACCCAGTGCAAATAGGGACAGGGTATGGGCTGGAAAAGCCATCTTACCTGTCTTCACCCTCAGTTCCTTCCAGCAGGGTCGCCCCTTCAGCCACTGGCACCGCAGTGGCAGGAAGCTGGAAGAGGGGCTTAGGCGTGCGGGCGACCCCCTAGCTGGCGGGATGTAGGGGAGCCAGTGCTGCCCAGATCCTCCTATTGCTTCTGTGGGGGAGGCAGCAGTGCAAATAAGTTGGCACTGGCGCAGCTCAACCCCGGGAGAGCAGAGAGGTCCAATGCGTCTCTGGTATCCCTAGGAAAAAACAAAAATAAAATAACAAAATTAGAGAAAAATTAAAACAACAAGGAGAAAACAGCCCTGCAGTAGCAGGGGGTGTCTTGCCTCCTTGGACACTAAGCTAAAACTGGTAGCCTCTATCTCCAGGCTGAGGGTATAGCTGATGGAGGAGGGGCTTAACAGTTTTACTTAGTGTCACGCCTCCTAGGGAGCTGAGCTATACCCAAGGTCTGTGTCCCCCAAGGAAAGTGGGCGAGAAAAAAAAGTTTTTTTTAGCTGATTTTATTTTATTGACGGTGTTCACCTGAGGGGTTAGGAGAGGTGGTCATTTCAGACGCAGCGATACCAAATAGGTCTGTTTTTCTATTTATTTTTACAATTTTGTGTGTTTTATTTGGGGAAAAGGGCTTTTTTTTTTTTTTTTTTTTGCTTGCTTGAAACAATTTTTTTTTTATTATAGAAAACACTTTTTTGGTCCCATGCTGGGACTTCAACTTCTGGGGTCTGATCCCCTTTACAATGCATTACAATACTTCTGTATTGTGATGCATTGGCTGTAAGTGTATTACACACTGTAATACACTTCAGCCTGTTTGGCACTATTTTGGGGTGCATATGACTTTTTGATCGCTTGCTATTACACTTTTTGTGATGTAAGGTCACAAAAAATGTCTTTTGACACAGTTTATTTTATTTTTTGATAGTGTTCACCTGAAGGGTTAGGTCATGTGATATTTTTTTACAGAGCAGGTCGTTACGGACGTGGCAATACCAAATATGTCTACTTTTTTTTTATTTACTTTAGTTTTACACAATAGCATTTTTTTAACCAAAAAAAATGATGTTTTAGTGTCTCCATATTCTGAGAGCCATAGTTTTTTTCATTTTTTGGGCGATTGTCTTAGATAGGGGCTAATTTTTTGCGGAATGAGGTGACGGTTATATTGGTACTATTTTGGGGGGCATACGCCTTTTTGATTGCTTGGTGTTGCACTTTTAGTGATGTAAGGTGACAAAAAAGTTTTTTTTAGCACATTTTTTTTAAAATTTTTGACGGTGTTCAACTGAGGGGTTAGGTCATGTGATATTTTTAGAGAGCAGGTCGATACGGAGGCGGCGATACCTAATGTGTCTACTTTTCTTTGTTTCCCTATTTTTTACAAAACATTTTTACTTCATTTTGGGAAAAGGACGATTTTTATAAATTTTTTATAACTTAAAACATTTTATTTTTTTGTAAGACTTTTTCTTTCTCTTTATTTTTTGCGAGTGCGAGGGTTAATGCTCCGGCATCAGTGCGAGGGTTAATGCTCCGGCATCAGTGTTTTCACCGATGCCGGCATATGAAGCAGGGACCCGGCTGTCAGTGACTGCCTGGTCATTGCCGCTGAACGGGTGGGCGCAGCTCCTGCACCCGCCCGATCAGCAGGACGTACATGTACGTCACTGGTCCTTAAGTCACGGCCAGACATGACGTATCACGGGTTAATCAAGTATATTTGCAACTTGTCAAGTGCAACATGCTTTATTAATGGACAGCACATAAAAGAGAAGAATGAGCTACATATACGGAAATATATTGTTTTGTGCAAAAATAATTTGTATAACAGGAAATGTATCATTTAGTAACAGTATTTTCTATATGCATGCTAACATTATAAAGTATAATCTGAGAGATAAAAACCTATCCCAATTTGCTTAGCTCCTCCCTCTGTATTAACATGCTGTATATTTAATATGACAAGGTCATTTTAAAGGGATACTTCCATCAAAAAAGGCATATTCATACTTTTACTCAAACTTGTGGCTCTTTCAATTCATTCAAAATTAAATACAAAATACTGTTGAAGTCATCACAAATGGCTTTCTATATACAGATGGATAACCTATTGTCAGGGTACATTATCTGCTAGTAAAATAGTAGGTATAGAATTTGGATAACAGCATACGCTCTATTGGTCTTTTGATAAGCCTAGATAAAGATGCCTGCAGAAGAGACTTGCACTTATCAGCGTAATGTTTAATGCTCTGAGTCACTCATCCCGCTTCCCTCTCTGGTAGAAGTGTATGGTCAGGACCAGCGAAGCTGTCTGCCATGCTAAACGTCCAAACAAAGAATCGGTTTAAAGAGCCAGGACAGGAAGCACACTAAATGGAGTGACTGTAAAAAATTATATCATGGAAACCATTCACAGATTGTTTATAAAATCTATAAACAAAACACTGAATATTCATATATAGGCTGTTAAATACGTGATAAAAATGTTGCTGGAAGTGCCTCTTTTAATCTTTGCATATTGGTGGAGGTAATTTAACAATAGATATACACCATTTTTGTGGCGCACATTCTGTTACACGACATGTTGCCCTCTTTTAGACCTGGCATGAGTGGGGAAGGGGATGGGGCAGCAGGCTCGTCTTAGTCATCATTTTCTATGCCTGGTTTAGGAGTAGAAAATAGTCTAAATATAAGACTGCAAGAAAGCTAGCTTACATTTGGATCCAGCACTGGATACACCGAAGTCATGTAGAGGCAGACATCTCTACATAACTTCGGCGATCCTCCGCCTGCGCAGGGGCTTATTAAGAGAGGCGTCTAAACTGGCGGTCTTAATGAATGTGCCCCATTATCTTTTGAAGCAAAAATCTAACAAAACATAACAGTTCTTAATTCACAAAAAAATGGATTACTCTAATGATTTTACAAGGAAGAAAATCTAAAAACTACAGAAACACCCAACAATTCTGAAACCTAATAATTCAACACATTATGCTACAATGTGCACTGGTCACTTACATTCGAGTGTTACTGGTTTTATTAATGATCACGGCTTTGCCTGTTTGGTCTACATTATGATCCATGCCGAAGTAGGCAGCAGCGCGGTGCAAAAGCATCCTGTGATATGAGGTCATCTGTGGAAACTTCTTAAATTGATTGCTAAAGACAAGAAGAAAATAAAAAAGGTAAGATTTAAAGGGAATGTGTCATCAGATGGGCAACTAAGCCCTATTAATAGGCACAACTTGTTCTGTACAGATCACTTCACTGCAGTTACCTCATTATAGGCAGCATTGTAATGATTATATATATATATACACACACACACACACACACACACACACACACACACAGAGATCAGACAGGATCGACCATTCAAAATAAGTGACTGTCAAAGCTCATCTATTCTTTCCTCGTACAATGACCTCTGCACAGGTCACAGAGCATGCCTAGAAAACTCTCCCATAGAAGTCAATGAGGTCCCTCCTGTCCATTGTGTCTATGGACCACGGGGCTGCCGTAAAGCAATTTTCTAAATGCTGTTAAGAACAGCTTGGGCAAGATGGCCACCCCCCATAATCATGTTTGGAAAACAGAATAAAGATATCTGCAATCAGAAAATAAAAACGGATTAGAAAAAAGAAGATGTGTTACTATCTGGTTTTAACAGGACACCCGCAATGCACATTTAGAAGGTCAGCTGAATTTCACCTGGCGGGACAACACTGCCCAACACCATAACTTATCTGACAAATCAGAAGAGTGAAATGTGAAACATTAGCCAAATTATCTGACTGGCAAAATTCTTTTTACAGAACTATTTACCCCATGTCAGCTATGGAGGGCAAATAATGGACCTATAGTTTCACCTCCAATTTCTCCCTTCTAGCACAAAAGGGGCAAACCACATATCAAACGCAAACTTATTCTTCAGTAATCATCAGTACGTCCATCCTTCCCACCAAAACGTACCTGCTATTTACTTCTGTGGACCTCGTGTAAAGGGCTTCGGTCATCAAGAACATGGTTATTAAACTGGCTGGCTTTAGACGTGTGCTAATGTCAGCTGGAGCTAACAGTCTTTGTCCATTCTTTCTATGTGCCTCCATTTTTGTGAAAAAATGAACTTTTTTTATTTTATGCAAATTAGCCCCAACGTCTAGAAGCTCCAGTCTCCCTCCTCTGGCCAAACCCTCATGTTGATTGACAGGGCCAGGCAATGGTCACCTCTTCCTGCTTGGCCCCGTCAATCAACATGACGAGGGCTCGGCCAGAGAAGGGAGAATGGAGCCTCCAGGAGTAGGGGCAACACCCCCATTGCTCCTAGAAAATCATTTGCATAATACAAAAGTTTATTTTTCACAAAAACGGAGGCACATAGAAGGAATGGACAAAGACTATTAGCATTAGCTGACAGTGGCACATGTATAAAGCCAGCCAGTTTAACGACCATGTTCCTGATGACAGAAGCCCTGTAACTGTCTGTGAATGGACCAAAGAGCTATATAAAAATAAAAATAAAGGGGGGGGGGGGGGGGGTAACAGAGCACACAATGCCACTAAGATGTTTCTGTTTACACAGATTTTCCAATACAGGAAAGGGGATATGAGAAGCTGGCGTTAAAACACCATGATTAAAGATTTTGGAGCTATGAGCAAAAAGCATCTACAAAGAACATAAGAGAACTGTGACTGCACCCATGTAGAAGTCAATGGAAAATGTATTCACATGCTCCATTTAAACAATCTCATTTGGCAACATCAGATGAAGACAAAATATCTACACTTTGATGTTTATTTCTAAATAGGTCAAGAAATATAAATACCTCAACCTCTGGGATTCGCACTACATCACATGCTAAGTGTATGCAGGCTGCCGCCTGATATTTACATTAGGACTCGATTCTCGCCAAAGACGCGGTGAGGGGTATCATGGCATCGCACTTACCTATTGTCATTAATAAATTCAAGGATTTCTTGTTCTAATTTTAGCAGCATCATTCTGTCCCTGAGGGAATAAAACTTTAGGTTAGAAACACAAGACTTCTACATCAGTTATATGACAAGAAATAACGCTATAGGATAAATGCCCCACGTAGAAATGCAAAATATGTGAACAAAACCCAAACAAACTGAAGTGACCCTGCCATGCGGTAGATGCCTCCAGAGGAGTGGTGACACTGTGCAAGCCCTTATGGCCACTGCTTAAACTCATGCACTGCAAAAAGCAGCTCTTGCTATGAAGGCAGGCATGACTCATTTCAGTGGGCATTGTTTAACAATGCATATTGCATAGCAAGGTATTAGTGGTTCCTTCCCCTTTCACTCCCTGTAATGTAGTTGATTAGTAGTGCCTGATACCTGGCCACATTTTTGAAGTATGAAATAATAACTTTGGAATGCTCAATGAAAATAAGCAAATACCGGAGTATCATAATAGCGTCAAACTAATTTAATCAGTTTCTAGGAGGAGGTAAGTTCTATACTTGACCACGGCGAGACAATGAATGTCATATCTTGACTTTTCCAAAGCATTGGATGCTGTCCCACAAAAAGTTTAGTACCGTACATAAAATAAGAAAGCTTGGACTGGGAGAAAATGTCTTTATGTGGGTAAGTAAACGGCTCAATGATAGAAAACAGAGGGTGGTTATTAACAGTACACACTCAGATTGAGTCACCATTACTAGTGGCGTACCACAGGGGTCAGTATTGGGCCCTATTTATTCTCTTCAATATTTCCGAACAAGGCAGACATAGCAGAGCTGGAGAGGGTTCGTAGGAGGGCAACTAAAGTAATAACTGGAATAGGTGGACTACAGTACCAAGAAAGCTTACTAAAACTAGTTATTTTGTTTTGAAAAAACTGAGGGGAGATCTAATAACCATGTATAAATATATCAGAGGCAGTACAGTGATCTCTCCCATCATCTACAGTGAGGAACAGAAGTATTTGAACACCCTGCGATTTTGCAAGTTCTCCCACTTAGAAATCATGGAGGGGTCTGAAATTCACATTGTAGGTGCAAAATTTTTTTTTCTGAAATTCAGTAAATCACATTTTTAAGAATTTATTTGTCTTGCACTGCTGAACATATACATTTGAACACCTGAGAAAATCTGTGTTAATATTTGGTACAGAAGCCTTTGTTTGCAATTACAGAGGTCAAATATTTCCTGTAGTTCTTGACCAGGTTTGCACACACTGCAACCAGGATTTTGGCCCACTCCTCCACAGAGATCTCCTCCAGATCTGTCAGGTTTCAGGGCTGTCGCTGAGCAACACAGAGTTTCAGCTCCCTCCAAAGATGTTCTATTGGATTTAGGTCTGGAGACTGGCTAGGCCACTCCAGAACCTTGATATGCTTCTTACGGAGCCACTCCTTGGTTATCCTGGCTGTGTGCTTCGGGTCGTTGTCATGTTGGAAGACCCAGCCACGACCCATCTTCAATGCTCTGACTGAGGGAAGGAGGTTGTTGCTAAAAATCTCACAATAAATGGCCCCATTCATCCTTTCCTTAATACAGTGCATTCGTCCTGTCCCCTTTGCAGAAAAGCACCCCCCAAAGCATGATGTTACCACCCCCATGCTTCACAGTAGGGATGGTGTTCTTGGGATGCAACTCATCCTTCTTTTTCCTCCAAACACGACGAGTAAAGTTTAGACCAAAAAGTTCTACTTTGGTCTCATCTGACCACATGACTTTCTCCCATGCCTCCTCTAGATCATCCAGATCATCACTGGCAAACTTAAGACAGACATGGACATGTGATGGCTTGAGCAGGGGAACCTTACGTGCAATGCATGATTTGAAACCCTGACGGCATGGTGTTCTACCGACAGTGAACTTTGAAACTGTGATCCCAGCTGTCTTCAGGTCATTGACCAGCTTCTCCCTTGTAGTACTTCTGGCCTGATTCCTCACCTTTCTTATCATCAGTGATATCCCACGAGGTGAGATCTTGCATAGAGCCCCAGTCCGAGGGAGACTGACAGTTGTCTTTAGCCTCTTCCATTTTCTAACAATGGCTCCAACAGTTGATCTATTTTCACCAAGCTGCTTGGCAATTGCCCCGTAGCCATTTCCAGCCTTGTGGAGGTCCACAATTTTGTCTCTGGTGTCTTTTGACAGCTCTTTGGTCTTGCCCATGGTAGTAGTTGGCGTCTGACTGACTGTGGGGTGAACAGGTGTCTTTAAAGAGCTCAGACAGGTGTTACTAAGTTACATTAATGAGTGGAGTAGAGGTGGACTTTTTAAAGGCACGGTAACAGGTCTTTGAGAGCCAGAATTCTTGCTGTTTCAGCAGTGCAAGACAAAAACATTCTTTAAAAATCATACAATGTAATTTCTTGAATTTTTTTTTATTCGGTCTCTCAGAGTGGGAATACAATGTGAATTTCAGACCCCTCCATGATCTCTAAGTGGGAGAACTTCTGTTCCTCACTGTATTTATCTACAGGACTGTGAAGAGGGGGCATCTACGTCTACAGGAAAGAAGGTTTCTACACAAATACAGAAGAGGATTCTGCACCGTAAGAGCAGTGAGACTATGGAACTCTCTGTCTGAGGAGGTGGTGATGGTGAATTCACAAAAAGAGTTCAGGAGGGGCCTGGATGTATTTCTGGAGGGTAATAATATTACAGGCTATAGCTACTAGAGAGGGGATGCTGATCAAGGGAGTTATTCTGACTGCCTGATTGGAGTTGGGAAGGAATTTTTTTTCTCCTAAAATGAGGAAAATTGGCTTCCACCTCATGTTTTTTTTGCCTTCCTTGTCAGCCTTATAAGCTATGCTACTATGCTTTTACTTAACTAACCATTTCTGAGACTGTTTTCACCACGACAGATTGTACTGCATGTTTGAGGTAAATGTATTTATAAAAAAAAAAATATATCAAAATTTACATAAAATTTGGGGGGAAAAATGCAATTTTCAAAATTTGAAAACGTTCACTTTGTGCCAGTCATCTACCGTAATGACCAGTACCTCTAAATTATTAAAAAGTCACACACTTATTTAAGCCACATTACTATCAGTAAGAAAAGGATTGAGCTTTGATGAGTGTTTATAAGCTTTGAGAGCAGAGATAAGGAGCCTGTCTCAGCTCCCTGTCTGACAGAGCAGATAGAAAATTCAGATCCTACTAGTAGGGAATCTCAGCTCTGTACATATTTCTAATAAAGAACAATTGAAAAAAAGATTATTAGCACATAATGAGTACAATGCACCAAAAAAAAATTGCCCCCAAAAGGTGTACATAGCCTTCAAGTACCAATTCAGTTCTGAAGTAACTTCTTAGAATAAACTTTTACAAACTTTGTTAACCCTTTAGGTGGTCCACAAGAATTAAAGGAAAATGGAGGTGAAATTATTTCAAAATGTCATGTGTTTTTTTTTTGCAGATTTTCTATTTTAATATATTTTTTTTCCTGTAATAAAATAAGTGTTAACAGCCAAATAAACCTCAATAATTAATACCCTGATACTATAGTTTACAGAAACATCCCATGTCTGGTTATAAACTGCTGTATGGGATTCACTGCAGGGCAAAGAAGGGAGGGAGCACCAAATGGCTTTTAAATGAAAATGTTAACTTTATTCTGCTGGTAAATATGATTACAGAGACACCAATTGTATTTTTTTTTTTCATTAACATTTTTTTTGGGGGGGGGGGAGGAATCATGAGAGCCATATTTTTTTAAACTTTTTTGGTGATTGTCTTGTGTGAGGGCTCGTTTTTTGTGGTGACAGTTTTATTGGTACCATTTTTACAGCATTCACCTGATGGGGTAAATCATGTCATATTTTTTAATAAAGTTAGTTGTTACGGATGAGGCTATACAAAATAGGTTTTTATTTTTGTTAACTTCTACACAATAAAAGCATTACTGAAAAGAAAAAATATATATTGCGGGGCAGCTAATCGCAGAATAAGACGGGGATGGGCCTCCCTAGCATCGTGGGTGACGCTAGGGAGGCTTGTCCCAATTGCGGCCTGCTATTTGCCGTCTCCGGGTGTTTTGAACCACGCGACGGGTCGATGCAGCGGCACTGCGGAGTTCAAAAGCAATGTGAGAGCTGGGGAGCGGGCCAAGTATAATCCATATGAGAGGCCCAGATATTACAGGGGTCATTATAGAGATTATATAACCCCTTTAATTTTACAGGTCATAGACTCAAAGGGGTTAACCTAATTTTTATGTCTGTATGCAAGTTGTAAGTCACTATGGTAAAAGCCACAGTGAAATAAGTAAGAAATTGAAGGACTTAAGACTAACAAAAAATTTTGCAAGCCTGTCCTATCTAGCCTAAATCGTGACCCAATTTTCAAATATGTACTTAGGATTCACAGCAGAGCATGCTTTGAGAATTTCTTCCATAAGAACAGTTGCTATAACCACCAACATTACCAGTGCATGTAGCCATGCTAATAATAAATACTCCACCTGTGTAACTGGGAAGAGAGCCACAAAATGTGCTATTTGTGAGGACTAAAGTGACAGACTAAGAAACACTAGGCTAAATTACATTAAAAGTGTTGGCCCATCTGGGACATTGATAGCATGTCACTAGGATCTGCCATCAATGTCAGCTAGAAGCAGGGCTCAGATCCACAGAACAGGAGCCCAAAAAGGTGGTGAGAGGGATAAATCTGCTATTTCTGGCAGTCCCAGAGTGGAAAATGGAGAGGTGAACGCATTGTGCAGTTGCGCTCTCCATTCACCGAAAATAGCAGAGTGTACTCACTCGGTAGTTTTCGAAACTCCCATAGTGATGAATGGTAAGCACGTCGCTCATGAGCGGTGTGCTCTTCTTAATTTCGATTGGAGGGGTCCCTGTTTTCTAGATGGGAGCGGAGCCCCTATATGACATTGATGGCATATACTAGTGATATGCCATCAATGTCCGAGGTGGGTCAACCCTTTTAAAAAGCATATATCCGCAGGATCAACCCTATTAAACCAGACACACTGCCTGGAAGGGTTTATCATGCCAATTAAAATGATACCTTGTTTATGTCTGTATAATGCCCTGTTCAAGAGAAAACTGCATTTTTATGAATATGCTAATTAGAGCATTGAGGGGCCGACCAGAGCCCTTAGAGCACCAGTTTGTGAACACTCCTGGGGCCTTAGCCACTCCCCTCATCAGGGCTGGATCTCTCAGGGAATGGGGAAGATGGGAGTGGCTAAAGCTGCAGGGGTGCTCTAAGGGGTCTGGCCAGCCCCTCATAGTTCTCGAGCTAGCTAATTAGCATATAAATAAAAATGCAGTTGTCTGTGGAATGCTGCGTCGTCCAGACATAAACAAGATATTATTTTAATCAGCATGATCAACCCTACCATGCAGTGTGCCTGGTTTAATAGGGTTGATCATATTGACAGATACTCATTAGGCCATCTCTGGGAAAATGAAAGCAGGACACTAGCACGTTAAATGAACCTGCTGTCATAAGCCAAAAACAATATTAAAGGGAACCTGTCGTCAACTTTATGCTGACCTCACTGATGACAGCAAAGACCTTAAAGAGAGTGAAATCTACTTGAGAAGAGTCCTGGTTATTCATAATCTCCTGCTCTCTCACCCATCTGCTGATGATTGGCAGTTCTCTCCTGGAGAGAAAGTGAGAAAACTAGGTAGAAGCCTGTCAATCATCAGCAGGTGGGCGAGGAGAGCAGGAGATCATGAATAACCATGACTCTTCTCAGGTGGTCGTGACTCTTTTCCAGGCCCGGTCTGCAATGATTATGATGTTGGTTCTCATCAACCTCCTACTTTTAACTTAGAAATGACAGACAGCTGAAATCAATTCACCTGTCTACTTTACTCTGCCGTTAGTATGGGCAGCATAAAGTTGATGACAGGTTCCCTTTAAAGCAGGGTCCCTCTACTGAAGAGTTTTCCTAATATACCTCATTAGTGTTTTTATTTCCTCCTCCAGATAATTCTGCACAGACTGGCCGGGGTCCGTGCTGCACGCTGCTGACAGCTCTGTGGCTCCTAGCGATTAGAACAGGTTTGCAGCTGACACTTCCGTTTTGAATACTGGCTCTTAGGAGACCAAGCATCCTCTCCTTCATTATGTGAGCATCCATCTCCGCATACTAAAACCAGCACCACTGCCCCAGGGTATGGCACTACATTATAAGGAGCTCTGTGAGCTCTTTTCAAGGAGCTCTAATGAGCAGTATGGGCCAAAATCACCCCACCTGTCCAAAATCTAGAAAGTACATCAAATGTTTCAGGGATTTATTATCTATGACAATGCTGAAAATAGAAATATAAAATTGCAAGCAAAATATATACCTTGGGTTATTCTTCAGTGTGTTTACTAAAAATTCATGTACGTCTATTCCTGTAGAGTCTGTGTACTCTTGACTAGAATCTGTAAGGATAAAAATAAAAGTTATCACAAATAAGAGGGAAATAAACCATTAAAGCAATTACCGTACATATACAAGCCGTTAAACAGAAGCTGATAAGCAGCATTGATTGCACTTCAAGCATTATTCACATCAGTGTGCAGCACTCTTCTGCCAGATCTGATGAAATCTGCAGCAGGGGAGAGCCTCCAGCAGAAATGTCAACATGGTCTTAAAGGGGTTCTCTGGGAATTAAGAAAATTAAATTACTTAAAATATTACTTTATTATTAATATATTCTCAAATACCTTTTATTATTTATAATGGCTAGTTTTGTCTGGGGAGCATTCATCAGGGGAAACAAAATGGCCGCTGTCCCAGGAGTTCACTCAAAACCTGTCCCGATCACACATGAGGACAAGTTCCTTCACAACACTGAGGTAAAGAGCTGCCTCATTCTCCTCTCTGCTCTACTCGTCAGGGATTATGATCCTGATTACAGATAAGAACTTCAGCTGAATCTCTGGGGAATTTAGTTCATGAGGAGACATGAAGTACAGAGAGGACTGACAGGACAGACTGTAGTAATGAAGACTGTAAACAAGTGTTGCTGCTCATTAGCCACACCTCACCCTCCTCTCATGTCTCCTCATCATCTCCATTCCCACAGAGATTCACCTGTATTCAAGATTATGATTCTTGACAAGCAGAGCAGAGAGGAGGACGAGGCAGCTCTTTAGCTTATGGTGGTGAAGTAACTTGTCCTCTTGTGTGATTAGGACAGGTTTTGTGTGTACCGATAAGACAGCGGCCATTTCGTTTCTCCTAATGATTGCTCCCCAGACAAAACGAGCCATTATAACTAGGGATCGACCGATTATTGGATTTACCGATATTATCGGCCGATATTCAGGATTTTGAACACTATCGGTATCGGCATCTATTTTGCCGATATTCCGATAGTGTATGGGGAACACAGATCGCGCTGCTGACAGCGCTCTCCGTGTTCCCCTTAGCAGCACAGGGGAGAAGGAGCAGTGTCTCCTCCCCCTGTGCTGCTCCTGCCGCTGCCGCCAATGTAAGGACAGGGGACAGGAGGAGGGGAGGAGCTATGGCCACTGCTCCACCAATGAAGATTAATCTATCATTCATTCATATACAGGAGGCGGGAGCTGCAGAATCACATAGCTCCCGACCTCTATGAGCTGTAGCTGCGATCTGCGGTAGTTAACTCCTCAGGTGCCGCGGATCGCAGCTACAGCTCATAGAGGTCGGGAGCCGGCTATGTGATACTGCAGCCAGCTCCCGCCTCCTGTATATGAATAAATGTGGGATTAAGCTTCATTGGTGGAGCAGTGGCCATAGCTCCTCCCCTCCTCCTGTCCCCTGTCCTTACATTGGCGGCAGCGGCAGTATCAGACATTGGTGGCGCAGTGCGCCCCCCCCCCAGTGGTGGCGCATAGGGCCCCCCCACCCCAGTAGCAGTGCGCCCCTCCACAGGATCCCCTCTCCCTTGCTCCTCCGATCGGAGCCCCAGCAGTGTAATGCTGGGGCTCCGATCGGTTACCATGGCAGCTATTGAAGGGGGGTGTACCTACACAGTCTCACTCTATCCAGTCACTGCTGCCATTGTTAGTCTGTGCAGGTACACCCCCCCTAACTGGTTACCACCCCTCTGCACCTTTACTGCAGACCGCTAGCAATTCACAACTTCCAGTTGAAATAATAAAGGAATGGCACTACACAGCGTTCTAAGAATGGATGCTCCAGAAGTGTTATTAAAGGGAACCTGTCACCAGGATTTTGTGTACAGAGCTGAGGACATGGGTTGCTAGATGGCAGCTAGCACATCCGCAATACCCAGTCCCCATAGCTCTGTGTGCTTTTATTGTGTAAAAAAAACGATTTTATACATATGCAAATTAACCTGAAATGAGTCCTGTACGTGAGATGAGTCAGGGACAGGACTCATTTCAGGTTAATTTGCATATGTATTAAATCGTTTTTTTTACACAATAAAAGCACACAGGGCTATGGGGACTGGGTATTGCGGATGTGCTAGCGGCGATCTAGGAACCCATGTCCTCAGCTCTGTACACAAAATCCTGGTGACAGGTTCCCTTTAAAAGGGGAATGCATGGAGCTATTAAAACAGGAGCGGTGACAGGTCCTCTTAAATTTTTCCCTAGAAAATGTGTTTAAAGGCTATGGAAACTTTGCCTGAGTATTTTTATTACAGCATTTTACTTATCTTGTTAAAAAAAAAAAAAAACTAGTCCTATGGGCCAGTTGGCTGCAGTGATCAACGTCTGGTGTGTGAAAACTACAAAGGTGTTCGTGGCATTTATGTGCAATTGTAGTCTTAGTGGCATTTTTGGTAAACTTTTTTTCAGTAGCAAAAACACCAGCTATAGATCTTAACTGAAAGTCTACTGGAAATATGAAACATGGTCCATTCAAGTGTTTGAAAAAGAATTATGTTCAGAGAAAAAAAAGACACTAAAAAATGCCATAAAAACTATGCGGTATGAAAAAAAAAAAAAAACAGCAAGCTTCTATAGTGACTTTTTAGTGAACAAAAAAACCAGAGCAAATTTGTGTGTGTCGGGGCCCTTAAACTAGTTTCACACAAGGGTTAAAATCTTCCGGCAGGTTGATCCAGCAGCGGAACATGCTGAAGAAGTTTGTGGTATCTGGCATAGCTGGATACTGCCCTTCTCCACCGAAGCCCATTGACTATAATGGCACCCAGTGGGGATCCGGCATTAGTGCTGGTATTCACCTGGACAAGAACAGTTGCAAGCCCCGGTTTTTGTCTGGCTGAATCCCGGCACTAATGCCCGAAAGAGGCCGGGTACTCGACTGGTCTCATTATAGTCAATAGGGCCTGGTGGTGCTCCGACCCTGTCCGGCTATGCTGGATATTATGAACTCTGGCAGACTGTTCCTCTGCCGGAAGATGTGAACAGTAGTGTGAAACGAGCCTTACCCGTCCAAGACCATCAAATTCTGCTCCATCACATTCTCCATGTCTACACAGTAAAATGAACACCAACCTCTAGACAACATTTTCTTTGGCCCCTTCTCTTTATTTTTTTCCTCCTTCTCAGATCCATCTTTGCAGGATTTCTCCTCCTTATCAGAAGGGCAGCTGATATGCAACTGAATGACATCCTGCAAAACAACAAAGATCAGCGCACATAATACAGACATATCCAACCTCAAGACAGAGCCTGTATTTCTGCACACAGAGATGTACAACGCAGGTGCCCATGAAGCTATTCTTCACGTTATGAATTGTTGTGTTGCAGTATTGTGTTGCATTGCAAAGGGGATCAGACCCCCAAAAGTTGAAGTCCCAGAGTGGGAAAAAATTAAGTGAAAAAAAAAGTAAAAACAATAAAGTAAACATATTAGGTATCGCCGCGTCCCTATTGACCGGCTCTATAAAAATATCACATGACCTAACCCCTCAAGTGAACACCGTCAAAAAACAAAACAAAAACAAAAAAAAACACAACAACTGCCCCAAAAATTTTTGGGGGGTCACCTTACTAAAACGAGATTTTTGTGGACTCACCTGTAAAATCTCTTTCTCGCTTAGTTAATTGGGGGACACAGGACCGTGGGTATAGCTGCTGCCTTTCACTAGGAGGCGACCCTAGGCTGAAAAGTGTTATACTCTCTCCGGGCTGGAGGGGGTATAGCTGGCAGGGGAGAAGCTATCAGTTTTTAGCTTAGTGTCGTAGAAGGCAGACCTCCCTGCTTGCAGGGCAGCTTCCTTTTGTTATTTTTTATTTTTTCCTTTTAGGTATGGAAAACTGAGTCGCCTTGCCTCTCTGTCTACCCGGGGAGCAAGACCGGTGTCTGTTTCCCTCACCGCCCGACCTCCCCCAAGAAGTAAAGGTGGACCAGGGCAGCCTAGCTTCCCTGCCTCCCGCCATCCAAAGGGTCACCCTCCCTCCATACCAGCGATAAAAGAGCATCACCAAGCGATCAAAAAGGCATATTCCCCCAAAATAATACCAATCTAACAGTCACCTCATCCCATAAAAAGAGCTTGTACCTAAGACAATCGCCCAAAATTTTTTTTAAAAAAAATATGACTCTCAGACTATGGAAACACTAAAAACGTTTTTTTTTTGTTTCACAAATGCTTTTATTGTGTTAAATGTAAAAAATAAAATAAAAAAATAAATTAAAAAAGTTGACATATTAGGTATCGCCGTGTTCGTAACAACCTGCTCTATAAAAATACAACATGACCTAACCCCTCGGGTGAACCCCATAAAAAAATAAACACGGTGTCAAAGCCATTTTTTGTCACCTTACATCACAAAAAGTGTAATAGCAAGCGTTCAAAAAGTCATACGTACCCCAAAATAGTACAAAACAGTCATCTAATCCTGCAAAAAAATTGACCCTACCTAAGACAATCTCCTAAAAAATAAAAACTAGGGCTCTTAGAATATGGAGACACTGAAATGTGATTTTTTTTAATTAAAAAATGCTGTTAATGTGTAAAACAAATACAAAAAAAGTATACATATTAGGTATTGCCGCGTCCAAAACAACCTGCTCTATAAAAATACCACATGATCTAACCTTTCAAATGAACATTGTAAATAACAAAAAATTAAAACTGTGTAATATAGAGCAACCAAAAATCATATGTACCCTAAAATAGTACCAACAAAACTGCCACCTTATCTCGTAGTTTACAAAATTGGGTAATTTTTTGGGGGAGTTTCTACTCTAGGGGTGCATCATAGGGTCTTCAAATGTGACATGGCAGCTTAAAATTATCCCGGTGAAATCTGCTTTCCAAAAATCATATGGCGTTCCTTTCCTTCCGCAGCCTGCCGTGTGGCCATACAGCAGTTTACGACCACATATGGGGCGTTTCTGTAAAACAGAATCAGGGCAATAAATATTTGAGTTTTGTTTGGCTGTCAACCCTTGGCTTTGTTAGTGGGAAAAAATTTATCAAAATGGAAAATCTGCCAAAAAGTGAAATTCTGAAATCTCATCTCCATTTTCCATTAATTCTTGTGGATCACCTAAAGGGTTAACAAAGTTTGTAAAATCAGTTTTGAATACCTTGAGGGGTGTAGTTTCTAAAATTGGGTCATTTTGGGTGGTTTCTATTATGTAAGCCTCACAAAGTGACTTCAGACCTGAACTGGTCCTCAAAAAGTGGGTTTTGGAAATCTTCTGAAATATTTCAAGATTTGCTTCTAAACTTCTAAGCCTTCTAACGTCCCCAAAAAATAAAATGGCATTCACAAAATGATCCAAACATGAAGCAGACATGTGGGGAATGTAAAGTAGCAACTATTATTGGAGTTACTACTATTATAAAAGTAGAGAAATTGAAATTTGGAAATGTGCAACTTTTGCAGTTTGGTATTTTTTTTTACAAATAAAAAATGATTTTTTTTTTAACTCCATTTCATCACTGTCATGAAGTACAATGTGTGACGAGAAAACAATCTCAGAATGGCCTGGATAAGTAAAAGCGCTTTAAAGTTATTACCACATAAAGTGACATGTCAGATTTGCTAAAAATGTCCTGGGCAGAAAGGTGAAAAATGGCTGGGTCCTGAAAGGGTTAAAGGCCCATATACCCTATAGGCTTCATACATGTACATAAGGCCTTAAAGCAAAGTTCCAGTGAAATTTTTTCCAAAAAAGTAAAAATACTGCTCTTGGTATTATTCCAGGAATATTTTCAGCCAAGGAGAAGCACGAAATAAGACGCTGGGTGGCTGTATTTTTTTCTGGCTATACCTCTATGTCTATGTAAAAATAGCTGTATGAAAGTTTTTGGGAGTTTTTTGCAGGCAAATAGGTTGGATCTTAAAGACAACCTGTGGCCTCTCCTGAGATGTCTGTTTAGTAACTACTTGCATTCCCCATGAAATGACCGTTCTGGAGCATCTATTCGTACAGCGCTGTAAGGTACAACTCTGTGTTACCAGTTGGGGATGCAACCCTGCAGTCTACTGGTGGCACTGATTGGACAGTGTCAGACTGCACCAGGACACAACTGGTAACACCCAGATCTGACCTTTACTATTGACTGCTGGCAATTCGAGTGGCAAAACCTCAAGTAGGAATAATAGGGGAACAGCACAACAGTTACTAAAATAGACATATCAGAGGAGGCGACAGGCTTTTTGGTAACTTTATGTCTATGTTTTTTTTACAGATGTCCAGTGGTTTATCAGAACCATAACTGGACCACCATAGAAGCCTCTTTGTTTGTGGCTTAAAGGGAGTCTATCACCAAAATAGGATGTTACACACTGCTTACATGGCGCTCTAGCACAACTACCAATGATTCCAATGGTACCTTTCTTTTGTTGCGACTGTCACCAGCTGAAAAACTATGCTTAATCCATATGCAAATGAGGGCTCGCAAGTGCCCAAGGGTGGCGGTCATGGTGTAGGTTCCCAGGCCACTCTGCCTTTTTTTTGCATAACTCCTCCCGAGCCTCTTGCTTGTTCCGCCCTGTAAGTCCGTTGAGTCACCCCCAGTACCGGCAGAGATCGCACGCGTGCGCAGTTCACCACCGGCCCGGGCATGTGCACTGGCTGCTGGTTTCGCACCGGGCGAGCGGAGCGGTGAACTGCGCAGGCATGCGATCGCGGACAGTAATGGGGATGACGCAACAGACTTACAGAGCGGAACAAGCAAGAGGCTGGGGAGGAGTTATGTGGAAAAAACGGCAGAGTGGCCTGGGCACCTACACCATGACCCCCGCCCGTGGGCACTTGCGAGCCCTCATTTGCGAAAGTCACAACAAAAGAACAAAGGTACCATTGGAATCATTGGTAGTTGTGCTAGAGCGCCATGTAAGCAGTGTGTAACGTCCAACAGTGTGTAACGTCCAATTTTGGTGATAAACTCACATTAAATGCAAATGTATGATAAACTAGAAAAAGTGCCCGGTGTGCACACAAGAAGTTTCAGGTTTTCCCTTCCTATCACAGTCCAGACAGTTTGCTTCTACAAAAAGGCAGTTGCGGACTTTACAGAACTTGCATAATATTATAATCCAATGAGTCTTTGGCCATCTAAATGACCCATCACTACACACAAATCAGATCATAGTGCTAACTGCCACATGTAAACCAAGCCTCATTATATCTGCTGTGTCCTACAGAAATAAGAAGCAGGCCAAAGGCAATTGTTCAGACACCTGTGTGCATATCTGAGAGAGTAACAAGTTCTAAACGTTATACTGCGCCAGTTCTAAAAGAATTTAACATCTGCAAAAATTTGGAAAAAGTTGCAAATTTCCAAATTTCAATTTCTCTACTTTTATAAAAATAGATAGTAACTCCAAAAATAGTTATTGCTTTAAATTCCCCATATGTCCACTTCATGTTCAAATCATTTTGTGAATGCCATTTTATTTTTGGGGACGTTAGAAGTTTAGAAGCAAATCTTGAAATTTTTTAGAAAAATTTCCAAAACCCACTTTTTAAGGACCAGTTCAGGTCTGAAGTCACTTTGTGAGGCTTACATAATAGAAACCACCCAAAAATGACCCCATTCTAGAAACTACACCCCTCAAGGTATTTAAAACTGATTTTACACACTTTGTTAACCCTTTAGGTGATACACAAGAATTAATGGAAAATGGAGATTAAATTTCAGAATTTCACATTTTTGGCAGATTTTCCATTTTAATAAAAAAAAATCCCAGTAACAAAGCAATGGTTAACAGCCAAACACAACTCTGTACTGGCACACGGAAGGGCGCAAAAGGAAAAGAACGGCATATGGTTTTTGCAAGGCAGATTTCACAGAAAAAATTTTAAGCTGCCGTGTCACATTTGAAGCCCCCCTGATGCACCCCTAGAGTAGAAAATCCCCAAAAATGACCCCATTTTGTAAACTACGGGATAAGCTGGCAGTTTTGTTGGTACTATTTTAGGGTACATATGATTTTTGGTTGTACTATATTACTATTATTTGTTATTTACAGTGTTCATCTAACAGGTTAGATAGATCATGTGGTATTTTTATAGAGCAGGTTGTTACGGGCGCAACGATACCAAATATGACTACTTTTTTGTTGTTTGTTTCAGTTTTACATAGCAAACCATTTTTGGGGGAAAAAAAAGATTTTTTGAACGTCTCCATATTCTGAAAGCCATAGTTTAAAAAAAATTATAATATTGGGGCGACTGTCTTATGTAGGGGCTCATTTTTTCAGTATGAGATGATGGTTTTATTGGTACTATTTTAGGGTGCATATGACTTTTTGACTGCTTAGTATTACACTTTTTGTGATGCAAGGTGACCAAAAATAGCTTTTTTGAAACACTACTTTAAAAAAAAAAAATTTACAGTGTCCACCTAAGGGGTTAGGCTATTTGATATTTTCATACAGCAGGTTCTTATGGACGTGGCAATACCCAATATGTATACTATTTCTTTAAGTTTTACACAATAACAGCATTTTTTAAACAAAAAAATTATTAGTGTCTCCATATTCTGAAAGCCATCGTTTTTATATTTTTTGGGCGACTGTCTTAGGTAGGGTATAATTTTTTGCGGGATGGGATGATGGTTTGATTGGCACTATTTTGTGGTGCATATGACTTTTTAATCGCTTGCTATTACACTTTTTGTGATTTAAGGTGACAAAAAAAGGCTTTTGACACCGTTTTTATTTTATTTTAGTGTTTAACTAAGGGGTTAGGTCATGTGGTGTTTTTATAGAGCAGGTTGTTACGGACGCGGCAATACCTAATATGTCTACTTTTTTATATTTAACACAAAAAAAGCATTTTTGAAACAAAAAAAATTAAATCAAGTTTTATTGTCTCCATAGTCTGAGAGCTATAGTTTTTGAATTTTTTAGGCAATTTTATTAGTTAGGGGCTCATTTTTTACAGGATGAGGTGACCGTTTGATTGGTACTATGTTGGGGGACATAACGCCTTTTTTATTGCTTGGTGTTGCACTTTGTGATGTAAGGTGACAAAAAAATTGCTTTTTTAGCACAGTTTTTAATTTATTTATTTTTTACTGGTGTTCACCTGAGGGGTTAGCTCATGTGATATTTTTATAGAGCTGGACAATACGGACGCGGCGATAACCAATATGTCTACTTTTCTTTCTTTACTTTATTTTGGGGAAAGGAAGTATTTTTATTTTTTTACTTGAAGCCTGGGTACGTGACTGTGGGGCAGTCACAGCGGATTGCAAACCCATTCACTTTTATGGGTCCGCGATCAGCCCATTCTGCAAAAAATATAGGGCAAGTTCTATCTTTTTGCAGAACAGAAGTACGGGACGAAACCCCACGGAAGCACTCCGTAGTGCTTCCGTAGGGTTCCATTCCGTGCTTCTGTTCCTCACCATTCCGCATCTCCGGATTTGCGGACCCATTGAAGTGAATGGGTCCGCATCCGTGATGCGGAATGCCCACAGAACAGCGCCCGTGTATTGCGGATCCGTAAATGCGGTCCTCAATACGGCAATGGGCAGCACACGTTCGTGTGCAGGAGGCCTTAACGCGTTAAAGGCAAGTTAAAAAGTTTACGTTCCCCAATTTCACCTGAGGTTCCACGGAGCCATCCACAAATGGTCCAGATGACTCTTCACACACAGCTAAGCTTCTCACCAATTTTAACTTGGAGTTTGACTAAAGAGAAAAATAAAATGATTATTTATCAAAAAAGTGTCACAAGGACTTTTTCGTGCATCCTGAGGGTCTATACCTTGTCATTATGGGGTCATGCACAAGGCCATGGATGTCAAACTCATGGCCCTCCAGATGTTGCAAAACTACAACTCCCATCATTCCCTGTAGTATGCCCAGGCATGATGGGAGTTGTAGTTTTGCAACAGCTGGAGGGCCACGAGTTTGACATCCCTGCACAAGGCTGTAGTTTCTGTCCGCATCCGCACGTCTATTTTGCAGTCCCACAAAAACTAAAATAGTGCATGTCCTATTCATTGCCCGTTTTGAAGACAAGGATAGGACATTTCTACAGAAGTTAGAAAACAAATGGTGGCATGCAATCAGCGGGGATCAGTGTTTTGCGGATCCACAAAACACTTGCGGCCGTGTGCATCAGCCCTAAGGGGAACACACAATACTTGTGTCAAGGAGGCTTCCGATTACATGCGAGGAGCTCCTCTCAATGCAAAGCCCTGGTCTATTAAGAGTAGGATTGTTTTTGGGACACATATGCATTTACGCATTTCCCTCTCTTCAAAAGTTGGATGGCAACATCTACCACTTGTACCATCCAGCAAGATTAAAGCTCATCTGAAAGCTTGATGCCACAGTGTCATTTTGTCCACAGAGCCATTTCCGTCCTATGGCAGCCACTGAGCGACATGTCACATTGTGGGAGACGGAATAGAAGCTTCCTTCTAACAGGGGCACCACGCAATTAGCATGGCGGCACACTGTAATAGGTTATTAGTCGTTCAAAGACAGACACATTGCAAATCCTTTATACTACCAACAGCTCATCAGTCTATGCCTATTACTATAAAGATATAGGCAACCCCTTCAAAAGCCAGGCGTGGTTCTTCTCCCAGCACAACAGCTGATTTTGAATGGGGAAGCCATGGCCGACCAGGCAGCGCAAATGTAGTATTATATCATGACTGTCCAGATGAATGGCCTCACGTCATACAAGAATGGCTCAATTCCACCAGAAGGCGATCCAGTTACATAGATTGAATTTCCATTCTGGGCTATAGAAAGGGGTTCCTAGCAGTCGACACCTCTTTGTGAAGTCCATATGGCCTAATATGCCCATTCTGAGGCAACCCTTTTAAGTACAATTCTGTATGCCAAGAAAAGTGGTTTTTACACACTGAATGCACCGATATCCCTTTAAGTGCCATGAAGTAGTAAAACAGCATTGTGCATCAAGCATATACAATGACATGCCCTGTCTATTCTTTCAAGGGGAAGCCCCTTTTTTCTTTGAGACTGAAGCCGCAGTTGATGATCTGATGGCCATGGATCTGGCTTCTGAAAACCAATGTGTATGTAAGCCGACTACATCTCAATTACTAATAAAGCCTTTGTTGATATTCTGTGCCATGCTATATTTCACAAGCCATACCCAAATGTTAGGCAAATCTTCAGTGCTGTCCACAAGATGGCCGCTGATGGAGGTCATCTTAGCCTCCTCCCTTTTAAACACGTTGGAATGAAGGAGACACTGATTTGTCTGATCACATGACCCTCTGGCAGCGGCCATTTTATGGACAAGACCTCTGTGTGGACAGCACTAAAGACTTTGCAAACAAGGAGACATACCTTATGAAATATAGAAAATGGCACAGAATTTTAACAAAGGTTATATCAAAGTGCCATATAATAAGCGCTAAAGGGTCATGGGGTTCCAAAGAGCATTGCATCCATTTTAGTGATAATGGGGAGTAGTTATATAACAAAGTGCTAAAATGAGATGACGATTAAAAGGAGCCGATGCTTGTTTCAGAGATGTGGGTGGTGCGAGTTAAACTTAACTGTACCTTGGCTCTCTTCCTGGCATGTCCGTGGCTGGGATTTCGCCTCTACACCATTGGAATAAGTACATGAGGGGAGAGAGGAAAAACAATGAAACAATAAATGTAACAGCTAAACGGAAAGCATGCAGCCAGCTTACACACTCTGCTAGTGTACATACATAGTCCTGAACAAGCAACCAGTCTAGGGGTGTTTAATTAATCTATCACAGATTAAAGACTATGCACAACTTTGACATTGAAATATGAGTTTATAGTTCACTTCAGGGGAAAGAAAAAAACAAAAAACAAAAAAAAAAACGTTTCAGTATGAGATCGTCAATCCTTCGGTCATCTCCACTGCAGTCTCCTGGGGCTCGTTTCAGAACTTTTGCATGTGGATGAGTCACTCCCAGTACATGCTGGTTGTGAGGTCTGTGTGCCGAGGATGCTGCTATCTTCACTAGATCTTATGTATGAGCGCAAATTAATTTCTGAACCGATTTGGCCTTCTACAGCTCATGAGGAATGTTTTTTGAATTGTACTGACAGACACTGACGCTAAGGAGTGGGTGACTGCTGTCCCACTGCATAGTTTGCTCTGGGTCAATTGCTTTCTCTCTACACTTGTACATAACCCATGTGATATATCTCTCCTCCTATAAACTGCCATGCATGCGTTGCTCCATATCTACAGCCTGTGTTTGTTCTTCCTGAAGACTTTGAAGCTTTCTTCCCTCTCCACTCTCTGATCTGCTGTATACAAACTCCTCTATACTCTGGTGCTATCTGTAACACTAAGAAAGTGGCAGAGAGTGAGAACAGACAAAGCCAGGAGCAGTGTTCTGGTGGCTTTACGTTAGATTTAACATGGCATTCATCTAGGTGAAGGAATTACGCACACATTTCAAAATGGTAGATTATGTTTAATAAAGACTATTTAGACAGTTCCTTAAAGGGGTTGTCCAGGAATTAAGAAAATGAAAATACTGAAATATTTATTTATTATAAATATATTCCCAAATACCTTTAATTAGTTATAATGGCTCATTTTTTCTGGGAAGCAATAACTAGTAGAAATAAAATGGCCGCTCTCCTAATCCTATTAGAAAACCTGTCCTAATCACACAGGAGGACAGTTACTTCGGCTAAAGAGCCGCCTTATCCTCCTCTCTCCTCTGCTTGTCAGGGATTACGGTCCTGAATACAGCTGATAAGATCTTTAGCAGAATCTCTGAAGGAATGGAATTCATGAGGAGACATGAAGTACAGAGAGGGTGGACAGGACAGGCTGTGGTAATGGAAACTGCATACAAGTGCTGCTGCTCATTACCCCCACCTCCTTTCTGTACTTCATGTCTTCTCATGATCTCCATTCCTACAGGGATTCAGCTGAAGATCTTATAAGCTATATTCAGGATCGTACTGTAATCCATGACAAGCAGAGAGGAGGATGAGGCAGCTCTTTAACTCAATGTTGATAAATAACACATTGGGCACCAATAGGACAGCGGCCATTGTATTTCTCCTAACAATTGCTCATTAGACAAAACGTGCAATTATAACTAATGAAAGATATTTGGGAATATATTTATAATAAAGTAATAAAGTATTTTCATTTTCCTAATTCCCAGAGAACCCCTTTAACTTTTAATTTAGAAGACAAATAAACAACAAAAAAGTTCAGTGCAAAGGGGTTTATAGTCTTTAAAGGGGCTGTCCTACCAGGGACATTTATGGCATATCGATAAGATATGCCATAAATATCAGATAGGTCCAGGTCCCAAAGGTGGGACCTGCATTTAATTCAAGAATGGGGCCCTGAAGAGCACAGAAAACACATCAGACATGTGCGGCATATTAACTATGCACTGTTATGGGAATTCAGAAAACAGCTGAGCTGCAAGACAATGGGCCAGATTTATCATTAGCTCAAGTCAGAATAATGGAGTGAAAAAGTCGCAAATTTTTGCGCAATCGCTTAAACTGCGCAAAAATTTGCGACTTTTTTCTGCTCTGCACTATGCTCGCCAGTTTTCTGAAAGTGGGCGTGTTTTCTTATGTAAATGAATCTCTAGACAGATTTACTATTGTGACTATTTAAAAAGTCGCAAAAAAGTCGCAATTTCACTCCAGTGAGGACCATGCTTATCTTTTGAGACTTTTTAATAGAACATGCGACTTTTTCATAAAAACGTGCAAATTTTTCGTAAAGATGTGCGACTTTTGTAAAGCTGCTTACTGACGGATAAACTGCTACCGTCAAACCACATTTATTACAGTCTTAAAGGGCCGATCATAAATCTGACTTGGCTAAAACTGACTTTAGCCATATGTGAAAGTGGAGTGAGCTGTCAGACTCGTGATAAATCTGGCCCAATGTTTTTTTCTTTTTTTGGTAGTCCTAACAGTAAGTGGAGAGCAAGTTGCACAAGAGTGGCCACCACTGCATTCAGCACTGTGAGCCAACACTTGGCTATTTTTACAAGTCCGATAGTGTTGAATGGAGACTGGCCGCACATGCATGGCTTGTTCATTTAACTTGGAAGCCCCATGATGGAGATAGGAGCCAGTCCTAGAGGTGGACCTGCACCAATATGCCATAAATGTCCTAAAAGGGAACAACGTTTAAAGGATACCTGAATGGGCTTCAGCATGGTGACAAAAGTATTTCATTAAATGTTTAGGGTACTGTTACACATCAATACAAAAAAAAGTAATAAGAAAAAAATAAAAAAATGCACCCTAAAGCTGCCCATACACATTCAATAGCTGTCGGCTGAAAGCTCTCTCTCCCGACTCCCCTATACACATTCGGTTTAACATTCGTGTTGACAGAGGGGAGAGGAGATTTGACATGGCATTTGGTAGATTTCCGGCATAAAAGCCAGCTTTTAGCCAAATACCACCACTATAGACAATGGGGATCTGGCAATGTATGGCATTATCTGGCTACGGCAAAGTCTGTTCCTCTGGGTTCATATGAACGCTCGTTAGCGATAATCTGTTAGTGTAAAGGTGCCGACGATTACCTAATGAACCAGTGAAACGCTCGTTCATTGGTACTGTGTAAAGAGCACTCTGCTGTCGGCGAACATTGATTCGGTATGGGGACGTGCGATAGCATTAGCAATCACTCCTTGCCAGTGGAGTGGTAACATCCACTGAAAAGAAAGCGACTGTGGGGAAGGAACGCTTTCTTTCCGACATTCGTCTTCTCCACTGAGCAAAGGGGCCTTAAAAAGAGTTTAAAAAAATAAAAAAATAAAAAACACGATCTAGTCATCAAATCAATTTCTATTAGTTTTGACAAAAGCAGATATCAGATCACAGGACTAAACCATGGAAACCAAGATTTACTGTAGCTCCTTGTAAATGTAACATAACATTTATAAAATTATTTAATCTATAATAACCTGGGGTTCTTGACGCGAGTTTGGTTCATCAGATTCCTGTTCCTCTTTACTGGGTGACCTAGATATGGCCTTACTTCTGTTTACAGACTCTTCAACTAAACGCTTTTCTGACTCCTTCATGATCTCCAGAACTTCCTGGGTTGTGTGGCCATGGGACATCTTCAACATAGTACAGCACAAGCGGTAATAACCTGCACAAAAAGCAAACATTTAGTAAATTCCCAACATGTATCACAATTTCACTGATGGGGTCAAGAAGCCAAGACTTAGATCACTAGAAGTTCACTCACATTCCTGAAGGAACTTACACTATAATCAAGAGGCCTATAATGCGAAGTCAGCTCTACCCTCCTACCCCCACAGGAATGTAAGTGAACCTGAGTGAGGTAAGCTGCACATACACATTCAACAGCTATAGGCCAAACGATTATTTGGCCGACCGCCATCTCTCCGGACTCCCCTATACACATATATATTCGGCTCAGACGAATACGTCTTTGTTTTCTTTGAGAGAGGAGAAAGCCACTGCCAGGCACTTCACTCGGAAGATAAGCCACCATCAGAACAAAAGGATCGGACAAAAATATCAATTTTGCCCAATCTTTATCTCGCCTGACATAGCGTGTTGGCCAAACCGTATGGTCAGCTTTAGGCCATCTAGTGATTATTTGTGGGTCAGATCAGCATCATATTACAGAACAACGCTAAATGAGTATATATGTATACGGCTGGACAATTCTACTAGACCATCATTGACCCAGGTTAAGGGGCTCCATGATTCTGAAGACTGGTTAAAGTATTTAAAGTAATAACATAAAACATCAATAAAAGTCAATATGACAAAGAAACGAGAAGAAAGGTCCACATAACCACAGATAAAGCATGCCTTTTGATCCTCACTAGTATTGATCGAGCACCAAAGTGCTCGAGTAGAACACTTCGGGATGCTTGGGTGCTCTACAGAGCACCAGAGCACAATGAAAGTCAATGGGATAACCCTCTGAATGGGGGAGGGTGTCTGGTTCACAGGAAAAGGTCAGAAATTGAAGGAAACACCACTGAAATGCTTCGGGAACAGCATGGGGAGGATGTCTGGATGCATCTTGGACTCCCAGGTCGCTGCTGGGAACGATGTTGTCCGAGTAGTACGCCACTTTTACAGACTGACAAGAACACGCACAAAACTGAAGATAAAATCGATTTTAGAGGAAAAGTTAATCGGAAACATTCTTTCCTATATATTTACTTATATATAAAGTGCAAAAGCTGCCAAAAATTACAAGGAAGAGGCACTCCGATACAACCTGTCGATCACATTAAGGGTACATGCACACGTTCAGGATTCCTGTGCGGAGCATCCGCACTGAAATCCGCAGGTGTTCGCAGGCAAATCTGTGCGATCAATCCGCATCAATTGGTGCAGATTTGCATGCGGATTTTCCTAAGTGAATGAAGAAAATACGGTCAGGAAAAATAAAATAAAATTTACATGCTGCGGATTAAAAAATACGCACCGCAGGTCAAGATCCGCGCTGAAAAAAATCTGCATCGTGTGCACTGAGAATTTCAAATTCTCATAGAATAAAATGTACATGACCTACAGTGCGGATTTTCCGCGCGCAAATCCGCACGCAATCCTCCACATTATGGTAGAATTGTTCAGGTAGCGGGACTCCTACACTCATAAAGCCTATGCACTAAGTGAAAGTGCTGCCAAAAATTTAAAGGAAACGGCACTCCAATACACCCTTTATTACACATAAAGGAGGGCATCATACACACCCTTGAAAAATTATGATTGATGGCCTGCTGCTGAGCTAACCCTCAAAAACATTAGGGCAAGGGCCTGCTGCTGAGCTGACCCTCTAAAACATTAGGAGCGAGGGCAGCCTAAGGCCTCTTTCACACTGGCGTGTGCGGCCCGTTGCCGTATTGCGGCCCACAAAATGCAGGCCGCAATACACGGGAGCTGTTCTGTGGGCATGCCGTATCACGGATGCGGACCCATTCACTTGAATGGGTCCGCAAATCCGGAGATGCGGAATGGTGCGGAACGGAACCATGGAACGGAACCCCATGTGCTATCTTTTTGCGCAACGGCCGGATCACGGACCCATTCAAGTGAATGGGTCCGCGATCCACTGCCCCACGGACTGTGCTTGTGCATAGCGGCCCGCAGCACGACCACGGGCTGCACACGCCAGTGTGAAAGAGGCCTAATAAGCATGTTGATATGATGCAGGAGGAGGAGGACGAGAAAAGGAAGATTGAACCATATACCCTTTTTTGTGGTGGAAGGGGTGCATGGGAATACAGTGTATTCAATACACTATAAAAGCCACATTAAGGGTTCATTCACACGTCCGTGTGTGTGGATCTGCAAAACATGGACATCGGCGATGTGCGTTCCGCATTTTGCGGACCGCATAAATCGCCAGCACTTAATAGAAAATGCCTTTTCTTGTCCGCAATTGCGGACAAGAATAGGACATGTTCTATATTTTTCGGGATCGGAATTGCGTACCCGGAAGTGCGGATCTGCAATTCCGGATCTGGGCAGCACATCGTGCTGCCCCATAGAAATGAATGGGTCCGCAATTCCATTCAGCAAAATGCGGAACGAAATTGCGGACGTGTGAATGGACCCTTAAAGTGCCTTTATGTTCAGCCGCTTTCCTCTGGTGGATTAGAGAAGTCAGGGGCAATTCAGGCCTTGTTCATTTTGATAAGAGTCAACCTGTCAGCATTTTCAGTTGAAAGGCCGAAGCGCTTATCAGTTACTAATGCCGCCAGCAGCACTAAATACCCACTCTGACAAAACACGCACAAAACAAGCACCTCCAAGGCGTAGAGCGCCAGTTCATGCCACGTGTACAGCTTAGACACCCAATAGTTGTAAGGCACAGAGGGATCACTGAGGATGCCGACACGTACTCCTTCACCATCTTCCAAAAAATTTCCCTCCTTGTGACACTAGGCTGTACATCACGGTAAGGGTGCTGGCGGGGTGTCATGAAACTGTCCCAGGCCTTAGAGAGTGTTGCCTTGCCTCTGTTGGAACTGCTGTGTGTTACCCTCGTCTCCCCTCCTCAGTTGCCCAAGGAGCTACGTACTCTGTTGCCAGCTGGAAATTTTTGGAGCAATTTTTCCACAAGGACCTTCTGGTATTGCAACATTTTGCTAGTCCTCTCCATCACAGGAATGAGAGATGATAAGTTCTCTTTGTAGTGGGGGCCAAAAATAGGGTGAAAAACAGTAATCGGTATTGGCCAAAATGCGTATAACGCGAGGTTCACGGGAAAGGCAACATAAAGTCAGCCATGTGTGCCAGAGTCCCAAAAGACAAGACTTCGCTGCCCTCATCAGGAGGAGGACTCTCAATCTCCCCATCCTCTTACTCCTCTTCGGCCCATCCACGCTGAACAGATGGAATAAACCTGCTATGGGTACTACCCTCTGTAGCAGAGGAAACCATCTCTTGCTCCTGCAATTTGCGCTGAGAAGACGAACTTTTGAAAGGTGGGCATTTAGTGCTATGGACTGTGGGTGGGTGGCTGGGTATTTGCGCTTTCATTCAAAGGCCTGGGGTATGGACATCTGTACTCTGCGCTGGGACACAGAAGTGGATGTGCTAGATGATGGTGCTTGCGTAGGTGCAGGGCGGGAGGCATCCGGGCCTGCGTCTTGGATTGGGGATTAGCCAGCATGTAACACAGGGGAAGAGGAGGCAGTGGTGTGACCCACAGACACAGATTGCGAACCCAGGCGTTCGGTGCACCTATTAGGATGCTTTGATGCCATGTGGATCATGCTGGTGGTGGTGAGGTTGCTAGTGTTCATGCTCCTGCTCATTTTGGTACGGCACAGGATGCAAATGACAATTCTTTTATCATCTGCACTTTCCTCCAAAAAGTGCCAGACTGTAGAACACCTACTCCTTGGCAAGGGAGATTTCCGCAAGGGGGTGCTCTAGGGAACAGTTGCGGGCCTGTTTGGTGTGGCCCACCTTCTCCCTTTTGCCACCCCACTGCCTCTTCCAGCCTGTTGCGGTGCTGCGGATCCCTCCCCCTCTGTACTGCTGTCCTCGCTCGGGTTGCCACCTTCCCAGGTTGGGTCAGTGATTTAATCGTCCACCACATCCTCTTCTACTTCCTCACTATGGTCATCCTTGAGACTTTTTGACCTAACAAGAACCTCAATTATTGACAACTGTGTCTCATCCTTATCATCCACCTCATGAAACACTAATTGCCATTGAATTATTGGCAACTGTGTATCATCATCATCCACCTCGTGAAACACTAATTGCCGTTCCCCACTGTCATCTTCTTCTGACTGTGGATGCTCAAGAGTTTGGGAATCAGTGCACAAGATCTCCTCATGTCCCTCTTCAAGCGGGCTTGGCGAGAGGCCCAAATCAAGGAAAGGCGATGAAAAGAGCTCCTCAGAATATCTGTGGGATCACTTGTTTGCCAAGACTCTCCATGGTGGGAGGAAGGAGGATCAGGGTGAGGATTCTGTTGACCAGACTCTTGGCTACTGAGACTGGACTTTGTGAAAGACAGGATGGTGCTTAACCGACTAGAAGCATTATCTGTTGCAATCCAACCGACCACCTAGTCACACTGGTCTGAATTGGAGTGGTGTCCTGCACCGCCCTGCAAACTGGGACATGAAGCTAAATATCATGGATTAGTGTGTTTCTTGTGCTCTGGTAACCGGCACAGTTTCACCGTGCCTAGGGCCACGGCCTCTGCGTGCACCATCAGCAGCACGGCCACTTCTCCATCCCTTACTGCTCGCCTTGAGCATATTAAATGGTATATATGCTTACAAGTATGTCACACGTAAAGTAGCACAGGTTTTTTAAGTGTATGTGCAAATAAATTACACTGAATGTCACAGATATTTAGCATGCACAAACGTCATACAGGAGATGTAGCACAGGCAATGTCGCTGTCATCAGCGGCCAAACAATTGCGGTGAAGGTCAGATATTTAGGATGTGCAAATGCAACACAACAGATGTAGCAGAGGTTGTGTCACTGTCAGCAGCAGCCAAACAATTGATCGCAATTTAGCGCAGGTTGCAGTAATATATATTGCAGCCAGATAAAACAATAGTCCTCAAAGGACTTTTGGCTCTCTAACACCTAACTAAAAAAAAAAAAAAAAAATTCCTGTCCATACACTGTTCCTTCTGGTGCAGCTCTTCCTGACTAAGGATCCAGTCACACATCCGCAATTGCATTCCGCATTTTGCTGAACGGAATTGCGGACCCATTCATTTCGCACTTCCGGGTCCGCAATTCCGATCCTGAAAATAGAACATGCCTTATTGTCCGCAATAGCGGACAAGAATAGGCATATTCTATTAGTGCTGGCAATGTGCGGTCCGCAAAATGCGGAACGCACATTGCCGCTGTCCGTGTTTTGCGGATCCGCAAAACACACACGGATGTGTGAATGGACCCTAAGACTGAGCCGAACCAGGTGTCATTGGGTGCTATATAGAACTCGATGAAGAGTTCCGCCCAGCCAATCAATGTAATGCCAGTAACAAACATGGCTACGGCATTACAGTGAGTGCCAGTACTTCCCCGCACGTTTATTGGCTGTGTAGCAGTCAGCAAACGTGCAGGGAGGAGACTCTAGCATCGCGCTCGAGCACACGCGGTGTTCGGCCGAGCATGCTCGCCCAACACTAATCCTCGCCACATAAACTATTGCTCTGCTACCATTCTTTCAATGAAACATGGTTTATCAGCAAATGCACACAAAAACCATGGATGACAAAAGGATCCCCCCCATGTCACAATAGCCCAACATACCCCAAAGGCCAACAATCTGCTCATTTTCCACTGCATGCTCCTGTTCCAGTTGCTTCATTAAGGTTTCTGTAAAAGGCAGGCCGTTTTATCTGTATGAATGAATCAGCCTCCGTCCCCGAGGACAGCGTGGGAGGCTGTGAGGAGGAGGAAGACATGATCGCTTTGACAAGAGCGCGCAAAAGCAAACCAACACAAGGAAACGAGCAGAGAAAGGAGGACAAGAGGCAGGTAACACAGCAACACACAGAACGTCAAATAGAAGCAGCACATTTCCAAAGAGCCTACATCCAAACACAGACTGCGGATTCTCCAGCACAGGTCCTACCAGCTATGAAAGATCCACTGACAGAATGACAAAAAGCATAACATGGTTTGCCCAAGTGTAAAATTTAACTAAATGTCTAAACATATAGCAACTTGCCAAATTCAGCCTCAACTTCAGCAGCACAATGTCAGCCATGAATTACCATACCAATGCACAGTAAGTGTTATCTGCTGTTATACGGTTTCGTTTTTTGGCCGGAGAAAATACCGTAGCATGCTTTATCCGTTGAAATGCATTAATGCCGGATCCGGCCTCTAGTGTTTTGGCAAAACGAATCCGGATTTGCCGTCTGCGCACGCGCAGACCTTTAAAAATGAGAAGAAAAATAAATAAAATACCCGATCAGTTTTTCCTGATGTCAACCGGAAAGACGGATCCGGTATTGCAATGCATTTGTAAGACGGATCCGCATCCGTTTGCCGGATCCGGCAGGCTGCTCCGGCGACGGAACTGCCTGCCGGAATCCTCTGCCGCAAGTGTGAAAGCACCCTAAGAACATTAATCTCAGTTTTATTATTAGACAAATGTAAGATTCAGGCACCTTTATAAATTTGGCTCATCTTAAATCCTCCACCAGATTTTTGTCTGTCCATCAAAATGTTGTCCAAGTTTTAAAACTGTGGTATCGGACACTAACTGAGGAGACCGCGGCAAAGTTAACATGGTAATTCCTGACACCGTGCAGACAGTGTAAACTTAGGGTCCTATTACACAGGCAGATAGAGCAGATAGAGTGTCGGGAAGGAAGCGTTCCCTCCTGGTAATCCCCTGCTCGCTAGAGGAGCAGACCGAGGAGGCGATCGCTAATGCATTGCTCATCCCTATATTATCTCACTGTTTGCCAGCAGCCTATTACATGGCCCCACGTGCCACCAGAAAGCCAGGGTATTTTAATATGTTTACGTTTGCTCGTTCATCGGGCAATTGGCGGCAGTATTACACTGTCAAATGAACGCTCCTTAGCAATAAGCTGCCCGTGTAATAGGGCCTTTAGATAGACAGTGGTGGATGCTGGAAGATAAATTTGCTGCATTTTTAGATTTTGTGGCCTAAATTTACGCCGCCTATAAGTTGACCGAGTGTTATTTAAAATAAAAAAAAAAGCATCAAAATCCACACACCCTATTAGACAAGACGGAAAATGGCTAGAAAAGTGTCTAAATCGTTTGATAAATGTGGGGCAAAGCACACTGCCCCTCCTATCACCCCCCCCCCCCCCCCTCCACCCCAAATGACACATTTTCAATAGTAAATCTGTCCCAGTGCGTTTGCCCACTAGCAATTTCTTCATGGAGTTTTTTCCCTATAAAGAAGGTGAAAAAAGCCAAGAGCTCCAGCCTGCTGCGTTTCTGAAATGAAGCCAGAAAGACAAAAAGGAAAAAAGCCACCTAAACTAAAAGAACAAAAAAATGCCAGTATCCCAAAATGCTTGTGCATCCTGCCTTTCATATTTCCCATAGACCTTCAGCCAACATCTGGAGCTACTGTTTTTACTGTAAAAAGAAAAAAAAAAACATCAGCAAAAAACCTGTGTGTGAACCCGCCCTTATAAAGCATTTGTTCGAGCAGAGACCAATCAAAAAGAGACAATGGAAGAAATGCGCCTGAAAATCCGACCGTTCTTTATACATTTGTTTTAAAACAGGAGAGAGATCAGGGAAGAATCGCCGCAATACAAGGTTAAAATCATGATACTACGAACATTTTTATTCTCATTGGAAGCGGCAGATATCCAATCAGAATCCCAGCTCCGTGGCAACCAGTTCTATCTCCAAGCGCAGCCAGCGAGGAGGTGATACATACAGGAAAAGCACAGGACAAACCTCACTCGCTGTATCCTGATCTATGCAGGAAAACATGCAGAGGATACTGCACATGGGGGGGCTTTCAGAGCTTGCAGTGCTTGTTTGCCGCATGCGGCCTAGGCCTGTGATGGCTAACCTTCGGCACGCCCGCGGTGGTGACACTACGACTCCCAGCATGCTCCATTCATGTCTATGGAGTTCTGAAAACAGCTAAGCAAGTGTCCATCTTGGGAGTTATAGTTTTACCACAGCTGGAGTGCCAGAGGTTAGCCATCACAGGCCTAGGCTCTGCTGAACTGCAATACCAAGCACAGCCACCACCATACAGACAGCGCTGTGCTCGGTCAGCAGACAGAAGGTGGCAGCACCACCTTTGAGCGCCAGTGCTTTCTCAAACAGCTGATATATTGGGGTCCCTGGTGTCAGGACTCCACCGATCAGCTACTGCTGACCTATCCAGTAAAAAAAATAAAATAAAATATCTCGGAAAACAGTTTTAAATATTTTCACTTGACAATACGAGTTTTCCTCTGCCCCGGCGATCAGCTTCCACAGGGAAGTGTTTACTACATGTCAGACATTCAGATAAATGGATGCCCAAGCAATAAAGAAGTTATTAAACACATCTTGCCTCTTTTAATAAGGGCAAGTAGGACAAGCTGCACATGCACGGTTTTCTCCATTCACTGCTATGGGACTTCAGAAGATAGCCGAGCACTGGCTCGACCCTTCTCGGAAATCCTATAGAAGTTAGACAGAAGTGATGTGATCCGTGCCTGCGATATGCCGTCAGGCTGAGCAGCGTGACAGGAACAGAGAGACCTATACACGCAGCAGGGCTCCGGGGCAGTAGAGAGAGCACACCTCATCTCTACAGCGGGATACAGCTCATAGTATGCACAATCTAGGACAGGTTGTTGGTGGCCATTATAATGAATTCCTAGAGAACGCCTTTAAAGTGGAATACCAAAGAAAAGGCACAACGAAGAGTTACAAGATGCTCCAGAATCATCATCTCATGGGAAATACAGGTATTTTCTAAAACACACAAGTCAGGAGAGCCGAAATATCCTCTCTAATTGCTCCTCAGTTCTCGACAGGGTTACAACAGAATGCAGACACGAGAATGTATGAGCCAGAATATAAAGGTATGTCTGACAGCACCCGGCTGGATTTCATTTTCCTCTTGCCATCATGTCGCTGTCGCTTGCAGCCCAATTCTCATCGACCTAGTCACTGAACACAATTGCATCACATGATGCACCCATCTCCTATTTCCATTACTCCAGTAACTTGGCTTTGGGTATTGTAATCCCAGTCATAACCCATGAGACTTCTGCCCTAATCAGACTCCCGCTGAGACACACCAACAGTGCACTGTGTAGAACGAACGCATTCACTGAAAGGCGTGCGCCATGGCTTGTCATGTACCTGATGGAGGCCAAGCGTGTCCTCTTTGGCCTCAGTCATGCTAATAAACATTTTTTTTCTGCGGCACAGTCCGTTGCCCACGTTGTAAATTTTTTACAAAAATGTATTTGACATGGGATCCTATTGGGAATGTATGCCACTGTACGGCATCGGACAAAGGGACATGCTGGGAAATCCTCCAGGCAAATATTGCAAATGCAATAACTAGTTTTTTTGTCATCTCCTGTTACAAATTTTGAGCAGTGTCAGGTACTGACCAAAAACTGATACTTCTGAGAAATGCAAACTGGCAAGTTGGAATTTTTTTTGGTTGCTGTCAAAAAAAGTAATTGCTAAATGACAGTTGTGCAGCCGCTCTACAAAAGCCAAGGTTGGAGGTCCATTAGTTTACGAGGGGAGACTACCCATTAATAACCATCACTAATCACTAGAGCAACCTGTGGCCCTCCAGCTGCTGCAAAACTACAACTCCCAGCATGCCCTGACAGAGCCAGACTTCAGACCCTGCTGCCAACACAACCGTTTGCCATCTTTTATGACCCAGTTTTTCACAAATCACTGAACCGGATTAAATAGCGACTTCTCCAACATGAAGTCATGTCATCAATGTAAAATTCTAATTGAAACTTTTAAATACAATAAAGTTCAGAAAAGTTACAGAAAAAATAAAATACTTAAATGTGAAGTGTTAGGAAATCACACCACAAATCATGTAATGAAAACTGCAATTACAGCTACAAAGTGCAAATATTCACCTCACCGGTTTCTATGTTTTTCTTTTCTACACTCTATTGTCACCTTTGCATTGGATCTTTTTGTTGTTCATTTGCTCCCTAAATACAAAATCAAGCAACTTTCTAAAATAGTCTTCATTAAATGGGTTATCCGCCCCTATAATGAACCCCTCCCAATGCCCGGGCACCTCATATAGATTATACTTACTCTGCTCTGCTCCCAGGCACCCACATAGCTCCCGATTCCCGCACGGCGCCGCTTGCATTTTCCCGTTGTGGGGATCAAACATCCGGCGACAGGGGGAGCAGCCAATAGCAGGCTGGGACGGGCATGAGCCGCCCTAGCATCCCCTGCGATGGGGAGATGCAGTGTCAGCCATGCAGGGATCAGGACCGGTGCGGGTGCCGGATAAGTATAATATATATGAGCTGCCTGGGCACGGGGGAGGTCATTTCCTACAATTTTGATTCTGCAGCGCATGTGCATTTGCTTTACCTAGCTGATGGTGCTGCTGAATCTGACAAATCTATTAGAACATTTATCTTGTTTCTAATGGCTCTGTCTTCTCTCCCCCTCCCTTCTCTCAGCATTAGGGCAGATTCTCATGATTGGCAAGCAAGTATTACGGAGGGGGGTGTGGGGTGTGTCTGAAATTGCAAGCAGGTTGTAAATTGAATATCAAGGGTCTTAAATGAATTAAGAAATGAAGATTGCAGACAAACTTTAAGAGGTTGTTCAGCTTTATCCCCACTTTTTAATCTGACCAGTACAATGTAGCACACGAAGAAAAAAAACAAAAAAAAAAAACAAAAGAAAAAAACATTAACCAGTTCCCCATCACTCTGTTTCGGTATAGAGGGTACTTCTGTTTACAGGATGTATCCCAGAAAAGGTGAGGTGTACCACTGCAGCCATTTAGTGGCTTCATGACACTGCTGAGCAAGTGACACCACGCTGAGGAACAAATGTGACCTCGTCAGGAAGTTTACACGCCGGGGGGCAGAAGGAGCCAGACTGGACTCTTGGTGCTGGAACAAAGCGGCAGGGACCACATCAGTGTTTTTTATCTTTATGTACAGCACTGCCCTGGCCAAACTGAAAACTGCTATTAGACATCCCTTTAATGCAATTTTTTTTTTTTTTTTTTTACTGAAAGTAACCCCCTTTGTATGTAAAAAATAAATAAATCAATCAATCACTTTTGCAGTGTTAAAAACGTCCATAGCTACTACATTTCAGAGCTGGACTAATCCCAGGAGGCAATAAGACCAAGTCTACAATAATATGTCCATAATACAGCATACCGTAGGAATTCTCAGCTTTTCTAGCGCTATGAATTTGATAAACTAAACATTTTACTGTTTTTGCATGAGTCACGGTAGAAAGAGCTGCCTTCTGACACGATGCCCAGATTGTCTACGGCTTTGCATGTGATATTAATGGAAAAGAACAAGGGTAAGGCTAAAAGAAGCACAATTTGAGGTTTAAAGTTAAGGGTAGAGACTGCCTCCGCACTGGGAAACTTGTATGTGGGCAAGGTTAAGTTTACATGGGGCCCTGCACTGCTAACGCCCAGGTTACACATGGGCACTGCTACATCAGTGTAGAAAAACCTTCTTCTTAAGCCTCATGCACAGGACCATTGTTTTGGCTCGTGAACGAGGCTTTACTATGCTTTGACCACTGGGGATATGGCTGCTGGAACCCACTGATAAGACAATCAGATACTAAATCCAGAAGACGCATGTACACCCATGGCTCCCTTTAGAAATATAGTATTAGAACAGCATATATAGAGCCACCATATTCTGCAGCGCTTTACAATTCAGAGGGTTCATGTACAACACAAAATAGACAGGCTTAGGGCTCACGCACATGGACTTATTTTCTTTCTGTCTGTCCCATAATTTTTTTTTTTATTTTTTTTTTGGGGGGGGGGGTCGGGGGGGGGGGGACTATATACGGAACCATTCATTTCAATGGGTCCACAAAAAAAAAAAAAAACTGAAGTTACTCCGTGTGCATTCAGTTTCCGTATGTCCGTTCCGCAAAAATATAGAACATGTCTTATTATTATCCGCATTAGGGAAAAGGAAAGGACTGTTCTATTAGTGGCCAGCTGTTCCGTTCCGCAAAATAAGGAATGCACACGGACGTCATCCGTATTTTTTGCGCATCACAAAATATATACGGTCGTGTGCATGAGCCCCAACTGAAATACCAGGTGTGAGGATCGTAGTCGCGAGACCTCAATCTATGCGGAAATGAAGGTGACACAAAGGGTAAAATTGGATCAAGGTGATGTAAGAAAGTAAAAAGTGTATGTGTACTGTACATGGGTGAGGGAAGGAGGGAGGGATTGATATGGAGAAGGGATAATGGGCAGAAGTGATGGATGAGTGTAAAGGTAACACTGCAACATACCGGAGATCTGAACAACTTTGTGTCCTGCCCCTGTCATGATCAACTGCGGGTCATTGAAGGGGCTGTCTCACCTCAGACATTGGGAGCACATCACTAGGATATGCCCCCCATGCCCGATAGGTGCAGGTCCCACCTCTGGGACCGCTACCTATCTTTAGAACGAGCGCACCACTCATGCAAGGCCACCCTACATTCATTCCTATGGGAGCACCGAAAAGAGCTGAGCGACGCAATCGGCTATTTACTGCAGTCCCACTGAAATGAATGAGAAGCGCAAGACCGGCCACCGCTCTATTCACTTCTATGGGGCTGACGGAAATAGCCTAGCCAGCGCTAGCCTAGCAAAATGCCAATGTCTGAGGTCAGAAAACCTCTGGTGATGGTGTTTTGGCTCGTGCCCACCCTCTACACTAGGTCTAGATTTGTGTATACTACAGAACCATCCCACTGACGTGAATGGGATGGCTTGTAAATATACCTGCTCACCATTGTGACATCGACGGCGAGCAGGTAAACAATGAAGGGAAGGCTGCACTCTCACGGAGCATGTCCTTCTCTTCAACCAGCTGATCAGCGAGAGTGCCGGGTGTCGAACCCCCGCGGACCTGAGGATAGGTCTTCAAAATTCCAGGTTTACGCCTCACCATCTGAAGTGCGACTATGGATTATTAACAAGATCATAACTTTAAGGTGGCTCCTAAACCTGTGACTGGGTTAAATAGTCACTACTTTTTCACACAACTTTTCATAAATCATTAGCACAAGTGACTATAAGAAGCTTTGTAACATATCAATCTTGTCATAAAGAAATGTCTACTTCTCCCTCTACTACTACTACTCTGAAAATTCTCTTGGAGCAGTCTAGGACGGAGCAGCTCAATGAAGGATCATGCGGGAAGGGGTCAAGCAAGAAATGAGCAAGACAGGACTCCAGAAGAGGCACCAAAAAGACTGCTACAGCAGCTACTTTCGCGTCTGGTGCGGATAAGTTCAGATGATACAATCGTCTGCATCCGTTCAGAACAGATCCGTTTGTATTATCTATAGCCAAGACAGATCAGTCTGGTTGAACACCATTGAAAGTCAATGGAGGTCGGATCAGTTTTCTATTGTGCCAGATTGTGTCATAGAAACCGGATCCGTCCTCATTGACTTACATTGTGTCAGAACGGATGCGTTTGGCTCAGTTTCATCAGATGGACACCAAAACGCTGAAAGCAGCATTTTCGTGTCCGCCTCCAAAGTGGAATGGAGACGGAACGGAGGCAAACTGATGCATTCTGAGCGGATCCTTTTACATTCAGAATGCATTAGGGCAAAATTGATCCGTTTTGGACCGCCTGTGAGCCCTGAACGGATCTCACAAAGGGAAAGCCAAAACACCAGTCTGAAAGTAGCCTGAATAAGAAATGTATATCTTAGCCCAAATGCTTTATTCACATCCTTACAGATCAGAACCTGGGGTTCTCCATAATCCTGGGGTTTCTTCTGTTCTATGTACAATGCATAGCAACTAGTCTTCACCCAAAATCTAGCATACATGTGAGATAATGGCTAAAAATGGTAAATACAATTAATATGGTGGCGAGAAATAGTGTTATTCTTCCATTGACAAGTGCAAAGTTTGCTGAAAGGTTAAGCACGCTTTAAAGTAAGTAAGATGGTGGGATGTAGAGTACTGGCTGAGCCCAGTAAGGCCCCTTTGACACGAGCGAGTTTTCCGCACGGGTGCAATGCGTGACGTGAACGCATAGCACCCGCACTGACCCATTCATTTCAATGGGTCTGTGTACATGAGCGTTGTTTTTCACGCATCACTTGTGCGTTGCGTGAAAATCGAAGCATGTTCTATATTCTGCGTTTTTCACGCAATGCAGGTCCCATAGAAATGAATGGGGCTGCGTGAAAATCGCATTTCATCCTCAAGCAAGTGCGGGTGCGATGCATTTTTCACTGATGGTTGCTAAGAGATGTTGTTTGTAAGCCTTCAGTTATTTATCACGCGCGTGAAAAACGCATCAAAACGCATTGCACCCGCGCAGAAAAATACTGAACGCAAATCGCAGACAAAACTGACTGAACTTGTTTGCAGAATGGTGCGAGTTTCACTGAACGCACCCTGAACGCATCCGGAGCCAATCCGTCACGCTCATGTGAAAGAGGCCCAACGGTGGTAAAATGAAATGGGGAGCACAAAACTGGAGCCCAGATAAGTATAGACTGTACTGGCAGCAGGGACATGTAGGATTTCTTAGGCCCCTTTCACACGGGTGAGTTTTCCGCGCAGGTGCAATGCGTGAGGTGAACGCATTGCACCAGCACTGAATCCGGACCCATTCATTTCTATGGGGCTGTGCGCATGAGCAGTGATTTTCACACATCACTTGTGCGTTGCATGAAAATCGCAGCATGTTCTGTAGTCTGTGTTTTTCACGCAACGCAGGCCCCATAGAATTGAATAGGGCTGTGTGAAAATCGCAAGCAGGTGCGGATGTGGTGCGATTTTCACGCACGGTTGCTAGGAGACGATTGGGATGGGGACCCGATCATTATTATTTTCCCTTATAACATGGTTATAAAGGGAAAATATTAGCATTCTGACGTGTGAATGAGGCTTAACACCGCTTTGAGCGACATGTGCACGTGCCTGAGTGCATCTCCCGACATAAAACACTTTTGTGCAATATGAAAGTCTATATACTATTAAGATATAAATTAAAGAAATTCTGATTCAAAGTAAAAACCAAACCACATGCAGACAAATACTCAGGATGATATAAGGATGAAGGTCCCCGAGCACATTGTCCTCATTGATGGAGAACAATCTGATGAAGGTCCACCCCTTGGATCAAAAGCAATCATTCATACTGATGGCATGTGTTTATCTATCCTTCTACCTTCTCTATCTCCATGATCCTCTTCAAAGCCTGCAGAATGATCACTGTAAATCACAAGAGACTGCAATGCAGACTTATTGGCAATTAAACAGTTAAAGCAATTTTTTTCTTTTTTTTCTTTCCTTCCAGCCTGGGAACTGCCATTGACGTCACAAAACCGTCACTTGGCAACCAAGACATAGGGATATCCTCCACGGGGGTTCCCTGAATGGCTACATGGAAATCATTCTGTGCTTTTTCAATCATATCCAGATCCAGTTATAGAGCAGGGCACCTCCTAGGCCTGTCAAGGTCAATGCAGGGTTCTTTGTCCCCTCGGTTTTCTTAGAATCTCCCTACCAGCCAATACTGGCTTTCCCCTCCCAGTTCCTCCCCTCTCCATCTTCTGCTTCCCAATGCTAACCTGCGTCACACAGACGGAAATCCCAGCTGACGTAGATGCATCAGGACAGATGCTCTGCAGCTTGTTGGGGAGAGGAGGAGAATGCAGAGTCTTGCAGAACCAAGGCGGCAGCAGCAGAAGAAATCAGCACGTTCTTCCCAGAAACAACCTTATCCCTGATCATGGCAATAAGACAAACCGTCTACCAGGAGGAAAATGACTAGCCCGTAAAAGGAACCTCTCACCAAAGTGTCAGCCCCCAACCCCACCTCAAGTGTAAACACAATCGTCCTTCTGATTCACAAGATTATCGCTATGCCTGCAACTCTACCATATTCCACTGAATGCGCTGCATGTTAGGCCTCATGCACACGGCCATTGTTTTGGTCCGCATCCGAGCTGCAGTTTTGGCGGCTTGGATGCAGACCCATTCACTTCAATGGGGTCGCAAAAGATGCGGACAGCACTCAGTGTTAAAAATAACCTGGGGGGGGGGGTGTCCCTGCACAGTCTTACTCTTTCTAATCAGCGCTGCCATTTTCAGACTGTGCAGGTACACACCCCTAACTTGTCACCTCCCCTCTGTACCCTTACTGCAGACTGCTAGCAATTCATTCATAACTTCTAGTAGAAATATAGGGATAGCACACCATAGGGCCATAAGACTAGATGCTCCAGAATGGTTATTACATGGGGAATGCATGAAGCTATTAAAACATACAGTTTGACCATGTGACCAGCACAGCATCACAGATCAGGAGGAGAAGGAGCAGGGAACCAGTGCCTGGAAGCAGGTAAGTAGGCTTCCCTTTACAGCTCTGCCAAGGGCCCCTTAAAGCAGCCCCGTCAGTATGATCAACCCTATTAAACCAGGCATAATGCCTCGCAGGCCTGATCAAGCTGATTAAAAATATCTATTTCTTTACTCTGTACCTGTTAGCCCTGGTAAGATAAGTGGGCTTTTATCAGTCTGAAAATTAACGAGGGGCAACACCCCCATGACAGATGACTGACAGGGCACAACATCTGATCTTGCCCTGTCTGATGCGCCTGGGCTGTGGCTCAACAACTTGGCGCCTGCGCTATAGATTTGCTGCTGCTTGCCGCATGAACCATAGTGCGCTAATGACATCATTGAACCCAGAAGTGGAGGCGCCACTCATGACGTTGACAGGTACAGAGTAAAGAAACATAGTTTTAATCAGCATGATTAACCCTTAATCATGCTGACAGGGCCGTTATAAGGCTTGTCTAATGTTGTGATAAGTTATCCACTACATCTGCCACAACATACATCTAGGCTATTAATCAGGGACATCACTGTCTCCCATCAGGCTCCGTGGAGTACAGATGCAACGTCATCCTCATTTGCAACGTTTTTTCTTTTCTTTAAAAAGTTTCATAAAAGCCATTTTTACAAACTATTCAAATAGAGGTGCATGGTGCAAACGGCACTAAATTCTGGAGCAATTAAATAGGGAGGTTTTTTTAATTCTGTCGGATTCTATGTCAATCCCACACAAAGTGTGGCACGTTTCAATGGACTCCCTATGTATTCACCGTGCACTGTTACACAGGTGGTCCTGCCGTGTCTCCGAGTCCTTGGGCCATTTATCATGAGGGCAATTTCAGTTTTGTGTTGCTGTCATTTGCGTCAAATTTATGAAACGTCAAACGTTTTTTGTCAGGTTTGGTGCACCTTTAAATAGGTCTAGAAATGCTACTCCAGTTTTCCAACCAACCCACACCTGGAGTGAAATGGCAACATTCAGTGTGCGCCAAAATATGCGACTTATCTTTTATGCCAAAAATCACCATTCAAGGTTTCATAAATTTCCCCTATAGAAGCAGTAGGCCACACAGAAAAAACACCTGGCAATGGTCCTCAAGCGGATCCATAAAACACGGATACTGGCAGTGTGTGTTCTGCCTTTTGTTAGAAAGGTCTATTCTTGTCCTCAAATGGAAAATAATAGCACATGTTCTATTTTCTTGCGGGGCGCGGAACGGACATATGGCCGTGTGCTGTCCACATCTTTTGCAGCCCCATTTAAATTAATGGGTCAGCATCCGGTCCACAAAAATGCAGATCAGATGAGGACTGACAACACGGTCGGGGGGAATGGACCTTTACAATGTATTGTTTTCTACAGAGATTTTTCCCCACATAAGTCAAGTGGTTGACAATACAAGACAAGCTTTGTCAATGCAAATGGCAACTATAATATCTGTAGCATTTAACATTGGGCCACCACGGGTTGTCTGCACTGAAAATACAAACCTGTGAAGTGCGGTGAGAAGATGCCATTGCTGAAGACGTCTATTTGGTACATATCCACTTGGAGACTGTGTAGCCCTACTCAGAAGACAAGGGGACATGGGTGGCCTCATTTCCTTAGCACCTTATGTGTGGCCCATGCTACTTGTCCAGTCAGATGGCTCCATTTTCACCTCCTCACAAGGTAAATATTCCCTTGGAGTGAGGGCTGGTGGGAACGAGCTTTCGATAAGCAGGTGGCTGTGGGGGGTGTAGAGCAGGAGGGGGGTTTGCGAGGGCTGCTAACAGTTGTCAGTGTCTTTTTTTTTTTTGCTTAATTAAAAATAAAACAGAAGCTAGACAAGAACTCGGCACAAGGCAGGAGCTTTAAGAGAGCAGGCAAAAATAGCCAGCAAGTTGGGGGGCGAAATAAAAAAATAAATACGAACAAAGTCACTGCATGTACACGGACATATCACCACACACCTAGAAATCAGTTCCCTATGGCAAATATACACCATATACAATGCCATCATGTAGAATGGTGTATCTTCGTATGTAAGGAAATGGAGCTCCAAGGCATAACGCCCTCACAAGGCACTGAAAGAGCGGAAACAACCCTACATACATACGCGGACAACACAGCAAAGGCAACGCAATTCAAGCAGCTGAAAAGGAACGCCGTGTCAGGAAGCAATAACACAAAATGCTGAGTTTACATGAGGGTGAAAGGGGCAGATTCCTTCAGAGTTTGGCAGCAAACCATGCAAGCATCTGACGATGGGAATCCCCTCTATGCCAAAGGCATTTCCGTGACGCCGTCGACTAAATGAATGGAGGGAGGGGTGATTGAATGACAAAAATAATTACCAGTCATTTCCATTAACCTGCATCAAGATCCTTCAGCACTATGCATTGTTCCCTCAACGAGTGACATGGTCATCTCCTGCAGAATATGTCCCCCACAGTCAGAAATCTAAGCGGCAAACTTATAAAATCTAGCTTGCTGCGAGAAGCCTTGCAGACCCTAAGATCTTCATTTCTATGAGCAGGGTTACAACAAAGCACAGCCCATAAATTATAAAGTGTGCGAGCAAATGGAAGATGGCATGGAGGGATGCACAAGGATGATCCCTTCTGGGGCGGCCATCCAGCAGGGAGAAAGCCTGTCGGTGACGGAGTTTATGAATGGGGTAAAACAAATCGCCAAAACAGGAAGGCACGGAAAGACGACCGCTGCATACAAATCACTTACACTCACCGCAGGGTGGGGGGGATGAGGGACTCAGTCTGACGAAAATCAGCTATTCTGCCCTGTGAAGGAGATCATCGTTGTGAGGCGCCGAAGCAGATTGATTTCAGCAATGATTCGCAAGCTGGGTTCTTTTCTCCCCTAACGCCTCAGATGCGGCCCCCTCCCTTCTCTTTTTTGCTTTCCTTGTGAATGGAGTGCTACGGACTCTGGCTGCCTTTCCTTTGCCAAGATAATTGCTCTGACAAGCTGTTCTGAAGCAGGGCAGAGCCCAGCTGTTCCCATCCGCTGTCACACTGAGAGTTCTGCCAATAGTCGCGCACACAGCCACCCACACATGCTCGCTCTCCCTCTTGCTCTCATTCAAAACACTCTTTAATGGAACAACCTCCGCAGCTGCTTAAAGACCAAGAGCACCTAGCAGAAGACAGGAAAAACAGAACATGGACATTGTGGCCTATAACCACTAAAATGAATCTACATACTGTAGGCCAAGAGTCACCAGTCCTGGAAACATTAAGTTCTTCTAATGCTTTACCCATAACAGCGGCTTATTGTGAGAAGTACTTTCAGGTAAACTGGCAGCCATATTCAATTAGCACCATCGGTCCCTCTACCATTTAAAGGGAACCATGACAGAAGCTCTTGCAATCTTATGTGACATTTGACGGATGTCTCAATTGCTAAGGTAACTGTGGCCTTCCCAAAGGGGAAGAAGCTTTGCTGAATGGCTGAGGTGTCACATGTTAGAAAACGAAGTCCCAGGTTTACAATTCAAGCTCCTGCCTTCTAAAAGGCTCCCTCGTTCACCATGCATAGGGCTTCTGCAAGTTGCACCTTACATAGGGAGCTGATGAGGTCACAGGGGCAAACCTATGCAGCAACCAAGGATAGCTTGTTGCCTTATTGGCACTATTAATCCTGGTCGAACAGGAACAGTTGATACCTACTATTCTTCTGGTATAGTGACATGGCACATGCACAGTAGTACTGGCGTCGCTGCACAGCGCAGACATGCCCACTTTGAAGTAGTCGCTTGCAAAAAAGGAATCAACTCAACTGATTGGCAGAAACCCACTCAACCGTCAATGTTTGGTAGGGGAATGAGAATTATAGTGATCCCTCAAGATATAATGGTCTCAGAATGCAATATTTTCAACATACAACTGTCTTTTCGGAGCCATAAGTTGAAGCCAGACTCAACATACAATGTCTCATACTTCGATCCAACCAACGAACATGGCAATTTCTCTGGTAAACACCCTGTATTGGTTGTCTAGTAGTTCCTCTGCATACTACATGTTCTGTACTGTCCCTGTCTGTACCAGGATGAGCTGCGGCTTCATTTAATTTTTTTCTGGTACATCTATGTTCTATGCAAAACTGTGTTCTGCCAGAGAAGCAGACTACTGGAATTATTGTATCCAGTATAGCCAGACACCTCCGAGGAGCACCAGATCCTATTCACTATGAATGGATCCATCATGAATGCCGGCTTTCTTACGGAAACCTACTGCTGCATTCTGCCCTTGCTGTAATACAAATCAGTTATCCATGCACTGACTTCTAGATGAGCCGGTGATAGACTATTGTTTATTCAAACCAGCCAATCTGAGGAGGCAGAGCTGCAGGAAGGGGAAGAAGCAGAAGTCTGAACCAATATTGAGACAGGAGGGGTGTCTCAGACTTCATGTAGATGCTGTAGCTAACCTGCAATTAAACGGTTTTCCGAGATTTTTTTTTTTTTTTTTTTTAAGCTGATGACCCTCTGGTTTGCAAGGGCTGAAGCATTCTCAAACAACTGATCAGTAGGGTCCTGGGTCTCCGACCCCCACTAATCAGAAACTAATGACTTATCCAAAGTATAGTTCATCAGTATCAAAATTTCAGAAAACCCCTTTAAAGATAATGGGCAATAATGGAGCTGAACTAAAAATCAGGCAAGCAACAATATCTATAAAGGGATCTGATCCAGTGGTTCAAATGGAGGTTCCATCAAGACAGAGGACCAAGTTTAAATCCCAGGGTGGAATGACGGAACGGATGGTAGGCAATCTTCTCGTAGTCCCTTTTAAAAAATGTTTAATAAGTGGGGAGTCTGCCAATTTTTTATCTAGGAAAGCCCTTAAAGCGGATATCTGTACTTTGAGTGTAGTGGGCCTGAGACCTTTATCCAATCCTGCTTGCAAGAAACTAAGAATCTGAAGGATGTCTGGATAAAGGCTATTATTTGAGAAGGATAGAAAAGCGTTCCATGTTCTTAAATACATTTTGGATGTTATAGGCTTATGACTCAACATTAATGTGGCAATGACATCATCCAACAACCCTTTCTTCTTCAAGGCGAGGCGTTCAGCTGCCAGGCCGTCAGGTTGAGTTGGTTTATCTTTGAATGATAAACCGGATACCGATTGAGAAGGGCCGGGATCAAAGGAAAGGTCCAGAATATTCCTGCAGACAGCCGAAGCAGTAGGGGGAACAAAGACCGTCTTGGCAAAAATGGAGCAATGAAAATTACTTGAGCCTCTTCCTCTTCCACCTTCATCAGAGTTCTTGGAATCAAGCTGAAGGGAGGGAACGCATAAAGTACAGTCTTCGGCCATGGCTTAGATAGAGCATCTATCCATAAAGGCTGATCTTGATGGGAGAGGGAGCAAAACCTCTTGGTCTGTCGGTTGTCCCTTGTGGCGAATAGATCTAGGTCTGGTACGCCCCATTTTTCGCAGATCTGCTGAAATATCTGAGAATTTAGGGACCATTCTCCTTCCTTCAAAGTTTTGCGGCTGAGGAAGTCGGCTATTATATTGTTTTCTCCTTTGACATGGACCGCAGTTAAAGATCAGATTTTTGTTTCTGACCAAAGAAAAATGTCTCATGACACTGACCCCAGTGAGCGGCTCCTTGTCCCCCCCCCCCTTCTTGTTCAGGTAAGCAACAGCTGTGGTGCTGTCCGATAACACCTTCATGTGTTTTGGAGAAGTAAAGGGAAGTAATGACTTTGTAGATGGCAGCGAGTTCTTTTAGATTGGAGAAAGCCTGTAATATCTCTTCTCCCCATCTGCCCTGAACTATCTTTCCCCCTTATTGAGGAAGTCTTCTGGCTGCAGAAGCGAGAGACCTTTTGAAGTAGATTGTTCCTCTTCTCTATGGGTAAAAAGGACATTATTAGAGAGTCTAAGAGTACTCCCAGGAAGATTTTTCTTCTGTCCAAAAACAGGTCTGACTTCTTGAAGTTTATAATCCACCCCGGGGTGGTAAAGCATTTCTGAACTAGAGAAAGGTGGGATTGCAGGATTTCTTCTGAGGGCGATGCGATCAGAAAGTTGTCCAGATATGGTACAATTAGAATCTCCTTCAGATGTAAGTATTTTGTGACTTCTGACAATATCTTTGAAAATATTCTTGGGGGTGAGGAGAGTCCGAATGGAAGAGCTCTGAACTGAAAATGGCTTAGATGATCTCCTATGAAGACAGCTATTCTCAAATATTTCTGATGACCTGGACATATCGGAACATGATAGTAAGCATCCTGGAGGTCCATCGTTACCATGTAAAGTTGATGGTTGATTTTATAGTCTCCATCTTGAACTTCTTGTAGATGATGGATTTGTTTAGGCATTTTAAATTTATTATCAAACTGAAGGATCTGGAGAATAGAAACCTCTGCCGCATTGATCTTCTGGGACTGGAAGGAGAACTCTTTTTTTCTACCAGGGAAGAGACTTCTGATTCTAAACACCACTGTTTTTCTTTTTGAGGCAGTTTTCTGTTTTTTATAATAAATTGATCTGGAGGAGGGGATAAAAACTCTAGTTTTAAACATTCTCTTAGAGTAGTTAATACCCACGGGGAGGCTCCTATTTGTTCCCAGGCTGAGGCGAAGTCTGTTAACCTGCCTCCCACATGACTGCTGGCATCATTGAGTGGGGCGGGAGGAGCTTTCAGGATTAAATAGGAATTCTCTCCCTCTGCCCCTAGAAGGCTGCCACTTCCTTGATCCTTCTTTCTTCTTCTGATCCAGCCTTGTTCTTTTCTGGTTCTGAAAGGATCGCCTCTGGTGAAAATAACAGCTCCAAAGGGGGAAATCCTTTTATATTAACCGAGGCCATCTCTAGGATATCATCAAATCCTGAGCCAAACAAACAATCTCACAGGGGATTGAGCACAGGCGGCTTTTTGAACTCGCGTCACCTGACTATACGAGTCGCATTAGACATAGCAGCTGACCTGGCGGAAAATATGACAGTAATCAGCTAAAAAGTTTGATGTTTTACACAGTAGAAAACAAATCTAGCTCACCCTCCATGTAGAATCTCCTGTGCGCGGACCGAACCAGGTGAGTTCTTCAATCAGCAGCAGTAGAAAAGATAGTCCAGCACTTCAGAGAAGAATATCAAAACTCTGTCTTTGTTGGTTGTTAAGACTAAGACCAGTGTTTGGTCGAAACGAGTCAACTTGGAGGAGCAAGTGTGCTGTGTGGTCTATATGTTATCTTGAATTCAACCAATAAAGACAGAGTTTTGATATACTTCTCTGAAGGGCTGGACTATCTTTTCTACTGCTGAAAAAAGTTTGATGCCTTTTTTTTTAGCATAGGCAAGGAGGCCAAGATCTCCTCCCTTGGGGAACCCGCAGCTAAGTGCTCTTCTAACTAATTAAGCCAGACAGATAGTGTTCTGGCTGTACAGGTAGAAGTGATACTAGAGCGCAGAATAGCCGTATTTGTCTCCCAGGCCTTTTTTAATAAACTTTCCGATTTTTTGTCAATGGGATCTCGTAAGAGACCCATATCCTCAATCGGGAGAGAGTTTTTTTTTTTTTTTTTAGAAATGCAGGCAGCTGGGGCATCAATTTTTGGCGTTTTGTCCCACAGATCAGACTCAATCTCTGCAAAAGGATATTTTCTCTTAAAGGAGTTTGTTACAGCCATTCTCCTTTCAGGATCCCTCCATTCTTTGGATTTTAGGGATTTAATATTATTATGGATGGGGAAGACTCTTATTTCTTTCTCCCAGTCCCTGGAACATTTAATAAAAGGATGGAGTGGGCTTCCTTCATGTCTTCAATGCCCATAATGGCTCTAATGGTCTTTAGAAGACAGTTTGCTTCTTCCGGGAGAAATAAAGGTCTACCCGAGCCGTCATCTGAAGAAGCAGAGTCTGGATCAGATACCAGCTCCCCATCATCCAGATCAAATGCCAACTCAGAAGTATGGGATCTCTGAGACGTGGATGGACGTGGGGATTGTGGTGCACTGCCGCAATAACTTCCTCCTTAATCATAGCTCTCATGGAATCAAGGAAGGAAGGCAGGCAACTCCTCTGTAACCACTTTTTCGGTGCATATTTGACATAAGGCTTTTTTAGATTTAGAAGAAAAGGATTTCCTGCAGATGGCGCACTTTCTGCCTGCCGAATCTCCACTGGCTGGATTAGGTGCCATGGTCTCTGTGCCCTAAGAATTAAAAGAAAGAAGAAAAAAAAAAAAAAAAAAAAAAAAAAAAAAAAAAAGGACTATAGGGCCATGAATCTAAAAGACCAACACCTTCACCAGGGTGGAAATTTACTGCCACCAATAAAGCTAACCCCAGCTGCTGTGTAGATTATAAGCACACAAAAACAAAGGACACAAATCCCACTGGGGAGGAGGCTTACCGGGCTGACAGAGGAAGCGGGATCTCCAGGCTTTCTTGCGGCGGCAAGCATGACTGCAGGCATTGAGCGCTACATCCATTCAGCAAGCTCCATGCATTTAAGTTCTTCTGCAGTCACACTCTTATCCCCAGCCGCATTATTGTGAGATTCTCTTGCCCAAGGAGAACCTCACCTGGTGACGTCACAAGTCAAATCCCGCGCGATTTCCCCTTACCTGGGAATATCGCGAGCCTGGTGAGGCCTGCACACAGGGCTTACTCCGAGGAACGGGAAAGGGAGGCAGCGCTTCCCTGGGGTATCTATTCCCTGCACCACCCCTCCCACAATCTGTGGGGAAAAGAAGTAAGGCTGGGCGAATAGTAGAACATTCCTGGCACTCCAGGAGAGGCTTCCACGCATCCCAAGGACAGGAAACGACGAATGGATAGGTAAGGGGTGGAGACCTTTTTAAATCATGTGCTCCCCCGATGTGTCCTGTCCTGTGGGCGGGGACACCCTCCTGTAAGTGCCGTTGCGGAGGCGCCGGGGAAAAAAATGCACATAAATCTGCATTATTTGTTGCAGTTTTGCTTAGTTTTTATGCTGTCTTTGGTGATGATTTTCTGTTTAATAAGCCCATTGAAGTTTATGGGTTAAACCATTCAACATAAGGTGTGGAATTGCACAGATAATCGACATGCTGCAAATTTTAAAATCCGAACAGCAGAAAATATGCAATGTGTACATGAAATTTAGCAAATCTCGTTCACTCTGCTGGTACTAAAGCAGAGCAGAAAAAACACACGTAATCTGCAACGTGTGCAGGCAGCCATACATGGATCTATTAATGTTAAAGCCAGAAAATGCTCCTTTTAATAACTTTGGCACAATTCACTCCAATGACTTCACTCGTATTTTTCCATTCTTTTTATCTGTCAGAAGAACAGCAAAATAAAATAATAAAGATCTGGTAAAAACAAACTGATCCTGTGCATCAGTTATGCACATTTGGCATCTGTTTGGGCCCTTTCCGTCAAAGATCCATTATCTTACACGGAAAAAAAAAAACGTCCTGCACGCAGTACTTTTTTTTCCCCATCTAAAATAACGTATCTCTTACAGAAAGGGCTCAAACGCATGCCAAATATGCATAACTGATGCACAGGATCCTTTTTTTTCTTTATTTTTCTGATGGATTAGAAGAAAGGAAAAATAAAGGTTATGTGAACCCAGCCTAAATCTGTCCCACAGTGCATATCCATTAGAAGAGTATATCATTATACTACAAAAATGTTATCTTCTATATACCAAAAACCAATCTGTCAACACGCATTGAAAAGCCAAATGCCAAAATCAAAATCTACAAAATGGCACTACATCAAAGATTTGGGGGGTTCTGAGTGGTTCTGTTTGGGTCACACAGTGCCCATTCACTACCCCCATTCACGTGTTAAGAACAGCAGCCGCCTTCGCTCCGTTTCCACACTGTGCCCGAAGGGAACGATCATGCTTCTTCAATTCCTGATGCACAAGCGCAAAAACTAAACAATCTCTCTCTTATTTACTGCAGATGGATGCCTTCCCAGAAGCCCTAGCTACGATACAACCCAGAGCCCACACTGCAGGACATGAACCAAATCTGTCAAGGGCTGTAGGCGAACGCGTGGCCCCTAATAAGGATGGAAAATGATCAATCCACTCAGCTCTGAACGGTGATAAATAATTCAAAGGAGGGAAGAAGTGAAGAAAAAGCCTAAAAATAGGATTCAGTCTGAAGAAGGGAGGAAGCTCGGTCCCACAGGAGGAATTTGGGGGGTGACTGAAGATCCTTGTGTTTACCAACGGTATCTAAAAAGCTTGGAGTTAAACCTTCACACATCTCCATGGCTACAAGCGGCAAGAGACAATCTCATGAATGTAAGAGGAGCCAAGGTAAGGAAGCCGAAACAAGACACATACAAAAGGGCTTTGAGAGCAGAGATTTCTGCCTCCCCTTCACCTTCTCCCTTATTATTTTTATCTCAGTCACTAGCCGATCATCTCACCAGGCTGCTGCAACCTTCTGATTAACAACCTAAATTCCTGTGTCTGCTCTTCTCCAAAGCCTCCAGAGAAAAATTAAATATTCTATCACTTATCTATAAAAGGAAACCACCCCCTGTCCTCGTGACTTGCCTCTCTCGCTCTTCTTTCCTTACCTCTCGATCATGGGAGTCACTTCATCTGCCATGTTTCCATTCTCCGGGACTTCGACCAGAAGATGTGCTTTTCAGGCACCTGCTATTATTACAGTAATATTTTACATCTTAAAAAAAAACTAGCTCCAAAGGAAAATACTAAAAAAATACATTATCCTACAAGCAGCAAACAAGATTTATTCTACCAATTTCACAGCCGGTGATTGCTTGGAGAAAGTGTAATATAACAGGTAGATTTAACTGCTGCATGACCAGATCGCTATCATGTAATTTATCGTGCATCAGAATGCTGTGCACAAATGATGGAGAAGAGGGATTCATGAAATACAACCAAGCGAGAAATGCATTCAAATGGTGGATTTCAAGACACAAAATACATAGAATTCTAGATAGGAAGATGTACAGAATAGAGGACTGGAGAAAAAATAGCTTTTCTACAGATGGCCATTACTGGATGAGGAAGACTGCAGCCAACTGCCCTCATCGACACTGCCAAAAAACACACACAAAAACCAAATGAGACCACCACTGAGAACCCTCAAGATAGGTCATCAATATCTGATCAGTGGGGGTCAAATCTGTTGCTTGGTGCTCTGGTGAGTAGTGCGGTCACCTCACAGCTTACTAAGCACAGCGCCATACATTGTATAGTGGCTGTGTGTGGTATTGCAGCTGAGTTCCATTCACTTGAATGGGACTGAGCTGCAAATATGGCTGAAGAACGTGATGTCACTGGCCTAAGAGGAGGACCTGAGCGCTTCGGCCTCTTCAAACAGGTGATCAGCAGAGGTGCCAGACCCCCACTGGTCAGATACTGATGACAGGCCATTTAAATCTCAGAAAACCCCTTCAATAAGTCAGCAGAAGCAAGATGCACTAAATTAACATGACAAATCACTTGCTGTTCGTGCACCACAAACTGCAATCTCCACCAGCTAGTCAGGTACATATTTTATGCCAGTTCTCAAGAGCAAATTAAATGTGTAGGACCAGCCCAATCTGAGGGCAGCATAAACTAATGACACAAACCCTAATTCCATTAATTCTTCCGGAAGTCATTTTCATACAATCTCTGCTGAGCAGAAGCACATGGGCATGGAGCTCCGATATTCATGCAGTGGACCAATGCGGATTACTGACAGAGAAAGCTGCAAATCATAAGAAGGGGTAGCCGACAATGGGTCCCTTTAAAGGGGTATCTCCATCTTGACATTTTTGGCATATCCACAAGATATGCCATAAATGTCCAATTGAGGCGTGCCCCGTCTCACAGCGACTATGGAGAGGTGACTGCGTGTCCATGGCACTTTACATTCACTTCTATAGGACTTCCAAAAATAATATGTGTGTCCACCTTGAATGCTAAAGGGGTTGCCCTATCTAGGACATTTACAAAAATCGCTAGGAGATTCCATAAATGTCACATAGCAGCAGGACCCAGTGTTGGGAACCGCACCTATCTAAAAAAAAAACCGGGGGCTAAATAACATGAAGGATGAGAGCACACTGCGCACGTGCAGTCTCATCTGCATTCACTGCTATGGGATTTCCTTAAAAAAAAGGCGAGCGAGCACACCCAGCTATTTTCGGAACTTCCATAGCGATGAATGGAGGGCAAACCAAATACCACCCTTCCATTAACCACTAGGGGAATTTTGAAAATAACCAAGCCAGTGCTTGGCTACTTCCAAAACTCCCACAGTGGTGAACGGATGGTGGCTGAGCATGTGTGGCTTGCTCTCCCTTCACTTGAGGATACCGTTCTGGAGATAGCAGATGGTACCAATGGAGGGACCTTCACCTGGCTGACATTTATGGCATATTCTAGGAACATGCCATAAATGCCCCAGATGGGACCACCGCTTTAATCTTACAGATGCACAGTAGAAGATGAGCAATGTTTAGGCAACAAATCTCAGAAGCATACTATTTGAGTTGAAGGTTATACGGTACACATTCAAATAAACTTCATAAATTCACAGCCTGAGAGAACGCTAAAGGAAAAAAAAAAATACATTTTTAAAAATTTAATCCCTTAATAAAATTAGGGGCTTAGGTACCCTCAAGTCTAAAACAGGCTAACAGGGCACCATCTGTGTATATCAAACAGCCAACATCAACAACGTGGCTGAGTAACAACTTGCGTGGCACTTTTCCATGTGGCATGCAACAACATAATGAAGGGTGCTTTTTTTCACCAGCTCCGTCACAAAGGAAAAATACTCCATTAGATCGTTTCAATTGTACGTCTATAGCGGTGGTGTACTTGCTCACGTGTAAATGCGGATTGCAATAAGTGGGCAAGACGAAACGCGAACTACGGAAACGTATTGGTGAGCATTTACTGGACATAACGAGCAATCGAGAGACAACGGTAGCACGTCATGTTTGTGACCATCATGGCGGGAACACAAATGCGATCAAGGTTCAAAGGGATTGAACATGTCAAAAGATCGGCTTGAGGAGGTGACATCGATGTGATGCCACTCCGCAAGGAGACACAATGGATCTTTAAATTACGGACAGTGAATCCCAAGGGGTTAAATGAGGCAATTTCGTACGTGTGAGGGGTTTTACTATCAGGGCTGTAATTCAGTTGGGGTCATATTTTCTGTTCTAGGATGTGCATGTCTAGCATCTTGCTATGTGACAACGTGGATGCTACAGAGATATCTATTCATTACTTAGCTGCGATTTTGGTCCCCCTGCATCGCTTGAGCGCGCTTACGCTCGCCTCCTGGGCATCAAAGCCATACTCACCGCTTGGAGCAATCAGGGGGCGTGTCGGATGACGCGCCCGCCCACGTGATTGGCTCTGAGCGCAGGCATTCCACCCCCTGGAGGAGGGGCTTATTTCACTTAAGTCCGGAGTCTTCCTGGCCGCAATGCGGCCATCATAGCGCCGATACGCACGTTACAGTGCGGCCACAACTGTCATTTATTGTGCCATCTTAATAGTACACTCCTGGTGAAGCGTGGGACATTATCGCCACGCAAAAACACGTACAGTGTGTTTAAATAAGACATGAGTGTGTGTCTAAGGAAGAGTAGGCAGGGCAGAAGGTAGCAACCTGCTAGTTACTGATCTAATGTGCCAGTCACTTCTGTGACCACCACAGAGTGTCAATCAGGGCTCTACATGTGTAGATGGTATTTACCTAGTCCTTCTGTACACAGATGGTACCCTGTTAGCCTGTTTTAGACTTGAGGGTATCTAAGCCCCTAATTATATTAAGAGATTTAATTTAAGATAAAGGTCTTTATTTTTTTCTTTAGCGTTCTCTCAGGCTGTGAATTTATTAACAAATCTCAGTAGTCACATATTCTCCTACCTAAAATGGTTCATTTCTTGTTGCATGACCCTCCAATACCTCAGTAGTTTTACACTCCCATATTACTCTGACTCCCAGCAACCATACAGAATGTGCTTATTATCAACCAAAAGCACTTTTAAAAATATTTAATTTTTTTTTGTCTTTACCAATCACACAGATTTTAGAAATCTTAACCAAGACTTTGGCCTCGTTCATATTTCCAAGTCCATTTGACATCTATGGAAAATCCATCCATGTTTCACCAGTGAAGACATCCGTAAAGATAAATCTGCTTTTGGTCCCTTTTTTGCCCTCCGTGTGTCATCTGTATTCCACGGACACTGCTTTCCAGACCATCTCTTACCGATGGTGTATGGAAACACTACTAACAGAAGACGGATGCCATTCATGTTGTGTCAGTGGGTTTTCAATGACCCATAGATTTCAACAGGCATGTTTGTTTCGCATCACGTACCATTGTGGTGCATGACTCTGATTTTTCCACTGACCCACAGTCAGTGGAAAACCACCGACGTGTGAACAAACACACTAAAAGTTAATGGGTACATGTACCGTCCATGGAGTACACAGACAGCACACGTCCATGATTCACTGAAGTATGAACAAGACCTAAAAGGGTTTTAAGTTTTAACTGTTTATAATGATTTTTAAGCAAGCACTGCAGCCTGCCTTCTGAAACAGAGGATTCGTACTTATCGGCTCCACACTGCCTCCATCTTCAGGTCGTGCATAGGCATGGTCACATGCACCGCTCCAGCAGTGATGTGGCCACAAGCAGCACGTCACCTCTGAAGCCAGTCACTGGCTGGAGCACATGACCATGTCCATGCACCACCGCATGTGAACAGTGCAGAACCTGAAAGATGGAGACTGTGCAGATAACCAAAGCAGCATGGAACATGCAAGTACGAGTCTTCTGTTTCAGTAGGCAGGCTGCGGGCATTTGCCTCAAAATCATTATAACCAGGAAATCCCTTTAATGTCAGTCTGCCTCCATGAAACTCTAGAAGGGGTTTCTTCTGTTCGGAACCTAGGGATGTGTTTTGGTTACTTACTTTACGGTCTCCTGAGGTTGGGTAAAAACCTGCTGATTGTGACTTACTTTACCCACACTCACCTCCGTTTCCTTTATGTACTTGTATAACTTTCTTTCCCTTTTGTAGTTTCCTCTTGTCTATCTACCTGTGTTAATGTTCTGTTTCTTTCTGAATGTATGCTGTATGCTTAGATTAGTCATGTTTGTGCACTTTATATACTCCCTATGCTTAGATTAGTCATGTTTGTGCACTTTATATACTCCCTATGCTTAGATTAGTCAGGTATGTGCACTTTATACACTCCCTATGCCTAGATTAGACATAGTAAGGTTAGGCTGCTAGATTACTAATAATAATGTGTAATATTATTTCCTTGTTGGACTTTCATTACATGTTGGTATTTGCTGACTTTTTCCCTACCTGCTTTTATATTACTATTGGAAAAGGTTGAGAACAAATCCCAGAAGCCACGTAAACAATGCGCCTTGCATCGATGACTATAGCTACTTTCACATTTGGGTTGTTGTTTTCCGGAAGAGGATCTCAATGCCGGAAAAAACGTTTCTATTTAGTCCTCATGCATTCTGAATGGAAAGAAATTAGTTCAGGACGCATCAGGATTAGGCCTCTTTCACACGGGCGAGTATTCCGTGCATGTGCAATGCGTAAGGTGAACGCATTGCACCTGCACTGAATCCGGACCCATTCATTTCTATGGAGCTGTGCACATGAGCGGTGATTTTCACACATCACTTGTAGGGTGTGTGAAAATCGCAGCATGCTCTATACTGTGCGTCTTTCATGCAACACAGGCCCCATAGAAGTGAATTGGGCTGCGTGAAAATCGCAAGCACCCGCAAGCAAGTGCGGATCTGGTGCGATTTTCACATGTGGTTGCTAGGAGACGATCTGGATGGGGACCCGATGTTATTATTTTCCCTTATAACATGGTTATAAGGTAAAATAGCATTCTTAATACAGAATGCAAAGTAAATTAGGGATGGAGGGGTTAAAAAAGTAATAATAATTAACTTGCCTTATCCACTTGTTCGCGCTGCCCGGCTTCTCTTCTTTCTTCTTCTTTGATGACCTGGGAGAAAAAGACCTTTGGTGATTGTCACTGCGCATATCACATGATCTATCACCATGGTGAAGGACCATGTGATGTGCACAGTGATAATCACCAAAGGTCCTTTTTTCCCAGGTCATCAAAGAAGAAAGAAGAGAAGCCGGGCAGCGCGAACAAGTGGATAAGGCGAGTTAAACTAGTTTTTTGTTTAGTTTTTTTAACCCCTCCATCCCTAATTTACTTTGCTATTATTTTCCCTTATAACCATGTTATAAGGGAAAATAATAAAATTTACACAACACTGATCCCAAACCCGAACTTCTGTGAAGAATTCCGGGTTCAGGTCTGGGTACCAAACATGCCGATTTTTCTCACGCGCGTGCAAAATGCACCCGAATCCTATCCGGGCCTCACACGCGACGCCCATGTGAAAGAGGCCTTAGTGTTGAGAAAACTTCTGTTTTCAGGTTCGGGTTATCTAAGAATTCGGTTATGGATTCCTCTACCACGATAACTTATGGTCCGTGGTAACGGAATCCATAACAGAATTATAAGATAACCCAAACCTTGTACACCGAACTTGAAAACCGAAGTTTGCTCAACCCTAATCAGGATGCTTTCTGTTCCGTCAGCATTCCGTTTTGTGACAGGACACAAATCCGCTGTAAGCTGCAGTTTTGTGTCCAGTCATATAAACAGGAAAAAAACTGATAAGTTGCTGAAAACAATGTAAGTCAATGGTGACGAATCAGTTTTTTTTAGGAGCTTAAAATACCGGATCCGTCACCCATTGACTTTCAATGTATTTAGTGACCGATCCAGTTTTTTTATTTTTTATTTCACACAACCACATCCTAACGGAACGGATGCATCCTGATGTGCAAAATCAAAACGGGTCTGTTTAATTCCAGTATTGAGATCTTCTGCCGGATCTCAATACTGGAATTAACAAGGCAAGTGTGAAAGTAGTCTGACAATTCTTGTACCCCAATTCCTAACGTATACATTGCAATAACGGGAGAATGTACCATGCTTCTTATTGTGGTTTAAGTCATGAGGTCATGAAAATCATATAAACCAAACAAAGGTCTTCTCCATATCAACATAATCTTCAATCTCAGCAGATCTCAACGTTAAAGGGGTTATCCAATGTTTAAAAACATGCCCCCAATGGCAAGGACCCTCATATAGATTATACGTACCCCGCTCCCCAGCACCCGTGTCACTCCCGATACCCGCACGGCAGCCGATCAAAACATCCGGCGACTGGGGGGGGGGGGAGCAGCCAATAGCAGGCCGTGACCGAGGGAGCAGCCAATAGCAGGCAGCGACGGGGATGAACCTCCCTAGCATCACGGGTGAAAGTACTTTACTTTTAGCTGAAAGTTCAGGGGGTGCGGGGAGGTATGTATCCTTTCCACTGCAGCTCCCTTCCTATCATAGCTCAAGAAGCATGACTTAAATGAGCCTTTTTACTGACGTAAACAAAGGGGGTTTTAGCTAAAGAGCTGGCTTTAATCAATTATTACATGTACCCAAAATGGTGCATTAAAAACTATAACTTATCCTGCAAAAAATAAGCCCTCATACAAGTACGTTGATGAAAAAAACAAGTTATAGGTCCTGGAATGTGATTTTTTTTTAAATATGCGTGGTCACTAAGGGGTTAAAGAGTAAAAACAGAACATGTCCTACATGTGACGGGATGCTCAGTTATTTACACTGAATAGAAGCGCTGGCAGAAAGCATTCATACGTGTCACCAGCAGTCAGACCTGCGCCAGTCGGTATTAGAAGTCCGCCGACACGTCTCGTTTCTGCCAGTTTCTACATGTCCCCAGAAGTATTAATACAAGCTGTTTATTCCAAGGTAGCAGCTTTCCTATTGTTTCTTCAATATCTTCCAGTGCCGGTTAGATCTACTATACTGCCTGACCCAGTTCTAGCACACAGATTGCACTAGAAAGGGTGATAATTGCAAATCTCTTAAAATAGTTTGGCTGCTATTTCACCAGTTCACGTCTCTGAGATTTTCAGACATCAGCTCAGCGTGTCTTCACATAAACCTTTAGAATCAAGGTGAGGAAAAAGAATGGGGGGAGGCAAAAATTTTCCTGAAAAACCAAATACAAAAAAAATTAATAAAAATTCAGCCATTTCTGACCATTCCAGTGATTTCTTAAGAATAGTTTTCACATGAAGGCGGCTTTCACATGACGTGGGACAGCCATGCCTGTTTTGTGGACCCCAAACTGCGAAACATGGCACTGGGCGCGTGAACTTGGGTCCACAATCTGCAAGATGTGGCCGAAAATAGGACATGTGCTATCTTTTGCAGCGAGGAGGCCGGACCTGGAGGCACGCAGAAGCTCTTCCATGTGCTTCTTCCAGATCTGCACGGCCGTGGGCGAGTCTGCAAAACGGCCATGGGCGTCCCACGGTCATGTGACTGGGGCCTAATTGTACCTGCACATGGGTACAGGTTTACTAACAGAAAATCAGCGCAAATTTTTGTGTTTGCTGTGCGTTTCCGCACCAAAACTGCACCAAGAACCACATTACTGTCCGTTTCCGCACCGCACAAAAGTAATGCATACTCTACTTTTTGCGGTGCAGACCGTCGGATGCGTATCGTGGACCCCATTCAAGACAGCAGGCACGAGGTCTGTGCCTGTGCATTGCAGACCGCCTCACGCGGCGTTTTTTTTCATATGAAGAATCTGGGAGGAAAAAGCACACATAATCTGCACTGTGTGCATGGAGTGGACACTAAAGGGGCTGTCTCCTTAGGCCAGGCATCCTCAAACTGCGGCCCTCCAGCTGTTGTAAAACTACAACTCCCACAATGCCCTGCTGTAGGCTGTGACCTGTAGGCTGTTCGGGCATGCTGGGAGTTGTAGTTTTGCAACAGCTGGAGGGCCGCAGTTTGAGGATGCCTGCCTTAGGCAATCCCCTACAAAATGCAGGTGCCCCCAGCAGCCTCACAAAACGCTGATTATGCTGGAGGGAAGCCTTGGTCAGCCCGCAACGTCACGAAGACATGCAGTATTACATAGTGGTTATCCACATGGTAAAAAGAGTGCCCGAGCCAGAAAGAGCCATTCATACAGAACGGGTTACTGAGCGGATGATCCCCCTCTATTATGTCCAGAAGACAACCTACAATGCGGTCATTGATAAAGCTATACTAACTGGGCGGCAAAAAGAAGAAAAGAAAAAAAAAGGCTCAATGAGTAAAATTTTTGAAGTGTATGGGAATATTCAAAATCCTTTACAACAACATCGACTGAAGCTGAAGTCCCAATAAAAATTGCCTACATGAAGGAGATGGCATATCAAATATTTTATCCACGATGCACAAGTGAACTAAGATCATCCTACAGAGCGCATTTATGGAAGTATTCCTAGACTATTCTAGTTCATCCGTATGGCACTGCTATAAATATTCGCCTGTGAGGAGATCCCAATGACACTACTAGACACTACGGCACATCATACATGGGGGTTGGTAGAGTACGTATCTTGTAGGGCTATGCCCTCTCTACAGAATAATGCATCAGCAACAGTCCGGTTCAGACACTGTATTTCAATCATATTTTTAACAGATTCTTATGTCCCCCACCCTTCATGAAATGGATCAAAAATAGTGGGTAGAGATGAAACCGTTTCATGCGCCGTTAAAGCGTTTCCTTCCATCTAACTAAATAACTGCACTCCCTGTGTAGGTGGGGATCATGTTGTGGTGTTCCTCCTGGAAACGTATGAATACATAGGAAACGTGCGCTTTCTATGTCAAAGAGGTGTGTCCCTAAACAGGAAGGGGTGTGTCCCCAAACAGGAAGTACTTAATGGAAAATGTCAAACTGTAGGGACACCCCCCCCCCCAAACTGGTAACGCCCAGTTGTCAATTTATCTACAGATTTGTAGTAAAGGTAACAGAGGAACAGTACAGTAAAGATCCAGAGCTGTTAAAGAATGTAAGGCTACTTTCACACTAGCGTTTTGGTTTCCGTTTGTGAGATCCGTTCAGGGCTCTCACAAGTGGTCCAAACGGATCTGTTTTGCCCTAATGCATTCTGAATGGAAAAGGATCCGCTCAGAATGCATCAGTTTGCGTCCGTTCCGTCTCCATTCCACTCTGGAGGCGGACACCTGCTTGCAGCGTTTTGGTGTCAGTCTGACGATGCAGAGGCAAACACGGGTCCCTCCTGACACAATGTAAGTCAATGGGGACGGATCCGTATTCACTGACAGAATATGACAATAGAAAACGGATCCGACCCCCATTGACTTTCAATGGTGTTCAAGACGGATCCGTTTTGGCTATGTTACAGATAATACAAACTGATCCGTTCTGAACGGATGCATGAGGTTGTATTATCTGAACGGAAGCATTTGTGCAGATCCATGACGGATCCGCACCAAACGCGAGTGTGAAAGCTGCCTTACTCAATCAGTATCCTCACCATTCCCTTGCCAGTCCTGATACAACGCCTCCTGAGTCCCCCGCTGATCTCCACTTCCTGGTGCCTCTCAACACGGTAAGTTGACCACCCAGCCAATCACTAGCTGAGGAGGGGCAATGCTAAAACCAGCGAGGCAGTCACATTTCTTGTGGCAAGATGGATAAGGAAGTAGATGCCAGCAGGGCAAATGCAAAGCGTAAAGAAGAGGGAGCGGGAGTTAATTGGCGAATTGATCAGCTGTATGAAGAGAAAGCAGGTGCCGTCCGCACGTGACGTCTCCTCTCTCTTCCTGCATGGTGTGTGCCTTCTCTTCATACAGCGTATTGGAGGGGGTGCCGGGAGTTGGCCGCCCGCCGATTCGAAATTGAGGACCTATTCTGAGGATAGGTCATCAATTTTAAAAGCCTGGAGAACCCCTTTAAATGTTTACTGACCCATTTAATTTATGGAGAATACAAGATTTGCTAAACCTGATATGTCAGAACTGGTGACAGGCCCTCTAAGTGTCCCTTGTAAAGGCGAAACAGATGCTCACGATTCTTCGGAACTGACCAAGTACCACTAAAGATACCTACCGTGATGACCCATGAAGGTCCCAATATGTGGTAACATTACAGTCACCTGGGATTTAGCAGAGATCTGCATTTATTTTTACCATCCCATGAATGTGAAAACACAAATATTGGGGGCGATTTATCAAGACTGGTTTAACAGAAAACTAACTAAGTTGCCCATAGCAACCAGATTGCACAATTTGGGGCTCACTGTATACCAAAAGCTGGCTTACTTTAATTAATCAATGTGGCCTATGATTATATTGATAATTTGCGGTTAGCTTGGAACATCTTTGACCCGGGGACAACTTAAAAAAAAAAAAAAAAAAAAAAAAAAAAAAACACGGGGGAAATTTATCAAAACTGGGGCAAAGGAAAACTCTTAGTTGCCCACAGCAACCAATCAGATTCAATCTTTAATTTTTCAGAGCTCCCTTAGAGAGAAAGGTGGAATCTGTTTGGTTGCTATGGGCAACTAAGAGTTTTCCTTTGCCCCAGTTTTGACAAATCTTCCCCATTTTCTGCATGTTGTGGACACCCACATCTCTACATACAACCCCATGCTGCTCAACACAGATGTAATAAAATAAGCTGCAGACTCAGTCGTCGCTAAAATAACCGTCCTTCACTACACGCAGAGGTTGCTCACAAACCTTAACCTGACAGAAAGCAGAAGTTATTAAGCTGACGGCTAATCACAATTTGTAATGTTCTACATAATTAATAATGCATACCTTAGAGGGAGACAAATCAAGGCAAATGGCATTAATGTTGTTACTGAGACGATTTGTTCCAGGTCTAGTGAAGAGAGAGAAGCACAATCAGGGGTGATTGGGGAAGGTCCGATCTCCACTTCAGCTCCACGTTCACCTGTGGTGGTAGGTCCGATCTCCACGTTCACCTGTGGTGGTAGGTCCGATCTCCACGTTCACCTGTGGTGGTAGGTCCGATCTCCACGTTCACCTGTGGTGGTAGGTCCGATCTCCACGTTCACCTGTGGTGGTAGGTCCGATCTCCACGTTCACCTGTGGTGGTAGGTCCGATCTCCACGTTCACCTGTGGTGGTAGGTCCGATCTCCACGTTCACCTGTGGTGGTAGGTCCGATCTCCACGTTCACCTGTGGTGGTAGGTCCGATCTCCACGTTCACCTGTGGTGGTAGGTCCGATCTCCACGTTCACCTGTGGTGGTAGGTCCGATCTCCACGTTCACCTGTGGTGGTAGGTCCGATCTCCACGTTCACCTGTGGTGGTAGGTCCGATCTCCACGTTCACCGGTGGTAGGTCCGATCTCCACTTCAGGTCCACGTTCACCTGTGGTAGGTCTGATCTCCACTTCAGGTCCACGTTCACCTGTGGTAGGTCTGATCTCCACTTCAGGTCCACGTTCACCTGTGGTAGGTCTGATCTCCACTTCAGGTCCACGTTCACCTGTGGTAGGTCTGATCTCCACTTCAGGTCCACGTTCACCTGTGGTAGGTCTGATCTCAACTTCAGGTCCACGTTCACCGTTCCAGATTCGATCAGGATTTTGCGCAGCAGAAGTTAAAGGGGTCTTCTGAGAGTTCAATATTGATGGCATACACTCAGGATAGGTAATCAATATCTGATCGTTGGGGTCCGACACCTGGCACACCTGAAGATCACTTCTGTTTGAAGAGGTCAGAGCACTCAAGTGAATGATGCGGCCTCTTCCTAGGTTAGTGACTTCACATTCACTGGTCATATAGCTTATGGGTATTCGAGTCCGATTCACGTGGATGGGCCTGGAGTGCATGCATGCTTTGAGGAGGCCGCAGTGCTCATCAGCGGAGGTGCCAGGAGTCAGACCCCACTGATCAGATACTGATGACCTATCCTTTAATTACCATAAGTGAACTTGTTGCAATTAAAATCCACAGTATGTTCATTATTGCAGCGGATCTTGCCAGGAAAACATGAGGAATAGAAACACAAAATTACAATGAGGCTAATCTGTGTACGCATTTTCCAGCACATCAGAGATCCTAGTAGTTTCCGTCTATGATTTGCCTACTGCCCATGAAGCCTACAGCTTGGCTTTCTAATCATTTTTCCTGAGGTTTAGGCCTCTTGCACACAACCGTGTGACCCCCGTGGCCGTATTGTACACGGGACACCGGCCGCGTGCATTCCGCATCACTTGATTCACTTGAATGGGTTCCCAAATGCGGAGATGCAGTGGGGAACGGAACCAAACCACGGAACGGAAGCACTACGGAGTGCTTTCATGGGGTTCTATGCCGTGCTTCCGTTCTGCAAAAAGATAGTACAAGTTCTATCTTTTTGCAGAATGGACGGATCGCGGACCCCATTCAAGTGAATGGTGTCGTGATCCGCATGCATCTGGCCCACGGTCGGTGCCCGTGCATTGCGGACTGCAACATGGGCACAGGAAGCACACGTTCGTGTGCAAGAGGCCTTCACCAGACAGAACAAGGCAATGTCTGGGTGTCAATATCAAAAGTGCCTCCTGAGCCAAGTCTTACTAAGGGGGGCCACTGAATGTGCAGCAATACGATTCTGAGCTCGACTTCACATAGGAGAAGTAAACAGAATGCAGCAATTTTTGGAAACAAAGTGGACCTGTCCCCTTGAGATAACTGTGCATCTTATTAGGTAGAAAAAGTGCTGTTTGTAACCAGCATTGAAATTACATCATATGCATCAAGAATTCAAGAACCCTGTTATACTGAAAGCCTTGATGCTCCTGTGAACAGAGCCTAACAATGGTATTAATAAGCCGAGGGTCTTACCTTCTGTAAATGTCATATTCCCAGCAAACTAAAAAAAAAAACACTAACCATAAATGATCTGGAAAGGGTTGTCTAGCTTTATAACTTCTTTTAAATTTGGCTGTAAAAATAAATAAATCCTGCTACTCCATTCCAGTGTCAAGGGTCCGATCTGCGCTCCTTCCGGTACCTGCCCGTAAACTTGCGGACAGGGTCATGTGCACCGCTGAGGCCAATCAATGGCCTCTAAGGTGACGTCCCCTCAAATAGCACCTCACTATTGTAATGATACCTTTCCCTGACGCTGGGTTCACACCTGAGCGTTCTGAAAGGAGCGCTCTGTATGCGCGATTGTACCGGCATTTGCAATCGCGCAGAGACAAGCGAACGCCCATTGTCGCGCGTTCCCGAAAGTCTATGTACGGGAACGCGCGACAAGACGCCCCAAAGAAGCTTAGGTACTTCTTGGGGCGTCGGGCGTTTTACAGCGCGATCGCACGCGCTGTAAAACGCCCAGGTGAGAACCATTCCCATAGGGAAGCATTGGTTTCTCCTTGTTGAGCGTTTTACAGCGCATAGGAACGCGCTGTAAAACGCTCAGGTGTGAACCCAGCCTTAGTGTTCTGCTGCTTCATTCTGGAGAAAAGTTACCTTCAATCCATATGCAAAAGAGCATTTAAGTCCAAGCCACTCTGTGCACTTTGCTCCTCCCGCTCCCTCTCCTCGGTTCACTAAAGGTTACTTTTAGGATCCATTTCTAGGTTTAGATTTCCTTTAGGGCGCCTTCACATGCTGCACATTTTTTTGCAGAAACTTCTACGACTGAAAATCGGTTCCATTCATCTGAAATGGGCATGAAGTCCTGTTTGTGCTTGCAGCCAAAAAAAAACAAACAGTCACATGAATGGAACCGATTTTCAGTCACATCAATTTCTACAACAGATATGTGTTGTGTGAAGGCACCCTGAAAGGGCTATTCCAGGACTTTACTAGTGAAGGCCCATCGTCAGAAAAGACCATCCATATCGGACTGTCAGGGGTCAGAGACCCCGCACTTCTGCCTCGGCACTGAAACTACACAGCTGTCCATTGTGTGGTGGATAGAACCAGGCTGGGAGATTTTGCAAAAAAATATAATCTCAATGATTTTCAATAAAAAAAAAAAAAAAAAAAAAAAAAAGTTAATTTTTTTTCGATTAATTAACTTTTTTCCAGCGATAACTTATTTTTCTATCGAACTGTAGTTTTTTGTGACCCCATTTTGGCGTACATGGAACTTATGAATTTTTATTTTTTGGAGGGGGGGGGGAACAATTTCGCTATCGCTTTCTTTACCTTATTCAGGGCGCAGTTTACATAAAATGTTATCATTACTATGCATGTTGTGGCAAACACAGCACAATATCATGTGCTTTTTATTTTTAAAATCGCTTTTACTAAATAAAACCACTTTAACATTTTTTTATTTATTTTTTTATTCTCACGTTGTAAACCACTGCATTATAGCAGTGAATGGGAGCAGTGCTGCAGTAACCAGCTCCATCCACTACACAACGGACAGAACTTTTTAGTTCCAAAACCAAACACTACGCAACCCTGACCCCAGAACAGGATTTTTATTTTTTTATTTTATTCTGGGGTCACGGTCACACCAACTTCAGTCACGCTGTAACCCCATTATTAGACTATACTGTTATGCAACGATGTTTGGTTGTGCAATGCTCGTCACAGCCAGCGTTGCCATGTAGCCCCAGCCAAATTCATCAATAACATTTCTAAGCACATTTTGCATAATATATACCCTTCTAATTCATACATGAAACCTTTCATTGCCAAGAGCATTGAGTTTAAGGGCTATGATCACCTCCAGGACAATTTTGTTTTATTGTGCTTTATTTTTACTCCCAAAAAATAAAAAAATAAAAAAAATTCAATTAGTCTTCAGTTAAAAAATAAATAAAAAATGTTCAGCCTTTTCTGGGATGCAAGGGTTAAAAAAATAAAAAATAAATCAGTCTGTATGACAGCTATCACAGTCTTTCTTTAAATCCCATCATTGACGGCTCTTGACTCTGATCTTCTGACCTCATAAACACTCATCATAGCTCTATTATCAAGCTGATAAGAATATGGCTTAAATAAGTGTTTATGACGTCAGGAGATCAGAGCCATCAGATGACTGGATTCAAAGAAAACAAACTGACAGCATGCAAACAGACTGAATTTAACCCTTGCATCACAGAAACAGACGAACATTTTTATTAAAGATCAACAGGAAAAAATAAATAAAAATTTAGCCCAAAAGGAGTAAAATGCCATCAGAAAAAAAAAAGCCCCAAGATTTTAAGATAAGCAACGAAATATTTGCAATACAGTCTTACACACTATGTTTCTTCTTAGAGAAACCGATTTTCAACCACTCGAATCCCCCAGAGAAGCTGCTTGCACAACGGGGCTAAATTTAGCAGTGTGAAGGGAAGAGTTGGAAAGCAGAAATTTGATTTTGCATACGGCGGAGCGGAGAGATATATTCTATATGAACAATATCCAATCTCAAAACACCCCAAGAAAATACAAATCATAGAGAGGGATTATCTGCAAGAGATAATTACCAATTACAATGCTTTAATAATGTCTCACTTTCAGCAACCCCCCTCCAAGGCTTTTACTACAGCGGTCCAAACAAGAGGCAGAAAGAAGATAGCATAGTACTCCTGAATAGTCAATTTACTACAGGCAGCAAGTACAGACCCTCTATCCCGGGAACTCCAGGTCCACTCCGTTACGGAGAATCGCATGCAATGCACCAACCATAAAGAAAACGCCCATCACTTCCTCGGACAGGCCCTCCAATATCCTCACCCATTTCTCTGCAGCACTGGTCCGGTCCTCCTGAGGGTCTCGGACAATGCCTTAAACATTGTCTTTCACTTTCATCCTATCTTGTCTTTTATTTAAATAAAAACCGAGAAACCTTCTCTATGAGGAAGAGCTAAGCCACGTTCTGCCTCCTCATTGATCTGTGTCTGGCAGTAAGACAACTGGCTACAGCAGGAGCCCCCTCCTCAGGACTGTCTGCAGTAGGTCAAATAGACTGTTAAACCCCCTCTCCCTCCATACGGCACCTGCTAAGCTGACCCCTAGCAAAAGAGAGAACAGATCATAAGATCTCTATAAGCAAGACAATTCTGCACTAACTTCATGGTTTAGCATCGCTTTAGGGGGAGGTTAAAGGAGTTCATCAGTTGTCCTATTACTATCTGACGTGTATAGCTAGCTATAAACATGAAACCATAATCTGGGGTGACCAGCCAAATCGTGTGTGTGTGTGTGTGGCCGATTTTTTACATTCCTCCCCAGAAAGGGTTAATAAAAGTTAATCAATGAGTTATGAGTACCCCTAAATGGTACAAGTAAAAACTACAACTTGTTCAGCAAAAACCAAGCCCTCATACAGCCACATCAACAGAAAAGGAAAAAAAAGCTATGGCTCTTGGAATGTGATGATCAAAAAATTGCTGGGTCACTAAAGTGTATAACGCATACATGGAAAAGGGTTAAAAGTTAATGCTACATCATGTACCAGAAAGGTGCCACATTTTGTTGCATTTGACAAGGTCTAAGTGCAATCACCTTAGTACAGGACGGCAGCGGTCTCATACCGACGCTGCGATTCTGCAACTTTCTCGTCTGACAGGAGCCTTAGATGCCAGGGTTGCTACTGACCGTGGGAGCCAAGATGTTAAACGGATGACCGGGAGCGCGGCTGTCTTGCGAGAGTCAAGCTCTTAGGCTGGATTCACACCTGAGCGTTTTACAGCGCGTTCCTACGCGCTGTAAAACGCTCAACAAGGAGAAACCAATGCTTCCTTATCGGCATGGTTCTCACCTGGGTGTTTTACAGCGCGTACAATCGCGCTGTAAAACGCCCGACGCCCCAAGAAGTACATGAGCTTCTTTGGGGCGTCTTGTCGCGCGTTCCCGTACATAGACTTTCGGGAACGCGCGACAATGGGCGTTCGCTTGTCTCTGTATGCGCGATTGCAAACGCCGGTAAAATCGCACATACAGAGCGCTCCATTGCGAACCCAGCGTTACTCTACGCTGCATGGGAGACCTGTGTAGCACTTATTCTAGGCTGCCATAAACCTGAACTGTAGTCACGCCATTATGTGACTACAGTTCAGCAGATTCACCGTCAGGAAGGAATTTACAGCATAAATAAATCATTATCCACATTTCCCAGAGTGAACACGCTCGTGTAAAACTGACTTTAGACCTATTTATGAAGCAGATGAGCTAAAAAGAATAATCTGCAGCGCCTAGTTCACCAATTCCCCGCATGCTGCGGTTGGCTTTCCGTCCTAACCCACAATGCAAGTCAATTGGAAGAGATCCGTTTTCTTGGACACAATCTGACACAATAGAAAACGGATCAGTCCCCTATTGACTTTCAATGGAGTTCATCACGGATCCGTCTTGGGTATGTTAACCCCAGATCCGTATCAGTAACGGAAGCGTTTTTTTGCTGAACCCTGCCGGATCCAGCAAAAACACTAGTGTGAAAATAGCCTAAGCTGCAACAACATGCAGTAAAATTCAGCTGCAAAGTAAACCAACCAATAGCTGGTGTAAAGTTAAAAAGTGTCTAGCCATGCACCAAATATATCATCCAGCCTTGGCCCCGGTGATAAATAGGGGGCATGTTCACCCTGTCTAAGTTTACACTGTCTACATTTTAAACAAGGATTAGTAAATACGCTTCTGTGTATAAATGGCTGATCTCCATCATAGCAAGCATAGAACAAGCAGCTAGACGCCCCTGAGTGAGAAGAAGATAATCATCAGGTAACACATCTACTGAGGCTTCTCTCATATCACTGTACTGCCCATATGATTTAACACGTGCCGCACTGTCGGGCCACCGCTCTGTGGAGGTTGACAGAAGTCCACAGCAGAAACTAGGTTCACAATGTGCCCTGCAGGGAAAGAACTGGAAAGCCTCCAAGATATTTCTTACAACCTGTTCTAATGGGACCAGAGAAGTGCTTAATTAAAATGGTAAGGCTAGGTAGAAGCTGCAGATACATGGAGCACACACAGGAGAGGCTTGCGCTGTCTTTTCCTGACATTAAATAACGCGGATGCTAATAATGGAAGGTGGGGGTGGGGGACGCCTTCACAGCTAATGATCTCGATGGACCGAATGGTAAAACAGTCTATCACATTTGCAAATTCATAACAGAGACAGTAGCTCATAGAAAGCATCAAGAAATCCAAGAGTAAGTAATTATATTTGTTTAACCCCTTGCTGACTCGCGTCTTAATAGTACAGCGGAAGTCAGGTCTGTAAAGATGACGTCCGCTTGCTAATAGCCACCCAGGGCTAACGTCTGTGATTGGCAGTAAAGCCGACCGCAGGCATTTAACCCCCCAGAAGCCGCAATCAAATGAGACCATGGCATCTGAGAGCGCAAAACACTGAAGCTCTGCGCCTCTGGGCCTGGAACAGCTCCTCCACCTGGCAAACAGTGGAGCCATTCATTGCCTGCTGAGGGTCCAATGCCTTTTCACAGGAATATTCCAATGTAGGGTGGCCGCATTAAATTGCATTATACTGGATTTATTTCCATTGATATATAGAAGTGGAACCTAACAATTGCATGATGTTAGGCCGCCGGACTAAAATTACTGCATGTCAGGCTTTTTAGTCAATGGGGACGTAGCGGCGGTCCGGCGGCACGGCAAAATAGCCGCAGGACGGATCCGACAGGGTGAACAGCCTGTCTGATCCGTCCTGCCGCAAATGTGAAAGTACCCTTAAAAGAAAGAAGAAGAAAATAAGTATTTAAACATATTTTTAAAATGTAAAAAAAAAAAAAAAAAAAATCTAAATTAAAATCACCCCCTTTCCCTAGAATAAAAATAAAAGCAAATAAACAATGAAAAAAAATAAACATCAGGCGCAATGTGGTGTGCGAAAACGCCCATACTATTAACCACTTCTAGACCAGGCCATTTGCCCCCTTCCTGACCAGACCTAATTTTGCAAACCTGACATGTGTCACTTTATGCAGTAATAGGTTTGGAACACTTATTTATCCAAGCCATTCTGAGATTGTGTCACGAGAAAACATTGTACATCATAAATTTGAGTCAATATATTTCACCTTCATTTATGAAAAAATCCCAAATATACCAAAAATGTTGAAAAATTTGCAATTTTCCAAATTTCTATTTCACTGCTTCTAAAACAGAAAGCGATACCTCAGAAAATATTTATTAGTTAGCATTCCCCATATGTCTACTTTATGTTGGCATCATTTTGTAAATGTCATTTTATATTTTCTTAGTACGTTAGAAGGCTTAGAATTTTAGAAGCAATTCTTAATTTTTAAGAAAATTTCCAAACCCAACTTTTTAAGGACCAGTTCAGGTCTGAAGTCACTTTGTGGGGATTACATAAGGGAAACCCCCATAAATGACCCCTCAAGTTACTCAAAACTGATTTTACAAACCTCAAGAATTAAAGGGGTTCACCGGGCTTTTAATATTGATGACCTATCCTCAGGATAGGTCATCAATATCAGATCGGCGGGGGTCCGACACCCGGCACACTCGCCGATCACCTGTTTGACGAGGAGGCGCGCGCCGTGCCAGAGCTGCCTCCTCTTCACTGTTTACCTTCTTGCCTTCGCCTCTGCAACGGTGTATACATACACTTGTAAAGGAGCGATCCGTCCCTTTGAAATGAATGCTACAGCTTGGATGTAATTACACCTGCTCACTGCTGCAGAGGCGACGGCGAGAAGGTAAACAGCGAAGAGGAGGCAGCACTGGCACGGCGCACACCTCCTCTTCAAATAGCTCTTCATCAAGGTCCCCCATGATGTTTTTATGTATTATTTTTTTTACCACTTCTTCAGGACTCCGACAGTCCCCCGATGATTGTTTACATGTATGTTACGTGTGCGGTAACTTCCTGCCGCACTGCCTTGTGGGTCCTAGCACAGCTCAGCATCGCGTTGTTTAAGTTGTCCATCATATTACTAACAACTCCTCCGTGCATCCGCCCCCCCCCATTGACATTCCGCCTCTTGCTGCACATATCCCTCCCCCTTTTTAGTTACGCCCCTAAACCCGCCTGCTCTAATGCCTGCACGCTCAGTCCCTCCCTTCTAACACGCGCTCAAAGTGCTCTGCATAATTAGCTTATGTGCCGGTGACGTCACCAGACTAGAGGGGCGTGGGGCTTAGCGCTGTGTGTTGCCGCCTTCTTACCGCCCTCCATGTGCTCTGTTTAAGGAGTGTGGCTGGCGGTGACGTCACCAGGCTCCTTGCGAAGCGGAAGAAGAGGCTTCACTCTCCACAAAGGGGCCCGGTACGTCACTTACTTCGAGAAAATCTTCACTTCCGGCTATGATTTTTCAGATGTAAAAAAAGGGGGCATCACAAAATGCATATAAAAAAGGTAGGACACGCATGTATGGACAATTTAGGTATCTGAGGTCCACTTAAATCAAAGTCTCCAATCCCGGACAACCCCATTAACAGCCAAACAAAACTCAATATTACCCTGATTCGTCAGTTTTCATAAACACCCCACATGTGGTCGTAAACAGATGTAAGGGCACACGGCAGGGCGCAGAAGAAAAGGAGCGCCATATGGTTTTTGGAAAGCAGATTTTACTGAACTGGTTTTTAGATGCCATGTCCCATTTGAAGCCCCCCTGATGCACACTTACAGTAGAAACTCCCCAAAAGTGACCCCGTTTTCGAAACTAAGGGATAAAGTGCCAGTTTTATTGGTAGTGGTACTATTTTGGGGTACATATGATTTTTAATTGCTGTATATTATGTTTTTTTTGTGAGACAAGGTAACCAAAAAATTGCTGTTTTGGCACGGTTTTTATTAATTTTTTTACAACATTCATCTCACAGGGTAGATCGTGCTATTTTTATAGAGCAGGTTGTTACGGGTGGAATGATATCAAATATGTCTACTTTGCTTGCTTGAGTTTTACATAATAATGCATTTTTTAAAACATACTCCATATACTAAACGCCATATTTTTATTTTTTTCTGCCGACCGTCTTGTACAGGGGCTCGTTTTTTGCAGGAAGAGTTTACGTTTTTATTGGTACCATTTTTGGTACATATGATTTTTTTGATCATTTATTATTACACTTTATGCAGCAAGGTGACCCAAAAATTAGTTTTTAACAGTTTGTATTTATTTTTACAGCGTTCACCTAAGGGGTTAGGTCATGTGACATTTTTATAGAGCAGATCGTTACGGACATGGCAATACCTAATATGTATACTTTTTCTCATTTATTTAAGTTTTACACAATAATAGCATTTTTTAAACCAAAAAATTATGTTTTAGTCTCTCAATAGTCTGAGAGCCAGAGCTTTTTTATTTTTTGACCGATTGTCTTAGTTAGGGTCTCATTTTTGGCGGGATGAGGCAACAGTTTTTGGTGTTCGCCTGAGGGGTTAGAATATGTGATATTTTTATAGAGCAGGTCGACCATGGACGCGGCGATACCGAATATGTATATTTTTATTTATTTTGCTTTAACACTAATATTTTTGAAACAAAAAAATTATGTTTTAATGTCTCCATGTTCTGTGAGCTATAGTTTTTTTATTTTTTATTGTTTGAGCGATTTTCTTATGTAGGGGCTCATTTTTTGCAGGATGAGGTGACTGTTTATTGGTACCATTTTGTGGGACATACGCTTATTTGATCACTTGGTGTTGCACTTTTTTGACACAGTTTTTTTTTTAATTTATTTTATTTTTTTATGGTGTTTATCTAATGGAGTGGACCATCGATTTATTTATAGAGCCAGCCGTCACAGACGCAGCAATACCAAATATGTCTATTTTATTTTTTCTATTTTTAACATTTTATTTAATTACTTAATTAGGGATTTTTTTATTTTACACTTTGCGTCCCCTATAAGGTCATACAAGACCTCTGGGGGACATTTAACTTCACTTTATTTATTTCACTATTGATTTCTCCTGTAACTGGGGCTGACATAGTAGCCCCAGTTACAGGGGAAATACACCCCCCAGAGAGGCTGTACAGCACTATACAATGCTGTACAGCCTCAATGCAGGGCTGATCGAGGTCTGTGGAAGACCCAACAGCATCTGCACTCCCCCAGGCCCCGGCGGCCACATGATCACCGGGCCAAGACAGGAAATGCATAGCGCTTCCTGATCTGTATATACAGCACTCGTTGAGCGCTGTGTATACAGCGATCTAGAAGGCAGGGACACCTGGGAACTGTCCCTGCCTTTTCTCTGGGGTGTCTTGCAGTCACTGACAGCGGGCCCCCCACTCGCCAGCTGCACGATTAGCGTGCAGATGCGATCTCTGAATGGATGTTCCAAAACGTCCAGAGTTAAACAACCACCCATAGTCTATGGGCGGTCACAAAGTGGTTAAAATACAAAAAATATTAATCCCATACAGCGAACAGTGTAATGGAAAAAAAACTAAGTGACCAAAAAGCCAAATACACCCCAAACATGGTATAAATAAAAACTAAAGATCATCCCGCAAAAAAATTAGCCTTCACCCCACTCCATAGACATAAATATAAAAAAAAAAGTTATGCGGGTCAAACTATAGCAATGAAAGCAAAAAATAAATGTGGTATTACAGTAATTGTACTGGCCTGGAGAATGAAGGCCACAGGTCAGCTCTGTGAAGGCAGGGAGTGAAAAATTGAAATGCAAAAACAGAAAATCAACGCGGGTAGAAGGGGTTAAAGGAATTGTGTCACCAAATTTTTTTTCCTGCCAGTAACACATATCCTTTTCTTGTAATCCGTTTTTATTTTTTAATTGCAGATGTATTCTATTTCCTGAACATGATTATAGGGGCAGCCATCTTGCCTGAGCTGTTCTTAATAACATTTAGAAAGCATTAAGAAAAAATTGCTTCACGGGAGAGTATTCTAAGCATGCTCTGTGACCTGTGCAGAGGTCATTGTACAAGGAAGGAACAGATAAGATTGGCCAATCACCTATTGTGAACGGTGGATCCTGTATTAGGCTACTTTCACACCTGCGGCACTGCAATTCGGCCTCCAGAGAATGCCAGGAATCAGCCGGACACAAACTGCAGAGTACAGCAGTTTGTGTCTAGTCGATTCTCTGCGTATTTGCCGAATTGTCACTGGATCTCTGTCAGACCCCATTATAGTTGACGGGGCCGATGGCCAATCCAGTTGCATCTGGCAATGCCAGAGCTAGAGAATTCCAGGCTGTTGTCTGCCGAAAGCACCTGCTGGAATCCGTGCCGCAGATGTGAAACTGGCCTTATCTGTCATTCTAATCCTGCTTGTAATGAGATCACCTCTGTATTCATAAGTAGGTAACTGCAGTAAAATGATCTGCACAGACCAAGAAGTGGCACCTATTATTCTTCTTAGTGGCCAGGGCGAAAACTGCAGGATTTTATGTTTTTTGTTTAAATATAGACGTTGACATGGAAAATTAAAAACAAAAACAAAAAAAAAATCTTTAAAAATACGTAAAACATAAAAACGTGAATTAAACAATAGGTCATTGTCTGATAACACATTCCCTTTAAAGAGCATCTGTCAGCAGATTTCTCCCCATGAGACTGGCTGACCTGTTACATGTGCAACTGGCAGCTGAGGGCATCCGTGTTGGCCCTGTTCATATGTGCCCACATTGCTGAGAAAAATAATGTTTTAATAAATGCAAATGAGCCTCCAGGAGCAACGGGGGCATTGCCATTACACCAAGACTTTGATTGGCAGAGCCAGGCAGTGAAAACATTACCACGTCTGGTCCTTTCAGTCAATGTGGAGAAGGAGCAGCAGCTGCAGAGAGAGCAGAGCCTGTAGGTATAACCATAACGCCACTGTTGCTCCTAGAGGCTCATTTGCATATATTAAACCATTTTTCTCAGCAATGCGGGCACATATTAACAAGGGACCAACACAGATGCCTTCAGCTGCCAAACACATGTAACAGGTCAGCCAGTTTCATAGGTACAAATCTGTTGACGGATGCCCTTTAAAAAACTACTTAGCTGTTTTGTAGTCCTAGCAGGTGTGCCTTCATACAATTCCATATCAAAGCATAAGGTTTTGTAAAAAACAAAACAGAAAAAAAAACTATAAAATACATAAAAGTCACATTTATGGCTAAAAGTCTAAAACCTACAAATAAACTAACCTTTGCATGCAGATAGCCCTTCCTACTAAATACACCAATATTCCCCATGATCCAGATGTCAGTACACATGAAATATCAATTAGGTACAAGGGGTAATAAGATTTGCTTTTCTCCAACATCCCCAAAATGTTCCTACTCCTCTCCCCATGGGTCACTAGAGGCTGTACTGGGGAAGATATGAAAGTAAAAGCCTGCAATCTTCCTTCCTGCTAAGGCATTCCTAAAGAAGTGTGACCCTACCCTAAAAAGGCTAAACAAATATTTAAAAAAATATTACTCTCCCCAGCGCCATTTTTCCACCACTGTTTTGCAAACTGCAGCGGTGTCGTGCTTGGATATGACACATGACTGCTGCAACCAATCACTGTCTTCAGTGGTCTACTGCTGAGGACAGTGATTGGCTGCAGTGATGTGCCGATGATGTACACAGTGACATGCTTGGGTAGGACAAGTCACCACTGCTGCTTGCAAACAAACAGCATCAGGAGAACCAGAAAGTGGAGAGTATAAGTTTTTATTTATTTATTTTTTTACATTTTAGGGAACTTCCAAGATGTATAATTATCTTGTCCAAATCCTTCAATGGCCACAGAATTTATGTCAAAATTATCTGTCGATATTCCGCAGCAGCAAAATTCGCACCAAATGCAGATTTTGCTGCAGAAATGATCATGGAAATGCGTTGGACTTGCTGCAGATTTTACCCTCTGCGCTGCAAAGAATGACATGAGGAGGGCTACAATTTGCACCGTATATCAAGCTATGTGCGGATATTGCTGCAGAATATTTCCGCAGCACGTGGATGAGATTTTCGAAAACTTCGTCCTCTTCAGATTTATTGCATGCAGAAAATCGTCAGCTACGGCCTGTGAGAAATTGAAGATGCACACTATCATTTGAAAATAATCCACACGAGGAGATTCAAGGTAGCTTCGACGTCCGCACGATACAAAGGTGCAGGCGCGAGACCACCATCCAAGCCGGCTTACAGAAGAGCGGGCGACCGACTGCGATCCAGTAACACGGTCACAGTCCCAGCCTGAGCACAGAAGCACTAGGACATTAAATACATCTTATCCGCATAAGATGTACTGTATTTATCTTATTTTTATAAATAAGATACAAATATCGATACAAGGAACTATAAGGCCTATTTCACGCGAATGTTACAGATTGGGGCCGGATAGGATGCGGGTGCGTGGCATGGCAATCGTGCGCGTGAGCACACAATTTCAGTCGGTTTTGTCCGAGATTGCGTTGCGTGGTTCAGTTTTTTTCCGTGCGAGTGCAATGCTGCACGCACGTGAGAAAAAACTGAATGTGGTACCCAAACTTCTTCAATAAAGTTTGGGTTTGGGTTAGGTGTTGTGTAGATTGTATTATTTTCCCTTATAACATGGCTATAAGGGAAAAGAATAGCATTCTTTAATACAGAATGCATAGTAGAAGGTCAATTGAGGGTTAAAAATAAATAAATAAATTAACTCACCTCCTCCATAGCTGCCGGTCTCTGCTCTTTCTTCAGGACCTGTGGTGACGCCACTGAGCTCATCACATGGTCCATCACCACGGTGATGGACCATGTGATGTGACGTCACCACGGGTCCTTTAGCCAGCAGCTCATGATTAAGAGATCGGCACCTACGCGATCAAGAGGAGGAGGGGAGTTAATTTATTTTTTATCCCTCAATCCACATTTTACTTAGCATTCTGTATTGAGAATCCTATTATTTTCCATTATAACCATGTTATAAGGGAAAATAATAAAGATCGGGTCCCCATCCCAATCGTCATCTAGCAACCATGCGGGAAAATCGCACCGCATCCGCACTTGCTTGCAGATGCTTGCGATTTTCACTTCTATGGGGCCTGCATTGCGTGAAAAACGCACAAAATAGAGCATGCTGCGATTTTCATGCAACGCACAAGTGATGTGTGAAAATCACCGCTCATGTGCACAGCCCCATAGAAATGAATGGGTCCGGATTCTGTGCGGGTGCAATGCGTTCACCTCACGCATTGCACCCGCACGAAAATGTCGCCCGTGTGAAAGAAGCCTAAGAATCACAAGGCCGTATCTTGTATATAATCATTTTTAATATATTGTTTTTATGAGAATATATATATATATTTTTTTTTTTCACACTCACGTTCTGTGCGGATCCGTTCAGATAATACAACCGCCTGCATCCGGATCAGTTTGTATTATCTGTAACATAGCCAAGACGGATCTGTCTTGAACACCATTGAAAGACAATGGAGGACGGATCCATTTTCTATTGTACCAGATTGTGTCATAGAAACCGGATCCGTCCTCATTGACTTACATTGTGTGTCAGGACGGATCCGTTTGGCTCAGTTTCATCAGACGGACTGATGAAAGCAGCGTTTTGGTGTCCGCCTCAAGAGCGGTACGGAGACTGATCGGAGGCAAACTGACGCATCCTGAGCGGACCCTTATCCATTCAGAATTCATTAGAATGCAAACTGATGCGTTTTGGACCGCTTGTGAGAGCCCTGAACGGATCTCACAAATGGAAAGCCAAAAATGCCAGTGTGAAAGTAGCCTAAAGTGTATGCAAACTGACTATGAGCCGGCAATTTTTCCCTTTCTTGCCTTGTATATTTTAACATCAATAGGTAGTTGGTGGGTTGTGCTCAGTCCATAGATTGGAGACATTTATAGAAAACTGTCAGCGCCTGGAAATGTGACAACTCATGTAGAATTTGTAGTGTGCAATCTCAGAAGTAAAAGTTCCTAAACAGAATAAGCAAAAACGCGTACATGCACTGGTGGAAAAGCCCTTCAAAGCAGATCTGTCGGGTCTACTGTGTGTCCAGAGCGAGCCCGCGAGTTCAGCCTCCCTCACCCACACGCTGTACACACCAGTCCGTGGTGAAATGCATGAGACCCATCGCAACCCACCAGCGCAGCAGTAGGCAGCGTAGAACCCCTTTAGAAATTAGCGAAACTCTTGGTAAAAGAGCGTTCTTGGCCCTTGATAAATGTATCAAATACAAAGAGGATTTGCAGATGCTGGGCTCATAGATACCTCGCAGCACAATAATCTCCTAATCAGATTAAATCAGACAGTGTGGAGGATGTGATTACTTCCGTTACAGGGCAATAAGGGCAGAATATGCCGTGCTGCTCAGGGAGAGGGCATGGGCACAGTGGAAGATCTATAGACCAAGGGAGCTAAAGGCATAAGAAGATTACCTTTCAATAGAGTAATAAAAATGCATACAAATCAGATACAAATTTGGTTTACATAATTTACACAATGCTATCCAAGACGAACGCGTGGCACCAGTAGTTTGCCTCCCGGCCAATAAATATGCAGCAAAATAAGCCATTTAACTGCTAATTATCACAGTTTCTGTTTCACTTGTATTTGTGTGGATAAGAACAGCATCACAAAACGTGTTAAAAAAAAAAAAAAAAGTTTGGCACCACAGTTCCTTTCCACGTGCGCGGATTCCACCTAAAAAAACCACCATGCGGTTGTGTGGGATCCTCCTCCCACTGTTCTTAATGAAATGTTCACGCAGCCGCCATTTATATCAGTGTCTCACCAAAAAAAGGCCATGTCCGGGTCATGATCGCAGACATAAAGCGCAACCCATCATTGAAAACAACAGAAGGTGGACTCCATGCTGCCAACCAGAGGCTTTTTTTTTTTTGTGTGTGTGGAATCTGTGTCAAAGAACCCAGTATCTACATTCCCCGAGGTTGGAGTCACTAATATTTCTCTTTTGGGGGCACTGTTTGCATCTTTAGTGGGTTTCTTGCAGAAAAACACCAGCTTTGGGTATTAGAAAAAAGTGTATATGAATTTTGAAACGCAGGACACACATGCGTTTTCTTTTGTTTGTATTTTATGTATTTTTTAATTAAAAAAAATGCAGCATGTTGATGCAATGATTTTTATTTTAGGTGTTTTCCATATCCCTGCTCTATAAAAGGGAAAAAAAATAATTTAAACAAAAAGGCACTAAAAGAGGCCATAAACCCACGTGACATGCAAAAAAATGCATACATACTGACATTCTATAGCTGCAAAAAATAAAATACATAAAAAAAAAGCCAAAGCAAGTTTGGATGTGGAGGAGTCCTAAGGGTCCTCACACACATGAATTTGTATTTGCTTTTTTTTTAACCTTTTTTTTGTGGACATATTTTCTAAATGGCTCTGTGAACGGCCTTGTTTTCTTTCCCATATAGTGAAGGAAATTAAAAAATGCCTTTAAGAAGCCAGAGCTCCAGCATGCTGCGTCTTTTAAAAGAAGCCAAAAATTGCCACCCAATAAACAAAAACCCCAGCAAAAAAAAAAAAAAAGACATTTGTGTGTCCTGCGTTCCACACTTCCCCACTGACCGTCAGCTAACATCTGGAGATAACACCCCTGTGTGAAAGCACTCTTAAAGGGGCTGGTCAGCTTACATTACTAGCTGGTAACAGCACATGCATGCGGCCGCTAATAGGCATTACATCCGTTAGTTTAATATGAATAATTCATGTTTACAGGCAGATCCCCTGACCTGTATGCTGCCGCTGACGAAGAGTTCAATCAGCAGCTTCTATTCATTAACACTGGGTACGGACTGCGGACGCGTTAGTTTCCCTGTCCGTCCCTAGTGTAAGTGAATGAAGGCCACTGATGGACAGAGCGCTCCATCGGCAGCCATGTTCCCAGCACTGGCACACAGGTCAAAGGACCTGCATGTAAACACGAATTATTCATATCAGTGAGATGACATCAGTGCCTATAGTGTAATAATGCTTAGTACGAGCTGCATGCATGTACAGCTACTAATATAAACCGCCCAACCCCTTTAGGGTCACACCATTTCAGGTAATGCAATCCAACTCCGATTTTTCTTCAACAGTGGTGTCGCAGCCGCAACATGTCGCATGGCGACACCATTAAAATACATTATATCAAATTTTCGTGACATGTCACCATGTATCCGGACCCTTAAAAGGGTTTTCCGAGATCGAGGTAGCACTGTGGCCTTCTTGCTGCAGTTCCTATGCCAGTGACGAGATGTTCAGGTGAAAGGGGCTGAGCTGTGATACCAAGCACAGCAGCTATACAATGCACGGCGCTGTGCTTGGTGAGCAAGAAGGCTGCGGCGCTCACAGGAGAGACAGTACCTTCTCAAACAACTGATCAGCGGGGGTCCTGGGTGTTGGACCCCCACCGATCACATACTGACAACCTATCCTGAGGAGTAGTGTTGGTCGAAGTGCACTTCAGAGCAATCGCCGTACAGCATTCAAAAGCATGGGCTTCGCAAGGGTGAAATTCATTATGTCCGAAGTCTTGCAAGACTCGCTTGAATAACTTCGGACTTCGATTATTCAACTTCAAAATCATTTGAAAACTGGGACCCAAAGTCTGCTTAACGAAACAGACACTGAAGATGTCCAAAGTTATTCAACGAAGTCTCGTGAGACTTCGGACATATTGAATTTCACCACTGCGAAGCCCATACATTTGAATTCTGTACGGACAAGGGTCTATGATCCGAAGCACACTTCACTCAACACTACTGAGGAGTATTTAAATCTCGGAAAACCCTTTTAAAATTTATATTTTTTTATCCCTTTGCCCCATCTCCTGTTCTAAACATACAAAATGAACTCAGTCTGTAACATACATGGTTTTAGAAATCTCTGTCTGTTCTCGCTGCTCCTGCGGTTACACCCTGTTGTGATGACATCCCATACTTTGGTCCCGAGGTTCTATTCTTGAGAACCAAATCTTTCAATGTACGGTACACCATCAGGATCATCTAATGCTTATATCGAGCTTGCATGGTTCAACCCTCCTTGTGGTGTACCATTCATGGTCGGCAATGTAGCGAGAGCGCCTGTACGCAGCTTCACATATACAACACTGACGGAATAACCCCCGCCAATCATGTAGTAGTGCAAGAATGACGAGGAGCTCTGCAAAGTTACATGCTGGGATTTGTAGTTGTAAGAGCGATACTAAGGGTGGATGCACACGGTGCAGATTTATCTGCATAAAGAATGCATGAAATCCACACCAAAACCGCACAAAAAAAAGCACATATTTGTCACATTTTTTTATATGGATTTGATGAGGCTTTTCCGCCAATCTCACATCTTATATTAAAAGGGTAAAATCCGCAGAGAGAAAACACGAGTGACATGCTGCAGATTTCAAAATCGGCACATCAAGGTTTGTCTAATCTCATACACTTTGTTGGCACTGTATTATGCGGGGTTTTCTGCACTGTGCGTAGGCACCCTAAAACCAACACACCTTACAGCAAACTCAAAAAACTATGAGAAAAGTAAAAACTTTAAATATCCATCAGTGCTAACAAACAGGTTCCAGACATTTTATTTTTTTCTAGTATTCAGCAAACCCCTTTAGGGCCTGTTCACACTGTGGTTTATGCCGCTGCAATTTTGGCAGTTTAAAAGCTGCAACAGGGCCAAGAAGGGACTTACAGTTGAAACCAGAAGTTTACATACACTATATAAAAAGACACACATGCATGTTTTTCTCAATATCTGACATGAAATCAGAATAAACCTTTCCTGTGATTGGTCAATTAGGATTACTATAATTATTATCTGCCAAATGCCAGAATAATGAAAGAGAGAGAGAATGTTTTAAGGCATATTTATTACTTTCTGCAATGTCTAAAGTTTACATACATTTCATTAATATTTGGTACCATTGCCCTTAAGGCTACTTTCACACTAGCGTTCGTCGGTCCGCTCGTGAGCTCCGTTTGAAGGAGCTCACGAGCGGACCCGAACGCCTCCGTCCAGCCCTGATGCAGTCTGAATGGAGCGGATCCGCTCAGACTGCATCAGTCTGGCGGCGTTCAGCCTCCGCTCCGCTCGCCTCCGCACGGCCAGGCGGACAGCTGAACGCTGCTTGCAGCGCTCAGCTGTTCGCCTGGCCGTGCGGAGGCGAGCGGATCCGTCCAGACTTACAATGTAAGTCAATGGGAACGGATCCGCTTGAAGATGACACCATATGGCTCAATCTTCAAGCGGATCCGTCCCCCATTGACTTTACATTGAAGGTCTGAACGGATCCGCTCAGGCATCTTGCGCACTTAGAAATTTTTCTAAGTTATTAATGCAGACGGATCCGTACTGAACGGAGCCTCCGTCTGCATTAATATGATCGGATCCGTTCAGAACGGATCCGATCAAGCGCTAGTGTGAAAGTACCCTAAACTGTATGACTTGGGTCAAACGTTTTGGATATCCTTCCACAAGCTTCTCACAATAGTTGGTCGGAATTTGAGCCCATTCCTCCTGACAAAACAGCCTTGTTTGTTGGTCGCCTTTTCAGCTTTGCCCATAAATTTTCAATAGGATTGAGATCAGGGCTTTGTGATGGCCACTCCAAAACATTGACTTTGTTATCCTTAAGCCCCTTTGTAACCAGTTTGGCAGTATGCTTCAGGCCATTGTCCATTTGGAAGACCCATTTCCTTCCAAGCTTTAACTTCCTGGCTGATGTGTTGCTTCAGTATTTCCACATAATCTTCTTTCCTCATGGTGCCATCTCTTGTGAAGTGCACCGGTCCCTCCTGCAGCAAAACCACCCCACATGAGGCTGCCACCCCCGTGTTTCCCAGTTGGGATGGCGTTCTTAGGCCTCCAAGCTTCTCCCTTTTTCCTCCTTAAGTAACAATGGTCTTTATGGTCAAAAAGTTCAATTTTAGTTTCATCAGATCCAAAAATGTAGGCCTTTGTTTCAGTGTGCATTTGCACACATGAATCTGGCTTTTCTATGTTTCTTTTGCAGTAATGGCTTCTTCCTAGCAGAGTGGCCTTTCAGCCTATGTTGATACAGTTGATACTCGTTTCACTGTGGTTATTGACACAATCTTACCAGCTTCCGCCATCATCTTCACAAGGTCTTTTGCTTTTGTTCTTGGGTTGATATGCACGTCAGGCCAAAGCTCTGGGACACAGAACCCGTCTCCTTCCTGAGCGGTAAGATGGCTGGACATTCCCATCTTGTTTGTACTTGCATATAATCGTTTGTACAGATGAACGATGCTCCTTCAGGTATCTTGAAATTGCACCCAAGGTTGAGCCAGACTTGTGCAAGTCCACAATTCTCTTCCTGATATCTTGGCCGATTTCTTCAGACTTTCCCATGATGCTACACAAAGTAGCAGTGGGTTTCAGGTGTGCATTTGAATACATCCACAGGTGTGTCTCCAATTAACCCAGATGTTGCCAAAAAATCTAACAGAAGCTTCCAAACACATGACATCATCACATGGGCAGTCCAGAATTGTTTAAAGGCGTAGTAATCCTAGTGTATGCAAACTTTTGACATTACAAAAAGAAATAAAAATGCCTTAAAACATATTCTCTCTCTCTCTCTCTCTCATGTAATTTTATAGTGTATGTAAACTTCTGGTTTCAACTGTATTTCTTCTTGGCGTTGTGTCCAGACAGACGCCGATTGGAGCTGTGGTGGATGCCGCGAGCAGGTACTCAACATTCAAAGTGAACAACCATAGTGGTTTCCGCCGAAGTATGCAGCGGAGTGTGACGCTGTCAATATCTGCCGTGTGAACGTCCCCTTGAAGTGTATTTTCACCTGTATCTAAATTCTGACATCTCATTAAATGAGCCAAGAATCCAACTGATGCCGGCAGCATAATGTATGTATCAATATGCATAAGCACGAGACAGAATATCACAAAGATCTGAATTCTTAAGATCATTACATGGTCCAAGAATGAGGCCTAAATATCAACATGTATGGCATATGTCATCTACCTGATGCTGGCACTGGGGTGCTGTGATATTAAAAGGGGTTGTGCAGTGGCTTAAAGGGAGCCCGTTACCAAAATTTCACCTTCTGCGCTGCTTATATAATGCCGTACCACAAATAAACATGATTTAAATGGTACCTTTGTTCTTTTCTTCCAACGTTCATATATCATTAAAAGCACGCTTTTGCTGTCTACAAATGAGGCTCGCAAGTTCCCAGGGGTGGCCTTCGGGCAGTAAGTGCTCAGGCTAACTCCCTCACTCCTTGTTTGGCCCGCCCTGTAATCCCCTTGTGTCATCCGGTTGAGTGGCCGAGATGGCGTGATTGCGCAGTTCACCACCGGCTCCAAGCATGTGCTCCCAGCAATGCGCACACACCAGCTAACAGCATTCTACTAGGGATAGCTGGCGCCGGGCGGGTAACTGCGCAAGCGTCGATCTCGGACACTCAACAGAATGACACAAGGGGATTACAGGGTGGGCCAGACAAGTGGTAAGGGAGGAGTTAAGCTCGCATAAGGCAGAGGGGCCTGGGCATTTACTGCCCGAATGTCGCCCCTGGGCACTTGCGAGCCCTCTCTTGTATATCATTAAAACCGCATTTTTGCTGCTTAAGAAGATCGAAAGAAAAGAACTAAAGTACCATTTAAATCATGTTTATCTGTGCTACAGCGTTATGTAAGCAGCGCAAAAGGTGAAATTTTGGTGACAGAGCGGTGGGGATCCGACCTCGGCATCTGCGCTGATAAGCTGTTTAAAGGGGTAGCTCGCTCATGCAAGCACTGCTTCATCTTCCTCAAAATTACCCGTGCGTCATTTCCTTTATAAAGCCGATTGGTGGAGGTGCTGGAACTTGGACTCCACCACTTTAAAGAGATTCCGTCACAGAATTTACAACACAAACTGCCCACAGTGTTAAATAGATCCCTAAGCCCCGATAAGGCAGGTGTATACGTAACTTATAAATCCATGTAAGACTGGCTGCATAATCCTTTCGCCCAATATTGATAAAGGCCTGAGCCCAGCCTATCTTCACTTCAGATGGGAAAAAAAAGGATTTATACAGCCATTCTCACATGGATTTTCAAAGTACACCAGCCTCATCAGGTCTAAGATGTATTTATAGGGCTGTCCAGGATTAGAAAAACATGGCAGCTTTATTCCAAAGCTCCACACCTGTCCACGGGTTGCTCCATCGTAGTGAATGGAAGATACAGCATTTCCAGGCTATAGTCGTTACAATGAACAAGAATGTCGCCATTTTCTTTTCAATACTTACAAAAATAGGATCTAAAGAAGTCTACTGGAGAATCCAAACAATTCTATGTAGAAACGACGTCATTCAACCCAGCAAAGTGGATAATATGGTTTGCCTGTTAATGATAAGAAAGGGACATAAAGGGGGAAGCTTTAATGGAACGCACAGATCTCAAGCCAGTCACATGCATTATCTTATGAAATGACTCAATTCCAGAATCCACTGCATTTTCGTATAAAGATATTAAATGAGTGAAAACAAACAAAAACGACAATTGCACATAACCCACACACGTACAACAGCTAATGCATAAGGCTCCTTTCACACTAGCGTTCGCTGGTCCGCTCGTGAGCTCCGTTTGAAGGAGCTCACGAGCGGACCCGAACGCAGCCGTCCAGCCCTGATGCAGTCTGAATGGAGCGGATCCGCTCAGACTGCATCAGTCTGGCGGCGTTCAGCCTCCGCTCCGCTCGCCTCCGCACGGACAGGCGGACAGCTGAACGCTGCTTGCAGCGTTCGGGTGTCCGCCTGGCCGTGCGGAGGCGTGCGGATCCGTCCAGACTTACAATGTAAGTCAATGGGGACGGATCCGTTTGAAGATGCCACCATATGGCTCAATCTTCAAGCGGATCCGTCCCCCATTGACTTTACATTGAAAGTCTGGACGGATCCGTCCGAGGCTATTTTCACACTTAGCTTTTTTTTTGCAATTTTAATGCAGACGGATCCGTTCTGAACGGAGCCTCCGTCTGCATTATTATGAGCGGATCCGTTCAGAACGGATCCGCCCGAACGCTAGTGTGAAAGTAGCCTTAGGCTACTTTCACACTGGCGTTGTGGCTTTCCGTTTGCGAGATCCGTTCAGGGCTCTCACAAGGGGTCCAAAACGGATCAGTTTGCACTCTTATGCATTCTGAATGGAAAAGTAGGGCTGTCCCGATACAGAACATTTGCACGAGTATCGGGACATCCCTGCCGATACCTGATGGCCGATACCTGATGGCAGTGCAGCGGCGTGTCCCAGATCAGCAGTGGGGATGGCGGCTGCAGGTCCCGTGTCTGCTGCGGTGGTGTTCTGTGAAATTTCCCTACCCTTGTCACTTCCTGTTGTGACACGGCCGCACCGGACATGATTTTCCCAGATTTGGAAGGAGGTGTGCGATGCCGCGCAGGCGCTCGATGACGGGGTAGGAAATTTTCACACCAGAGTTGGGGAGAAGGGGCCACCTAATGCTCTTGCGCCTTACCTCTCAGCTGGCTCCAGATGATCGTGCCCCAGTGGAAGGGTGTGGGGGCGGGACTTCTGTGCGGCGGTGTTCTGTCAGAAAACCTTAAATCATCAGATTCCCTTACCCCACATCCCAAGTCCCATATTTTTTGCTCAAATGTAAAAAAAAAAGCTGAGAAAGTTTTTTTTTTCCACAATAATGCCTCTTGTACATCTTATTATCTTTTGGGAGACACATGTCATTTCCCGTCAAAAAATTACTTGCTGGTTGAATAAAAGTAACTAAGTCAAAATGTGCCTGGGGTATGCATAATTATGGGCAGCACTGTAAATAAAAGTATCGGTATTCGTATGTCTTAAAAAAATGGTATCGGGACAAAAAGGATCCGCTCAGTTTGCATGAGTTCAGTCTCCATTCTGCTTTGGAGGCGGACACCCAAACGCTGCCTGCCGCATTTTGGTGTATCTCTGATAAAACTAAGCCAAATGGATCCGTTCTGGCACACAATGTAAGTCAATGGGGACGGATCTGTTTTCTCTGACACAATCTGGCACAAAAGAAAACGGATCCGTCCTCCATTGACTTTCAATGGTGTTCAACACGGATCCGTCTCGGCTATGTGAAAGATAATACAAACGGATCCGTTCTGAACGGATGCAGGCGGTTGTATTATCTGAACGGATCCGCACAAAACGCGAGTGTGAAAGTAGCCGAAGAACTGCAATTCATCTGTGCCATCTTTAGCTTTGTTCACATCACACTATCAGCCCCGGCATGGCCGGATACCGCCAGATCTCCATGGACTATAATAGCCTTCTGGCATAACTGCTGGCTTTCAGCCAGTAGTATTTGCACTTATGCAGGAAAGCTGCCAGATCCCCAACAGAACTAGGCTATGCCCGATACAGTAAACTCCAGTAGTCTATTCCACTGCTGGACTACCAGAGTTTGTGCCAGAGATGTGAACCCACCCTTATGTTGTAGTTCCATCAGTAATGTTTAGAGCCATAAAACAAAAGTAGCTTAAAAGGGTTTTTCCCAATTTTTGTTTCCTGATAACGTATCCTCTGGATAGGTCATCAGTATCTGATCAGTGGGCCTCTGACACCTGGGATCCCGGACGATCAGCTGTATTGTGAAGGCAAGAGCGCTCCTATGAGTGGCCGTGCTTGGTATCGCTCTCAGCCCCATTCACTTCTATGAGGCTGAGCTGCTCCTAGGCCACAGGATCGATAAAACATGTTATTACTGGGAAAAATGGTTGTCACCTATGAAAAGTGGAGAGAAGGCCGCGATGCTCACAGGATAGGTCATGGTAAAAAAAAAATCTCAGAACACCCCTTTAAAAGGAGTTTTCCAGGCTTGTGAAATTGATAATTTATCCTTCATATAGGTCATCAATATCTGAAGGGTGGAGGTCCGACACCACTAGAACAGCTGGGGATACAGGGAGTTGGACCCACATCAAATGGATATTTATGATCTACCGTGAGGATGTCCTCAATATCAGCTGCCGGATTCTCTCTACAGTGCTACAGGAAGCGACAGCACAAAATAGGGCCATCGGTCACAATCACTGGCATGTACAGTACAGACCAAAAGTTTGGACACACCTTCTCATTCAAAGAGTTTTCTTTATTTTCATGACTATGAAAATTGTAGATTCACACTGAAGGCATCAAAACTATGAATTAACACATGTGGAATTATATACATAACAAAAAAGTGTGAAACAACTGAAAATATGTCATATTCTAGGTTCTTCAAAGTAGCCACCTTTTGCTTTGATTACTGCTTTGCACACTCTTGGCATTCTCTTGATGAGCTTCAAGAGGTAGTCACCTGAAATGGTTTTCACTTCACAGGTGTGCCCTGTCAGGTTTAATAAGTGGGATTTCTTGCCTTATAAATGGGGTTGGGACCATCAGTTGCGTTGTGGAGAAGTCAGGTGGATACACAGCTGATAGTCCTACTGAATAGACTGTTAGAATTTGTATTATGGCAAGAAAAAAGCAGCTAAGTAAAGAAAAACAAGTGGCCATCATTACTTTAAGAAATGAAGGTCAGTCAGTCCGAAAAATTGGGACTGACATTTGCGACTAGACCCACCGCCGCAGCTCTGCAGTTGAATACAGCGGTGGGGCACAGGAGATTATAGTTCTCTACCCCGCTGCCGATGTGCTCAGCAGTGCAGTGGAGGAGTCTCTCCCTCCCCCCTGTGCTGCTGCCGCCGCCGCCATTAGGAAGAGAGACAGGAGGAGGAGGAGGAGGGGAGGGGCTTTGGCCACTGCGCCAATGAAGAAAACTGACCTGTAATACAAATACAGGAGGCGGGTGCCGGAATCAAATAGCCGGCACCCAACCTCTTACAGGGAGCTGCGATCAGCTGCAGTTGAGTTAACCCTTCAGGTGCAGTACCTGAGGGGTTAACTGCCGCTGATCGCAGCTCCCTGTCACAAAGGTCGGGTGCCGGCTATTTGATTCCGGCACCCGCCTCCTGTATTTGTATAAGAAACATTGGCGCCCCCCCAGTATAAGAAACATTGGTGGCGCAGTGCGCCCCCCCAACACCCCAGTATAATAAACATTGGTGGGGCAGTGGGAAGTGCCAATGAGGGTTAAAAAAAAACAATAAAAAATTAACTCACCTCCTCCAATTAATAGCGCAGCTGCCGGTCTCCTGTTCTTTCTGAGCTCATCACATGGTCCATTACCATAGTGATGTATCATGTGATGAGCACAGTGATGTCACCACAGGTCCTTTGACAGGTCCTGAAGAAAGAACAGGAGACGATCAATTGGAGGAGGTGAGTTAATAATTTTTTTATTTTTTAACCCTCATTGGCACTGCCCACTGCGCCACCAATGTTTATTATATTGGGGGGGGCGCACTGCGCCACCAATGTTTATTATATTGGGGGGGGCGCACTGCGCCACCAATGTTTATTATATTGGGGGGGCGCACTGCGCCACCAATGTTTATTATATTGGGGGGGGCGCACTGCGCCACCAATGTTTATTATATTGGGGGGGGCGCACTGCGCCACCAATGTTTATTATATTGGGGGGGCGCACTGCGCCACCAATGTTTATTATATTGGGGGGGGCGCACTGCGCCACCAATGTTTATTATATTGGGGGGGGCGCACTGCGCCACCAATGTTTATTATATTGGGGGGGGCGCACTGCGCCACCAATGTTTATTATATTGGGGGGGCGCACTGCGCCACCAATGTTTATTATATTGGGGGGGCGCACTGCGCCACCAATGTTTATTATATTGGGGGGGGCGCACTGCGCCACCAATGTTTATTATATTGGGGGGCGCACTGCGCCACCAATGTTTATTATATTGGGGGGGCGCACTGCACCACCAATGTTTATTATAATGTTTATTATACTGGGGGGGCGCACTGCACCACCAATGTTTATTATACTGGGGTGTTGGGGGAGCGCACTGCGCCACCAATGTTTATTATATTGACCTTCTACTAAGCATTCTGTATTAAAGAATGCTATTATTTTCCCTTATAACCATGTTATAAGGGAAAATAATACAGTGAATAGACTTTCATCCTAGCAACCATGCGTGAAAATCGCACCGCATCCGCACTTGCTTGCAATTTTCACGCAGCCCCATTAACTTCTATGGGGCCTGCGTTGCGTTAAAAAAGCACAACATAGAGCATGCTGCGATTTTCACGCAACGCACAAGTGATGTGTGAAAATCACCGCTCATGTGCACAGCCCCATAGAAGTGAATGGGTCCAGATTTAGTGCGGGTGCATTCCGGTATTTTGAATGCCAGATCCGGCACTAATACATTCCTATGGGGAAAAATGCCAGATCCGGCATTCAGGCAAATCTTCAGTTTTTTTTCGCCGGAGATAAAACCGTAGAATGCTGCGGTTTTATCTTTTGACTGAACTGAAGACATCCTGATGCATCCTGAACGGATTGCTCTCCATTCAAAATGCATGGGGATATAGAGCCCCTAGGACAGAACTCTATGCCGGAAAAGAAAAACACTAGTGTGAAAGTACCCTAAAATATTAAGTTTAAATCCTCCCTTTCCCAATTTTACATATAAAATATATAAACAATAAATAAACATATTACATAGCGCTGTCCAAACTATTACATTATTAAAAAAGATCTCCTATGCGGTGAGCATTCGCCATTTTTTAGTCACCCAAAAATAGGATAGGACTGTTCTATTATGGGCCGAATGTTTCATAAAATGCAAAATGCACGCGGCTTTTTTCTGTGTTTTTTTTTGGGGGCGCGGTATTGAGTATCGCAATACTTTTTTATGCTGCCGAAAGCAAATCAAAATTTTGGTATTAAAACAACCCTACGCCGATCTGATCGTGAGCGTTGTCACGATACCAAATGATGCCCAAATTTTTATTCGGTTTCGATTTGGCGACTAAAAATTTGATTTGGCTCCTAAATTTTTCAGTTCAGGAGCCAATGGCTACTAGGTATTTTTTTTTGTCTGGAGCACTGTGACATATTTTCAGTTGTTTCACACTTTTTTGTTATGTATATAATTCCACATGTGCTAATTCATAGTTTTGATGCCTTCAGTGTGAATCTACAATTTGCATAGTCATGAAAATAAAGAAAACTCTTTGAATGAGAAGGTGTGTCCAAACTTTTGGTCTGTACTGTATAAAAGCGTCATGTGTTTGCTATAAGAAATAGCAAACCAAAAATGTATATGCTATCTGGCCACCATTTTTGCCAGCATTCCTCACATCCAACAGTGTACATTTTTATAGGGGTTTTCTCGAGACCTTAAAGGGGTTGTCTCCCTTCAGCAAATGGTATTGGTCATGTAGAGAATGTTAATACAATGCACCTACTAATGTATTGTGATTCTCCATATTGCCTCCATCACATTATTCGCTGCTCATTTCCATGGTTACGAGTCACAACCATTCTGCAATCCTGCATCAGTGGCCGTGCTTGCACATTATAGAAAAAAGCGACGGTCAAGGCCATTAGAGAGGCCAGGGCTTTTTTCTATATAGTTCATGCACGGTCACCGCTGCTGCATTGTATGGTGGCTGTAACCATGGAAACGAGGCATATATAATTTGATGGAAATATAGATCAAGCCAGCAATATAGACAATCACAATACATTAGTAAGTGCCTTGTATTAACTTTCTCTACATAATAAAGGGCCTTTGCTGAAGTAAGACAACCCCTTCAATGCAAATGACTTATCCTCTCGGTAGGTCATCAGTATCTGATCAGTGGAGGTCCAACACCTGGGACCCCCGGCAATCAGCTGTTCATGAAGGCACTGGCGCACAGTAGCGCCGCAAACTTCTCTCAACTTTTCCTAGGCTGAGAGAGGACACGTTCATCGATCACATGGCCTAAGTGTAGCTCAGCCCTATAGAGGTGAATAGGTCTGAGCTGCGATACCAAGCACAGCCGCTATACAATGTATGGAGCTGTGTGAAGGCCGCGGCGCTCACAGCAGCACCGCTGCCTTCTCAAACAGCTGATCGGCGGAAGTCCCAGGTGTCAGACCCCCAACGAACAGATACTCATGACCTATTCTAAGGATAGGTCACCAGTTATAAAGTTTTGGGAAACCCTTTTAAGTGTGGTTTGGGGGGATTCCAAGAGATGGCAGCTCTGTGGAGCATCACGGCATCTCCCTAGTTTTGCTGGACACAGAGCCACTCATTCATAGACAGAGGGTATTACAGCTTAGCGCTATTCAAGTAAGACCTCATGCACACGACCATATGTGTTTTGCAGTCTGCAAATCGGGGATCAACAAAACACGTATACCGGCCGAGTACATGCTGCCATTTTGTTTTTAACTCCTGTAAAAATGTCCTATCCATGTCCGCAAAACGGAAAAGAATAAGACAGATTTTTTTTGCTGGTTGACAGAACCTGGACAGCACATGGGGTGCACACCTCATCTTTTGCAGCCCCACGGAAATGAATATGTCCGCATCCAATCCACAAAAAACGGCATAGACAGAAAATACAGTCGTGTGCATGAGGCCTAGAGACGCCAAGCTAAAAATGTCTGATGCAGAACCAGGGTAAGAGTCATGTTGTGTCTTAAAAAGAATGCAAAGGGCAGAGCTTGGAGAGTCCTTCACCGTCGACTGTCAGGTGTCCAGGCAGTCAGACCTGCACAAGTCCCACCCGTATCAACGCCAACAGGCATTTTCCAATTACAGCTTTCTTGGAAACCCCTTCCTTCTGCGGTGGAGATCTACAGTACTATAGGTTCAAAGCCAGAATGGAGGCAGTTAAAGGGGTTTTCCAGGAGTACAATATTGATGGCCTACCCTCAGGAGAGATCATCAATATCTGATCTGAGGGAAGGGGGGGGGGGGGGAATCAGCTGTTTGACGAGGCAGCGCCGCTCCAGTGAGTGCTGAGGCCTCCTCACAGCGTCACACGTTGCAGAGGCTGTTCTAGGCACTGCAGTTGACTGACCTGCAAACAGACCTTGTGACTTTAATGGTCTAGGACAGGAATCAGCAACCTCTGTTCTGAAACTACAACTCCCAGTATCCTCCTTTTACTTCTGTGGGAATTACAAGAACAGCCGAGTAAGTTTGCATGCTGGGAGTTGTAGTTTTACAGCAGCTGGAGTGCCGAAGGTTGCTGATCCCTGGTCTAGGAAGAGGCTGCAGTGCTCTCTTCAAACAGCTGATCAGTGAGGGGCTGGGAATTGGACTCCTACCGATCAGATATTGATGTCTAAGGGTCCATTCACACATCTGCAACTGTTTTGCGGTCCGCAAATTGCGGATCCAAAAAACACGAACACCGGCCATGTGCGTTCAGCATTTTGCGGACCGCACATGGCTGGCACTATGGTAAAAATGCCTATTCTTGTCCATATCTGCGGACAAGAATAGGACATGCTCTATTTTTTTGTGGGTCTGCGGAACCGAAGTGCAGATAGCACACGGTGTGCTGTCTGCATCTTTTGCGGCCCTATTGAAATGAATAGGTCGGCACATGTTGGTGCGAACCCATTATGCGGACGTGTGAATGGACCCTTAGGCCTCATGCACACGACCATTGTTTTGGTCCGCATCTGAGCCGCAGTTTTGGCGGCTCGGATGCGGACCCATTTACTTCAATGGGGCAGCAAAGGATGCGGACAGCGTGAATTATAAAAATATAACCTGTCCTATTCTTGTCTGCGTTTTGCGGACAAGAATAGGCAGTTATATTAATGGCTGTCCGTGCCGTTCTGCAAATTGAAGAACGCACATGGACGCCATCCGTGTTTTGCGGATCCGCGGTTTGCGGACCGCAAAACACACAACCGTCGTGTGCATGAGGCCTTATTCTGAGAACAGGTCATCGATCTTTACTCCTAGGAAACCCCTTTAGGCACAGGTACCTGTACCTGTACATGTAATATAAGGCTTTGACTATATTCACACATCACTGTTTTGGTCAGTGATTGTGAGCCAAAACCAGGACTGGAGCCTCCACAGACATAAGGTCTAAGGGCTCATGCACACAACCATATGTATTTTGGGGTCTGCAAAACATGGATCAACAAAAACTATGCATGACGTCCGTGTGCATTCCATATTTTGCGGAACGGAACAGCTGGCCCTTCATAGAACAGTCCTAACCTTGTCCGTAATGCGGACAATAATAGGACATGTTCTATTTTTTTTTGCAGAACGGAAATACAGAAACAGAATGTACACGGAGTAATTTCATTTTTCTTTTGCGGACCCATTGAAATGAATGGTTCCGCATACAGAAGGAAAATATGTTTGTGTGCATGAGCCCTATGGGAAAGATCTGCACCTGTTCTGTGTTTAGAGCCGCACCTGGTTTTGGCTCATAATTACTGATGGAAATCACTGACCGAACACTGACAGTACAGCCTTCACAGATCCTGACGTAAAATGATTAGATGTTTGTGGACAGGGCACGATAACCTTTCAATTCTATAGAGTTGCAGGTTCAGTCATATCTGACAAACAGAAACAAAACATGAACTATAAAATGAAAAAAAAAAAAAAAAAAACTATTTGCCCATTCATTTTCTGAAAGTAGACACAAGGAACATATCTGTAAAGAATAATTCAAGGCAACTGGACGTACTGTAGATTTCTTGAAAACGTTTCACTCGTTCTTCCAACGAGCTTTCTCAATTCTGAGTGATTGTACAAAAATTCTGGGAATAAATATGTAACTGAATCCACATCTGGTAATTATACCCAGCATTGGGTCAAAGGTGTTGATTCCATTATCCTAATTGGAGTCAGTAGGTGATAAAGACTTCCCAGAAAAAGGTGTCAATACAGCACTCTATTCAAGCTTGGCTTCTCCATTTTTACGTAGATGGCCTCCTTTACACCAATCGGCCTCCTTATCCAAAACACGTACTTGACTGTCTTCAAAGGTGTGACCTGTTCCTTTTAGATGTAAGTACACGGCTGAATCTTGTAGTTGTTGTTTTGTTTCGCCGATATACAGTTCTGAGCATTCCTCATTGCACTGGACTGCGTACACAATCTTGTCCATCTTGTGTTTAGGCGTTGGGTCTTTGGGGTGAACCAGTTGTTGCCGGGTTTAAAGCAAACAGGAATGTGATGTTTATTAAAAATCCTTTTGAGTTTCTCAGACACCCCAGCTACATATGGGATAACCATATTCTGGCGTCTGTCATGCTTCTCGCCCTCACTGGTAGTCTTGGTGGTCTTTCTTCTCCTTCCTTCTGTTTTGACAAAGGCCCAAACTGGATACCCACAAGTTTTAAGTGCCCCTCTGAGGTGTTTGAGTTCCTTCGCCTTGGCCTCTGTGCTGGTGGGGATTTTCTCTGCCCGGTGGTGTAGAGTCTGGATGACTCCCAGTTTGTGGTCTAGAGGATGGTGGGAATCAAATAGCAGGTACTGGTCTGTGTGTGTATTGGTTTTCGATAGACCTCTATTCCCAGCTTCCTTCCCTCTTCCACTGTTATAAGACAGTCCAGAAACACCAGTTTGTTGTTCTGCATATCTTCCCGCGTGAAATTGATGTTATGATCCACTGGGTTGATGTGGTCGGTGAAAGCCTGTAACTCTTGTTTATGAATTTTCACCCAAGTGTCATCCACATATCTGAACCAATGACGAAAGTGGTCAGGGCTTTCCTTTCTACTTCCTCCATATACAGGTTCGCTACATTAGGCTAGACTGGCGATCCCATAGCACAGCCATGTTTTTGCTTGTAGAACTTGTCCTTATACTTGAAGTAGGTGGTACTCAGACAAAGGTCCAGTAAGGCACACACACTTGGTCTGGGCTAAGTTCTGTTCTGCATCCTAAGGTGTTGTCTAATAGCAACTGTTTCCTGACTGTTTCAATTACCTGATGTGGATTCAGTTACATATTTATTCCCAGAATTTTTGTACAATCACTCAGAATTGAGAAAGCTCGTTGAAAGAACGAGTGAAACGTTTTCCAGAAATCTACAGTAAGTCCCGTTGCCTTGAATTATTCTTTACAGATATATACCATGACCTGGATAAATGAGAACCTTCACAGACACAAGGAACATTGCATTCAGTGATACCTTCCTGCAATTTTGCATCTAAGTGCAGCTTTAAAAAATGCCTACAAATTCATGTTTGTGGCTAAAAGTCTGACCCAAGCAGACACTGAGACTAACAGGTCACCTGGGCTTACATACAGGCACATATCACATCTTCACCAGAACTAAACAGACCAAAAATCTCCATGCTCCAGATGCCGTCAGTTGACAAGTTCCCCGATTAGGTGCAAGGGCTGATTATATGTCCAACGGCTAATTTTCTCACCCTCTTTAGGTGGAAAAACATGAACAGTTCCCGTACCCCCCTGCCCCTCCACCCCCAATCGGGTCACTGGAGGCTGTATCGGGGGGGCTGATGTCCCCTGCAGCTTCCCCACCTCCCAACCCTTCTTACGCAGACAGAAGCAGGTAGTAAGACTTCTCATGCAGCTCCCTGACTTCAGGCAAGTAATTGCACCTAGAACAACAAGTATAAGGCCTGGGCTACACTGCAACTTTTTGATTTTAACTATTGAAGGACAGCTGCAGTCCACAGGATTGCTTACAACTGAATACATTCACTTGGACTGAGTGGTAGTTCAATAGTTAAAATCAGTCGCAGTGTAGCCCTAGCCTTACCCGGCGGCTAACAATGGCCTTCTTTATGAGAAAAGCTCCATCTCTTATATTCTAGTGTGGCAAGCATTTAAAACAAATCCATTTATGTTCTTGGCAGTGAAAGGGTTCAAACAAATCAGAAATTAAAGGGGTCGTCCAGTCCCAGGATATCTTTTACAAACCACAGACTCTGCTACAATAACAAAAGAAATAATATCCACCTTACCAATCTCTTGGTGCTCCCATTCCGCCGAATCCCCGATCCCCAGCTCCAGCCATACCTTGTCATGACAGGTGACTGCTGCAGTCAATCACTGGTGGCAGTGGGGACCTCAGTCAGGCCTCATGCACATAAATGTACTCCGCATGCATTCCGTTTCCGTATTTTCGTTCCGTTCAAAGATAGAACATGTCCCATTATTGTCGACATAATGGAAAAGTATAGTACTGTTCTATCAGGGGCCAGATGTTCCGTTCTGTAAAAAACGGAATGCACACGGATGTCATCCGTATTTTTTGCAGATCCGTTTTTTGCGGACTGCAAAACACAGAAAAAGCCATACGGTTGTGTGCAATAGGCCTCACTGTTACAGCTACCGTGTGAACAGGTTGGCAGGAGATATGGGAGAGGCAGAAGACTGGCAAGTTAGGTCTCTCTTTCATTATTTTATAGCATTTAAAAATTTATAAAAAAAAAGGGGCTGAACAACCCCCTTAAGAGGCAATCTGTCTGGTCCCCCAATCCCCATTAAATGCAGAACTATATGAATCGTACTGGTGCTGCTGGCCTTGTATTGCTTAAAAGGGTTTTCCAAGACTTTAATATGGATAGGTCATCAGTACCCGATTGGTGGGTGTCATCCAGCTGTGCACCGGTGCTCCTGCGAGTGCTGCGGCCTTCTCTGTACATCATATAGCGGCTCAGCCCCATTCACTTCTATGCGGCCTTCTGAAACCGCTGACTGTGTCGGACCCCCACCAATCTGACGCTGATGACCCATTCTGCGAATAGTTCACCAGTATTGAAGTCTTGGAAGCCCCTTTAACGGTGTCTCCATTCTCACCCCATTATCCCGCTGCGCTCTGGAAAACCAGTGCTGGAATACACTGAGGACTCAGGAGCCACATGCACATAATGGAGAGGACTTCAGGAGGAGTCTGCTCAGTGCGTTCAGCACAATAGTTGATCATCAGGGATGTGGACCCCAAATGGCCAGATAACGATGGCCATCGCTTATAAAGATCTGAACAACCCCTTTAACAGGGCTTGCTGGTCCCCGACAAATTGCCTTTAAAAAGTGAAAGCAGCCACACAAAGTATTAGCACCACGGGAAAGTGCAGTCACGTGACTGACAGACCCAACACCACTGCAGCAACGACATGCCTGCATACCGTGTGACCTCTGCAACCAATCACCGGCCTCAGTCGTATAGGGCACATGACGGACAAGGCCAGTGATTGGCTGTAGCAGTCATGTGCAGTATACAGGCACTGCCGCTGCTGCAGTCATGAAAAACAAACCCTGGCATAGAAGTTGGCATGACGGCACTGGCACAGCTCAGATCAGTGGGTACAGTTTTTTCAGTTGCAGCATATAAGCAGTGCTATGATTCCCTCTATGATTTTGCACAATACAATGGAAAAGCCTTAGAAATAACAGTGGAAGGGAAATGTGTAGTAGTCACCAACAGCAACCAATCCGATTCCAGCTCTCATTTCTCAGAGGGCCCTAGAGGGAAATGAAAAAAGCAAACTGTTTGGCAGCTGCCTGGGACTACTCCAGAGCAGTACATGTACAACATCCCTGTGCCCATCTAATGGCAGGCTGGCACATGTGGCCGGGCACTTGTCACCTGTCACCTACCTGTTGCTTCCTGCCTCCTCGGGCTGCGCAGAGCTCCGGAGAGGGCAACGAGCGTGTCAACTAAACGTGATGAAGAAAGCCGTGTGATGGGAAGCTGTGGGAGAATGACATGGATGCCTCTGCCCTCCCTCCAGCCCGGTCAGCCCCGGCTATACGAGAGAGGAGGAGGGGAGCCTGCCGGAGACACACGCGGGAGGCTGGGGGGGCATCACAAAGAATAGGAGCGGAGAAAACGGGGGATGGGCGGAGAGAAAAGATGAACGAATGGAGAAAAGGAGAAAAAAAGAGAAAGAAAAGAAAAGGAAAAAAAAGGAAATGAAGGAAGGAAAAAAAATGTCGAGACCCCTCCTCCTCCTCCTAGCAAGCTACGCGCTACGTTCCCAGCGTGCTGACGTCACCGTCCCCATAATTCCCTAGGAGTCGCTAGTTCCATCCGGCGAGAGGACTCGGCTTTGACGTCATCACCATGTGACCTTGGGTTGCTTGTACCACGTGATTACGCGTGTGAGGCGGGCGCTAGTGCGTGTATGCGTTACCCGTGTCCGTCCAGTTCTACAGGAAGCTTCATTGTGCGGGCCGGGGTAGGGTTTTTTGATAGAACCCCGGCAGGACAGTGACCACTGGTTATCCCCTTAAGGCTACGTGCACACCACAGTTGTTTTTTGCGGTACGCATATAGCGGATCCGTTTGTCCAAAAAATTTGTATGCGGATGACATAAGGATGGCTTCCGTTGGTCATCCGCATTTTTTTGCGGACCCATTGACTTCAATGGGTCCGCAAAACATTTATTGCGGACAAGAATAGGACATACAATACTTTTTTTGCGGACGGGAAACATGGACAGCGGACGCAGAAAAAATGTATTAAAGTTGGAAAAAAACGCTCCTGAAAACGTCACTTTATTGTAGATTTGACTTTGTATCTGAAGTAAATCTAGTTGGCGAACAGCTTAGGTGACTGGAGTGCAGTTTTAACCCATTTTAGCCATTTTTGTTCAAGTGTCATCACTTTTTTGTTCAGTTTAGCTGTATGAGATCTTCAATTTTGAGGGCAAGTTGTGTTGTTTTTTTTTTTTTAACCCCTTAGGGACCAGCTCCTTTTCTACTGAAGGACCAGGCCATTTTTGCAATTCTGACCAGTATCACTTTATGTGGTAGTAACTTTAAAACGCTTTGACTTATCCAGGCCATTCTGAGATTGTTTTTTCATCACATATTGTACTTCATGACACTGGTAAAATGAAGTAAAAAAACGTTCATTTTTATTTATAAAAAAAAACCATATTTACCGAAATGTTGAAAAAATTTGCAAATGTCAAAGTTTCAATTTCTCTACTTCTATAATACATAGTAATACCTACAAAAATAGTTATTACTTTACATTCCCCATGTCTACTTCATGTTTGGATCATTTTGGGAATGACAACATTTTTTGGGTACATTACAAGGCTTAAAAGTTTAGAAGCAAATTTTGAAATTTTTCTGAAATTTTCAAAAACCTAATTTTTAGGGACCAGTTCAGGTCTGAAGTCACTTTGTGAGCCTTACATAATAGGAAACACCCAAAAATGCCCCCACTCTAGAAACTACACCCATCAAGGTATTCTACACAGATTTTACAAGTCGTTAACCCTTTAGGTGTTGCACAAGAGTTATTAGCAAATGGAGATGAAATTTGAGAATTTCAATTTTTTTGGGCAAATTTTCTATTTTAATCCATTTTTTCCAGTAACAAAGCAAGAGTTAACAGACAAACAAAATGCTATATTTATTGCCCCGATTCAGTAGTTTGCAGAAACACCCCATATGTGGCCATAAACTACTGTACGGGCACACAGTCGGGCGTAGAGGGAAAGGTGCGCCGTATGGTTTTTGGAAGGCAGATTTTACTGGACTTTTTAGGAACACCTAAAGGGTTAATAAAGTTTTTTAAATCCGTTTTGAATACCTTGAGGGGTGTAGTTTCTTATATGGGGTCGCTTTTATGGAGTTTCTACTCTAGGGGTGTATCAGGGGGTCTTCAAATGGGACATGGTGGTAAAAAAAAGGCCATCAAAATCTGCCTTCCAGAAACCATACGACGTTCCTTTCCTTCTGTGCCCTGCCGTGTGCCTGTACAGCGGTTTACGACCACATATGGGGTGTTTCTGTAAACTGCAGAATCAGGGTAATAAATATTAAGTTTTGTTTGGCTGTTAACCCTTGCTTTGTTACTGGGAAAAAAACGTATTAAAATGGAAAATTTGCCAAAAAAATTGCTGTTTTGGCACAGTTTTTATTAAAAGAATTTGACCGTGTTCATCTGAGGGGTTAGGTCATGGGGTATTTTTATAGAGCAGATTCTTATAGACGCGGTGATACCTAATATTTCTAGATTTTTAAAATTTATTTGTTTTGCACTATATTATCCTTTTATAAACAAAAAAATAATAATTTTAGTATCTCCATAGTCTTAAGAGTCATATTTTTTTGGGGGTTTTTAGACGATTATCTTAGGTAGGGGCTCATTTTTTGTGCGATGAGAGGGCGGTTTTATTGGCGCTATTTAGAGGGGCATATGACTTTTTGATCGCTTGCTATTACAATTTTTGTGATGTAAGGTGACAAAAAAATATAAAATAAAAACGGTGTTCATCTGAGGGGTTAGGTCATGGGGTATTTTTATAGAGCAGATTCTTACGGACGTGGTAATACCTAATATGTCTATTTATTTTAGTTTTACTAAATAATATTTTTGAAAAAAAATATTTTTCGTTTTAGTGTCTCAAGTCTGAGAACCATTTTTTTTAAATCCGATTGTCAGTGGCTAAATTGGGATATCAATTTAGTACTCCATGGAAGTGTGGTACTCCCTGAAGCAACCCATAATGCAGAGGCCCGGATGATCGGGGCACGTGTCACACTGAGTAGTGGTGTCCTTCCGTATCCCCCTCCTGTGACACACTCCGCACTTTTTTGGGGTCCATCCCTTCTTTCCAGTATGGGGGACCACACCTGGAAAGTGTTGGCAAGGGATGTTCCGGGCGCCTCCAGTTCCCGAGGTATTCCGGCCTGCTCTTTCCCGCTCAGAAAAGATCAGGGCCTTGAGGACTGCCTCATAGAACTGGAGGAATTTCCCTGTGTTGCCAGCACTCTGGGACCGCACAAAAAAGTTGTACAAGGCATCCTGTACCAAGTAGACCGCAACTTTTTTGTACCATGCCCGGGTTTTGCACATGGCATTATATGGCTTGAGGACTTGATCAGAGAGAGCAACTCCTCGCATAGACAGATTGTAGTCGACGATACAATCGGGCTTGAGGACCGTTGCCGCGGTACCTCACACTGGGACAGGGGTGATGCCGTTACCGTGAATTGTGGATAGTACTAGGACATCCCTCTTGTCCTTATATCTGACCAGCAACAGGTTTCCACTGGTAAGGGCACGGGTCGCACTCCTGGGGATATGTACCTGGAGGGGGTGGGTAGGGAGGCCATGTTGATTTTTCCGCACAGTCCCACAAGCGGACGCAGATCTGGGGGCGAGGGACGGGAACAAGGGGATACTAGTATAAAAGTTATCCACGTACAGGTGGTAACCTTTATCTAGCAGTGGGTGCATAAGGTCCCACACAAGTTTCCTGCTAATACCCAGAGTGGGGGGACATTCTGGGGGTTGAATACGGGAATCTCGCCCCTCGTACACACGAAACTTGGAAGTGTACCCTGAGGTACTCTCACAAAGTTTGCACAGCTTCACGCCATGCCTCGCCAGCTTTGAGGGAACATACTGGCGGAAAATGAGTCTCCCCTTGAAAGCAATGAGAGACTCATCAACCGCGACCTCCCTTCCAGGTACATCAAAACGCTCTGGGTACACCAGACAAGTTCACTGGCAGGGGGCTCCGATGGACTTTACTGGTGGGCCAGTAAACTGGTACGAGCCCCAGAGCTGCTCGTACTAGGGTGGGCCACAGGGTCCCTAGCATTGCGGCCCTCTTGCTCCGCCTGGCGGCGTCTCCGCCACCTTGGGGGCTCATCATCATCGCTAGATGATGAGGAGGACGCTGATGACAAAAGCAAAGTGGGGTCATCCTCGTCCTCACTGCGGCTCTCGGACTCGGAGGCAAGCTGGGCGTATGCCTCCCCGGCCGAGAACATCCGGCGGGCCAAAGGGGAGTGTGTGCGTGCGTGGAAAACTTTATTTGGTGTGTGTGGGGGCACGGGTGTTCGCGAACTCACCCTAAACCTAACAGACAAAATAATTAACTAAAAAAAGAGGGCGAAATCTCGTAGCAGCTCTGGGAATAGCCGGTTTGACACACATCCCTTGCCTGACACATGTGCTGAATTTGGTCGTGCAGAGGTTCCTTAAAAATTACAGCGATATGTCAGAGCTGCTGCAGAAAGTGCGGGCCATCTGTGCGCGCTTTCGACATTCTCACCCTGCTGCTGCTCGCCCGTCAGCGCTGCAGCGTAACTTCGGCCTTCCCGTTCACCGCCTCATATGCGACATGCCCACAAGGTGGAACTTTACCTTGCACATGCTGGTCAGACTATGCGAGCAGCAGCAGGCGATAGTGGAGTTTCAGCTGCAGCATGTCACGGGTGAGTCGCTCTGCGGAACAGCACCACTTCACCACCAATGACTTGGCCTCCATGCGAGACCTGTGTTCCTTATTGCGCTGTTTCGAGTACTCCACCAAGATGGCTAGTGCCGATAATGCAGTTCTCAGCATTACTAACCCACTTCTATGCCTCCTTGATAAAACGCTTTTGGCAATGATGGAAGAGGATGTGGCACAGGAGGAAGAGGGATAATTTCATAGGGTTTCCAGACAGTCATTCACAAGTGGCTCAGAGGGTGGGTTCCTGCACCCAAAAGCGCCAGGTACACAATTGTCCAGTCAGGGCACAGTTCTGGAGGATGGTGAGGCCTCCTCAACCTCCTACTCCATATGGACCTCCACCTCATACATCAAGATTTTTTTTTTTAATTTGTACGTATTTTTTTAATTTTATTTCACTAATTTGTCTTTTACATTTTCTGGTGAAATTCACCAATCTTTGGTGATGTACCCCTGCTTTACCTAGTGGACAAGGAAACATTCTTGGGTAACATTTTACCATTTTTGCAGTGAATAAACCCCTGCTCTGCATAGGTGACAGGGACCAACATTTTTAAAAATCATCTGTTCCATTGATGGGTGACATTAACCCATTTCTGGCAATGAAAAACCCCTGCTCTGCATAGGCGACATGGTAGGCGCAGAAAAGAACATTGAAATTTGATCGAGCAGATATCCAATTGGATCGTGGACGTCACAGGGACGTACGACATGGTGGAGCAGTATGTGTGCACACTTCTGGGTCTCCAAATTGGGCACATGGCCTGAGCTTGCCCTTTACACCTTGGAGGTGCTGGCCTGCCCTGCAGCCAGTGTATTGTCTGAATGTTTGTTTAGCATGGCTGGAGGGTGTTATAACAGGTTATATTTCCCAATGTTGTGGGGTCTACACAAATGTAAAAATAAATAAATAAAATAAAAAACAAAACCAAAAACCAGTGTTGACTACCTCCTCCGCTTCCACCTACACCGCCACATCCACCGCCTCCTCAACCTCCTACTCCATATGGACCTCGTCCTCCAAGATCAAGATTATTATTTTTACGTATTTTATGTTATTTTAAGTCATTTCCCTATCCATATTTGTTTGCAGAGCACTTGCCATGCTCTTAACCAGTGATGGCCAGTTCGCATTGCTCGCCCGTGAACATATGCGGGCTGCCATCTTTTTCACAAGTCTGGCGAGGCACAGGTAAGCCCTTACCTGTGCCCCGAGCTGGTCTGAAAACAAATGCGGTCACCGGGAGCAGGCAGTTCCGAGAACAGCCCGATGAAGGCCCCCGGTGGCTGTTCTCGGAACTGCCTGCTCCCGCTGACCGCACTTGTTTTCAGACCGGCTCATGGCACAGGTAAGGGCTTACCTGTGCCTAGCCGGACTTGTGAAAAAAGATGGCAGCCCACATTTTGCTGCCATTTGCAGCCCTCTAGCCCTTTCCATGACTTTTTTACAGCCATTTTAGTGCTCAAACGTTTGGGTCCCGAACGCAAACTTTTTTTATGAAGTTCAGCCAAACATCCAGGTGTCCGCTCAACTCTAAAGAGCAGTATTTAACGGTTGTATTGGACTATCAGAAATGCAGCGCAGGGCTCAAAGGTACTTTATGGGAAAAAAATTTGATTTTTTTCACCCACAAATAAAAGAGATGGATTTAACTAATTTTCTTTCACTATCACAAATGCAGTGCAGGACGCAAATGTAATTTTTAGCAAAAAAATAATAATTTGTCCCCCCAGAATCTAACAGATGGATTTACTGAATTGATTACTCACAAACTGTATGCAGCACAGGGGTACTTTACAGAAAAATATGTGAATATGTCACCCCCTGGGTCTCTGAATTCACCGACTGATTACCTATACTATGTTCCCTTCCCCTGGCACATACAGTTGCAAGAAAAAGTATGTGAACCCTTTGGAATGATATGGATTTCTGCACAAATTGGTCATAAAATGTGATCTGATCTTCATCTAAGTCACAACAATAGACAATCACAGTCTGCTTAAACTAATAACACACAAATAATTAAATGTTACCATGTTTTTATTTAACACACCATATAAACATTCACAGTGCAGGTGGAAAAAGTATGTGAACCCTTGGATTTAATAACTGGTTGAACCTTCTTTGGCAGCAATAACTTCAACCAAACGTTTCCTGTAGTTGCAGATCAGACGTGCACAACGGTCAGGAGTAATTCTTGACCATTCCTCTTTACAGAACTGTTTCAGTACAGCAATATTCTTGGGATGTCTGGTGTGAATCGCTTTCTTGAGGTCATGCCACAGCATCTCAATCGGGTTGAGGTCAGGACTCTGACTGGGCCACTCCAGAAGGGGTATTTTCTTCTGTTTAAGCCATTCTGTTATTGATTTACTTCTATGCTTTGGGTCATTGTCCTGTTGCAACACCCATCTTCTGTTGAGCTTCAGCTAGTGGAAAGATGGCCTTAAGTTCTCCTGCCAAATGTCTTGATAAACTTGGGAATTCATTTTTCCTTTGATAGCAATCCGTCCAGACCCTGACGCAGCAAAGCAGCCCCAAACTATGATGCCCCACCACCATACTTCACAGTTGGGATGAGGTTTTGATGTTGGTGTGCTGTGCCTCTTTTTCTCCACAAATAGTGTTGTGTGTTTCTTCCAAACAACTCAACTTTGGTTTCATCTGTCCACAGAATATTTGACCAGTACTGCTGTCGAACATCCAGGTGCTCTTGTGCAAACTGTTAACGTTCAGCAATGGTTTTTTTTGGACAGCCATTCTTGTCTAGTGTTTTACGTATCGTAGATTCACTAACAGGGATGTTAGCATATGCCAGAGACTTTTGTAAGTCTTTAGCTGACACTCTAGGATTCTTCTTCACCTCATTGAGCAGTCTGCGCTGTGCTCCTGCAGTCATCTTTACAGGACGGCCACTCCTAGGGAGAGTAGCACCAGTGCTGAACTTTCTCCATTTATAGACAATTTGTCTTACCGGACTGCAAGGCTTTTGGAGATACTTTTATAACCCTTTCCAGCTTTATGCAAGTCAACAATTCTTAATCGTAGGTCTTCTGAGAGCTCTTTTGTGCGAGGCATCATTCACATCAGGCAATGCTTCTTGTGAAAAGCAAACCCAGAACTGGTGTGTGTTTTTTATAGGGCAGGGCAGCTGTAACCAACACCTCCAATCTCATCTCATTGATTGGACTCCAGTTGGCTGACACCTCACTCCAATTAGCTCTTGGAGATGTCATTAGTCTAGGGGTTCACATACTTTTTCCACCTGCACTGTGAATGTTTACATGGTGTGTTCAATAAGAACATGGTAACATTTAATTATTTGTGTGTTATTAGTTTAAGCAGACTGCGATTGTCTATTGTTGTGACTTAGATGAAGATCAGATCACATTTTATGACTAATTTGTGCAGAAATCCATATAATTCCAAAGGGTTCACATACTTTTTCTTGCAACTGTATGCAGTGCAGGTGCACTTAAAAAAAAGGGGTATATGTTGCCCACTGAACAGAAAGAACAGGATAAAATTATTGTCCCTGGCACATATGCAGTCTTGGTGCACTGAACTTGCGCAAAATGGATGCCGACGCCCACCTAACTAACAGACGGATAACACTTATTTTTCTGCGTCACTGGGCTCAGGGCAGCGTGCAACCATGGCAACCATCGGGCCGCTGCCATCGCAGCAGTGGTGGCCCGATGGAAGAGAGATGGAGCTCCCTCCCTCTCAACCCCATGAATGCCGCAGGTGGCTACTGACCGCGGCATCTATGGGGTTAAATGGCCGAAATTGGTTCCAGCACCGATTTTGGCTGTAGCAGCAGAGTGTCAGCTGTAAGTTACTTGCGTTTTGGACGTACAGTTATGTCCAAATATCCAAATTAAGCCATTGGTGCAAAGAGGGTGTTGCTGTTGCACCAAAGCTCCAGTCATTTTTGTGGTCAGCCCCTTCATGCCTGTTTTTATTGACAGGGTCAGACGGTGGCAAAGCAGCTAGGAAGCACCTGGCAACAGAAAGGAGTGGAGCTTCAGTGGAACAAGAGCAATGGTGACGCCCTCATTGCCCAAAGGGCCTAATTTGCATATTAGGAAAAAGTATCATAACTCAAAAACAGAGCCTCAGATCAACGAAAGAAAAACAATGTTTTAAACAGGTGAACTACAGCTATGTGTCTATGCAAACAGATAAGAGATTTCTGGTGACAGATTCCCTTCAGTCTTGCACGTTACTGTTAATTGCAGGGCCACGTCTGTACTTGCCATTACAAAGTTGCACATCCACAGATATTGACAAGAGTACTGCTTATAACCATATATAATGGCTAATGGCTGTCAGCGTTAGGCATTATCAGCAGTCAGAAAATCACATACTCTATTTCCCTACTGGAACTAATAAAAATCAATCAATTGTCAAAAATATCTAAATATACTATATTATGTAAAAAAAAAAAAAGAAAACGGAATACTTAATTGGTATAAACACATTTGTAATGCATTTTTTCTAATTTAAAAATGGAACTACATATGATCAAAAAGTCATACGATGCACTGGGAAATTCTTCAAACTTTTTTCACATTTTGTTATATTGCGGCCTTGGGCTAAAATAAAGACAAATTGATTAAAATTTTCCCTATCATTTTGCACTCACTCCCCAATAATGAATAATAATATCTTTGCTAAGTTATGAAAAAGAAAAACTAAGAATTTGCCTTGACATAAGTATTCAGACCCTTTACTCAAGACTTAGTTGAAGCACCTTTGGCACAGATTTTAGCCTCCAGTCTTCTTGGGTATGATGCCACAAGATTTGCACACCTGAATTTGGCAATTTTCTGCCATTCTTCTCTGTAGATCCTCCCAAGCTCTGACAGGTTGGATATAGACAATCGGTGGACAGCCATTTTCAGGTCTCTTTGGAGATGTTCTATTGGATTTTAGTCAGCGCCCTGGCTGGGCCACTTAAGGACATTCACAGAGTTGTCCCTAAACCACTTCTGTGTTGTCTTGGATATGTGCTTAGGGTCATGGTTCAGGTTTTCATTAAGAATATCTCTGTACTTTGCTCCATTCAGCATTCCCGCAACCCTGTCCTAGCTGCTGAAAAACACCCCTAGAGCATGATGCTGCCACCGCCATGCTTCATTGTAGGGATGTTATTGGGCAGGTGATGAGCAGTGCCTGGTTTTCACCATATATGACGTTTGGAGTTGAGGCCAAAATGTTCTTGCTTTCATCAGACCAGAGAATTTTGTTTTTCACAGTCCAAGAATCAGTTAGTTGTTTTTCTTTTGTTGTTTTTTTTTTTTTTTTACAAACTCATGTGTCTTTACTGAGGAGAGGTCTCTTTCTGGCCACTCTGCCATAAAGCACCAGGTGCTGGAGTGCTGCAGTGATGGTTGACCTTCAGGAAGATGTTCCCATCTGCACACAGGATCTTTGGTGCTCAGCCAGAGTGAACATTGGGATGTTGATCACCTCTATTACCAAGGCCCTTCTCCACTGATTACTTAGTTTGGTGGGGCGGCAAGCTGTAGAAAGAGTCAGTGTTATCCAATACATTAGTATTAGTTTTATGTCAATATTATCCAATACATTCCAGAACTGTAAGGATTACATAGCATCATAAATCAATATAGTGCTATGCGACCCCGGCAGCGCTGGGAGGTGAGGACGGGAGCTGTCTTATACTCACACAGTGAGTCCGCAGTATGCAACTCGCTAGTCTGAAAGTGGCCTTAGACCCCCACTAATCAGGTACTGATGATATATCCTCGGAAAAGCCTCAGTAAATCCCTTTAAAGGGTCAAACACATACTCTAAATATATTTGTCAACACTGTATTCACACTGACTGCAAAATTAGTAGAAAAAAACTAAATAAAATTGGTGGGTTTTTAGTCCCCCTCTAGAAAGAGTTAATACAATTTAGTCAATCATTTAGCAAAAAATCATCCAGCAAAAAAAACAAGCGCCCATAAAGGTACATAAAAAATTTTCATTTGAAGGCTTTTATAATGTAACAATGAAAAAAAATGTCCTTAAGGCCAAAAAAGGGTTTTTTATGTATTTTTAGGGGTTCTTTAGGCATTCTCAAGGTCATCTTTGGGTAAGATCGGCTGGAATGCAAACATGCCAGAGCCCCGTCTGGCACTGGACCTGGACAGCACAATTTTAACTATCCACATCCTTAGGAGACAGATATAGTTCAAGCCTATGGCAAAGCATGGAGCTGTAGGCTCCATGTCTTGCTATGCTGTCTTTCATGGTCCTGCAGTCTGCAAGACTCTCGGAAGATAGTAGCAGTTCACACTGTAGCTTCCTACAGCAGTGAATCTCAAAGGGTGTTCTGTAGTAATGCACACCATTATTTTCATGTGGCACCTGTGGGGTTAAATGATGGGGTGGTGAGATCGCCATACCCGTCATTGCCCCCGCTCCATACAATGGAAAGCGATTTGTGACAAAAGGATTCATAACTAGGGATGAGCGAACTCGAACTGTATAGTTCGGGTTCGTACCGAATTTTGGGGTGTCCGTGACACGGACCCGAACCCGGACATTTTCGTAAAAGTCCGGGTTCGGGTTCGGTGTTCGTCGCTTTCTTGGCGCTTTTGTGACGCTTTCTTGGCGCTTTTTGAAAGGCTGCAAAGCAGCCAATCAACAAGCGTCATACTACTTGCCCCAAGAGGCCATCACAGCTATGCCTACTATTGGCATGGCTGTGATTGGCCAGAGCACCATGTGACCCAGCCTCTATTTAAGCTGGAGTCACATAGCGCCGCCCGTCACTCTGCTCTGATTAGCGTAGGGAGAGGTTGCGGCTGCGACAGTAGGGCGAGATTAGGCAGATTAACTCCTCCAAAGGACTTGATTATTGATCGATCTACAGCTGTGGGTCATTGAGCTGCTGATACTCAATTGCTCACTGTTTTTAGGCTGCCCAGACCGTTTGTCAGTCACATTTTTCTGGGGTGATCGGAGGCCATTTTGTGTCTTGTGGTGCGCCAGCACAAGCTGCGACCAAGTGCATTTAACCCTCAATGGTGTGGTTGTTTTTTGGCTAAAGCCTACATCAGGGTGAAGCTGTCACACCAAGTGCATTTAACCAGCAATAGTCTGTTTATTTTTTGGCCATATACTACATCAGGGGCAAGCTGCGCCTGTCACCAAGTGCATTTAACCCTCAATGGTGTGGTCGTTTTTTGGCTAAAGCCTACATCAGGGTGAAGCTGTCACACCAAGTGCATTTAACCAGCAATAGTCTGTTTATTTTTTGGCCATATACTACATCAGGGGCAAGCTGCGCCTGTCACCAAGTGCATTTAACCCTCAGTAGTGTGGTTGGTCAAGCTATCACACCAAGTGCATTTAACCAGCAATAGTCTGTTCATTTTTTGGCCATATACTAAATCAGGGGCAAGCTGCGCCCGTCACCAAGTGCATTTAACCAGCAATAGTCTGTTCATTTTTTGGCCATATACTACATCAGGGGCAAGCTGCGCCCGTCACCAAGTGCATTTAACCCTCAGTAGTGTGGTTGGTCAAGCTATCACACCAAGTGCATTTAACCAGCAATAGTCTGTTCATTTTTTGGCCATATACTAAATCAGGGGCAAGCTGCGCCCGTCACAAAGTGCATTTAACCAGCAATAGTCTGTTCATTTTTTGGCCATATACTACATCAGGGGCAAGCTGCGCCCGTCACCAAGTGCATTTAACCCTCAGTAGTGTGGTTGGTCAAGCTATCACACCAAGTGCATTTAACCAGCAATAGTCTGTTCATTTTTAGGCCATATACTAAATCAGGGGCAAGCTGCGCCCGTCACCAAGTGCATTTAACCAGCAATAGTCTGTTCATTTTTTGGCCATATACTACATCAGGGGCAAGCTGCGCCCGTCACCAAGTGCATTTAACCCTCAGTAGTGTGGTTGGTCAAGCTATCACACCAAGTGCATTTAACCAGCAATAGTCTGTTCATTTTTTGGCCATATACTAAATCAGGGGCAAGCTGCGCCCGTCACCAAGTGCATTTAACCAGCAATAGTCTGTTCATTTTTTGGCCATATACTACATCAGGGGCAAGCTGCGCCCGTCACCAAGTGCATTTAACCCTCAGTAGTGTGGTTCGTCAAGCTGTGACACCAAGTGCATTTAACCAGCAATAGTCTGTTCATTTTTTGGCCATATACTACATCAGGGGCAAGCTGCGCCCGTCACCAAGTGCATTTAACCAGCAATAGTGTGGTTATTTTTTGGCCATATCCCAGTCTAATTCTGTCACTAAATCCATACCGGTCACCCAGCGCCTAAATACTAGGCCTCAAATTTATATCCCGCTAAATCTGTCGTTACCGCTGTACTGTTGTGGCTGGGCAAGTTATTTAGTGTCCGTCAAAGCACATTTTTTGTTCAGGGTTGAAATACAATTCCCAATTTAGCAATTTCATAATTTAGTGGTTTCTGCTATATCAGAGCTATTTGAAATCTATCCCTAAAAGGGTATATAATATTCAAGGTGCACATAGGGTCATTCAGAATAACTTCACACACACGCTACTGTGCATTTCCAAGTCCAATTCTGTTAGTAAATCCATACCGGTCACCCAGCGCCTAAATACTAGGCCTCAAATTTATATCCCGCTAAATCTCTCGTTACCGCTGTCCTGTTGTGGCTGGGAAAGTTATTTAGTGTCCGTCAAAGCACATTTTTTGTTCTGGGTTGAAATACAATTCCCAATTTAGCAATTTCATAATTTAGTGGTTTCTGCTATATCAGAGCTATTTGAAATCTATCCCTAAAAGGGTATATAATATTCAAGGTGCACATAGGGTCATTCAGAATAACTTCACACACACGCTACTGTGCATTTCCAAGTCTAATTCTGTTAGTAAATCCATACCGGTCACCCAGCGCCTAAATACTAGGCCTCAAATTTATATCCCGCTAAATCTCTCGTTACCGCTGTCCTGTTGTGGCTGGGAAAGTTATTTAGTGTCCGTCAAAGCACATTTTTTGTTCTGGGTTGAAATACAATTCCCAATTTAGCAATTTCATAATTTAGTGGTTCCTGCTATATCAGAGCTATTTGAAATCTATCCCTAAAAGGGTATATAATATTCAAGGTGCACATAGGGTCATTCAGAATAACTTCACACACACGCTACTGTGCATTTCCAAGTCCAATTCTGTTAGTAAATCCATACCGGTCACCCAGCGCCTAAATACTAGGCCTCAAATTTATATCCCGCTAAATCTCTCGTTACCGCTGTCCTGTTGTGGCTGGGAAAGTTATTTAGTGTCCGTCAAAGCACATTTTTTGTTCTGGGTTGAAATACAATTCCCAATTTAGCAATTTCATAATTTAGTGGTTTCTGCTATATCAGACCTATTTGAAATCTATCCCTAAAAGGGTATATAATATTCAAGGTGCACATAGGGTCATTCAGAATAACTTCACACACACGCTACTGTGCATTTCCAAGTCTAATTCTGTTAGTAAATCCATACCGGTCACCCAGCGCCTAAATACTAGGCCTCAAATTTATATCCCGCTAAATCTCTCGTTACCGCTGTCCTGTTGTGGCTGGGAAAGTTATTTAGTGTCCGTCAAAGCACATTTTTTGTTCTGGGTTGAAATACAATTCCCAATTTAGCAATTTCATAATTTAGTGGTTCCTGCTATATCAGAGCTATTTGAAATCTATCCCTAAAAGGGTATATAATATTCAAGGTGCACATAGGGTCATTCAGAATAACTTCACACACACGCTACTGTGCATTTCCAAGTCCAATTCTGTTAGTAAATCCATACCGGTCACCCAGCGCCTAAATACTAGGCCTCAAATTTATATCCCGCTGAATTTGAATACAATACATTGGGCCAAATAATATTTTTGTTGTTGTGGTGAACCATAACAATGAGGAAAACATCTAGTAAGGGACGCGGACGTGGACATGGTCGTGGTGGTGTTAGTGGACCCTCTGGTGCTGGGAGAGGACGTGGTCGTTCTGCCACATCCACACGTCCTAGTGTACCAACTACCTCAGGTCCCAGTAGCCGCCAGAATTTACAGCGATATATGGTGGGGCCCAATGCCGTTCTAAGGATGGTAAGGCCTGAGCAGGTACAGGCATTAGTCAATTGGGTGGCCGACAGTGGATCCAGCACGTTCACATTATCTCCCACCCAGTCTTCTGCAGAAAGCGCACAGATGGCGCCTGAAAACCAACCCCATCAGTCTGTCACATCACCCCCATGCATACCAGGGAAACTGTCTCAGCCTCAAGTTATGCAGCAGTCTCTTATACTGTTTGAAGACTCCGCTGGCAGGGTTTCCCAAGGGCATCCACCTAGCCCTTCCCCAGCGGTGAAAGACATAGAATGCACTGACGCACAACCACTTATGTTTCCTGATGATGAGGACATGGGAATACCACCTCAGCATGTCTCTGATGATGACGAAACACAGGTGCCAACTGCTGCGTCTTTCTGCAGTGTGCAGACTGAACAGGAGGTCAGGGATCAAGACTGGGTGGAAGACGATGCAGGGGACGATGAGGTCCTAGACCCCACATGGAATGAAGGTCGTGCCACTGACTTTCACAGTTCGGAGGAAGAGGCAGTGGTGAGACCGAGCCAACAGCGTAGCAAAAGAGGGAGCAGTGGGCAAAAGCAGAACACCCGCCGCCAAGAGACTCCGCCTGCTACTGACCGCCGCCATCTGGGACCGAGCACCCCAAAGGCAGCTTCAAGGAGTTCCCTGGCATGGCACTTCTTCAAACAATGTGCTGACGACAAGACCCGAGTGGTTTGCACGCTGTGCCATCAGAGCCTGAAGCGAGGCATTAACGTTCTGAACCTGAGCACAACCTGCATGACAAGGCACCTGCATGCAAAGCATGAACTGCAGTGGAGTAAACACCTTAAAACCAAGGAAGTCACTCAGGCTCCCCCTGCTACCTCTTCTGCTGCTGCCGCCTCGGCCTCTTCTGCTGCTGCCGCCTCGGCCTCTTCCTCCGCCTCTGGAGGAACGTTGGCACCTGCCGCCCAGAAAACAGGGGATGTACCACCAACACCACCACCTCCGTCACCAAGCGTCTCAACCATGTCACACGGCAGCGTTCAGCTCTCCATCTCACAAACATTTGAGAGAAAGCGTAAATTCCCACCTAGCCACCCTCGATCCCTGGCCCTGAATGCCAGCATTTCTAAACTACTGGCCTATGAAATGCTGTCATTTAGGCTGGTGGACACAGACAGCTTCAAACAGCTCATGTCGCTTGCTGTCCCACAGTATGTTGTTCCCAGCCGCCACTACTTCTCCAAGAGAGCCGTGCCTTCCCTGCACAACCAAGTATCCGATAAAATCAAGTGTGCACTGCGCAACGCCATCTGTAGCAAGGTCCACCTAACCACAGATACGTGGACCAGTAAGCACGGCCAGGGACGCTATATCTCCCTAACTGCACACTGGGTAAATGTAGTGGCAGCTGGGCCCCAGGCGGAGAGCTGTTTGGCGCACGTCCTTCCGCCGCCAAGGATCGCAGGGCAACATTCTTTGCCTCCTGTTGCCACCTCCTCCTTCTCGGCTTCCTCCTCCTCTTCTTCCACCTGCTCATCCAGTCAGCCACACACCTTCACCACCAACTTCAGCACAGCCCGGGGTAAACGTCAGCAGGCCATTCTGAAACTCATATGTTTGGGGGACAGGCCCCACACCGCACAGGAGTTGTGGCGGGGTATAGAACAACAGACCGACGAGTGGTTGCTGCCGGTGAGCCTCAAGCCCGCCCTGGTGGGGTGTAATAATGGGCGAAATCTCGTTGCAGCTCTGGGACTAGCCAATTTGACGCACATCCCTTGCTTGGCGCATGTGCTGAATTTGGTGGTGCAGAAGTTCATACACAACTACCCCGACATGTCAGAGCTGCTGCATAAAGTGCGGGCCGTCTGTTCGCGCTTCCGGCGTTCACATCCTGCTGCTGCTCGCCTGTCTGCGCTACAGCGTAACTTCGGCCTTCCCGCTCACCGCCTCATATGCGACGTGCCCAACAGGTGGAACTCCACCTTGCACATGCTGGACAGACTGTGCGAGCAGCAGCAGGCCATAGTGGAGTTTCAGCTGCAGCACGCACGGGTCAGTCGCACTACAGAACAGCACCACTTCACCACCAATGACTGGGCCTCCATGCGAGACCTGTGTGCCCTGTTGCGCTGTTTCGAGTACTCCACCAACATGGCCGGTGGCGATGACGCCGTTATCAGCGTTACAATACCACTTCTATGTCTCCTTGAGAAAACACTTAGGGCGATGATGGAAGAGGAGGTGGCCCAGGAGGAGGAGGAGGAGGAAGAGGGGTCATTTTTAGCACTTTCAGGCCAGTCTCTTCGAAGTGACTCAGAGGGAGGTTTTTGGCAACAGCAGAGGCCAGGTACAAATGTGGCCAGCCAGGGCCCACTACTGGAGGACGAGGAGGAAGAGGAGGAGGAGGATGAGGATGAAGCATGGTCACAGCGGGGTGGCACCCAACGCAGCTCGGGTCCATCACTGGTGCGTGGCTGGGGGGAAAGGCAGGACGATGACGATACGCCTCCCACAGAGGACAGCTTGTCCTTACTCCTGGGCAGCCTGGCACACATGAGCGACTACATGCTGCAGTGCCTGCGCAACGACAGCAGAGTTGCCCACATTTTAACCTGTGCGGACTACTGGGTTGCCACCCTGCTGGATCCACGCTACAAAGACAATGTGCCCACCTTACTTCCTGCACTGGAGCGTGATAGGAAGATGCGCGAGTACAAGCGCACATTGGTAGACGCGCTACTGAGAGCATTCCCAAATGTCACAGGGGAACAAGTGGAAGCCCAAGGCCAAGGCAGAGGAGGAGCAAGAGGTCGCCAAGGCAGCTGTGTCAATGCCAGCTCCTCTGAGGGCAGGGTTAGCATGGCAGAGATGTGGAAAACTTTTGTCAACACGCCACAGCTAACTGCACCACCACCTGATACGCAACGTGTTAGCAGGAGGCAACATTTCACTAACATGGTGGAACAGTACATGTGCACACCCCTCCACGTACTGACTGATGGTTCGGCCCCATTCAACTTCTGGGTCTCTAAATTGTCCACGTGGCCAGAGCTAGCCTTTTATGCCTTGGAGGTGCTGGCCTGCCCGGCTGCCAGCGTTTTGTCTGAACGTGTATTCAGCACGGCAGGGGGCGTCATTACAGACAAACGCAGCCGCCTGTCTACAGCCAATGTGGACAAGCTGACGTTCATAAAAATGAACCAGGCATGGATCCCACAGGATCTGTCCGTCCCTTGTCCAGATTAGACATTAACTACCTCCCCTTAACCATATATTATTGGACTCCAGGGCACTTCCTCATTCAATCCTATTTTTATTTTCATTTTACCATTATATTGCGAGGCTACCCAAAGTTGAATGAACCTCTCCTCTGTCTGGGTGCCGGGGCCTAAATATATGCCAATGGACTGTTCCAATGTTGGGTGACGTGAAGCCTGATTCTTTGCTATGACATGCAGACTGATTCTCTGCTGACATGAAGCCAGATCCTCTGTTACGGGACCTCTCTCCTCTGCCTGGGTGCTGGGCCTAAACTTATGAAAATGGACTCTTACAGTGGTGGGTGACGTGAAGCCTCATTCTCTGCTATGACATGCAGACTAATTCTCTGCTGACATGAAGCCAGATTGTCTGTTACGGGACCTCTCTCCTCTGCCTGGGTGCTGGGCCTAAACTTATGAAAATGGACTCTTACAGTGGTGGGTGACGTGAAGCCTCATTCTCTGCTATGACATGCAGACTAATTCTCTGCTGACATGAAGCCAGATTGTCTGTTACGGGACCTCTCTCCTCTGCCTGGGTGCTGGGCCTAAATTTATGACAATGGACTGTTGCAGTGGTGGGTGACGTGAAGCCTCATTCTCTGCTATGACATGCAGACTGATTCTCTGCTGACATGAAGCCAGATTGTCTGTTACGGGACCTCTCTCCTCTGCCTGTGTGCTGGGCCTAAATATATGCCAATGGACTGTTGCAGTGGTGGCTGACGTGAAGCCTCATTCTCTGCTATGACATGCAGACTAATTCTCTGCTGACATGAAGCCAGATTGTCTGTTACGGGACCTCTCTCCTCTGCCTGTGTGCTGGGCCTAAATATATGCCAATGGACTGTTGCAGTGGTGGCTGACGTGAAGCCTCATTCTCTGCTATGACATGCAGACTAATTCTCTGCTGACATGAAGCCAGATTGTCTGTTACGGGACCTCTCTCCTCTGCCTGTGTGCTGGGCCTAAATATATGCCAATGGACTGTTGCAGTGGTGGCTGAAGTGAAGCCTCATTCTCTGCTATGACATGCAGACTAATTCTCTGCTGACATGAAGCCAGATCCTCTGTTACGGGACCTCTCTCCTCTGCCTGGGTGCTGGGCCTAAACTTATGACAATGGACTCTTACAGTGGTGGGTGACGTGAAGCCTGATTCTCTGCTATGACATGAAGACTGATTCTCTGCTGACATGAAGCCAGATTGTCTGTTACGGGACCTCTCTCCTCTGCCTGGGTGCTGGGCCTAAATATCTGACAATGGACTGTTGCAGTGGTGGCTGACGTGAAGCCTCATTCTCTGCTATGACATGCAGACTAATTCTCTGCTGACATGAAGCCAGATTGTCTGTTACGGGACCTCTCTCCTCTGCCTGGGTGCTGGGCCTAAACTTATGAAAATGGACTCTTACAGTGGTGGGTGACGTGAAGCCTCATTCTCTGCTATGACATGCAGACTAATTCTCTGCTGACATGAAGCCAGATCCTCTGTTATGGGACCTCTCTCCTCTGCCTGGGTGCTGGGCCTAAATTTATGAAAATGGACTCTTACTGTGGTGGGTGACGTGAAGCCTGATTCTCTGCTATGACATGAAGACTGATTCTCTGCTATGACATGAAGACTGATTCTCTGCTGACATGAAGCCAGATTGTCTGTTACGGGACCTCTCTCCTCTGCCTGGGTGCTGGGCCTAAATATATGCCAATGGACTGTTGCAGTGGTGGCTGACGTGAAGCCTCATTCTCTGCTATGACATGCAGACTAATTCTCTGCTGACATGAAGCCAGATTCTCTGTTACGGGACCTCTCTCCTCTGCCTGGGTTCCGGGGCCTAAATATCTGAGAATGGACTGTTCCAGTGGTGGGTGACGGGAAACCAGATTCTCTGCTATGGGACCTCTCTCCAATTGATTTTGGTTAATTTTTATTTATTTAATTTTTATTTTAATTCATTTCCCTATCCACATTTGTTTGCAGGGGATTTACCTACATGTTGCTGCCTTTTGCAGCCCTCTAGCCCTTTCCTGGGCTGTTTTACAGCCTTTTTAGTGCCGAAAAGTTCGGGTCCCCATTGACTTCAATGGGGTTCGGGTTCGGGACGAAGTTCGGATCGGGTTCGGATCCCGAACCCGAAAATTTTCGGGAAGTTCGGCCGAACTTCTCGAACCCGAACATCCAGGTGTTCGCTCAACTCTATTCATAACGAATCAAATTCCTAATAACTATTAATGTTTGTAAGGGCATGTAACATACAAATATAATATAGAAACATATCTTTGGCGTATGATAGAAAAGGACGTTTTTATATTGGTGCGTGCCACAGATTCTTTTCTTTTTTGGACTGGTTAATGTGGACTATTTTCCCTATTGAGCACCGCCATGGTATAAGTGCCAGACTCTGTAATAGTGATGACATTTCTATTAAGAGAATAATAGCAGCCTTATAGTGACGACCACTATTGTGTTTTTATTTCACAAGAAAAAAAAAAAAGTTTAGCCGTGACATGTTCCGTTTCGCAACTATCTAAGACTACTTTCACACCAGCATTTTTGCTGGATCCGTCATGGATCAGCAAAAACACTTCCGTCATGATAATACAACCGTCTGTATCCGTTATGAAATGATCTGGTTGTATTATCTGGATACTGGAGGATTTTTTCATTTTTGTGTTTTCATTTTTCTTCCCTATTTTCCTTGAGCCATAACTTTTTAAAATTTCCAGTCACACAGCTGTATGAGGGCTTATTTTTTGCAGGACAAGTTGTACTTTCTACCATTAATTATGGCATAAAATGTAGTGGAAAGCGGGAAACAAATTCCAAATGGGGTGGAATTGGAAAAGAAACGCAATCCTACCACCGTTTTACGGGTTTTGTTCCCACAGAGTTTTGTTTATGGCAAAACTGACCCATTCCCTTCATTCTCTGGGTCAGTACGATTACAACGATACCCCATATGTATAGGTTTTTTATGTGTAAATAGTGTAAAAATAAATGTAAACTTTTTATTCTTTTTTTTTTTTTTTTACATCACCATATTCTGACCCCCATAACTTTTTTATACTTATGTCTACTGAGCTGTTTAGTGGCTCATTTTTTGCGGGACAATTCATAGTTTTGTATTGATACCATTTTGGAGTGTGCATGACTTTTATTTAATTTTTTGGGGGTAAGAGAAGCGATATCTGCCATTTTGACCCTTTATTCCGTTACGCCATTCGCCGTATTGGATTTTTTTTTAAAGATTTTAATATTATGGGCGTTTTTTGTCGCGGTGATACCCGCGGTTTATATTTATTAATTTTATTTTTATTTTTTATTTATTATACAGAAAGGGGGGTGATTTAAACTTTTCTATATATTTTTTTTATATATAGATTTTTTTTTACAATTTTTTTTTTTATCCTCATTTTAAAGCCTCATGCACACGACTGTTGTGTTCCGTTCCGCAAAATGGGGTTCCGTTGTTCCGTGATCCGTTTCCGTTTTTGTTTCCGTGTGTCTTCCTTTATTTTTGGAGGATCACCAGACCTAAAGGAAAGTAAAAAAAATCTATTGACAGGTTTGCCATGCAAATGATATGAAAAAAACGGACGCGCGGATGACAATCTTGTGTGCCTCCGTGTTTTTTAGTGGTCCCATTGACTTGATTGGGTCCGCAAACCGTTTTCCGTGAAAATAATAGAACAGGTCATTTTTTTTGATGGCCTGGAACCACGGATCACGGTTGCGGATGACAAACGGTGCATTAGCCAAGTTTTCAACTGACCCATTGAAAGTCAATGGGTCCGCAGAAAATCACGAAAAATGGAACAACGAACACGGAATAAAACAACGGTCGTGTGCATGAGGCCTAAGGCTCATAAATGATCTTATAAATTATGTTTTTGAATTTTTCATTTTGATCTCTAAGCGATTAAAAAAATGCCAATTTCTTTGCATGTCGCTCATTTCTGCCATCTGGTGGCCAAAATAATAAGAATGGCAACATTAATGCTCTGAATTTCTTCATAGCGATTCAGAGCATTCAGCGCATGTACCGAAGTCCCGATTGTCCGCACTCAGGTGCCGTGATCTCACTTGATCACAGCATCTAAAGCATTTAATTACCGCGATCGGCATTATTGCTGGTTGCGGTAATTAGCTGCAGGTCTCTGCTATTTGAAACAGCAGAAACTTGCCAGCCATAACGCTCGCTGCACGCACGAGAGGGCGTCATGCTTGCACAGCGCTACGGCGCTGGTATCGAAAGGGTTAAAATAGCCAAGACCTATCCATCATAAACACCATTGAAAGTCAACGGGGGATGGATCCACCACATCACGGACAGAAAAACGCTGTTTGCGGCATTATTCTGTTCGCAATGAGGACGCAACCAAATTGAATGGAATGCATTCTGGTGCAGTCCGTTTCGTTCAGTTCAGTTTTGTCCCCATTGACAATGAATCGGGACAAAATGGAAGTGTTCCCCCCCCCCCGCCCCCCGCTATTGATATCCTATGATGGATCTCAATAGCGGAAAGGGAAAGCACAAGTGTGAAAGTAGCCTTATGTGTATGTGCAGCTTTAGGTCTATGCTACATAGGTCATTTTTATTAGCACACAAAAATTGGGCCACTGCACAAGACCTTTGACGCTGAAATGGCAGACTCAGGATAGGTCATCAGTATCTGATCAATGGAGGTCCGACAGCTGGGACCCCCGCCAATCAGCTATTTGAGAAGGCTGCCTTTTCTCTGCTTTTCCTAGGCCAGTGATGAGATGTGTGTCACGTTGCATAGAAGCAGCTCAACTCCATTCAAGTGAATAGGGCTGAGTTGCTTTGTGTAACAACAAGGACCTTTGGGGACATCACAGTCATCACATGATCCATCACCATGGTAAAAGATCATGTGATGGATCATGTGATTACTGTGACGTCACCAAAGGTCCTTGTTGCTACATAAAGCTAAGATGAAGACAGAAGGAGATGCCGGCTGCGCGAACAAGTGGACTAAGGTGAGTTAAATAATTTTTTATTTTATTTATACCCCTCCAGCGCTATTGTACTATGCATTCTGTATTCAGAATGCTATTATTTTCCCTTATAACCATGTTATAAGGGAAAATAATAATGATTGGGTCTCCATCCCGATCGTCTCCTAGCAACCGTGCGTGAAAATCGCACCGCATCCGCACTTGTTTCCGGATGCTTGCGATTTTCACACAACCCCATTCACTTCTATGGGGCCTGCGTTGCGTGAAAAACGCACAAGTAATGCGTGAAAATCACCGCTCATGTGAACAGCCCCATAGAAATGAATGGGTCGGTATTCAGTGCGGGTGCAATGCGTTCAACTCACGCATCGCATCCGCGCGGAATACTTGCCCGTGTGAAAGAGGCCTAAGTGTGTATTTTTTCTTCATGTCATACAGTCCTCTGCTTTCTGGCAGTTTTAAAAAAAAGCTTGGAAACCTGTCATATACTTACCCGTCAGCCCTACCTGTGGCCATTATGGCTGGTCAACCTATCAAGGACTAATCAGGCTCGGTTCTGGTTTCACATGCTTCCTGAAGGTATGCAATGTAAACAGGTAGATGCTGGCCACGGTTGCCTGTGATTTGTATTCCTGCCTCACTAGCTAGCTATGTGTTTGTTTCTCTGGATCTCTGACCCTTTGTCTGTTTCTCTGACTTTACCTCTGTATACAGATTTTGCCTCTGACCTCCTGGTATTTGTCTCTGCCTGTTTGTTGACCTTAGTTGATATTGAACACTGTTTGGTATTTGACTTGCATTTGGCTAGTTTGTGGCCTTGCCTTTGCCTGATGACATTATCTCACAGTTTTACTCTGCTGTCTATTTGACTTAGATTGTGGATTCTGATCCGGTCCTGGTTTTACCTGTCTGGTATTCACCTTTCTGTCTGACAACTCTTTATCCATTTAGGTTTATGCCCCTCCACTTGTCAAGTTGTGGGCCCCTATTTAGGGCGGTAGTAGGGACAGTGGTGCGGGAGGAGTTTAGGGCTGCGCTATTCCCTACCCTTTGATGACACAACCTGTTTAACCACTTCAACCCCGCTAGCTGAAACCCCCTTAATGACCAGGCCACTTTTTACACTTCTGCACTACACTACTTTCACCGTTTATTGCTCGGTCATGCAACTTACCACCCAAATGAATTTTACCTGCTTTTCTTCTCACTAATAGAGCTTTTATTTGGTGGTATTTCATTGCTGCTGACATTTTTACTTTTTTTGTTATTAATCCAAATTTAATGATTTTTTTGCAAAAAAATGAAATTTTTCACTTTCAGCTGTAAAATTTTGCAAAAAAAACGACATCCATATATAAATTTTTCGCTAAATTTATTGTTCTACATGTCTTTGATAAAAAAAAAAATGTTTGGGCAAAAAAAAAAATGGTTTGGGTAAAAGTTATAGCGTTTACAAACTATGGTACAAAAATGTGAATTTCCGCTTTTTGAAGCAGCTCTGACTTTCTGAGCACCTGTCTTGTTTCCTGAGGTTCTACAATGCCCAGACAGTAGAAAACCCCCACAAATGACCCCATTTTGGAAAGTAGACACCCTAAGGTATTCGCTGATGGGCATAGTGAGTTCATAGAACTTTTTATTTTTTGTCACAAGTTAGCGGAAAATGATGATTTTTTTTGATTTTTTTTTTCTTACAAAGTCTCATATTCCACTAACTTGTGACAAAAAATAAAAACTTACATGAACTCACTATGCCCATCACAAAATACCATGGGGTGTCTTCTTTCCAAAATGGGGTCACTTGTGGCGTAGTTATACTGCCCTGGCATTCTAGGGGCCCAGATGTGTGAGAAGAAGTTTGCAATCAAAATCTGTAAAAAATGACCGGTGAAATCCGAAAGGTGCACTTTGGAATGTGGGTCCCTTTGCCCACCTAGGCTGCAATAAAGTGTCAGACATCTGGTATCGCCGTACTCAGGAGAAGTTGGGGAATGTGTTTTGGTGTGTAATTTTACATATACCCATGCTGGGTGAGAGAAATATCTTGGCAAAAGACAACTTTTCCCATTTTTTTATACAAAGTTGGCATTTGACCAAGATATTTATCTCACCCAGCATGGGTATATGTAAAATTACACCCCAAAACACATTCCCCAACTTCTCCTGAGTACGGCGATACCACATGTGTGACACGTTTTTGCAGCCAAGGTGGGCAAAGGGGCACATATTCCAAAGTGCACCTTTCGGATTTCGCAGGCCTTTTTTTACACATTTTGATTGCAAAGTACTTCTCACACATTTGGGCCCCTAAATTTCCAGGGCAGTATAACTACGCCACAAGTGACCCCATTTTGGAAAGAAGACACCCCAAGGTATTCCGTGAGGGTCATGGCGAGATCCTAGAATTTTTTATTTTTTGTCACAAGTTAGCGGAAAATGATGATTTTTTTTTTCCTTACAAAGTCTCATATTCCACTAACTTGCGACAAAAAATAAAAAATTATAGGAACTCGCCATTCCCCTCACGGAATACCTTGGGGTGTCTTCTTTCCAAAATGGGGTCACTTATGGCGTAGTTATACTGCCCTGGCATTCTAGGGGCCCTAATGTGTGAGAAGTACTTTGCAATCAAAATATGTAAAAAATGCCCTGCAAAATCCGAATGGTGCTCTTTGGAATGTGTGCCCCTTTGCCCACCTAGGCTGCAATAAAGTGTCACACATCTGGTATCGCCGTACTCAAGAGAAGTTGGGCAATGTGTTTTAGGGTGTCATTTTACATATACCCATGCTGGGTGAGAGAAATATCTTGGCAAAAGACAACTTTTCCCATTTTTTTTATACAAAGTTGGCATTTGACCGAGATATTTATCTCACCCAGCATGGGTATATGTAAAATGACACGCCAAAACACATTCCCCAACTACTCCTGAGTACGGCGATACCACATGTGTGACACTTTTTTGCAGCCTAGATGCGCAAAGGTGCCCAAATTCCTTTTAGGAGGGCATTTTTAGACATTTGGAGCCCAGACTTCTTCTCACGCTTTAGGGCCCCTAAAAAGCCAGGGCAGTATAAATACCCCACATGTGACCCCACTTTGGAAAGAAGACACCCCAAGGTATTCAATGAGGGGCCTGGCGAGTTCATAGAAATTTTATTTTTTGGCATAAGTTAGCGGAAATTGATTTTTTTGTGTGTTTTTTCTCACAAAGTCTCACTTTCCGCTAACTTGGGACAAAAATTTCAATCTTTCATGGACTCAATATGCCCCTCAGCGAATACCTTGGAGTGTCTTCTTTCCAAAATGGGGTCATTTGTGGGGTGTTTGTACTGCTCTGGCATTTGAGGGTCTCCGCAATCATTACATGTATGGCCAGCATTAGGAGTTTCTGCTATTCTCCTTATATTGAGCATACAGGTAATGAGTTTTTTTTTTCCGTTCAGCCTCTGGGCTGAAAGAAAAAAATGAACGGCACAGATTTCTTCATTCGCATCGATCAATGTGGATGGAAAAATCTCTGCCAAAAAAAAAAAAGGAGGGGAAAGGCGTCTGCCAGGAAATAGGAGCTCCGCCCAACATCCATACCCACTTAGCTCGTATCCCCTGGCAAACCAGATTTCTCCATTCACATCAATCGATGTGGATGAATAAATCATTGCCGGGATTTTATTTTATTTTTTTATATACAAAGTGTTTGCCAAAGCATAGGAACGCCGCCTCCTCCTCAGCTCGTATGCCTTGGCAAACGTATCTTTAACTGCAGAGTAGAAATCTCGTCTTGCAGCGCCGCATACACCGACTTGCGTGTAATCTGACAGCAGCGCAATGCTTCTGTCAGAATGCACATCAGTGCTGCAGCTGGTCGATCGGTTGGTCCACCTGGAAGGTAAAAAAAAAAAAAAAAAAAATGAAAAAACCAGGCCGAAACGCAATAATTTTATTAACGTTGGAACAGAACATATAAACTTTAACTTTTTGAACTAAACATTAACCTTTTTGCTTACTGGTTTTTTTTTTGTTTTTTTTTTACCTTTATAGAACAAACCTCTCCTTCCCCATGGGTCAATGTGCAAAGCGCAAATCGCCCAAAGATGTGGCGAAGTGCGTTATGCACTTTGTCCCAGGTGAAAGGAGAGGTTTGCAGCAGCTGTATGTGAATGGGCCCTAATAGCCCTGTGTGCCTGTCCTGGTGAGATGTGATCCCTATGCTAGGTGTACCTGTGTGTGGTACTTCCGGAAACACTCCCCTAAGCATAGGGCAGGGTGGTCAGGACAGTCAGGACAGAAATAGCGGGTGTCACGCCTTATTCCACTCCTGCTACAGACACAACATCTTTTTGGGGTGACGGTTGGGTTGAGGTACCGGCAACGACATTGGGGAAATGTCGCTCGTGTAGACGGCTAACTACACTGGTGGATGGTGCCACGGAACCTCCTGGGTACAGGAGGTTCTCGATGATCTCTTCCTGAAATTTGAGGAAGGATCCAGTTCTCCCAGCCTTACTGTAGAGAACAAAACTATTATACAGAGCCAATTGAATCAAATATACAGACACCTTCTTATACCAGCGTCTGGTTCTGCGGGAAACTAAATACGGAGACAACATCTGGTCATTGAAGTCCACCCCTCCCATGTGAAGGTTATAGTCGTGGACTGAGAGGGGCTTTTCAATGACACGGGTTGCTCGCTCAATTTGTATTGTCGTGTCTGCGTGAATGGAGGAGAGCATGTAAACGTCACGCTTGTCTCTCCATTTCACCGCGAGCAGTTCTTCGTTACACAATGCAGCCCTCTGCCCCCTTGCAAGACGGTCGGTAACAAGCCATTGGGGGAAGCCCGCGCGACTAGTTCGCGCGGTAACGCATCTATGGTCTATTCAGACCCTAAATTCCCTGTAGGGGTCCCTAACTGAAAGTAAAAATATTTCTTTATTTGTTATTATTTTAAAATAGATGAACCAAACAACTATAGAAAACTATTAAAATTATCAGTGTCTGATGGAGGGTACAATTGGAGTGTAAAAATGTATTTGCCTTTGTCACATGTAGCCACTATGGAGTGCAGTGCCTCCCATTCATTTATATGGGGTATAGCTGCACTTACAAGCCTCTGCTGTTACTTTGTTTGTGCATTCATACAATGTGATGGCAGATTGGGCGCTCCTATTAAGATCCTTTTATCGTTCGGCCTTTATATTCAGGCTGGACAACAGTAAAACAATGTTGCTAGGTTTGTGTGTACTTTTGAAGCTGCCACTAGTCTGCTCAATTCACTTGTCTCTAGGCTACACTCTACACTTTTGTGCTACTGACTGCTCTATTTCATCCATAGAGGTCACTGTTCGCGCTAAACCGCTCATGTGGCATGCTCAATTCCACTCCTAAATGTCTGGTGCTGTCTCTGCAGAGTACTCTTTTATTACTAGTCCCTAACATTTCAGGCACTGTTTGAAATACAGGACGTCATACCACCCCTCCCGACATGTTTCGCCACGCTCGGTGGCTTCGTCAGGGGATGTGGGGTATGTGGACGCCGCGCGCGTGTCTCGACCCTCCTAAATAACTTTCTAGGTCCCGCCCACCTATCCCAAGTTTCCCTACAGCCAATCACTGTGGGCGCTCCGGTAAGGTCCTCAAGTCAAAGCACAGGATGTCTCTCTGACGCACATCCTGTGTACTATTCTCCTCACCCTTGATGACTCACTGCTGACGTCACATTTGTTTCGTCAGATGACTAATGGGGCGGTACCCACCAGGGCGGTACCCGGTAAGGTCCTCAAGTCAAAGCACATGATGTCTCTCTGACGCACATCCTGTGCACTATTCTCCTCCCCCTTAGTGACTCACTGCTGATGTCATATTTGTTTCGTCAGATGACTAATGGGGCGGTACCCACCAGGGCAGTACCCGGTAAGGTCCTGAAGTCAAAGCACATGATGTCTCCCTGACGCACATGCTGTGCGCTATTCTCCTCCCCCTTTGTGACTCACTACTGACGTCACACTTGTTTAGTCAGATGACTAATGGGGCAGTACCCACCAAAGCGAATTAGGTGAGATCGTCACTTCTCTCCACCTTTTGTTCGCCCAACCCCATCTCCTTCTCCTTAATTACACTTTTAACCCATCCATGTCCCTCACTGACATACTATATTTAATGCATGCCACCTTACTATATACACCATTAGGTGCAGAATTAGTCTGCAATTTACATTCTGTATGAGGGGGACGGACAAGCAGCGTTTTTGGAGTATGGGGTTTAACACTCTGTCAGTCACAATGGATTAATGTTTTAATATTAATTATATTATATATAGTTCGCGCGGTGCCACAGGCGCCAATCTGTTCTAGAAACAAATGCCTAAAGAGGGCCACACTTGTGTAGAAATTGTCCACATAAAGATGGTACCCCTTGCCGAATAAGGGTGACGCCAAGTCCCAGACTGTCTTCCCACTGCTCCCCAGGTAGTCAGGGCAACCGACCGGCTCCAGGGTCTGATATTTTCCCTCGTAGACACGAAATTTGTGGGTATAGCCTGTGGCCCTTTCACAGAGCTTATACAATTTGACCCCATACCGGGCGCGCTTGCTTGGGATGTATTGTTTGAAGCCAAGGCGCCTGGTAAAATGTATTAGGGACTCGTCTATGCAGATGTTTTGCTCTGGGGTATACAAATCTTCAAATTTCTGGTTGAAATGGTCTATGAGGGGCCGAATTTTGTGGAGCCGGTCAAAAGCTGGGTGGCCTCTGGGACGGGAGGTGGTGTTGTCGCTAAAGTGCAGGAAACACAGGATGGTCTCAAATCGTGTCCTGGTCATAGCAGCAGAAAACATGGGCATGTGATGAATTGGGTTCGTGGACCAATATGACCGCAATTCATGCTTTTTAGTTAGACCCATGTTAAGGAGAAGGCCCAGAAAAGTTTTAATTTCGGAAACTTGGACTGGTTTCCACCAGAAAGGCTGGGCATAAAAGCTTCCCGGGTTGGTGGTTATAAATTGTGTGGCATACCGATTTGTTTCGGCCACGACTAAGTCCAAGAGCTCCGCAGTCAAGAACAGCTCAAAAAATCCCAGGGCCGAACCGATCTGAGCTGTCTCAACCCGAACTCCAGACTGGGCGGTGAAAGGGGGAACTACAGGTGCGGCTGAAGTTGGGGACTGCCAATCAGGGTTTGCCAGCACCTCAGGGATTCTAAGGGCTCTACGGGCCCGTCTTTGCGGTGGCTGCGACGGGGTCACTACTGCTCGTGCCACCGTACCAGCTTCAACTGCCCTTCTGGTGCTCGCCACTTCACCAGGTTCAGGGCCGTCTTTACCAAGGGGCAAAAGGGGCAGCTGCCCTGGGCCCAGTTGCTCCTGGGGGGCCCAAGGCAGCTGCCTCTTGAGCCCTGCTAGCTACTGCCCCGGGTGTCAGGCTGTCGGCTACACAGGCATCATGATCGTACTGTGTTAATGATCTTAATTCTAGGACCTTAATGAGTTTTGCTCTAGGACCTTAATGAGTTTTGCTCTAGGACCTTAATGACATCATTACCATGTGACCAGTAACCTAGCAAATACTGTTCACATGGCTATGAGGTCATCACAGGTCCTACTGAGTGTTCCAGAAGTTAACTGTGGAGCTTTTTTGTGTAAAGATTACATCAGAAAAAGGTGACAGGGGCTGTTATGTTAATATACTGTAAACTAGTATTAAGGCTGGTTACAGCCTGCATTTGTGGGAGGGGCTGCTGACTATATGTTCCCCACGCGTCCTCACCTGGAGGACGGCTGCTTCATGCAGCTTCCTCGATCCGTCCCGTCACTTCCGGTCGCAGCGCGTCACTTCCGGGGCTCCTCCGAGCGGCGGTCACGTGCTCCTTGCACTCTGGACCCGAGCGCTTCGTCTCCCCCACGCGTCGGCGGGACGGGTAGGGTCCGGCCTGCGGGCTACCCCCTCCTCTGGGTCTCTCCCATCCTCCGGCTTGGGCGCCGTCCCAGGCCGGCGTGTGCGTTCCGGCGGGGGGCGCGCGCCGGAGCTTCTCGGCCGGGCCTGGGCTTTCGGTCACGTGATCGGCGTGCGTTCCAGCTTGGAGCGCACGCCGGAATCCAGCCGGGCCCGGGCTCTCGGTGTGAACTGGCAGTTGTTATCATGTAATCTTGTAATTGCTACCTCGTAGCTCAGTTCCATAATAGTCATGCGTTGTAATCTGGTAGATATCAATGTTGTCTGCTTACCAGAATCCCGATATGTTGGTAGATATGTTTTAGTAGTGATTAATACATATGTGATTTTGATTATTTGAATCAATCTATTTTTCTGACCGCTTGTTTTCACGCTCTGTGCGCGCGCTGGTGCCAGCTCCTATTACCTGGCACATGCTCCGTAACTGCGTGGATCGCTTCTTAATACAAGTCCTTGCACTCTGCATATATTGCTGCGTTTTCTATTCTTCAAACGCGTTTCGAAACCCTGTAGGTTTTTCTTCAGTGGTAAAAATGTCATAAAAACGAGGGACTAAGTTGTGACTTATATAGAGGTAACATAATCTCTAAAGCCTGAACCGGACTACATCGAACCGGTGTCATTATTTAAAACCCTGGAGCGGACTATAGAATATTTGTTATTTTTAAGCATGAGTTGTTAATTCTAGCAGCCGATTGCCGGTCCATTATAGACAATGCCAGCGTCCTCCACCTCGGAAAATCCAGCACCACATAGCGGAGCCTGCAATGCCACGTATCCTCTCTAGTGATCACAGCTAGGGCAGCGTGCGAGTTCCGTGCGTATCTAGTGCCGTGTCTGGCGGCCGTGTCTGCCGCCCCCCTGGGCGCATGCGTCGGGCACCATTGCAGTGCCGTCCTCGCATGCTCAGGTTTGGCACGGCTGTCCCGTGCGGCCCTCCTGGGCACATGCGTGTGGCACCGCCGTGTTACACCTAGGTGCTGATTATTGCTTGTTGTCTATACTTGGGTCTGTTTTCCTTGCTTCTTATCTCGCTCGCACACATCATCCGTAGTCTTCCTGGATCGCCCAGGCTCGTTCTGCCTCTGTCATCCTGGATCGCCCAGGCTCGTTCTGCCTCTGTCATCCTGGATCGCCCAGGCTCGTTCTGCCTCTGTCATCCTGGATCGCCCAGGCTCGTTCCTGCCTCTGTCATCCTGGATCGCCCAGGCTCGTTCTGCCTCTGTCATCCTGGATCGCCCAGGCTCGTTCCTGCCTCTGTCATCCTGGATCGCCCGGGCCCACACTGCCTCTGCCATCCTTCCTTGCTCCCCGCCCGGTCCTCCGGTCCCGCATCCTCTTTCTCTTCCCTGCTCTCCTAAAGCGATGTTTAAGAATAATGATAATATCAAAGCCAACTGGTACAAGTTCTTCTTTAGTACACCGGACCTGGGGGTATCTACAACTGTAATCAGGTATAACTGCATGTATTGTGTCTATTTTTTCATTTATTTTGCAGTACATTCCAGCCGAGAAGCCGTGGTTAGCAGGCACGGGGCTGGCCGGCCTGTTTCTCCATTTCGATAAAAAAAAAAAAAAAAAAAAGGAGAAAAGAAGCTTCAGGAACGCAGTGGAGAGACCAGACGCCGGTGTGATCATTAAGGTGCTGCCTTGCGGACGCTGCTGCAGGGCTCTGGAACTGCGATTCTGGTTCCCATCGTCTAGGCTACCGCTGGCCCAGGTTAAGTAAGTTCGAACCTCCAGTGGACCCCTATTCCCACAACTGCCCTTTAATCGCTGCACAATCGCTCTCTGCCTCCTCGACTGGAACCAGAAACTGCACCTTCCACTGCTGCTGCCAGATGTAACACAGGTTATCCCCTCCGGGGTAGCTAACTCCATGGATGTCGTTTTAGTCGTGGGGTTTCCGTTACTGTGCCATTTTTCCGGTTTCCTAATGTACCATTTTGGGCAATCTTTTCTATAACAAACAGGGCTGCGGTGCTGTCGTTTATTCAGCCCTCCCGATCAGAAGTAGCGGTTCATCAGCTTCCCGAATTCTTCAGGTATCAGGTATACGCCTTTCGTCTGTCTTCCCTGTCGTCCTGGATCACCCAGGCTCTCTCTGCTCCGGTCATCCTGGATCGCCCAGGCTCGCTCTGCTCCTGTCGTCCTGGATCGCCCAGGCTCGCTCTGCTCCTATCGTCCTGGATCGCCCAGGCTCGCTCTGCTCCTGTCGTCCTGGATCGCCCAGGCTCGCTCTGCTCCTGTCGTCCTGGATCGCCCAGGCTCGCTCTGCTCCTGTCGTCCTGGATCGCCCAGGCTCGCTCTGCTCCTGTCGTCCTGGATCGCCCAGGCTCGCTCTGCTCCCTGTCGTCCTGGATCGCCCAGGCTCGCTCTGCTCCTGTCGTCCTGGATCGCCCAGGCTCGCTCTGCTCCTGTCGTCCTGGATCGCCCAGGCTCGCTCTGCTCCTGTCATCCTGGATCGCCCAGGCTCGCTCTGCTCCTGTCATCCTGGATCGCCCAGGCTCGCTCTGCTCCTGTCATCCTGGATCGCCCAGGCTCGCTCTGCTCCTGTCATCCTGGATCGCCCAGGCTCGCTCTGCTCCTGTCGTCCTGGATCGCCCAGGCTCGCTCTGCTCCTGTCGTCCTGGATCGCCCAGGCTCGCTCTGCTCCTGTCGTCCTGGGTCGCCCAGGCTCTCTCTGCTCCTGTCGTCCTGGATCACCCAGGCTCTCTCTGCTCCTGTCGTCCTGGATCGCCCAGGCTCGCTCTGCTCCTGTCGTCCTGGATCGCCCAGGCTCGCTCTGCTCCTGTCGTCCTGGATCGCCCAGGCTCGCTCTGCTCCTGTCGTCCTGGATCGCCCAGGCTCGCTCTGCTCCTGTCGTCCTGGATCGCCCAGGCTCGCTCTGCTCCTGTCGTCCTGGATCGCCCAGGCCCGCTCTGTCTCTGTCATTCTGGATCACCCAGGCCCGCTCTGTCTCTGTCATTCTGGATCACCCAGGCCCGCTCTACCTCAGTCTTCCTGGGTCGCCCAGGCCCACGTTGCCTCTCTCATCCTGGGTCGCCCAGGCCCATGTTGCCTCTCACATCCTGGATCGCCCAGCTTGCTCTTCCGCCGTCACCTGGACCGTCACGTCACTAACTACCCACTGCCTTCCCGGTTCGCTCAGGTCATTTAACAGCCCAGCTCCGGCCTGAATCACTCGTGCCCTTGTTACCTCCCGTGGCGGTCGGTCCAATTAACTATTTCCCTCCTACAGCGTGGGTAGTCTTCTTGCCCACTTATCCAGGCCTACCCCGCACTGGCTCCAGGCACAGTTCAGCCAGACAGTTCTTGGAGGGTGATAGGCATCCCTCCCGACTCCACGCCAATGTACACCTCAGCCCCTACCACAAGTATTAAGGCTGGTTACAGCCTGCATTTGTGGGAGGGGCTGCTGACTATATGTTCCCCACGCGTCCTCACCTGGAGGACGGCTGCTTCATGCCCCACCCTCCCGACCCTTCTTTCTTTCATTCCACTCTCTTGGGTGGCCCACTTATCCAGGCCTACCCCGCACTGGCTCCAGGCACAGTTCAGCCAGACAGTTCTTGGAGGGTGATAGGCATCCCTCCCGACTCCACGCCAATGTACACCTCAGCCCCTACCACAACTGTATAGTGGGGTGCTGTATACTGTGTGGTGGGCTATATATTGTGTAATGGGCTGTATATTGTGTGGTGGGCTGTATACTGGGGGGGTGGCCTGTATACTGTGTGGGGGCCTGTATACTGTGTGGTGGGCTGTATACTGTGGGGGGCCTGTATAGTGTGGGGGGGCCTGTATAGTGGGGGGGAGTGCTATACTGCTGTACTGTATAGTGTGGGGGGCTGTATCGTGTATAGTTTGGGGTGCTGTATACAGTGAGGTGTTGTATACCGTGAGGTTCTGTATACTGTGGGCTGCTATACTGCTCTACTATATACTGTGGGGTACTGTATAGTGTGGGGTGCTAAACTGCATACTGTGTGGTGCTGTATACTATAGGGTGCTATACTGCATACTGTGGGGTGCTGGGGTGCACTGTAACACTAGGGTGAGCCGAGCCCTGGTCTCCTTCCTGCAGAGCGGTGCCAGCTTCCAGCCCAGAGCACTGATCCTGAGCCGCTGGAGTCTTCAGAACTGGAAGTATTTACAGTCATTCACTGGACTCTACCAGATGTGTGGATTTTTTGTGTGTGTGTTGTGGTGGAGGGCGTGATTGCCTGCTAAGGTGTGGGAAGGCGGGATCCAGGGGGCCCAAGTAAATTTTTGCCCAGGGTCCAATCAATATTAAAGACGGCCCTGACCAGGTTGTACGGCAGTGCTGGTACTAGGTCCAGGAAGGGCTGCGCTGCTGGTGTATGCCTCACCACGTAATCCGACAGCACCAGCCCCACTCTGCTGCTCTTGAAGCGGATCCTGCGCAACCTGTGGTCTAGCGACACGGGGCCGGGTACGCCTGGTGCTATCAGGGACCTCAGCCTCCTCGTCCGAACTTTGGGTCAGAGAGCCACTGCTTTCTACAGGTTCGTATTCTGACCCGCTAGATTCATCAGATGAGGGTTCCCATTCCTCATCCGACTGGGTCAGAAGCCTGTAGGCCTCTTCAGAAGAATACCCCCTGTTTGACATTTGGGCAACTAAATTTAGGGGTATTCCCTGAGACTACCCAAGAAAAAAAGCAAGCCTATCTTACAAATGGGAGGCTAGCGAAGTACCGGACAGATTTTTTTATCGCCGCAGCGCGTGTAAAGTGAATGTGCAGTGATCAAAAAAAAATTTTTTTGGCCACTGCGGTGGGGCGGGCGTGGGTGAACGCACGTGTGGGCGACCGATCAGGCCTGATCGGGCAAACACTGCGTTTTGGGTGGAGGGCGAACTAAAGTGACACTAATACAATTATAGATCTGACCGTGATCAGTTTTGATCACTTCCAGATACTATAAAAGTACAAATGCTGATTAGCGATACGCTAATCAGCGAATAACGGACTGCGGTGCGGTGGGCTGGGCGCTAACTGATCCCTAAACTACCTAACCAAGGGGCCTAAACTATCCTAAAACCTAACAGTCAATACCAGTGAAAAAAAAAAGTGACAGTTTACACTGATCACTTTTTTCCTTTCACTAGTGATTGACAGGGGCGATCAAAGGGGTGATCAAAGGGTTAATTGGGGTGCAGGGGGTGATCTGGGGCTAGTGTGTGGTGTTTGGTGTACTCACTGTGTAGCCTGCTCCTCTGCTGGATCCAACCGACGAAAAGGACCAGCAGAGGAGCAGGGCAGCCATATAACAGATCATATTTACTAATATGATCTGCTATGTGGCTTCTGATTGGATTTTTTAAAAATCAGCAACCTGCCAGCCGCGATCATTGGCTGGCAGGTTGCTGACGAAATACTGCTTTAACTTTTGCCGGCCCGCGATGCGCATGCGCGGGCCGGCTCTGACCGCAATCTCGCGTCTCGCGAGATGATGCACGGATGCGTCCAGGAGGAGTAAATCAACCATCTTCCGGACGCATCCGTGCGTTAGGCGGTCCGGAGGTGGTTAAGGGACTATATGATCTTGTTTTTAGGCCTCTTTCACACTTGTGTTGTTAGGATCCGGCGTGCACTTCCGTTGCCGGAAGTGCCCGCCGGATCCGTAACACCGCAAGTGAACTGAAAGCATTTGAAGACTGATCAGTCTTCAAAATGCGTTCAGTGTTACTATGGCAGCCAGGACGCTATTAAATTCCTGGTTGCCATAGTAGTAGTGGGGAGCGGGGGAGCAGTATACTTACCGCCCATGCGGCTCCCGGGGCGCTCCAGAATGACGTCAGAGCGCCCCATGCGCATGGATGACGTGATCCATGCGATCACGTCATCCATGCGCGTGGGGCGCCCTGTCGTCACTCTGAAGTGCCCCGGGAGCTGCACGGACGGTAAGTATGCTGCTCCCCCGCTCCCCGCTACACTTTACCATGGCTGCCAGGACTTTAGCGTCCTGGCAGCCATGTTAACCATTGATAAAAAGCTAAACGTCAGATCCGGTAATGCGCCGAAAAGACGTTTAGCTTAAGGCCGGATCCGGATTAATGCCTTTCAATGGGCATTAATTCCGGATCCGGCCTTGCGGCAAGTGTTCAGGATTTTTGGCCGAAGCAAAAAGCGCAGCATGCTGCGGTATTTTCTCCGGCCAAAAAACGTTCCGGTCCTGAACTGAAGACATCCTGATGCATCCTGAACGGATTTCTCTCCATTCAGAATGCATTGGGATAATCCTGATCAGGATTTTCCCGGCATAGAGCCCCGACGAAGGAAATCTATGCCGGAAAAGAAATACGCAGGTGTGAAAGAGCCCTTAGATTATGTACTAATTAAAATATTGATGAAAACTAAAATTTGTATAATTTTTTTATTTATTTATATATATTTTGAATATGTCAGCACCATATAAGTGAATAAAATAAATAATATTTTCATTACATAACTATGGGTCAGACATCCTGTTTGGCTATTGTTAAGGTTTAGTTGCCAGTGTAAAAATTGCAATATTTTAGTTTTTTTTAAATATAGATAGTGACTTGAAAAATTAAAGGGGTTTTCCAGGAATTGAGAAAATGAAAATACTTAAATATTACTTTAGAATAAATATATTCCCAAATACCTTTAATTAGAGTGGCTAGTTTTGTCTACGGAGCAATCACAAGGAGAAATAAAATGGCTGCCGTCCTACCAGTACACACAGAATCTGTCCTAATCACACAGGAGGCCAAGTTACTTCACAACACTGAGCTAAAGAGCTGCCTCATCCTCCTCTCTGCTCTGTGGGAATGGAAATGATGAGGAAAGTACAGAGAGGAGGGTGGGGGTAATGAGTAGCAGCACTTGTATGTAGTCTCCATTACCACAGCTGCATATCACCACAGTCTGTGCTTTCCATCCTCTCTGTACTTCATGTCTCCTCATGAACTAAATTCCCCAGAGAGCAGAGAGGAGGATGAGGCAGCTCTTTACCTCAGTGTTGTGAAGTAACTTGTCCTCCTGTGTGATTAGGACAGGTTCTGTGTGTAGGACAGTGACCATTTTGTTTCCCCTGATTGCTCCCCCAACAAAATGAGCCATAATAAATAATGAAAGGTATATTTATTATAAAGTAATATTTAAGTATTTTAATTTTCTTAATTCCCGGAGAACCCCTTTAAGGTCAATCTCAGGGTTAACTTTGTAATGATGGTGAAATATTGTCAACTGATACAAGACACAATTTTCTTTTCTTAGAATTCAGCCTTGTTTGCTCTATAAGAAGGATTATTCAATATTAATGTAAAGTGAAACTCAAGACAATAAAAAAAATTATGCCAGCAACATGTGTGTATGGAATATTAGTAAATTAGTTTTTGTACTGAATTAAACACCGTATTCATAACACATGTAATCCAAATGGATCCCCTGTGACTACAGCTTGAGCAGCAGCTGCATCAGTATTGTGTAAATTAGAAAATATATTTTTAGTGTGTTCATATTTTAGATTTATGATAACAGCAAATAAACTTATAATTGAATGTAAACAAAAGCAAATTTTTTTTGCAAGCTAATACAATTAATTAAGATATAAGCACTAGATAAGCAAGCACTGCTGAAATTTAATTATTCTCTTTTCTCAAGATGAATTAACATTTCATAATAAGCATGACATTGCAGTCCATAAAATCTGTAATTTTGACTCATGCATTTAGGAAGCATCAGAAAACCAGTATTTGCATTATTTAAGCAAAATAAAGTCATTTTGCTGTAAGATTTACAGATTTAAATGAGGGCATTTTTACACATTTGGATTCCAAACTACTTCTCACGCTTTAGGGCCCCTAAAATGCAAGGGCAGTATAAATATCCCACATGTGACCCCATTTTGGAAAGAAGACACCCCAAGGTATTCCGTGAGGGGTATGGTGAGTTCATGTAAAATTTTATTTTTTGTCACAAGTTAGTGGAATATGAAACTTTGTAAGAAAAAAAAAAAAAATCATTTTCCGCTAACTTGTGACAAAAAATAAAAACTTCCATGAACTCAATATGCCCATCAGCGAATACCTTAGGCTGTCTACTTTCCGAGATTGGGGCATTTGTGGTGTGTTTCTACTGTCTGGGCATTGTAGAACCTCAGGAAACATGACAGGTGCTCAGAAAGTCAAAGTGCGTAAATTAATTTTTTTTGCACCATAGTTTGTACATAGTTTGTAAACACTATAACTTTTACCCAAACCCAAAAATATACACTTATTGCATTTTTTTTATCAAAGACATGTAGAACAATAAATTTATAGAAAAATTTATATAGAAATGTAGTTTTATTTGAAAAATAGCATTTTTTTTGCAAAAATTTCAGTCAATTTAGATAAATAGCAAAAAAAGTAAAAATGTCAGCAGCAAAGAAATACCACCAAATGAAAGCTCTATTAGTGAGAAGATAAGGAGGTAAAATTCATTTGGGTGGTAAGTTGTATGACCGAGCAATAAACAGTGAAAGTAGTGTAGTGCAGAATTGTAAAAAGTGGTCTGGTCATTAAGGGGGTTTAAGCTAGGGGAGCTGAGGTGGTAAAGGGGTTGTCCAGCCTTTAGAGCATGATAGCTTATGCTAAGGATAGTATAACCAGCTGATCCATGTGGGTCTGCCACCCTGCACACCAGCTGATCAACTGTTTTGCGTAGCTCCATAACCAGAAGATGGCACCGGAGTCACACAGTACCATCAACATTGTAGTGGGAGGTACCTACTACAGCACTGCTACTTTTTACTTCATTAACTATACACAGGACCAACACCAGGTGTCATGGTGTAGGGCACCATGGCTATACCTGTCTGGTATTCATGGAGGGAACATTAACTAGCCTTAGGTGTGTCCAGGACACTGTGGATCCAATCCAACTCCATTTTTAACAGCTGATTGGCAGGGGGTCCCGGGTGTCAGACCCCCGCCGATCAGATGTTGATGATCTATCCAGAGGATAGCTCATCAGTTTAAACAAACTGCAGTACCTCTTTAAGTTTTCCAGGGATTATTTTTTTCATTTTCTGGTAATTGTCAAGGCTGATTTCAGCCTGTTATTGTGGGAGGGGCGTAGGCTTTATAAGCTCCCCTCCCACAGACTCTCAGCGCTGGCTTCACTCAGTGCTATTTCCCGGGTCACGTCAGTCTTGCCTCATTCGGCCGGCGTCCTACCTTCTCTCCGCATCCCCGCCACCTCCTTCTCTTTCAGCAAGCCCTCCTTCTCTTTCAGCAAGCCACAGAGCGGCCACCCCCATCCCACATACTTCTGCTGTGGCGCTCGCGGTGATTCGCCGGCCGGGTAGACGCCGTTCCTCCTGCTTTCCCGGCCGGCGGATCACGTGTTCCTCGCTATCCAGGGCGGGGGGGGGGGGGTTCAGGCTCCTCCCCATCCTCACCTCTCCTACGTCACAGCCTACAGCGGGGCCGGAGGCACAGAGCTGCTCAAGCTCCCCGCAATTGGCCAGCCATAATCAGCAACGCTCAGCTACTGTTGCCCCATAATATCAATCCTTCACTTCCCTAGACCACAGGGATCCTTACTTTTCACAAGCTTTGGGGCAGGTTTGCCTTTTGCTAAGGCGGGATCTTCACTCACGCAAGGGCTCCCGTACGCAGCCACGTATAGGAGCATCAGTTCCCCCATCAAGTTAGAATCATCCCAGGCTGCCATAGTTTCCCATATTTTAATTTATTCATAGAAATATAGTATTTGGTTTGCTCCGGCTGGCTGGGCTGTAACGCTTTCCAGGCCAAACATAACGGAAATTTCAAGAACTTCGCTTGCCGCGTTAGTCAAAATTCCATAACACAAGGTTTGCAATCTCGTATTACAGTCACCATGTCTTCCAAAGCAACCACGCTGTCTCCTCTGTCACGCCACACTTTGTTTCTATACGCTGCATTTTACAGTCTTACTCACAATGTTATAAAAAAAACTAAAAAAATAAATAAATATATATATATTAAAAATAAAAGAAAAAAGAAAACGTCCTGTGCCCGTATTCATGTCACGCGTGTCATGCCGTTGTTACTGCCTCCATTTCATGTGCACAACCTGTGCTTTAATCCAGTTATGTTTTGTCCTATCTATGTCTCATGCCTCTACACATCACTAACCCATGTTTCTCTGCTATTGTCTATCTCCGATATACGTCATTCTTGCCACACGTTGTCACATTCTTGTTTCCACCTGTTTACGTTATCCAGGCAGCATCTCTCCTGTACACAGCCTGTTTTCGTTATTCAGGCGACATCTGTGTTATCCATTTCTCACGTCTGTTTACATTATTAAGTCCACCTTCCTTCATGTACACAGCCTGTTTTCGTTATTCAGGCCACGTCTTTGTCATATCCATGTTTCACGCCTGTTTACGTTATTTAGGCCACCTTGTTTAATGTACACAGCCTGTTTTTGTTATTCAGGCTACGTCCTTGCCATATCTATGTTTTTACGCCTGTTTACGTTATTCAGACCACCTCGCTCAATGTTCACAGCCTGTCTTCGTTATTCAGGCCACGCCTTTGTCATATCCTTGTCTCACGCCTGTTTTCGTTATTCAGCCCATGTTTTTTCTCTTCTTATTCACGTCACTCATGCCACACATTGTCATGTCCTGGTCCACTGTCTGGCTGCGCCTTCATGCAGCGTTTCTCTCAACGTCCACAGCCTATTTTGTTGCAGGCTCCGTTCCTCGTCATGTTCACGTCTCCCGCCTGTTTACGTTACCCAGGCCCGTTCACCCATCTTCATCTATCGTATGTCTGTTCTGTCAATTAGGCCACCTCCTTCACTGACCACAAGCCTGGTTTCATTACGCACACCATGTTCATCTGTCCTTGTTCACCGCCTTGTTACATTATTCAAGCATCGTGTTTATTCGTTCGCACATCTTGCTCGTTGGTCACTCCCGACAGATAACATCAAACGGGACATCTTGGAGGGGAAAGACATAAATCTGGCCGCCATTCTCATGGCCACCCACGACACGGTAGAGGATCAAACCATCGCGTGCCAAAACGTGTCGATAGTTCTCAGGTCGAGGGATGCCCGATTGAACAGAAAACTGTCAATCCCAGAGTTCGTCCTGGCATTTAGCCTGTTCAGGGATATAATATGTTCTGCCTACCCAGAGAGGCGCGAGGAACTAAATTTATACCTGTACAGGGTCAAGGACCTGGGACACAAGTATGGAGGGTACGCGTTTTTTACGACTACCACCGCTCCTTTTCTGCCAAAGCTGCAGCGGCCCTCACCCAGTTCCAATGAGTCACCAATTAGGCATCCCTGGACATGGAGCTCTTCTACCAGCATTTCATGCCAGTCAATCTGCCAGTCAATCCTGCATTGCTCCGATTGGTGCCCAAATTCCAGCCTTCCAGTGTCCCAACCTAGGCCTGCGGCAGACACTTCGGGGTCCCAGCCAAGACAAAACATGGGTACTAACAAACTGGGTCGTCCCATAGTCTTCCTAGGTAACAGCCAGATTTCCAATAATTACAACTTGGCAACCTGCAATTATAACCAGTGCAGAGCGCTCCACGTCTGCTCCACATGCTTCAGAGCCCACCCCCTATCAGAAACTAGAACCGCCAGAAACAAGTGACTAGGTGGGGTCAATGTGGACCTGTTAGCGACACTCCTCCGCAACCATCACAACCCCCACCAGGTACAATTTCTAATCAAGGGTTTCACGGAGGGTTTTCACACTGTTCTCGTGGCCTTTCTTCAGTCTTCCTGGGAAAGCCCTAACCTCAGGTACGCAGTTACAGATGCCGCTTCTTTGCGTCCTCTGATTTGGGCGGAGCTGGAGAAGGGTTTCCTTATTGGGTCTTTCTCTAGTATTACTTTCGACTATTGGAGGATCAACCCCATCGGCATCGTCACCAAAAAATTCTCAAATAAAAAACTATTAATCTATGACCTTTTCAGCGCCTCATGTCTCAGGCTTCTCTAGCCTCAATTCTCTAGTTCCTTCAGAGGAGTTCTCTATGAAATACTCCTCACTCAGCGAGGCCATCTCACTCATTCTTCTGGCAGGCTCAGGGGCATGGCTGTCCAAAGCAGACCTTGTGGACGCCTTTAAGTTGTTACCCATCAACCCACAACTATGGAAATTCTAGTGGGACGGCCTGTACTACTTCGCCAACCGCCTCACCTTCAGCTCAAAAAGCAGTCCATGGCTATTCGATCAGTTCGCCCAGGCCCTGCACTGGGTCCTGGTAAACCACTGCAATTGCCCAATGGTCATTCATTACCTTAACGACTTTCTGTTGATAGAGCAACCCGGCATCAAACCCTGCAAACTTGATAGTCTCCTCCAGGTCTTTGCAAGCCTCAACATCCCCGTCACCCAAACTAAAATAGAAGGGCCCTCAACCACCATAACCTTCCTCGGCATAGTCTTAGACACCCAAAAAAATGGAAGCAAGACTGCCAGAGGAGAAACTCTCCAAAATCAAGGAGCTTATTTCCAAATTTGTTGGTTGCAGAGTTCTCTTGAAGCAGGAATTACAATCCCTGCTGGGTATGCTGAATTTCGCCACCAGAATCATGCACCCGGGCAGACCTTTTTATCCAGATTATTGGGTCTGCTCCCAGCAGCCACAGAGCAATGGCCGACTTGACCATGTGGGATTCCTTCCTGACCAACTGGAATGGGATCTCCTTATTAGTTCCCCAATGGAGTCCCTCTTCTCCTACCATTTTTTCAGACGCAGCCGCCTCCAGAGGTTTCGCTGTCATCTACAATAACCAGTGGTTTGCAGGCCAGTGGCCACCAGAAATCTCATCTCTCAACGAGTACCTCAGATCCTCCCCTCTATTAGAAATCTACCCATTTGTAGCGGCTGCCCAGGTTTGGGGCAGGCAATGGCCAATTCCCCCGTGACATTCATCACGGACAATCAGGCAGTAGTGGACATCATCACCAAGGGTAGGTCAAAATCACATTACATCATGCCCTTTGTCCGCAAATTAGTTTGGCTCTCTTTACAGTACAATTTCCAGATATCATGTAGACATATCCAGGACGTCCAGAATTAAGCCGCTGACACACTGTCACGCTTCAATTTCCAACATTTCTTTCCGGTCATGCCGGAGGCGGAGCCAGCAGGACTATCCCTTCCAGAGTTCAACACCCTACGCATGGATTAGCACAATTCATTTCATCCGCCAAATCCCTCGTACAAAGATCACTGTCTGCCTACACAGCTAGAAATTAAAAGACCGGTTGGAACAGCTTTAAAAAAAATTATCTTCTCCACCTAAGGAGCGGCACTTATTTAATGGCGTTTTTGGCTTACTGTCACCAACACCTCAAACTCGGCTATAATTCCATCAGATTATACATGGCAGGGGTGCAATACTACTCTACCTTAAAACATCCTGATATCAGGGCGATCTTCTTGTCCCCCGCAATCAAGGCAATTCTTAGGGGGATTCAAAAAAGTAGCAAACCCTGCACTCCAAGCAGACAACCAGTTTCAAGGGAACTGTTTAGGAAGCTCTCCAACTCCCTAGACTGCAACCCTTTTGGGCTCCAACCCAGCGCGGTTATCCAGGTGGCCATGTATTTAGGCTTTTACGGTTTCCTGCGACCAGGAGAATTCACAGGTTTCTCTCCCAAATTCATGGGCCTAACTAAGAGCCAGCTATCCTGGAATCACGATCATTTCATCTTGCAACGACCTTCCACCAAAACATCACAATCAGGGCCTCCAGTCCAAGTCAAATATTTCAAATCCTTCAATAAATGGTGCCCAGTCCAGTTTTTAAATAAATTAATGAGCTCCTTGGGTCATTCCTCCCCAGATAGCCCGCTATTGCCTTTCAAATCCAAGCCCCTCACGACAGCACAGTTCGTATCCCACATCCGTCTACTAGTTTCAGGCCTAGGTATTGATCCCAAAACCATATCAGGACACTCCTTTCAGATCGGGGCCGCCTCCGCGGCATCCAAGCACAACGTACCAAGTCATATCATCCGTAAAATGGGTTGTTGGGAATCATCTTGCTTCACCAGGTACATTCCCAATCCACACCAGGAAATTTCAGAAGTTTTTCACAAGCTAGTTTTGTAAACCATGTACCTATTCAATAAAATCCTAAAATCCACCCTGCTTGACTTTTTGGCCCCTTATAGGCTACCCATGTTCGCGGTTATGGGCACAATCCAGGCTTTTTAGTTAGTAGCACGCTCTCCATTCAGAATTCATTAGGATAAAACTGATCTTTTTTTTTTTTTTTCCCCGGTATTAAGCCCCGAGGACAGAACTCAATACCAGAAAACTTTAACGCAAGTGTGAAAGTACCCTAAGTGAAAATGGCCAAATTGTGTCCAAAGTGTCAATATTTTGTGTGGCCACCATTATTTTCCAGCACTGCCTTAACTCATGGAGTTCACTAGAGCTTCACAGGTTGCCACTGGAATCCTCTTCCACTCCTCTATGACGACATCACAGATCTGCACTCCTCCACTATCTGTTTGAGGATTCCCCACAGATGCTCAATAGGGTTTAGGTCTGGAGACATGCTAGGCCAGTCCAGCACTTTTACCCTCAGTTTCTTTAGCAAGGAAGTGGTTGTCATGGAGGGGTGTTTGGGGTCTTCATATTGGAGTACTGCCCTGTGGCCCAGTTTCTGAAGGTAGGAGATCATGCTGTGCTTCAGTATGTAACAGTAAATGTTGCCATTCATGGTTCCCTCAATAAATTGTAGCTCTCCACAGCCGGTAGCACTCATGCAGCCCCAAACCATAACACTCCCACCACCATGCTTGACTGTAGGCAAGACACACTAGTCTTTGTATGCCTCACCTGATTGACAATAGAGATGAGCGAATCAAAGTTGACGAACTGGAATTCAATCCGAATTTCCTCGCGCTTCGTGGTAACAAATAAAAAAAATTTAAATGGCTTCTGCACGTGTTCGGACATGGAGCAAGGAACTCTGGGAACGAGGGATCACCCACAATGCCATGCATGCAACTAATCAGCAGCCAGTCAGCCCTGTGATGTTACAGCCCTATAAATAGCGTCAGCCATCTTGGATTCAGCCATTTTCCAATGTACATAGTGCAGGGAAAGACGTCAGCAGGCGCTAGGGACAGTGGTAGAAAAGACTTTAAAACTTTTATTTTGCTGTATAGAAGTTCAGGGAAGGGATAGGGAGGAATCATTCCACAGTATTGAAGCAGAATAGGGTTTAGTAGGGGAGGTTACAGCCTGGATAGTAGGAACATCCTATTACACCTTGCTGCACTGACTAGAGATCCAAATTGCCATTATACAGCTCTGTAATTCCAGCAAACCATTCTTGTTATTGGGGTGCAAGCGGTACAGTTATATGTTCCAAAGCCCTTTTTGGCGTGTATTAGTGGCAAACAAAATATAAATTAATCACAACAGAAAAGAGTGCGAAAACACACCATCATCAAAAGATAGTAAAAAGTTATATTTATTAATAACAATATTAAAAAATGTAATCCATAATACATACTTGTGAACAAGCAGGGACAGAACACAGTAGCATAAAGGGTAAGGATGGTCATATAAATCCTGAAAAGCGCGTCGAGGAGCGCCACCACCCAGCTTCCATCTCTTGCACCATTGGTATGTTGCCATTCATGTCACATGTATAATATAACAAGTAAACTTGTCAGTTATTTAGCTATACTTGTTACGCACAGGCCACTTTCTGGCATACTTGCCAATGTATACGCACTTTATATTTATATGACCATCCTTACCCTTTATTGGATACGTCATTTACATCTTATGTGGTCATTTTTTTCTTGCTAAATTGTCATAGTCTAGAGGTTATTAGCAAGGTGATGTGCTACTGTGTTCTGTCCCTGCTTGGTCACAAGTAGGGATGAGCGAACACGAACTGTATAGTTCGGGTTCGTACCGAATTTTGGGGTGTCCGTGACATGGACCCGAACCCGGACATTTTCGTAAAAGTCCGGGTTCGGGTTCGGTGTTCGTCGCTTTCTTGGCGCTTTTTGAAAGGCTGCAAAGCAGCCAATCAACAAGCGTCATACTACTTGCCCCAAGAGGCCGTCACAGCCATGCCTACTATTGGCATGGCTGTGATTGGCCAGAGCACCATGTGACCGAGCCTCTATTTAAGCTCTATTAAGCCGCCCGTCACTCTGCTCTGATTAGCGTAGGGAGAGGTTGCAGCTGCGACGTTAGGGCGAGATTAGGCTGATTAACTCCTCCAAAAGACTCCATCCATTGATCGATCTGCAGCTGTGGATGATTGAACTGCTGCTATTGAATTGCTCACTGTTTTTAGGCTGCCCAGAGCGTTTTTCAGTCACTTTTTTCTGGGGTGATCGGCGGCCATTTTGTGTCTTGTGTTGCGCCAGCACAAGCTGCCACCAAGTGCATTTAACCCTCAATGGTGTGGTTGTTTTTTGGCTAAAGCCTACATCAGGGTGAAGCTGTCACACCAAGTGCATTTAACCAGCAATAGTCTGTTTATTTTTTGGCCATATACTACATCAGGGGCAAGCTGCGCCTGTCACCAAGTGCATTTAACCCTCACTGGTGTGGTTGTTTTTTGGCTAAAGCCTACATCAGGGTGAAGCTGTCACACCAAGTGCATTTAACCAGCAATAGTCTGTTTATTTTTTGGCCATATACTACATCAGGGGCAAGCTGCGCCTGTCACCAAGTGCATTTAACCCTCAATGGTGTGGTTGTTTTTTGGCTAAATCCTACATCAGGGTGAAGCTGTCACACCAAGTGCATTTAACCAGCAATAGTCTGTTTATTTTTTGGCCATATACTACATCAGGGGCAAGCTGTCACCAAGTGCATTTAACCCTCAATGGTGTGGTTGTTTTGTGGCTAAATCCTACATCAGGGTGAAGCTGTCACACCAAGTGCATTTAACCAGCAATAGTCTGTTTATTTTTTGGCCATATACTACATCAGGGGCAAGCTGCGCCTGTCACCAAGTGCATTTAACCCTCAGTAGTGTGGTTGGTCAAGCTATCACACCAAGTGCATTTAACCAGCAATAGTCTGTTTATTTTTTGGCCATATACTACATCAGGGGCAAGCTGCGCCTGTCACCAAGTGCATTTAACCCTCAGTAGTGTGGTTGGTCAAGCTGTCACACCAAATGCATTTAACCATCAATAGTGTGGTTATTTTTTGGCCATATCCCAGTGTAATTCTGTCAGTAAACGTATACCTGTCACCCAGCGCCTAAATACTAGGCCTCAAGTTTATATCCAGCTAAATCTGTCGTTACTGCTGTACTGTTGTGGCTGGGCAAGTTATTTAGTGTCCGTCAAAGCACATTTTTTGTTCTGGGTTGAAATACAATTCCCAATTTAGCAATTTCCTAATTTAGTGGTTTCTGCTGTATCAGGCCTACTTTAAATACATCCCTAGAAGGGTATATCAGATTCAAGGTGCACATAGGGTCATTCTGAATAACTTCACACACACGCTACAGTGCATTTCCAAGTCTAATTCTGTCAGTAAACCTATACCTGTCACCCAGCGCCTAAATACTAGGCCTCAAATTTAGATCCAGCTAAATCTGTCGTTACTGCTGTACTGTTGTGGCTGGGCAAGTTATTTAGTGTCCGTCAAAGCACATTTTTTGTTCTGGGTTGAAATACAATCCCCAATTTAGCAATTTCCTAATTTAGTGGTTTCTGCTGTATCAGGCCTACTTTAAATACATCCCTAAAAGGGTATATCAGAATCAAGGTGCTGATAGGGTCATTCTCAATAACTTCACACACACGCTACTGTGCATATCCCAGTCTAATTCTGTCCGTAAAACGTATACCTGTCACCCAGCGCCTAAATACTAGGCCTCAAATTCATAGTCAGCCAAATCTGTGGTTACTGCTGTGCCTGTATTAGTGTAATACGGTACCTAAATAGATAGCCAGATAGTGTTAGGTGTCTGTAAAAAAAGGCCTGAATTTGAATTCAATACATTGGGCCAAATAATATTTTTGTTGTTGTGGTGAACGATAACAATGAGGAAAACATCTAGTAAGGGACGCGGACGTGGACCTGGTCGTGGTGGTGTTAGTGGACCCTCTGGTGCTGGGAGAGGACGTGGCCATTCTGCCACATCCACACGTCCTAGTGTACCAACTACCTCAGGTCCCAGTAGCCGCCAGAATTTACAGCGATATATGGTGGGGCCCAATGCCGTTCTAAGGATGGTAAGGCCTGAGCAGGTACAGGCATTAGTCAATTGGGTGGCCGACAGTGGATCCAGCACGTTTCACATTATCTCCCACCCAGTCTTCTGCAGAAAGCACACAGATGGCGCCTGAAAACCAACCCCATCAGTCTGTCACATCACCCCCATGCATATCAGGGAAACTGTCTGAGCCTCAAGTTATGCAGCAGTCTCTTATGCTGTTTGAAGACTCCGCTGGCAGGGTTTCCCAAGGGCATCCACCTAGCCCTTCCCCAGCGGTGAAAGACATAGAATGCACTGACGCACAACCACTTATGTTTCCTGATGATGAGGACATGGGAATACCACCTCAGCACGTCTCTGATGATGACGAAACACAGGTGCCAACTGCTGCGTCTTTCTGCAGTGTGCAGACTGAACAGGAGGTCAGGGATCAAGACTGGGTGGAAGACGATGCAGGGGATGATGAGGTCCTAGACCCCACATGGAATGAAGGTCGTGCCACTGACTTTCACAGTTCGGAGGAAGAGGCAGTGGTGAGACCGAGCCAACAGCGTAGCAAAAGAGGGAGCAGTGGGCAAAAGCAGAACACCCGCCGCCAAGAGACTCCGCCTGCTACTGACCGCCGCCATCTGGGACCGAGTACCCCAAAGGCAGCTTCAAGGAGTTCCCTGGCATGGCACTTCTTCAAACAATGTGCTGACGACAAGACCCGAGTGGTTTGCACGCTGTGCCATCAGAGCCTGAAGCGAGGCATTAACGTTCTGAACCTTAGCACAACCTGCATGACCAGGCACCTGCATGCAAAGCATGAACTGCAGTGGAGTAAACACCTTAAAAACAAGGAAGTCACTCAGGCTCCCCCTGCTACCTCTTCTGCTGCTGCCGCCTCGGCCTCTTCTGCTGCTGCCGCCTCGGCCTCTTCCTCCGCCTCTGGAGGAACGTTGGCACCTGCCGCCCAGCAAACAGGGGATGTACCACCAACACCACCACCACCTCCGTCACCAAGCATCTCAACCATGTCACACGGCAGCGTTCAGCTCTCCATCTCACAAACATTTGAGAGAAAGCGTAAATTCCCACCTAGCCACCCTCGATCCCTGGCCCTGAATGCCAGCATTTCTAAACTACTGGCCTATGAAATGCTGTCATTTAGGCTGGTGGACACAGACAGCTTCAAACAGCTCATGTCGCTTGCTGTCCCACAGTATGTTGTTCCCAGCCGGCACTACTTCTCCAAGAGAGCCGTGCCTTCCCTGCACAACCAAGTATCCGATAAAATCAAGTGTGCACTGCGCAACGCCATCTGTAGCAAGGTCCACCTAACCACAGATACGTGGACCAGTAAGCACGGCCAGGGACGCTATATCTCCCTAACTGCACACTGGGTAAATGTAGTGGAATCTGGGCCCCAGGCGGAGAGCTGTTTGGCGCACGTCCTTCCGCCACCAAGGATCGCAGGGCAACATTCTTTGCCTCCTGTTGCCACCTCCTCCTTCTCGGCTTCCTCCTCCTCTTCTTCCACCTGCTCATCCAGTCAGCCACACACCTTCACCACCAACTTCAGCACAGCCCGGGGTAAACGTCAGCAGGCCATTCTGAAACTCATATGTTTGGGGGACAGGCCCCACACCGCACAGGAGTTGTGGCGGGGTATAGAACAACAGACCGACGAGTGGTTGCTGCCGGTGAGCCTCAAGCCCGGCCTGGTGGTGTGCGATAATGGGCGAAATCTCGTTGCAGCTCTGGGACTAGCCGGTTTTACGCACATCCCTTGCCTGGCGCATGTGCTGAATTTGGTGGTGCAGAAGTTCATTCACAACTACCCCGACATGTCAGAGCTGCTGCATAAAGTGCGGGCCGTCTGTTCGCGCTTCCGGCGTTCACATCCTGCCGCTGCTCGCTTGTCTGCGCTACAGCGTAACTTCGGCCTTCCCGCTCACCGCCTCATATGCGACGTGCCCACCAGGTGGAACTCCACCTTGCACATGCTGGACAGACTGTGCGAGCAGCAGCAGGCCATAGTGGAGTTTCAGCTGCAGCACGCACGGGTCAGTCGCACTGCGGAACAGCACCACTTCACCACCAATGACTGGGCCTCCATGCGAGACCTGTGTGCCCTGTTGCGCTGTTTCGAGTACTCCACCAACATGGCCGGTGGCGATGACGCCGTTATCAGCGTTACAATACCACTTCTATGTCTCCTTGAGAAAACACTTAGGGCGATGATGGAAGAGGAGGTGGCCCAGGAGGAGGAGGAGGAGGAAGAGGGGTCATTTTTAGCACTTTCAGGCCAGTCTCTTCGAAGTGACTCAGAGGGAGGTTTTTTGCAACAGCAGATGCCAGGTACAAATGTGGCCAGCCAGGGCCCACTACTGGAGGACAAGGAGGACGAGGATGAGGAGGAGGTGGAGGAGGATGAGGATGAAGCATGGTCACAGCGGGGTGGCACCCAACGCAGCTCGGGCCCATCACTGGTGCGTGGCTGGGGCAAAAGGCAGGACGATGACGATACGCCTCCCACAGAGGACAGCTTGTCCTTACCCCTGGGCAGCCTGGCACACATGAACGACTACATGCTGCATTGCCTGCGCAACGACAGCAGAGTTGCCCACATTTTAACGTGTGCGGACTACTGGGTTGCCACCCTGCTGGATCCACGGTACAAAGACAATGTGCCTACCTTACTTCCTGCACTGGAGCGTGATAGGAAGATGCGCGAGTACAAGCGCACGTTGGTAGACGCGCTACTGAGAGCATTCCCAAATGTCACAGGGGAACAAGTGGAAGCCCAAGGCCAAGGCAGAGGAGGAGCAAGAGGTCGCCAAGGCAGCTGTGTCACGGCCAGCTCCTCTGAGGGCAGGGTTAGCATGGCAGAGATGTGGAAAAGTTTTGTCAACACGCCACAGCTAACTGCACCACCACCTGATACGCAACGTGTTAGCAGGAGGCAACATTTCACTAACGTGGTGGAACAGTACGTGTGCACACCCCTCCACGTACTGACTGATGGTTCGGCCCCATTCAACTTCTGGGTCTCTAAATTGTCCACGTGGCCAGAGCTAGCCTTTTATGCCTTGGAGGTGCTGGCCTGCCCGACGGCCAGCGTTTTGTCTGAACGTGTATTCAGCATGGCAGGGGGCGTCATTACAGACAAACGCAGCCGCCTGTCTACAGCCAATGTGGACAAGCTGACGTTCATAAAAATGAACCAGGCATGGATCCCACAGGACCTGTCCGTCCCTTGTCCAGATTAGACATTAACTACCTCCCCTTAACCATATATGATTGTACTCCAGGGCACTTCCTTATTCAATCCTATTTTTATTTTCATTTTACCATTATATTGCGTGGCAACCCAAAGTTGAATGAACATCTCCTCTGTCTGGGTGTCGGGGCCTAAATATATGACAATGGACTGTTCCAATGTTGGGTGACGTGAAGCCTGATTCTCTGCTATGACATGCAGACTGATTCTCTGCTGACATGAAGCCAGATTCTCTGTTACGGGACCTCTCTCCTCTACCTGGGTGCCTGGGCCTAAATATATGACAATGGACTGTTACAGTGGTGGCTGACGTGAAGCCTGATTCTCTGCTATGACATGCAGACTGATTCTCTGCTGACATGAAGCCAGATTCTCTGTTAAGGGACCTCTCTCCTCTGCCTGGGTGCCTGGGCCTAAATATATGACAATGGACTGTTACAGTGGTGGCTGACGTGAAGCCTGATTCTCTGCTATGACATGCAGACTGATTCTCTGCTGACATGAAGCCAGATTCTCTGTTACGAGACCTCTCTCCTCTACCTGGGTGCCTGGGCCTAAATATATGACAATGGACTGTTACAGTGGTGGCTGACGTGAAGCCTGATTCTCTGCTATGACATGCAGACTGATTCTCTGCTGACATGAAGCCAGATTCTCTGTTAAGGGACCTCTCTCCTCTGCCTGGGTGCCTGGGCCTAAATATATGACAATGGACTGTTACAGTGGTGGCTGACGTGAAGCCTGATTCTCTGCTATGACATGCAGACTGATTCTCTGCTGACATGAAGCCAGATTCTCTGTTACGAGACCTCTCTCCTCTACCTGGGTGCCTGGGCCTAAATATATGACAATGGACTGTTACAGTGGTGGCTGACGTGAAGCCTGATTCTCTGCTATGACATGCAGACTGATTCTCTGCTGACATGAAGCCAGATTCTCTGTTAAGGGACCTCTCTCCTCTGCCTGGGTGCCTGGGCCTAAATATATGACAATGGACTGTTACAGTGGTGGCTGACGTGAAGCCTGATTCTCTGCTATGACATGCAGACTGATTCTCTGCTGACATGAAGCCAAATTCTCTGTTACGGGACCTCTCTCCTCTACCTGGGTGCCTGGGCCTAAATATATGACAATGGACTGTTACAGTGGTGGCTGACGTGAAGCCTGATTCTCTGCTATGACATGCAGACTGATTCTCTGCTGACATGAAGCCAGATTCTCTGTTACAGGACCTCTCTCCTCTACCTGGGTGCCTGGGACTAAATATATGACAATGGACTGTTACAGTGGTGGCTGACGTGAAGCCTGATTCTCTGCTATGACATGCAGACTGATTCTCTGCTGACATGAAGCCAGATTCTCTGTTACGGGACCTCTCTCCTCTACCTGGGTGCCTGGGACTAAATATATGACAATGGACTGTTACAGTGGTGGCTGACGTGAAGCCTGATTCTCTGCTATGACATGCAGACTGATTCTCTGCTGACATGAAGCCAGATTCTCTGTTAAGGGACCTCTCTCCTCTGCCTGGGTGCCTGGGCCTAAATATATGACAATGGACTGTTACAGTGGTGGCTGACGTGAAGCCTGATTCTCTGCTATGACATGCAGACTGATTCTCTGCTGACATGAAGCCAGATTCTCTGTTACGGGACCTCTCTCCTCTACCTGGGTGCCTGGGCCTAGATATATGACAATGGACTGTTACAGTGGTGGCTGACGTGAAGCCTGATTCTCTGCTATGACATGCAGACTGATTCTCTGCTGACATGAAGCCAGATTCTCTGTTACGGGACCTCTCTCCTCTGCCTGGGTGCCTGGGCCTAAATATATGACAATGGACTGTTACAGTGGTGGCTGACGTGAAGCCTGATTCTCTGCTATGACATGCAGACTGATTCTCTGCTGACATGAAGCCAGATTCTCTGTTACGGGACCTCTCTCCTCTACCTGGGTGCCTGGGCCTAAATATATGACAATGGACTGTTACAGTGGTGGCTGACGTGAAGCCTGATTCTCTGCTATGACATGCAGACTGATTGTCTGCTGACATGAAGCCAAATTCTCTGTTAAGGGACCTCTCTCCTCTGCCTGGGTGCCTGGGCCTAAATATATGACAATGGACTGTTACAGTGGTGGCTGATGTGAAGCCTGATTCTCTGCTATGACATGCAGACTGATTCTCTGCTGACATGAAGCCAGATTCTCTGTTACGGGACCTCTCTCCTCTACCTGGGTGCCTGGGCCTAAATATATGACAATGGACTGTTACAGTGGTGGCTGACGTGAAGCCTGATTCTCTGCTATGACATGCAGACTGATTCTCTGCTGACATGAAGCCAGATTCTCTGTTAAGGGACCTCTCTCCTCTGCCTGGGTGCCTGGGACTAAATATCTGACAATGGACTGTTACAGTGGTGGGTGACGTGAAGCCAGATTCTCTGCTATGGGACCTCTCTCCAATTGATATTGGTTAATTTTTATTTATTTTATTTTTATTTTTATTATTTTCCCTATCCACATTTGTTTGCAGGGGATTTACCTACATGTTGCTGCCTTTTGCAGCTTTCTAGCTCTTTCCTGGGCTGTTTTACAGCCTTTTTAGTGCCGAAAAGTTCGGGTCCCCATTGACTTCAATGGGGTTCGGGTTCGGGACGAAGTTTGGATCGGGTTCGGATCCCGAACCCGAACATTTCCGGGAAGTTCGGCCGAACTTCTCGAACCCGAACATCCAGGTGTTCGCTCAACTCTACTTGTAACACTAATGAGTCACAATTTGACCATTTTCACTTAGGGGTGTACTCACTTTTGTTGCCAGTGGTTTAGACATTACAGGGAGTGCAGAATTATTAGGCAAATTAGTATTTTGACCACATCATCCTCTTTAAGCATGTTGTCTTACTCCAAGCTGTATAGGCTCGAAAGCCTACTACCAATTAAGCATATTAGGTGATGTGCATCTCTGTAATGAGAAGGGGTGTGGTCTAATGACATCAACACCCTATATCAGGTGTGCATAATTATTAGGCAAATTCCTTTCCTTTGGCAAAATGGGTCAAAAGAAGGACTTGACAGGCTCAGAAAAGTCAAAAATAGTGAGATATATTGCAGAGGGATGCAGCACTCTTAAAATTGCAAAGCTTCTGAAGCGTGATCATCGAACAATCAAGCGTTTCATTCAAAATAGTCAACAGGGTCGCCAGAAGCGTGTGGAAAAACCAAGGCGCAAAATAACTGCCCATGAACTGAGAAAAGTCAAGCGTGCAGCTGCCAAGATGCCACTTGCCACCAGTTTGGCCATATTTCAGAGCTGCAACATCACTGGATGCCCAAAAGCACAAGGTGTGCAATACTCAGAGACATGGCCAAGGTAAGAAAGGCTGAAAGACGACCACCACTGAACAAGACACACAAGCTGAAACGTCAAGACTGGGCCAAGAAATATCTCAAGACTGATTTTTCTAAGGTTTTATGGACTGATGAAATGAGAGTGAGTCTTGATGGGCCAGATGGATGGGCCCGTGGCTGGATTGGTAAAGGGCAGAGAGCTCCAGTCCGACTCAGACGCCAGCAAGGTGGAGGTGGAGTACTGGTTTGGGCTGGTATCATCAAAGATGAGCTTGTGGGGCCTTTTCAGGTTGAGGATGGAGTCAAGCTCAACTCCCAGTCCTACTGCCAGTTTCTGGAAGACACCTTCTTCAAGCAGTGGTACAGGAAGAAGTCTGCATCCTTCAAGAAAAACATGATTTTCATGCAGGACAATGCTCCATCACACGCGTCCAAGTACTCCACAGCGTGGCTGGCAAGAAAAGGTATAAAAGAAGAAAATCTAATGACATGGCCTCCTTGTTCACCTGATCTGAACCCCATTGAGAACCTGTGGTCCATCATCAAATGTGAGATTTACAAGGAGGGAAAACAGTACACCTCTCTGAGCAGTGTCTGGGAGGCTGTGGTTGCTGCTGCACGCAATGTTGATGGTGAACAGATCAAAACACTGACAGAATCCATGGATGGCAGGCTTTTGAGTGTCCTTGCAAAGAAAGGTGGCTATATTGGTCACTGGTTTGTTTTTGTTTTGTTTTTGAATGTCAGAAATGTATATTTGTGAATGTTGAGATGTTATATTGGTTTCACTGGTAAAAATAAATAATTTAAATGGGTATATATTTGTTTTTTGTTAAGTTGCCTAATAATTATGCACAGTAATAGTCACCTGCACACACAGATATCCCCCTAAAATAGCTAAAACTAAAAACAAACTAAAAACTACTTCCACAAATATTCAGCTTTGATATTAATGAGTTTTTTGGGTTCATTGAGAACATGGTTGTTGTTCAATAATAAAATTAATCCTCAAAAATACAACTTGCCTAATAATTCTGCACTCCCTGTAATGGTTGTGTGCTGTTATTTTGAGGGCACACCAAATATATACCGTTATACAAGCTGTACATTGACTACTTTACATTGTGTCAAAGTGTCATATCTTCAGTGTTGTCCAATGAAAAGATATAATAAAATATTTACAAAAATGTGAAGGGTGTACTCACTTTTGTGAGATACTGTACACGAATTAGCTCACCACTTTTTGTCTATTCAACCCTGGTCCTATCTACTCTTGCTCCTTCACTAAAATCTGTACCTGGAGGATTACCACCCATGTGTAGATTGTTTATTCTAAAGAGGTGGAGGAAAATGTAAAACTAATATGAGGACTTTGTTCTTAGTACTATAGCGATATGATACTTTAGACAATGTAGGTCTCTTTTTTTTAAATAAAATTGCCTAATATTTGCTTACGCTTTCAATGATGACTTTGACATTACTTTCTAGGTGAAAAGTCATAACTAGCAACTGTATGCCTAAGTCCATTTGGAACGCACATTGTTTGGGCACAGGTATGATACAGAACTGTTCAACAGAATTTCTGATTAATCAATGTCGTAGTACTTATCTTAAATGTTTTATATATCGATGCCTACTATAGGGACAGGCTGTTAGGCCCCTTTACACGGGCGAGTATTCCACGCGGGCGGGTGCAATGCGTGAGGTGAACGCATTGGCCCGCACTGAATCCTGACCCATTCATTGCTATGGGGCTGTGCACATGAGCTGTGATTTTCACGCATCACTTGTGCGTTGCGTGAAAATCGCAGCATGCTCTATATTCTGCATTTTTCACGCAACGCAGGCCCCATAGAAGTGAATGGGGCCGCGTGAAAATCGCAAGCATCCGCAAGCAAGTGTGGATGCGGTGCGATTTTCGCGCATGGTTGCTAGGTGACGATCGGGCTGGGGACCCGATCTGTTTTATTTTCCCTTATAACATGGTTATAAGGGAAAATAATAGCATTCTGAATACAGAATGCAAAGTAAAATAGTGATGGAGGGGTTAAAAATAAAAAAAATATTAACTCACCGAGTCCACTTGATCGCGTATTTTGGGATCTCTGTCTTCTTCTGTAATATTTAGCTGCCGGCTAAGGACCTGTGATGACGTCACATCACATGGTCCAATCACATGGTCGCTCACCATGGTGATGAACCATGTGATTGGACCATGTGATGAGCACAGTGACGTCATCAAAGGTCCTATTCCTGTGCACAGCAAAGAAGAAGACAGAAGAGAAGCCGGGCTGCGCGATCAAGTGGATTAAGGTGAGTTAAATAAAAAATTTTAACCCCTCCAGCCTTATTGCACTATGCATTCTGTATTAAGAATGCTATTATTTTCCCTTATAACCATGTTATAAGGGAAAATAATACAATCTACAGAACACCTAACCCAAATCCGAACTTCTGTGATTTTTCTCACGCGCGTGTAAAACGCATTACAATGTTTTGCACTTGCGTGGAAAAATCACACATTTTCCTGCAACGCACCCGCATCTTATCCGGGCAAAAAACATGACCCCCGTGTGAAAGAGGCCTTATATGGATGGAGATCTGTCACTGAAATCTGCTGGAAATTTTCTATTTTAAATTGTGATGACACTTTCGTCCTCTCCAGCCAGTGCGTGTAACATGGCACAGTCCCATCTGCTAGTCCTATGTAAGGGTGGTGTCACGACCCATGGTCATGGTCGTGACTCCTTGGGAGCCGCATGTGGTTGCCCGCGGTTTGGTGTTGTCAACCGCAGCTGGGGACACTTAGTTGTTTGCCTCAGGTGCGGTTGCCGCGGACAATAGGCATGTGTGCGGTTGCCCTTGGCAACGTGTGATATTGTGCACTTCCTTGTTTGTTTGTTGTGCACGAGGTGATGTTTAATATGCACCTGGACTCCTCCCTTCACCTGCGGTTGTCCGCGGCAACGTCTGGTGATGTTTGCATGCTGTGGAAGTGTCTCGGCCTGTTGGCTGTTCTGGAGGACACGGTTACCACGATTGCCGTTGCCGTCGGAGACAGGTGAGTGAGGTTGTGTGCTTTCCCCTTTATGTGAGTTTTCCTTCTGTGGTGCTGGAAGGGTTAACTCCCTTCCCAGTGTGTGTGTGATGTCACTGGGTGTGTTCTGACCGTTGGGTGTGGCCTCTTGGCCTATAAAGCCTCAGTCCCTGGCTGGGTTCAGTAGGTTGCTCTCAGCCATGCTGGCTGGAGCAGCCTCCTGTCTCCTCCATCTGCCTGGTGGGGACCATCCTTCTGGTCATAAACCTTTGTCAGTAAATTCTATGTTTCACGGTGTTATTTAGGTGTGTATGGGATTGTGTTATTGCAGCCTATGGTCCAGGGTTCCTGTGTGATGTCTGGTGTGTGCTGTGTCTGTTGTTGTCTTGTACTTACAGCACCTGCACATGGGTTCCTGGTTGTGTTGTCTGTGGCAGGTGAGTGATGAGTTGTTTCCATTTGCCTGCCACTGCCATAGCTGTTTTTGTATCCCCCTGTATTGCTTGGCCGTTGAGACTCCTGCTCCTCCGTGTCTAGGAGGAGCAGGTCGTCTTACTCTGTCCCCTAGTTCAGGGCCGACTTGAGGGCTTGTAGGGACTTTTAGGTTCCGGCGTATGAGCCCTCCTACCACCAAGGTCGGCTCATACAGACAGGAGACAGGGTCAGCGTTAGGGACGCTATAGGAGGTGACCTGCTCCCTAACTCTGTGGTCCCGGCCAAATGGTAACCCTACCTTCTCCTGGCACCGCACGGCTGGGGGTTTTCCCCTCTGCCAGCCATGACAGGTGGTTTAGAAATGCGGTATGTTTTCCAAGACAAAATGAGGGGATGAGTTGGCTTAGGTGGGCTTTTTTTGTGGGACAAGTTGTAATTTTTTTATGATATATAAATTTTGAGAAACTATAAAATTTATTTGTGGAGCATAATGGAAAGTTACTTAGTTTTTTAATGATGTAATGATTTTTAGGATCTGATTTTTTTTTAAATAAAAAAAATTTGTTTTTTGTCACTATATTCTGACACCCATAACTTTCATTATTTTTCCATGATGGAGCTGTGTGAGGGCTTAATTTATTGTTGTGTGAGCTGTAGTTTTTATTAGTGCTATACAACATTCTGATACTTTTTGTGACCCAAAAAACTTTTTGGGCATTGTTCATTATTTTTTACATGCTGTTCATGCTTCATGTGGAATGATATTACAAATTTCAGACCTTTTTGAACCCTGAGATACCAATTATGTTTTTTCTAATTCTTTTTTTTTAATATGATAAATGATGTGAACATTTGTATTGCAGTGTTTTGTGCTTTTATTTTGTCCTCTAACAGTGTGTAATAGGGTACTAAAATAGGAGGCCAGGGTGCTTTCACTAGGCACCCGGCTGCCATGGCAATTGCTCGACTCCCCGTGATTGTGTAATGGGGGAGAGGGGCAATTTGGTTTATTGACTGTGGCATCTGAGAGATTAAACTGCCAGGATCAGAGTTGTCCCCAATTGTGGCAATTGCAGGTAGGTGTCCGCTATATAACACAGCCCCCCAATAAAAATTAAGATGTACATGCTTGTCAAATGGGAATGTCTACATTGACATGTTTTGGTTTGTCATATCCAATAAGAGAAATTTGTGCACACCCCAAAAATATAGCAAGAAAGAGAGGATCAAGAGATCCTGGTGTCACGTACTGTCCTGGTGCCTACTTGCACGGTCCACCCTAGACAATGGAGTACAACTTGATGGCGGTCCCTAATCTAAATACATGCAGGGCCTTAAGGGTCAGGAGCCAGGAGAAACAACAATACAAAAGGGAAAAGCAAGATCAAGTCAAACTCTCGCCGGGGTCAAAGCCAAGAGGTCACGTCAAATGCAAGAAGTAGCAAGAGCGAGGTCAAAATACGGAGCCAATGGTCAAAACACAACAAACACTAACAGACGTTATGCTGGTGAATGAAATAAGACCAATCACAGGCAACCTGTGGCCAGCAGGCTGCCTGTTTAAATAGCCCTGGCTGGTGAGTCACATGACGTGGCCAGCATCACGTGACTCACAGTACACAGCCCAACACAGCTGAGCACCGATCATCATTATGGGCACTCAGCTCCTCGCCTGCTGCCATGGAGACGAGGATGCAGGCTGTGTTCTTGACCCTCTCCTTGCGTAGGGTGTCGGCGGCGATGGGAAGTAAGCATGCGTCGCCGGCCCCTCATTACAGTACCCCCCCTTCCACGAGGGGCCACCGGAGCCATAGTCACTGGAGTGGGCTTCTCTGGATGGGCAAGATGGAATTTTTTTACTAATCTGGCGGCGTGCATCTTACTCGCCGTTACCCAAGACCTCTCTTCAGGACCGAAACCCTTCCAATGGACTAAATACTGGAAAGAATTTCAGACCTTTCTTACATCAATAATCCTAGAGATCTCAAATTCGAGTTGCCCGGCAACCTCCACTAGTGGCAGAGATTCTTTTGAAGGAGATACAGGTAACACGTATTTTTTTTGTAAAGATTTGTGAAACACATTATGGATGCGAAAGGAGTCAGGCACTCTTAGTTTAAAAGATACAGGATTAATACTACTCACAATCTCATACGGTCCAATAAATCGCGGTGCAAACTTATTTGAAGGTACTTTGAGAGAGAGATTTTTGGTGGATAACCATACCTTCTTAGCCACCCTAAAATCCACCCCACGAGAGCTTTTTATTAGCCTTGATCTTTTGAACCTCCTGAGCTTTTTTCAGGTTTTACTGAACCTGGGCCCAGACTATGCACTGTTCTCTAGCCAACCTATCCGCCTCCGTAATTTTCGAGGAAGATGGTGAAAAAGAATTAAATCGTTGGATGGAAATCAAGGTTACAAAAAAAAGGAGACACCCCAGTGGATTAGTTCACCTGGTTGTTAATGGCGAACTCAGCCAAGGGTAGATGTCTCACCCACAACTGTTGGATGACAGAAACATAACACCTCAAAAACTGCTCCAAAGACTGATTCAAACGTTCCGTTTGACCGTTAGTTTCAGGTTAAAGGCTGAAGAAAAAGACAAATAAATATCACACTTAAGACAAAAATCCCTCCAAAACCTAGAGACGAACTGAACGCCTCTATCCGTTTGACCATTAGTTTCAGGTTAAAGGCTGAAGAAAAAGACAAATAAATATCACACTTAAGACAAAAAGCCCTCCAAAGCCTAGAGACGAACTGAATGCTATGCTGGTGAATTAAATAAGACCAATCACAGGCAACCTGTGGCCTGCAGGCTGCCTGTTTAAATAGCCCTGGCTGGTGAGTCACATGACGTGGCCAGCGTTACGTGACTCACTGTACACAGCCCAACACAGCTGAGCACCGATCATCATTATCGGCGCTCAGCTCTTCTACTGCTCGCCTGCTGCCATGGAGACGAGGACGCAGGCTGCGTTCTTGACCCTCTCCTTCTGCAGGGCGCAGGTGGCATTGCAAAGGAAGCACGCGTCGCCGGCCGCTCGTTAGACCTGGATTATATAATTTAACCCTTTGAGGACCCTTTCATTTTTTACTCCTGCTTTCCGTTCACATAGTCATACAAGGGCTTTTTTTTGTGGGCCAAGTTGTTATTTTTAATGGCTTCATTTACTATTGCATGTAGCGGGAAGCTGTAAAAAAATTCCAAATGGGGTTCAATTGGAAAAAAAAATGCAATTCCGCCTCAGTTTTATGTGTTTTGTTTTTATGGCGTTCCCTATGCAGTAATACTGACCAGTTACCTTCATTCTCCAGGTTAGTATGATTACAGCTATACCATAGGTATATAATTTTTATTGTGTTTTAATATTGAAAAAAAAAAATTTACTTTGGAAAAAAATAATTTTTTTCTTTCCATCACCATATTCTGACCCCATAACTTTTTTTATATATATGTCTACAGAGCTGTATGAGGGCTCATTTTCTCCATGACAATCTGTAGTTTTTTTTATACCAATTGGGTTGGTATAAATTTAGATTTTATTTTACGATGCACTGTTCTCTGTACGGGAATAATATTTTTATATTTTAATAGTACAGGTTCTCTCGGAAGCAGTGATACCCATGATGTTTAATTTTTTTATTATTATTTTTTTATTCTAAGTAAAGATTTGAACTTTTATTATTATTATTTATTTTTTTAAACTTTCTTAAACTTCTTTTTTAAACTTTTTTCTAAGTCACTCTAGGTGACTATAACAATCATTAGATTGTTGCTTTAATTGATTTATATGCTTTACAGAGTACAGTATTTAGTATATTCCAGTACAATGCTTCCACTTGCAGGCCTACATAAGAATATACAGTGCTAGTAATCAGCCTGGAAGCCTTGTACAGGCTCAAGACTATTACCAGTATGAAACACCTCTCAGATGCAGTGTTCAAATAAATTAGCCCCAGGTCTCTGCTGTTTAAAACAGCATAAGGCCGGCAGTTATGGTGATCGCTGCTCTTGTGTGTGGGCACCATCTTTAACCTGTTTAGGACATAGGGCGTACCGGTATGCCCTGATGTCCCGATCCTTAAGGACACAGGATGTACCGGCGCGGCGGGTGGTGATCGGAACAAGGTGCCTGCTCAAATCATTGAGCAGGCACCTTGGCTAAATGCGCAGTGGGGTCCCGTGATCTCCCCGTGTCGGCAATCGCCGCAAACCGCAGGTCAATTCAGTAAAAAAAAGTTGACATATTAGGTATCGCCGCGTCCGTATCGACCGGCTCTATAAACATATCACATGACCTAAACCCTGAGATGAACACCGTAAAAAATAAAAATATAAAAACTGTGCTAAATAAACAGTTTTTTTGTCACCTTACATCACAAAAAGTACAACAGCAAGCTATCAAAAAGGCGTATGCCCACCAAAATAGTACCAATCTAACCGTCACCTCATCCCGCAAAAAATGAGCCCCTACCTGAGACAATCGCCCAAAAAATAAAAACAATATGGCTCAAAATATGGAGACACTAAATCATCATTTTTTTTGTTTTAAAAGCGCTGTTATTGTGTAAAACTTACATAAATAAAAAAAGTATACATATTAGGTATTGCCGCGTCCGTATCGACTGGCTCTATAAAAATATCCCATGACCTAACCCCTCAGATGAACACCGTAAAAAATTTAAAATAAAAACTGTGCTAAGTAAACAATTTTTTGTCACCTTACATCACAAAAAGTGTAATAGCAACGATCAAAAACTCATATGCACCCCAAAATAGTGCCAATCAAACCGTCATCTCATCCCGCAAAAAATGAGACCCTACCTAAGATAATAGCCCAAAAACTGAAAAAACTTTGGCTCTCAGAATATGGAGACACTAAAACATGATTTTTTTTTTGTTTAAAAAATGATATCATTGTGTAAAATTTACATAAATAAAAAAAAGTATACATATTAGGCATCACCGCGTCTGTGACAACCTGGTCTATAAAAATACCACTTGATCTAACCTGTCAGATGAATGTTGTAAATAACAAAAAATAAAAACTGTGCCAAAACAGCTATTTCTTGTTACCTTGCCTCACAAAAAGTGTAATATAGAGCAACCAAAAATAATATGTACCCTAAAATAGTACCAACAAAACTGCCACCCAATCCTGTAGTTTCTAAATTGGGGTTACTTTTTTGGAGTTTTTACTCATCAGGGGGGCTTCAAATAGGACATGGTGTCAAAAAAACCAGTCCAGCAAAATCTGCCTTCCAAAAACCACATGGCATTCCTTTCCTTCTGCGCCCTGCCATGTGCCCGTACAGCAGTTTACGACCAGATATGAGGTGTTTCTGTAAACTACAGAATCAGAGCCATAAATATTGAGTTTTGTTTGGCTGTTAACTCTTGCTTTGTAACTGAAAAAATAATATTATAATGGAAATCTGCCCAAAAAGTGAAATTTTGAAATTTGAACTCTATTTTCCATTAATTCTCGTGGAACACCTAAAGGGTTAACAAAGTTTGTAAAATCAGTTTTGAATACCTTGAGGGTGTAGTTTCTAGAATGGGGTCACTTTTTTGGAGTTTCTACTCTAGGGGTGCATCAGGGGGGCTTCAAATGGGACATGGTGTCAAATAACCAGTCCAGCAAAATCTGCCTTCCAAAAACCGTATGGCATTCCTTTCCTTCTGTGCCCTGCCGTGTGCCCGTACAGCGGTTTACGGCCATATATGGGGTGTTTCTGTAAACTACAATATCAGAGCCATAAATATTGAGTTTGGTTTGGCTGTTAACCCTTGCTTTGTAACTGGAAAAAAATTATAAAAATTGAAAATCTGCCAAAAAAGTTAAATTTTGAAATTGTATCTCTATTTTCCATTAATTCTTGTGAAACACCTAAAGGGTTAACAAAGTTTGTAAAATCAGTTTTGAATACCTTGATGGGTGTAGTTTCTAGAATGGGGTAATTTTTGGGTGGTTTCTATTATGTAAGCCTCACAAAGTGACTTCAGATCTGAACTGGTCCTTTAAAAGTGGGTTTTTGAAAATTTCAGAAAAATTTCAAGATTTGATTATAAACTTCTAACCTTGTAACATCCACAAAAAATAAAATGTCATTCCCAAAAGGATCCAAACATGAATTAGACATATGGGGAATGTAAAGTATTGACTATTTTTGTAGGTATTACTATGTATTATAGAAGTAGAGAAATTGAAACTTGGAAATTTGCAAATTTTTCAAAATTTTGGGCAAATTTTTTATTTTTTTTATAAATTAAAATGATTTTTTTTTTACTCCATTTTACCAGTGTCATGAAGTACAATATGTGACAAAAAACAATCTCATAATGGCCTGTTCAGATTTGCAAAAAATGGCCTGGTCCTTAAGGTGAAATATGGCTGTGTCCTAAAGGGGTTAAAGACCGGACATTGTACATGTTATTACATGGGGAATGCAAGCAGTTGCTAAAACAGACATGGCAAGTTACAGGTCCTCTTCAAGTAATTTATCCCTCATATCCATTTTATAGCCCTCATATTTTTTATCTTGTGAAACAGGCAGTAGCAACTGAAGCTGGGAACATTAGGCCTCATAAAAACAGCCACATTAAAGGGATTTTCTGGTAATAATTTTAGGCATAGTACACCCCCCCTCTTGATCGCCCGTTTTAGTCACGCCTCCTTAGGTCACACCTGAGCTACACGCCCCCGGTGATGTCAGCGCTCAGGTGATTAGCTCCCTATTAACGGCTGCAACTGGCAATCACCTTTGCTAGTTATAGGTTTTCCTTGCTGTGCTCTGCTACCTGTGTATATTGAACTGTTGCTTTTGGATTTGACTTTGGCTATACCTTGACCTCTCTCTCTGCTTAGCGATTCTGTACCTTCTCCCTGTCCGGTATTGACCCATGGCTTGTTATTGCTCCCTCCTTCCGCTTTGTGATTCTGTTGGTATCGATCTCCTGGTTTGACTGTTTCTGGCTCGACTTCTCTTGGTGTTTGTTTGTGTGTCCTGTGTGTGAACAGGTACCTGCGGTTCCGAGGGCACTTGGATTGTATCTCTGCACTTACAAGTATAGGGAACGTCGACCAGTTGTGGACTTGTCGCCTAGTACTTGTTCTGGAAGTAGGCAGGATCAGTGGGATGGGTTCAAGCCAGGGCTCACTGTGTGTGTGTGTGTGTCCCTGCCTACGGTCGATACAGGAGGCTAGCAGTTCCAACAAGCCGGCGGTCAGCCGTTGGGTAAGAGGGTTATCCGGATTCATCAACTGTTTATGTTCGAACATTTGGGCCATGGAAGCCTGCCTTTTGCCAGATGAGCGCGACAACGGCACGGTGGAAGGTGGAGTGGAGGACAAATGGGAGGAGAGAGGAGGAGAAGAGGCAAGACGAGGAGCACTAGGAATGTGGCTTTGTGGGTTCTGACGGTGTTTCTTTCACTGGGCCCGGTGATGAAAGGCCAGGTGCCTTATTAACTGGCAACACTATTGTCAGCAGCTGACACATTAAAAAAAAGCCCAAACTGCAGAGCCATGTGCTGGTGTCCTGGGAGTGCCAGATGTGACCATGCATGGTGGATGGCTTGCTCCAGATACATTTGCAGTCTGCTTTTTTCCTCCTGTGCACTGCGAGTTCTGCCTGATTCTCCTCCTTCTACCCTCTATCTGCTGCTCTGTCTCTCCCTCTGAACTCCCCTCCTTTTCCTCTCTTGTGGGCACCCACTTGATGTCCATTGACACGTCAGCATCGTCAACTTCACCACATTAGAGTAGGCAGCAACAGCGGGAACCACCCTCCTTGGGCTGATCTGGGTACTGTCGTCAGACTGCTGGGTGGCGGCCGTTGCTACCTCCTCTTCCTCATCCGATGCCAAGAATGGCTGCGCATTGGTAAGGTCTGGGAATGGATGGGAAAATAATTCCTCTGACTTGAGTGGAGGAGCTATGGTGGTGGTGGCGGTGATGTCTTTGGGGGTGCACACAGCAGAGAGTGAGGAGGGTGCTGATACAGAGTATGAGGAGGGTGCAGAAGCGAAAGGCTGAGTGAGCCACTCAACCAACTCTGGTACGTCCTTTCACATAATCGCACGCATCTTCTCCAACTTCCCACTTAGGCTCCGGCCTGGTGCACCTGCGAGACCCCTACCACCCCTGCGGAATGGCCTGCCTCTTACTCTGCCTGTCATTTTCAAAATGACTCTGTGACAAAGTCCCTATAGAAGAGCAGTATTTGTTGAAGCAGGTATATACAGTAGAACCCGTTAATGATTATTTGCTAGAAGCAGGTATATCAAACCACTTGATCAGTTTTTTTTTTTGTGGGGGGGGGGGGGGGGGCAACTGGTATATCACACCAGTTGCAATTAGTTATTCCAATAGCGTTTGTCCCTCTGTATAGCTGCGGTATCGCAGCAGAACCGCACACAACTTCTGCACAATACAAATGCACTAAAATATACCTTCTATGCTAGAAAGTAAATTATAAGTATATCACACCCCTCTGTATGTCACACCTATCGATAGCACACCTATACCATTCCTTAAAAGGGCTTTTGTGGCCGTATTAGATAGCGTTTGGTGTCCCTAACAGTCTGTCCCTGCTCCACACAGCAACCTCTCCCTACAATGTAAAATGGCAGCCAGATCAGGTTTATTTATAGGTAGGTGGTATGTCCATGTGCTGAAACGCCTCAATCGTCTGTCCTGTCCCACCTGATGGATGTGTCATGGGTCAAAGTTCTGCACAATGCAAAAGAATATGGCGCTGGAGGACATCTCCATATGTTTGCCTGTTCGTCGAACCGCAAGGCCATCTCTAGCAATGTAGAACTTCAGTGACCAGTTTGATAAAGTGTGAGAGCGATAACTCCAAACACCCCTGCTCCCTATTCAGAACTGAGACCTTGTAACACTAATGAGTCACATGACAACGGGGAGGGAAAATAGTTAATTGGACACAATTTGACCATTTTCACTTAGGGGTGTACTCACTTTTGTTGCCAGTGGTTTAGACATTAATGGTTGTGTGCTGAGTTATTTTGAGGGAACACCAAATATACACCGTTATACAAGCTGTACATTGACTACTTTACATTGTGTCAAAGTGTCATATCTTCAGTGTTGTCCCATGAAAAGATATGAGGGGTGGACTCACTTTTGTGAGATACTGTTCACGAATTAGCTCACCATTTTTGTCTATTCAACCTTGGTCCTATCTACTCTTGCTCCTTCACTAAAATCTGTACCAGGAGGATTACCACCCATGTGTAGATTGTTTATTCTAAAGAGGTGGAGGTAAATGTAAAACTATTATGAGGACTTTGTTCTTAGTACTAGAGCGATGTGATACTTTAGACAATGTAGGTATCTTTATTTAAATAAAATTGCCTAATATTTGCTTACGCTTTCAATAATGACTTTGACATTACTTTCTAGGTGAAAAGTCATAACTAGCAACTGTATGCCTAAGTCCATTTGGAAACCACATTGTTTGGGCACATGTATGATACGTAACCGTTTGGCCCCTTTCACACGGACGTCACGTTTGGCTCCGGAGGCTTCCCGGGTGCAATGTGGCAAACCCGCTCGAGTAGGTACCCAATTGCAGTTAGTTTTGACTGCGATTGCGTTCCCTTGTTCAGTTTTTATCGCGCGGGTGCAATGCGTTTTGCACGCGCGTGATAAAAAACTGAATGTGGTACCCAGACCCGAACCCGTACTTCTTCACAGATGTTCAGGTGTGGGTTTAAGGTTGTGTACAGTTGTGGCCAAAAGTTTTGAGAATTACATAAATATTGGAAATTGGAAAAGTTGCTGCTTAAGTTTTTATAATAGCAATTTGTATATACTCCAGAATGTTATGAAGAGTGATCAGATGAATTGCATAGTCCTTCTTTGCCATGAAAATTAACTTAATCCCAAAAAAACCTTTCCACGTCATTTCATTGCTGTCATTAAAGGACCTGCTGAGATCATATCAGTAATCTTCTTGTTAACTCAGGTGAGAATGTTGACGAGCACAAGGCTGGAGATCATTATGTCAGGCTGATTGGGTTAAAATGGCAGACTTGACCTGTTAAAAGGAGGGTGATGCTTGAAATCATTGTTCTTCCATTGTTAACCATGGTGACCTTCAAAGAAACGCGTGCAGCCATCATTGTGTTGCATAAAAATGGCTTCACAGGCAAGGATATTGTGGCTACTAAGATTGCACTTCAATCAACAATTTATAGGATCATCAAGAACCTCAAGGAAAGAGGTTCAATTCTTGTTAAGAAGGCTTCAGGGCGTCCAAGAAAGTCCAGCAAGCGCCAGGATTGTCTCCTAAAGAGGATTCAGCTGCAGGATCGGAGTGCCACCAGTGCAGAGCTTGCTCAGGAATGGCAGCAAGCAGGTGTGAGCGCATCTGCACGCACAGTGAGGCGAAGACTTTTGGAAGATGGCCTGGTGTCAAGAAGGGCAGTAAAGAAGCCACTTCTCTCCAAAAAAAACATCAGGGACAGATTGATCTTCTGCAGAAAATATGGTGAATGGACTGCTGAGGACTGGGGGAAAAGTCATATTCTCAGATGAAGCCTCTTTATGATTGTTTGGGGCATCAGGAAAAAGGCTTGTCCGGCAAGAAAAGGTGAGCACTACCATCAGTCCTGTGTCATGCCAACAGTAAAGCATCCTGAGACCATTCATGTGTGGGGTTGCTTCTCATCCAAGAGAGTGGGCTCACTCACAATTTTGCCCAAAAACACAGCCACGAATAAAGAATGGTACCAAAAACACCCTCCAACAGCAACTTCTTCCAACAATCCAACAACAGTTTGGTGAAGAACAATGCATTTTCCAGCACGATGGAGCACCGTGCCATAAGGCAAAAGTGATAACTAAGTGGCTCGGGGACCAAAACGTTGACATTTTGTGTCCATGGCCTGGAAACTCCCCAGATCTTAATCCCATTGAGAACTTGTGGTCAATCCTCAAGAGGCGGGTGGACAAACAAAAACCCACTAATTCTGACAAACTCCAAGAAGTGATTATGAAATAATGGGTTACTATCAGTCAGGAATTGGCCCAGAAGTTGATTGAGAGCATGCCCAGTCGAAATTGCAGAGGTCCTGAAAAAGAAGGGCCAACACTGCAAATACTGACTCTTTGCATAAATCTCATGTAATTGTCGATAAAACTTATGAAGTGCGTGTAATTATATTTCACTACATCACAGAAACAACTAAAACAAAGATCTAAAAGCAGTTTAGCAACAAACTTTGTGAAAACTAATATTTGTGTCATTCTCAAAACTTTTGGCCATGACTGTAGATTGTATTATTTTCCCTTATAACATGGTTATAAGGAAAAATAATAGCATTCTGAATACAGAATACATAGTACAATAGGGCTGGAGGGGTTAATATTTTTTTTTAACTCACTTTAACCACTTCAGCCCCGCTAGGTGAAACCCCCTTCATGACCAGAGCACTTTTTACACTTCGGCACTACACTACTTTCACCGTTTATCGCTCGGTCATGCAACTTACCATACAAATGAATTTTACCTCCTTTTCTTCTCACTAATAGAGCTTTCATTTGGTGGTATTTCATTGCTGCTGGCATTTTTACTTTTTTTGTTATTAATCAAAATGTAACGATTTTTTTGCAAAAAAATGACATTTTCACTTTCAGCTGTAAAATTTTGCAAAAAAAACGACATCCATATATAAATTTTTCGCCAAATTTATTGTTCTACATGTCTTTGATAAAAAAAAAATGTTTGGGCAAAAAAAAAATGGTTTGGGTAAAAGTTATAGCATTTACAAACTATGGTACAAAAATGTAAATTTCCGCTTTTTGAAACAGCTCTGACTTTCTGAGCACCTGTCATGTTTCCTGAGGTTCTACAATGCCCAAACAGTAGAAAACCCCCACAAATGACCCCATTTCGGAAAGTAGACACCCTAAGGTATTCGCTGATGGGCATAGTGAGTTCATAGAACTTTTTATTTTTTGTCACAAGTTAGCGGAAAATGATTATGATTTTATTTTTATTTTTTTCCTTACAAAGTCTCATATTCCACTAACTTGCGACAAAAAATAAAAAATTCTAGGAACTCACCATGCCCCTCACAGAATACCTTGGGGTGTCTTCTTTCCAAAATGGGGTCACTTGTGGGGTAGTTATACTGCCCTGGCAATTTAGGGGCCCAAATGTGTGAGAAGAACTTTGCAATCAAAATGTGTAAAAAATGACCGGTGAAATCCAAAAGGTGCACTTTGGAATATGTGCCCCTTTGCCCACCTTGGCAGCAAAAAAGTGTCACACATCTGGTATCGCCGTACTCAGGAGAAGTTGGGGAATGTGTTTTGGGGTGTCATTTTACATATACCCATGCTGGGTGAGAAAAATATCTTGGTCAAATGCCAACTTTTTATAAAAAAATGGGAAAAGTTGTCTTTTGCCAAGATATTTCTCTCATCCAGCATGGGTATATGTAAAATGACACCCCAAAACACATTCCCCAACTTCTCCTGAGTACGGCGATACCAGATGTGTCACACTTTTTTGCTGCAAAGGTGGGCAAAGGGGCACATATTCCAAAGTGCACCTTTCAGATTTTGCAGGCCATTTTTTACACATTTTGATTGCAAGGTACTTCTCACACATTTGGGCCCCTAAATTGCCAGGGCAGTATAACTACGCCACAAGTGACCCCATTTTGGAAAGAAGACACCCCAAGGTATTCCGTGAGAGGCATGGCGAGTTCCTAGAATTTTTTATTTTTTGTCACAAGTTAGCGGAAAATGATGATTTTTTTTTTTTCTCTTTTTTCCTTACAAAGTCTCATATTCCACTAACTTGCGACAAAAAATAAAAAATTCTAGGAACTCGCCATGCCCCTCACGGAATACCTTGGGGTGTCTTCTTTCCAAAATGGGGTCACTTGTGGCGTAGTTATACTGCCCTGGCAATTTAGGGGCCCAAATGTGTGAGAAGTACTTTGCAATCAAAATCTGTAAAAAATGACCGGTGAAATCCGAAAGGTGCACTTTGGAATATGTGCCCCTTTGCCCACCTTGGCATCAAAAAAGTGTCACACATCTGGTATCGCCGTACTCAGGAGAAGTTGGGGAATGTGTTTTGGGGTGTCATTTTACATATACCCATGCTGGGTGAGAGAAATATCTTGGCAAAAGACAACTTTTCCCATTTTTTTATACAAAGTTGGCATTTGACCAAGATATTTTTCTCACCCAGCATGGGTATATGTAAAATGACACCCCAAAACACATTGACCAACTTCTCCTGAGTATGGCGATACCAGATGTGTCACACTTTTTTGCTGCCAAGGTGGGCAAAGGGGCACATATTCCAAAGTGCACCTTTCGGATTTTGCAGGGCATTTTTTACACATTTTGATTGCAAAGTTCTTCTCACACATTTGGGCCCCTAAATTGCCAGGGCAGTATAACTACGCCACAAGTGACCCCATTTTGGAAAGAAGACACCCCAAGGTATTCCGTGAGGGGCATGGCGAGTTCCTAGAATTTTTTATTTTTTGTCGCAAGTTAGTGGAATATGAGACTTTGTAAGGAAAAAAGAAAAAAATAAGAAAAATCATCATTTTCCGCTAACTTGTGACAAAAAATAAAAAATTCTAGGAACTCGCCGTGCCCCTCACGGAATACCTTGGGGTGTCTTCTTTCCAAAATGGGGTCACTTGTGGCGTAGTTATACTGCCCTGGCAATTTAGGGGCCCAAATGTGTGAGAAGAACTTTGCAATCAAAATGTGTAAAAAATGGCCTGCAAAATCTGAAAGGTGCACTTTGGAATATGTGCCCCTTTGCCCACCTTGGCTGCAAAAAAGTGTCACACATGTGGTATCGCCGTACTCAGGAGAAGTTGGGCAATGTGTTTTGGGGGGTCATTTTACATATACCCATGCTGGGTGAGAGAAATATCTTGGCAAAAGACAACTTTTCCCATTTTTTTATACAAAGTTGGCATTTGACCAAGATATTTTTCTCACCCAGCATGGGTATATGTAAAATGACACCCCAAAACACATTCCCCAACTTCTCCTGAGTACGGCGATACCACATGTGTGACACTTTTTTGCAGCCTAGATGCGCAAAGGGGCCCAAATTCTTTTTAGGAGGGCATTTTTAGACATTTGGATCCCAGACTTCTTCTCACACTTTCGGGCCCCTAAAAAGCCAGGGCAGTATAAATACCCCACATGTGACCCCACTTTGGAAAGAAGACACCCCAAGGTATTCAATGAGGGGCATGGCGAGTTCCTAGAATTTTTTTTTTTTTGCATAAGTTAGCGGATATTGATTTTTTTTTTTTGTTTTTTTCTCACAAAGTCTCACTTTCCGCTAACTTAGGACAAAAATTTCAATCTTTCATGGACTCAATATGCCCCTCACGGAATACCTTGGGGTGTCTTCTTTCCGAAATGGGGTCACATGTGGGGTATTTATACTGCCCTGGCTTTTTAGGGGCCCTAAAGTGTGAGAAGAAGTCTGGAATATAAATGTCTAAAAATGTTTACGCATTTGGATTCCGTGAGGGGTATGGTGCGTCCATGTGAGATTTTATTTTTTGACACAAGTTAGTAGAATATGAGACTTTGTAAGAAAAAACAAAAACAAACAAAAAATTCCGCTAACTTGTGTCAAAACAAATGTCTGAATGGAGCCTTACCAGGGGGGGGGGGGTAATCAATGACAGGGGGGTGATCAATGACAGGGGGGTGATCAATGACAGGGGGGTGATCACCCATATAGACTCCCTGATCACCCCCCTGTCATTGATCACCCCCCTGTAAGGCTCCATTCAGACATCCGCATGATTTTTACGGATCCATGGATACATGGATCGGATCCACAAAACACATGCGGACGTCTGAATGGAGCCTTACAGGGGGGTTATCAATGACAGGGGATGATCAGGGTGATCACCCCCCTGTCAATGATCACCCCTCCTGTAAGGCTCCATTCAGACATCCGCATGATTTTTTACGGATCCATGGATACATGGATCGGATCCACAAAACACATGCGGACGTCTGAATGGAGCCTTACAGGGGGGTTATCAATGACAGGGGGTGATCAGGGTGATCACCCCCCTGTCACTGATCACCCCCCCTGTAAGGCTCCATTCAGACGTCCGCATGTGTTTTGTGGATCCGATCCATGTATCCATGGATCCGTAAAAATCATGCGGACGTCTGAATGGAGCCTTACAGGGGGGTGATCAATGACAGGGGGGTGATCAATGACAGGGGGTGATCAGGGAGTGTATATGGGTGATCACCCGCCTGTCATTGATCACCCCCCTGTAAGGCTCCATTCAGACGTCTGCATGATTTTTACGGATCCATGGATACATGGATCGGATCCACAAAACACATGCGGACGTCTGAATGGAGCCTTACAGGGGGGTTATCAATGACAGGGGGGTGATCAGGGAGTGTATATGGGTGATCACCCGCCTGTCATTGATCACCCCCTGTAAGGCTCCATTCAGACGTCCGCATGTGTTTTGCGGATCCGATCCATGTATCCATGGATCCGTAAAAATCATGCGGACGTCTGAATGGAGCCTTACAGGGGGGTGATCAATGACAGGGGGGTGATCAATGACAGGGGGTGATCAGGGAGTGTATATGGGTGATCACCCGCCTGTCATTGATCACCCCCCTGTAAGGCTCCATTCAGACGTCCGTATGCTTTTTGCGGATCCGATCCATGTATCCGTGGATCCGTAAAAATCATACGGACGTCTGAACGGAGCCTGACAGGGGGGTGATCAATGACAGGGCGGTGATCAATGACAGGGGGGTGATCAGGGAGTTTATATGGGGTGATCATGGGTGATCAGGGGTTTATAAGGGGTTAATAAGTGACGGGGGGGGTGTAGTGTAGTGTAGTGTGGTGTTTGGTGCGACTGTACTGACCTACCTGAGTCCTCTGGTGGTCGATCCTAACAAAAGGGACCACCAGAGGACCAGGTAGGAGGTATATTAGACGCTGTTATGAAAACAGCGTCTAATATACCTGTTAGGGGTTAAAAAATTCGGATCTCCATCCTGCCAGCGAGCGATCGCCGCTGGCAGGCTGGAGATCCACTTGCTTACCTTCCGTTCCTGTGAGCGCGCGCGCCTGTGCGCGCGCGTTCACAGGAAATCTCGCGTCTCGCGAGAAGACGCGTATATGCGTCCAGGAGGAATAAAGCAACCACCTCCCGGACGCATATATGCGTACAGCGGTCGGGAGGTGGTTAATCCACTTGTTCGCGCAGCCCGACTTCTCTTCTGTCTTCATATTTGCTGAGTACAGGAAAAGGACCTGTGGGGACGTCACTGCGGTTATCACATGGTCCGTAACATGATCCATCACCATGGTAAAAGATCATGTGATGGACCATGTGATGACCGCAGTGACGTCACCACAGGTCCTTTTCCTGTACACAGCAAAGAAGACAGAAGAGATGCTGGCTGCGCGAACAAGTGGATTAAGGTAAGTTAAATTTTTTTTAATTTTTTTTTAACCCCTCCAGCCCTATTGTACTATGCATTCTGTATTAAGAATGCTATTATTTTCCCTTATAACCATGTTATAAGGGAAAATAATAAAGATTGGGTCCCCACCCTGATCGTCACCTAGCAACTGTGCGTGAAAATCGCACCGCATCCGCACTTGCTTGCGGATGCTTGCGATTTTCACGCAGCCCCATTCACTTCTATGGGGCTTGCGTTGCGTGGAAAACGCATAAAGAGGAGCATGCTGCGATTTTCACGCAATGCACAAGTGATGCATGAAAATCACTGCTCATGTGCACAGCCCCATAGAAATGAATGGGTCCGGATTCAGTGCGGGTGCAATGCATTTACCTCACGCATCGCATCCGTGTGGAAATTTCGCCCGTGTGGAAGGGGCCTTTAAACAGAATTTCTGATTAATCAATGTCGTAGTACTTATAGAAGCGTAGTGTACTTTGCCACTGTCACATATATACAGTGTGGAGGGGGACATTGCAGCCCTGCACAGTTCATTATATCGACGATAGCCTCTATTGAATAGAGAAAAGTACTGATTTTTCATCTCAGTGGTCACTGAGGAAGGGGTGTATACCCTGAAACGCGTCTGGGTCAGCTGGGACAGTGAGCCGTTCCCCAATTACCAGGAGTTGTCTACAGAAGAAGGTTACAGTCCTGTGGATTTTCGCATATGGACTATTGCTATTGTCTCGAAATAGAGGCAGAATCGTTGAGAAGGATCTGAGATTTCACAGCTGTCAAGTCGAGGAGTCACGTGAGACGTCACGTTCGAGACTCCATACCACGTGGGACGCTGCGTAGGGTAAGATCGGCAGAATCTTCGATTCGTAAAATAGAGCTGGTGATGAAACATGGTAAGATATCTCCCTCACGATTACTAATATATCGGATCATCCGAATAAGCCAGAGGACTGAATTCGGACAGTGTGTGGTACGATATTATCTTACACAATAAGATCTTGTATGCAAATTATTTGGAGCCTTACATCAGGCCGGAGATAGGAACTATCAATTCAAGTGCATTAGTTTCTCCTGCGAATATTTACAAAGAGAATCGCTTACAGAAATATTGTGGGAACTGCCTATTATTCGCAATACGATTGTTTTATATATCCATGAATATTTACGATTTTCTGGCGAATATTTGAGGTCCCTATCCAGTGTTTATATGGTCTATTTTATGGATGTTTTTATTGTTTTATGTATTGGCTTTCTATAATACATATGTAATAAGTGTGAAGGCAGTTTGCCTGGATTTGTGGGAGGGGCTGAGGTCCGCCTCCAGCCTATTTAGGGCACCCCTTTTACCTGGCTCCTGCACCGTCCGAGGTCTGAGCTTTGAAGGAGGAAGTCGCTGGTGGAGTTACTGGAGAGTTACCTGCGAGTTGCTGAGTCTTGGAAGTTTTGCGTTACTCGGTTCACTGTGGGTCACGTTTGCCCGGTATACTATGAGTCATCCATACGGTACAGCTGGGGCCTCACGGTTGCCCCCTGTACCGGCTCATTTCATTTCACCAAACTTTGCACTCATGTCACAAATTCTCGTTACAAGTCACTATCATTTCATGTCTGCGGTACAGCACAGGGCCTCACGGTTGCCCCCTGTACTAGCTCAATTCATTTCACTATTTTCATTTCAACCATGTCACAGTTTCACTCCAAGTCACGGTTTTCATGTCTGCCTCCATTTCCGGTCATGCATGCACGCGTACCACACCGCATCCCCACTCCTAGCACCACCAGCACGTGTACCAGGTTCCCATGGCGGCCACCAACGCCGTTTCCCCTCCTCACCAACATCTCTCTCACACACATTCAGGTCACAATTTTCGTCACAAGTCACCATCATTTCATGTCTAGCAGGCTTGTTCACATGAAGATTGGTCACACCACACCACCACTCCGGTCTGTACCCCTGCAGCAAGCAGGCAGGTTGTCTCCTGGGCTCAACTCTCCCCCCCCCCCATTCCTGCTCATTTCACATCATGCCTCCCCTCGTTCATCACAGCGGCATGTTCACAAACACTCACACTTGCCCACAGGTTGGATCGTTCCAGCAACACCACACATTCTCCCCCTCCACATTCAGCGCTGCTGCTACGGACTTCCCCGTTCTCCCCACCGCTGCACCGGCCCGTCCCGCTGCTTCTCCTGCCGCGCTGCCGATGGCGGCCGCCCGCGTCCCGGTCCCTGGTCTGCGCACGCGCGGCCGGGGTACTGCGCATGCGCGGCGGCGTCGGCGCGTGCGCGGTATCCCGACGGCCGTCCGCTGGTGCGGCTGGTGTGTGGGGAGGGGGCCGCCACAGGTCTGCTCGGCCCCGGTCCAGCCACAATACTCTGCCCCAGGCTGCAGCCACTGCCCCCCTCCCACAGGCGGCGCAACCCAGGAGGGGCTCAGACTGTTCCCCATCACATTACACCCCCACCACACCAGGCCACAGCCCCCTTCATTATAAAACCCGCCACATCACCCGCGTACCCCGATAAAGGAAAAATAAAAATTATGTAATTAAAGCTCCATAGTATCATAGGGAGGAAACCCGCCATGTAGTCCCAAAAAAAAAAAAAAAAATAATTTTTTCCCTCAGGGTCATAGAAGAGAAACCCGCCATATAGTCCTGGCAAAAAAAAAAAAAAAAAAAGTTCTGCGAATCACACCTTCCTCCACGTCACGGGGGCTCATTTCGCACCACAATAAAAATCCACACCATTCAAAACGCATCACACAATCACCAAAGAAACCCGCCATATGAAAAAAAAAAAAAAAAAACGCCATATGGAAAAAAAAAAAAAACGCCATATGGAAAGAAAAAACAAAAAACAAAAACAAACCCGCCATAGAAAAAAAAAAAAAAAAATAAATAAATAAATAAATAAATAAACCCGCCATATGAAGGGGGAAAAAAAAAAAAAAAAAAAAAACCCGCCACATCACCCTCGTGCTCCATGGTCCAAAAAAATATATATAAATAAATAAATAAATAAATAAACAAATCAATAAATAAAAAAAAAAAAAAAAAAATTTTTATTTCTGCCATTAGTCGCCCACGCATGGCTTCTCCGTTTTAGTTTCACTCACAGCACTCCGCCATTTGGTCTCCCACGCGTGTCTTCTCCGGTTTAGCACGCACCCACGACTCCACCATTAGTCTCCCACGCATGGTTTCTCCGGTTCAGTTGCATACATACGACCCCGCTATTTGAGTCTCACGCCTGGCTCCGCCATCAGAGTCTCTCGCGCATGGCTTTCTCCATTTTAGTGTTTCACATACAAATCCGCCATTAGTCTCACACATGGCTTCTCCGTTTCAGTGTTTCACACATAACTCCGCCATTAGAGTCCCTCACGCATTACTTCGCCGGTTAGTTTCACACACATTTCTCCGCCATTACAGACTCTCACGCATTACTTCGCCGTTTTAGGTTACACACAATTCTCCGCCATTACAGACTCCCACGCATTACTTCGCCGTTTAGTTTCACACACATTTCTCCGCCATTACAGACTCTCACGCATTTTTTCGCCGTTTTAGGTTACACACAATTCTCCGCCATTACAGACTCTCACGCATTACTTCGCCGGTTAGTTCACACACATTTCTCCGCCATCACAGACTCTCACGCATTACTTCGCCGTTTTAGGTTACACACAATTCTCCGCCATTACAGACTCTCACGCATTACTTCGCCGTTTTAGTTTACACACAATTCTCCACCATTACAGACTCTCACGCATTACTTCGCCGTTTTAGGTTACACACAATTCTCTGCCATTACAGACTCTCACGCATCACTTCGCCGTTTAGTTTCACACACATTTCTCCGCCATTACAGACTCTCACGCATTACTTCGCCGGTTAGTTCACACACATTTCTCCGCCATCACAGACTCTCACGCATTACTTCGCCGTTTTAGGTTACACACAATTCTCCGCCATTACAGACTCTCACGCATTACTTCGCCGTTTTAGTTTACACACAATTCTCCGCCATTACAGACTCTCACGCATTACTTCGCCGGTTAGTTCACACACATTTCTCCGCCATCACAGACTCTCACGCATTACTTCGCCGTTTTAGTTACACACAATTCTCCGCCATTACAGACTCTCACGCATTACTTCGCCGTTTTAGTTTACACACAATTCTCCACCATTACAGACTCTCACGCATTACTTCGCCGTTTTAGGTTACACACAATTCTCTGCCATTACAGACTCTCACGCATCACTTCGCCGTTTAGTTTCACACACATTTCTCCGCCATTACAGACTCTCACGCATTACTTTGCCGGTTAGTTCACACACATTTCTCCGCCATCACAGACTCTCACGCATTACTTCGCCGTTTTAGGTTACACACAATTCTCCGCCATTACAGACTCTCACGCATTACTTCGCCGTTTTAGTTTACACACAATTCTCCGCCATTACAGACTCTCACGCATTACTTCGCCGGTTAGTTCACACACATTTCTCCGCCATCACAGACTCTCACGCATTACTTCGCCGTTTTAGTTACACACAATTCTCCGCCATTACAGACTCTCACGCATTACTTCGCCGGTTAGTTCACACACATTTCTCCGCCATCACAGACTCTCACGCATTACTTCGCCGTTTTAGGTTACACACAATTCTCCGCCATTACAGACTCTCACGCATTACTTCGCCGTTTTAGTTTACACACAATTCTCCGCCATTACAGACTCTCACGCATTACTTCGCCGGTTAGTTCACACACATTTCTCCGCCATCACAGACTCTCACGCATTACTTCGCCGTTTTAGTTACACACAATTCTCCGCCATTACAGACTCTCACGCATTACTTCGCCGTTTAGTTTCACACACATTTCTCCGCCATTACAGACTCTCACGCATTACTTCGCCGTTTTAGTTACACACAATTCTCCGCCATTACAGACTCTCACGCATTACTTCGCCGTTTAGTTTCACACACATTTCTCCGCCATTACAGACTCTCACGCATTACTTCGCCGTTTTAGTCTACACACAATTCTCCGCCATTACAGACTCTCACGCATTACTTCGCCGTTTAGTTTCACACACATTTCTCCGCCATTATAGACTCTCATGCATTACTTCGTCGTTTAGGTCACACTTGTAACTCCGCCATTAGAGTCTCACGCATCACTTCGCCGTTGGTTTCACACAATAACTCCGCCATTTAGAGTCTCTCACATATGACTCCGCCATTAGAGTTTTCTCACGTATGGCTTCTCCGGTTAGTGTCACACACATGACTCCGCATTAGTCTCACGCATGGTTTCTCCGTTCAGTGTTACATACATAACTCCGCCATTAGAGTCTCTCACGCATCACTTTGCCGTGTTAGTTTACACATATGACTCTGCCATTAGTCTCACACATGGCTTCTCCGTTTCAGTGTTTCACACATAACTCCGCCATTAGAGTCCCTCACGCATTACTTCGCCGGTTAGTTTCACACACATTTCTCCGCCATTACAGACTCTCACGCATTACTTCGCCGTTTTAGGTTACACACAATTCTCCGCCATTACAGACTCCCACGCATTACTTCGCCGTTTAGTTTCACACACATTTCTCCGCCATTACAGACTCTCACGCATTTTTTCGCCGTTTTAGGTTACACACAATTCTCCGCCATTACAGACTCTCACGCATTACTTCGCCGGTTAGTTCACACACATTTCTCCGCCATCACAGACTCTCACGCATTACTTCGCCGTTTTAGGTTACACACAATTCTCCGCCATTACAGACTCTCACGCATTACTTCGCCGTTTTAGTTTACACACAATTCTCCACCATTACAGACTCTCACGCATTACTTCGCCGTTTTAGGTTACACACAATTCTCTGCCATTACAGACTCTCACGCATCACTTCGCCGTTTAGTTTCACACACATTTCTCCGCCATTACAGACTCTCACGCATTACTTCGCCGGTTAGTTCACACACATTTCTCCGCCATCACAGACTCTCACGCATTACTTCGCCGTTTTAGGTTACACACAATTCTCCGCCATTACAGACTCTCACGCATTACTTCGCCGTTTTAGTTTACACACAATTCTCCGCCATTACAGACTCTCACGCATTACTTCGCCGGTTAGTTCACACACATTTCTCCGCCATCACAGACTCTCACGCATTACTTCGCCGTTTTAGTTACACACAATTCTCCGCCATTACAGACTCTCACGCATTACTTCGCCGGTTAGTTCACACACATTTCTCCGCCATCACAGACTCTCACGCATTACTTCGCCGTTTTAGGTTACACACAATTCTCCGCCATTACAGACTCTCACGCATTACTTCGCCGTTTTAGTTTACACACAATTCTCCGCCATTACAGACTCTCACGCATTACTTCGCCAGTTAGTTCACACACATTTCTCCGCCATCACAGACTCTCACGCATTACTTCGCCGTTTTAGTTACACACAATTCTCCGCCATTACAGACTCTCACGCATTACTTCGCCGTTTAGTTTCACACACATTTCTCCGCCATTACAGACTCTCACGCATTACTTCGCCGTTTTAGTTACACACAATTCTCCGCCATTACAGACTCTCACGCATTACTTCGCCGTTTAGTTTCACACACATTTCTCCGCCATTACAGACTCTCACGCATTACTTCGCCGTTTTAGTCTACACACAATTCTCCGCCATTACAGACTCTCACGCATTACTTCGCCGTTTAGTTTCACACACATTTCTCCGCCATTATAGACTCTCATGCATTACTTCGTCGTTTAGGTCACACTTGTAACTCCGCCATTAGAGTCTCACGCATCACTTCGCCGTTGGTTTCACACAATAACTCCGCCATTTAGAGTTTTCTCACGTATGGCTTCTCCGGTTAGTGTCACACACATGACTCCGCATTAGTCTCACGCATGGTTTCTCCGTTCAGTGTTACATACATAACTCCGCCATTAGAGTCTCTCACGCATCACTTTGCCGTGTTAGTTTACACATATGACTCTGCCATTAGTCTCACGCATGGCTTCTCCGTTGGTGTCACACATATGGCTTCGCCAGTAGAACCTCTCACGCACGGCCCTGCCATTAGAGTCTCTCACGCATGGCTTCTCCGCATTTTACACATATGGCTCCGCCATTAGTCTCTCACGCATGGCTCCGCCATAAAATCTCACGCATGGCTTCTCCGTATTAATTTCACACACATGACCCCGCCATTAGAGCCTCTCACGCATGGCTTCCCCGTATTATTTTTACACGAATGGCTCCGCCATTAGCGTCTCTCACGCATGGCTTCTCCGCATCAATGGTCATACATATGGCTCCGCCATTAGAGTCTCACGCATGGCTTCTCCGCATATATCTCATACACATGACCCCGCCATTAGAGTCTCTCACGCATGGCTCCGCCATTAGAGTCTCTCACGCATGGCTTCTCCGTCAACTTTCACACATATGGCTCTGCCATCAGAGTCTCACGTATCGCTTCCCCATTCAAATTCCACACACATAACTCCGCCAGTCGAGGCCGGCTGCGTGGTCCCACAACCAGCAGGTTCCATGTCTTTTCTGCCTTCAGACCCGCTCGCATGGCTCGGTCATCTGTGGCTTGCAATACATTATCTTGTGGTGACTCGCACGCATGGCTTGCGCCATTAGAGTCTCTCTCACGTTATCATTTTCTCTGACTTTTAATTTCTAGGTTGTCAGATTCCTCCTGGGGCACAACATCACGCCCCCTTTTGTCATGTCTTCTCTTCTGGGGTTACTTCTTTTTGCCACCTTAAACTCAAATGTCATACAACGCCATCACACTCCATCTCACTGGCATTTTACACCACATGCAAATCTTACACCCTAATAACATCAGTTGCGTGGCCTCTCACCAGATCAAAACCATACTCAGAGGTATTCGGAAGCGGAACCCGCACGTCCTGCCCAGAGGCGACCCGTTAACAATCATATTTTCGAGGCATTATCTGAATTACTAGACGCCAAGCCTTCTGAAGCAGATACCAACTCCATCCTCAAAACAGAAATTCACTTGGCCTTTTACGGTTCCTGAGGCCCGGGGAATTCACTACAACCTACACGACCCAAGCCACACCTTGTCTTCTTGTCTCCCACTTGGCAAAACACATGGATCATTACGTCCTGACCTTACCTCACTCCAAGAGTAGTCAGCACTTACCCGTCAACATTTCATATCACCCCACGCACAACAGATGGTGTCCAGTCAGGGTTCTGAATGCTTACAGACAACGTCACAAGTTCTACCCTCTCAACCGCTACTTCACTACATGGTTCGGTACTCACCACCACCACCTTCATGACCCTTGTCAGGTCATCCCTCACACAACTGGGCCTCACGCAGCCAACTACTCAGGGCACTCCTTTCGCTTTGGAGCCGCATCCACGGCCTCCAGTGCCAACGCCCCTACTCATGTCATCGGGAATTGGGGCGCTGGAAGTCATCCGCTTACTCGCGATACATTCCCAATCCAACACAAGAGTTAAGAGATACTTTCCAAAACATGTCGGGTTGAGCTATTCATGTATATTTGACTACAATAACTGGTTATTTCATTTTTGCCCTCTTCTTTCTCAGGCCTACCTCATCCTCGGTTTCGGCACACCACAACCGACTACGCTTATTCCCTGATTTCCTAGGGTTCTTCACTGTACTACCGTAAGCGCCTCACACAAGTGTGAAGGCAGTTTGCCTGGATTTGTGGGAGGGGCTGAGGTCCGCCTCCAGCCTATTTAGGGCACCCCTTTTACCTGGCTCCTGCACTGTCCGAGGTCTGAGCTTTGACCCTCCCACCACTCCACTCATTTACAACTCATTTCTTCCATATCTCTATCCTTGGGTGGGCCCTCTTCTTTCTCAGGCCTACCTCATCCTCGGTTTCGGCACACCACAACCGACTACGCTTATTCCCTGATTTCCTAGGGTTCTTCACTGTACTACCGTAAGCGCCTCACACAAATATTATTTAGCCATTATATACGTGCTGCCTCTATTCCCAAATGTGGAGTGCCCCTCATTGTTTATTGCTTTTTCCATTATGTTCGTGCGGTCTGGGTGGACCGAGAGGTGAGCACCCTGATCCATTTGGTCGATAGGTGAGTCGCTGTCTTGTATATTCTCATAGTTTATATATCGTAGTACTTATGTTAAATGTTTTACATATCGATGCCGACTATAGGGACAGGCTGTTATATGGATGGAGATCTGTCACTGAAATCTGCTGGAAATTTTCTATTTTAAATTGTGATGACACGTTTGTCCTCTCCAGCCAGTGCGTGTAACATGGCACAGTCCCATCTGCTCGTCCCAGGTAAGGGTGGTTTAGAAATGTGGTATGTTTTCCAAGCCAAAATGCAGGGGATGAGTTGGCTAAGGTGGGCTTTTTTTTGTGGGACAAGTTGCATTTTTTTTATGATATATATATTTTGAGAAACTATTAAAATTATTTGTAGAGTGGAATGGAAAGTTACAACGTTTTTTTAATGATGTAGTGATTTTTAGGATTTGATTTTTTTAAATAAAAAATTTTGCTTTTTGTCACTATATTCTGACACCCATAACTCCATTATTTTTCCATGATGGAGCTGTGTGAGGGCTTAATTTATTGTCGTGTGAGCTGTAGTTTTTATTAGTGCTATACAACATTCTGATACTTTTTGTGACAAAAAAAACATTTTTGGCATTGTACATTATTTTTTCATGCTGTTCATGCTTCATGTGGAATGATATTATAAATTTCAGACCTTTTTGAACCCTGAGATACCAATTATGTTTGTTTCAATTATTTTTTTTTATATGATAAATGATGGGAACATTTGTATTGCAGTGTTTTGTGCTTTTATTTTATCCTCTGACAGGGTGTAATAGGGTACTAAAATAGGAGGCCGGGGTGCTTTCACTGCGGCTGCCATGGCAATTGCTCGACTCCCCGTGATTGTGTAATGGTGGGAGAGGGGCAATTTGGTTTATTAACTGTGGCACTTGAGGGGTTAAACAGCCAGGATCACAGTTGTCCCCAATTGTGGCAATTGCAGGTAGATGTCCGCTATATAACACAGCCCCCCAACGAAAATTAAGATGTACATGCATGTCAAATGGAAATGTTTACATTGACATGTTTTGGTTTGTCATATCCAAAAAGAGAAATTTGCGCACACCCCAAAAATATAGCAAGAAAGAGAGGATCAAGTGATCCTGGTGTCACGTACGGGAGGATTATGTAGCACCCTGAGTTCCACTCTCACCTCTGTCTCTTACTACTTGCACGGTCCACCCTAGGCAACGGTGTACAACTTGACGGCGGTCCCCAATCTGAGTACGTGCAGGGCCTTAAAAGGTAAGAATACAATAAAGTGACAGGCAGGCACTGAGGGGTTAATCAAATATCAAAGTCAATACGAGCCGAGGTCAGGAGCCAGGAGGAACAACAATACAAAAGGGAAAAGCAAGATCAAATCAATCTCATGCTGGGGTTAAAGCCAAGAGGTCACGTCAAATGCAGGAGGTAGCAAGAGCGAGGTCAAAATACAGAGCTAATGGTCAAAACACAACAAACACTAACAGACGATATGCTGGTGAATTAAATAGGACCAGTCACAGGCAACCTATGGCCAGCAGGCTGCCTGTTTAAATAGCCCTGGCTGGTGAGTCACATGATGTGGCCACCATTACGTGACTCACAGTACACAGCCCAACGCAGGTGACCACTGATCATCATTATCGGCGCTCAGCTCTTCTGTTGCTCATCTGCTGCCATGGAGACGAGGACGCAGGCGGCATTCTTGACCCTCTCCTTGCTCAGGGCGCAGGCGGCATTGCAAAGGAAGCACGCGTCGCTGGCCCCTCGTTACAGTACCCCCCCTTCCACGAGGGGCCACCGGACCCATAGTCACTGGAGTGGGCTTCTCTGGATGGGCAAGATGGAATTTTTTTTACCAATCTGGCAGCATGCATCTTACTCGCCAGTACCCAAGACCTCTCTTCAGGACCGAAACCCTTCCAATGGACTAAATACTGGAATGAATTTCAGACCTTTCTTACATCGATAAACCTAGAGATCTCAAATTCGAGTTGCCCGGCAACCTCCACTAGTGGCAGAATGCTTGTGAAAAAGATACAGGTGACACATATTTTTTTAGCAAAGATTTGTGAAACACATTATGGATGCGAGAGGAGTCAAGCACTCTTAGTTTAAAAGATACAGGATTAATAATACTCACAATCTCATACGGTCCAATAAATCGCGGTGCAAACTTATTTGAAGGTACTTTTAGAGATAGATTTTTGGTGGATAACCATACCTTTTCAGCCACCCTAAAATCCACCCCACGAGAGCTTTTTATTAGCCTTGATCTTTTGAACCTCCTGAGCTTTTTTCAGGTTCGGCTGAACCTGGGCCCAGCCTATGCATAGTTCTCTAGCCAACCTATCCGGAATTTGCAAGGAAGATGGTGAAAAAGAATTAAATCGTGGATAAAAACCAAGGTTACAGAAAAAAGGAGACACCCCAGTGGATTAGTTCACCTGGTTGTTAATGGCGAACTCGGCCAAGGGTAGATGTCTCACCCACAACTGTTTGTTGTCAGAAACATAACACCTCAAAAACTGCTCCAAAGACTCCAATGTTCCATTTGACCATTAGTTTCATGTGAAAGACTGAAGAAAAATACAAATAAATATCACACAATAGCCCTCCAAAACCTGAACTGAACGCCTCTATCCGAAACACTAGCAGACGTTATGCTGGTGAATGAAATAAGACCAATCACAGGCAACCTGTGGCCTGCAGGCTGCCTGTTTAAATAGCCCTGGCTGGTGAGTCACATGACGTGGCCAGCGTTACATGACTCACAGTACACAGCCCAACACAGCTGAGCACCGATCATCATTATTGGCGCTCAGCTCTTCTGCTGCTCGCCTGCTGCCATGGAGACGAGGCTGCGTTCTTGACCCTCTTCTTGCGCAGGGCGCAGACGGCAAAGGAAGCACGCGTCGCCGGACCCTTGTTAGACCTGGATTATATAATTTAACCCTTTGAGGACCCTTTCATTTTTTACTCCTGCTTTCCGTTCACATAGTCATACAAGGGCTTTTTTTTTTGTGGACCAAGTTGTTATTTTTAATGGCTTCATTTACTATTGCATACAATGTAGTGGGAAGCTGTAAAAAAAATCCAAATGGGGTTCAATTGGGAAAAAAAAAACGCAATTCCGCCTCAGTTTTATGGGTTTTGTTTTTATGGCATTCTCTATGCAGTAATACTGACCAGTTGCCTTCATTCTCCAGGTTAGTACGATTACAGCTATACCATAGGTATATCATTTTTCTTGTGTTTTAATATTGAAAAAATAATAATAAAGAAAACTTTGGGAAAAAAATACATTTTTTCTTCACATTACCATAACTTTTTTTTATAATTATGTTTACAGAGCTGTATGAGGGCTCATTTTCTCCATGACAATCTGTAGTTTTTATTTATACCAATCGGGTTAGTATAAATGTAGATTTTTCTTTACATTGCACTGTTCTCTGTACGGGAATAATATTTTTAGATTTTAATAGTACAGGTTCTTTGGGAAGCAGTGATACCCATGAGGTTAAATTTTTTTATTGTTTATTTTTATTTATTTTTAAAATAAGTAAAGGAGGGTGTTTTGAACTTTTATAAAGAGAAAGAGAAGACGTCATCGGCGCAGGCGCACTGAGGGAGTGCTGAGGAGGCGAGCCTCCTTATCTCAGAGCGCCTGCGCCGAATCAACACAGGCGCGCTATTTTTGAAAAGATGACAGGGCTGGCCGGAGGAGGAGATCGCGGCTGGCTCTGTCAATCAACACAAGGAGGGGGGTGGTTTTCTGCGGCTGCTACCAGCAAGAGACGCCCTACTTGCTGGCAGAAAGGTAATTAGCATATCATAAAAGTACGTTTTTGGCTAAATCTACTGAACGAAAATTATTAATAACATAATGTATGGCAATATGACGGGATAGGGATTATAAGTATACAAAAAAATAATAATGCGTTTAGTGGGGTGACAGAAGCCCTTTAAAATATAAAACTGACCCCCCACCTCCACCCCCGTTTATCAGTACAATAGCAAATGAGTGGCCTAATTTGGCCGATCTTGCTTTTACACATGCATTCTCAACCAACAAAGCCAAAGTTTTCCAACCTGTGAGATCTTGAGTAGGCTAAGAATTATAATTAGAAATGAGCGAATCGAAGTTGACGAAGTGGAATTCAATCTGAATTTCAGGAAAAATTTGATTTGCACCGAATCCGAATTTCCTCACGCTTTGTGGCAACGAATCACATTTTTTCCTAAAATAGCTGCTGCATGTATAAAGACATGGAGAAAAGAACTCTGGGAACGAGGGATCACCCACAGTGCCTTGTGTAACACCCAAGAGTTGTGTTACTACACTCTTCTACCCCGCTACTATCTGTTAAGAGCCTTTACCTTCTCATCTGATATGATTTTACATTATGTCATTCACAAATATGCATAAACCATGTTAAATGTAAATTATTGTTGTAATTTCAATGTTCACCTGCAGGTGGCAGCAATGCTTTGGTAAGGAGTTAGCTACAGTTTAGTATATCTAGGCTGAAATAGTTCATTCCAGCTTAGCTCCCCCTATGTGGAGGTGTGGACTATTCCCACAGCCTACACCCTGGGTGGAGAAGGAAGTTAGAGAGGAGTGTAGCCCACCCCCGCTAGAGGTAGGGTGTGTGTGTTAGGAGCTCCCCAATATAGGGAACAAAGCCAGCATCTTGTCTCGGCTGAGGCATTGATCACAATCCCCAGCCTGAGCCCTGCAGCCTCAGCTCGATGAAGCAAGCAGACAACCTCCAGTTCCAGGAAGAAAGCATTCCCTGAGAATATAACTTAGAGTAAAGTCCAGAGACCCAGGAGAAGCCATATTCCTCCTCAGCTAGTCTGTCCCCATAAAGCAGAATATATAAAGAAGTGCAGAAGCCAAATTCCTGCCACAGTTTTAGAGCTACTGTGCAGACATCCTTTCCTGCAACCTCCAGATTTATTGAGCAGAAGATTTGCAGCGTCCCACTACGTGTGTGTAGGCACTGCTTAAAAGCACTTTTTACCTTGTCAACAGTACTAGGTTGCAATGTATGATTTTGTGTGTATGTATCTGCAAAATCCCTGTTACCAGGCAGATTAGGTGCAATTTATACATCCCGCCACTAGATGGGGATAAAGTTCAGGTCTTATATATATACCTAGGTCAAGCCTAGTGAGACAGATGAGTTGAGACCAGGAGGGAGTTGAGACCAGGAGGGAGTTGAGATTAGTCAGAGGAGAAAATGTAGTCAGAGAAGAGAGCAGATCTGAGGTAGTCAGATCAGATTAGTGGGAGAAAATGTAGAGTGAAGACTCCATGACACAGATTAGTGAGTGGAGCCAACTTCGCTAGGAGGTGATACTCAGATGTGAGGCGCAGAAGAACGTTTTCCTTCTGTGGCCGGACTATAGACTTGTATCCCTGACCAGTAGGAGAAGAGTTTGCCTCCCTGGAAAAGAAACAAGCTTTACTAAGGAATCATCGGTAATAAGAGCCATTATTGAGGGCCACAGACACCTTTGCATCGTGGAGGATTTATAGCTTCAGGCAGCCACACCAAACTTCTGAGAGACAGTTGAGTTTTCCTGTCTAAATATACAGCTTGTAGGGAAAGACAAGGAATAGGATACCACGCATCAAAAAGGAACCAGGTAATACACCTAACCCACTGCTCCAGAACCTAGAAACCTGAAAAGCCTTGAAACAGTGGATTTGCAGAACCAACTCTGTAATACCAAGAAACTGCATTTTTACTGCTGCAACCAAAGACATCTAAAGTAAAAGTTGTGAGTTGCATTTCACCACTGTCTACCTCATTATTACCACTTATGGTTGTACCACCATTAACGGTACTGGCATCACAACAAAAACAATCAAGGGACTCAGCCGCAACAAGCATCCTAAGCAACCCTAACATCAAGGGCACCTCAACCACCATCTTGGCTGATGCTTCCTACCACAGAGCGTGCCCCGGAGGATTTCGTGCTGTCCACCTCAACACTGTGCTGCCAGCCGAGGGAGGCTTTCTGCTAACTGTGAGTAAACTGATGAACTGTGTGTTATAATTTGGCCCCTCATTGGTCCACCGTGCACCTCACGTGTTGCCCCTGCAACTGGCTGGCTGCAGATTTATTTTTGCCAACCATTGCCAAAGCCTGCTGGGACCAAAGACCAAAGCTGTATTCTGTAAAGAAAAGTTTGTAAAGAAAAGTTTGAACTTCACCAAAGGTCTGGACATCAATTTCTGCTGCATCCCTCTATTACTCCTACTATTACTACACTCAATTTCTTGCAAGTGAGCCAGGAGTCCAGCCGTACCCAGGTAGGAGACACCGTTGACACCATTATCATCACCATACAGAGACATTATAGGCAATCACACCAATTTGGCATTCCTAACCTGGGACGTGAGTTATAACTTCTTGGATGGACCCAGTGGCGTACCGCCCATAGAGGCAGACCACGCCACTGCTATGGGGCCCGCGGCACTGGGGGGCCCGTAGCGCAGATAAGGCCCCGCCCACTCATGACCTGTAGCCGGCTATGTGGCTGCTTTTCTCCCCAGGGCCCCCCCCATGTTTAGCTGAATCGCCTCCCAGAGGCGTGGCTAAGGCCCTAGACACCCGCCCCCCTCCTCAGCGCCGCGGTCTGCAAACACCCGATCCTCCTCTCGTCGGCGTCCCAAATCCCGCGCAGGCGCAGTGCCGGCGATTGCCTGCGCCTGCGCTCTGATAATACGGCTGAGGGCAACAGCTTCTTCAACATCGTCACTGGGCATGCGCCGAGCCCAGTGACGATGTTGAAGCTGTTGCCCTCAGCCGTATTATCAGAGCGCAGGCGCAGGCAATCGCCGGCACTGCGCCTGCGCGGGATTTGGGACGCCGACGAGAGGAGGATCGGGTGTTTGCAGACCGCGGCGCTGAGGAGGGGGGGCGGGTGTTGAGGACTTAGCCGCGCCTCTGGGAGGCGATTCAGCTAAACATGGAGGCGTTAGAGTTTTCATATTTAGGCGGGCACGGCACTTCAGAGGGGCACCGTGGAGAAAGAAAACCGCCCCTCTGGGCTCCAGTCCTTACAGCGTCATTTGCTTATCCTAAGAATCGATTTTTAGAAGAAAGGACAAGACTGACATGGAAAAGAAGAACACAGATGGAAAAAAGGTACTTTATTAAACATGGATCCATGAGTACCTTTTTTCCATCTGTCTTGTTCTTTTTATTCTGTGTCTTGTCATTTCTTCAAAAAATCGATTCTTATGATATGTAAATGACGCTGTAAGGAGCCCAGAGGGGCGTTATTCTTTCTCCACGGTGCCCAGGAACGCCCCTCTGAAGTGCCGTGCCCGGCTAAATTTAAAAACTAATAACGCCTCCAAGTTCATCTAAATCGCCTCCCAAATCCGATCCTCCTCTCGCTGGCATCCCAAATCCCGCGCAGGCGCAGTGCCAGCGATTGCCTGCGCTATGATAAGATGACTGACGGCACTACGCCTGCGCGGGATTTGGGATGCCGGCGAGAGGAGGATCGGGGTGTTTGCCGCAGAGCGGCACTTAGCCGTGCCTCTGGGAGGCGATTTAGATGAACTTGGAGGCGTTATTAGTTTTCAAACTTAGCCGGGCACGGCACTTCAGAGGGGCGTTCCTGGGCACCGTGGAGAAAGAATAACGCCCCTCTGGGCTCCTTACAGCTTCATTTGCATATCATAAGAATCGATTTTTTGAAGAAATTACAAGACTCGCAATCAAAAGAACAAGACAGATGGAAAACAGGTACTCTGTTAAACATGGATTCACGAAAAAAAAATTGGGGGTAAATTGCTAGTGACAGATTCCCTTTAAGGCTACTTTCACACTTGCGTTCAGAGCGGATCCGTCTGGTGTCTGCACAGACGGATCCGCACCTATAATGCAAACGCTTAGATCCGTTCAGAACGGATCCGTTTGCATTAACATGAACAAAAAAAAAAAACATATTTTTTTTTTGTTCATGATAGTGCAAACGGATCCGTTTTGACTTTACATTGAAAGTCAATGGGGGACGGATCCGTTTGAAAATTGAGCCATACTGTGTCAACTTCAAACGGATCCGTCCCCATTGACTTACATTGTAACTCTGGACGGATCCGTTTGCCTCCGCACGGCCAGGCAGACACCCGAATGCTGCAAGCAGCGTTCAGGTGTCCGCCTGCTGAGCGGAGGACAGACGGAGCCATACTGATGCATTCTGAGCGGATCCGCATCCACTCAGAATGCATTAGGGCTGGACGGATCCGTTCGGTGCCGCTTGTGAGAACCTTCAAACGGAACTCACAAGCGGAGACCCGAACGCAAGTGTGAAAGTAGCCTAACATGGCACCCCAAATAAGGAGATCTGCAGGCTGCAGCAGATATCCCATGTGACAGGTCACCCCCAGGAAACCCCTAACAGTTTCTGTAGGTCATGTATAAATTTATTTAATGGGGGTGTGGCATGGGAGGAGCAAAGTCAGGAAGTGGGAGGGGCCATGGTGGGTAGTGGGCGGGGTTAAGGGGCCCAATTCAGATTTTTGCTATGGGGCCCAGTGATTCCTATGTACGCCTCTGGATGGACCCTGTGATAGTACCCTGCGCACAATGCAATTGGTGTCACGAACAACTACAAAACATAGACTATCATCTACACCTGACCCAGTCACGGCATAATTTGACTTCAGTGTGTATACCCTGTATCCTGCTCACTGCACATGCATACAGACAATCAGCCGCCAGCCCCTGTGATGTCACAGCCCTATAAATAGCCTCAGCCATTTTGGATTCTGCCATTTTCCAGTGTATTTAGTTCAGGGAGAGACGTCAGCAGGCGCTAGGGACAGTGCTAGAAAAGATTTCATTGTGCTGAAAAAACGATTTACAAGTTCAGGGAAAGATTAGTCAAGTTTTAGGGAAATGATAGGAAGGCATCATCTACACTATAAAAGGGGAACAGGGTGCAGCCTAGGTAATAGGAGTGATTCTATTACACCTTGCTGCACTAATTGGGGATCCAAAATGGTGTTGTATTGCTGCTTTTAGGTTGTTTGCACTTGACTATATGATACATCACTAATTCCAGCAAACTTGTGATTTAGCTGCAAGTTCTATGTGATACAGCCATTTACGGGGTGTATCAATAGGAAAGATACGTACGTCCTATTAGCTGTTCTACGTTGATTTTACATTGTTTAACTTTTTTTTGGGTGGGTGTATTAATAGGGAAAAAAAGGAAAATTAATTGCTGTTCAGCGGTGAAGTTACATTTTACTACAGCCATTTACTGTACTAATAGGAAAGATACGTACGTCCCATTAGCCATTCTTCGTTGATTTTACATTGCTTTATTTATTTTTTGGGGTGTACTAATAGGGAAAAAAAGGGAAAAATATATGTCATAACTGCCGTTGTACTACAGCCATTTATGTGGCGTATAAAAAGGAAATATACGTGTGTCCTAGTGTTAAGCGAGCATGCTCTGCCGAATACCAGTTCGACTCGAGCATCACTATGCTCAGCACATGGCGGTACTTGGCCAAGTACCGCATGAGCTCGAGTGCAATGCTCGAGTCTCCTCCCCGCACGTTTCGTGGCTGCTAAGCAGCCAATAAACATTTAGGTAAGTACTGCCCTCACTGTAATGCCAGTAGCCATGTTGGCTACTGGCATTACAGTGATTGGCTGGCCAGAACACGTCATCGGGTGCTATATAGCACCGGAAGACGCGTGTTCAGCTCATTCGAAGTCAGGGAAAGCTGAGCATAGGAAGGGACAGACAGTGTAGGGAGTGTAATTGAATATTATTTCTGTACAAAAATGTTTCAGAGACCCAAAAGTCCTTGTAAGAACTATTGTGTGTGACAGCAGCAATATGTTTGAAGCGAAACCTGCGTTAAATTGCTCAGTGTTAGGGCTCATTCACGCGAACGTGTGCTGCCCGTTGCCTTATTGCGGCCCACATTTGCGGATCCGCAATACACGGGCACTGTTCCCTATGCATTCCGCATCACGGATGCGGAGCCATTCACTTCAATGGGTCTGCAAATCCGGAGATTTGGAACGGAAGCACTACGGAGTGCTTTCTGGGGTTCCATTACGTGCCTCCGCACCGCAAAAAGATAGAACTTGCTCTATCTTTTTGCAGAACGGACAGATCGCGGACCTATTCAAGTGAATGGGTCTGCGACCCCCATGCGGCTGCCCCACGGACGGTGCCCGTGCATTGCAGACCGCAATTTGTGGTCCACAGCACTGGCACGGGCTTCACATGGTAGTGTAAACAAGCCTTAGGGAGAGCTGTGCATAGGAAGGGACATACAGTGTAGGGAGTGTAATAAGAAAGATTTTTATACAAAAAAACTTTTCAGAGACCCAAAAGTCCTTTTAAGAACTATTGTGTGTGACAGCAGCAATATATATTTTTAGCACATCCTGCACAAAATACCATCTAATAGGCCGCTGCGGACAGTTAAATTATTTACGCCACATCTCCTGTGTAAATTGTACGGTTCTCCTAAAAAAATCTGTGACATCCAGTACACTTTTTCCGTAGACGGTGTCCCCTGTGGACAGTAAAATTATCCGTGCCACATCTCCTGTTTAAAGTGTGCACAGCCCTAAAATATCAGTGACATTCAGTACACTTTTTCCGTAAACACTGAGAACTGTGACATTACCTGTCCTGTATAACGTTTCCTCATCACAAATACATTAGTAACATAGTAACATAGTACATAAGGCCGAAAAGAGACATTTGTCCATCCTGCAAGTTGATCCAGAGGAAGGCAAAAAAAACTGTGAGGTAGAAGCCAATTTTCCCCACTTTGGGGGAATAAAAAATTCCTTCCCGACTCCAATCAGGCAATCAGAATAACTCCCTGGATCAACGAATAGAGTTGAGCGGTCACCTAGATGTTCGGGTTCGACGGGTTCGGCCGAACTTGAGAAAAAAGTTCGAGTTCGGAACCCGAACTTGACCCGAACTGTAACCCGAACCCCGTCAATGGGGACCCAATCTTTTGAGCACTAAAATGGCTGTAAAAATGTCATGGGAAGGGGTAGAGGGCTGCAAATGACGTCAAAATGTGGTTAAGAGCATGGCAAGTGCTCTGCAAACAAATGTGGATAGGGAAATGACTTTAAATAAAATAAAATAGGTAAAAATATAAAATAATCTTTATTTAGGAGGACGAGGTCCATATGGAGTAGGAGGTTGAGGAGGCGGTGGATGTGGCGGTGTAGGTGGAAGCGGCGGTGGAGGAGGAGGAGGTAGCCTACACTGCTTTTTGGTTTGAAATTGTATTTTTAAAATAGGGTACACCCCAAAACATTGGGAAATATAAGCTGTGATAACCCCCTCCAGTCGTGCTAAACACACGTTCAGACAATACACTGACTGCAGGGCAGGCCAGCAGCTCCAAGGGGTAAAGGGCAAGCTCAGGCCATGTGCGCAATTTGGAGACCCAGAAGTTGCAGGGGCTGACCCCTGTCAGTCAGTTCATGTAGGTATGTGCATACTTACTGCCCCACCATGTCGCACGTCCCCGTGATGTTCACGATCCAATTTGATATCTGCTCTATCAACTTTCGATGTTCTTTTCTGCGCCTACCATGGTGATCACGGGTGGAAGGGAATCAGGGTTCCAGGCCAGAGAGGGCGCGTGAGAAAGAGAGACCACATCCAAGGGAGTTGAAATATGGGAGAAATTATTAAAGCATAAAAGTGTGACAACTTTTCAAAGTTTAAGCATTGAATGAAAGGATGTGGCGCGTATTTATTACTGAATAATTTATAAAATTTTATTCCTTGTCACTAGAGTTGAGCGAACACCTGGATGTTCGGGTTCGAGAAGTTCGGCCGAACTTCCCAGAAATGTTCGGGTTCGGGATCCGAACCCGATCCGAACTTCGTCCCGAACCCGAACCCCATTGAAGTCAATGGGGACCCGAACTTTTCGGCACTAAAAAGGCTGTAAAACAGCCCAGGAAAGGGCTAGAGGGCTGCAAAAGGCAGCAACATGTAGGTAAATCCCCTGCAAACAAATGTGGATAGGGAAATGAATTAAAATAAAAATAAAATAAATAAAAATTAACCAATATCAATTGGAGAGAGGTCCCATAGCAGAGAATCTGGCTTCACGTCACCCACCACCGGAACAGTCCATTCTCAGATATTTAGGCCCCGGCACCCAGGCAGAGGAGAGAGGTCCCGTAACAGAGAATCTGGCTTCATGTCAGCAGAGAATCAGTCTTCATGTCATAGCAGAGAATCAGGCTTCACGTCACCCACCACTGTAACAGTCCATTGTCATAAATTTAGGCCCTGGCACCCAGGCAGAGGAGAGAGGTCCCATAACACAGAATCTGGCTTCATGTCAGCAGAGAATCAGTCTTCATATCATAGCAGAGAATCAGGCTTCACGTCACCCACCACTGTAACAGTCCATTGTCATAAATTTAGGCCCCGGCACCCAGGCAGAGGAGAGAGGTCCCATAACACAGAATCTGGCTTCATGTCAGCAGAGAATCAGTCTTCATATCATAGCAGAGAATCAGGCTTCACATCACCCACCACTGTAATAGTCCATTGTCATAAATTTAGGCCCTGGCACCCAGTCAGAGGAGAGAGGTCCCATAACACAGAATCTGGCTTCATGTCAGCAGAGAATCAGTCTTCATATCATAGCAGAGAATCATGCTTCGCGACACCCACCACTGTAACAGTCCATTGTCATAAATTTAGGCCCCGGCACCCAGGCAGAGGAGAGAGGTCCCATAACACAGAATCTGGCTTCATGTCAGCAGAGAATCAGTCTTCATATCATAGCAGAGAATCATGCTTCACGTCACCCACCACTGTAACAGTCCATTGTCATAAATTTAGGCCCTGGCACCCAGGCAGAGGAGAGAGGTCCCATAACACAGAATCTGGCTTCATGTCAGCAGAGAATCAGTCTTCATATCATAGCAGAGAATCAGGCTTCACGTCACCCACCACTATAACAGTCCATTGCTAAAAATGACCCCTCTTCCTCCTCCTCCTGGGCCACCTCTTCTTCCATCATCGCCCTAAGTGTTTTCTCAAGGAGACATAGAAGTGGTATTGTAACGCTGATAACGGCGTCATCGCCACCGGCCATGTTGGTGGAGTACTCAAAACAGCGCAACAGGGCACACAGGTCTTGCATGGAGGCCCAGTCATTGGTGGTGAAGTGGTGCTGTTCCGTAGTGCGACTGTCCCGTGCGTGCGGCAGCTGAAACTCCACTATGGCCTGCTGCTGCTTGCACAGTCTGTCCAGCATGTGCAAGGTGGAGTTCCACCTGGTGGGCACGTCGCATATGAGGCGGTGAGCGGGAAGGCCGAAGTTACGCTGTAGCGCAGACAGGCGAGAAGCGGCAGGATGTGAACGCCGGAAGCGCGAACAGACGGCCCGCACTTTATGCAGCAGCTCTGACATGTCGGGGTAGTTGTGAATGAACTTCTGCACCACCAAATTCAGCACATGCGCCAAGCAAGGGATGTCCGTCAAACCGGCTAGTCCCAGAGCTGCAACGAGATTTTGCCCATTATCGCACACCACCAGGCCGGGCTTGAGGCTCACCAACCAGCAACCACTCGTCGGTCTGTTGTTCTATACCCCGCCACAACTCCTGTGCGGTGTGGGGCCTGTCCCCCAAACATATGAGTTTCAGAATGGCCTGCTGACGTTTACCCCGGGCTGTGCTGAAGTTGGTGGTGAAGGTGTGTGGCTGACTGGATGAGCAGGTGGAAGAAGAGGATGAGGAAGCTGAGTAGGAGGAGGTGGCAACAGGAGGCAAAGAATGTTGCCCTGCGATCCTTGGCGGCGGAAGGACGTGCGCCAAACAGCTCTCCGCCTGGGGCCCAGCTGCCACTACATTTACCCAGTGTGCAGTTAGGGAGATATAGCGTCCCTGGCCGTGCTTACTGGTCCACGTATCTGTGGTTAGGTGGACCTTGCCACAGATGGCGTTGCGCAGTGCACACTTGATTTTATCGGATACTTGGTTGTGCAGGGAAGGCACGGCTCTCTTGGAGAAGTAGTGGCGGCTGGGAACAACATACTGTGGGACAGCAAGCGACATGAGCTGTTTGAAGCTGTCTGTGTCCACCAGCCTAAATGACAGCATTTCATAGGCCAGTAGTTTAGAAATGCTGGCATTCAGGGCCAGGGATCGAGGGTGGCTAGGTGGGAATTTATGCTTTCTCTCAAATGTTTGTGAGATGGAGAGCTGAACGCTGCCGTGTGACATGGTTGAGATGCTTGGTGACGGAGGTGGTGGTGTTGGTGGTACATCCCGTGTTTGCTGGGCGGCAGGTGCCAACGTTCCTCCAGAGGCGGAGGAAGAGGCCGAGGCGGCAGCAGCAGAAGAGGCCGAGGCGGCAGCAGCAGAAGAGGTAGCAGGGGGAGCCTGAGTGACTTCCTTGTTTTTAAGGTGTTTACTCCACTGCAGTTCATGCTTTGCATGCAGGTGCCTGGTCATGCAGGTTGTGCTAAGGTTCAGAACGTTAATGCCTCGCTTCAGGCTCTGATGGCACAGCGTGTAAACCACTCGGGTCTTGTCGTCAGCACATTGTTTGAAGAAGTGCCATGCCAGGGAACTCCTTGAAGCTGCCTTTGGGGTGCTCGGTCCCAGATGGCGGCGGTCAGTAGCAGGCGGAGTCTCTTGGCGGCGGGTGTTCTGCTTTTGCCCACTGCTCTCTCTTTTGCTACGCTGTTGGCTCGGTCTCACCACTGCCTCTTCCTCCGAACTGTGAAAGTCAGTGGCACGACCTTCATTCCATGTGGGGTCTAGGACCTCTTCGTCCCCTGCATCGTCTTCCACCCAGTCTTGATCCCTGACCTCCTGTTCAGTCTGCACACTGCAGAAAGACGCAGCAGTTGGCACCTGTGTTTCGTCATCATCAGAGACGTGCTGAGGTGGTATTCCCATGTCCTCATCATGAGGAAACATAAGTGGTTGTGCGTCAGTGCATTCTATGTCTTCCACCGCTGGGGAAGGGCTAGGTGGATGCCCTTGGGAAACCCTGCCAGCAGAGTCTTCAAACAGCATAAGAGACTGCTGCATAACTTGCGGCTCAGACAGTTTCCCTGATATGCATGGGGGTGATGTGACAGACTGATGGGCTTGGTTTTCAGGTGCCATCTGTGCGCTTTCTGCAGAAGACTGGGTGGGAGATAATGTGAACGTGCTGGATCCACTGTCGGCCACCCAATTGACTAATGCCTGTACCTGCTCAGGCCTTACCATCCTTAGAACGGCATTGGGCCCCACCAAATATCGCTGTAAATTATGGCGGCTACTGGGACCTGAGGTAGTTGGTACACTAGGACGTGTGGCTGTGGCAGAACGGCCACGTCCTCTCCCAGCACCAGAGGGTCCACTAACACCACCACGACCATGTCCGTGTCTGCGTCCTTTACTAGATGTTTTCCTCATTGTTATTGTTCACCACAACAACAAAAATATTATTTGGCCCAATGTATTGAATTCAAATTCAGGCCTTTTTTTAAAGACACCTAACACTATCTGGCTATCTATTTAGGTACCATATTACACTAATACAGGCACAGCAGTAACCACAGATTTGGATGACTATAAATTTGAGGCCTATTATTTAGGCGCTGGGTGACAGGTATACGTTTACAGACAGAATTAGACTGGGATATGCACAGTAGTGTGTGTGTGAAGTTATTGAGAATGACCCTATCAGCACCTTGAATATTATATACCCTTTTAGGGATAGATTTAAAGGAGGTCTGATACAGCAGAAACCACTAATTTAGAGAATTGCTAAACTGGGAATTGTATTTCAACCCAGAACAAAAACTGTGCTTTGACGGACACTAAATAACTTGACCAGCTACAGCAATAACGACAGATTTGGATGACTATAAATTTGAGGCCTATTATTTAGGCGCTGGGTGACAGGTATATGTTTACAGACAGAATTAGACTGGGATATGCACAGTAGCGTGTGTGTGAAGTTATTGAGAATGACCCTATCTGCACCTTGAATCTAATATACCCTTTTAGGGATAAATTTAAAGTAGGCCTGATACAGCAGAAACCACTAATTTAGAGAATTGCTAAATTGGGAATTGTATTTCAACCCAGAACAAAAACTGTGCTTTGACGGACACTAAATAACTTGACCTGCTACAGCAATAACGACAGATTTGGATGACTATAAATTTGAGGCCTATTATTTAGGCGCTGGGTGACAGGTATATGTTTACAGACAGAATTAGACTGGGGTATGCACAGTAGCGTGTGTGTGAAGTTATTGAGAATGACCCTATCTGCACCTTGAATCTAATATACCCTTTTAGGGATAAATTTAAAGTAGGCCTGATACAGCAGAAACCACTAATTTAGAGAATTGCTAAATTGGGAATTGTATTTCAACCCAGAACAAATACTGTGCTTTGACGGACACTAAATAACTCGCCCAGCCACAGCAATAACCACAGATTTAGCTGACTATAAATTTGAGGCCTATTATTTAGGTGCTGGGTGACAGGTATACATTTACAGACAGAATTAGACTGGGATATGCACAGTAGCGTGTGTGTGAAGTTATTGAGAATGACCCTATCTGCACCTTGAATCTAATATTCCCTTTTAGGGATAAATTAAAAGTAGGCCTGATACAGCAGAAACCACTAATTTAGAGAATTGCTAAATTGGGAATTGTATTTCAACCCAGAAAAAAAACTGTGCTTTGACGGACACTAAATAACTCGCCCAGCCACAGCAATAACCACAGATTTAGCTGACTACAAATTTGAGGCCTATTATTTAGGCGCTGGGTGACAGGTATACGTTTACGGACAGAATTAGACTGGGATATGCACAGTAGCGTGTGTGTGAAGTTATTGAGAATGACCCTATCAGCACCTTGAATCTAATATTCCCTTTTAGGGATAAATTTAAAGTAGGCCTGATACAGCAGAAACCACTAATTTAGAGAATTGCTAAATTGGGAATTGTATTTCAACCCAGAACAAAAACTGTGCTTTGACGGACACTAAATAACTCGCCCAGCCACAGCAATAACCACAGATTTAGCAGACTACAAATTTGAGGCCTATTATTTAGGCGCTGGGTGACAGGTATACGTTTACGGACAGAATTAGACTGGGATATGGCCAAAAAATAACCACACTATTGATGGTTAAATGCACTTGGTGTGACAGCTTGACCCTGATGTAGGATTTAGCCAAAAAACAACCGCACTATTGAGGGTTAAATGCACTTGGTGACAGGCTCAGCTTGCCCCTGATGTAGTATATGGTCAAAAAATAACCAGACTATTGATGGTTAAATGCACTTGGTGTGACAGCTTGACCCTGATGTAGGATTTAGCCAAAAAACAACCACACTACTGAGGGTTCAATGCACTTGTTGGCAGCTTGTGCTGGCGCACCACAAGACACAAAATGGCCGCCGATCACCCCAGAAAAAAAGTGACTGAAAAACGCTCTGGGCAGCCTAAAAACAGTGAGCAATTCAATAGCAGCAGTTCAATCATCCACAGCTGCAGATCGATCTCTGAATGAAGTCTTTTGGAGGAGTTAATCACTGCCTAATCTCGCCCTAACGTCGCAGCTGCAACCTCTCCCTGTACTGATCAGAGCAGAGTGACTGGCGGCGCTATGTGACTCCAGCTTAAATAGAGGCTGGGTCACATGTTGCACTGGCCAATCACAGCCATGCCAATAGTAGGCATGGCTGTGACGGCCTCTTGGGGCAAGTAGTATGACGCTTGTTGATTGGCTGCTTTGCAGCCTTTCAAAAAGCGCCAAGAAAGCGACGAACACCGAACCCGAACTTTTACGAAAATGTCCGGGTTCGGGTCCGTGTCACGGACACCCCAAAATTCGGTACGAACCCGAACTATACAGTTCAGCTTCGCTCATCCCTACTTGTCACCTATGCATAGCAGGTGTTTATTCACGTCTAAAATTGTATTATGTCCACCCAAGAATGTAACAGAAAAATTATTGAAATTTATTAAGCTGTCAACTAGGTAGAGGAGTTATATATTACACCCAAAAATTGGTGAATTTCACCCAAAAATTTAACTGGCAAATTATTTTTTTAGACCTGTCTACTAGGTATAGCAGTGGTATATCACACCCAAAAATTGGTGAATTTCACCAGAATATACAGTTGCAAGAAAGTTAGTTAACCCTTTGGAATGATATGGATTTCTGCACAAATTGGTCATAAAATGTGATCTGATCTTCATCTAAGTGACAACAATAGACAATCACAGTCTGCTTAAACTAATAACACACAAATAATTAAATGTTACCATCTTTTTATTAAACACACCATGTAAACATTCACAGTGCAGGTGGAAAAAGTGTGTGAACCCCTAGACTAATGACATGTCCAAGAGAGAATTGATGTGAGGTGTCAGCCAACTGAAGTCCAATCAATGAGATGAGATTGGAGGTGTTGGTTACAGCTGCCCTGCCCTATAAAAAACACACACCAGTTCTGGGTTTGCTTTTCACAAGAAGCATTGCCTGATGTGAATGATGCCTCGCACAAAAGAGCTCTCAGAAGACCTATGATTAAGAATTGTTGACTTGCATGAAGCTGGTAAGGGTATAAAAGTATCTCCAAAAGCCTTGCTGTTCATCAGTCCACGGTAAGACAAATTGTCTATAAATGGAGAAAGTTCAGCACTGCTGAGTGGCCGTCCTGTAAAGATGACTGCAAGAGCACAGCGCAGACTGATCAATGAGGTAAAGAAGAATCCTAGAGTGTCAGCTAAAGACTTACAAAAGTCTCTGGCATATGCTAACATCCCTGTTAGCGAATCTACGATACGTAAAACACTAAACAAGAATGGATTTCATGGGAGGATACCACAAAGGAAGCCACTGCTGTCCAAACAGAACATTGCTGCACGTTTACAGTTTGCACAAGAGCACCTGGATGTTCCACAGCAGTAATGACAAAATATTCTGTGGACAGATGAAACCAAAGTTGAGTTGTTTGGAAGAAACACACAACACTATGTGTGGAGAAAAAGAGGCACAGCACACCAACATCAAAACCTCATCCCAACTGTGAAGTATGGGATGTTTTCTGAATTACAGGGCCTGGACGGATTGCTATCATCGAAGGAAAAATGAATTCCCAAATTTATAAAGACATTTTGCAGGAGAACTTAAGGCCATCTGTCCACCAGCTGAAGCTCAACAGAAGATGGGTGTTGCAATAGGACAATGACCCAAATAATAGAAGTTTAATCAACAACAGAATGGCTTAAACAGAAGAAAATACGCTTTCTGGAGTGGCCCAGTCAGAGTCCTGACCTCAACCCGATTGAGATGCTGTGGCATGACCTCAAGAAAGCGATTCACACCAGACATCCCAAGAATATTGCTGAACTGAAACAGTTCTGTAAAGAGGAATGGTCAAGAATTACTCCTGACCGTTGTGCACGTCTGATCTGCAACTACAGGAAACGTTTGGTTGAAGTTATTGCTGCCAAAGGAGGTTCAACCAGTTATTAAATCCAAGGGTTCACATACTTTTTCCACCTGCACTGTGAATGTTTACATGGTAACATTTAATTCTTTGTGTGGTATTAGTTTAAGCAGACTGTGATTGTCTATTGTTGTGACTTAGATGAAGATCAGTGGTACTATACACCCAAAAATGTGTTAATTTCACCAGAAAATGTAACTGACAATTTTTTAAACTTTTTTTTACTGGTCTACTAAGTATAGCAGTGGTACTATACACTTCAAAATTGGTGAATTTCACCCGAAAATGTAAATGACAATTTTTTTTAACCGGCTTACTAGGTATAGCAGTGGTACTATACACCCAAAAATTGGTGATTTTCACCCGAAAATGTAAATGACAAATTGTTTTTTTTAAACTGGCCTACTAGGTATAGCAGTGGTACTATACACTTTAAAATTGGTGAATTTCACCCGAAAATGGAACTGACAAAGTAGTGAAATGATAATAAAATAAAAAACGTGCATATAAAAAAAAAAAAATTTGATTTAGGAGGTGGAGTTCCAAATAGAGTAGGAGTTTGAGGAGGCGGTGGACGTAGCGGTGTAGGTGGAAGCGGCGGTGGAGGAGGACGAGGTAGCCAACACAGGTTTTCGGTTTTAATTTAATTTTTTTAAATGATGGTACACTCTAAAAGAGTGTGAAATATCCAAAATACAAGAATGAGCAATTGCGCTGCAGTATAACAATGGCTGGTTAGTGCCAGTATACATGTCTATTCTGCACAAGGTACAGACAAGTCCTGAGGGACCCATGCTTGGTTTATTTTAATGAACGTGAGCTTGTCCACATTGGCTGTGGACAGGCGGCTGCCCTTGTCTGTAATGACGCCCCCTGCCGTGCTAAACACACGTTCAGATATTACACTGGCTGCAGGGCAGGTCAGCACCTCCAAGAAGTTAAATGGGGCAGACCCGTCATTCAGTACGTGTAGGTGTGTGCACACATACTGCTCCACCATGTTGCTGAAATGCTGCCTCCTGCTAAGACGTTCCATATCAGCTGGTGGTGCTGGTTGTTGTGGCGTGCTGACAAAGCTTTTCCACATTTAGGCCATGATAACCCTGCCATCTGAAGTGCTGGCGGTGCCCCAGCTGCGTTGGCTACCTCTTCCTCATCCTCTGCCTTCGCCTTGTGCTTCCACTGTGCCCCCGCTGTCAGGTGGGAATGCCACCAGCAGCGCGTCTACCAGCATGCGCTTGTACTTGCGCATCTTACGATCACGCTCCAGTAAAGGAATTAAGGACTGTACGTTGTCCTTGTAATGGGGACCCAGCAGCGTGGCCACCCAGTAATCAGCACAAGTTAGAATGTGGGCAACTCGGCGGTCGTTGCGGAAACACTGCAGCATGTAATCGCTCATGTGTGCCAGGCTGCCCAGGCTGAAAAGCTGTCCTCTGTGGGAGGTGTATCGTCTGTATCCCCCCAGCCACGCACCAGTGATGGCCATGAGCTGGTCTGTGTGCCACCCTGCTGTGAACATGGTTCCTCCTCCTCCATCTCCTCATCCTCATTCTCCACCTCGTCATCCTCCAGAACTGTGGCTGGACAATTGTGTACCTTGGGTTTGTGGGTGCAGGAACCCACCCTCGGAGCCACTTGGGAATGACTGGCCGGAAACCCTATGAAATTATCCCTCTTAATCCTCCTCCTCCTCCTGTGCCACATCCTCTTCCATCATCGCCAGGAGCGTTTTTTCAAGGAGGCATAGAAGTGGGATAGTAACACTGAGAACGGCGTTATCGGTACTGGCCATGTTGGTGGAGTACTCGAAACAGCGCAACAAGGAACACAGGTCTCGCATGGAGGCCCAGTCATTGGTGGTGAAGTGGTGCTGTTCCGCCGAGCAACTCACCCGTGCGTGCTGCAGCTGAAACTCCACTATCGCCTGCTGCTGCTCGCACAGTCTGGCCAGCATGTGCAAGGTGGAGTTCCATCTTGTGGGCATGTCACATATGAGGCGGTGAGCAGGAAGGCTGAAGTTACGCTGCAGCGCTGACAGGCGAGCAGCAGCAGGGTGAGAACGCCAAAATCACGCACAGACGGCCTGCACTTTATGCAGCAGCTCTGACATATCGGGGTAATTTTTAAGGAATCTCTGCACCACCAAATTCAGCACATGCTCCAGGCAAGGGATGTGCGTCAAACCGGCTAGTCCCAGAGCTGCTATGAGATTTCGCCCATTATTGCACACCACCAGACCGGGCTTGAGGCTGACTGGCACAAACCACTCATCGGTTTGTTGTTCAAGGCCCGTCCACAGCTCCTGCTCGGTGTGGGTTTGTCCCCCAAACAGATAAGTTTTAAAGGGACACTGACAGGCCCAAAAAGCATATTTAGGGGTATATATGACAGTATAGGTCTTATAAAGGGTATTAGAATCATCTAAGTATCCCCCCTGTCCGCCTCATAAATACAGTAAAAAGAAGTTTTATAACCTGCTTTCCTGGCGTTCAATCTGCCCAAGGGGCGGTGCTTCATATCAATTTGCGCCCAGCCAGCCTCGCCACAACTGCCGTTTGAAGCGCCGCCCAGCTCATCAATATTCACTGAGCTGGGCGGCTACTCTGAAGCGCTGTACTAGTGTCCCCGGCCATCTTCAGCGCATGCGCCCGGCACCCTCACTGGCCGGGATAGCATCGCGCGTCTGCTTTATGCGCATGCGCCGGGCACAGCGCATGCGCATAAAGCAGACGCGCGATGCGATCCCGGCCAGTGAGGGTGCCGGGCGCATGCGCTGAAGATGGCCGGGGACACTAGTACAGCGCTTCAGAGAAGCCGCCCAGCTCAGTGAATATTGATGAGCTGGGCGGCGCTTCAAACGGCAGTTGTGGCGAGGCTGGCTGGGAGCAAATTGATATGAAGCACTGCCCCTTGGGCAGATTGAACGCCAGGAAAGCAGGTAATAAAACTTCTTTTTACTGTATTTATGAGGTGGACAGGGGGGATACTTAGATGATTCTAATACCCTTTATAAGACCTATAATGTCATATATACCCCTAAATATGCTTTTTGGGCCTGTCAGTGTCCCTTTAAAACTGCCTGCTGTCGATTAGCCCTGGCTGTGCTGAAGTTGGTGGTGAAGGTGTTACGCTGATCGGATGAGGAGCTGGTAGAGGATGAGGAAGCAGAGTAGGAGGAGGAAGCAACAGGAGGTAAACTGAAGTGCCCTGCAATCCTCGGTGGTGGAAGGACATGCGCCTGACCGCGCTTACTGGTCCGCGTATCCGTAGTCAGGTGCACCTTGCCACAGATGGCGTTGCGCAGTGCACACCTGATTTTGTCCACTACTTGGTTGTGCAGGGAAGGGATGGCTCGCCTTGAAAAGTAGTGGCGGCTGGGCACAACGTACTGTGGGACAGCCACCGCCATAAGGCCTTTAAAACTATCCGTCTCCACCAGACGGAATGACAGCATTTCAAAGGCCAGTAATTTAGAAATGCTGGTATTCAGGGCTAGAGATCGTTGGTGGGTAGGAGGGTACTTCCTCTTCCTATCCAGCGTTTGGGAAATGGAGAGCTGAACGCTTCCTTGGGACATTGTGGAGATGCTTGGTGACCCAGGTGTTGGTGTTGCTGGCAGATCCTCTGTTTGCAGGGTGGCAGGTGGCACTGTCACTCCAGAGGTGGATGAAGAGGCCAAGACTGCAGCAGAAGCGGAAGCAGGAAGAAACAGAGACCTTTCTTGGTTTTTGATGTGTCTACTCCCCACTGCAGCTCGTGCTTTTCACTTAAATGCCTGGTCATGCAGGTTGTGCTCAGGTTGAGAACGTTTATGCCTCGCTTCAGGCTCTGATTGCACAGCGTGCAAACCACTCGTGTCTTGTCGTCAGCACATTGTCTGAAGAACTGCCACGACAGGGAACTCCTTGCAGCTGGCTTTGGTGTGCTCGGTCCCTTGCTGCGGTGGGCAGTAGCAGGCATACTGTCTAGAGGACGGCCGCTCCACTTTTGCACCCTGCTCAATCTTCTGCTGTGCTGGTGGCTCTGTGCAACCACTGCCTCTTCCTCCAAACTATATAGGTCACTCGCATAACCTTGATTCCATGTGGGGTCGAGGACCTCATCGTCCTCCACATCATCTTCTACCTAGTCTTCACCCCTGCCTTCCTTGTCGGTCTGCACTCTTTCGAAAGCCCCAGCAGTTGGCACCTGTGTTTCATCATCATCCGAGACGTGCTGCAATGGTCCTCCCATGTACTCATCTTGAAAGATAAGTGGTTGGGCATCGGTGCACTCAATCTCTTCCACTTCTGGGGCAGGGCTAGGTGGATGGCCCTGGGAAACCCTGCTAACAGAGTCATCAAAAAGCAGAAGAGACTGCTGCATGACTTGGGGCTCAGACTGCTTGGCTGATTTGCAAGGGGGTGAGGTGAAAGACTGATGGACATCGGCTGCAGGTGCCAACTGTGGTCTTTCAGCAGGAGACTGGGTGGGAGACAATGTAAAGGAACTGGAGGCACTGTCAGCAACCCAATCTACTATCGACTGTACTTATTCAGGCCTCGCCATTTGTAGAGCCGTATTAGGCCCGACCAAATACAGCTGCAGGTTCTGTCGCCTACTCGCACCTAAGAAAGGGGTTTCACTTGTGCGTGTAGCTGGCACAAATCGACCACGTCCTCTCCCTGCAACAGGAGCTCCACCAGCAGCACCACGACCTGGGCCACGTTCCTTATTTGACGCTCTCCTCATATTTCTTGAATTTAGGATCTTGCCCTAAATGGGTGTTTAATTATTAGTAGAATAGAACGACAGTATGTAAAGGGTGTATCTCACACGGTCTGAACCAGACTAGGCCTCAATTAAAGATTTCTTTGCCCAAAATGGCTGTATTTCAAATGCCTGAATGAAACCCCTGTATGTAAAGGGTGTCTATTTCACATGGCCTGAACCAGTGTAGGCCTGAATTAAAGATTTCTTTGCCCAAAATGGCTGTATTTCAAATGCCTGAATCAAACCCCTGTATGTAAAGGGTGTATCTCACATGGCCTGAACCAGTGTAGGCCTGAATTAAAGATTTCTTTGCCCAAAATGGCTGTATTTCAAATGCCTGAATCAAACCCCTGTATGTAAAGGGTGTATCTCACACAGCCTGAACCAGTGTAGGCCTGAAATAAAGAATTCTTTGCCCAAAATGGCTGTATTTCAAATGCGTTAATCAAACCCCCGTATGTAAAGGGTGTATCTCACACGGCTTGAACCAGTGTAGACCTGAAATAAAGATTTATTTGCCCAAAATGGCTGTATTTCAAATGCCTGAATCAAACCCCTATATGTAAAGGGTGTGGCAATGTGAACATTGAGGTGTGCAGTAAAGTCACGGGGAAGCAGGATAAAAGGGGTGTTGTGTGCACTGGGAGCGTGTCACCAAGGGGAGTGGAGTAAAAGCCCTAGTTCAGGTGTCCACTAAAATAGTTGGGGGACACCATGTAGATAGTGTAGCTGGTTCAGCTAGTTCAGGGCGGGCTTTTACTGGGAACAGGCAATGTGTTGGGTGGGTGCCTGTTCCCCAGGTTCCAGTCCGGGACTTGAGGCATGCTCATGTCCAGGGATCCTATTTATTCCTGCTACTGGATCTTGGGCGTGTCTCACTCTGGAGTGTCTTGTGAAGCAGAGTCCTGGTGAGGCTCTGTGTGAGTGGTCTCAGCCAGGTGGGCTGAAGGGCCACGAGGCTAGGCGATAGCCTGAACTTTGGGGGACGCGGTGACGCCTGTGAAACAAGGATCACGAGGCCAGAGTCGGGAGGACTACTGGGCCACAATCCCCCAAAAGGTATTGAAGTGTCACAGCCTGGAGGTTGCTAGACTGAATGGCTGAGGAAAGCCGCATTTGTGTTCCATGTGTGAACAGGGCTCTCTAGGTGAGTCAGGGATACGCTTATGTGTTTGGTTAGAGCCTAGCCGGGCAAGGGTTTGTTATTTTGTGTGGATGTCACACGTGATAAGTTAAAGCTGAGACTTCTTAACCTGTGCTTTGCTAAAGTGTCTGAAATAAAGCAAGAGTTTGGACATTATCATCGTGTCTGCGAAGATATCTGTGATTGTGACCCCCTGAAAAGAGACAATCCCTTACAAGGGTGTATCTCACACAACCTGAACCAGTGTAGGCCTGAAATAAAGATTTCTTTGCCCAAAATGGCTGTATTTCAAATGCCTGAATCAAACCCCTGTATGTAAAGGGTTTATCTCACATGGCCTGAACCAATGTAGGCCTGAAATAAATATTGGTGCACCAAATGGCGGTGTTTCAAATCTCTGAATCTAACCCAAATGTATTAAGGGTGTATCTCACAATGACATATGGAGCAAAGGCTGCCAATAAACGTTTTTTTGCCCAACCGGGTGTTTGTTTAATAACTCAATATGGCAGCAGTATATAACCCAGGAATTTCAAACGTGCTTATGCTGCAAGGCCTGAAATATTGTGTATTTTGACCTAAAAAGGGTGTTTTATTAATGAAAGAATATAAGCCCTGTATATACAGGGTGTATCTTACACGACCTAACCCACAGTAGACCTGAATTGGCGGTATTTCAAATATCTGAATCTAACCCAAATGTATTAAGGGTGCATCTCACAATGACATCTGCATCAAAGGCTGCTAACAAAAAATATTTTTGCCCAAACGAGTGTTTGTTTAACAACTGAATTTGACAGCAGTATATAAGCCTGTAATTTCACATGTGCTGATGCTGCAAGGCCTGAATATAGTGTTTTTTGGCAACATGAAATGAAAATGATGGGTGTATTTCTAGCTTAAATTGCACACTGACTGTTGTATATTGCCAAAAAAATGTTTTTTTTGGTAACAGAATATGAAAGCTGTATATATTAAACTTGAATTTAACACTTGCAGATCAGGAAAATACAGTTTTTGGGCAAAAAAGTGTGTTTTTAAAACACCAGAAAATGATGGCTGTATTTTTAGCTTAAATTGCACACTGACTAATCCAGATGTTGTATATTTCCCAAAAAATTGGGATTTTCAATGTCCCAAAAGCTCAGATGCAGTTGCTGCTCACTTAACTGACTTATTAAAGTTATTTTTTTCGGTCACTGCACTCAGGGCAGGATAAATAAATTGTGCCCTGCACCCACAAAAAGTTAGATTCTGATTTTGAGCAAACAGTCTCTCCTATTCTCTCCCTGAAATCACCAGCAGCATTCTCTCCCTACACTAAGCAAAACAGAGTGACGTGCAGCGCTACGTGACTCCAGCTTATATAGAGGCAGGGTTCACATGCTACACTGGCCAATCACAGCCATGCCATTAGTAGGCATGGCTATGATGGCTTCTAAGGTCAGACAGTTAACCGCTTGTTGATTGGCTGCTCTGCAGCCTTTCAAAAAGCGCCAAGAAAGCGCCGAACACCGAATCCGAACTTTCACTGAAATGTTCGGGTTCTGGTCCGGGGTCCAAAAATCCTAAAGTTCTGTACGAACCGGAACTTTACAGTTCGGGTTCGCTCAACCCTATCAACGACCCCTCTCTAGTAGCTATAGCCTGTAATATTATTACGCTCCAGAAATACATCCAGGCCCCTCTTGAATTCCTTTATTGTACTCATCATCACCACCTCCTCAGGCATAGAGTTCCATAGTCTCACTGCTCTTACCGTAAAGAATCCTCTTCTATGTTTGTGTACAAACCTTCTTTCCTCCAGACACAGAGGATGTCCCCTCGTCACAGTCCTGGGGATAAATAGATGATGGGATTGATCTCTGTACTGACCCCTGATATATTTATACATATTAATTACAGTCATGTGAAAAAATTAGGACACCCTTTGAAAGCATGTGGTTTTTTGTAACATTTTTAATAAAAGGTTATTTCATCTCCGTTTCAACAATACAGAGAGATTAAAGTAATCCAACTAAACAAAGAAAACTGAAGAAAAGTCTTTTCAAGATCTTCTGTAAATGTCATTCTACAAAAATGCCTATTCTAACTGAGGAAAAAGATAGGACACCCTTGCCCCTAATAGCGAGTGTTACCTCCTTTGGCTGAAATAACTGCAGTGAGACGGTTCTTGTAGCCATCTACCAGTCTTCGACATCGGTCTGAGGAAATTTTAACCCACTCCTCAATGCAGAACTTTTTCAGCTGTGAGATGTTTGAGGGGTTTCTTGCACGTACAGCCCTTTTCAAGTCACCCCACAGCATCTCAATGGGATTCAAATCTGGACTTTGACTTGGCCATTCCAGGACTCTCCATTTCTTCTTTTTCAGCCAATCTTTGGTTGATTTACTAGTATGTTTTGGGTCATTGTCATGTTGCATGGTCCAGTTCCGCTTCAGCTTTAATTTTCTAACTGATGGTCTCACATGTTCTTCAAGCACCTTCTGATACACAGTAGAATTCATCGTGGATTCTATGATGGTGAGCTGACCAGGTCCTGCTGCAGCAAAGCAGCCCCAAACCATGACACTTCCACCTCCATGCTTCACAGTTGGTATGAGGTTCTTTTCTTGGAATGCTGTGTTTGGTTTACGCCAAACATGTCCTCTGCTGTTGTGTCCAAATAATTCAATTTTGGACTCATCTGTCCAAAGAACATTATTCCAGAAGTCCTGGTCTTTGTCAACTTTATCTCTGGCAAATGTCAGTCTGGCCTCGATGTTTCTCTTGGAAAGCAAAGGTTTCCTCCTTGCACACCTCCCATGCAAGTTAAACTTGTACAGTCTCTTTCTGATTGTAGAGGCATGTACTTCTACATCAACAGTAGCCAGAGCCTGCTGTAGTTCTCGAGATGACACTTTAGGGTTTTTGGAGACCTCTTTTAGCATCTTGCGGTCTGCTCTTGGGGTGAACTTGCTGGGGCGACCAGTCCTGGGCATGTTGGCAGTTGTTTTGAAAGCCCTCCACTTGTAGACTATCTTCCGGACAGTGGAATGGCTGATTTCAAAATCTTTTGAGATCTTTTTAAATCCCTTCCCAGACTCATAGGCTGCTACAATCTTTTTTCTGAAGTCCTCTGACAGCTCTTTTGCTCTCACCATGGTGCTCACTCTCACTTCAACAGTCAGGAGCACACCAAACTAAATGTCTGAGGTTTAAATAGGGCAAGCCTCATTCAACATGCAGAGTAACGATCTACTAATTATGTGCACCTGGTGTGATATACCTGTGTGAGATCTGAGCCAATTTAAGAGGGAATACATGTGAGGGTGTCCTATCTTTTTCCTCAGTTAGAATAGGCATTTTTGTAGAATGACATTTACAGAAGATCTTGAAAAGACTTTTCTTCAGTTTTCTTTGTTTAGTTGGATTACTTTAATCTCTCTGTATTGTTGAAACGGAGATGAAATAACCTTTTATTAAAAATGTTACAAAAAACCACATGCTTTCAAAGGGTGTCCTAATTTTTTCACATGACTGTAGATCTCATTAATTAGGGGCTCATTTTTTGCAGGATGAGAGGACGGTTTTATTGGCACTATTTTGGGGTGCATATGACTTTTTGATCGCTTGCTATTTCACTTTTTGTGATGTAAGGTGACAAAAAAATAGCTTTTTTTACACCGTTTTTTTTTTTTTTTTTTTTACTGTGTTCATCTGAGGGGTTAGGTCATCTTCAGTCGTCTTTTTTCTAAAGTGAATAACCCTAATGTTGATAATCTTTCAGGGTACTGTAGTTGCCCTATTCCAGTTATTACTTTAGTTGCCCTCCTCTGAACCCTCTCCAGCTCTGCTATGTCTGCCTTGTTCACAGTAGCCCAGAACTATACACTGTACTCCATGTGTGGTCTGACTAGTGATTTGTAAAGTGGTAGGACTATGTTCTTATCACGGGCATCTATGCCCCTTTTGATGCAACCCATTATCTTATTGGCCTTGGCAGCAGCTGCCTGACACTGGTTTTTGAAGCTTAGTTTGCTGTTTATTAAAATTCCTAGATCCTTTTTCATGTCAGTGTTACCGAGTCTTTTACCATTTAGTATGTATGGGTGACTTGCATTATTCCTTCCCATGTGCATAACTTTACATTTGTCAGTGTTAAACGTCATCTACCACTTCTCTGCCAAAGCCTCCAATCTATCCAGATCTTCAGTGTTAATTACTTTACACAGTTTAGTATCATCTGCGAAAATTGATACCTTACTATGCAAGCCTTCTACAAGATCATTAATAAATATATTGAAGAGAACAGGGCCCAATACTGACCCCTGAGGTACCCCACTAGTGACAGTGACCCAATCTGAGTGTGTACCGTTAATAACCACCCTTTGTTTCCTATCATTGAGCCAGTTACTTACCCACATACAGACGTTTTCTCCCAGTCCGAGCATTCTCATTTTATATCCTAACCTTTTATGTGGTACAGTATCAAATGCTTTGGAGAAGTCCAGATATACAACATCCATTGATTCGCCGCTGTCAAGTCTAGAACTTACCTCCTCATATAAACTGATTAAATTAGATTGGCATGACCGATCCCTCATGAAGCCATGCTGATATGGCGTTATTTGCTTATTTCCGTTGAGATGCTCTAAGACAGCATCTCTTAGAAAACCTTCAAACAGTTTACCCACAACAGATGTTAAACTTACCGGCCTATAGTTTCCAGGCTCTGTTTTTGGACCCTTTTTAAATATTGGCACCACATTTGCCATGCGCCAATCCTGTATGACATTCCCTGTCAGTATAGAGTCCACCAATATCAGAAATAAGGGTCTGGCTGTGACATTACTTAATTCCCTTAGGATACGGGGGTGTACTTCTTCCTGGGTCAGACAGGACACTTTTAATGGGGAATTTATTTTTACATTCTGCATGTCATTTTGTCAGTGAATACATTGGAGAAAAAATTATTTAACAGCTTTGCTTTCTCCTCGTCGCTCTCTGCGACTCACCCCTCATTACTCTTTAACCTCCTCAGGACCGCCGCACGCAGGGATGTGTCTTTGCGGCGGCCCTGTAATTCCTCCTGGACGCGCCGGCGCGTCATCTCGCGAGAGGCGAGATTTCAGTCAGAGCTGGCCCGCGCATGCGCATTGCAGGCCGGCAAAAGTTAAAGAAGTATTTCGTCACCAGCCTGCCAGCCAATGATCGTCACTGGAAGGCTGGTGATTTTCAAAAAAATGAATCACAAGCCATATAACACCTTATATTTATAAATATAAGGTGTTAAATGGCTGCTGTGCTCCTCTGCTGGTTCTTTTCGTTGGTTGGTTCCAGCAGAGGAGCACAGTTCACAGTGAGTATACCAAACAGCACACTTAGCCCCCAGATCACCCCCCATCACCCCAATTAACCCCTTGATCGCCCCTGTCAATCACCTAGTGAAAGGGAAAAAAGTGATCAGTGTAAACTGTCACTTTTTTTTTTCACTAGTATTGCCGGTTTAGGTTTAGGATAGTTTAGGCCCCTTTGTTAGGCAGTTAGCGTCGGTTAGCGCCCAGCCCACCGCACCGCAGTAACTGATTTGCTGATTAGCGTATCGCTAATCAGCATTTGTACTTTTATAGTATCTGTAAGTGATCAGAACTGATCACAGTCAGATCTATAATAGTATTAGTGTCACCTTAGCTCGCCCTCCACCCAAAATGCAGTGTTTGCCCGATCAGGCCTGATCGGTCGCCCACATGTACGTTCACCCACGCCCCCGCTGCAATGACAAAAAAATGTATGATTACTGCACAATCACTTTACAAGCGCTGCGGCGATAAAAAAAAACCAGTTTTGATATTTTTAGCAATCGCAGCGGCCTCCGATACTTCGCTAGCCTCCCATTTGTAAGACAGTCTTGCCTTTTTTCTTGGGTAGTCTCAGGGAATACCCCCTAAATTTTGTAGTCCAAATGGCAAATAAGGGTTATTCTTCTGAAGAGGCCTACAGGCTTCTGACCCAGTCGGATGAGGAATGGGAACTCTCATCTGATGAATCCAGCGGGTCAGAATACGAACCTGTAGAAAGCAGTGGCAGTCTGACCCAAAGTTCGGACGAGGAGGTTGAGGTCCCTGATACCACCAGGCATACCCGGCCCTGTGTTGCTAGACCACAGGTTGCGCAGGATCCGCTTCAAGGGCAGCAGAGTGGGGCTGGCGCTGTCGGATTACGTGGTGAGGCATACACCAGCAGCGCAGCCCATCCTGGACCTAGTACCAGCACTGCCATACAACATGGTGAAGTAGCGAGCGCCAGAAGGGCCGTTAAGGGTGGTACGGTGGCAAGTGCATTAGTTCCCCCGTCGCAGCCACTGCACAGACAGGCCCGTAGAGCCCCTAGAGTCCCTGAGGTGCTGGCAAACCCTGATTGGCAGCCCCCAACTTCAGCCGCACCAGTAGTTCCCCCTTTCACCGCCCAGTCTGGAGTTCGGGTTGATACAGCTCAGATCGGTTCGGCACAGTTTTTTTTTTAGCTGTTCTTGACTGCGGAGCTGTTGGACTTAGTTGTGGCAGAAACAAATCGATATGCCACTCAATTTATAGCCGCCAACCCGGGAAGCTTTTATGCCCAGTTTTTCCGGTGGAAACCCGTCCAAGTTTCTGAAATTAAATCTTTTCTGGGCCTTCTCCTCAACATGGGCCTAACAAAAAAGCATGAATTGCGGTCATATTGGTCCACGAACCCAATTCATCACATGCCCATGTTCTCTGCTGCCATGTCCAGGACACAATTTGAGACCATCCTGCGTTTCCTGCACTTCTAGCGACAACAGCACCTCCCATCCCAGAGGCCACCCAGCTTTTGACCGGCTCCACAAAATTCGGCCCCTCATAGACCACTTTAACACCAAATTTGCAGATTTGTATACCCCTGAGCAAAATATCTGCGTAGACGAGTCCCTTCTACATTTTACTGGGCACCTTGGCTTCAAACAATACATCCCAAGCAAGCGAGCCCGGTATGGGGTCAAATTGTATAAACTCTGTGAAAGGGCCGCAGGCTATACCCACAAATTTAGGATCTATGAGGGTAAAGATCAGACCCTGGAGCCGGTCGGTTGCCCTGACTACCTGGGGAGCAGTGGGAAGACAGTCTGGGACTTGGTGTCACCCTTATTTGGCAAAGGGTACCATCTTTATGTGGACAATTTCTACACAAGTGTGCCCCTCTTCAGGCATTTGTTCCTAAAACAGATTGGCTGCTGTGGCACCGCGCAACCTAGTTGCCGGGGCTTCCCCTAACAGCTCGTTACCACCCGTCTTGCAAGGGGGGAGGGCTGCCTTGTGTAACCAAGAACTGCTCGCGGTGAAATGGAGAGACAAGCGTGACGTTTACATGCTCTCCTCCATTCAGGCAGACACGACAATCCAAATTGAACGAGCAACCAGTGTCATTGAAAAGCCCCTCTGTGTCCACGACTATAATTCACTCATGGGAGGGGTGGACTTCAATGACCAGATGTTGGCTCCCTATTTACTTTCCCACAGAACCAGACGCTGGTATAAGAAGATGTCTGTATATTTGATTCAATTGGCTGTATATAATAGTTTTGTTCTCTACAGTAAGGCTGGGAGAACAAGATCCTTCCTCAGATTTCAGGAAGAGATCATCGAGAACCTACTGTATCCAGGAGGTTCCGTGGCCCCAACCACCAGTATAGTGAGCAGTCTACACGAGCAACATTTCCCCAGTGTCGTTGTCGGTACATCAAACCAACCGCCACCCCGAAAAAAATGTTGTGTCTGTAGCAGGAGTGGAATTTGGCGTGAACCCGCTATTTCTGTCCTGACTGCCCTGACCACCCTGCCCTATGCTTAGGGGAGTGTTTCCGGAAGTACCACACACAAGTACACTTAGCATAGGGATTGCATATCACAGGACAGGCACATATGGCTATTAGAGCCCATTTACACAGAGCTGCTGCAAACCTCTCCTTTCACCTGGGACAAAGTGCATAATGTACTTCGCCACATCTCTGGGCGATTTGCGCTTTGCACATTGTCCCATGGGGAAGGAGAGGTTTGTCCTATAAAGGTAAAAAACAAAAACTAAAAAAAAATCACCGGTAAGCAAAAAAGGTAATGTTCTGTTTCCAAAGTTCATAAAAGTTAATGTTCTGTTCAAATGTTATTATAAAGTTCATGTTAATAAATTTATTACGTTGCGGCCTGTTTTTTTTTTTTTTTTTTTACCTTCTAGGTGGACCAACCGATCGACCAGCTGCAGCACTGATGTGCATTCTGACAGAAGCATTGTGCTGCTGTCAGATTACACAAAGGTCGGTGTATTCGGCGCTGCAAGACGAGATTTCTCCTCTGCAGTAAAAAAGATATGTTTGCCGATGCTTATGAGCTGAGGGGGCGGTGGTGTTTGTAACGGATCACCTGGCACCCCGACCGAGTACCTCCGTTGCTGGATGCTCCTAGCGTTTCCTGAGGTCTCCAAGCACTCTGGCAGACACCACCATCACCGAACCGAAGAAGCAGATAAATCCTCTTCAAACATATGAATGCTGTAGACAGTGGAATAGGAAACCATACGAATAGGTTTACGCTCCTAGCAGTCAAACTGGAACAGCATACCATAAATCCTCCCCCAAGAATGAGACGACACTTCACCTTGAGGGTTAAAACAGGAACTCCCTGTACTTCACGTACAGCCTAATTTTTTCACAAACCACCAACATAGTACTGCCCACAGCACTATGAAATACAACCAATCAATATATTACAACACCTACAATGTAAGTACAGCAACCAATCGTTCATGCCCCTAGGGGACCAGAAGGGAGACTGTGACACAGGACAGACACAACACATCCCCACAATGCATCATGGTTTCCTCCTCTCTGCCCCGGAGACAACCGAGGAGCAATCCAATTATCTCTCAGGACAAAGGGAAATCGCCAATACACATGTGGAGACAACAGGACAGACATCACCATTTAAACACACAATGAGACAATGGCACAATGGGACAATAGAAACACACCCAGCATATTCCTCCCCTCTGTCTATCCACTCAACTATCTCCCAAGCTGACAAGTTACACTTATTATAAATTGTTACAACTTTGTGAGTTTACATTGTCCATACATATAACTTACATCAATTTAACCAGTATAACTTGGGGACAAACCTATCCAAAATTCACTTGAATAGGTTCAGGGGTTTAAAAGTTAGTATGGGCCATAATCCTGGGGCAAGAGGCTAGTAGCCAGGCCTCTCCAAAACCCAGTGGCGAGGTTGGTTTCGCCACACATCTCCCCCTCCCAGGGAAGACTAACCAGATACCTGACCTCACGGTCAGTACCTGAGTTAGTCTGGCAGTCCAACCACAACCCAATACTGGACCTTTTGAATCTTGGAGCCTGGCTCTGTTCTGTATGTCCCCAGCTGTTGAGTGGGCATCTGCTACTCCTTGCTTCCTTGTGGTTCTCCAGCTTGGAGCTGTAGGTACTTGGTGGGCAGAGGCCGACTGCGCTCTGCCCAGATGCCAGCTCTTCCGCTGCGGATGCCTGTGGGAAGTCAGTCTCTGGACAAGAGGATAGGGGAGGGCAGAGGCCAACTGTGTTCTGCCCCGTTGCCAGCTCTTCCGCTGGAGCAAACGGGGTATAGTCCTGCCCGGTGACAAAGGGAATGTTAGGGCAGAGGCCAGCGGCGCTCTGCCCAGATGCCAGCTCTTCTGCTGGGAAGTGGTCAGAGGAAGCTAACGGCTCCTCTACTGACCTCAGTACCTCAGTAGGGGTTAGCTGTGGAGGGTAGGGATCACTTACCTCCTCCTCCTGGTACTCACACTGCCGCTGGAGATCTGGGCCGACTGCCCAGCATCCCTGTAGGGCTGGTAGAGAGACTTTGGTCCCATCTCCCCCTGCCTGCTGGGAGTCCTCCCAGGACCAGTCTATGAGGTCTGCGACCTCCGGTACTTCTGGTTCCTGTTGGGGGAGAGGACCGACTGTCTCTTCTCCCATGAATACACACTGGCGCTTTGGAGAAAGGACTGCACCTTCCACTCCCTGTAACTCACACTGCCGCTGGGGAGCAAGGACTGTACCTTCCGCTCCCTGGGACTCACTTAGCTGCTGTGAAGAGGGGCCAACTGTCTCCTCTCCTAAAGGTGGGCTAGGCTGCCGCTGGGGAGGGGGAACGAGACTCTCCCCTCCTGGTAGAATATTCTGCCGCTGGGGATCTGGGCCAACTGCCCAACATCCCTGTAGAGCCGGTAGAGAGACCGCAGTCCCATCTCCACCTGCCATCTGTGGGTCTTCTCAGGACCAGTCGATAAGGTCCCTCATTTCTGGAGCTGGTTGGGGAGTAGGAGGTACCGAATGCAAGTCTCCTGATGATTGGCTTAGTTGTTGGGGAGGGGGAACGAAACTTACCGCTCCTAATGGTGTACAGTCCATAAGCCCCATCAGGTTAGAGACAGGCGGTGTCACTTGATTATATAAGTCCGCATAATTCTGTTCGATCTCCCACTGCTCTGGTGGTACTTGCAGGGTATAGGGTGACTGACTGGAGCGGAACAGGTGCTGGTAATCCTGCTCCAGTTCCCATTCCTGGACAGCTAGTTCAATCTGGTCTGGCCTTAGGTCTTCGGCCATAGGGAGATCCAGCACGGCCTCTCTGTAGTCAAATATGTCCCAAAGCCGTGACTCTGCCGCACTCCCAAATTCTGGTTCTGCAAAGGTCCCCCATAATAAGCCAGGGCCATTATAATCCTTGCCCTCGGGTTTGTCAAATTTGGCCATTCTGGGAACCCGCTGAACCGCGTACCAACGTAGCGCTTGGTATGCATCATTGAGACCCAGTTCCCTCCATGCCAGTGAATTAAGTTGCATCACCAATTCCTCCTGGGCCTGTTCTCCCAGCATAGGTATCTGTAGGGCCACTCTATCCTGTAACCGCTGCTCCTTGCTGGGAAGCCGCTCATCTCACCAACGCTGGACACCTTCTAGGGTTTCTTCCCATATCTCTTGTTGGGCGCTCTCTCTGCAGTCCAACCTGGTTGCCTCTCCTATTGGCTTGACCAGTGGTGCCAAGAGGTTCTGTAACCTCCGGTTAAATTCATTTCCTACCTTGGGCATTGTCCAGGGACTCGCTGGTTCTATGCCGCTCCATAATAATTCCTGTGTCTCCAGGATGTTGTTCCTCTCACACCAGGACGCCATCCCACTGCTTGCCACCAATGTAACGGATCACCTGGCACCCCGACCGAGTACCTCCGTTGCTGGATGCTCCTAGCATTTCCTGAGGTCTCCAAGCACTCTGGCAGACACCACCATCACCGAACCGAAGAAGCAGATAAATCCTCTTCAAACATATGAATGCTGTAGACAGTGGAATAGGAAACCATACGAATAGGTTTACGCTCCTAGCAGTCAAACTGGAACAGCATACCATAAATCCTCCCCCAAGAATGAGATGACACTTCACCTTGAGGGTTAAAACAGGAACTCCCTGTACTTCACGTACAGCCTCTTTTATTCACAAACCACCATCATAGTACTGCCCACAGGGTTTTGAAATACAACCAATCAATATATTACAACACCTACAATGTAAGTACAGCAACCAATCGTTCACGCCCCTAGGGGACCAGAAGGGAGACTGCGACACAGGACAGACACAACACATCCCCACAATGCATCATGGTTTCCTCCTCTCCGCCCCGGAGACAACCGAGGAGCAATCCAATTATCTCTCAGGACAAAGGGAAATCGCCAATACACATGTGGAGACAACAGGACAGACATCACCATTTAAACACACAATGGGACAATGGCACAATAGGACAATAGAAACACACCCAGCATATTCCTCCTCTCTGTCTATCCACTCAACTATCTCCCAAGCTGACAAGTTACACTTATTATAAATTGTTACAACTTTGTGAGTTTACATTGTCCATACATATAAATTACATCAATTTAACCAGTATAACTTGGGGACAAACCTATCCAAAATTCACTTGAATAGGTTCAGGGGTTTAAAAGTTAGTATGGGCCATAATCCTGGGGCAAGAGGCTAGTAGCCAGGCCTCTCCAAAACCCAGTGGCGAGGTTGGTTTCGCCACAGTGTTCATATGCTTTGGCAAACACTTTGTATATAAAAAAAAACAAAAAAAAACCCTGCAATGATTTATTCATCCACAGCGATTGATGTGAATGGAGAAATCGGGTTTGCCAGGGCATACGAGCTAAGTGGGTATGGATGTTGGGCGGAGCTCCTATGTCCTGGCAGACTCCTTTCCCCTCCTTTTTTTTTTTTGGGCAGAGATTTTTTCATCCACATTGATCGATGAGAATGAAGAAATCTGTGCCGTTCAGTTTTTCTTTCAGCCCAGAGGCTGAACGGAAAAAAAAATCTCATTACCTGTATGCTAAATATAAGGAGAATAGCAGAAACTCCTAATGCTGGCCATACATGTAATGATTGCGGAGACCCTCAAATGCCAGGGCAGTATAAACACCCCACAAATGACCCCATTTTGGAAAGAAGACACCATAAGGTCTTCGCTGATGGGCATAGTGAGTTCATAGAAGTTTTTATTTTTTGTCACAAGTTAGCAGAAAATGATGTTTTTTTTTGTTTGTTTTCTTACAAAGTCTCATATTCCACTAACTTGTGACAAAAAAAAAAAACTTCCATGAACTCACTATGCCCATCACGAAATACCTTGGGGTGTCTCCTTTCCAAAATGGGGTCACATGTGGGGTATTTATACTGCCCTGGCATTTTAGGGGCCCTAAAGCGTGAGAAGAAGTCTGGAATCCAAATGTCTAAAAAAGCCCTCCTAAAAGGAATTTGTGCCCCTTTGCGCCCCTAGGCTGCAAAAAAGTGTCACACATGTGGTATCGCCATACTCAGGAGAAGTTGGGCAATGTGTTTTGGGGTGTCTTTTTATATATACCCATGCTGGGTGAGATAAATATCTGTGTCAAATGACAACTTTGTATAAAAAAATGGGAAAAGTTGACTTTTAGAGAGATATTTCTCTCACCCAGCATGGGTATATGTAAAAATACACCCCAAAACACGTTGCCCTACTTCTTCTGAGTACGGCGATACCACATGTGTGACACTTTTTTGCAGCCTAGGTGGGCAAAGGAGCACAAATTCTAAAGAGCACCTTTAGGATTTCACAAGATATTTTTTACACATTTGAATTTCAATCTACTTCTCACGCATTAGGGCCCCTAAAATGCCAAGGCAGTATAAATACCCCACAAGTGACCCCATTTTGGAAAGAAGACACCCCAAGGTATTTCGTGATGGACATAGTGAGTTCATGGAAGTTTTTATTTTTTGTCACAAGTTAGTGGAATATGAGACTTTGTAAGAAAAAAAATATAAATCATCATTTTCCACTAACTTGTGACAAAAAATAAAAAGTTCTATGAACTCACTATGCCCATCAGTGAATACCTTAGGGTGTCTACTTTCTGAACTGGGGTCATTTGTGGGGGTTTTCTACTGTCTGGGCATTGTAGAACCTCAGGAAACATGACAGGTGCTCAGAAAGTCAGAGCTACTTCAAAATGCGGAAATTCACATTTTTGTACCATACTTTGTAAACGCTATAACTTTTACCCAAACCATTTTTTTTGTTAAACAAACATTTTTTTTTATCAAAGACATGTAGAACAATGAATTTAGAGAAAAATTTATATAGAAATGTATTTTTTTTAAAAAAAATTACAACTGAAATTGAAAAATGTCATTTTTTTGCAAACAAATCAGTAAATTTCGATTAATAACAAAAAAAAGTTAAAATGTCAGCAGCAATGAAATACCACCAAATGAAAGCTCTATTAGTGAGAAGAAAATGAGGTAAAATTCATTTGGGTGGTAAGTTGTATGACCGAGCAATAAACGGTGAAAGTAGTGTAGTGCAGAATTGTAAAAAGTGGTCTGGTCATTAAGGATGTTTAAGCTAGGGGAGCTGAGGTGGTTAAAGGGCCGACACCTTCAAATTTATACTTTTTAATATTTATATAAGTGAAGAACAATTTAGGGTTAGTTTTACTCTCTTTGGCAATTAATCTCTCGGTCTCTAGTTTGGCTGCTTTTATTTGTTTTTTAACATGTTTTATTTTTTTCCTTATAGTTTTTCAGTGCTTCCATGCTACCCTCCTGTTTTAGTCATTTAAATGCTTTCTTTTTTGTCATTTATAGCTTTCTTTACAGCTCTATTTATCCACATTGGTTTCTTTTTGTTCCTTAACCTTTTATTCCCATACGGTATGTACCTCTCAAAATAAGATTTTAGGATGCTTTTAAAGATATCCCATTTTGTGGCTGTATTTTTATTTTTGAGGACTTTGTCCCAGTTAGTTAGGCCTATGGCCTCTCTTAGTTGGCTAAATTTAGCTTTTTTGAAGTTTGGTATTTTTGTTCCTCCCTGAAGAAACACTCTTTTGGATGATAATTGGAAGGTTATTACTTTATGGTCACTATTTCCCAGGTGTCCCCCGACCTGCACATCTGTTGTTCTGGCAGTCCAGTATGGTCGTCCCTCTGAACCAGTTGGGAGAGGTAATTGTCTTTGGTTATTGCCAAGAATATGTTTCCTTTATGAGATATACAAGTTTCAGTTTCCCAGTTTATATCTGGGTAGTTGAAGTCCCCTATAATAACCACCTCATTATGATTTGCCGCTTTGTCTATCTCGTTTAGTAGTAGATTTTCTGTGGACTCTGGTATATTAGGTGGTTTATAGTAAACTCCTATTAGTAATTTACTATTGTTTTTAGCTCCATGTATCTCTACCCACAGTGACTCCACATGTTCATGTCCCTCACTTATATCCCTCATTTACATTTGTAAATTTCTTTTGCGCATACACTTCCAAATCCTACACTACTGTACGTGTGACATACTTTCAAGCATATATCACATTTAAAATGAAAAATGGCGAGCAGTAAGGGATGGGGAAGTGGCCGTGATGCTGATGGTGCACGCAGAGGCTGTGGCCCCGGGGCACGGAGAAACAGTGCCTGCTGCCAGAGCACAAGAAAAACAATCATCCAATATACAGTACCTAGCTTCATGTCCCAGTTTGCAGGGCGGTGCAGGACACCACTCTTGAAGTCAGACCAGTGCGAACAGGTGGTCGGTTGGATTGCAGCAGATAATGCTTCCAGTCGGTTAAGCACCACCCTGTCTTCCACCAAGTCCCAGTCTCAGTAGCCAGGAGTCTGGTCAACACAATCCTCAACCTAAAACCAGGCATGGTTGTGTCTGATAATGGCCTTAACTTGGTGGCGGCTTTGGAGCTCGGCAAGCTCAGACACATCCCATGCCTAGCCCACATGTTCAACCTTGTGGTTCAGCGGTTTCTCAAAACCTACCTCAATTTGCCTGAACTACTGTTGAAGGTGCGCCGTGTGTGTGCACATTTCCATAAGTCACTGACAGCTTCAGCTGGTCTGTCAACGGTGCAGCAGCACTTGAAATTGCCAGCTCACTGGCTGTTGTGCGACGTGAGCATGCGCTGAACCTCCACGTTCCACATGTTGGCCAGGCTTTGTAAGCAGCAGAGGGCAGTAGTGCAATACCAGCTGCAACATTGTCGTTGCCTTTCCAGTCAGCTCCTGCAGGCCCTCACCTACAGTCTTTCACAGGGTCAGCTCACCTTCAGGCCCTCGCTTATAATTTTTTAGAGGGTTAGCTCACTAGCAGGCCTTCACCTACAATCTTTTACTGGGTCAGCTCACCAGCAGGCCCGCACCTCAAATCTTTTACAGGGTCAGCTCACCAGCAGGCCCGCACCTCAAATCTTTTACAGGGTCAGCTCTCCAGCAGGCACGCACCTCAAATCTTTTACAGAGTCAGCTCACCTGAAGGCCCTCACATTAAATTTTTTAGAGGGTCAGCTCACCCGCAGGCCCGCACCTAAAATCTTTTACAGGGTCATCTCACCTGCAGGCCGTCACCTAATTATACTTAATAGGTAATTTGCCCATGCTGCCTTGCTTGGATGTGGTAGCCATAGCTGTTTCTCAGGCTCCCTCTCCAGAATCAAAGCAGGATCCCCCATTATCCGTGGTCTACATTATTTGGGCTGAAAGTAACATCGAAAGTTGATAGGGCAGACATCAGAATAGATCGTCGCCGTCACTGGGACGTGCGATCGTTCCCAGGTTATCTAGAGTCACCAAAGCGGCAGCAGGCCCTAGCCCATAATGTTTTAGATGGTCAGATCAGCAGGCCTTTGCGCCAAATGTTTTTGAGGGTCACCGGCGGGCCATCAATCATAATTTTTCAAGGCTGTGTATGATGCCCTCCTTTATGTGTAACAAAGGGTGTATTGTAGTGCCGGTTCCTTGTAATTTTTGGCAGCCCGTTCCCTTAGTGCATAGGCTTTATGAGTGTAGGAGTCCCACTACATGAAAAATTGTACCACAATGTGAATGAGGTCCTCCTTTATGTGATATACAGGTTGTATCGGATTGCCTCTTACTTGTAATTTTTGGCCGCACTTGCACTTTATATACAATTAAATATACAGGAAAGAATGTTTCCTATAAATTTTTCCTCTAAAATCGATTTTTCCTTCTGTTTTGTGCATATTATTATCAGTCTGTAAGAGTGGCGTACTATTCGGACAACATTGTTCTCAGCAGCGACCTGTGAGTACAAGATGCATTAAGACATCCTCCCGATGCTGTTCCAGAACCACTTCGGTGGTGTTTCCATCAATTTCTGACATTTTCCTATGAACCAGACACCCTCCCCTCTTCAGAGCAGGGGGTACCTGGTTTAATGCTCAGGTTCTCCCATTGACTTCCATTACACTCGGGTGCTCGGTCGAGCACCCAACATCCCGATGTGTTCAGCCCGAGCATCAGAGCACTACGGTGCTCAATCAACACTAGTATGTCCCATTAGCCGTTCCACAGTGAATTGTGATTGTTATATTTATTTTTTGGGGGTGTAGTTATAGGAAAAAGAATGCGTCTTAATTGACCTTCTGTAGTGAATTGTGATTGTTATTTTATTTGTGGGGGGGGAGTTCATTAGGGTACTTTCACAAGCTTTTTTGTTTTCCGTTATTGAGTTCCGTCACAGGAGCTCAATACCGGAAAAAAACTGATCAGTTTTATCCTAATGCATTCTGAATGGAGAGCATGCTGCAGTTTAATCTCCGGCCCAAAATAGTAAACATTTGCCGGAACACCGGATTGAGCATTAATTTACATAGAAGTGTATTAGTGTTGAATCCGGCATTAAGTGTTCCGGCAAAAAAAGAATAATACCAGATACGTTTTTAAGGATGACACTGGAGAGACGGATCCGGTATTGCAATTGTCAGACGGATTCGCACCCGGATTTGACTGGCTAATGCCATCAGTTTGCGTCCGGATTCCGGCGACGGAACTGCCTGCTAGAATCCTCTGCCGCAAGTGTGAAAGTACCCTTAATCAGAAAAAAATATATATGCCTTAATTGCCGTTCAGCAGTGAAGTAACATTGTACTATATCATTTTTTGGGGGGTATTATTTTAATTTAATTCTTTTATTATACAGTATGTCAGACAGATAGGTGACAGGCCCTTCAAAGGGGACAGGCAGTGGCCAAAATGTTTCTGTCGCAGGCAGCAGTAGAAGGGGGGTGGCAGCAGGAGTTGCAGCGAGAGGCCTGAGCTCCTGGTGTAATCTAGCAGTCGTGTCTTGACCAGCAACCCAGTGGTGCTTGAATGGTTGACTCGGTCTTCGACTTCGTCGCAAGTGACATCAGACACCCCAGCCAGAAGTCGATGGGTTCCTCTGACACTACGCTTAGTTGGCATGGCCCGGGAGCAGGCCCTGTGCCCCCACCTGTCCTGAACCTTCCTCTGTCATTTTAAGTTCCCTCAGCGCAATAATTATTATTTGCCGTAGGCTCGGCTCCACTTTTCAGAGGACGAGCTACTAGAGGACAGTCGGCAGCTACTGCCCAGCCAAGATCTGGAGGATTCATCCACTGCTTTCTCCGGAAGGCGGGCAAGTAGTGATGATGAGAGTCGAATGGGAGCAGGTGTTGCGAGTGATCAGGCTCCTGGCCCTGAGACCGTTGAGGGGACATCAGTGATGTGCGGACAGTAGCGGATGATGATGATGATGTAGCCGATTGCACTTGTGAGCCGGGTGGAGAAGGGGCTTCATCATCATCATCAGAAGAAGAGGGTGGCAGCTTGCGCGTGAGGCAGTGGCTTAGCCAGCAGTGTGGCAGCGTGGCTGTGAGTCAACATGGTGGCAGCATTTGGAGGTCGGGAGCCAAACGTGCCCGTGGTAGACCACCCGCTTCGCAGGAGCCTACGGGCCCAGAAAGTAGCGGTGCAGGTGTTCACGGAGACAGCAGTAGCATGCAGTCAGTGCGGAGTGTAGAGGGGAAAATGCCATATTCGGCGGTGTGGCAATTTTTTTGTTAGGCCGCCGGAGTAGGTGAACATGGCCATTTGCAGAATTTGTGGGCAGTAGTTGAAGCGTGGTCAGGGTGCCAATGTTGACAACATGGCCCTGCGCCAACATATGCAGCGTCACCATAAAGTGGCCTGGGAGAACCGTGGCTCCGATGTGGTGGTTCACCCTGCCGCAGTAACCGCTGCATCACCCAGTGGCACGCACCCAATTTCATGCAGTCAAGGCTCCACCACCTCAACCGAAGGGAGCTGTCTGTCCTTCCCATCATATGCTGGTCTTGATGCTCCTGCTGCTCCTACTCCTCGTCAGTGATTCAGTCAGCAATCGATCACCGAAGCAACTTCCAAGAGACAACAGTATGCATGCACTCATCCAATGACGCAGAAGCTAAACGTGCTCTTGGCCAAGTTGCTGGTGCTGCAGTCCCTCCCTTTCCAAGTGGTGGACTCTGCACCTTTCAGAGAACTGATGGCTTCTGCCGAGCCGAGATGGAGAGTCCCAAGCCGTCATTTATTTGCCAAAAAAGCAGTACCAGTCCTGCACACATATGTAGAGCAGAAGGTGGGCCAATCCTTGAGCCTGTCGGTGTCTGCCAAAGTGCACAGCAGCGCCGACGTGTGGAGCTGTAACTGCGGTCAAGGACAATATATGTCCTTTACGGCCCACTGGGTAAATGTGGTTCCTGCCCAGCTACACCAGCAACTTGGCCAGGTGACGCTGCTTCAGCCTCCACGTTCTCATGCCGTTGGTCCTGCAACAATGTCCGCCTTTATCTCCTCATACTCCACTGTGTCCTCAGCCTCCACTGCAGGGATAATTCACAGTGCTCCACCAGCATACTACATGTGCAGGGCACGGCAGTGTCACGCTGTTCTGCACCTCGTTTGCCTGGGTGAACAGAGTCACACACGGGAGGAACTGCTTTGCGTCCTTCATCAAAAAATCGAATCCTGGTTTTCTCCTCGACAACTCAGAATCTGAACCATGGTGACCGACAATGGGAAGAAGATGGTGTCGGTGCTGTGTCAAGGAGGGCTGAGCCATGTGTCCTGCATGGCACATGTGTTCAATCTGGTTGTAAAGCGGTTCCTACGTCTTCACCCCATCTGCAAGACATCCTGAAAATGGCCAGGAAACTGTGCATGCACTTAAGTCACTCGTACACCACAAAACACACCCTCCTTGAGCTGCAGCGGCAGAACGACGTCCCCATACATAGTCTGATACGTGACGTTTCCACCCATTGGAATTACACCTTACAAATGTTGAACCAATTATATGAATAGAGAAATGCCATAAACAATTTCTTGATGATACAGGTGGACAGAAGTACTCACCTGTGTAACTCCGATGTTAGCCAGTAGCAGCTCATGTGTGACACCTGCCGTTTGCTCGGGCTCTTTGAGGGGCCACTTTATTTGTCAGTTGCCTGGACTTCGGGATGAACAACGTCATTCCACTGATTCATGTCCTGGAACAGATGCTGCTAATTCTGGCTGGCCAGGGGACAGTAGATGTGGCACCTAGATCTCATGGCCACATTAGCCCTGTGTGGGCTGAACTAGAGGAGGAGGCGGACATTCGAGCACAAGCAGTGGATGTTTTTTCTACACAGGTGACAGGAGATGTTTTTTTTCTACACAGGTGACAGAAGAGGAGGAGCAGGAGCAGCTGGAAGAGCTACAGGGATATGAGGAAGACGAAGCAGTTGACCCAGACACACAGTGGGAGTATGCAGTGGAGATGGAGGCAGGGAGTCCCTCCGAGTCACTTGCGCAAAAGGCCCGATGCATGCTCAGTTGCTTGCGTAGTGACAGCCGTATTGTCACCATTCGGCAGAGAGATGAGTACTGGCTCTCCACCATGTTACTACCTCGCTAACGGTCCAAAATTGGGGCCTTTTTTTACACCAGCTGAGAGGAAGGACAAACAGAACTACGAGACATCTTATGTAGTCAGTTGGCCACTGCCTATATGCATCATTGCCTATCCTCATGCATGTCTGATCAGGGGGCCCTCTGCACTCACGTTCCACTACCATTGCTGCTGGGGTGGGGGGGCAGGAGCAGTACTAGCTCCATCAACAGCAACTTAAGTCTAGAGTAGCTGATGAGCAGTTTTCTTCACCCACCTACTGAAGAAACTACTCACCAGCAACAGCAGGTAGACCTAGAGCAGAACCTGAACCAGCAGGTTGTGGCATATTTGGAGTGCACCCTGCCACCTCACATGGAAGACCCCCTGGACTACTGAGCAGCCAAACTCGATTTGTGGACGCAACTGGCTGGGTTTGCCCTGGACAAGCTTTCCTGCCAGGCCAGCAGTGTGGCATCAGAGCGGGTGTTTAGTGCTGAGGGGGCCATAGTTACCCCAAGGAGAACTCGCCTGTCCACCCAAAATAGCTCACTACTATGTCACTGGGCCACTCTGTGGTCTCCACATGCTGATGCCACCTCACGACTGTCACTGGGCCACTCTGTGGTCTCCTCATGCTGCTGCCACCTCACCACTATGTCACTGGGCCACTTTCAGTTTGCCCTGGACAATCTTTCCTGCCCGGGCCAACAGTGTGGCATCAGAGCTGCCACCTCACCATTTTGTCACTGGGCAACTCTGTGGTCTCCCCAGCTGCTGCCACCTCAACACTCTGTAGTCTCCTCATGCTGCTGTCACATCTTCACTGGTCTCCTCATGCTGCCACCTCACCACTATGTCACTGGGCCACTCTGTGGTCTCTTCATGCTGCTGCCACATCACCACTATGTGGTCTCCTCATGCTGCTTCCACATCACTAATCTGTGGTCTCCTCATGCTGCTGCCACTTCACCACTATGTCACTGGGACACTCTGTTGTCTCCTAATGCTGCTGCCACCTCAAAATTCTGTGTTCTCCTCATGCTGCTGCCACTTCACCACTCTGTGGTCTCCCCATGCTGCTGCCACCTCACCATTCTGTGGTCTTCTTATGCTGCTGCCATGTCACCAGTCTGTGGTCTCCTCATGTTGCTGCCAGCTCACCATTATGTTGCTGGGCCACTCTGTGGTCTCCACATGCTGCTGCCTCCTCACCACTCTGTGGGCTCCTCATGCTGCTACCACCTCACCACTATGTCACTGGGCCACTCTGTGGTCTCCTCATGCTGCTGCCACCTCAACACTCTGTGGTCTCCTCATGCTGCTGCCACATCACTACTCTGTGGTCTTTTCATGCTGCTGTCACATCACCATTCTGTGGTATCCTTATGCTGCTGCCACATCACTACTCTGTGGTCTCTTTATGCTGCTGCCATCTCACCACTATGTCACTGGGCCACTCTGTGGTCTTCTCATGCTGTTGCCACCTCACCACTATGTCACTGGGCCACTCTGTGGTCTCCTCATGCTTCTGCCACCTCACCACTCTGTGGTCTCCTCATGCTGCTTCCACATCACTACTCTGTGGTCTCCTCATGCTGCTGTCACCTCACCACTATGTCACTGGGCTACTCTGTGGTCTCCTCATGCTGTTGCCAGCTCACTACTATGTTACTGGGCCACTCTGTGGTCTCCACATGCTGCTGCCACCTCACCACTATGTCACTGGGCCACTCTTTGGTATCCTCATGCTGCTGCCACCTCACCACTTTGTGATCTCCACATGCTGCTGCCACCCTACCACTATGTCACTGGGCCACTCTGCCACCTCACCACTCTGTGCTCTCCTCATGCTGTTGCCACCTCACCACTCTTTGGTCTCCTCATGCTGCTGCCACCTCACCACTATGTCACTGGGCCACTCTGTGGTCTCCTCATGCTGCTGCCACCTCACCACTCTGTGGTCTCCTCATGCTGCTTCCACATCACTACTCTGTGGTCTCCTCATTCTGCTGCCACCTCACTACTATGTCACTGGACCACTCTGTGGTCTCCTCATGCTGCTGCCACCTAACTACTCTGTGATCTTCTAATTCTGCCACATCACCACTCTGTGGTCTCCTCATGCTGCTGCCACCTCAACACTATGTCATTGGGCCACTCTGTGGTCTCCTCATGCTGCTGCTCTTTCACCACTCTGTCACTGGGCCACTCTGTGGACTTCTGATGCTGTTCCCACCCTTCCCACTCCATGACTGGGCCACTATTTTGCCTTTTTGGCCTGGTTAACATCATCTTTTTTTTACTCTTCTTTTGATCTGTGAGACGGAAGGAAAAATGAGACACACGACAGATCCTGTCTATGTAGCAGCTGTAAGGCCTGTATGACATGGTCCCTATTTTGCTTCAGAATTGGCTTGTGATTTGGTAGCCAAAAGCAGGAGTGGGTACAAAACACAGAAGACATGTAAATATTCTATTCACGTGTCATCTCTGTTTTGGATCCACTTTTTTTTTTTAATCCAGCAGTTCAATATAACAAGATCTCTAGGGGTTTAGTATAAACAAAACGAGTTCCAGCAATTTATTTAACCCATTAAAATTATTATTTCAAACCAGCAATATAATGTAACAAAATCTCCAAGGGTTTTATGTAAACAACGGCTTCCAGCAAATATTTAACCCATTAACATTCATAAATTTTAATTATACTTATTAAAAAATTCTATTCAGGTTGATTTCGGACAAAACTTACTGAGAGTAAATTCAGGTAATCTGCCACCTAGAGCACCAGTAAAAAGATATAGGGGATGAGGTAAAAAAGTCCCTATTTTCTCACTCTAGTCTTGCTCTGGTGGTGGATATCCTGTGAATACTGTAATTCCTGGTTTTAGATATACAGTATATCCACCTTAAAATATCACATATAGTGCACTACTAGTGAATGCATAATATCTTAGCAACCACTATTGTATGATCCTGTTCAGATATACGGAAGATATTGAAGGGCTACTGCTTGGTACTGCATATAGTCTCAGACAAAAATACACAGATGAGCAGATCGTATAGGCATGTATTAGGGCCAGAGGTCAATTTTGCTGGATTCCCGTGTGGATACCTGTAGAGAAAGAGTGCATATAATGTACAACACAAGATGTTACAGAGTTGTAACCTCCACCAATACTCCCCAATGGCACACTCAAACTCACTGTCACAGGACCAACTCCAATAGTCCAAAAGTGGAATCCAGCAAAATTGACCTCTGGCCCTAATACACGCCTATACGATCTGCTCATCTGTTTATTTTTGTCTGAGATTATATGCAGTATCAAGCCGTAGCCCCTTCAATATCTTCCGTATATCTGAACAGGATCATACAATAGTGGTTGCTAAGATTGCATTCACTAGTAGTGCACTATATGTGATATTTTAAGGTGGATATATATCTAAAACCAGGAATCACAGTATTCACAGGATATTCACCACCAGTGTACTGCATACGTCATTATGACATCACTAGATGGATTCTAGACATTTCTTGTTATACCTATCCCCTGATGATCCCACAGTGTGGGGGAAACGCGTCAGGGTATTATTTATATGTATGTATCACGATCGGCGTGACTATCACATACGTGACACAGAGGGAGGGAAAGAGGAAGGCCCTGCCCAAGTGAGAGGGAAGGTGGTGACCCCTGACTCACCTTGCAGCTGGCACCTGGCTGCCCTGACGTCCCTAGACGGGTTCCTCACCCGTACGCCGATCATGTGCCTAAAACCCTGGCTTTCCCTAAGATGAGCCCTAGATAGTGAACAGGGTGTGGGAACACTAGTCCGCACCACTAGCTCTAAAGGTAAACACCAAGGGGAGGACAGACAATACAGACTCAACATATAATCCCAGGTGGGCGACAACAGGAGACAACAAAAAGCCCAACAGGGATCCGGAGGGTAGCACTCTGGAACAACAACCAGGATTCACAGCTCCAGTGGGTCAGTATAGAAGTGTCATGGAACCATGAACCAAACGTACAACAAGAGATAAGTGGAAATAAGAAGGCTTTATTGAAAATCAAGCTGTAAGGCAAAAGTCCAAACGGATGGCTAAACCGAAGCAGGGTCTTGCGAAGCCAGAGGTCAGGAACCAGAAGGGTAGTCAGACGAAGCCTGGATCAGGAACCAGCAGGGTAGTCAGACGAAGCCTGGATCAGGAACCAGCAGGGTAGTCAGACGAAGCCTGGATCAGGAACCAGCAGGGTAGTCAGACGAAGCCAGGATCAGGAACCAGAAGCAGCAGCAGTCTTAGAAGCATGTGAACACAGGAGGACCAAGCAAGGAACTGAAGCCACAGACCTCCTATATATATGAGCTAGGCATCCTGCTCCTCCCAGTGGGAAGGAGAAGCCGCAGGGTGGGAGGCTACAAGAAACCCAGAAACCAAGATGGCCGCCAGCACATGTCAAACGAAGGAGAACAGCAAGAAGGTAAGACCATGACAGTACCTCCCCCTCAAGGGCCCCTCCTCCGCGGAGTAAAGAACGGTTTCTGAGGGAAGCGTGCGTGGAAGGCTCGGAGCAAGGCAGGAGCATGGACATCTGCGGAGGGAACCCAGGAACGCTCCTCTGGACCATAACCACGCCAATGGACCAAAAACTGCACCCGACCGCGGACCAGGCGTGAGTCCAGGATATTGCTCACCTCATACTCCTCACGATTGCCCACTTGGACCGGACGAGGCCGAGGAACCGAGGAAGTGAAACGATTACACACCAGTGGCTTCAACAGGGAGACATGAAACACGTTGGAGATCCGCATGCCAGGAGGAAGCGCAAGGGCATAGGCTACCGGGTTTACCCTGCGAAGCACTCGGAAGGGACCAACAAAGCGAGGCGCCAGCTTGGGAGTGGGCGCTCGAAGGTTGAGGTTGCGGGTGGACAACCATACGCGGTCTCCGACCTGGTAGGAAGGAGCGGGCGCTCGTCTGCGATCAGCCTGGAGTCTCTGGCGCTGCGCAGAGACCTCAAGGGACCTCTGGATCTGTACCCAAGAAGCACGTAGGACGGAAAGGTGATCCTCCACAGCCGGAATATCCTGGGGAGAGAATACCTCCGGTAACACGGCAGGTTGGAACCCATAATTGGCCATGAAGGGAGACGTCCCAGAGGAAGAGTTCACCGCCGTGTTCCTGGCAAACTCAGCCCAAGGCAGGAGGTCAACCCAATTGTCTTGGTGATCGGAGACATAGCAACGAAGGAATTGCTCCAAGGCCTGATTGGATCGTTCTGCGGCCCCATTGGACTGAGGGTGGTAGGCCGAGGAGAAAGAGAGATGAATCCCCAACTGGGAGCAAAAGGCGCGCCAGAACCTGGACACAAACTGACTCCCCCGATCCGACACAATCTCCTTGGGCAAACCGTGCAACCGGAAGACCTCCCTGGCAAAAATCGAGGCCAACTCTTGTGCAGAGGGTAACTTCTTGAGAGGAACACAGTGGCACATTTTGGAAAACCGATCCACAATCATGAGAATGACCGTATGGCCTCGGGATGCAGGGAGGTCCACAATGAAATCCATCCCCAGGTGTGACCATGGACGCTCCCCGGTGGCTATGGGTTGCAAAAGGCCCAACGGAAGGTGCCGAGGGGACTTACTCTGGGCACAAACGGAGCATGCCGCTACATATGCGGCGATGTCGGAACGTAGAGAAGGCCACCAGAACAGACGTGAAACAGCCCAGGACAGCTGATTCTTTCCAGGATGCCCCGCGGCCTTGGAGTTATGGTAGGTTCGCAACAACCGAGTGCGCAACTCCTCAGGCACAAAACATCTGCCGTTGGGTCTCCCAGAGGGAGCACCAGATTGAGCCGCCAAAATCTGCTCACCCAGGGGAGAGGTCAGGCTGGTGCGAATAGCGACCAGGATCTGATTCGGAGGTATGACCGAAGTCGGAATCGACTCCTCCCCGGACAGCTCGGAGTACTGCCGTGATAAGGCATCCGCTCTGATGTTCTTGGAACCGGGTAGGTAGGAGACCACGTAATTAAAACGTGACAAGAACAGAGCCCATCTGGCCTGACGTGGTGTCAATCTCTTGGCCTCAGAGAGGTAGGTCAGATTCTTGTGGTCCGTCAGGATGAGAACCGGAACCACCGAGCCCTCGAGCAAGTGCCTCCATTCTTTAAGGGCCTGCACGATGGCCAATAACTCCCTGTCACCAATCTGATAGTTGCACTCCGCGGAAGACAGTTTCCGGGAGTAAAACCCACAAGGAAGCAGAGGACCCTCTGGTGTTCTACGCTGAAACAGAAGGGCGCCTACTCCCGTCTCAGACGCGTCCACCTCGAGGACAAAAGGCAACCCAGGGTTGGGATGCGACAGAATCGGAGCCGACACAAAGGCGGACTTTAGAGCCTCAAAAGCTCGGATGGCCTCGAGCGGCCAGACCTGGGGATTACTGCCCTTCCTGGTCAGATCCGTGAGAGGCTTGGCTAGCATGGAAAAGTCCCTGATGAACTTCCGATAATAATTGGCGAAGCCCAAAAAGCGCTGTAGGGCACGAAGACCACTGGGCTGGGGCCACTGTAAGACAGCCGAAACCTTCTCAGGATCCATGGAGAACCCCTCAGCGGAAATGATGTAACCTAAGAAGGTTACCTGGGATCGGTGAAATTCGCATTTCTCAAGCTTACCGAACAGCTTGTTCTCTCGTAACCGTTGCAACACTCGTCTGACATCCAGAATGTGGGCCTCCATGGATTCAGAATATACCAAGATGTCATCCAAATAGACCACCACACACTGCTGCAACAGGTCACGGAAAACATCGTTGATGAATTCCTGGAAGACTGCGGGCGCATTGCACAACCCAAAGGGCATAACCAAGGATTCATAATGACCGGTCCTGGTGTTAAACGCGGTCTTCCACTCATCGCCCGCCTTGATCCTTACCAGGTTATATGCCGCCCTCAGGTCGAGTTTGGTAAAGACCGTGGCCCCTTTGAGGCGATCGAACAGCTCGGAAATCAAGGGTATCGGGTAAGCGTTCTTGATCGTGATGCGATTGAGACCCCTGTAATCGATGCAAGGCCTCAACTCACCGCCCTTCTTTTTCACAAAGAAAAATCCAGCCCCTGCCGGGGACGAGGATTTGCGAATGTGTCCGCGTGAAAGCGCCTCCCTCACGTACTCCTCCATGGCCTCATTCTCCGCTACCGACAGTGGATAGACTTTGCCACGAGGAGGAACGGCACCAGATTGTAACTCTATGGCACAATCGTATGGGCGGTGCGGAGGTAGGGCAACCGCACGCACCTTATCGAATACATCCCGGTACTCCTCGTATTCAGGAGGCAACAGAGAGTCCGAGGAAGTACACAGCAACTTGACAGGCCCATGGATGCAACTAGCCCCACACTGCGGTGACCACGAGAGGATCTCGACCGATCTCCAATCGAAAGTCGGATTATGCTTCTGGAGCCAGGGGTACCCCAAGACCACCGAGTAGTGTGGAGACGAAATAACCTGGAGACAGACCGACTCTCTGTGAACGGCACCAATGGCCATCCCCACTGGAAGGGTCTCCTGAGTCACGTGTGGCGGCAGAAGGGGTCTGCCGTCTATCGCCTCAAGAGCCAGTGGGGAACCTCGAGGCTGCAGAGGAATGGAATTGGCGGCAGCGAACACACTATCAATGAACAAACCACCAGCACCAGAGTCCACCAACGCCTGGGTCGTCACCGAGCCCCCGACCCAGGAGAGGACAACAGTAATCAGTGGTTTGTCAACACGGGAAACCGGGGACGAGGAGACTCCACCCAAGATCTGCCCCCGACAGGATCTCAGGTGCGAGCGTTTCCCGGACGGTTCGGGCATGCCATCCGAAAATGCCCACCGAGACCACAGTACATGCATCGGCCCTCGCGTCTCCGGAGTACCCTCTCCCCCTCGGACAGGCGAGCAAACCCCAGCTGCATGGGTTCACCCCCAGACAAGTCATCCCCAGGAGGCGTGGGAGGAGAGGGAGGCATGGGTGGGACAGCAAACGTAGGCGCCAATCTGTTAGAAGACCTCCGCAGGCTCTCCTTAAAGGAAGGTCTCTCCCTGAGTCTGGTGTCAATCAAAATCAGGAAAGAAATAAGAGACTCGAGCTCCACTGGTAGGTCCTTAGCTGCAACCTCATCCTTCAAGGCATCCGAGAGACCATGAGAGAAAGCAGCGACCAGAGCCTCATTATTCCAGCCCACCTCTGCTGCCAGGGTACGAAACTCAATGGCGTATTCAGCTACGGATCGTGAACCCTGTCTGATGGACATAAGGAGCTTCGCAGCAGAGGCAGCACGAGCCGGCACATCGAATACCTTCCGAAGAGAAGCAACAAAACCGGAAAACTCGGCAACCACCGGATTGTTGTTCTCCCATAAAGGGCTGGCCCAGGCCAAGGCCTTGTCCGAGAGCAGCGAGATCAAGAAGCCCACCTTTGATCTCTCAGTAGGAAAGGCATGTGGCAGCAACTCAAAATAAATGCCCACCTGGTTAAGGAAACCTCGGCACTGAGTTGGCTCTGCCCCAAAGCGCTGTGGAAGGGGGGCAGAACCGGTCATACCCCGAAACACCGCAGGCGCAGCAACAGGTGTCGGGGTAGACTCTGGCGCAACAACCGGAGCGGCAGTAGGAGCGGGCCCAGGAGCGACAACCGACCCATCGGCAACGGAAGCTAAATGAGCCGTGCGTTCAAGCAGGGTTTGCAACGCCACAGCGAACCGACCCAACAGGTGATCCTGCTGATCAAGTCTGGCAACCAGCGTAGGTAGCGAGGATGGCCCTGTACCGTCAGAATTCATGGCTTGGTCCTAATGTCATGGAACCATGAACCAGACGTACAACAAGAGATAAGTGGAAATAAGAAGGCTTTATTGAAAATCAAGCTGTAAGGCAAAAGTCCAAACGGATGGCTAAACCGAAGCAGGGTCTTGCGAAGCCAGAGGTCAGGAACCAGAAGGGTAGTCAGATGAAGCCTGGATCAGGAACCAGCAGGGTAGTCAGACAAAGCCTGGATCAGGAACCAGCAGGGTAGTCAGACGAAGCCTGGATCAGGAACCAGCAGGGTAGTCAGACGAAGCCAGGATCAGGAACCAGAAGCAGCAGCAGTCTTAGAAGCATGTGAACACAGGAGGACCAAGCAAGGAACTGAAGCCACAGACCTCCTATATATATGAGCTAGGCATCCTGCTCCTCCCAGTGGGAAGGAGAAGCTGCAGGGTGGGAGGCTACAAGAAACCCAGAAACCAAGATGGCCGCCAGCACATGTCAAACGAAGGAGAACAGCAAGAAGGTAAGACCATGACAAGAAGTCCAGGCAGGAAGCTCTATAACTGGCAACTAGAGAAGTGTGAGAGGAGAATATAAGGAGGTTGGGAGTGGCAGACAAGAAACAACTGAAGAGGAGAAGCTACGGATCCCTGAGTGAGACAAAAATGATTGCAAGGCAAACACAGAAAACAATCACTAAGAAACAACGTGATCTTTAGACATAGAGCACGCAGCCACCCGCTGCGACTTCCTGACCCCGGGTATAACAGAGTCAGACATGGCTCTTGACACCCTCGTGACAGTACCCCCCCTTTCACGAGGGGCCTCCGGACACTCAGGACCAGGTCTCTCAGGATGAGAGGCATGGAAAGCCTGAATTAACCTGTTGGCGTTTACCTCTGACGCTGGAACCCACATTCTTTCCTCGGGACCGTAACCCCTCCAATGCACCAGATACTGAAGAGAGCGGCGGACCCGACGAGAATCAACAATTCTGGATATTTGAAACTCCAGATTACCATCCACAATAACAGGAGGAGGTGGCAGCGGTGATGGTTCTAGAGGTGGAACATACTTCTTGAGTAACGACTTATGGAAGACGTTATGGATCTTAAAAGTCTGAGGTAGCTCCAGGCGAAAAGCCACAGGGTTAATGACGGCTACTATTTTATAAGGACCAATGAACCTAGGGCCCAGTTTCCAAGAGGGAACCTTCAACTTAATATTCCTAGTAGACAACCACACATAGTCATTCACTCCTAGGTCCGGACCTGGCGACCGTTTCTTATCGGCCATGCATTTATATTTACCACACATATTTTTCAAGTTAGCTTGCACCTTCTGCCATACCGATGAAAGAGATGAAGAAAACCGTTCCTCTTTGGGAACCCCAGAAGACCCCCCCCTCTTTGAAAGTACAAAATTGGGGATGAAAACCGTATGCACCAAGAAATGGTGACTTGCCAGTGGATTCCTGACAGCGATTATTTATGGCAAACTCGGCTAACGGTAAATATGATGACCACACCTCTTGGTTTTCAGACACAAAACACCTTAAATATGTTTCTAGGTTTTGGTTGGTACGCTCAGTCTGTCCATTCGACTGAGGATGGAAAGCTGAGGAAAAGGACAAGTGTACCCCCAGACGGGAACAAAAAGCTTTCCAAAACTTATAAATAAACTGGGTTCCCCGATCTGAAACCACATCGGAAGGGACCCCGTGAAGCTTCACGATTTCACTGATAAACACCTGAGCAAGAGTCTTAGCATTAGGAAGTGCGGGTAGCGCAATAAAGTGTACCATTTTGCTAAACCTGTCTACTACTACCAAGATAACTGTTTTACCCACAGACAACGGTAAGTCAGTGATGAAATCCATTGACAGATGTGTCCATGGCCTATTGGGGATGAAAAGTGGCAATAAAGACCCTGCTGGACGTGTATGAGAGACTTTCGCGCGTGCACAAGTAGAACAAGTAGACACGAAATCCATTACATCCTGACGCAACCTTGGCCACCAAAAACTACGAGACAATAGCTCCAAGGTTGCTTTACTACTCGGGTGCCCAGCAAGTGCTGAATTATGATGTTCCTTTAATAATTCAAGACGCAGGTTTAACGGTACAAACAATTTCTCTGAGGGGCAAGAGGCCGGGGCGTCCCCCTGGGCCTCTAACACCTTTCCCTCTAGAACAGAGTGTACAGCAGAGACAACCACTCCTCTGTAAAATAGGTACCGGATCACTAACATTACCCCCTCCAGGGAAACTACGAGATAATGCGTCTGCCTTGGTATTTTTTGCCCCAGGACGATAGGTGATTACAAAGTTAAATCTGGTAAAGAATAGCGACCACCTAGCTTGTCTAGGGGTGAGACACTTAGCCAATTCTAGGTACAGAAGGTTTTTGTGATCCGTAATCACCGTGACGTGGTGGATTGCTCCCTCTAAGAAGTGACGCCACTGTTCAAACGCCAGTTTAATCGCCAACAGTTCCCTATTTCCAATATCATAGTTCTTTTCTGCAGTAGATAACTTTTTGGAAAAGAAAGCGCAAGGACGCCATTTGCCAGGAGACGGACCCTGAGACAATACAGCCCCCACTCCCACCTCTGACGCATCTACTTCAACAATAAAAGGCTGGGAGACATCAGGTGGAATTAGAACAGGTGCCGAGGTAAATCTCTCTTTTAGAGAGGAAAATGCAATTTTAGCGGCGTCAGACCATTTAGAAAAATCAGTCCCCTTCCTAGTCATGTCAGTAAGGGGTTTAACGATCACTGAATAATTTTTAATGAACTTTCTATAGAAATTTGCAAAACCCAAAAACCGTTGTAGAGCTTTAAGGTTCTCAGGAAGATCCCAATCTAAAATTGCCTGGACCTTCCTAGGATCCATACGGAAACCTGAAGCAGATAATAGATATCCCAGGAACTGTATTTCCTGAACGGCGAAGACACATTTTTCAATTTTCGCATATAATTTATTCGTCCGTAGGACCTGCAGTACTTGCCTGACATGTACTTCATGTGTTTTCAGATCCGCCGAATAAATTAAGATATCATCTAGGTATATGACTACAAACCTGCCGATGAGATGACTAAAAATATCATTAACGAAATGTTGGAAGACAGCAGGGGCATTGGTCAGACCGAAAGGCATGACTAAATTTTCATAATGCCCCTCAGGGGTGTTAAAAGCTGTCTTCCACTCATCCCCTTCCTTGATACGAATCAGATTGTAGGCCCCCCTAAGATCAAGTTTGGAGAACCACCTAGCACCCGCAATCTGATTAAAAAGGTCAGGAATGAGAGGAAGAGGGTATGGGTCTCGGATGGTTATCCGGTTTAGCTCACGGAAATCTAGGCAAGGACGCAGGCCCCCATCTTTCTTTTTAACAAAGAAAAACCCTGCAGCCACGGGTGAAGAAGAGGGTCTGATGTGTCCCTTAGCCAGACTCTCGGAGACATAATCTTTCATGGCTTGTCTCTCGGGACCCGAAAGATTATACAACCTGGACTTGGGTAATTTTGCACCGGGAATCAGGTTAACCGGGCAATCATAAGGACGATGAGGTGGTAGCTTCTGACAACCCTTTTCAGAAAAAACGTCCTCAAAGTCCGAAATAAATGTAGGTAGGGAAGCTATGGAGGCGATTAAGCAATTGTTATTTAAGCAATTCTCTCTGCAATGCTCACTCCACTCCAATATCTCCCTGGCCTGCCAATCCACCACTGGATTGTGCGCTACCAACCAGGGAAGACCCAATACCACAGGAGAGGGAAGGCCCTCCAGAACGTAACATGAAAGACACTCATTATGGTGGTCCCCTACCCGAAGGTGTAAGTAATGGACAATGTGAGTGAGGTTTCTCTGAGACAGAGGAGCAGAATCAATAGCGAATATGGGAATAGGTCTCTGCAGCGTACAGAGAGACAAACCCATAGTGCGGGCAAAATGGGCATCTATCAAATTTACCCCTGCTCCACTGTCTAGAAAAAAAGAAATAGACTCCGTCTTAACACCAAAAACAATAACCGCTGGCAACACAAATTGAGATGTTCGTATGGAGGAAACGTATACCCCCCGGCTGACATCCTCCGCACAGCCTGGGGTTAGTAGTTTTCCGACGGTCTTTTGTTTTTGAGAAAGGAGGGACAGACATTAATGAAATGACCCCTCCCCCCACAGAAAAAACAAGCCCCCCACCTACGGCGAACCTCAGGAGGACGGACCTGACGAGAAGTTCCTCCTAGCTGCATAGGCTCATCTAAGTCAGTACAGACTAACTGTTGCTTGGGAGAGGTTACCAATTGCTCAGGAATTTTCGATCTCTCCCTAAGACGTCTATCTATTCTGATAGAGAGGGACATAACAGCATCAAAGGAAAGGGGGGTCTCATACAGCGCCAGCGCATCCTTAACCCTTTCAGATAACCCAGAGCAGAACTGACTCCTGAGAGCCGGGTCGTTCCACTGAGTATCCGTAGCCCACCTACGGAACTCTGAGCAATATTCCTCTGCTGGCCGATCTCCCTGTAGGAGTCTCCGTAACTTCGACTCAGCCAGGGCGACTCGGTCAGGGTCATCATATATGAGACCCAAAGCCCCAAAAAATCCCTCCACTGACCGGAGCGCCTGGGAACCAGGGGGTAACGAGAACGCCCAGGATTGCGGGTCCCCCTGAAGCAGGGAAATAACAATCCCCACCCGCTGTTCTTCATTACCTGAGGAGTAAGGGCGCAGCTTAAAATATAATTTGCAGGCCTCACGGAATGTCACAAATTTGTCCCTTCCCCCAGAAAATCTGTCAGGAAGAACAACCTTGGGTTCTGTAACAACCTGGTTACCCATAGCAACCGCTGGGCTTGCGGTCTGCTGCATTTGCTGCTGTTGTTGGAGGACAGACGCCTTCAATCCTGCCACCTCCAAAGACAGGCCTTGAAGCTGTTTTGCCAAAGCAGCAATAGGATCCATATTGGATTCTAAGTAGAGAGAAAAAAAAATATTTTTTTTTAATTTTTTTTCTTTCTCCCAAAAAATAAGGGCCAGTTATAATATCACGATCGGCGTGACTATCACATATGTGACACAGAGGGAGGGAAAGAGGAAGGCCCTGCCCAAGTGAGAGGGAAGGTGGTGACCCCTGACTCACCTTGCGGCTGGCACCTGGCTGCCCTGACGTCCCTAGACGGGTTCCTCACCCGTACGCCGATCACGTGCCTAAAACCCTGGCTTTCCCTAAGATGAGCCCTAGATAGTGAACAGGGCGGTGGGAACACTAGTCCGCACCACTAGCTCTAAAGGAAAACACCAAGGGGAGGACAGACAATACAGACTCAACATATAATCCCAGGTGGGCGACAACAGGAGACAACAAAAAGCCCAACAGGGATCCGGAGGGTAGCACTCTGGAACAACAACCAGGATTCACAGCTCCAGTGGGTCAGTATAGAAGTCCAGGCAGGAAGCTCTATAACTGGCAACTAGAGAAGTGTGAGAGGAGAATATAAGGAGGTTGGGAGTGGCAGACAAGAAACAACTGAGGAGGAGAAGCTATGGATCCCTGAGTGAGACAAAAAGGATTGCAAGGCAAACACAGAAAACAATCACTAAGAAACAACGTGATCTTTAGACATAGAGCGCGCAGCCACCCGCTGCGACTTCCTGACCCCGGGTATAACGGAGTCAGACATGGCTCTTGACACCCTCGTGACAGTATGATTATAATGTACAGTGTATCTAACTGGCTATAATCATTAATTTCTAACGATAATTTGTTTTCCCTTAGTCCTAACAGCAGCACAGATGGGGTTAACTGCCCCCCGTGGACTGGTAGGACCGGCGGAATTTTAATGAGCCCAAAGATTTAAACCAATAAAAAGAACTCCAGCTCCCTTAAAGGGAGGGGTTCATCCCCCAGCCCACCGTGTATGTTACAAGAAAAAAAGTACTTTAGGGCGGGAAATTTGTGTGCTGCTGTTAGGACTAAGGGAAAACAAATTATCGTTAGAAATTAACGATTCCCTTACGTCCTACCAGCAGCACAGATGGGGAGATAGCAAGAAGAATCCCCTAGGGAGGGTCCTCATGCTCGGCAGAAGTAAGGACTGTCTGCCCAAAGGCCGAGAACTCCGATATCCTAGCATCGATCCTATAATGGGAGATGAAGGTAGACTCAGAGCTCCAGGAGGCTGCCTTACAGATCAACTCTAGGGGGAGAAGATTTCTTTCTGCAACAGAGGTAGCTACGGCCCTTGTAGAATGGGCCCTCACAAACTCCGGTGGATCTAAGGCTTGGGAAATAAAGGCTTCCCTAATGGCCTCCTTAACCCAGCGACTAATAGTCGTTTTAGACGCTTTACGGCCTTTTGACTTACCGGCAAACAGGATAAAGAGATTTTCATCCATCCTGATTTCTTTAGATCTATCCACATAGATCTGAAGGCATCTAGCTATGTCCAGTGGATGTCGAACTGGAGCATCAGAGGAGGAGGCAGAGAGCAATACAGGTAGAGAGACTACCTGATTAATATTTTGAAAGGTAGAAACCTTAGGTCTAAAGTAAGGTAGAAATTTCAGAAGGACCCTGTCTTGTAGAAACATGGTATAAGGGTAAGATACGGAGAAAGCTTGAAGCTCCGAAACTCTTTTGGCCGAAGTTATGGCCAGAAGAAAAACCATCTTAAGAGTTAAAAGTTTAAAACTTGCCTCCTCCAAGGGTTCAAAGGGGGGAGATGCTAGCCCCTTAAGAACAACTGACAAATCCCATTGAGGAACGGGTCTCAGTATTGTAGGCTTCAATCTTTCCGCTCCTTTAAGGAAGTGCTTGATGAGCGGGTCCCGAGAATATGGTCTGTTAAGACAGGCCGAGATGGCAAAAACTTGGACCTTCAGGGTAGAAGGGGAGAGACCTCTGTCTATCCCATCCTGAAGGAACTGTAAGATGGCTGCGAGGGGCGGATCTGCCGACGCCACCTGGTTGGAGCTACACCAAGAGGTGAAGATCCTCATAATCCGAGAGTAGGCCTTTCTGGTAGACTCTGCTCTGGAATGCGATAAAGTTCTCAGGACCGACTCAGAGAGCCCTTCCACTCTGGGAAGGGACTGGTCAACCTCCAGGCTGTCAGGTTGAATCTGTGCAGATCTGGGCAGAGATGCGTGTCCCACGACACCAGGGTCTGCTCCGGGGGGAGTCTCCAATATTGTCCCCGACTCATCTGAATGAGCTGGGTAAACCAGGATCTCCTGGGCCAGAACGGTATGATGGCTATTACCGAGGCCTGATCCTGACGGATTTTCATCAATACCCTCGGGATCATGGAAAAAGGAGGGAAGATGTACGCCAGCCTGAACCTCCACGGTATTGTCAGAGCATCTATCGCCAGGGGGTTGTCCTCCCTGTAAAGGGAACAGAACCTCTGTACCTTGGCGTTGAACTTGGTTGCCATGAGATCCACCTCTGGCATCCCCCACCTGAGGACTAATTGTTTGAAGATCTCCGGATGTAATGACCATTCCATGGTCGGTAGGCCGCGACTTAGGCGGTCCGCGATGACATTGAGGGAGCCTTTGATGTGAGTGGCGGATAGATGGGATAGGTTCAGCTCTGCCCACCGAAGAATTACCCCAATCTCTAAAAGAAGGGGTACGGATCTTGTGCCCCCCTGCTTGTTTATATAAAGCACGGCAGTCATGTTGTCTGACTGGACTTTCACTGCTTTGCCCCGAATCTGAGGGGCGAAGTGAAGGAGGGCTAGCCGGATAGCACGCATCTCGCGGAGGTTTGAGGAAAGATGCCGCTCCTGAGGAGACCAGGACCCCCGAACTGGGGACCCGTCTAGATGAGCGCCCCAGCCTACAAGGGACGTGTCCGTGGTCAATATGAGCCAAGCTGGTTGGGTCATAGACCTCCCTTCTGGTAGATGAAACCACCATCTGAGGGAATTCCGGGATTGATTGGATAGGGAGCACAGGGAATCTAGCCCCCTGGGGCTGCCATTCCACTTGCTTAAGACCTCCGATTGAAGAGGTCGGAGGTGCCATAAAGCCCAAGGGACTGCATCCGCAGCCGCTGACATGAGCCCCACCATCTTCATGAGGGTCCGTATGGAGACTCGTCGTGGTACATAAAGGAACCTTGCTAGGTCCTGAATCCGCATTCTTCTTTCTGGTGTCAACTGGAGGGACATCTGTAAAGAGTCGACTATGAATCCCAGATAGTGGATAGAAGTCGAAGGGCTCACGTTCGACTTCGACCAGTTGACCATCCAGCCTAGGCGGAGCAGAAAGGATATTGCGACATGAAGTTGGTGGGAAAGTAGAGGGACTGAAGAGGCTAGAAGAAGCCAGTCGTCCAGGTAAGGGACAATGGTCAGACCTTGGAGTCTCAATGCTGCCACTACCGATACTACCACCTTGGTGAAGATCAGGGGGGCAGACGAGATTCCGAAGGGAAGGGCGGCAAACTGGAAATGTTTGCACACTCCTGATATCTGGACCGCGATCCTGAGAAACTTCCGGGAGGAAGGATGGATCGGGATGTGGAGGTAAGCGTCTTTGAGGTCCAGAGTAGCCATCACATCCCCAGGGTTGAGGAGGTGGCTGACTGACCTTATGGTTTCCATGCGGAACCTGGTCCTCTTTATGAAACGATTGAGAAATCTCAAATCTATAATCATCCGAAGATCTCCCGTTTTCTTGGGTACCAGAAATACCGGGGAATAAATCCCTAAACCCCTCTCCCCTGCTGGTACCTCCTCCAGGGCTCCCTTGGAAAGGTAGTCTTGGATATAGGCCTCCAAGACCCTCTGCCTGGTTGGCAAAAAACTGCGTGTAGCAATGAATCTTCCTGGGGGGGGAGAAATAAGGTCTATTAGATAGCCGGCGGTTACTATATTTTGGACCCAGGGGTCTCGAATTTCCTGGGCCCACACGTGACTGAAAAAGAAAAGACGCCCCCCCACAGGGAGGTGGGGGAGGGGTACGGGATAATCGAGAGGCGTAACGGTAGGGACAGCAGGGTTTATCCAAGAGCCTCTGAGAGGCCCATAGTCAGGAGGGCTTTGCCTCCCTGGGTTTGCGGGAACGCCTAGAAAATTTTCTAGGCAGTCCCCCCCAATCCTTACGTCCCTGCTGTCCTGGTCGACCTCCGCGGGCTTGTCTTCCCCTGCCTCGAAAGGACTGCTGGGGAAGGCTCTTCCCCTTTTTGTCTGATAGACCCTCCATAATGGTGTCTAGCTCAGAACCGAAAAGACGGCTTGGTTCAAAGGGGAGCCCACAGAGGTTATATTTGGACGCGTTATCCGCATTCCAAGGTTTGAGCCACAGAGGTCTCCTGGCGGCAGACACTAAAGCCATAGTCTTGGCCGCCAATTTTAATTGGAGTTGGGCTGTGTCACAGAGGAAATCCACCGCTAAGTTGACGGACTTGAAGGCAGCAAGAATATCGTCCCGAGAGACACTCTGGTCAACATCAGTCTGAATCTGGTTTAGCTTGCTTCTGAGGAAGGAGGAGACCTCTGTGGCAGCAATAGAAGTCGAGGCCGAGGCTGCGGCCGCTGAGTAACCTCTCCTGAGGGTGCACTCTGCCCTCCTATCTAGAGGGTCCTGCAGGCTAGACCCATCGTCTGCAGGGACCAGAGTGCGCCTGGACAACTTGGCAATCGCCATGTCCACCTTAGGAATGGAACCCCATGATTCCACTAAGGGTATAGCCATAGGAAACATAAGCTTAAACTTCCTGGTAAGGACTGGAAAGAAACCAGAAGACGTCTCTTCCTCATCCGAGGAAGATGACCCCACAGAAAGGGGCATAGGCCTATCGGTGGGGGCGGGCACCTCCATTGGTGTTTGGGAGGGAACAGGTAGTCTCTCGTTAAGGAGACTTACGACCCCTTTAATGGAGTCGTCGACATAAGTCTTAGCCCACTGGTACATATCCTGCATTGAAGGCTCGGTAGCAGTGGCGGAACGACAGCTGTTGCATCTAGAAAATGGGCAGCTGTCCTCAAGAGGCGTGTTGCAGTCATAGCAAGCCAAGTGTCTCCTCTTGGTGGCTGATTTCCGAAGCTGATCGGGCTCTCTGGGAGAGGCCATAGCTAAAAAAGGGAACAAAAAGGAGAGGAATTTAAAGCATCATTAAATGGAAATAAGAAAAAAAACCTCCAGTATTTTAAGCACGAACCAGAGGAGAGAACAAGATAGCTGAGCAAAAAGAGAAAGAGCGGTCTGAAGGCAATGTCTCACAAATCAGGAGACTCTGGAGCTAGCTTGTTAAAGCAGCGCAACCAGAGACCGACTGAGGGAATCAGGGAGCTTAAATAGGATAGCTCCGCCCAGGGGAGTGGCAAAGTCCAGCTAAAAACCTCCCCCTAAGCACAGCCACAAAACAAACTCCCCTTGGAAAAAAGGGAAAAGAAAGGCCTAAGCCTATAAGGAAATGTCCCCACATATCACTCATCCCTGCTGCGCAAGAAAAGGAAAAGAACGGCCGGAAAAAATCCGGCCGGCCGACGCCGAGGAAACCGGAAGTGACGCCGAGGCAAGGGCCGCGTCACTTCCGGTCATGGCGGCGCCCAGCAACAGGAGCGCTGCCGGCTAACGCAGGGGAGATGGGAGGACCCTGCGAGCATGGAAAAACCATGCTACAAGAGCGCAATAAAGGCGCACGCAGATAAGTAAAAGAGGGACTAAGAAGACTAAGTCAGCATGATAGCGTCCCAAAAACCCCTGTCTAAAAAAATAAACCAGGGGAAAAACTCGCCAGTCCATCTGTCCGAAGGACAGAAAAAAACACGGTGGGCTGGGGGATGAACCCCTCCCTTTAAGGGAGCTGGAGTTCTTTTTATTGGTTTAAATATTTGGGCTCATTAAAATTCCGCCGGTCCTACCAGTCCACGGGGGGCAGTTAACCCCATCTGTGCTGCTGGTAGGACGTAAGGGAATTAGCAGTTTAAGGGTTGCATACACAGTCCATTAGTAGACACTTTCATCAGTAGTGTCATTGTATGTGTTTTTTGTCATTGATGTTCTATGTCCTTTCTGTTCAACTGTCCACCTCATAGCACCTATACCGAATATTATTAACCCTCCATCTCCCTAGTATCAGTATATCAGGGTCAAGTTAGGGATAGATCAGCTTAGGTTCGAAGACAGGGAGCCCCCACCATCAGGGGTTATCCCTGGGCTGAGCAAGACTAGGGTGAGAAATTAGGAAATTTTTTCCCTAATCCCCTATATATTTTTACTGGTGCTCTAGGTAGCAGATTAGCTGAGTTTACTCTCAGTAAGTTTTGTCCGAAATCAACCTGAAGTTTTGTACCACAGGGAAGTATAATTAAAATGTATGAATGTTAATGGGTTAAATATTTGCTGGAAGCCATTACAATTAATATACTTTAATAATATTCCTTAACAATTATCAAATCTACACCGGACGTGCATATTGCCGCACAAAGCACCTGCAAGGTATATAGTCTTGCTCAGCCCAGGGACAACCCCTGATGGTGGGGACTTCCTGTCCTCGAACCTAGGCTGATCTAAACCTCACGTAGCCCTGATACAGTGATCCTGAGAGGGTAGAGAGGTAGGAAATGGTGCTGAAGTGTGGGCAGATACAAAAAGAAAGGACATACAAAAATGACAATACCACATACAGCTACCCTAATAATATATAGGGCCTAATAATGAACTGTGCATACAGCCCTTGTGCTGCTGGTTAATACAGCCAGATAGGTACACAGTGCATTATAGTTGTACATAAAAACGTCAATCATACCCGACGCGTTTCCCCCTCTCTGTGGGATCATCAGGGGGTCAGTACATCAAAGATGCCTAATATCCATCTAGTATTATGATGTCATATATGGTACAATTATTGTGGATGTGAGATATCCTTCGACTATTACGGTATCCTAGGTTTTGGATATCCATCCACCATTACAGTATCCTATATTCAGATATAGATAAGATGTTAAGAGGACTGTTTATTGATAGCAGGGGGAGAGAAGCTATAAGATATAAACAGACGGACCAGGTAAGGCATACATTAAGACCATAAGTCAGTTTCGCTGGAGTCCCGTGTAGACACCTGTGGATGAAAACTATGTATGATGTAGAACAGGGTATATCAAAGCCACAACCTCCACCAAAATCCGCGATAAAGAGATGAAACTCAGTCTCAGGACCAGCTTTAAGTATCCAATAATCTCTTGAATGGCCCCATAGAAAAACAGTTGCCTAGCCTGTAAAGGGTAAGGATTCCAGGTGACCAAACACAAATTGGATGCTAAAAGCTAGACAGGGAAAACATATCCTTACTTACAGTTAGTTGTCCGCCTCCTGGTACGGTTGCCCCCTCTCCTCCAAAGGCGCATGCATATCTGTGCCTGGTGCCCCCTTATAAATACCCACGCTCATCAATATCAAATTTCCCACCTGAATTATCCAGGTACGGTCCCGTCCGCTACCTGGTTTCGTCACTTCCGGTCTGTGGATATGTCCACTTCTGTCCGGTGGAACGCAAGGCGGCGCTCCACCCTGGACGTGCTGTTCTACTCACGTCCGCTCCAGTCCATGAAGCGCAGTGGAACGCAATAAGCAAGGAGCATAGGATAGAGCCATATTGAGTCAATAAGCTCAAATCAGTCCCCCAAAACATGGAAATCATCCAAGGCAGTCCCAGAGGCAAGCGTATGTTAATGAAGATACCTCAACTAAATAATGGAGCACAGTGGGAAAGAATAATATATATTTATAAAATGAGCTGTTTTTAGTTCATGAAACCCAGATACCATATCTCCCGTCACATCCTGTAAATTATGTAAAGGGTGTGTTAAGTAATCAAATGAGAAGATAATGCTCATTGACTTTGATAGTATTAACTTTGGATGCTTCCCGCACCCTGGCCAGTTAAAGGACCTAAAATTATTATTCCCGACCCGGCAATTCCAGACAAGGGAAAAAGACAGGCAGAACAGCGACAAAGAGGAAATAGGAAGAAAAAGGGGAAGGGGCATACAATATATTATATTCCCCATAGCAGCTAGAGAAAGCAGGAGAATGTCAGTCTCTCGTTTATCCCGAGGATAGACTGGGACCGGACCCGGTGGATTCCTTCACATTCCTTCTGAAGGATCTTCCTGTCCCAGTCACCCCCCCCCCCCCGGGGGATGGTGGTACCAATTCGAGAACTGAGAATCTCAGGCACTTAGGGTCCCCCCCATGACATTCATTACTATGTGATGCCACAGGTGTGACATTTTTCTTGACAATGTCATTCACGTGTTAGCAGATCCTTCTCCTGAGTTCTCTAACCGTTTTGCCTATATAGTCCATAGGGCAGGGACAGTGGCAAACGTATATTGCCCCTTTGCTTCTACAATTGACAAAGTCCCTGACCCTAAAGATCTGCTTGGTTACGGAACATGTAATGGTCTTGGCGGTCGAGGGATATTCACATGCTTTACAGGAGCCACATCGGAAGATGCCTCTCGGTTTACGATCTAACCATGTCCCTTTCTTAGTCGGAGGTGCAAAGTGACTGTGGACAAGACGGTCTTTAATACTCCTCCCTCTACGGTATGTAACTGAGGGGTGTTCCGTAAGGATGTCAGATAGGTCGGAATCCATCTGTAAAATGGGCCAGTATCTCTTCAGGATACTGTAATGGTAGATGGATATCCAAAACCTAGGATACCGTAATAGTCGAAGGATATCTCACATCCACAATAATTGTACCATATATGACATCATAATACTAGATTGCTATAAGGCATCTTTGATGTACTGACCCCCTGATGATCCCACAGAGTGGGGGAAACGCGTTGGGGTATGATTGACGTTTTTGTGTACAACTATAATGCACTGTGTACCTAGCTGGCTGTATTAACCAGCAGCACAAGAACTGTATACATGGTCCATTATTAGGCCCTATCTATTATTAGGGTAGCTGTATGTGGTATTGTCGTTTTTGTATGTCCTTTCTTTTTGTATCTGCCCACACTTCAGTACCATTTCCTACCTCTCTACCCTCTCAGGATCACTGTAATCAGGGCTACGTGAGGTTTTGATCAGCCTAGGTTCGAGGACAGGGAGTCCCCACCATCAGAGGTTGTCCCTGGGCTGAGCAAGACTAGGGTGAGACGATAGGGACAGCTTACCCTTATCCCCTATATACCTTGCAGGTGCTTTGTGCGGCAATATATCTGAGTGTACCTTAAGTGATTATCGTCTGGTGTAGATTTGATAATTTTTAAGGAATATTATTAAAGTATATTCATTTTAATGGGTTAAATAAATTGCTGTAAGTCGTCTTGTTTTTTTTGGCTTTATCAATTCTGGTGGATTACTGACTAAATTCTGACCGAGTGAAAGCAGATGCTCAACAGACAGGATCAGTTTTTTTGGGGTTATTGTTCTGACAGAGCAATGGCAAAATAATCAGTGACGTCAACACAAACTTACTGCTGACACATGCTCCACTCTTTCAAGGGGGCTCTACTTGTATAAGCATTTAATAGAACAGGTTCTGTAGAAATCTATGTGGAATCAGCTGACAGCAGTGTAAAAGGAGTGTGCTCTTTCACGCTATAGTAGGATCTTGAGTTCACACTTGACTTATTTGGTCAGTTTTGGCCCCGTTAATTGACCAAATGAGTGAAGTGTGAAGTGATTCTAAGAGCGATGCCTGTCATCTGCGTGTCATACTGACTCACAGTATTGTTTCACAGCAGACTCGCTATGCATGTTACTAAGGGCTCTTTCACACTTGCGTTGTCCGAATCCGTTGTGTACTCCATTTGCCGGAAGTGCCCGCCGGATCCGTAGCCCCGCAAGTGAACTGAAAGCATTTGAAGACTGATCCGTCTTCAAAATGAGTTCAGTGTTACTATGGCAGCCAGGACGCTATTAAAGTCCTGGTTGCCATAGTAGTAGTGGGGAGCAGGGGAGCAGTATACTTACCGCCCGTGCGGCTCCGGGAGCTCTCCAGAATGACGTCAGAGCGCCCCATGTGCATGGATGGCGCCCTGACGTCACTCTGAAGCGCCCCGGGAGCCGCACAGACAGTAAGTATACTGCTCCCCCGCTCCCGACTACACTTTACCATGGCAAACAGGATTTTAGCGTCCTGGCAGCCATGGTAACCATTCAGAAAAAGCTAAACGTCAGATCCGGTAATGCGCCGAAACGACGTTTAGCTTAAGGCCGGATCCGGATTAATGCCTTTCAATGGGCATTAATTCCGGATCCGGCCTTGCGGCAAGTGTTCTGGATTTTGGCTGGAGCAAAAAGCGCAGCATGCTGCGGTATTTTCTCTGGCCAAAAAACTTTCCGGTCCTGAACTGAAGACATCCTGATGCATCCTGAACGGATTTCTCTCCATTCAGAATGCATGGGGATAATCCTGATTAGGATTCTTCCGGCATAGAGCCCCGACGACGGAACTCTATGCCGGAAGACAAGAACGCAGGTGTGAAAGAGCCCTTAGACACAGTATTCTACACCACTTTACAGGCTCTCTGCAGCCTGGAAAAAGCTGTTTTTTCAAAGCGATTCGCCACAAATAAATTGGAATCAAATCTTTTCGGAAAATTCGGCGACCCAACCGAATCAAATTCAACAAAATTTTTTGAAATTTGCTCATCTCTAATTATAATGTGCTATGTTGATCCTAAAATCTCATAGCTTTAGCTACTTAAAAAACTAAAGCTCAACAAGAACATTGTGAATATTATGAGTCTGGTTATTGATAGTCTATTTTTTTTGTTTTGTATTTCTTATAGGATTCTACTATAAAAAATGTTGCCCAAAGAAAAGATAAAAGTTTAGAGAGGGTTAACAGTGCTTTGCTAGCCCTTCCGAGGTCAGCACGTTGTGCTTGTTTGCTGTACTCCTACAGCTATTTTTTTGTTTAAAAAAGCAAAGCTAAAATAATAGAAAACTTTGCACTTTTGGATTTAGTTTCCTCCCAGTTTCAAAGGACACCAGAGTCAGAGCAGAAATCAGAACGAAGCAATCACGAACTCCAGGTCTCCAAGCTAGGAATACTTGTAACCAGATTTTTTTCTTTATAGCATTTACCTTTACCCAATTATGAGCTGCAGAGCAGATGATTACGTTCATTTTACTTTTAAATAGTTTATTTTGTTGTGCTTAGAAAAACAGGGGCTGTGCTTTTAGGTGATCATTATGTTCTGTGTCTTCTCTGCAGATAACATCATGACAGTCCATGCTGGTTTACCCCTGTTGCTGGTTATTATTCTGGTATCACTAGCATCATTTTCCTGCTCATCTTGCAGCGTTTTCAACCAACCTATTCAGGTTGAAGCTGAGAAAGAAATACTTATGGAAGTGGCCAAACAGGACATTCTGAACAAACTTCACTTACGCCAGCGGCCAAACATTTCACAGGCAGTATCCAGAGAGAATCTGGCACAAGCGTTGCTACGATTAAACATTGTGTTGGATGAGGACTATTTAGTAGACTTGCCAATAAAGAATGGTAGAGGGGAAAAGGAACTGCATATTGGTCAAACCCATGAAGTCATCAGTTTTGCTGAAATAGGTATGCATTATATTATGTATATGAAGGAGCGGATTAGCATTTATAGAACATCGTGCTATTTAAATGTTTTAAAATATGTATAGTTCTAAGTGCAACATAAAGTCATAATGGTCATGAATATTGGGATTCACATATTAGTGTTAGGCCTCATGCACACGTTGTTTTGGTCCGCATCCAAACCGCAGTTTTTGCGGCTTGGATGCAGACCCATTCACTTCAATGGGGCAGCAAAAGATGCGGACAGCACTCTGTGTGCTGTCCGCATCCATTGCTCCGTTCTGTGGTCTGCAAAAAATATATAACCTGTCCTATTCTTGTCCGTTTGGCGCCATCTGTATTTTGCGTATCCGCAATTTGCGGACCGCAAAACACACAACGGTCGTGTGCCTTCCTATCCTAATTTATTGGCAGTAAGAAATGTGGAAAATAATATCCAGCACTGAAATGGGAATCTGGAGTAGACTTCTTTATTCAATCAGATAAAACATCCAGCATGCCTTTATTGTATTAATTAATTTTTTTTGGCTGAATTTTATAATGGACAGATTAATTTGTAACAAAAAATGGCAGTGGCTTCTACTTGTTGTATTTCTTTTGCATGTGCTGCAAGCCTCAGAAAAGCAGGGTCAGAGGATGGGAGTGGTGTTGTATAGATCCAAGGCAGGCGATGTAGGTGCTGCAGCCGGTGAATATTGTTGCAGTCAGTCACCTGACCAGTTGTAAAAAATAAACAAGTCTCTCTTTACTGAAGTGCAGAAAGGGAGTTGTAGTACTTCCAACAGTATCAAAATAAAGTTCCAAACGTTTCACAGTGTAAATCTTCCCAGATAGCAATGTATGGATATAGGCCAGAATAGGGATTGTAGTACTCCTCCCCACTGCAGTGAGCCAGACCAACAGGGGAATTATATGTGAGGTGACGGTGTGAGCATTAGGTGGGCCGGGGTAAATACAGTTCTGGTTACTCGAGGTTATGTCGTCCCTGGGAAGGCCTGCGCAAGTGATGAGTAGGGTTGAGCGAACCCAAACTATAAAGTTCGGGTTCGTACCGAACTTTAGGATTTTTGGACCCAGGACCCGAACCCGAACATTTCAGTAAAAGTTTGGGTTTGTGTTCGGTGTTTGGCGATTTATTGGCGCTTTTTGAAAGGCTGCAGAGCAGCCAATCAACTAGCGTTTAACTCTGTGCCTTAGAAGCCATCACAGCCATGCCTACTAATGGCATGGCTGTGATTGGCCAGAGCAGCATGTGACCCAGCCTCTATATAAGCTTAACCCCTTAAGGACCGGGCTCATTTTCACCTTAAGGACCGGGCCATTTTTTGCAAATCTGACCAGTGTCACTTTAAGTGCTCATAACTTTCAAACGCTTTGACTTACCCAGGCCGTTCTGAGATTGTTTTTTCGTCACATATTGTACTTCATGACACTGCTAAAATTGGGTCAAAAAAGTTATTTTTTTTGCATAAAAAAATACATTTTTTACCAAAAATTTTGAAAAATTAGCAAATTTCAAAGTTTCAGTTTCTCTACTTCTGTAATACATAGTAATACCCCCAAAAATTGTGATGACTTTACATTCCCCATATGTCTACTTCATGTTTGTAGCATTTTGGGAATGATATTTTATTTTTTGGGGATGTTACAAGGCTTAGAAGTTTAGAAGCAAATTTTGAAATTTTTGAGAAATCTTCAAAATCCCACTTTTTATGGACCAGTTCAGGTTTGAAGTCATATTGTGAGGCTTAGATAATAGAAACCTCCCAAAAATGACCCCATTCTAGAAACTACACCCCTCAAGGTATTCAAAACTGTTTTTTCAAACTTTATTAACCCTTTAGGTGTTCCACAAGAGTTAATGGCAGATGGAGAAACAATTTTGAAATTTCTATTTTTTGGAAAATTTTCCAATATAATAAATTTTTTCCAGGAGTAAAATAAGGGTTAACTGCCAAACAACACTCAAAATGGGTTGCCCTGATTCTGTAGTTTGCAAAAACACCCCATATGTGGTCGTAAACTACTGTTTGGCCGAACGGTAGCACATAGAAGGAGGGGAACACCATATGGGTTTTGGAAGGCAGATTTTGCAGGACTGGTTTTGTTTATACCATGTCCCATTTGAAGCCCCCTGTTGCACCCCTAGAATAGAAATTTCAAAAAAGTGACTCCATCTAAGAAAGTACACCCCTCAAGGTATTCAAAACTGGGTTTACAAACTTTGTTAACCCTTTAGGTGTTCCACAAGAGTTAATGGCAGATGGAGAAACAATTATGAAATTTCAATTTTTTGGAAAATTTTCCAATATAATCAATTTTTTCTAGGAGTAAAACAAGGGTTAACTGCCAAACAACACTCAAAATGGGTTGCCCTGATTCTGTAGTTTGCAAAAACACCCCATATGTGGTCGTAAACTACTGTTTGGCCGAACGGTAGCACATAGAAGGAGGGGAACACCATATGGGTTTTGGAAGGCAGATTTTGCAGGACTGGTTTTGTTTATACCATGTCCCATTTGAAGCCCCCTGTTGCACCCCTAGAATAGAAATTTCAAAAAAGTGACTCCATCTAAGAAAGTACACCCCTCAAGGTATTCAAAACTGGGTTTACAAACTTTGTTAACCCTTTAGGTGTTCCACAAGAGTTAATGGCAGATGGAGAAACAATTATGAAATTTCTAATTTTTTGGAAAATTTTCCAATATAATCAATTTTTTCTAGGAGTAAAACAAGGGTTAACTGCCAAACAACACTCAAAATGGGTTGCCCTGATTCTGTAGTTTGCAAAAACACCCCATATGTGGTCGTAAACTACTGTTTGGCCGAACGGTAGCACATAGAAGGAGGGGAACACCATATGGGTTTTGGAAGGCAGATTTTGCAGGACTGGTTTTGTTTATACCATGTCCCATTTGAAGCCCCCTGTTGCACCCCTAGAATAGAAATTTCAAAAAAGTGACTCCATCTAAGAAAGTACACCCCTCAAGGTATTCAAAACTGGGTTTACAAACTTTGTTAACCCTTTAGGTGTTCCACAAGAGTTAATGGCAGATGGAGAAACAATTATGAAATTTCAATTTTTTGGAAAATTTTCCAATATAATCAATTTTTTCTAGGAGTAAAACAAGGGTTAACTGCCAAACAACACTCAAAATGGGTTGCCCTGATTCTGTAGTTTGCAAAAACACCCCATATGTGGTCGTAAACTACTGTTTGGCCGAACGGTAGCACATAGAAGGAGGGGAACACCATATGGGTTTTGGAAGGCAGATTTTGCAGGACTGGTTTTGTTTATACCATGTCCCATTTGAAGCCCCCTGTTGCACCCCTAGAATAGAAATTTCAAAAAAGTGACTCCATCTAAGAAAGTACACCCCTCAAGGTATTCAAAACTGGGTTTACAAACTTTGTTAACCCTTTAGGTGTTCCACAAGAGTTAATGGCAGATGGAGAAACAATTATGAAATTTCAATTTTTTGGAAAATTTTCCAATATAATCAATTTTTTCTAGGAGTAAAACAAGGGTTAACTGCCAAACAACACTCAAAATGGGTTGCCCTGATTCTGTAGTTTGCAGAAACACCCCATATGTGGTGGTAAACTACTATTTGGCTAAACGGCAGGACATAGAAGAAGGGGAACGCCATATGGTTTTTGGAAGGCAGATTTTGCTGGACTGGTTTATTTACACCATGTACCCTTTCAAGCCCCCTGATGCACCCCTAGAGTAGAAACTCCATAAAAGTGACCCCATCTAGGAAACTACGGGATAAGGTGGTTGTTGTTTTGGGACTATTTTTGGGGTAAATTTGATATTTGGTTGCTCTATATTACTCTTTTTTGAGGCAATGTAACAAAAAAATTAAAATCTAAAATTGTTTCTACATTCGCTATTTAGTTTTGTGGAACACCTAAAGGGTTAACATAGTTTGTAAAGTAACTTTTGAATACCTTGAGGGGTGTAGTTTCTTAGATGGGGTCACTTTTTTGGAGTTTCTAGTCTGGGCTACATCAGGGGGGGCTTCTAATGGGACATGGTGTCAAAAAAAAAACTGTCCATCAAAATCTGCCTTCCAGAAACCGTATGGCGTTCCCTTCGTTCTATGCCCTGCCGTGCGGCTATATAGCCATTTACGACCACATATGGGGTGTTTCTGCAAACGACAGAATCGGGGCAATAAATATTTAGTTTTGTTTGGCTGTTAACCCTTGCTTTATTACCGGCAAAATGGATTTAAATTGAAATTTTGCCCAAAAATAGGTGTTTTGGCACCGTTTTTATTTTATATTTTTAACACCGTTCATCCGAGGCGTTTGGTCAAAAGTTATTTTTATAGCGACGACTTTTACGCACGCGACGATGCCCAATATGTATGGCTCTCAGACTTTGGAGACACTAAGCAGGCATCCTAAAACTGCGGCCCTCCAGATGTTGTAAAACTACAATTCCCACCATGCCCTGCTGATGGCTGTAGGTTGTCTGGGCATGCTGGGAGTTATAGTTTTACAACATCTGGAGGGCCGCAGTTTGAGGATGCCTGCACTAAAACTAATATTTTTGGGGGAAAGAAAAATAGTTTTCGTGTCTCCAAAGTCTGAGAGCCATAGTGTTTTATGTTCTCTAGTGAACTGTTGGGGATTATAAAAATTTAGTACTCCATGGAAGTGTGATACTCCCTGAAGCAATCGATAACGCAGAGGCCCGGATGATCGGGGCACGTGTCGCACTGAGTGGTGGTGTCCTTCCGTATCCCCCTCCTGCGACACACTCTGCACTTTTTTTGGGTTCGTCCCTTCTTTCCAGTATGGGGGACCACACCTGGAAAGTGTTGGCCAGGGACGATCCGGGCGCCTCCAGTTCCCGAGGTACTCCGGCCTGCTCTTTCCCGGTCCGAAAAGATCAGGTCCTTGAGGACTGCCTCATAGAATTGGAGGAATGTCCCTGTGCTGCCAGCGCTTCGGGATAGTACAAAAGAGTTGTACATGGCAACCTGCACCAAGTAGACCGCAACTTTTTTGTACCATGCCCGGGTTTTGCGCATGGCGTTATATGGCGTGAGGACTTGATCCGAGAGATCAACTCCTCCCATATACCGATTGTAGTCGACGATACAATCGGGCTTGAGGACCGTTGCCGCGGTACCTCGCACAGGGACTGGGGTGGTGCCGTTACCGTGGATTGTGGACAGCATAAGGACATCCCTCTTGTCCTTATACCTGACCAGCAACAGGTTTCCACTGGTAAGTGCACGGGTCTCACCCCTGGGGATAGGTACCTGGAGGGGGTAGGCAGGGAGGCCGCGCTGATTTTTCCGCACGGTCCCACAAGCGAACGTAGATCTGGCGGCAAGGGACCTGAACAAGGGAATGCTGGTATAAAAGTTATCCACGTACAAGTGGTAACCATTATCCAGCAGTGGGTACATAAGGTCCCACACGAGTTTCCCGCTAACACCCAGAGTGGGGGGACATTCTGGGGGTTGAATACGGGAATCTCGCCCCTCGTACACACGAAATTTGTAAGTGTACCCTGAGGTACTCTCACAAATTTTGTATAGCTTCACGCCATACCTCGCTCGCTTTGTGGGAATATATTGGCGGAAACTGAGTCTCCCCTTGAACGCAATGAGCGACTCATCAACCGCGACCTCCCTTCCAGGTACGTAGGCCTGCTGAAATGTGGCCCCAAAGTGATCGATGACAGGCCGTATCTTATACAGCCGGTCATAGGCAGGATCACCTCGGGGTGGACATGCTGCATTATCGGAATAATGCAGACATTTCCGGATGGCCTCAAACCGGGAGCGTGTCATGACCATACTGTACAGTGGGGTCTGGTACAGGACGTCCCCACTCCAGTATTGCCTGACACTGGGTTTTTGGACTAGACCCATATGCAGCACGAGGCCCCAAAATGTCCTCATTTCGGCTGCACTGACCGGCGTCCAGCCACCGGGTCTAGCCAAAACTGAGCCTGGGTTTTGAGCGACGAACTGTTGGGCGTACAGATTCGTCTGCTCCACCATCAAATTCACCAGTGGGTTACTGAAAAAAAAACTAAAATAGTCAATTTCAGTAAACCCCACTGTGGGAATCTGGATTCCAGGATTGCCAGCGAAATCCGGAATCTCAGGCTCAAAGTCCACTGGGGGACACCAGCTAAGTTCATCGGCAGGGGTCTCCGGTGAACTTATTTGGTGGGCCGGGAAACCAGTACGAACCCCAGGGCGGCTCGTACTAGGGTGGGCCACAGGATCCCTAGCATGTGCGGCCCCTGGCTCCGCCTGGCGGCGTCTCCGCCGCCTTGGTGGCTCATCGTCATCCGATGATGATGAGGAGGATGCTGATGATAAGAGGAATGTGGGGTCATCCTCATCCTCACTGGGGCTCTCGGAGTCGGAGGCAATCTGGGCATATGCCTCCTCGGCCGAGAACACCCGGCGGGCCATGGGTGTGTGTGCGTGTAGGTGTGCGTGTGTGTAAAACTTTATTATATGTGCGTGTGTGTGGGGGCAACGGGTGTTCGCGTACTAAAAAAAGGAAAAAAGGGCAAGTGTTAGGAAAAAAAAAAAGTTGCTGATTAGCGGTACAACGCTGATCAGCGGTGGGGCAGGCGATGCGCTAACAGTGGACGGACGCTAAAAAGTGCCGACCAGTCAGCGAACGCAGAAAAAAAAGTGGTGGTGAGGGGGCTAGTGGTGGTGGTGGGGGGGGGGTTGGGGGGAGTGGTGGGGGGATGGGTGGAGGGGGTGGGGGGGCTGGTGGTGGTGGGGGGCTGGTAGGGGGGGGCAAGTGGCAGGGGGGGGGTCTGGGGTCTGATCAAAAAATCAAAAAAAGTTTTGTGTAAAAGTTAAAAGTTTTTTTTTTTTTTTTTTTTTCCTAACTAACTTTTCCCTTCTTTCCCTGCCTAACGATGCCTCTCCCTCACTGACCCTAACCTACCTGGGTGGCGATGGGTGCAGGAGGGTGATGGATGGCGATTAGGGGGACACAGGAGCTGGTGCTGGACGATGCTGCCGGGTGCTCGTGCAGAACAGGAAGAGGAGGGGAGAGAGGAGCGCAGGAAGTTTGAATCTCGCGCCTCTCTCCCCTGCACCAATCAGCACCCTGGACAGCAGTGTTCAGCACCAGGGCCAGCACCGCCTCCTCAAATCCTCGGACTGCGATTGGTGGTGTATAATTACGCCACCGATCGCAGTCTTTTTCCGGTTCATCGGGTCACCGGACACCCGAATGGACCGGAAACGCAGAAAACCGCAGGTCTGAATTGACCTGCGGTTTTCTGCGATCGCCGATACGGGGGGGTCAAATGACCCCCCCCTGCGTTGTTACGGGATGCCGGCTGAATGATTTCAGCCGAAATCCTGTTCCGATTAACCCCCGCGGCGCCGGAATGCCGATTTTAAGTCAGGACGTACCGGTACGCCCTTGGTCCTTAAGGACTCGGGAAATAGGGCGTACCGGTACGCCCTGTGTCCTTAAGGGGTTAAGTCACGTAGCGCTGCACATCACTCTGCTGTGCTTAGTGTAGGGAGAGGATGATGCTGCTGCTGTGAGGGAGAGAATAGGAAATAAACTTTACTCAGAACTGCAATTGAACTCAGCGATCTACATAGATTTAGTTGTGTGGGTGCAGTGCACAATCTTTTTACTCTGCCCTGAGCCCAGTGACAGAGAAAAAGAACATCTATTAGTCTCTTAGGTGGGCGGCGGTGGCCATTTTATGCAAGCATCTGTGCTTTTGTGACATTGAAATCCAAGCTTGAAATACTGCAATAATAATCTGGGTTTTAAAAAACACCAATTTTTGGCAATATACTACATCTGGTGCCTTTGCAGCATTAGTCAGTGTGCAATTTAAAGGGAACCTGCACACTGTAGGTTCTGTAAATGCGCCCTCTCAAGTGCCCAGGGCAGCGTCTCAATCTTCCGAGCCCAAGACCAGACCTCCCCCAACGGCTCATAACCCCGCCCTCCGTGTGCCTCTGCCCGCCCACTCTCCTCCTCTCTCACACGGAGGGCGGGGTTATGAGCCGTTGGGGAGGTCCGGTCTTGGGCTCGGAAGATTGAGACGCCACCCTGGGCACTTGAGAGGGCGCATTTACAGAACCTACAAAGTTAATTTTTGGCTGAAACAAGACTCCGGTATATGCAACAAAGGTACCGTTTTAAACTTCTGGGTGGCACATATAACGCTATTGGATCTGTCTAATAGGCTCAAATGTGGTGACAGACTCCCTTTAATTTGCGGCATTGTCTGCATCTGTCAGTGTAAAATTCAAGCGTTATATACTGCTGTCATATTCTGTTATTAATTATTTTTGGGCCAAAGTACTTAATATTGCAGTCTTTGCTGCATCTGTTATTGTTAAAACAAGCACACTCTTATATGGGTCAAACTATTTTAATTTATTTATAACGTTGTTATAGTTGTAGGGTCTTTTTTAATAAAATGTATATTAAAATGAGTGCTAGCTGTAAAAGTCATAGGATCAATGGTTCAAAGTTATGAGTCTATGAAAATGTCCTTTATGGTAAAAATGATAAAATGTAAAAAAATGTAAAAAAATATAAATGGGTAATCGCCACTGGATAGGGGATGAATAATCGCCACTGAATAGAGGATAAATGATGCGCCTTTTATAATGTTGCTGTTGTTCAATATAGATATGCATTGATAATCTTGTATTTATCCTCTTTAAATCGAGACTTAAAGATATATGTAACAATATATATGTGGTACCAATAGCTGTATTTTTGTACAATGCTGTGGGGAGAAGGGATGCTCTGTGCTGAGTGCGGCATCCTGCACTGTCTCTGCCTACAGAGATCACTTACCCTTCAACCGGCGCTGTTGTACCAGGTTCTCCGCAGTTTGGAGAAGTCGTCAGCAAGTCTTGTGTTGCCTAGGACGCCGGTGGGCGTGGTTCGCCCGTCTGGAGTGTCACGCAGGCGGTCACGTGATCACGATCCTCTCAATGTTTTTTTCAAAGCGCTCCTTTTGGTCTGGTTGGGATGGTACCCCGTAGTTAGTGTTCTGACAATCCTCTATAGGCTTCTTAAACGCGTTTCGGGAGTCTCTCCCTTCATCAGTAAGTAGAGGATTGTTATGACCACTGTGTTATTTATAGGGTGATAGTCATTAGCTCATTTGTAGACCTATTATCTTTGTCAATGAGGTTGTAATGAACCACTTATTAACATCATATGTGGCGTGGGAAAAACATAATGATGACCGCAGTCATGTGGTATGGGAAAAACATAATGATGACCACAGTTAAGTCCATATTTGGCATGAGGAAGTCATTACTTCCTGTTATTCAATCCAGATATAGCCTAAAAGGACCTTTTTTATGGCAAGAATAAATAGAAATATATGGTTGAGACACATTCCATCTTTGATGGGATGATTGGCTTTTCAATTGGATTTAGTAGAGTTAAACATTCTAAGTCTTTATGGTGTAAAACGATACAATTAAAGGTGCAGATTGATTAATTGGTCAGGAACCTTAATCTGAAAAATAGATCAGATAGGGATAGATAGAATTCAACATTCTGAGTTTTTAAAGGTATTTATAGTGTAGGAGAGTAGTTGCTATTGTGAGTGTGGACTGGTTGATTGTATTTGTGGTGTAGGGGAATAGTTGCTATTGTGAGTGCGAACTGGTTAATTATTCTGTACAGGTATAGAGCTTTATATACTCTCAATATTTTAATGTTGACAGATTTTGTTTGTCTGTTCAGTACGAGTATAGATCTTTATGTGCTTTCAATGTTATATAGCTGATAGGTTTTGTTGTTTCTTGATTGTATAATATATAGTGGAACGTTGTCCCCATTATGTCACTGGTCCGTATGTACAAAAGACCTAGTGAGCTTGAGAGCTTCCAATCCCTCTATATACCAGGAAAAACAAAACAAAAACAGAAACAAAAACAACAAAAACGAAAACTAAAACTAAAAGTAAAAAATTGAAAATAAGAAAAATGAGGGTGATAGGGGATCATACAGGTATCTCACTGGTCCATAGAGTATAGGGCACCATGAATATAGTAGTTGTCTGAATATGGTAGGAGAGTCATGTAGATATCATACTGGTCCGTAAAACAAAAGACCCAGTTGGGGTAGTGAGTCCTTGTGTCTATGATCAATTGATCACATTCCTCAGTGTGCAATTTAAGCTAGAAATACAGCTATAATTTTCATTTTTTTTTTTAAAACACCCTTTTGGGCAAAATACTAAATTTTACAGCCCTTGCTGCATCTGTACGTGTGAAATTCAAGCGTTATTTTCTGCTGTCATATTCTGTTATTTAAAAAAAACACCCATTTAGGGCAAAGTGCTTAATATTGCAGCCTTTGCTGCATCTATTATTGTTAAGACAAGCTTTATATACCTCAATCATTTTCTTTGTTTTAAAAAAACACCCATTTTTTGCAATACCCTCCATCTGGGGCCTATGCCGCATTAGTCAGTGTGCAATTTAAGCTAGAAATACAGCTTTAATTTTCTGGGTTTTAAAAAACACCCTTTTTGAGATACACACTTTAGATACTGCTGTGCTAATCGGGTATTAAAAAAACACCCATTTAGAGCAAAAATCTTAATTTTGAGGACTTTGCTGCATATGTCATTGTGAGATACACCCTTTAAATACTGTTTTTCTATTCTGCTATTAAAAAAACACCCATTTAGGGCAAAAATCTTAATTTTTGCAGCCTTTGCTGCATCTGTCATTGTGAGATACAACCTTTACATACTGCTGTGCTATTCTGGTATTAAATAAACACCCATTTAGGGCAAAGATCTTAATTTTTGCAGCCTTTGCTGCATCTGTCATTGTGAGATACACATGTTAGATACTGTTGTTCTATTCTGTTATTAAAAACACACCCATTTTGGGCAAGATCCTAAATTTGAGAAATATGAGGAGAGCGTCAAATAATGGACGCGGCCCCGGTTGTGGTGGTGCTGGTGGAGCTCCTGTTGCAGGGAGAGGACGTGGTCGATTTGTGCCAGCTACACGCACAAGTGAAACCCCTTCCTCAGGTGCGAGTAGGCGACAGAACATTCGGCGGTATTTGGTTGGGCCTAATGCGGCTCTACGAATGGTGAGGCCAGAACAAGTACAGGCCATAGTAGATTGGGTTGCTGACAGTGCCTCCAGTTCCTTTACATGGTCTCCAACCCAGTCTCCTGCTAAAAGATCAGAGTTGGCACCTGTTACTGATGTATATCAGTCTTTCTCCTCACCCCCTTGCAAATCAGCCAAGCAGTCTGAGCCCTAAGTCATGCAGCAGTCTCTTCTGCTTTTTGATGTTAGAAGGGTTTCCCAGGGCTGTCCACCTAGCCCTGCCCCAGAAGTGGAAGAGAATGAGTGCATCGATGCCCGATTACTTATGTTTCAAGATTAGTACATGGGAGGACCATCGCAACACGTCTCGGATGATGACGAAACACAGGTGCCAACTGCTGGGGCTTTTGAAAGTGTGCAGACCGACAAGGAGGGCAGGGGTGAAGACTGGGTGGAAGATGATGTGAAGGACGATGAGGTCCTCGACCCCACATGGAATCAAGGTCATGCGAGTGACCTGTGTAGTTCAGAGAAAGAGGCGGTGCTCGCACAGAGCCACCAGCACAGCAGAAGAGGGAGCAGGGTGCAAAAGCGGAGGTGCCGTCCCCTAGACAGTACGCCTGCTACTGCCCACCGCAGCAAGGGAACGAGCACACCAAAGCCAGCTCCAAGGAGTTCCCTGGCAGTTCTTCAGACAATGTGCTGACGACAAGACACAAGTGGTTTGCACGCTGTGCAATCAGAGCCTGAAGCGAGGCATAAACGTTCTCAACCTGAGCATAACCTGCATGATCAGGCATCTAAGTGCAAAGTACGAGCTGCAGTGGAGTAGACACCTCAAAAACCAAGAAAGGTCTCTGGCTCCTCCTGCTTCCTCTTCTGCTGCAGTCTCGGCCTTTTCATCCACCTCTGAAGTGACAGTGCCACCTGCCACCCCGCAAACAGAGGATGTGCCAGCAACACCACCATCTGGGTCACCAAGCATCTCCACAATGTCCCACTGAAGCATTCTGCTCTCCATCTCCCAAACACTGGAGCGGAAGAGGAAGTACCCCCCTACCCACCCGCGATCCCTGGCCCTGAATGCCAGCATTTCAAAATTACTGTTCTTTGAAATGCTGTCATTCCGTCTGGTGGAGACAGAGAGTTTTAAAAGCTTTATGGCGGTGGCTGTCCCACAGTACGTCGTGCTTAGCCGCCACTACTTTTCCAGGTGTGCCATCCCTTCCCTGCACAACCAAGTGGGGGACAAAATCAGGTGTGCACTGCGCAATGCCATCTGTGGCAAGGTGCACCTCACTACGGATACGTGGACCAGTAAGCACAGTCAGGGCTGTTATATCTCCATAACAGCACACTGGGTAAATGTAGTGGCTGCTGGGCCTGAGGCGGATAGCAGTTTGTTTGCATGTCCTTCCCCCACCGAGGATTGCAGTGCGCTTCAGTTTGCCTCCTGTTGCTTCCTCCTCCTACTCCGCTTCCTCATCCTCTACCAGCTCCTCATCCGGTCAGCATAACACCTTCACCACCAACTTCAGCACAGCCAGGGCTAAACGACAGCAGGCAGTTTTAAAACTTATCTGTTTGGGGGACAAACCCCACATCGTGCAGGAGCTGTGGACGGGCCATGAACAACAGACCGATGAGTGGTTGGTGCCAGTGAGCCTCAAGCCCGGCCTGGTGGTGTGCGATAATGGGCGAAATCTCGTAGCAGCTCTGGGACGGTTTGATGCACATCCCTTGCCTGACGCATGTGCTGAATTTGGTGGTGAAGAGATTCCTTAAAAATTTCCCCGATATGTCAGAGCTGCTGCAGAAAGTGCGGGCCGTCTGTGCGCGCTTTCAGCGTTCTCACCCTGCTGCTGCTCGCCTGTCAGCGCTGCAGCGTAACTTCGGCCTTCCCACCCACCGCCTCATATGCGACGTGCCCACAAGGTGGAACTCCACCTTGCACATGCTGGCCAGACTGTGCGAGCACCAGCAGCAGGCGATACTGGAGTTTCAGCTGCAGCACGCACGGGTGAGTCGCTCGGTGGAACAGCACCACCAATGACTGGGCCTCCATGCGGGACCTGTGTTCCTTGCTGCGCTGTTTCGAGTACTCCACCAACATGGCCAGTGCCGATAACGCCGTTCTCAGCATTACTATCCCACTTCTATGCCTTCTTGAAAACACGCTGCTGGCGATGAGGGAAGAGAATGTGGCACAGGAGGAGGAGGAGGAGGAAAAGGGATCATTTTATAGTGTTTCCGGCCAGTCATTCACAAGTGGCTTAGAGGGTGGGTTCCTGCACCCACAAACGCCAGGTACACAATTGTCCAGCCAGGGCACAGTTCTGGAGGATGACGAGGTGGAGGATGAGGAGGAAGAGGTACCATGTTAACAGCAGGGTGGCACCCAGACCAGCTCATGGCTATCACTGGTGCGTGGCTGGGGGGATACAGAGAACACAGACGATACACCTCCCACAGAGGACAGCTTTTTGTTGCCTCTGGGCAGCCTGGCACACATGAGCGATTACATGCTGCAGTGTCTCCACAACGACCGCCGAGTTGCCCACATCCTAACTTGTGCTGATTACTGGGTGGCCACGCTGCTGGATCCCCGTTACAAGGACAATGTACTGTCCTTAATTCCATCACTGGACCGTGATCGTAAGTTGAGCAATTACACGCTAGTAGGCGCGCTGCTGGTGGCATTCCCACCTGACAGCGGGGGCACAGTGGAAGCACAAGGCGAAGGCAGAGGCGGAGAAAGAGGTCCCCAACGCAGCTGGGGCACCTCCAGCACCTCAGAAGGCAGGGTTAGCATGGCCGAAATGTGGAAAAGCTTTGTCAGCATGCCACAACAACCAGCACCACCAGCTGATATGGAACATCAAAGCAGGAGGCAGCATTTCAGCAACATGGTGGAGCAGTATGTGTGCACACGCCTACACATACTGAATGACGGGTCTGCCCCCTTGAAATTCTGGGTCTCCAAATTGGGCACATGGCCTAAGGTTGCCCTTTACGCCTTGGAGGTGCTGGCCTGCCTGCAGCCAGTGTATTATCTGAACGTGTGTTTAGCACGGCAGGGGGAGTTATCACAGACAAGCGCAGCCGCCTGTCCACAGCTAATGTGGACATGCTCATGTTCATTAAAATGAACCAGGCATGGATCCCACAGGACTTGTCCGTACCTTGTGCAGAATAGACATGTATACCAGCCGCACCCAGCCATTGTTATACTACAGCGCAATTGCTCATTCTTGTATTTTGGATACATCACACTCTTTTGTAGTGTACCCTAATAAAAAAATTATAATAATTAAAACCAAAAAACAGTGTTGGCTACCTCGTTCTCCTTCACCTCCGCTTCCACCTACACCGCTATGTCTACTGCCTCCTCAAACTCCTACTCCATACAGATCTCCACCTCATGAATCAATTTTTTTTTTATTTGTACATATTTTATTTTACTAATTTGTCTGTTACATTTTTGGGTGAAATTCACCAATTTTTGGGTGTGATATACCACTGTTCTACTTAGTAGACAGATTTAAAAAAATCACTAATTTGTCTGTTACATTTTTGGGTGAAATTCACAAATTTTTGGGTGTGATATACCACTGCTCTATCTAGTAGACAGGTAACATTTTACTAATTTGTCTGTTACATATTCGGGTGAAATTCACTAATATTTGGGTGTGATATACCCTTGCTCTACTTAGTAGACAGGTAAAATTTCACTAATTTGTCTGTTACATATTCAGGTGAAATTCACCAATATTTGGGTGTGATATACCCCGGCTGTACCTAGTTCACAGGTAAAAACATTTAACTAATTTGTCTGTTACATTTTCAGGTGAAATTTACCAATTTTTGGGTGTGATATACCCCTGCTATACCTAGTAGACAGGTAAAAAAAAAATCACTAATTTGTCTCTTACATTCTTGGGTGACATTTGACCATTTTTGCTGTGATTAAACCCATGGTCTGCATGGGTTTAATCACAGGATTAGGATAGGGTCCTAAATTTAAAAAAAATCATCTGTTACAAGGTGACATTTTACCAATTTTGCTGTATACAAAACCCCTGCTCTGCATAGGTGACAGGGAATTACATTTCAAAAATTATTTTTAATTGATGTGTGCCCCCTCCTCTCATTCAATGGCTAAATTTTAATAACTTGTCCCACATTTGCGCTTCAATAATTTGTCCCACTTTTCCGCTCGATCATATTTTATTTCTAAAAATTAACCTCCCTTGGATGTGATCTCTCTTTCTCACGCTCCCTCTCCAGCGTGGAACCCTGATTCGCCGATAACCGTGATCAACATGGTAGGCTCAGAAAAGAACATCGAAAATTGATAGAGAAGATATTCAAATGGATCGTGGACGTCACGGTGAAGTGCGATCAGGCAGAAGTTATCTAGAGTCAACAAAGCTGCAGCAGGGCCTCTCCTGTCTTACGTTTCCAAATCCTAAATACCCCAGTGACATTCCCTATAATTTTTTATTAATCATTCCAATAACAGGGCATCTTAAGAGTCCTGTATTTTTATTTATCGTCACTACCTACCCAAGTCGGGAGTGGGTAATTGCCACGCGCCCCCTCCTTTCCTTCGATTCTTCTGCTTTAATAACTTTTCACATATTTCCGCTGGATCACAATAAATTTCATCCATTGATCTCCCTTGGATGTGGTCTCTCTTTCTCACACTCCCTCTCCGGAGTGGAACCCTTATTCGCCGATAACCGTGATCAACATGGTAGGCTCAGAAACGAACATCAAAAGTTGATAGAGAAGATATCCAAATGTATCGTGGACGTCACGGTGACGTGCGACATGGTGGGGCAGTATGTGTGCACAGGCCTACACGAACTGACTGATGGGTCTCCAAATTGGGCACATGGCCTGATCTTGCCCTTTACGCCTTGGAGGTGCTGGCCTGCCTGCAGCTAGTGTATTGTCTGAACATGTGTTTAGCACGACTGGAGGGGCTTATCACAGGTTATATTTCCCAATGTTTTGGGGTGTACCCGAATAAAAAAAAAAAAAAAAAATTAGACTACCTCCTCCTCCATCGCCGCTTCCACTTACACCGCCGCCTCCTCAACCTCCTACTCCATATGGACCTTGTCCTCCTAGATCAAGATTATTATTATTTTTTTTTACGGTTTTATGTTATTTAAAGTCATTTCCCTATCCACATTTGTTTGCAGAGCACTTGCCATGCTCTTAACCACATTTTGATGCCATTTGCAGCCCTCTAGCCCTTTCCATGAAATTTTTACAGCCATTTTAGTGCTCAAAAGTTTGGGTCCCCATTGACTTCAATGGGGTTCAGGTTCGGGGTCAAGTGCGGGTCCCGAACTCTAACTTTTTTGTGAAGTTCGGCTGAACCCATCAAACCCGAACATCCAGGTGTCCGCTCAACTCTAGTGATGAGGAGAATGGCACAGAAATTCTCTGGGGCACACTCTGGTGTAAGGGACACAGGCCAGATGGTGGTTCGAGGTGCCCTTGATGGTCTGTATTAATGTGTCTATGGCAAGGTCCCTTGTAGTGTGTGGCCAGTACCTTTTATGGTGGTACAACCATTTACTGTAGTGTTAACTGATGAATTAGAGGCTGAGGCAAGGATGGTGCAATCCAGCTTAGAACTTTTACTGAACGTTGCTCCTAGTAACGGTTACATCCAAGTATAGAACAGTCTCTAGTACATCCAGATATGAAATAACAGTCTCATGCATACAGGGGTAGGATATTGTAAGTCCTCAGGTAAAACAGGCTCTTTGTCTTTTATATATATATATATATATATATATATATATATGAAAGCTACTGCTTCAGACTAGGCTTTTGAAGTATAAAAAGTCGTAGGCTGGTATTAACTCTTGCCTTATTCTAACCTGAATTAAAGGTGGTTTTCAGAATCCTTGAACCTCTATTTCCAGTGTTTTTCAGACAGTTGACCTAACTGTCCTCAGGATTTAAACTAGAGGTGTGGATGCCGGATGCTGTGTCCTACACCTAATTGCAATGGTGCCTGGGAAGCCTTTGCGTACGGCCGTTTGCTATCCTTTGACTTGAATAAAATATACTAGTCCTCTTGAATACTTGCTGTTTGCAGCTTGTCACTTGTCACCCCGGAGGGGCGAGCTGTAGAAGTAGATTTCTCACCTCTAGGCTGAATCTAGGGGTATAGGATTAAGATATGGTGGGCCAGACCATGTCCAAGTGTGAAAGGTGTATCAGCAATATCTATCTCACTGCAGTAAAGTCTCTATTAGCCTTATACAACAAATATCTTAATGACTGACTCCAGTGCTCGGCTATGCAGATTCTGGATCTTGGAGTTCTTTCTTTTCTCTTTCTTCCTGGAGCACTGTAGAGTAGAGATGGCTTTCTCTCTGTGGATCTCTCAGAGTGGTTCTCTGGAGTTCAGTGCTTTGAGGAGTGAGTACTCACTTCCTCAGCTAACACCCTATAACTGAGGGCTGAACTAAGTCCCTCTCCTAACTTCCTGCAGGGGTAGAATCAGGATTATTAACCCTGACTGATCCATATAGAGAGATGCTGGTACATCACAAGGCATGAACATATTAAATAACATTAAATGGCGCTATGCAACAAAAACTATTTGCAAGTACTCTTTTCTGGGGTACTGTACTTGTGTGCCTCCATTTTTTTGGGAGACTCTACTCTGGTTCTTGTATGAAATTCAGTTACTATATATGATCCTTAATAAGTTGTTCTGTGTTCACAGCCACAGAATATAGGGGGTCGTTTATTAACGTTATTTGAAGTGTAGTCTGCTCAGCACCTGCAGTATAAGCATAAAGGGGGTCATTTATGACCAGATATACGCCACTTTTGTGGCATATTTCTGGCACAGATTCTGTCGCATGCCTTGGTATGGCAGAATCTGTGACTTATTTACCCCTCACCATTTGTCTTTTTCATTTATTTCTGTGCCTTCTTGCATAATCTCTTTAGGCACACTCCACTGTTCCATGCCAGATTTTCCAGTGTTGTTTTCCATGCATGCCTTGCTTTTCTGCATTTAAAGGGGTTGTCCAAGTTATATATATTTATTCTAATGTGCCTTATATCATCCTAAACAATCATTTTGTAAATTACTTTATATTTCCTTGTGGTCCTGTTTGACTCACAGCACTGCGGGTCAAGTGACTCCCGACGTCATCCTCCAGGCTCCTGTGATGACGTCTTGTGTACAGGCTTATCCCTGCCTGAGGGAGTGGCCCAACTCTGTACACGAAACGTCAGAGCCTGTGTGTCCGCCCCCCTCTCAGCAGCTTGCTGCCGGCCAGCTCCTATGAAGAATAGCGCATGCGCGATCACTCAATGTTGCGGCAGCAGCCCTGTGAAAACAACGTTCCCGTCACAAGTGATCTGGCCCATAAGCCCCTCAAGACGCACATAGGTAGTTCTATGTGAATATAAGAATATATATATAGATATTTATATACATCTATATGTAATCTATATCTGCGGTGCAGGGGGAGGGGATGGGTAGATTGCTCACACCCACAAATATTCATGAGGGAGAGTTCAGAGATTGTTGTTATACGCTCCCACAGCATGTAAACAAAGGAGGCACTATGCAAAGGTGTTTTGTTTGTTTTTGTTAGTTTTTTTGTTTATATATAAATCATACTTAACTCATGTACAGTAGATATAAAAAGTCTACACATCCCTGTTAAAATGTCAGGTTTCTGTGATGTAAAAAAATGAGACAAAGATAAATCATTTCAGAGCTTTTTACACCTTTAGGCCTCCTGCACACGAATGTGTGCGCCCCGTGGTCATGCTGCGGCCTGCAAATTGCCATGGGGCAGCCACAGCGGATCGTGGACCCATTCACTTTAATGGGTCCGCGATCCGGCCATTCCACAAAAAGATAGTACATATTCTATCTTTTTGAGGAACAGAAGTATGGGACGAAACCCCACGGAAGCACTTCGTAGTGCTCCCGTAGGGTTCCGTTCCGTGCTTCCGTTCCGCACCATTCCGCATCTCCGGATTCGCGGACCCATTGAAGTATATGGGTCCGCATCCGTGATGTGGAATGCCCACGGAACGGCACCCGTATATTGCCGATCCGCAAATGCAGTCCACAATACGGCAACGGGGCGCACACGTTCGTGTGTAGGAGGCCTAATGTGACCTATAAACTGTACCACTTAATTGAAAAACAAACTGAAATCTTTTAGGTGGAGGGAAGAAAACAAAAAAACTAAAATAATGTGGTTGCATAAGTGTGCACGGGGGATGTAGCTGTGTTCAGAATTAAGCAATCACATTCAAAATCATGTTAAATAGGAGTCAGCATACACCTGCCATCATTTAAAGTGCCTCTGATTAACCCCAAATAAAATTCAGCTGCTCTAGTTGGTCTTTTCAGAAAATTTTTTAGTCGCATCCCACAGCAAAAGCCATGGTCCACAGAGAGCTTCCAAATCATCAGAGGGATCTCATTGTTAAAAGGTATCAGTCAGGAGAAGGGTACAAAATAAGTAGATATACCATGGAACACAGTGAAGACAGTCATCATCAAGTGGAGAAAACATGGCACAACAGTGACATTACCAAGAACTGGAAGTCCCTCCAAAATTGCTGAAAAGACAAGAAAAAAACTGGTCTGGGAGGCTACCAAGAGACCTACAGCAACATTAAAGGAGCTGCAGGAATATCTGGCAAGTACTGGCTGTGTGGTACATGTGACATCAATCTCCCGTATTCTTCATATGTCTGGGCTATGGGGTAGAGTGGCAAGACGAAAGCCCTTTCCTTCAAAGAAAAACATCCAAGCCAGGCTATATTTTGCAAATACACATCTGAAGTCTCCCAAAAGCATGTGGGAAAAGGTGTTATGGTCTGATGAAACCAAGGTTGAACTGTTTGGCCATAATTCCAAAGGATATGTTTGGCTCATAAACAACACTACATCAACAAAAGAACACCATACCCACAGCGAAGCATGGTGGTGGCAGCATCATTCTTTGGGGCTGTTTTTCTTCAGCTGGAACTGGGGCCTTAGTTAAGCTAGAAGAAATTATGAACAGTTCCAAATACCAGTAAATTTTGGCACAAAAATATCAGGCTTCTGGTAGAACGCTGAACATGAAGAGGAACTTCATCTTTCAGCATGACAACGACCCAAAGCATACATCTGTAAGCCGTGTACCGGGGTGGGCTCCCCAGGATACAGCAAAGTCACAGTCAAGGAACGCGACACTGACACCAGCTTAATAGGCAAGAACAGAAACTTTACTTTGGCAAAAGTCATAACACAAGTATAATCGCAAATATACAAACATGCACAGAAAATGCTATATCCCGGGCCCACAGTCACTGTCCCTATCCACTGGACAGGCCTAGCCAATGGCTGACACAGCAGAGCCTGCAAAGTCAATACTGTGCCGCAGAACAGGACAAACCTAACTGATGGCGGACACAGCAGAGCCTGCAAAGTCAATACTGTGCCGCAGAACAGTTCTGTACAACCTGGCAATCACACAACCCTAACTATCTATCTAGTTTCAGGCCTAAGCTTAGTCTCTGTTGCTTCAGGCGCCACTAGTATAGAGCAAGGAGTAAACGGTTGTACTGACCTGCGTCCGTTCTGGGCCCTAGGATGCCGCTTACCCGGGAAGGCCATCAAGCTCTCAGCAACCGTGCGGCCTTGCCTGATGATAAGGCTTTCTGTCCACACACTGGACCTGGTCTTCCTGGGACAACCTCTCTTTCAAAGGGCTGGATCCAGTAAGGGGACAACAGCTACTCTCCTTCCTTTGAGTGTCCATTAACTACTGGACATCCGAAAGTCAGGATGGAATCGGATTCAGTCCCTCACAGCACAATCCTTCCACCATGTCAGATTAGCTCAGACTTCCTGGTCTTTAGAAGCAGCTTGCATGAGTCATCATCTGCTTTGCATATGCAGATCCCAGAGTGTGCTGACTGTAGCTGCAATACAGTGGCCTCTAGTGCCCGGAATGCCAAATGCCAGCTCCAATACAATCTAGGCATAAACATTATGCAGGCAGAGCTTTTACAATCTCACACATCCAAATCAACAAAGGAATGGCTTCACCAGAAGAAGATTAAAGTTTTGGAATGGCCCAGCCAGAGCTCAGACCTGAATCCGATTGAAAATCTGTGGGGTGATCTGAAGAGGGCTGTGCACAGGAGATGCCCTCGCAATCTGACAGATTTGGAGTGTTTTTGCAAAGAAGAGTGGGCAAATCTTGCCAAGTCAAAATGTGCGATGCTGATAGACTCATACCCAAAAAGACTGAGTGCTATAATAAAATCAAAAGGTGCTTCAACAAAGTATTAGTTTAAGGGTGTGCACACTTATGCAATCATATTATTTTATTTTTATATTTTTTCTTACCTCTACCTAAAAGATTTCAGTTTGTTTTTCAATTGAGTGGTACAGTTTATAGGTCAAATTATAGGTGGAAAAATTCTGAAATGATTTATCTTCGTCTCATTTTTTTACATCACAGAAACCTGACATTTTAACAGGAGCGTGTAGACTTTTTATTTCCACTGTATATGTAAGTCAGGATGAGTTTTGTAGTTTTATTTTAAAAAAATCCATAACTCGGATAACCCCTTTAAACTCAACTTATTAAACTCAACTTATTAACTTGTTTATGTCCTGAGTAGAGTTGAGCGAACACCTGGATGTTCGGGTTCGAGAAGTTCGGCCGAACTTCCCGGAAATGTTCGGGTTCGGGTTCCGAACCCGACCCGAACTTCGTCCCGAACCCCATTGAAGTCAATGGGGACTCGAACTTTCCGGCACTAAAAAGGCTGTAAAACAGCCCAGGAAAGGGCTAGAGGGCAGCAAAAGGCAGCAAAATGTAGTTAAATCCCCTGCAAACAAATGTGGATATTGGAAATGAATTAAAATAAAATAAATAAAAATTAACTAATATCAATTGGAGAGAGGTCCCATAGCAGAGAATCAGGCTTCATGTCACCCACCACTGGAACAGGCCACTGTCAGATATTTAGACCCCGGCACCCAGACAGAGGAGAGAGGTCCCATTGCAGAGAATCAGGCTTCATGTCATAGCAGAGAATCAGGCTTCACGTCACCCACCACTGGAACAGGCCATTGTCAGATATTTTGGCCCTGGCACCCAGACAGAGGAGAGAGGTCCCATAGCAGAGAATCAGGCTTCATGTCATAGCAGAGAATCAGGCTTCATGTCATAGCAGAGAATCAGGCTTCACGTCACCCACCACTGGAACAGGCCATTGTCAGATATTTTGGCCCTGGCACCCAGACAGAGGAGAGAGGTCCAATTGCAGAGAATCAGGCTTCATGTCATAGCAGAGAATCAGGCTTCACGTCACCCACCACTGGAACAGGCCATTGTCAGATATTTTGGCCCTGGCACCCAGACAGAGGAGAGAGGTCCCATTGCAGAGAATCGGACTTCATGTCATAGCAGAGAATCAGGCTTCACGTCACCCACCACTGGAACAGGCCATTGTCAGATATTTTGGCCCTGGCACCCAGACAGAGCAGAGAGGTTCCATAGCAGAGAATCAGGCTTCATGTCATAGCAGAGAATCAGGCTTCATGTCAACGCAGAGAATCAGGCTTCATGTCATAGCAGAGAATCAGGCTTCATGTCACCCAACACTGGAACAGGCCACTGTCAGATATTTTTAGGCCCCGGCACCCAGACAGAGGAGAGAGGTCCCATAGCAGAAATTCAGGCTTCATGTCATAGCAGAGAATCATGCTTCATGTCACCCAACACTGGAACAGGCCACTGTCAGATATTTTTAGGCCCCGGCACCCAGACAGAGGAGAGAGGTCCCATAGCAGAGAATCAGGCTTCATGTCATAGCAGAGAAAAATGCTTCATGTCACCCAACACTGGAACAGGCCACTGTCAGATATTTTTAGGCCCCGGCACCCAGACAGAGGAGAGAGGTCCCATAGCAGAGAATCAGGATTCATGTCATAGCAGAGAATCAGGATTCATGTCACCAACCACTGGAACAGGCCACTGTCAGATATTTTTAGGCCCCGGCCCCCAGACAGAGGAGAGGTTCATTCAACTTTGGGTTGCCCCGCAATATAATGGTAAAATGAAAATAAAAATAGGATTGAATGAGGAAGTGCCCTGGAGTACAATAATATATGCTTAAGGGGAGGTAGTTATAAATGTCTAATCTGCACAAGGGATGGACAGGTCCTGTGGGATCCATGCCTGGTTCATTTTTATGAACGTCAGCTTGTCCACATTGGCTGTAGACAGGCGGCTGCGTTTGTCTGTAATGACGCCCCCTGCCATGCTGAATCCACGTTCAGACAAAACGCTGGCCGCCAGGCAGGCCAGCACCTCCAAGGCATAAAAGGCTAGCTCTGGCCACGTGGACAATTTAGAGACCCAGAAGTTGAATGGGGCCGAACCATCAGTCAGTACGTGGAGGGGTGTGCACACGTACTGTTCCACCATGTTAGTGAAATGTTGCCTCCTGCTAACACGTTCCGTATCAGGTGGTGGTGCAGTTAGCTGTGGCGTGTTGACAAAACTTTTCCACATCTCTGCCATGCTAACCCTGCCCTCAGAGGAGCTGGCCGTGACACAGCTGCGTTGGCGACCTCTTGCTCCTCCTCTGCCTTCACCTTGTGCTTCCACTTGTTCCCTTGTGACATTTGGGAATGCTCTCAGTAGCGCGTCTACCAATGTGCGCTTGTACTCGCACATCTTCCCAGCACGCTCCAGTGCAGGAAGTAAGGTGGGCACATTGTCTTTGTACCGTGGATCCAGCAGGGTGGCAACCCAGTAGTCCGCACACGTTAAAATGTGGGCAACTCTGCTGTCGTTGCGCAGGCACTGCAGCATGTAGTCGCTCATGTGTGCCAGGCTGCCCAGGGGTAAGGACAAGCTGTCATCTGTGGGAGGCGTATCGTCATCGTCCTGCGTTTCCCCCCAGCCACGCACCAGTGATGGGCCCGAGCTGCGTTGGGTGCCACCCCGCTGTGAACATGCTTCATCCTCATCCTCCTCCACCTCCTCCTCATCCTCGTCCTCCTCGTCCTCCAGTAGTGGGCCCTGGCTGGCCACATTTGTACCTGGCCTCTGCTGTTGCAAAAAACCTCCCTCTGAGTCACTTTGAAGAGACTGGCCTGAAAGTGCTAAAAATGACCCCTCTTCCTCCTCCTCCTCCTGGGCCACATCCTCTTCCATCATCGCCCTAAGTGTTTTCTCAAGGAGACATAGAAGTGGTATTGTAACGCTGATAACGGCATCATCGCCACTGGCCATGTTGGTGGAGTACTCGAAACAGCGCAACAGGGCACACAGGTCTCGCATGGAGGCCCAGTCATTGGTGGTGAAGTGGTGCTGTTCCGCAGTGCGACTGACCCGTGCGTGCTGCAGCTGAAACTCCACTATGGCCTGCTGCTGCTCGCACAGTCTGTCCAGCATGTGCAAGGTGGAGTTCCACCTGGTGGGCACGCCGCATATGAGGTGGTGAGCGGGAAGGCCGAAGTTACGCTTTAGCGCAGACAGGCGAGCAACGGCAGGATGTGAACGCCGGAAGCGCAAACAGACGGCCCGCACTTTATGCAGCAGCTCTGACATGTCGGGGTAGTTGTGAATGAACTTCTGCACCACCAAATTCAGCACATGCGCCAGGCAAGGGATGTGCGTCAAACCGGCTAGTCCCAGAGCTGCAACGAGATTTCGCCCATTATCGCACACCACCAGGCCGGGCTTGAGGCTCACCGGCAGCAACCACTCGTCGGTCTGTTGTTCTATACCCCGCCACAACTCCTGTGCGTGTGGGGCCTGTCCCCCAAACATATGAGTTTCAGAATGGCCTGCTGACGTTTACCCCGGGCTGTGCTGAAGTTGGTGGTGAAGGTGTGTGGCTGACTGGATGAGCAGGTGGAAGCAGAGGAGGAGGAAGCCGAGTAGGAGGAGGAGGCAACAGGAGGCAAAGAATGTTGCCCTGCGATCCTTGGCGGCGGAAGGACGTGCGCCAAACAGCTCTCCGCCTGGGGCCCAGCCGCAACTACATTTAACCAGTGTGCAGTTAGGGAGATATAGCGTCCCTGGCCGTGCTTACTGGTCCACGTATCTGTGGTTAGGTGGACCTTGCCACAGATGGCGTTGCGCAGTGAACACTTGATTTTATCGGATACTTGGTTGTGAAGGGAAGGCACGGCTCTCTTGGAGAAGTAGTGGCGGCTGGGAATAACATACTGTGGGACAGCAAGCGACATGAGCTGTTTGAAGCTGGCTGTGTCCACCAGCCTGAATGACAGCATTTCATAGGCCAGTAGTTTAGAAATGCTGGGATTCAGGGCCAGGGATCGAGGGTGGCTAGGTGGGAATTGACACTTTTTCTCAAATGTTTGTGAGATGGAGAGCTGAATGCTGCCATGTGATATGGTTGAGATGCTTGGTGACGGAGGTGGTGGTGTTGGTGGTACATCCTCTGTTTGCTGGGTGGCAGGTGCCAACGTTCCTCCAGAGGCGGAGGAAGAGGCCGAGGCGGCAGCAGCAGAAGAGGCCGAGGCGGCAGCAGCAGAAGAGGTAGCAGGGGGAGCCTGAGTGACTTCCTTGTTTTTAAGGTGTTTACTCCACTGCAGTTCATGCTTTGTATGCAGGTGCCTGGTCATGCAGGTTGTGCTAAGGTTCAGAACGTTAATGCCTCGCTTCAGGCTCTGATGGCACAGCGTGCAAACCACTCGGGTCTTGTCGTCAGCACATTGTTTGAAGAAGTGCCATGCCAGGGAACTCCTTGAAGCTGCCTTTGGGGTGCTCGGTCCCAGATGGCGGCGGTCAGTAGCAGGCGGAGTCTCTTGGCGGCGGGTGCTCTGCTTTTGCCCACTGCTCCCTCTTTTGCTACGCTGTTGGCTCGGTCTCACCACTGCCTCTTCCTCTGAACTGTGAAAGTCAGTGGCACGACCTTCATTCCATGTGGGGTCTAGGACCTCATCGTCCCCTGCATCGTCTTCCACCCAGTCTTCCTCCCTGACCTCCTGTTCAGTCTGCACACTGCAGAAAGACGCAGCAGTTGGCACCTGTGTTTCGTCATCATCAGAGACGTGCTGAGGTGGTATTCCCATGTCCTCATCATCAGGAAACATAAGTGGTTGTGCGTCAGTGCATTCTATGTCTTCCACCGCTGGGGAAGGGCTAGGTGGATGCCCTTGGGAAACCCTGCCAACAGAGTCTTCAAACAGCATAAGAGACTGCTGCATAACTTGAGGCTCAGACAGTTTCCCTGATATGCATGGGGGTGATGTGACAGACTGATGGGCTTGGTTTTCAGGCGCCATCTGTGCACTTTCTGCAGAAGACTGGGTGGGAGATAATGTGAACGTGCTGGATCCACTGTCGGCCACCCAATTGACTAATGCCTGTACCTGCTCAGGCCTTACCATCCTTAGAACGGCATTGGGCCCCACCAAATATCGCTGTAAATTATGGCAGCTACTGGGACCTGAGGTAGTTGGTTCACTAGGACGTGTGGCTGTGGCAGAACGGCCACATCCTCTCCCAGCACCAGAGGGTCCACTAACACCACCACGACCATGTCCGCGTCCCTTACTAGATGTTTTCTTCATTGTTACCGTCCACCACAATAAGAAAAAAATTATTTGGCCCAATGTATTGAATTCAAATTCAGGCCTTTTTTTACAGACACCTAACACTATCTGGCTATCTATTTAGGTACCGTATTACACTAATACAGGCACAGCAGTAACGACAGATTTAGCTGAATATAAATTGTAGGCCTAGTATTTAGGCCCTGGATGACAGGTATACGTTTACAGACAGATTTAGACTTGGAAATGCACGGCAGCATGTGTGTGAAGTTATTGAGGATGACACTATCAGCACCTTCAATCTAATATACCCTTTTATGGATAGATTTAAAGTTGGCCTGATACAGCAGAAACCACTGATTTAGGGAATTGCTAAGTTGGGAATTGTATTTCAACCCAGAACAAAAACTGTGCTTTGACGGACACTAAATAACTTGACCAGCCACAGCAGTAATGACAGATTTAGCTGAATATAAATTGTAGGCCTAGTATTTAGGCCCTGGATGACAGGTATACGTTTACGGACAGAATTAGACTTGGAAATGCACAGTAGCGTGTGAAGTTATTGAGGATGACCCTATCCGCACCTTCAATCTAATATACCCTTTTATGGATAGATTTAAAGTTGGCCTGATACAGCAGAAACCACTGATTTAGGGAATTGCTAAGTTGGGAATTGTATTTTAACCCAGAACAAAAACTGTGCTTTGACGGACACTAAATAACTTGACCAGCCACAGCAGTAATGACAGATTTAGCTGAATATAAATTGTAGGCCTAGTATTTAGGCCCTAGATGACAGGTATACGTTTACGGACAGAATTAGACTTGGAAATGCACGGTAGCGTGTGAAGTTGTTGAGGATGACCCTATCCGCACCTTCAATCTAATATACTCTTTCATGGATAGATTTAAAGTTGGCCTGATACAGCAGAAACCACTGATTTAGGGAATTGCTAAGTTGGGAATTGTATTTCAACCCAGAACAAAAACTGCTTTGGCGGACACTAAATGAATTGACCAGTCACAGCAGTAACAACAGATTTAGCTGAATATAAATTGTAGGCCTATTATTTAGGCGCTGGATGACAGGTATACGTTTACGGACAGAATTAGACTTGGAAAGGCACGGTAGCATGTGAAGTTATTGAGGATGACCCTATCCGCACCTTCAATCTAATATACCCTTTTATGGATAGATCTAAAGTTGGCCTGATACAGCAGAAACCACTGATTTAGGGAATTGCTAAGTTGGGAATTGTATTTCAACCCAGAATAAAAATATATCCTTTGCCAGACAGCAGACAGTATTACAATTGGCTAGCCACAGCTGAAACACCAGATTTAGGGTACTGCTATTTTGGCAATTGTATTTCACCACTCAATAAAATAGCAAGCACAGCCAAGCCCCTGATGTAGGATATAGTAGGATATAGCAAAAAAAAAAAAAAAAAAAAACACTATTGATGGTTAAATGGACTTGGTGACAGCTTGTGCTGGCGCACCACAAGACACAAAATAGCTGCCGATCACCCCAGAAAAAAGTGACTGAAAAACGGTCTGGGCAGCCTAAAAACAGTGAGCAATTGAATAGCAGAAGATGAATGATTCACAGCTGTAGATCGATCACTTCATTAAGTGTTTTTGCTGAGTAAATCCCTGCCTAATCTCGCCCTAACAGCAGCAGCTGCATCCTCTCCCTACACTGATCAGAGCAGAGTGACGTGCGGCGCTACATGACTCCAGCTTAAATAGAGGCTGGGTCACATACTGCACTGGCCAATCACAGCCATGCCAATAGTAGGCATAGCTGTGATGGCCTCTTGGGGCAAGTAGTATGATGCTTGTTGATTGGCTGCTTTGCAGCCTTTCAAAAAGCGCCAAGAAAGCGCCGAACACCGAACCTGGACTTTTACGAAAATGTTCGGGTTCGGGTCCGTGTCACGGACACCCCAAAATTCGGTACGAACCCGAACTATACAGTTCGGATTCGCTCATCCCTAGTCCTGAGATGAAATAAAGATATTTTAATCCTATCCTGTGAGTGCTGAACAGACTACACTACAGATAACGTGTTTATCCTGGGACCCAGCCCTGTGTTCATGCACCGCACCACTTATGGAGGTGAGCTGAGTCTATCCTACGATCATTTATTAAGACCAGCGTTTTAGACACCAGTATTAATAACCCCTGTACTGGCAGTGGATCTGCTGAAGTTATCTAGAGACGCCTACATAACTTCTGCGCATCCACTGCCGGTCTAAGGCTAGGGCTACATGGCGACATCTTGTCACTGAAAAGTCGCACAACAGTTTTTTATAATAATAGTCAATCGTGTCGCACTGTTACTTGTGACACGCTGAGACTGCGACACGACATTTGCAAAAAATCCATCCAAGTTGGAATTTTTGCAGTCTCAGCATGTCGCAGTTCTACACAATTGACTATGATTATTAAAAAGGTCACGTAACATTGGTGCATCATGAATGTCGTGCGACATATGTCGCAGTGTAATTGTACCCTATATGTTGCGCAACCTATTGTTGCGTGACACATGTCGCTGTGTAGGCCTAGTCTTAAGCTTCCTTGCTGGTGTAGATTTAGAACATTTTCTATGCCTAAAACATGTGTAGAAAATGATAAATGAGACGGGCCTGGCATCCCACCCCTCTTTCTTAGACCTGGCGTGAGCAGGGAACCTTTGCAGATTGCAGATTAAGGAGTAAATTACCTTTGCTCCGCAATCTGTGACAGATATACATTAGTGATGAGCAGCAGGGGCTATATTAGAATTTGTGATATTTCACAAATATTTTGTAGAAAATTCATCATATATTTGCGAATTTGAGATTATTTTATTGAATGCGAAAAATCGGCAATGTAAAAATCGTGTAATGCGAATATGTAACGCCAAATACTGGCGTGGGTCACTTTGGCTACATTTTTCAAGATGGTATAAGTTTCCTGAGACTGGAGAAAATGGTTGGCACGACAGAACATTAGAATAGCTTTATATGTGTCACGAGGGTATCGAGAACCACGCCTGACTCAGTTATACCCGGGGTCAGGAAGTCGCAGCGGTTGGCTGCACGCTCTATTTAAGATAGGGCTGTTTTCCTTATGGTAGCTTTCTGGGTTTGCTTTGCAAACCCTTTTGGCTCACTCAGGGATCCGTAGCTCCTTCTCCTCAGCTGTTCCTTGTCCATCACTCCCAAACCTCCTTATATTCCTCTCTCACACTTCTCTGGTTGCCAGAGATAGAGCTTCCTGCCTGGACATCTATCCTGACCCACTGGAGCTGTGTTGCTGCGTTCTCTGACTGTTGATTCAGAACGCTACCCTCCGGATCCCTGTTGGACCTTTGTGGACAGTTGTTGTCGTCCACCTGGGTGTTTGTGTTTGTCTGTGTTTGTCTGTCCTCTCCCTGGTGTTTCCCTCTTAGTGCAGTGGTGAGGACTAGCGATCCCACCGGCCCGTTCACTATCTAGGGCTCATTTCAGGGAAAGCCAGGGTTTAGGCACGTGATCGCCGCACGGGTGAGGAACCCGTCTAGGGACGTCAGGGCAGTCAGGTGCCAGCCGCAAGGTGAGTTAGGGGTCACCACCTTTCCCTCTCCCTTAGGCAGGGCTTTCCCTGTTTTCCTCCCTGTGCGTGACACCGGTCATTACAATATGCAGATGGAGTCAAGTGCTCTAATATATTTGAGATTGCGCTAATCGGCAGTGATTAGAATATTTTTTCGCACTACGCGCAACTTCACATTTTAGCAGGTCTTACTACAGATTACTGATTGGTGCACTTGACAGTATTGTTGTGAACTTGACATTGCTTCCTTCTCATTGGCCCACAAGCAAAAAGCAGAGAGGAATCATGTGTTCAGATTAAAAAAAATGTTGAATATTCGATATAACGAATAGTGGCGATATTCGCGATAAAAATTCACTATTCGAATATTCATGCTCAACACTAATATACACCAGAAAACTGGCATATATAAGTTAGTAAATGACCCCCATAATGTTTATCTTTACAGGGGTTACCCCATTAAAACAACTTGCATAATGAATGATTGTAGTAGGTGCTCTCCAGCCCTCCTGTAAACTCTGATGCGGCTATCAATGGCAAGCAATACTGTTTACTGGTGAAAGTAGGTTCTGTCTTGGTACTAATGATGGCCGCATCAGATTTGCTGGAGGGCTGGACAGTGCATACTACAATTATACATAATGCAAAGACATACAGGACCAACTCCAGGTGTCATTCCCATCTGATATTCTGGTAGGGAACACTGATCAGTCTTTAAAGGGTTTCTACCACATCGTTTTGACAAATTTAGCTGTCAGACACTAGCAGTTCGCTAGTGTCTGCTCTACCAAACAATGCTATTATAATAGCTTTTTGTGCAGCCGTTTCCATAAAAAACAAACTTTTATTGATATGCTAATGAGCCTCTAGGTGTAGGTGCTATGCGGGCGTCTTTTCAGCACCTAGAGGCTCGGTCTACCTTCACAAAATGCCGCCCAGCGCGTCCCTCCAGCGAATGTCGCAGTGAATGTCTGACCGCTGCCTGCACGGACATCTCGGTCATCGGCGCAGGCACAGTGGAGATGTCTGTGCAGGGAGCGGTCAGACATTCACTGCGCCTGCGCCGATGACTGAGATGTCTGTGCAGGCAGCGGTCAGACATTCACTGCGCCTGCACCGAAGACAGACGCGCACGGCACAGGCGCGAGAATTCGTCCGCTGACTCAGAGGTAGGATCGCATTCCAGAGGAGATGGGCGGGCTGGAGGGACGCGCTGGGCGGCATTTTGTGAAGGTAGACCGAGCCTCTAGGTGCTAAAAAGACGCCCATATAGCACCTATAGGCTCATTAGCATATCAATAAAAGTTTGTTTTTTATGGAAACGGCTGCACAAAAAGCTATTATAATAGCATTGTTTGGTAGAGCAGACACTAGCGGATCGCTAGTGTCTGACAGCTAAATTTGTCAAAACAATGTGGTAGAAACCCTTTAATATATCCATGACATACTAGTGGACCCAGTCGTGCTGCCTTTTCAAACTCAGTTAGTAGACTTGGTTTTCCAGCAAGATAACACCCGTCCACACAATGCCTGTGCTAGACAGCATGCTCTACAGGATAGCGCTACAGGATATCCTGCAACTCTGGCCATCACCAGATCTCTCCCCCACCGAGAATGTCTCTGACTAGGTGGAACAACGGTTCTCCCATGTACAGCAGCCAACAACCACCTTGGCTTAACGACAGGTCCAAGTTGAAAGAGCTTGGAATGACAGCAGGATATCCAGCATCTATATGACCATTGCCATATCAGATCGGCAGTCTGTATAATAACATGGGGCGATGCCACCCAGTATTGATGTGAGCCTGCCTCAACATATACCCTGCTGCAGAACCCAAAATAAAGGTTGTACCACATTTGTTGAGTCATCATTGACCAAGCACCACTAGCAGTTTATACTTTGTCAGTCTCAGTGCAATCACAATAAATTTTCCAGGGATTCTTTTTTCTTTTTCTGCTCATTTCCATGGTTATGACCATCCTGCAATCCATCAGCGGTGGTCGTGCTTTCACACTATAGAAAAAAGTTCCGGCCTCTCTGGTTGGAGTGCACATAAGCTGGTGCTTTTTTCTATAGTGTGCAAGCATGGCCACCGCTGATGGATTGCAGGGTGGTCGTAATCATGGAAATGAGCAGTATATAATGTGATGGAAGAATACATCCAGCCAGCAAAGGAAGCAATATGGATAATCCCAATATATTAGTAAGTGCCTTGTATTAACTTTCTCTACATGAAAAATGTTATTTTCTGAAGTGACACAACCCCTTAAAGGAGCTGGCCACTTTCTGGCTATTGTTTATGTAAAATGTGTAGATAAGATGACTATATGGCACTTACTAAAATAGGCTTTGTTGATATTCTGTGCCATTTGCTATATTTCATAAGTCATGCCCCCATGTTAGGCAACTCTGTACCGGTCACATAAAGGTACTGTCCATAAGATGGAGGCTGATGGAAGGTCATGTAACCAGACATATCACTTAGCCTCCTCCATCCAAACACACTGCGCATGCACTAAACTCCCAACAGTGCAAGTGAATATGGTAGTGTATTAGAATGGAGTAGAATGATTGATTTTCTGGTCACATGACCGTCTATCAGCAGCCATTTTATGGACAAGACCTCTGTGTGGACAGCACAAAAGACTTGGCCAACAAAGGGACATACTGTATGAAATATAGAAAATAGCACAGAATTTAAACAAAGGCTATATTAGTAAGTCATGTAATCATCTTACATACACATTGGTTAGAAGTAACCAAAGTGGCCGACCCCTTTAAAGGATAACTGTCACACTTAGACCCTAATTTCAATTTTCATATATGTAGTTACTAATAACATGATATTCCAGAATCAGTTACTATTAGACTAACTTACCCCATATTTAATAAGATTCAGCCCTTAGCAACCAGTCTACATAAAACTGCAATTTCACTATTCAGTTAAGATGGCTGCCACTGCCCTCACCCTGAGGCTAATCCCGCCTGCCCTCACTAGCCAGTAACAATAGCCCCCCAAAAGTGTCAGTAACCAGAGCCCTCCCCCCTAAAGGGTTAATCTCCTGCAGCACAAAGGGGTCCTCTTACCACATGTTGCTTTCATTTATACACTGAGCAGATGGCAGATCTCCCTTCCCTGCTCTGCGCTGCTTCAACTCTGCATTGTCCCAGTCTGCTGAGTGAGGGAGCGTCTGCCAAGCGCAGGGACAGGGAGAAGCGCACACAGCCCAGGCACTGTTATCAGCTGCTGGGGAGGACCTGGCTCTAATCATTTACTTACAGTCCCTGGCTGTCAGTAATCTGACCTTGCAGGCTGCGTGCTTCTGCGTCCTTCAACAGATAGACGGACCCTGCCTAGCAACCCGATTTTAAGCACAGGTAAAAGTCGGCAGTACAGGGAACAAAAATGTGGAATTAAGGGGTAATTGAGTACACAGTGAAAAGTTTAAATAGGGCCACCAAGGAGATATTAATCACAACAATCCAATACTCCCCCCCCAAAAAAATATGACAGTTATACTTTAAGCCGGATTCACACATGCCATATTTGTTGTGACTCTAAGGGTAAATGCACACGTTCAGGATTTATGTGCGGACAATCCGCACTGATATCTGCAGGTGTTCACAGGGGAAATCCGTGCGGTCAATCCACATCAATTGGTGCGGATTTACATGCGGATTTGGTGTTGATTTTCCGCATGCAGCTTTTACTGTCCCCATTGACGTGAATGGAGAAAATCCGGACAGGAAAAATTAAATAAATTGAGATGCTGTGAATTTTAAAATACGCACCGTAGGTCAAAATCCACATAAAAAATGTGTATTGTGTGCATTAGAATTTCAAATTCCTCACGCAAATCCGCGCAGAAAATCCGCACGCAATCCTGATCGTGTGCATTTAGCCTTAGAAACTGAAAATCTGCAACAAAGAGCACTACACGTGAATAGAGTTTAACAAACCTTGTGAACGTGAAACTTATTTGCAGCAGAGTACAGAGGTACTGCTAATCTGTTTCTTGTTCTATATGTTGCTAATGTCATGGATTTTCACTGTAGATTTCATCCAAAGCGTGAAATCCACAGCTCATTGCAGTCGTAAGTTTCCCCCGAATTCAGATGGGTGTAGATTTGTACGCTAGTTCAGCAGTGTTATATTTATACAATGGTTGGACACAGTGTATTGGAGGCTCAGTGCTGTGTTATAAGGTATGTACAAGCCTTCAAAGTTTTCAGTAAAATCCCAGCATCTTTCTATAGTGTAGTGAATGAACTTAGTATATGCTCAGGAAGAGGTTGTCCAAGTTATATATATTTTTTTTCTTCAATGTCCCCTTCCAACCAAGTGGGATCTGTGAAGGGAGCTATACTTACCTGCTCCCCACTGCTCTCTTTGGGCTCCATTGCTCCTGTGTTGTCTTCACCAGACTTCAAGCCCCACTTGTAAACCCCCTGCATGGATGGGGTCACATGACCCAGCAGTGACGTGCTGCTTGGGGACACGTCACTGCTGAGGCTATGACCCCATCTTTAAAGGAAATTAAAATGTGAGGACCAGAAAACTGTAGAAGGGGCAAAGGGAGTGTAGTGAAGATAGCCCAAGAGCCAAGGAGCCCAAATGGTGCACCGGAGAGCAGGTAATTATGGCTTCCTTTGCAGGTCTTGCTGAGGAAAGGGCATTTAAAAAATATATATATTATGGACAACCGTTTTAAGAAAGTCTGTTAGTACAGTATTAAGTTCTTATCAGAACAGTACAGAACACTAGAAAGTGGTACACACTTTAACTGGGTTTTCTGAAATTTTAATACTGATGACCTGTCCGCTGCATAGTTCATCAGCATCTGATTGGTGGGGGTTAAACACCTGGGACCCTGGCCAATCAGCTGTTCGAGAAGGCACCGGTGCTGTGAGTGCCGTGGTCTTCTCGCAGCTTACCAACCACAGCACCGTACATTGTATAGCAGCTGTACTTGGCATCGCGATCAGCCCCATTCACTTCAATGAGCGTGTTGTCACTAGCCTAGGGAAAGCTGAGAGAAGGCAGCAGTGATCACAGAAACACTGATGCCTTCTCAAACGGGGGTCCTGGGTGTCGGACCCCCCACTGATCAAATACTGATTACCTAACCAGAGGATACGTCATCAGTATTACATTCTCGGAAAACCCTTTTGTATGTATCAAGTTCTAGTGTTCTGTACTGTTCTGATAAGAACGTAATACTGTACTGATAGACTTAAAGGGAACCTGTCATGTGGATATTTGATTATAATCTAAATAATTATATACAATCATTAACTACTAAAAAGTGCCTTAGATGTATTCACTTACTGGTGTGACAGATGGTTACCTCATAATATACACACAACGATGCCGCATGCAAATGAGCTGATTGGAGTCCGGCATGATGTCATTGAGTCCAGCGTATATTTAATTCAGAGCTATAGCCACTCCCCTGCCCACCTGCTGCTGATTCCTATGGAAACAAACTGTCACTCAGCAGCAGGTGGGCGGGGAGAGTCAGGAGCTCATGAATATTCATGACTTATCATTATCAGCTGGAGCTTTTCAATACAAGATGTTGGCAGATTGACTGGGTCAACTAAAGAAAGTGACCCAGCATTTTGCTAAGCGAATCAGTCACTTATTTATGTTGACTTTAGTTAGGACACCATAAAACTGGTGACAGGTTCCCTTTAAAGCGTTGTCCATAATATGCATGTATATACATGTATATATTTTTAAATGCCCTTCCCCCAGGTGTTGAACCCCAACCAATCAGATTCTGATGACCTATCCAGAAGACAGGCCATGAGTATTACAATTTCAGAAAACCCATTTAAAGTGTGTACCACTTTCTAGTGTTCTGTACTGTTCTGATAAGAACTTAATACTGTACTGACAGACTTTCTTAAAGCGGTTGTCCATAATATATATATTTTAAATGCCCTTCCCCCAGCAAGACCTGCAAAGGAAGCCATAATTACCTGCTATCCGCTGCACTGTTTGGGCTCCTTGGCTCTTGGGCTGTCTTCACTAGTCTTCCTTTGACACTTCTACAGTCTTCTGGTCCTTGCATGTAAATTTCCTGCATGGATGGGGTCATGGGCTCAGCAGTGACGTGTCCTCAAGCAGCACCTCACTGCTAGGTCATGTGCCACTTTGGGACAGTCATTGGCTGCAGTGGTGCATGTTTAAATGCCTTAATTTGTACAATTAATCCACATTACGATTTGTGGATCCAATGGTAAAACTTGCAAATTTATTTTGATAGATTATCTATTAATAACATTTAACTTTATAAGGGATATTTGCTCTCATAGTCTCAAATATATAGTCTAACAGAAAAAAATGAAAAGAATGTGCAGTTCTTCAAGTGTAATCTGCTGGCGGCATGTTATAGAGCAGGAGAAGCTGAGCAGATTGACAGATCGATTTGTGGGAAGAGATGCAGTAAAACTTGTAATTTCTACATTTATATCTGTGCTATTTCTGACTTATTTGTTCATGTGGGAGGTGTCATTAGTGATTGACAGCATTCTCTGTGTGTACAGTGAACTAGCAGAGATATAAATATATAAATTACAAGTTTTAATGAATATTTTCCCAAAAAACTATAAATCAATCATCTGCTCAGCTCCTTCTGCTCTATAATGTGCTGCCTGCATATCGCACTACATTTCATGGTGACACCATTGATTAACATTTCTTTATACTTGTGTACTCATTGTTTTATATGCAGATAACTCAAATGGTGCCAGAAGTGTTCTTCACTTTCATTTATCTACTGACAAAGACAAGCAAGAGGAGATACACCAGGCACATATGTGGTTGTATCTGAAAACGACATCCCGCAACAAGATAACCCTATCTGTCAGTTGCAAGTTCATGCCTAAGGGTTGTTCAATAAAAGGCACAACCCAGGCTAAAGCTGTAAGTGGTGGCTGGTATATGGTTCCTTTACAGATGTTCTCTGGAGAAGCTCTCAACGAGGGAACCGAAAATATGTACATAGAACTGATGTGCCTGGACTGTAAGAATCCACTTAAAATGGATAATATTAGCCATGTCCTTCGTCCATTTCTGGCATTAAAAGTTCACAACAAACAGGAGGACACTCGAATTCGGAGACATATCACAGAGTGCACTAATGATGTGCAGATATGTTGCCTAAAGAAATTTTACATTGCTTTTAAAGACATTGGCTGGAATGACTGGATAATTAGCCCAAAGGGGTATTTCATGAACCTATGTGGAGGGAGATGTCCCGTTCACCTGGCCAGAGCACCAGGAATTGCGGCATCAAGTCATACGGCTATCTTTAGCCTCATCAAAGCAAACAACGTATATTCTAATCTCAGTCTGTGTTGTGTTCCAACAAAACGAAGGCCTCTCTCTTTTCTTTACTTTAACATCAACAACACCATTGTCAAGGCCGACATTCCCGATATGATTGTGGATAGCTGCGGTTGTACTTAGCATGTTTTTCATGTGAAGATGTCATTAACCCTTTTTAATTTATTTAAATGTGTATTCAGTCTCTATTTCCTCCTTTTCATGTTCAGTAGCATTAATTACCGATACTAGAAAATAAAGCCATAATTAATAGGCAGGAAAACACGAGTTTAAAAAATCAGGAGATGGAAATTCTTCATGAGGATATGAGCTGACCCATGAGATGAATGTGTCAATGAGATTAGAGGGTTTATTTTGGTAAGATTGGTAACTTGTAACCCACAAAATGCTAAATGTGTAGTTGTGATGTGTAATCTCTGGTTAATAAGCCTGTCTCGTCCAAGAACCCTAAAAACCCCAATGGCCCTAACCTTGGCCAATAACAAAAAAACTCACCTGTCCACAGTCCCACTCTTCCTGCATCATTGCCAGACCCTGCCAGATCAGAAATGGCTTGGTCCAGTGACCGATGTGACCAATCCCTTGTATCAGCGGTCACGTGCTAGAATGGCACATCGCTAGCAGTAATGCACTGTTCTAGCACATGTGCCAGAGATTAGCCGCAGTGGTCACTGGACTGTGCCACTTCTGTATTGGTCTCATGAACTTCTAGCTGGGACCAGAAGCAGTCAGGAACAGGGCAGCCACAGCGAACAGTGGGACTGCAGGCAGGGGAGTTTTTTCTTTTTTTACTGAGCAAAGGTTAAGTCCATTTGGGTTCTCAGCTCCTAGTCTAGACCTCCTCTTTAATAATTCAACTGTCAAGATATATATTTTTTAAAAACAATTTTGCAGATACAATCTTGTTAATCTAATTTTGCATATACTTAATTTACCTACATTAAAGTAAAAAAGTTTGGACATTTTCCAGATGTACCTTTTTATTGCATATTTGTCACATTAAACAGTTTTCAATCTTTTCAGGACTATATCATTTTGTGTTGCTCCAATGTACCTAAGATAAAAAATGAAGAAAGTTCTTAACTGGTCTTAATGAATTATATCCGGCTATTTGGAGGATACAGCTCCTGCGCAGACCACTGTGTCTTCATGTTTACAACATAAAAACAAACCCTAGTAGTCATGTATTAAGCTCTTCCAATTGTTCCCTTCCTGCTAATTTATTGACAGCAGAAGATAAAGGGGTTCGCCGGCCGTTCTCTTCTGTACTGCAAGCCTCTTTACTGTATTGCGCCTGCCCCAGATACTGAAGCGCATGGCACAGCGGGAGACTGTAAGAGAAGTCAGGACGAGGCATGATCAAGTTTACACTGCCTTGTCCTATCAAAGTGCAGAGGGCACAGCAGTTGCAGAGAGAGCTGAGCCTGTAGGAATAACCGCAATGCCCTCACCCCTGTTGCTCCGTGGGGCTCATTTGTATATATTAAAACATAATTTTTTCTCACGGCAAAGAAAAAGGGGATCAGTCAGCACATCCCAAAGCGCAGGGGCACATTGCTATGGCTGAAAACAGCACTGTAAAGCAAAACATGCAATGCAGCAGCTCTCTGCAAACCAAATAAAGTACAAAAATGCATAACAATTGCTAATGCTATACTTATAAATTAGAGATGCTTGGCAAATACATTTTGTACAAAATTATTTGAGCCCGTCTGCCGCACGTCAAGGCTACCCAATACTACTCTTGACGGCTACCATACAATTCAGGGAGTGTAGGTCCTACTCCCACATGCATGCTGCTCCTGATCAGCTCGTCTGCCCCATAGGCTGATTTTAATTAGTGGGAGTATATGGCTTAGCCTTCTCTCCCTCATTCACTGGAAGCCATTTGGCACCAGGAGAGATATAGTGTAGACTCTCATTGCATTCTTTGGTGGCCATTTGGCACCAGGAGAGGTGTGGAGTGAGCTCGGAATGCATGTTGGTACCTGCATTCCTTGGATATAATGGAGGCCATTTTGGCACCATAGATGACAGAAATTAAAGCAGGCCCAGCATGCATGTGGGACCTACACTCCCTAAATTGTATGGTAGCCGTCATGGCACATAACAGGTAGAATTTAGTGTTAGGACCCGTCTTACAGAGATCGCCTTGACTTGTGATGAGCGGGAGGTGCCATATTCGATTTCGCGATATTTTGCGATATTTCGCAATATTTCGCGAATATTCGATTGAATATTCGGCTTATATTCGTCTAAATCGAATATTCGTCATTATTCTATTTATCGCAAATAATATACGATTTAATTATTCGCGTACTGCGATTTTTCTTTTGACAGTATAAGGCAACGTTCCTATGACTATGGCTAGGCTAATATGTGTATTTTACGAATATTCCATATATAGCTATAACTTCGTCTTTTAGAATATTACGAATATTACGAAGTTAGAGCAATATTACGAATATTCGTAAAATACACATATAGGCCCAGATTCAAGAAGCGGGAACAAGTGTGATTTGCGCCGCGCAAGTACTGATTTGCTCCTATGCAAATTTGCGGCTGATTCTGTAAACCAGTTAAGCCTGAAAAGCGGCCATTTTCCCGCGCACGCAGCCTAGCTGTTCCTGCGCAATTTTCGTGCAATTTTGCACGGGGTGTAAGTTGCGCCTTCATGGAATTCCCTCAGCGAATATGCAAATTAGGTACTGCCGATGATTCAGAAACATGCGCGTGTGATGCGCATCTTGCGCTGGAAGCGTGCAAGCTTTTTTCCCTGGGCAAACTTGCTCCTGTTAAAAGCAGGGGCAAGTTAGCAAAAGATGGCCAAATGTCTCATATCATTTAATTTCTTCTGGATGTCATCCCAGGTACGCACTTCATTACCCAGGGCATTGATGTCCAGGGCAATGGCTTCATATATAGCCCTCCTTTGGGCAATGGTGGTGTTTGCCCGCTGGGCACCATATAGGACTTCCTTATGCTGCTGGAGTGCAGCAATCAGGATGTCCATCTCTGCAGCCACAAAGTTGGCCTTCCTTATTTTGGTCCCTTTGGGAGGTGCCATGTCTTGCAAAAGGGCTGAATTTCCTTGCTCAGGGGGGGGTAGGAAAAAGCAGGATGAAATTCAGCAAAGAACCTGCGCAAGTCTGCTCCTATTTATTTGCTCAGTGCAAGCAGCTGAGCAGGATTTGCCCTGAAATTATGCTAGCAAACCTCTGCTGAGCCGAAAATTCCTCATTTACATAGGGGCACACCCACTTTGACTTGCACGGCCTTGCGCCCTCAGCTTTGCCTTAAACAGGAGCAAATTAAATGAACAAACGATTCCTGAATCAGGTGGCAATTTGGCAAAATTGCTCCAGCGCAGAGAAATTCAGCTGAGCGGCTCAGGTGTAAGTAATGGGCAAATCTACCTGAATCTGGGCCATAGACCGTAATTTAGCTAATATAGTGCTATAATGTTTTTTTTTTGTCTATTTTTTTTTGCCTCTTCTGAACTTCAGTTTTGGAAAATATGTACACTATTAAAAAAAATTACTATAGCACTATATTAGCTAAATTACAGTCTATATGTGTATTTTACGAATATTTGCTATATTGCTATAACTTTTTTAGAATATTCGTAATATTCTAAAAGACAAGCAATAGAGCGAATACATTTGTTATTTATAATATTCGTCTTTTTTTTTCCCAATGTGTACTGTTATTCCACTTTGGCATACTGCTTCCCGACATGCGTCCCCGTCACCATGGGAACGCCTGTGGGACAGAAAATACCATTGGATCTGAGTTTTCCCTGAGATCGTGAAAACTCAAATCCGATGGTATATTCTAACCCACAGGCGTTCCCATGGTGACGGGGACGCTTGTCGGGGAGGAGTATGCGAACAACTGTACAGATAGGAAAAAAATAATGCCAAAACTCTAAATAACGAATATATTCACTATATTGCTATGTATTAGTTTTTTAGAATATTGGTCATTTTATTTTCCATATGAAAACATGATTCCCCCCTGCTTAAGTTGCTTGTGGGCCAATGGCTTATTGACCCACAAGAAAGAAGCAGGGAAGAATCATGTTTTCAGATATAAAAAAATGACGAATATTTGATATAACGAATATATGGCACTATATTCGTAATATTCGCAAATTTACGAAGTTACGATATTCGCGATTAATATTCGCTATTCGAATATTCAAGCTCAACACTTGCCTTGACGTGCGGCAGACGGGCTCAAATAATTTTGTACAAAATGAATTTGCCAAGCAGCTCTAATTTAGAAGTATAGCATTAGCAATTATTATACATTTTTGTACTTTATTTGGTTTGCAGAGTGCTGTTGAATTGCATGTTTTGTTTTATATCATTTTTTTCTCAGCAACGTGGGCATATATGAACATGGCACCAACACAGATGCCTTCAGCTGCCAAGTGCACATGTAACAGGTCAGCCAGTTTCATAGGTACAAATCTGCGGACAGATGCCCTTTAATACCACTTAAAGTTATACCTGTGAAGCTGCGACAGTTTTATTATATGCAGTACACAGTTCCTTGAATCACAGTTTTATTATATGCAGACATGACTGCCTCCGTGCTTGGAAGAAGAACTTTGAGACCTATTACCTGAACACCAATACGGGCCATAATAAGATACAAATGGGGGCTTTGTCTCCCAGAAGGAGTTCATAGACCTTGCCAGGGGTGTTGCTATGGTCTCAAAAGATCCGGGCCCAAACCCAATGCATATGGCCCAATTCTCTAAGTCAACTTGCCGCCCCACCTCCTTGCAGATACTAGCACTAAAGACATTTTACTGTACTTGCTATACAGCTTTATAGCAACACATTCCTCTCACATCCAATGCCTCTCAGGTGTTGTCTCCTCTGATGTAGATATTCTTTTTCATCTTCTTTTCCATTCGGTCCAGACAACTTCTTTCAGCCACGTCTTGTCTCTCCAGACACTGACACCTTAGCTTCCTCACTTTTTTCATCATCCCCAACCTCGAGTCTCAACAGTGTTATTCTGCTGCTCGCTGTGCTCCCCAATACCCATAAATACCATGCTGAAGAAAAATTTGTGCCATATAGATATTCTCCACCATTAGTAATAGTGCTCCACAAAGTCCCACCAATAGTAATTCCTTTCTAGAATGTCCTCATTAGTAATACTGCCCCCTAACTTGCCCCCAACAATGGTAATACTCTCCAACAGTGCCTCCATTAGTTTAAGAGCCGTCCAGTATTAATAATGCCCTAAGAGGAAGCGGGGATGTGTCAGAGCAAACTGAGATCGTGAGCCTGATAAAAATAACTGCTTCTACACAGCTTCTGAACATCACAATAGCCTAACAGGATGTCAAATTAGTATAGTGCTGGCAGACTTGCATAGACTGGCGAGGCCCCCAGCTTCTGAGTGAAATGTATCTAGCTGTGCAGCTGAAATAATAGAAATAATATGAATTACAATACACATAAGGGAAGCTCAAACATAACTTTCTCCACAGTTATGATTGTATAAAGAAGCACAGCCATTATGCAAACTTTTTTTTTTTGAAAACTTTGGTACAATTTAAGAATGGTATTTTGCTAATCTTTGGAACTATGCAAGATGTTGATTGTACTGCTGCATAAGGTTAACAAGTTAAACTATCTCTGCAAGGGGAAAAGGCTATTATTCCTTATATGAGATTTTGGTCTGCCTGTGACATATTAAAGGAGTATTCCAGTTATATGAATTGGGTCTGCTTTGAAAGCATTGTGCAAGCCTGTAGATAGTGTAAAGTTAGACAGGCTGTCTAAGCATGCTCCAGATTTATCACAGTGGCTCAGGCTACATGATAAATTTGGTGTATGACTAGATACTTTGTCAAAGTCTATACGACCTATTGGTTGGCTTTAAGTATGAATGAATTGATTCTAAATTAATCAGACTAATTACAAATTTCACAAAAAATTTATCAGAAAAATAAACTTGAGGATTTTTTATTTGTTTCAGACAAATTGCGTAAAATGTTGCACAGTGACATTTTACAGTCTGTGTTGGTGGGCAAAACCACGATGGTGACAGACAGCCTGGATCAGCTAATCAGGGGGCAATCAGACAGGGAGGTGCCTGTGCAGAATGAGCAGAACATTATTCTGTTTTGTACTTGCAAACTGGCAGGAACATGTGCAGTGGCTGTGCTTCTGCAGACATAACCCACTAATATACTGAGCTAGGGACAGTATAAGAGTATAGGGAGAGAACAAGGAACTGATTTGGGGTATATTAAGGGGTCATTATCAGGATTTTTTGATGGCCAGCAGGTACTATCAGCATAGCTTCTGGCAACTAGTTACAGATTCCTGCTCAAATGGGCAGGATTAGTATTATTTTTTTTTATGTTTCATTCTATACTACCATACACATGACAGTGTTGCAAGCACTGAGGAATTGCTCCTTATTTTTCTGGAAACCAGTTTCTATTTACTGTTTGTAAATAGGCATCTCAGTGTATTCGGCTGGGTTCACACGGGCGATTTCCAAGCAGGTGCAATGCGTGAGGTGAACGCATTGCACCCGCACTGAATCCAGACTCATTCATTTCGATGGGGCTGTGCACATGAGCAGTGATTTTCACGCATCACTTGTGCGTTTCGTGAAAATCGCAGCAAGCTCTATATTGTGCGTTTTTCACGCAACACAGGCCCCATAGAAGTGAATGGGGCTGCACGAAAATCGCAAGCATCCACAAGCAAGTGCGGATGCGGTGCGATTTTCATGCATGGTTGCTAAGATGAAAGTCTATTCACTGTATTATTTTCCCTTATAACGTTGTTATAAGGGAAAATAATAGCATTCTCTAATACAGAATGCTTAATAGAAGGTCAATTGAGTTTAAAAAAATAAAATTAACTCGCCTCCTCCAATTGATTGCGTAGCTGCCAGTCTCCTGTTCTTTCTTCAGGACCTGTCAAAGGACCTGTGGTGACATCACTGTGCTCATTACATGATACATCACCATGGTGATGGACCATGTGATGAGCTCAGTGACGTCACCACAGGTCCTTTGACAGGTCCTGAAGAAAGAACAGGGCCGTTGATTGGACCATGGACAAGAATTTACTTGGGACCCTTCCCACACCATAGCATGCAATCATGCCCTCCACCACGACACACACAAAAAATGTGCAATGTGTGAGTATATCATAGCCAACCCACTGCTTTCCCATAGGGAAACATTAGGAGGCTATTGCGTATGCGTGGCTTCATAGAGATGCTTTGAATGCATTTCTATGAGTGTTTAGCGTGAATGCAACATTGTGCAACACTGGACTAGGAAGCACCTCTAGTGGCCGTCTGATGAGTGGCCAGTAGAGGTGTTCCTTAGCAGTAATGTAAATACTGCCTTTTTTTCTTGCAGAGCTTGCAGAGACATGCTATAGACACCAGAAGTACTACGTTTAGCTGTTGTGGTTCTAGTGACTATAGTGTCCCTCAATATAGAGAAAAAAAATATCAAATAAAATGGCTGTATCATTATTCTAAAAATTAAAAAAGCACAACTTCTGACACAAATATATAGTATTTTGCAGATTACTTTTTTTTTTTTTTACAATGTGCAGATAGTACTGTACTACTAACCCCTCCATCCACCCCTCCCTCCCCCTTCTTAATCCCCCCCTTCTCCAACCACCCAGCACCCTTACTCACATAAAACAAGTAATATATATAATATAGCTGACTTACAGTGAATTACTGTAAATACTTACAGTTCTGAAGACTCCAGAAGGCTCAGGATCAGTGCTCTGGACAGCTGGGCTCAGGGCTGGAAGTGGGCACCACTCTGCAGTTCAGGAAGGAGACCGAGGCTCGGCTCACCCTAGAGTTGCAGTGCCTCCACTTGACGTCACGGCGCTCGGCGTACGCAAAGGGCAGGGGAGGTCGGGAGGAGGAGCAAGCAAGTACCATATTTTTTGCCCTATAAGATGCAGGTTTTAGAGGGGGACAATAAGGAAAAAAAAAATTCATGACACCTCAAGTCAGTCCACCAATCAGACCCCTAATAAGACCTCAGAACAGACCCCCAATCAGACCTCAGCTCAGACCCCAATGTGAATGACCCCCAATCAGACCTCAGATAAGAGCCACATGCCTCTCATCAGCCCCCATATGCCTCATTCCAGCCCCATATGCCTCCTATCAGCCCCCATATGCCTCATATCAGCCCCCATATGACTCTCTTCAGCCCCCAGTGCCTCCATCAGCCTCATATAAAGAAAAGAAAAAACACTTACCTCACTGCCCACGCTCGGTCTTCTTCCTCTTCAGTCTGCTGTGCTGTGAACTGGCGTGCACAGCGTGAGGTCACAGTGCAACTTCACATCGGCGCAGCCTTCGCAGTAGAGAGCCGAGGGCCAGGAAGAGGTAAGTATAGAGCTTTCACCGTTTCCCGGTCCTCCGGGTAAGTCCTTCACTATGCCATGCTGCTCTCATAGTGAAGGATAAGGATCAGGTGTTCTGTTTATGTCTGTTCATGTGGGAGTTCGTGTCTGCTTCTGTTCTTGTCTGTCCATGTCTGCCTTCGGAAGAGGGTTCCTCTGTTCCCCATGCCCATTCTTTGTCTATGTGCAGCTCTGCCTGGGGCCGCTTAGCTCCTATTGCTTGCGGCGCAGGTATCTGCCTCTGTCTCTGCTCTGCCTGCCTGTCCATTGTCTCAATGTACTGTCGGTACCTGTTTGGTACCTCCTTGTCCGCCGGTTCCTTATGCCACTGACTTGGTTTATGCTCTGGAGTAGCCCCTGGCAACTACCTCAGCCCAAGCCTATCCTCACCATCTGAGGCTCTAGTGAAGACCAGATAGCTGCTTAGTTACACTGCTCCAGAGTATTGCAAGTCTTTGTCGCATTTCACACCCACTGCTCCAGGGCAGTACATTGAGGTGTTCTGTTATTGTCATTGTCACGTGTCTTGGTTCCTTGTAATAAAGTTTTATGTTCTGTGGTCCTTGGCCTTCTTGCCTTGTCCTGCTAGCATTTCGTCCCGGAGGTACCCCTGGGACCCCCGGCACGTGACAGTCTGTGCCAGACACTGTGCCTTGGGTAACAGCATTGCTCCTGCTTCTCTTCCTTGCAACCCCAGAATAGCCTTTCAATTGCATCCTCTCTGTCATCACTTCCCCCTCCTACAGGATGCCTTTTCATAAGAGGCAAAAACTCCCACCATGCACTATGGAGGGTTGTCAAGAGTCTCCTTGTTGATTAGTTGTGTGAGAACAGTGGTAGTGGTAATGACAGTGGCACTTGTGGCAAATATAGAGATGGGAATCAGGAGGGAGCCAAGAATCACAATAACGTATCATAGTCTGGCGAGGAGGGTGAGGACTTTGATGATGATTGTGGACAGGACCTGGAAGCTGGACTGGGGTTCTGGGGAGAAGGTAACATCAGAGGAGGGATGTGGCAGCGGCAGCAATAAAGAGCAGAAGCATCGTATGGCCAGAACTTCCCAGAGATGTTCCAGGGCCAGATCTGCTTCAGGAACTGGTGATGACGCTGATACTTTGCAGGCCCAAAACATGCCAGGCTTAAGCCAAGCTTGGCTAGCTCTGTGCAGAGTGAGCAAGTATCTCCTGTCTGGCAATTTTTCTTCACAGTGCTGGAAGAAAAAAGCATTGCTATGTGCAACACTTGCAGGATTAAAAAAAGCCATGAACGTTAAAACACAAACATAGGCACCTCGGCTTTATTGCAGCACATACAGCGGCTAGAGATGTTGCGAACATAAAATTTTCCGTTCGCATACAGCGAACGCAAATTTCTACAAATGTTCGCGAACCGGGTAAACCGCCATAGACTTCTATAGGCAGGCAAATTTTAAAACCCACAGGGACTCTTTCTGGCCACAATAGTGATGGAAAAGTTGATTCAAGGGGACTAACACCTGGACTGTGGCATGCCGGAGAGGGATCCATGGCAAAACTCCCATGGAAAATTACATAGTTGACACAGAGTTTGATTTTAATCCATAAAGGGCATAAATCACCTAACAATCCCAATTTTTTTTTTGAACAACGTGGTTTAAAACATCCAGTGTGTGTATACGATCAGGTATGATGTTGTATCGATCAGGTAGTGTAAGGTTTACGCCCGCTTCACAGACATTGACAGACCAAACTCCCCTTTTAATGCACCGCAAACAACCGCAAACAGTCTATTTGCCCAACCGCAAACTCCCCATTTGTACAAGGTTGGATACCAAGCTAGCCATGTCCCATTGATGTTATTTAAGGTTTCTTCCTCCACCCAGCCACGTAAAACAACAAGCGTCCCGAAATGGTGAATTGAATAGATTTTTCGAACGGGGAGATGGTTAAAAAAACGCTGGCTCCCTCCCCTTTGTTTAAATCCACGGTCACTGCGTCTGTGCCGTGCAATTTACTGTCCCACCCGATATGAGTGCTATTTTCTCTAGTTCTCTCTTCTCATCAGTTTAATTCCTGTTACGTCCACAATCTGGGGTCCATTTATTAAATGGATTTTTCGAACGGGGAGATGGTTAAAAAATTGCTGGCTCCCTCCCCTTTGTTTGAATCCACGCCACGGTCACTGCGTCTGAGCCGTGCAATTTACTGTCACACCCGATATGAGTGCTATTTTCTGTAGTACTATTCTCATCAGTTTAATCCCTGTTACGTCCCATATCAGGGTGGGATTGCCTTTTGTGAAAAAAAAATTTGGCCGGGTACCTTCGACTGCCTTCACAGTGACAGATCAAACTCTGATACACCAAACTGAATTGATTTTAGGAACCGGGAGATGGAAAAAGCAGCTTGGTCGGTCCTCTTACTCCCAAGTTGGGGCACTGCGCGTGCACGGAGCAATGTGCTGTGACACCCTATATGAGTGGTGTCTTAACTAGTACTATTCCTATCAGTTTAATCCCTGTTACGTCCCCTATCCGGGGACGTGTGTCGAATTGATTAACCATTGTCGAATTAACGAACCATTGCGAAATCCTGGAATAATTTAGTTCTGAGCTTTGTACTTGCTTTGTATTGGAATTGATGGGGATTTTTAAAATTGTCTGCATTATTTCTAATAAACTATTAAGAGACTTTATTATGAATTTTTTTATTTTATGTATTAAAAACCCACCCATACAACTAAAAAAAAAAATATATATTTAAATTTTTTCTATGAAAAAACATCCAGCCGATCGCTTATGGTCTGACCATAATGAAGCAACGGCCTTATCATCTGGGGTGTGGCAACATTGCCAACACACTCATAGAGGTGATGATCGCTTCATTGTGATACGCAAGCCCCTTCTCCACAACAAGGTAACGATCACGAAAGGGGAATTGACACTTGTATGTGCCTTTTTTTGTTGTTTTGTTTTTGCAGCCACAGTGCAGCACCAGAGGCCAGAAAAATTAGGCATGTACACATGCCTGAAAAATAATGTTATTGTTGCAGCCGCTGTTGTAGCAGCAGCCGGAAAAATTGATGTTTTCAAGGCAGAAAGGTGACTAAAACATTGCGGCTTGAACCCTAGTTGGTGGCGGAGAATTCACGAAAGTCATTAAATACAGCAGCGTGGGGACCATTTTGAGGCCAAGGCATGTCATCAGGCCTTTTGTTAGTTAAACGTATCCCCTACTGTCAGTTCCTTCGGGATCCATGCCTCATTCATCTTAATGAAGGTGAGGTAATCAACACTTTTTTGACCAAGGCGACTTCTTTTGTCAGTGACAATGCCTCCTGCTGCACTGAAGGTCCTTTCTGACAGGACACTTGAAGCGGGGCAGGCCGGAAGTTCTATTGCAAACTGGGATAGTTCAGGCCACAGGTCAAGCCTGCACACCCAGTAGTCAAGGGGTTCATCACTCCTCAGAATGTCGATATCTGCAGTTAAGGCGAGGTAATCTGCTACCTGTCGGTCGAGTTGTTCTCTAAGGCTGGATCCCGAAGGGCTGTGGCGATGTGTAGGACTGAAAAAGCTCTGCATGTTCTCCATCAACAACACATCTGTAAAGCGTCCTGTCCTTGCCGCCGTGGTCGTGGTAGGAGGAGGATTACTTTCCCCTCTTCCCCTGTTAGATTCCCCTTGTGCTGTGACATCCCCCTTATAAGCTGTGTAAAGCATATTTTTTTGTTTGGTTTTGTACTGCTGCGTCCTTTCTGACTTCCGGTAATTTGGTAACATTTCCACCACTTTCTGCTTATACCGGGGGTCTAGTAGCGTGGCCACCCAGTACAGGTCGTTCTCCTTCATCCTTTTTATACGAGGGTCCTTCAACAGACATGACAGCATGAAAGACCCCATTTGCACAAGGTTGGATGCCGAGCTACTCATTTCCCGTTCCTCCTCCTCACTGATGTCATTGACGGTCTGTTCTTCCCCCCAGCCACGTACATCACGGGTCCCAGATAGGTGACAACAACGAGCACCCTGGGATGCCTGCTGTGGTTGGTCTTCCTCCTCCTCAAAGCCACATACCTCCTCTGACTCCTCTTCCTCATACTCCTCTTGCAGCGTTGCCGCAGGTCCGGCAAGCGATGATGACAAGGCTGTTTCTGGTGGTGATGGTGACCACAACTCTTCCTCTTCCCGCTCATCTACAGCCTGATCCAGCACTCTTCGCAGGGCACGCTCCAGGAAGAAAACAAATGGGATGAGGTCGCTGATGGTGCCTTCGGTGCGACTGACTAGGTTTGTCACCTCCTCAAAAGGACGCATGAGCCTACAGGCATTGCGCATGAGCGTCCAGTAATGTGGCAAAAAAATTCCCAGCTCCGCAGAGGCTGTCCTAGCACCCCGGTCATACAAATACTCGTTGACGGCTTTTTCTTGTTGGAGCAGGCGGTTAAACATTAGGAGTGTTGAATTCCAACGTGTCGGGCTGTGGCAAATCAAGCGCCTCACTGGCATGTTGTTTCGGCGCTGAATGTCTGAAAAGTGTGCCATGGCCGTGTAGGAATGCCTGAAATGGCCACACACCTTCCTGGCCTGCTTGAGGACGTCCTGTAAGCCTGGGTACTTAGACACAAAGAGTTGTACGATGAGATTCAACACATGTGCCATGCACGGCACATGTGACAACTTGCCCAAATTCAATGCCGCCAACAAATTGCTTCCATTGTCACACACCACTTTGCCGATCTCCAGTTGGTGCGGGGTCAGCCACTGATCCACCTGTGCGTTCAGGGCGGACAGGAGTGCTGGTCCGGTGTGGCTCTCTGCTTTCAGGCAAGTCAACCCCAAGACAGCGTGACACTGTTGTATCCAGGATGTGGAATAGCCCCTGGGGAGCTGGGGGGATTCAGTTGATGTGCAGCCAGACGCCGCAGCAGAAGTGGACTCAGCCGAGGAGGTTCTGGAAGAGGATGGAGTAGGAGGAGTAGAGGAGGTGGCAGTAGGCAAGTCATGGCGGTGTCACCAACTCCGTTGCAGAGCCACGCATTCCATGCTTGGCAGCCGTCAGAAGGTTGACCCAATGCGCAGTATAGGTGACATACCTGCCCTGACCGTGCTTTGCAGACCAGGTATCAGTGGTCAGATGGACCCTTGCCCCAACACTGTATGCCAGAGATGCCATGACTTCCTTTTCAATCACTGAGTAGAGGTTTGGGATTGCCTTATTAGAAAAAAAATTTTGTCTGGGTACCTTCCACTGTGGTGTCCCAATAGCGACAAATTTTTTGAAAGCCTCAGACTCCACCAGCTGGTATGGTAAAAGCTGGCGGGCTAAGAGTTCCGTCAAGCCAGCTGTCAGACGCCGGGCAAGGGGGTGACTCTGTGACATTGGCTTCTTACGCTCAAACATTTCCTTTACAGACACCTGACTGTGGGCAGATGAGATGGAACTGCTGAAGGTGAGAGGCGGAGTGGCGGGTGGTTGAGAGGGGGCAAGGAGGACAGCAGTGGTTGACGTGGCTGAAGATGCTGGACTAGGAGGAGGATGAGGGCTTTGAGCTTGTGTGCTGCTTCTACTCGTCATCATGTGTTGATCCCATAGGCGTTTGTGATGTGTGATCATGTGCCTTCGCAAAGCAGTTGTAACTAGGTGGGTGTTAGATTTCCCACGACTCAGTTTCTTTTGGCACAGGTTGCAAATGGCATCGCTGTTGTCAGAGGCAGACACACAAAAAAAATGCCACACTGCTGAGCTTTGCAATGACGGCATTCTGGTGGTGGCAACAGCATGCGTTGATTGGCGTGCTGTCTGGCTGACCCCGGGTGCCGATACATGCTGTCTGACTGTGCCACTAGCTCCTTGCGACGACCTCCCCCTGCTTCCAACTCGTCTCCTCCTTCTCTCTGTCTCCCCTTCTGAACTTTCCCCCTCTTCTTCTTCTCTTCGAGCAGGCACCCACGTGGCATCCACGGACACATCGTTATCATCAACCACTTCACTTGTATCTGACACCTCAGCAAAGGAAGCAGCAGCGGGTACAACATCATCATCATCATCACACTGTATGTCCATGTGTGTAATGCTGCCTGACTGAGACATATCCCTGTTATCTACATCCCCTGGCAATAATGGTTGCGCATCACTAATTTCATCCTACTGATGTGTAAATAACTCCTCTGAGGGATCAAGTGAAGCGGCTGTGGTGGCTGTGGTGGTAGTGGTGGTGGTGGTGGCGGTAGGCAGGAGAATGGTAACTTGAGAGCAGGTGACCAAAGCTGAGGTGGAGGAAGATGGTGCGTCAAGGTTCTTAGCGGAAGCTGTTGAAGATTAGGTGTCCTGTGTAAGCCAGTCAACTATTTTCTCTGAATTTTTTGGGTTCAGGGTATGTGGCCTCTGAACACTGGGCATTATTCCAGGACCAGTGGAAATCACAGCACCACGACCACGACGGCGGGGTGGCCTGCCTCTGCCTGTCATTTTTTTTTATGTGAAGTGGTACTATGCGTGCAAGGTACTGTGCCAACCTATATAAGTGGTGGGCACTGGGCAGTGGGCACAGTACAGTATGTGTGGGCCTGACACACACGGGCTTGCAAATGTGATTATATCACAGAAAATTTTTAAATATATATTTTTTTATCTGCACGGTATTTGAATGAATGACACCCTGTAACGGTATGAGTGCAGGCCTAGCCACTAGCAGTATACAGTATGTGTGGGCCTGACACACACGGGCTTGCAAATGTGATTATATCACAGAAAAATTTTAAATAGAATTTTTTTTATCTGCAATGTATTTGAGTGAATGACACCCTGTAACGGTATGGGTGCAGGCCTAGCCACTAGCCAGTGGCCAGTATACAGTATGTGTGGGCCCGACACACACGGGCTTGCAAATGTTATTATATCACAGAAAAAAATTTAATATAATTTTCTTTTATCTGCAAGGTATTTGAGTGAATGACACCCTGTAATGGTATGGGCTGTTTCACACGAGCGGATGCTGTGCGTGACATCCGCTCCGTGAATTACAGCCAAGACCCAATGCAGACAGCAGAGGCACGGAGCATTAACATGATTGATAATGCTCCGTGCCTCTCTGTGATCTCTTTACTACGAAATCACAGTGAGATAAAGTTGTCACTGTGATTTCGTAGTAAAGAGATCACAGAGAGGCAAAGAGCATTATCAATCATGTTACTGCTCCATGCCTCTGCAGTCTGCATCGGGTCTTGGCTGTAATTCACGGAGCGGATGCCACGCACGGCATCCGCTCGTGTGAAACAGCCCTATGAGTGCAGGCCTAGCCACTAGCAGTATACAGTATGTGTGGGCCTGACACACACACGGGCTTGCAAATGTGATTATATCACAGAAAACTTTTAAATATAATTTTTTTTATCTGCAAGGTATTTGAGTGAATCACACCCTGTAACGGTATGAGTGGAGGTCTAGCCACTAGCCAGTGGCCACAATACAGTATGTGTGGGCCTGACACACAAGGGCTTGCAAATGTGATTATGTCCCAGAAAAATATTAAATATAATTATTTTTTTATCTGCAAGGTATTTTCTGTCACACCCTGTAGGAATGGTGTGCAGTGCACACAGTGCTGTCTGTGACTGAGCCTGCAGCCTCTCACACTCGGGCAGCCAGGCAACTGCAATATATATATGTAAAAAAAGAAAAAAAGCACACTGCTGTACCAGCCCTGAAAAGGGCTTTTTGGGGTGCTGTCAGGACGCTGTCCTTACAGCAGATGAGTCTGTGGACACAGAACAATGCCCTAGCTAACGCTTTCCCTATTGAATCAGCAGCAGCAACATTCTCCCTCCTCTCACTGTGAATGCAGCTTCCGAATTAATCTAAAATGGATGCTGTCCAGGAGGTGGGAGGGTCTGGGAGGGAGGGTCTGCTGCTGATTGGCTGGAATGTGTCTGCTGACTGTGAGGTACAGGGTCAAAGTTTACTCAATGATGATGTATAGGGGGCGGACCGAACATCGCATATGTTCGCCCGCAGCGGCGAACGCGAACAAGCTATGTTCGCCGGGAACTATTCGCGGCGAATAGTTCGGGACATCACTAACAGCGGCATCACCCGATCCAGTGGGAAAATATAAGTAGCTGCCAGTGCAACAAGAGTGTCCTCCTTCTCCCAGTCTCCTTTGAAGCAGCGAGGCCGCCTCTACGTGCAGTACATTGTCCTTGTCATCATCGTCATCACTTACTGCTTCTCCTGCTCAAACTACTCTTCCTTCTACTTGGATCAGCCATCGATAGTAGAATGTGTGGCCAAGAAACAATTCTACATCTCCAGCATCTCCAGCAGGCATAAAGTGGTTGTGAAAGAAAAGTGGGGGGGGGGGGGGGCAGTTGGTTCTGTTCTGCTGAGCTCCCTTGATGTCAACATCCAGTTTGACATTGGTGCAGCCAATCACTAGCCATGGTGGTGACTAGCTTCCCTTACATCATAACAAATGATCACATGACACAAGGCGGGGGGGGGTCCAGTCCCGGCCAGTGATTTGGTGTGGTGATCGAGGAAGCCCAGCTTAGCATTGTACAACTGGAGTAGAAGCATGGTGTTTGCTGCAATAACAAAACCATAAAAAGCGGTGACACAATCATCTTTTGTTTATCCTGCTTCCCAAAAAGCTAAATAAAAAGTGATCAAAAATTGACCAACTAGAACCAATGATAACAGCTCATCCCAAAAAATAAAAGCCCTCACACAGAAAATAAAAAAAATGCATGGTTCCCAGAAAGTGGCTGTACTACTACCTCAGAGTTTGTTCAATAGCAACATGGCCCCACTAAACGAATCCATCAGAATCTGCGCTGCAAAAGCCAAATGGCGTTCTTTCCCTTCTGAATCCTGCAGTGTACCAAAACACATTATGTCTAACATTTTAAAGTGCACGGTGTGTCTCAGATGGTACACGCTGGGCACAGCACACCGGGCACTGAAATTTGATATCGGTGGAAGACTTGCAATTTTCACTTTGTACGGTCCGCTGTGCATTCATTTCAGCAAACTATCTGTGGCGTAAAAATGCTTACTCCACTTCTCAATAAATACATTGAGGGGTGTAGTTTCCAATATGGGGTCACTTCTCGGGACTTCCATTTATTATTTCTCCCCAGGACCTCTACAGTTGTCAGCACAAGATGTGTAAATCATCACACTGCACCTCAAATGCGCATGGTGCTCTTCCACTCCTGAGTTCTATGGTATGTCCAGGCATAATATTAGGGCTACGTGTAGGGTGTTTATAAAACCAGGAAGCATGGTACAATAATTAGAGGGCATGCATTTCACACTGGCACATGCTGGGCACAACACATTGGGCACTGAAATGGCACACCTGTGTGAAAATTGCAATTTTGCCTTTGCACCTTATAGAAACATAGAAACATAGAATGTGTCGGCAGATAAGAACCATTTGGCCCATCTAGTCTGCCCAATATATCTGAATCCTATGAATAGCCCCGGCCCTATCTTATATGAAGGATGGCCTTATGCCTATCCCATGCATGCTTAAACTCCTTCACTGTATTTGCAGCTACCACTTCTGCAGGAAGGCTATTCCATGCATCCACTACCCTCTCAGTAAAGTAATACTTCCTTATATTACTTTTAAACCTTTGCCCCTCTAATTTAAAACTGTGTCCTCTTGTGGTAGTTTTTCTTCTTTTAAATATGCTCTCCTCCTTTACCGAGTTGATTCCCTTTATGTATTTAAAAGTTTCTATCATATCCCCTCGGTCTCTTCTTTCTTCCAAGCTATACATATTAAGGTCTTTTAACCTTTCCTGGTAAGTTTTATCCTGCAATCCATGGACCAGTTTAGTAGCTCTTCTCTGAACTCTCTCTAGAGTATCTATATCCTTCTGGAGATATGGCCTCCAGTACTGCGCACAATACTCCAAGTGAGGTCTCACCAGTGTTCTGTACAGCGGCATAAGCACTTCACTCTTTCTACTGCTTATACCTCTCCCTATACATCCAAGCATTCTGCTTGCATTTCGTGCTGCTTTATTACATTGTCTTCCCACCTTTAAGTCTTCTGAAATAATTACTCCTAAATCCCTTTCCTCAGATACTGAGGTCAGGACTGTGTCGAATATTCTATATTCTGCCCTTGGGTTTTTACGCCCCAGGTGCATTATCTTGCACTTATCCACATTAAATTTCAGTTGCCAGAGTTCTGACCATTCTTCTAGTTTTCCTAAGTCCTTTTCCATTTGGCGTTTCCCTCCAGGAACATCAACCCTGTTACATATCTTTGTGTCATCAGCAAAAAGACAAACCTTACCATCGAGGCCTTTTGCAATATCACTTATGAAGATATTAAACAAAATTGGTCCCAGTACAGATCCCTGTGGAACCCCACTGGTAACATGACCTTGTTTTGAATGTTCTCCATTGACTACAACCCTCTGTTGCCTGTCACTCAGCCACTGCCTAATCCACTCAACAATATGGGAGTCCATGCTCAATGACTGCAGTTTATTGATAAGTCTTCTATGTGGGACAGTGTCAAAAGCCTTACTAAAATCTAGATATGCGATGTCTACTGCACCTCCACCGTCTATTATTTTAGTCACCCAGTCAAAAAAATCTATAAGATTTGTTTGACATGATCTCCCTGAAGTAAACCCATGCTGTTTTTCATCTTGCAATCCATGGGATTTTAGATGTTCCACAATCCTATCCTTTAATAGGGTTTCCATTAATTTGCCTACTATTGATGTCAGACTCACTGGTCTATAGTTGCTCGATTCCTCCCTACTACCTTTCTTGTGAATGGGCACGACATTTGCCAATTTCCAATCTTCCGGGATGACTCCTGTTACTAATGATTGGTTAAATAAATCTGTTAACGGTTTTGCCAGCTCACCACTAAGCTCTTTTAATAATTTTGGGTGTATCTCATCAGGCCCCTGTGATTTATTTGTCTTCACTTTAGACAGCAAACTTAGAACATCTTCCTCTGTAAAGACACATCTTCCTGCTGTGAATTAATTTTTGCAGAACATCTGCGGGATCAAAATGTTCACTACACCTCTTGGTACATAGTGTGAGGGGTGCAGTTTCCAAAATGGGGTCACTTTTTGGGGGGGTTCTTTTTTTTATTTTACCTTAGAGCCTCTGGAGTTTTCAGCCACTGCTGTACAAATCACCAATCTAGATCACAAATGCACTTGGCTCTCTTTCTCTTCTGAGCCCTCACATGTGCGCATACAGCAGTTTATGACCACATATGGAGTGTTGCCACATTCAAGAAGAAATTGGTAACAAATTGTGGGGTCCTTTTCTCCTGTAACCCCTTAAAAAATGAAAAATCTGGGTCTAAGGCCTCATGCACACGACCGTGGTGTGCTTTGCAGTCTGCAAATCGCGTATCCGCAAAACACAGATGGCGTCCATGCACGTTCCGCAATTTGCGGAATGGCACGTACAGCCTTCAATATAAATGCCTATTCTTGTTCCCAAAGCGCGGACAAGAATAGGACATGTTATATTTTTTTGCGGGGCCACGGAACGGTGCAACGGATGCGGACAGCACACGGAGTGCTGTCCGCATCTTTTGCAGCCCCATTGAAGTGAATGGGTCCACATCCGAGCCGCCAAAGCGGCGGCTCGGATGTGGACCAAAACAACAGCCATGTGCATGAGGCCTATGCAGTATTTTCTTGTAAAATTTATTTTTGAATATTTAATTTTCACTACTAAGTGTTTTTGAATTCTAGGAAAACCCTAGTAGGCCAAAGTGCTCACTACTCCCCTTGGAAAATGAATTGGGGGTGTAGTCACTCTTTGGTGGTTTCCTCTGTTACGGTGCCTCAGAGTTTCTACAAATGTGACACGGTGCCTGGAAATGCAGTGCCCTCCAAAAGCATATTGCTCTTTCTCTTCTAAATCCTGCGGTGTGCCCATATGGAAGTTTATGACCACATATGGTGTGCTGTCGTATTCAGTAGAAATTGCGTAACAAATTGTGGGGTCTTTTTTCTCCTATTACCTCTTGTGAAAATGAAAAATGTAGGGCTAAAGAATCATTTTAAAATAACATTTTCATTTTAACAGCCTAGTGTTTCTAGATTCACATTTCAGGGTCTGATCCTTGTTTCAATACAGCACAATATATCTGTATTGTGCTGTATTGATCTGTCAGTGTCTTACAGTGTTAGGGCTCGTGCACACGAACAAATTTTCTTTCCGTGACTGTTTTTTTTTTTTGTGGACTGTATGTAGAACCATTTATTTCAATAGGTCCGCAAAAAAAAAGTGTGCCTTCCGTTTTCGTATGTCCGTATTTCAATTCCGCGAAAAAATAGAACATGTCCTATTATTGTCCACATTACGGACAAGTATAGTACTGTTCTATTAGAGGCCAGCTGTTCCGTTCTGCAAAATATGGAATGCACACGGACATCATCCATGTTTTTTTGCAGATCCGTTCTTTGCGGACCACAAAATACATGTGATCGGTTGTGTGCATGAGCCCTAAGACACTGACAATTGCCTAGGAGACCCAGCCCTGGGGCAGTATATCCTGGGCTTCCGTAGCTGGCAGTCCCGATGCGTAAGGCATTGGGGCTGCCATAGCAACCATTGGGTCCCCTTCACCACAGCACGGGGACCCAATGGGGATGTACAAGCTGCCGCAAACCCCCTGTATGCCGTTGTCAGCATACAGGGGGTTAATCCTCCGACATTGGTGAAATACGGCGGATATAGCAGGGGCCCGGCTGTCTGTAACAGCCAGGCCCCCGCTGCTGATAGCGGCAGCAAGTGTAGGGCAGCCGATTAACCGTGGGATGAGAAGAATGCTCGTCCTAAGAGATTAAGTACCAGCCAGTTAGTGTCGGCAAGGTGTTAAAATATTTTATTGTTATAATGTTAAATTCTGCTGCTAGATTGATCAACTATTTAAAAAATAATAATAAAAATCCATGTATGGGCTATACCCACTACTGCAATTGGTAGGCATTTTTTACCTAAATAACAAAATTTTTATTATTGTCTCCATGTGTTCTTCAGTCATAAAGTTACAGTATGTGTTGCTCACTTTTTGTACATACACTATTGAATTGACCAACGTTCGACGGTCTGCAGACCCTTGCTCCTGTCCTGATCAAAAGTCAATTAGATCTGCTCCATGCTGATTGGGCACAGCTCCTTGGCTCCCCACTACTACTGCATCTCCCAGGTTGTCAGCTGTCAAGATCCGCCTTGGCGTAACTGCTGCCAATGACTGCCTGCAATAGTAACCAGCCCCCCCTTTTGTGACATGATAAATACAATTTCTTCAACAGGGGAAGGTTAATGCTGGCACTCTCAGCATGAGGTCCTATCCAAAATAAGGTGACCAGTGACCTTTCTAATGCAGGAAATCAAGAATGGCTATGACCCATTTCCCCATACCATGTTCATAAACTACTGCCAAATAGCCAACCATCCTATAAGTATCTAAAATTGCCATCTAGAGGATTTAAATTGATATGGTTAAGATAATAATACGCAAATTTGCATCGTGTGATTAATTACCAAATATACATTGAACAATGAGACACCATTTTTTTTAGCACCAAATAAAGTACGTGAGACAAATGCTCATTAAAACATTTTATAAAATTTAAAAAAACATATAGACAACTTTATTTTGGGAACAATATGTGTATTTGTATGTCATCTAGTCTGATCAAAATGAAAAGTTTAAGGTACAGTCAGATCATTTGATTTTGCCAAGGCAACGACCCTTCCACAGAAAGGAATAAATCTTCAAATTGATCCCTCATGCGACTGACTGCTACTGTTGATCTTGGCCTTGATACCTGACTAGTAGTTGCTTCATTTATATTTGACATTGGGTCGACTAACAGCTTTGTGTTTAATATATAATTCTGTAGAATAACACATGCTTTGATCACATTGTCAACAACATAAATTTAGAGTTGAATGGGGCGTGTGAAAATTGGCCATTTTGTAACTAATAGCCCAAAGGAACACTCAACCATTCTCTGAGCTTGTTAATCATGTAATTAAACACTCTTTTACGATTTGTCATTACCCAATTAGCATATGGCTTCAATATATTACCACACATTTGAAATGCCTCATCACCTACCCATATAAAGGACAAGTCTTGTGTAGACTTGCCTGACAATCGTCATGCATTAGGTTTAAAATTGTCTAATCACAATCAAAATTATTGAAAACTCTAGAGTCATTGGTTCGTCCATATGCCTCAATGTCAACACAATCAAATCTATGCTGGGCATCTGCAATGGCCATGAGGAAGATGGAGAAGTACTTTTTTTTTAAAGTTAAACAAGGATGACCCACTCAGAGGAGGTGTTAGGATCATTATGTGCTTTCCATCTACAGCTCCAAAACTCGAGAATGGTGTCCCCTCTAAAAATTTGTACAGCAATGTCTGTCTATTTTTGCCTGATGGGGCAAGGAATGAACTCATTATGCAGAAGATCCCAGATTGCATGACAATTGTCCCATATGATATATGGAACTGTGGATCTACCTAGGTAAAATTGGAAGTGAAGGCTGGAGAAGCTTTCGCCTGTAGCCAGAAACCTAGAACAAAAATGCAAAACAAAGAACTAGAAGTTCATCAACAATTTCACCTTCACAAATGGTGTGGAAATATGGATATGTCCTGTAATGGCCAACAACAATAACAAAATGAAAGTATAAGCTCAGCCATAAGCTTGAGCCATTTCACCAATTTGCTTAGCAATAAGCAATTTTACCCCAGGTTAACTAATCGGCTGTGACAATACCGAACAATCGGGGAATGGAAGGTGGGCATGCACCACAGATTCCAGTTGCGGTAAGACAAAATACCCCCACATACCCCTACAGTTATACACCCAGCACGTCATATGTCCCACACATTTCAACCCATTGTTGCTGGGCCAGGAAGAAAACGCTACCTGATCCAGCAACAATTGGTTAAAACCCAAACCAATGGAAAACCTGTTACCATCTTGGGAAAATTCTGCCCATGCACGGCAACAGTCTACACCCAATACCTTCTTGTTACTTTCCTAGCAAACTATGCCCAGTGATGAATACCTCTTGACCTCCCTAACAGCAGTTTTACTCCAAAAAACTTAGTAAATGAAAAACCTGCCATATATGACTATAATCCCATGGGGATCCCTCCTAATAGTCCGGGCTCCAGTCATTCTTGCTGATGTAATCGGATGCACCCAATATCAACGTTGTCTCTGTTGAACCCTATGACTCCTTCTGTGTTGCATCGTCTAAATTAAATAGTTCAAAGAAATAATAATATGGGCAGCAACATTGTCAGAGAGTCAAATAAAGTAAAAATCTGTGATCTCAACAAACAATCTAGTTGCAGGCTTTTTATACCCAGAAAAGTGGGAGGTTTTTTGGGGAAAAAAACATCATAACGGAAAGAAAAGGATGAAAACAAAAATAAAGTCATATCCATTATCTCAATTAGTAAAAAAATGATGAGTTGAAACTGATTACACTTGTTCACTATCCATTTTATATTCCATGGATAGATATCACAGATATATATCACAACAGAATACTAAACACTGATGTGACCTCAGCCTTATCCCTCAGAAATGTATGTACACATGCACAGTTATGCCCTCAGATACTTACTAACTTATTTTTAGCTTGTCTTTCTTCCTTTGGTTCCTCCTTCCCTCTTTCTCTCTACTTTGTGTATAGCAGACAGTGCTCCGGCCCACGTGACCATCATTTGTATTGTGCTGCCTCCATTAGCCGCTCCTGGAAAATAACCTCTACTCAGTTATTGGCATCAATAGCAGCACATTTGGGAAGATTTTGTCATTGTCATGGCCAGTTCGCATTGTTCGCCCGCGAACACATGCGGGCTGCCATCTTAAATCACAAGACCGGCGAGGCACAGGTAACTCCTTACCTCTGCCTGCGCAGTGAGCCGCTCTGAAACAAATGCGGTCACCGGGAGCAGGCACGGGCTGGGCCGGGGGGCAGGCAGGCAATTGCCCCCCAGGCCGCCTAAAAAAACGGCCGCTGGGCCGCCCCTTTAACAAAAATTATTTATATTTTTTATTCTTCAGGGCCGCACTGCCGATCACCACAGGCGGTGCGGCCCTGGATATAATTGCGGCGGCGGCGGGGTGGTGCTGTGTGGCAGGGGAAGGACTCAGGGTGAGGCGTGTCCCTCCCCTGTTCTTCTTATAGGCTGCAGGCACTAATGCCTGCAGCCTATCAGAGGCCGGCTCAGGCAGCGCGATGACGTAATTATCATCGCGCCGCCTGAGTCAGGCGGTAAACAGCAGGGACACAGGCGAGAAGAGGCCTGCATCGCTGCTGATGGAGCCAGGTAAGTATTAGTGTTTTTTTTTTTTTTTTCTTTGCGGGGGAGCTGGGCTGGCACTATGTGGTGGGATCTGGCACTATAGGGGGGCTTGCACTATAGGAGGGGCTGGCACTATAAGGGGGCTGGCACTATTGGGGGAGATCTGGCACTATTGGGGGCTGCACTATAGGGGGATGGCACTATGGGGGGGCTGGCACTATTGGGGGGGAGCTGGCATTATTGGGGGGGAGCTGGCACTATTGGGGGATCTGGCACTATTGGGGGGGAGCTGGCACTATTGGGGGGATCTGGCACTATTGGGGGGCATCTGGCACTATGGGGGGGCTGGCACTATTGGGGGGGAGCTGGCACTATTGGGGGGGCTGGCACTATTGGGGGGAGCTGGCACTATTGGGGGGAGCTGGCACTATGGGGGGCTTGCACTATAGGGGAGCTGGCACTATGTGGGGGGGAGCTGGCACTATGTGGGGGGGGGGGGAGCTGGCACTATGTGGGGGGGAGCTGGCACTATGGGGGGGAGCTGGCACTATGGGGGGGAGCTGGCACTATGGGGGGATCTGGCACTATGGGGGGAGCTAGCACTATGGGGGAGCTGGCACTATAGGGGGGCTGGCACTATGGGGGGGAGCTGGCACTATGGGGGGCCTTACACTATTGGAAGAGCTGGCACTATGGGGCATTTCTTACTGGCACATTATGGGGGGGCACCATGGGGGAGAGGAGCACTATGGGGGTATCTTGGGGCTCTAAAGTGGCTTTTTTTTTATTATTGGCACATTCTGGGGGGCACTATAGGGGAGAGCAGCACTATGGGGCATCTGGTGTTACTATAGGGGCATTATTTGGGGGCACTATGGGGAAGTGGGGGCTCTAAAGGGGCCTTTTGTATTTGAACATTATGGGGGCACTATGGCATTTGGTGGCACTAAGGAGGCATTTTTTACTGGCACATTATGGGAGGCACTATAGGGGAGAGCAGCACTATGGGGCATTATTTGGGGGCACTATGGGGGAGTGGAGCACTATTGGGGCATATGGTGGCACTAAGAAGGGGCATTTTTTTACTGGCATATTATGGGGGAGAGGAGCACTATGAGGGCATTTACTGGGGCACTATATAGGGGTATTTTCTACTGGCATACATTATGGAGACATTAGCTCAACTGCGGGCACTAAGCGGGGGTATTTCATGTACTGTCATATTATAGGGAGAATTAGTACTACTAGGGGGTATTATGGGGAGCTTTACTACTACTGGGGGGCTATGAGGAACATGATTACTAGGGCACTAAAGGGGCATTACTACTACTAAGTGTGCTCTGGCAGAGAATTATTTCTATTGGTGGGATTTTGGGGAGCACTGTTACTTTTGGGGGCACCCTGGCATAGTATCAGCTTAGCACAATTATTTTTGGGGGACATTATCTTTATACTATTAGTGTCTGGGCGCAGTTATTTTTTAGAGCACTGTGTGCCAATAATTGTTTAAGGGGGCACTATCTGTGTGGTAGTAGTATTCCCAGGAGTACTGTTTCTGCAGTATAGTATTGGGGGCACAGCGGGCACAGTATTGGGGGTGGCAGGAAAGGCTGTTCAGAAGATGTGAAGATGATGGAAATGTGGGAAACTAATGTCTGTTTGTCAATCTCTGCAGAGACGGGAGATGGCTGAAGAATCATCATGGCGGTCTGGTCTGAATGGAGAAGATAAAGAAAGAGAACATCTACAACAAAGGTGACATCACTGGCTGTAAGAGGTATGAGGCGCTATGTAGGAGAGGAGATGCTCCGGCTCCTTCCCCTGCCATTTGCAGAAGGAGGATTCAGAGCTGGGTGAGGACGATGAAAGGGGGCAGCAGGCCACGGGCGGGTGACAGATGGTGGGGGAATCACAAGCCCTGAGCAGGATCAGGGGAGGGAGGAGAGCGGAGGAGCTTCCTGGCTGTAGCCGGCTGTCTATTGTATAATGTGAAGCAGGCAGTGCAGCCAGGACAGGCCTCCCCTCTCCATATGATTTGTAGAGACAGGCCGCAACAATAGAATGTCAGCGGTACAGTGTTTGTTGGGAGTGGCCTATTATATGTAGGAGGGGCTTTAATAATGGGCGGGGCTAAAATGGGCCACTTGACTGGATTTGCCCCCCAGGACTAAGGCTGCCAGCCCTCCCCTGACCGGGAGCAGGCAGTTCCGAGAACAGCCCGATGAAGGCCCCTAGTGGCTGTTCTCTGAACTGCCTGCTCCCGGTGACCGCATTTGTTTCAGACCGGCTCTCGCAGCGCAGGCACAGGTAAAGACTTACCTGTGCCTCGCCGGACTTGTGATTTAAGATGGCAGCCTGCATGTGTTTGCGGGCGAACACGGCAAACTGGCCATCACTGGTGACAATGCTCCCTTGACGTGACAGTGTTCCCCTTTTGAGTCTAGACAATAATTACGCCCCCTGTATGCCCCTTTGAAGGTGATAAATCCCCTTGAGTACCCCTAGCAAGTTATGATGCCCAGTAGTTGCCCCTAAATACAATGCAACTTTTATACCCCTAAAAAGTAATAATGCCCCCTGAGTGTCTAGTGATAATGCCTCCTGAATTACCTTTTAAAAATTAATAATGCCCTCTGAATGTCCCTCTTTACAAGTGAAAATGCCCCCTGAAAAACACCTTAAATGGCATCTATGAGCAGATTTGTACCTGTGACACTGGCTGACCTCTTGCATGTGTGCTTGGCATCAGAAGGCATCAGGTGTGTAAGCATTGCTGAAAAAAATGATGTTTTAATATATGAAAATGAGATTCTAGGAGCAACTGAGACTCTATGCAAATGAGACTCTAGAGCTGCTGTTATACCTAGAGGCTCAGCTCTCTCTGCAACAGCTGTCCCCTCTGCACTTTGATTGATAGGGTCAGGTGTGATGATGGCACTCACTCGGGGAAGAATACCAGAAGTGCAGGCCTTGTGCCCCAGATGAACAATGCTAGACTGCTCCTGGTGGGCCCAACCATGTAAGTAGGCCCAGGCACCTTAAGCCCCCCTCCCTTATCAAGTAGCTATACCTGTATATTGAGGATCTGGAGGGACAATGCATGACAAAAGGATTTAAAGTACAGTAAAGTAAAAATCCTATGTCATCCAACGATGCCTCAGGCCTTTCTCTATGTAAAGCACAGTGTGTACATGGGCTTATCTACCAGGTTATCCAGCAGAGCAGCTACAATGGGCCCTATAAGCTAAGGGAGCCCATTTCCCCTTGTAATATAGATAGTGATATAAAGAAAGAGTAGAAAGACCGTAAACAATTGAATGCAGAATACTGTGAAATTAAGAAGAAAAGGAAAAGCTATCACAAACAGAATGGAAAGCAAAATGATCTTTAGGTTTACATGTACTGGATTCATGTTATATAGGGGTCTCCTGGGTCTCCACCGACAGCAGATGTCTAGGAAGAAAAGGATTAGGCATGTTTGATTTCAGGTTAGATTGGATGGCCAATCCTTTGCTCTCATATGAGATGTGTCACTTTCACAGGAGTCTTTCTTGGATCGGACATCTGATCAATTCCAAAATAAACTCGTCTGACGGTGACAGCATAAGGCATAGTCCTAAAATAATGAGGCATAGCATATAGTAATCTTTTCTCCACTTGAGGGAGACAAACCCCACATTTACTCACAAGTATATATTCAGTAGAAGAATTCACTTCTATTCATGATGCATAAAGTCTGAAAAAAACACTTTTGGTTTTCTTTTATATATAGGTGAGCAAATTAAAAATTCACATATATACTGAACAGATAATGAAATATCAGGACAGGCAATAAATAGTTAGATGTGCAGTACCCCAGAATTGGGTACTTGCAAATTGTTTCTTGTTGTGTAATGTTCTGATGTATTGTGTAACCCAGTGTACTTTGTGTGGATCAGTCAGGCTTTACAATCTTGAATCTGTCCCTGTAGGAGGCAAGGTGATGGATTTGGGTCCACCCCTAGTTTAGACTAGAGTGTGTGTGTTAGTTGAGAGGAGCTATATGTGCTTACTCCTTGGAGCTTTGCATCAAGAAAGCCTTCACTACTTCCCCATACGCCATAAAAAAGAGAGAAAGAAAGTACTAGAAGATACAGAATCTGCAAGGCCGAACATCGGAGTCAGTCAGTAAGGTATTCACTGTTTAAGGCTGATAAAGACTTTACTGTAGTGTGGGGCTCATTGTTACTATTTTCACACTTTGACACAGTGTAGACAAGTCATATCTTAGTCCTGTACTCCTCAGTTGGGAATAACAGACACGTTTGCAAGAACCTTATTGCCAGCCTTTCATTCTGCAGAGAGAGAGAGAGAGAGAGAGACGTAGTACTTCTTCCCCTATGCTTTCATATATCCATGCATCCCTATTTGGGAAGATTTACACTATGAATTGTTTGGAACTGTGTTTGATACAGTTCGATGTACTAGAACCCCCATTCAACTAAAGAAAGACTTAGCTATTTTCTTCAACTAACCTGGTTACTGGCTCCAGCACCATTCGCCAGCCACAGCATCTACATTTCCTGCCTCGCACCTGTACAACCCTCATAACACCAATGGCACTCCAACTATTTTCTGTCTTGGATGCTAGGGAATACTACTGGCATTAAAACTAGATACTAAAAGCAGTTATCTCACTACATTCTGGACTCCTGGACTCCCTTGGGCATTACCGATGGCTATGCATGACTTTTGGGATTACCACTGTGCCAGAAGAATATCAACGCCGGCAACATGAAGCAAAAGAAGGTCTGCCTGGAGTGGAAGTTATGGTAGATGATTTACTGGAGTATGTCTGTGGTCGCACTACAGAGGAAGCCAAGGATCTTGACAAGAATCTGATTGGACTTTAGATAAGTAGGGCATAAAAGCTAAACCTAAAATTTAATAAAAAGAAGCCGAGACTATGTTTGGTACCATACATGGAACATTTACTGACAGCAGAAGCCTGCAACCTGATTTAGGCAACGGCTGTACAACTTTACACATACAAACAATAGAACTGAGAAATGGGGACCATTCTATATTAAAGTGGTATTATACCTACTATAAATGGAAAAATGGAAGCTCTTTGTGCACATTTTGATCAAACTTGTGTCGGGCCCATCTACCAGGCGTCAAGGTGGCTTCCCCATACGGGTACCTAACACTACTATACCACTTCTCTTGGACTTATCTAAGCCTACATTTTCAGGGAAGTGTAGGAACCAGCTACATTTGTACTCTGCTCAGAAGCCCCAGGCAGATGGGCGTTGCTCAGTCTAAAAGAGGTGCTACCCTCAATATATACAACAAGAAAATTTAGACTAGCACATTCATATTCATAGTCACAGGTGCATATCCATAAAGCATGGTTGATAAAAAATGGCTGCACAACTTTACACATACAAAAGATCTAAAAGAGGTGCTACCCTCAAGGTGGGCCCGACACAAGTTTCATCAAAATGTGCACAAAGAGCTTCCATTTTTCCATTTATAGTAGGTATTATACCACTTTAATTCAGACATTGTCTTCAACAGTAGAAAGGTATGCTCAGATTGAAAAATAATGTCTTGCCATTGTTTATGCATGCCAGAGGTGTGAGGCAGTGACAGGCGTCATATACGAAGGATGGTATGTATCTCTGAGAATGGTGCAAGAAAACATTTGAGGAGATACATATCGTGGTTTACTGTGGTGCACCTGAGACGTGCCACCAAGGTACCCGGCCTTGGTGGAGTGGAAGCCAGGAGCTAGAGTGTCCACTAAGATAGATAGTGGACACTGTTGTTACCTAGTATAGCTAATCTGGGCCTGGCTTTTACTGGGAGTAAGCAAAGAGCTGGGTGGGTGCTTACTCCCCACGAGTTTATACGTGGATCATTTCCACAATTGTATTTTTAAAAGTGCGCAGCAGGAAGCAGGGTTTGTCTGTGGAGCGAGAGGCTGCAGATCACACACTGCAAGGCACGTGTGAAGGAAACATTGACCTGTGGACTGATTACCTGACCCGGCTCCGATCCGGCTGTAACTGAACTGTAAGTTGGCTGGAACAAGCAATAAACAGTGTTGAAGAGACTTTGTTGTGTCCCTGCTTTCTTTAAAACTGGTCATAGGTGCCCACAGCATTACAATGGAAAAAGATTAACATTGAGAGTGATAAGAAGCCACTAGAGGAGCACCAAAACGTTTATAGCTCATGAAGCTAGATCTGCAAAAATACAACCTGAATGTAGACTACATAAAAAGGATCTGAAATATATATTGTAGACTTCTTATCAGCATGAACTCAAAATACAATGGACAAGGACACCCCCAGTTCTAAGACTTTCTTGATGCAAGCAAAAAATGCATTTTCTAAGGAAGGAACTGGAACAGATAAACTTTGCTGAATATCTAGGAGTGTCTGATTTGTGCCTACAACAAATTAAAAAGTTCAGCGAACAAGATGAGGTCTTTCAAGCATTAAAAACCACTGTTCTTACAGGATGGCCAGACAAGAAAGAAAAAAAAATACTTATTTGTATCAGGGACTACTGGCAAGGGCAGACTGGCCATAGACCCTACTGGGAAATTTTCTGGTGGGCAAATGCCCAGAGCGCTGCCTAATCCCTCTTCTTAGCCGCTAGCCAGGTACATAAAGATCTGATGCTCTCACTTAGTGAGTATTTTGTGCTGCACTGTGGTATTTGGTTATGTTGGGGTGGTATTCTGCCCTGCATTATGGTATTGCTGGCCCCACCTACTTCTGTTGCCAAGTCTTCTGTCAATTTGGGCCCAGTTCGAACCTAGGGCCACTTTTAGGTTTGGCCTCATAATTTTGAACTTAGGCACCCCCTTCAAGCTCAGTACATAGATACCACAACAATACAATACACGTGCATAGATACAGCAACAGAACCAAGCTGCGTGTATAGATACATGCACTTCTACACATGTCGGCACTCTTTTACATGCACACTTCTACACTTGCTGGCACTCTTTTACACGCACACTTCTACACATGCCAACACTCTTTTACACGCACACTTTTACACATGCTGGCAATTCTTTTACGCGCACACCTCTACACATACCGGCACTCTTTTACACACACACTTCTACACATGCTGGCACTCTTTTATACATGCCGGCATTATTTTACACGTACACTTCTACACATGCTGGCACTCTTTTATACATGCCGGCATTATTTTACGCGTACACTTCTACACATGCTGGCACTCTTTTACACATGCCAGCATTATTTTACACACACACTTCTACACATACTGAAACTCTTTTAAACACATACTATGACACATGTCGACACTCTTTTACACACACACTTCTACACACGCCGGCAGGCTATTACAAGCATACTTTTACATATGCTGGCACTCTGTTACATGCACACTTGTACACATGCCGGCACTCTTTTACACGCACACTTGTACACATGCCGGCACTCTTTTACACACACACTTCTACACATGCTGGCACTCTTTTATACATGCCGGCATTATTTTACACGTACACTTCTACACATGCTGGCACTCTTTTACACATGCCAGCATTATTTTACACGCACACTTCTACACATACTGAAACTCTTTTACACACATACTATGACACATGTCAACACTCTTTTACACACACACTTCTACACATGCCGGCAGGCTATTACAAGCATACTTTTACACTTGCGGGCACTCTGTTACATGCACACTTGTACACATACCGGCACTCTTTTACACGCACACTTCTACACATGCTGGCACTCTTTTATACATGCCGGCATTATTTTACACGTACACTTCTACACATACTGAAAGTCTTTTACACACATACTTCTACACATGTCGACACTCTTTTACACACACACACACTTCTACACATGCCGGCAGGCTTTTACAAGCATACTTCTACACTTTCTGGCACTCTTTTACACGCACATTTGTACATATACTGGCACTCTTTTACACATGTCGACATTATTTTACATGCACACTTCTACACATACTGACACTCTTTTACACACAAGCTTCTACATATGCTGGCATTCTTTTAGGTTTCTGCATGCGACTGTTTCCATTTTGTTGTATGCACAATCTTTCACATGCTCTGTGGGTTGTAACTCGGCTAAGATCACATGTACAATGTACGACACATGATCCCGGAAGACCATACCGCTGGCCCAGTAAGCAATTTTTATGAGTGCCAATGAAAAGGTTGTTACTCAATCAAGGTTGGAACATTACATTTAAAAAAAAATCGGATAACCCCTTTAAGGCTGCACCGTGATTTTGGCCCACAATGGGCCGTGCAACCAAGGATCACAGCAACACACTGGTACATTGCAGTGAGTTAAAATGAAAAGTGTTATATAGGTGCGACCTGTAACTTTCTTACAATCACAATCAGAAAGTTGCAAGAAATCCAGCAGGTTGGATATTTTGTAACTGTGTACCTTTTACTAGATGCGAAGTAATATAGCATTTAGTCTTTGGCTGCACAACGTATGTTGCAGCTAAAGCCATCTTGTAGTACCAGCCCAACACATACACTGTACTTGATGCAGGCATTCTTACATACACACACTTTCATACATGCATGTACTCTTACACAGTGTCGGACTGGGGTACTTAGGGCCCACCAGTGTAATTCTGGGGGCCCACCTTAGGGCTCCTGCACACAAAACTTATTTTTTTCCCATGTTCCCTTCACTTCAATGGGGCCGCAAAAAAAAAAAAAAAATGGCTGTGTGTATTCTGTGTCTGTATATCCGCATGGCCGTTCTGCAAAATGATAGAACATCTTCTATTATTGCCCACATTGCAGACAAGGATAGGACTGTTTTATTAGAGGCTGGCTGTTCTGTTCCACATAATGTGGAATGCACACACCCGGTATCCATGTTTTGTGGATCCGCAATTTGCGGACTTTAAAACATCCAATGGTCGTCTTCATGAGCACTTACAGTGATAACAGAAATATTAAAGACGAAGTATGATGGCAGACATTCACAGCAAAATGCACAAACATACATGTGGCAGAATTTACACATATATGGATATCCTGCACTTAAGTTAGTCAGAAACAAGACACATGCAGCGCACACCAATCACTCACTGGACAGATGTGGGACACAAGACACTTATACATGGGTCACATGCCACTGATGCATATGTCACATGCTGCACATACACCACTGATACATAGATCATATATAGCACACACCAATCACAGGAAAACAAGCAATGCACACACCAAGATATTTATATGCCTAACCCTATTAAGTGTAGCACACTTAAAGGGGTTGATGCCTTCTGCAAGTTTATTGTTAATTTATGCATTACTTTCATACATAGTTTAGGGCTCTTTCACACTTGCGTTGGCCGGATCCGTCGTGTAGTCCATTTGCCGGAATTACACGCCGGATCCGGAATAACGCGTGAGAACGCATAATTTTTTCATTCCAGATGCGTCTTTCCGGCTTTTTTCCGGAGATACGGATCCGGAAATCCTGAATGCAACACTTGCGCTTTTTTTCCGGATCCGTCGTACAAATATTTTGGTCTATAAAAAGTAAACCTTTAAGGGACTAGCTCAGATTCTGCTTAGGATTGTCGCCAGGATGATGCCTGAACAAGAGTTTGCTTTCAAAGCCCTGATCTTGGTTTCAAGATGGAGGAAACAAGAGCGAGATAGACGTCGGTGTCGTCTTCGTCGGTATTGGGTTCATCCAATTTCGTTAGCACGGATTACCGAAGGAGCATTTGAAGTCCTGTACCCGGAATTGCGTCATTATCCTGAAAAATTTAATAATTTTTTTTGCATGAATATGGCTAGCTTTGATGAGCTCCTAGACCGAGTATCACCGAGACTGGCCAGGATGGATACGTATTTCCGCAGGAGTGTGTCACCTACAGAACGACTCATGTTGACCATCCGGTAAGATAATGACATATAGATATATTAATTTTAATTATTTATATGTGTTGTTTAGTATTTATATTTCATTAACAATTTTTTTAGAAGATTTTTTATAGCAGCTATACTAATCTGTATGTATTTAATATAAATATTACAGGCGGTAAATATATATTGATGCTTTCAAGTATAGAAAATTTTACTCATAACGATATTTATGATAATTATAGTGATTCAGGCCATATCAAATTTGACAAATCCATAATCTAAAATTTTTAAGTATTTCAAATTACTAATCTAATATTTTATTTATTTTTTCTTCAGCTTTCTGGCTACAGGTGACAGTTTCACGTCGCTACACTACCATTTCCGGCTTGAGATTCATTTGCTGCCTACTTCAGCTCAGATGCTGGACGTTTACAGTGGCAGGACCAGAATGTTTAAAATTAAAATTTTTTACTGTTGCTGTTTTTTTTCCCAAAAAATTGTTTATTAATAAAGTTTAATAACTTTTTCAAATATAGTAGTATGGTGTTTCTTTTTAAATAATTTATATTATTTTTACAAAAAATCTTATCACCGCATGAGTAGCCACTATCATTGGCTGGCTCCCCAAGCGGTGGGAGAGCATGTCAGGCCTTTATCCACCACACCCTCTCCCACCGCTTGTAGAGCGACAGTTCCAGTGTCGCTCCACAAGCGGTGTGAGAGCATGTCAGGCCTTTATCCACTACACCCTCTCCCACCGCCTGTAGAGCGACAGTTCCAGTGTCGCTCCACAAGCGGTGGGAGAGCATGTCAGGCCTTTATCCACCATACCCTCCCCCACCGCTTGTAGAGCGACAGTTCCAGTGTCGCTCCACAAGCGGTGTGAGAGCATGTCAGGCCTTTATCCACTACACCCTCTCCCACCGCTTGTAGAGCGACAGTTCCAGTGTCGCTCTACAAGCGGTGTGAGAGCATGTCTCGCCTTTATCCACCACACCCTCTCCCACCGCCTGTAGAGCGACAGTTCCAGTGTCGCTCCACAAGCGGTGTGAGAGCATGTCAGGCCTTTATCCACTACACCCTCTCCCACCGCCTGTAGAGCGACAGTTCCAGTGTCGCTCCACGAGCGGTGGGAGAGCATGTCAGGCCTTTATCCACCACACCCTCTCCCACCGCTTGTAGAGCGACAGTTCCAGTGTCGCTCCACAAGCGGTGTGAGAGCATGTCAGGCCTTTATCCACTACACCCTCTCCCACCGCCTGTAGAGCGACAGTTCCAGTGTCGCTCCACAAGCGGTGGGAGAGCATGTCAGACCTTTATCCACCACACCCTCTCCCACCGCTTGTAGAGCGACAGTTCCAGTGTCGCTCCACAAGCGGTGTGAGAGCATGTCAGGCCTTTATCCACTACACACTCTCCCACCGCCTGTAGAGCGACAGTTCCAGTGTCGCTCCACAAGCGGTGGGAGAGCATGTCAGGCCTTTATTTTTAGATAAGTAAAAAAAAACACAAGGACAAGCGGTGTGAGAGCATGTCAGGCCTTTATCCACTACACCCTCTCCCACCGCCTGTAGAGCGACAGTTCCACTGTCGCTCCACAAGCGGTGGGAGAGCATGTCAGACCTTTATCCACCACACCCTCTCCCACCGCTTGTAGAGCGACAGTTCCAGTGTCGCTCCACAAGCGGTGTGAGAGCATGTCAGGCCTTTATCCACTACACACTCTCCCACCGCCTGTAGAGCGACAGTTCCAGTGTCGCTCCACAAGCGGTGGGAGAGCATGTCAGTCCTTTATCCACCACACCCTCTCCCACCGCCTGTAGAGCGACAGTTCCAGTGTCGCTCCACAAGCGGTGTGAGAGCATGTCAGGCCTTTATCCACTACACACTCTCCCACCGCCTGTAGAGCGACAGTTCCAGTGTCGCTCCACAAGCGGTGGGAGAGCATGTCAGTCCTTTATCCACCACACCCTCTCCCACCGCTTGTAGAGCGACAGTTCCAGTGTCGCTCCACAAGCGGTGTGAGAGCATGTCAGGCCTTTATCCACTACACACTCTCCCACCGCCTGTAGAGCGACAGTTCCAGTGTCGCTCCACAAGCGGTGTGAGAGCATGTCAGGCCTTTATCCACTACACCCTCTCCCACCGCCTGTAGAGCGACAGTTCCAGTGTCGCTCCACAAGCGGTGGGAGAGCATGTCAGGCCTTTATTTTTAGATAAGTAAAAAAAAACACAAGGACACATAAAAACTTTTATAAAATTGTACAGAATTTTATAAAATAAAAATATATATAAGTAAAACAATATTAATATAAAATTTAAAACAACAAAAATCACAAATCCTGGTATTGAGGATTTGGAGGAGGAGGTTGGGGGGTGGAAGGCAGTGCACGGCTTGATCCCTCTCCACCTTCGTGTGTTCTGGTGGACACTGAAATGTGTGATGTGGGAGGAGAGACAGCGGGAGTATGCAAACGGGATGGGGGATTGGGTGAAGGAGTTGTCCGAGCCAGCGAAGAAGGAGTGGTGAAAGTTGATTGTTGAAAATAGTTAGGAGGAGAGAGAAAACGGTGGTGAAAAGGCTCGGGGGTTGTAGAATGGGGAGGTGGTTGAGGTGGACGGGTTGGAGTTTGCGGAGGTTGGAAGGGGTGAGGAGGTTGGAAGTGGTGAGGAGGTTGTGGTGGGGGATAGGAATGGGAGGGGGGATAGGTTGGTGGTTGGGGGACGGAAGTTGTGCAGTGTCTCAAATCACACACCGCATCCTCCACCCTATGTCTGAACTCCAACACCTAGTCGGGCGTGATGTCCGCCACCAGCTGATTAACTGACGACCAATAGGTTTGTAGCGGGCCCGGCTGAGAAAACTGCGCCATACACTCCCACAGACTTCTCAGCTCGGCCTCCATGGCTACAATCCTATTGCTGTAACCACACAAGGTCTCATACAAGAGCCTTGTGAGGTCTTCATAATCAGCTTGGCGGCTTCTACCGGCCCTCTGGCGACGCATCAACGCCTCAAAAAGTGGCACCATAACGGCCATTGTTGCGTCACCAGAGGGCACCAGTAGAGGATGATTTGGGTCCTGACCAGGTGCTGGACGAGGTGGAGAGGGATCCACTTGTGGCAGCTCAGCAGGGACCGCCTCTTGATGACTTTCACAAGGAGGTTCTGGCGCCCGAGTACTGCTAGTTGTTCTGTAAAAAAAACTAAAAAAGAAAAATTAGCATGTTTTTAAAATTGATTTCAACATTTTACAATTTTTTTAGGGATTTTTTTACTTACCTTCGCAGCTCTAGGGTTCTACGTAGGAACCCTAGCGCAGCCGCATAGCGGTACGGCTGCCGCCAGACCCACTCGAGTGATTGACCTCCTCGTTATAGTCTTTCTTATAGCGGTCCCTTATTGAGCGCCATCGCACCATGACTGCCGTCTCTGAAAAATATAAAAATAAACATTACTCTCAAATTACTGGCATTACCAAACTGCAGCCCTACAGCTGTTGCAAAACTACTACTCCCAACATGCCTGGATAGGGCATGCTGGGAGTTGTAGTTTTGCAACAGCTGGAGGGCCGCAGTTTGGACATGACAGATAACTAATCAATTAAAAAAATGTAAGGATACTTACTGCAATCTTCCTGTTTGCCTTCACTGAGGTCGTCCCAATCCGTAAGTATTTTTCTGCAAATCTCCATCCACAGACTCCGGGTCAGGTGATGGTCGGCATGGCGGCGGTCGGTATGGTCCCAGAGTGGGACGCGTTCCTCCACCAGATGGATGAGGAGTTCATTGTCGATATAGAAACCGGATAATTCCTCCTCATCCGTTCTGGCAGAGGCCCTTGAACCCTAAAAAAATTAGAAAATAATTTATTAATTTTAAAAAATAATTTAATAATTTACACATATGATATAACAAGATTCAATACTGAGATATACTCACACGTCCCCGACCGCCGCGTGCTCCCCGGCGCCTTGTGGGTGGTTGCTGACGACCTCTTGAGGCAACAGTAGGATTAGACTAAAATAAAAGAATATCAAACTTAATAACCCAAAATTTTAAGAATTAGGAAAAAACACAATACATTTCTTTTTTTTAATAAAATTACCGATTCATGGTGTCCACCCCCGACTTCCTCCTCTCCCGCTGTCGGAGCAGGGCCTGAATACCTCTCCTCCGTTGACGATTGCTGTAAAAGAAAAAAAAAGAAAAATATTTTGGACATGGATGGGATAATAAAATAAAACTTTAAAACATGACATACCGTATCCAAGCGAACTCGTTGCCTTGGAGGAGAGTTCCCGGACTCACTTGAATAGCCTATTGAAACAATTAAAAATAATTAAACAATTGATTTTGAATCATTGAAAAAAATCCCTCAAAAATGATACTTACTGGACATTTTTTAAGACACTATCAAGATCAGGTCTGTCTCCCCAAAAATATAACCTAAGAAAAATGAGAACAAAAAGATGAAAGTTAACACATTAATATTAAACAACAGTACCACCTTAACCAGGGGACTACTATCCCCAACATCCACCATGTAGTCAGCCCAGCTGCGGTCCCAAAGCAAAAGCACTTGGGACTGAAGCTGGGGTGTCTGCATGGTGGGTGCTGGGGGCAGCATTCCCCAGGGGACTACTAACCCCAACATCCACCATGCAGTCACCCCAGCCAGCTGTGGTCCCAAAGAAAAAGCACTTGGGACTGAAGCTGGGGTGACTGCATGGTGGGTGCTGGGGGCAGCATTCCCCAGAGGACTACTACCCCAAACATCCACCATGCAGTCACCCCAGCCAGCTGCAGTCCCAAAGAAAAAGCACTTGGGACTGAAGCTGGGGTGACTGCATGGTGGGTGCTGGGGGCAGCATTCCCCAGGGGACTACTACCCCCAACATTCATTTCCTGCCTCCTACATGCATCTACTATGTCTAGGACATAGTAGATGCATGTAGTTAATGTATATTACAAGACAAAACACACACTGAATACTCACCTCCAGGAGCTGAAGACACGACCTGTCCTCTCCCGCGCGGGTTGTCTGTGGATGTTCGCGCCAGCCAAGACCTCCCTACTTCCTGGCGCAGGCGCAAACGCAACTTCCGGATCCGTTGTTGCGTCGTAACAACTGAAGATGTTAGGACGGATCCGGAATAATACATTTCAATGGGCTATTATTCCGGATCCGTAGATGCGGCAAGTGTTCCGGATTTTTGGCTGGAGCAAAAAGCGCAGCATGCTGCGGTATTTTCTCCGGCCAAAAAGCGTTCCGTTCCGGAACTGAAGACATCCTGATGCATCCTGAACGGATTTCTCTCCATTCAGAATGCATTAGGATAATCCTGATCAGGATTCTTCCGGCATAGTGCCCCGACGATGGAACTTTATGCCGGAAGAAAAGAACGCAAGTGTGAAAGAGCCCTAATATGTTTCTGTATCATTCTCTGTTGATAGCTCCAACTAGTGGCCATTTTACTTACAATTGCAGCTATTCACAGTACACGTTTGGTCTACTTCAGCTTCCATATCTTCATGTGACATCATCATCCCTGCACATAGCAGCCATTTTCTTCATTCACAGTCATCACTGCATGAGGATAGCACATGGCTTGGAAGTCTCTTGAGTCATCCTCTACATCTAAGCTCACGGTAGCATCGCTGGTATGTCACATAGCCACATTACAGCCTGTTTTCATATATATTTTGCATATCTCTTTCCTTTCCTTTATAGCAGCTTATACAGGGAGTGCAGAATTATTAGGCAAGTTGTATTTTTGAGGATTAATTTTATTATTGAACAACAACCATGTTCTCAATGAACCCAAAAAACTCATTAATATCAAAGCTGAATATTTTTGGAAGTAGTTTTTAGTTTGTTTTTAGTTTTAGCTATTTTAGGGGGATATCTGTGTGTGCAGGTGACTATTACTGTACATAATTATTAGGCAACTTAACAAAAAACAAATATATACCCATTTCAATTATTTATTTTTACCAGTGAAACCAATATAACATCTCAACATTCACAAATATACATTTCTGACATTCAAAAACAAAACAAAAACAAATCAGTGACCAATATAGCCACCTTTCTTTGCAAGGACACTCAAAAGCCTGCCATCCATGGATTCTGTCAGTGTTTTGATCTGTTCACCATCAACATTGCGTGCAGCAGCAACCACAGCCTCCCAGACACTGTTCAGAGAGGTGTACTGTTTTCCCTCCTTGTAAATCTCACATTTGATGATGGACCACAGGTTCTCAATGGGGTTCAGATCAGGTGAACAAGGAGGCCATGTCATTAGATTTTCTTCTTTTATACCCTTTCTTGCCAGCCACGTTGTGGAGTACTTGGACGCGTGTGATGGAGCATTGTCCTGCATGAAAATCATGTTTTTCTTACCTTGCAGACTTCTTCCTGTACCACTGCTTGAAGAAGGTGTCTTCCAGAAGCTGGCAGTAGGACTGGGAGTTGAGCTTGACTCCATCCTCAACCCAAAAAGGCCCCACAAGCTCATCTTTGATGATACCAGCCCAAACCAGTACTCCACCTCCACCTTGCTGGCGTCTGAGTCGGACTGGAGCTCTCTGCCCTTTACCAATCCAACCATCTGGCCCATCAAGACTCACTCTCATTTCATCAGTCCATAAAACCTTAGAAAAATCAGTCTTGAGATATTTCTTGGCCCAGTATTGACTTTTTAGCTTGTGTGTCTTGTTCAGTGGTGGTCGTCTTTCAGCCTTTCTTACCTTGGCCATGTCTCTGAGTATTGCACACCTTGTGCTTTTGGGCACTCCAGTGATGTTGCAGCTCTGAAATATGGCCAAACTGGTGGCAAGTGGCATCTTGGCAGCTGCACGCTTGACTTTTCTCAGTTCATGGGCAGTTATTTTGCGCCTTGGTTTTTCCACACGCTTCTTGCGACCCTGTTGACTATTTTGAATGAAACGCTTGATTGTTCGATGATCACGCTTCAGAAGCTTTGCAATTTTAAGAGTGCTGCATCCCTCTGCAAGATATCTCACAATTTTTGACTTTTCTGAGCCTGTCAAGTCCTTCTTTTGACCCATTTTGCCAAAGGAAAGGAAGTTGCCTAATAATTATGCACACCTGATATAGGGTGTTGATGTCATTAGACCACACCCCTTATCATTACAGAGATGCACATCACCTAATATGCTTAATTGGTAGTAGGCTTTCGAGCCTATACAGCTTGGAGTAAGACAACATGCATAAAGAGGATGATGTGGTCAAAATACTCATTTGCCTAATAATTCTGCACGTAGTGTAGTTAGCAGCTAGGGACCATGCTTGTTAGGCCTCATGCACACAACCGTTGTTGTGTTCCGTTCCGCAAAATGGGGTTCCGTTGTTCCGTGATCCGTTTCCGTTTTTGTTTCCGTGTGTCTTCCTTTATTTTTGGAGGACCACCAGACATAAACGAATGTAAAAAAAAAGCCATGCAAATGATAGGAAAAAAACAGACGTGGACGCGCGGATGCGGATGACAATCTTGTGTGCCTCCGCGTTTTTTAGCGGTCCCATTGACTTGAATGGATCCGCAAACAGTTTTTCGCAAAAATAATAGGACAGGTTATATTTTTTTGACAGACTGGAACCACGGATCACGACGCGGATGGCAAACGGTGCATCAGCCGAGTTTTCAACGGGTCCGCAGAAAATCACGAAAAACGCTGCAACAGACATGAAATAAAACAACGGTCGTGTGCATGAGGCCTTATGCAGATAGGAAACATGCTCTGGTTTAGATACGCATCTGTGTTGTATGTGCATTGCTATGCACAGAAATGTATTATATGCATTACTATATGTCAGACCCATTAGTAAGCGCATTGTTTTTTTCTGTTCCCCAGTTTTACCGCGCATTTATATCCTTGCAATAAAGATAAAGTTGGATGTCACTCCATTGTCAATTCATTGCCGGGATAAGGTTTAGCTGTCTGTCAACCTATGTACCTTCACACATAAGGTGGACAGAACAGGGGTTAGACTGTTCACCCTGTCGGATCCGTCCTGCTGCTATTTCGCAGTGCCGCCGAACTGCCGCTCCATCCCCATTGACTATAATGGGGACGGGGGCGGAGATCCGGCGCAGCACAGCAGTGCACTGTGAGAGGCCGCCGGACTAAAAGTACTGCATGTCTGACTTTTTAGTCCGGCGGCCTCTCACCGCGTACTGCCGTACTGTGCCGGAGCTCCGCCCCGTCCCCATTATAGACAATGCGGATGGAGCGGCAGTCCAGCAGCACAGCGAAATAGCGGCAGGACGGATCCGACAGGGTGAACAGCCTGTCGGATCCGTCCTGCCGCTAGTGTGAAAGTACTCTTAACCCCTTAAGGACCGGGCTCATTTTCACCTTAAGGACCGGGCCATTTTTTGCAAATCTGACCAGTGTCACTTTAAGTGCTCATAACTTTCAAACGCTTTGACTTACCCAGGCCGTTCTGAGATTGTTTTTTCGTCACATATTGTACTTCATGACACTGCTAAAATTGGGTCAAAAAAGTTATTTTTTTTGCATAAAAAAATACATTTTTACCAAAAATTTTGAAAAATTAGCAAATTTCAAAGTTTCAGTTTCTCTACTTCTGTAATACATAGTAATACCCCCAAAAATTGTGATGACTTTACATTCCCCATATGTCTACTTCATGTTTGTAGCATTTTGGGAATGATATTTTATTTTTTGGGGATGTTACAAGGCTTAGAAGTTTAGAAGCAAATTTTGAAATTTTTGAGAAATCTTCAAAATCCCACTTTTTATGGACCAGTTCAGGTTTGAAGTCATATTGTGAGGCTTAGATAATAGAAACCTCCCAAAAATGACCCCATTCTAGAAACTACACCCCTCAAGGTATTCAAAACTGTTTTTTCAAACTTTATTAACCCTTTAGGTGTTCCACAAGAGTTAATGGCAGATGGAGAAACAATTTTGAAATTTCTATTTTTTGGAAAATTTTCCAATATAATAAATTTTTTCCAGGAGTAAAATAAGGGTTAACTGCCAAACAACACTCAAAATGGGTTGCCCTGATTCTGTAGTTTGCAAAAACACCCCATATGTGGTCGTAAACTACTGTTTGGCCGAACGGTAGCACATAGAAGGAGGGGAACACCATATGGGTTTTGGAAGGCAGATTTTGCAGGACTGGTTTTGTTTATACCATGTCCCATTTGAAGCCCCCTGTTGCACCCCTAGAATAGAAATTTCAAAAAAGTGACTCCATCTAAGAAAGTACACCCCTCAAGGTATTCAAAACTGGGTTTACAAACTTTGTTAACCCTTTAGGTGTTCCACAAGAGTTAATGGCAGATGGAGAAACAATTATGAAATTTCAATTTTTTGGAAAATTTTCCAATATAATCAATTTTTTCTAGGAGTAAAACAAGGGTTAACTGCCAAACAACACTCACAATGGGTTGCCCTGATTCTGTAGTTTGCAAAAACACCCCATATGTGGTCATAAACTACTGTTTGGCCGAACGGTAGCACATAGAAGGAGGGGAACACCATATGGGTTTTGGAAGGCAGATTTTGCAGGACTGGTTTTGTTTATACCATGTCCCATTTGAAGCCCCCTGTTGCACCCCTAGAATAGAAATTTCAAAAAAGTGACTCCATCTAAGAAAGTACACCCCTCAAGGTATTCAAAACTGGGTTTACAAACTTTGTTAACCCTTTAGGTGTTCCACAAGAGTTAATGGCAGATGGAGAAACAATTATGAAATTTCAATTTTTTGGAAAATTTTCCAATATAATCAATTTTTACTAGGAGTAAAACAAGGGTTAACTGCCAAACAACACTCAAAATGGGTTGCCCTGATTCTGTAGTTTGCAAAAACACCCCATATGTGGTCGTAAACTACTGTTTGGCCGAACGGTAGCACATAGAAGGAGGGGAACACCATATGGGTTTTGGAAGGCAGATTTTGCAGGACTGGTTTTGTTTATACCATGTCCCATTTGAAGCCCCCTGTTGCACCCCTAGAATAGAAATTTCAAAAAAGTGACTCCATCTAAGAAAGTACACCCCTCAAGGTATTCAAAACTGGGTTTACAAACTTTGTTAACCCTTTAGGTGTTCCACAAGAGTTAATGGCAGATGGAGAAACAATTATGAAATTTCAATTTTTTGGAAAATTTTCCAATATAATCAATTTTTTCTAGGAGTAAAACAAGGGTTAACTGCCAAACAACACTCAAAATGGGTTGCCCTGATTCTGTAGTTTGCAAAAACACCCCATATGTGGTCGTAAACTACTGTTTGGCCGAACGGTAGCACATAGAAGGAGGGGAACACCATATGGGTTTTGGAAGGCAGATTATGCAGGACTGGTTTTGTTTATACCATGTCCCATTTGAAGCCCCCTGTTGCACCCCTAGAATAGAAATTTCAAAAAAGTGACTCCATCTAAGAAAGTACACCCCTCAAGGTATTCAAAACTGGGTTTACAAACTTTGTTAACCCTTTAGGTGTTCCACAAGAGTTAATGGCAGATGGAGAAACAATTATGAAATTTCAATTTTTTGGAAAATTTTCCAATATAATCAATTTTTTCTAGGAGTAAAACAAGGGTTAACTGCCAAACAACACTCAAAATGGGTTGCCCTGATTCTGTAGTTTGCAAAAACACCCCATATGTGGTCGTAAACTACTGTTTGGCCGAACGGTAGCACATAGAAGGAGGGGAACACCATATGGGTTTTGGAAGGCAGATTTTGCAGGACTGGTTTTGTTTATACCATGTCCCATTTGAAGCCCCCTGTTGCACCCCTAGAATAGAAATTTCAAAAAAGTGACTCCATCTAAGAAAGTACACCCCTCAAGGTATTCAAAACTGGGTTTACAAACTTTGTTAACCCTTTAGGTGTTCCACAAGAGTTAATGGCAGATGGAGAAACAATTATGAAATTTCAATTTTTATGACAAATTTTCCAATATAATCAATTTTTTCTAGGAGTAAAACAAGGGTTAACTGCCAAACAACACTCAAAATGGGTTGCCCTGATTCTGTAGTTTGCAGAAACACCCCATATGTGGTGGTAAACTACTATTTGGCTAAACGGCAGGACATAGAAGAAGGGGAACGCCATATGGTTTTTGGAAGGCAGATTTTGCTGGACTGGTTTATTTACACCATGTACCCTTTCAAGCCCCCTGATGCACCCCTAGAGTAGAAACTCCATAAAAGTGACCCCATCTAGGAAACTACGGGATAAGGTGGTTGTTGTTTTGGGACTATTTTTGGGGTAAATTTGATATTTGGTTGCTCTATATTACTCTTTTTTGAGGCAATGTAACAAAAAAATTAAAATCTAAAATTGTTTCTACATTCGCTATTTAGTTTTGTGGAACACCTAAAGGGTTAACATAGTTTGTAAAGTAACTTTTGAATACCTTGAGGGGTGTAGTTTCTTAGATGGGGTCACTTTTTTGGAGTTTCTAGTCTGGGCTACATCAGGGGGGGGCTTCTAATGGGACATGGTGTCAAAAAAAAAACTGTCCATCAAAATCTGCCTTCCAGAAACCGTATGGCGTTCCCTTCGTTCTATGCCCTGCCGTGCGGCTATATAGCCATTTACGACCACATATGGGGTGTTTCTGCAAACGACAGAATCGGGGCAATAAATATTTAGTTTTGTTTGGCTGTTAACCCTTGCTTTATTACCGGCAAAATGGATTTAAATTGAAATTTTGCCCAAAAATAGGTGTTTTGGCACCGTTTTTATTTTATATTTTTAACACCGTTCATCCGAGGCGTTTGGTCAAAAGTTATTTTTATAGCGACGACTTTTACGCACGCGACGATGCCCAATATGTATGGCTCTCAGACTTTGGAGACACTAAGCAGGCATCCTAAAACTGCGGCCCTCCAGATGTTGTAAAACTACAATTCCCACCATGCCCTGCTGATGGCTGTAGGTTGTCTGGGCATGCTGGGAGTTATAGTTTTACAACATCTGGAGGGCCGCAGTTTGAGGATGCCTGCACTAAAACTAATATTTTTGGGGGAAAGAAAAATAGTTTTCGTGTCTCCAAAGTCTGAGAGCCATAGTGTTTTATGTTCTCTAGTGAACTGTTGGGGATTATAAAAATTTAGTACTCCATGGAAGTGTGATACTCCCTGAAGCAATCGATAACGCAGAGGCCCGGATGATCGGGGCACGTGTCGCACTGAGTGGTGGTGTCCTTCCGTATCCCCCTCCTGCGACACACTCTGCACTTTTTTTGGGTTCGTCCCTTCTTTCCAGTATGGGGGACCACACCTGGAAAGTGTTGGCCAGGGACGATCCGGGCGCCTCCAGTTCCCGAGGTACTCCGGCCTGCTCTTTCCCGGTCCGAAAAGATCAGGTCCTTGAGGACTGCCTCATAGAATTGGAGGAATGTCCCTGTGCTGCCAGCGCTTCGGGATAGTACAAAAGAGTTGTACATGGCAACCTGCACCAAGTAGACCGCAACTTTTTTGTACCATGCCCGGGTTTTGCGCATGGCGTTATATGGCGTGAGGACTTGATCCGAGAGATCAACTCCTCCCATATACCGATTGTAGTCGACGATACAATCGGGCTTGAGGACCGTTGCCGCGGTACCTCGCACAGGGACTGGGGTGGTGCCGTTACCGTGGATTGTGGACAGCATAAGGACATCCCTCTTGTCCTTATACCTGACCAGCAACAGGTTTCCACTGGTAAGTGCACGGGTCTCACCCCTGGGGATAGGTACCTGGAGGGGGTGGGCAGGGAGGCCGCGTTGATTTTTCCGCACGGTCCCACAAGCGAACGTAGATCTGGCGGCAAGGGACCTGAACAAGGGAATGCTGGTATAAAAGTTATCCACGTACAAGTGGTAACCATTATCCAGCAGTGGGTACATAAGGTCCCACACGAGTTTCCCGCTAACACCCAGAGTGGGGGGACATTCTGGGGGTTGAATACGGGAATCTCGCCCCTCGTACACACGAAATTTGTAAGTGTACCCTGAGGTACTCTCACAAATTTTGTATAGCTTCACGCCATACCTCGCTCGCTTTGTGGGAATATATTGGCGGAAACTGAGTCTCCCCTTGAACGCAATGAGCGACTCATCAACCGCGACCTCCCTTCCAGGTACGTAGGCCTGCTGAAATGTGGCCCCAAAGTGATCGATGACAGGCCGTATCTTATACAGCCGGTCATAGGCAGGATCACCTCGGGGTGGACATGCTGCATTATCGGAATAATGCAGACATTTCCGGATGGCCTCAAACCGGGAGCGTGTCATGACCATACTGTACAGTGGGGTCTGGTACAGGACGTCCCCACTCCAGTATTGCCTGACACTGGGTTTTTGGACTAGACCCATATGCAGCACGAGGCCCCAAAATGTCCTCATTTCGGCTGCACTGACCGGCGTCCAGCCACCGGGTCTAGCCAAAACTGAGCCTGGGTTTTGAGCGACGAACTGTTGGGCGTACAGATTCGTCTGCTCCACCATCAAATTCACCAGTGGGTTACTGAAAAAAAAACTAAAATAGTCAATTTCAGTAAACCCCACTGTGGGAATCTGGATTCCAGGATTGCCAGCGAAATCCGGAATCTCAGGCTCAAAGTCCACTGGGGGACACCAGCTAAGTTCATCGGCAGGGGTCTCCGGTGAACTTATTTGGTGGGCCGGGAAACCAGTACGAACCCCAGGGCGGCTCGTACTAGGGTGGGCCACAGGATCCCTAGCATGTGCGGCCCCTGGCTCCGCCTGGCGGCGTCTCCGCCGCCTTGGTGGCTCATCGTCATCCGATGATGATGAGGAGGATGCTGATGATAAGAGGAATGTGGGGTCATCCTCATCCTCACTGGGGCTCTCGGAGTCGGAGGCAATCTGGGCATATGCCTCCTCGGCCGAGAACACCCGGCGGGCCATGGGTGTGTGTGCGTGTAGGTGTGCGTGTGTGTAAAACTTTATTATATGTGCGTGTGTGTGGGGGCAACGGGTGTTCGCGTACTAAAAAAAGGAAAAAAGGGCAAGTGTTAGGAAAAAAAAAAAGTTGCTGATTAGCGGTACAACGCTGATCAGCGGTGGGGCAGGCGATGCGCTAACAGTGGACGGACGCTAAAAAGTGCCGACCAGTCAGCGAACGCAGAAAAAAAAGTGGTGGTGAGGGGGCTAGTGGTGGGGGGGGGGGGGGGTTGGGGGGAGTGGTGGGGGGAGTGGTGGAGGGGGTGGGGGGGCTGGTGGTGGTGGGGGGCTGGTAGGGGGGGGCAAGTGGCAGGGGGGGTCTGGGGTTAAAAGTTTTTTTTTTTTTTTTTTTTTTCCTAACTAACTTTTCCCTTCTTTCCCTGCCTAACGATGCCTCTCCCTCACTGACCCTAACCTACCTGGGTGGCGATGGGTGCAGGAGGGTGATGGATGGCGATTAGGGGGACACAGGAGCTGGTGCTGGACGATGCTGCCGGGTGCTCGTGCAGAACAGGAAGAGGAGGGGAGAGAGGAGCGCAGGAAGTTTGAATCTCGCGCCTCTCTCCCCTGCACCAATCAGCACCCTGGACAGCAGTGTTCAGCACCAGGGCCAGCACCGCCTCCTCAAATCCTCGGACTGCGATTGGTGGTGTATAATTACGCCACCGATCGCAGTCTTTTTCCGGTTCATCGGGTCACCGGACACCCGAATGGACCGGAAACGCAGAAAACCGCAGGTCTGAATTGACCTGCGGTTTTCTGCGATCGCCGATACGGGGGGGTCAAATGACCCCCCCCTGCGTTGTTACGGGATGCCGGCTGAATGATTTCAGCCGAAATCCCGTTCCGATTAACCCCCGCGGCGCCGGAATGCCGATTTTAAGTCAGGACGTACCGGTACGCCCTTGGTCCTTAAGGACTCGGGAAATAGGGCGTACCGGTACGCCCTGTGTCCTTAAGGGGTTAAAGGGGTTGTTTCACTTCAGCAATTGGCATTTAGCATGTAGAGAAAGTTAATAAAAGGCACTTACTACAATGTATTGTGATTGTCCATATTGCCTCCTTTCCATCACATTATACACAGCATGTATCCGTGGTTATTACCACCGTGTAATCCAGCAGCGGTGGCCGTGCTTGCACACCATAGGTAAAGGTGTTGGCCTAGGTGCACTTCCAGCCTTTCCCTATAGTGCGTAAGCAAAGCCACCACTGCTGGAATACACAGTGGTAATAACCACGGATACATGCTGTGTATAATGTGATGGAAAGGAGGCAATATGGACAATCACAATACATTAGTAAGTGCCTTGTATTAAGTGCATGATAAATGCCATTTACTGAAGTGAGACAAACCCTTTAACCCCTTTAATTCATAAATGTCTGGCATGAAATTTACCAAATCGTAGCCTCCTCAGATTGCACATGATCTACAGTATATTTAACCCTGGGCTCATTTTCACCTTAAAGGGAGTCTTTCACGCAGATTCACCCTATTAACCTAATAACAGTGTTATGTCCATGGCATCTCCCCTATTAAAACTGTGCTTACCGTTAGTTCCTTGCTATCATCGTTCTGCAGAAAAACACTTTTAATCCACATACAAATGAGGCTGTGAAGGTGCCCAGGGGCGGCGTTACAACGGCCGGTGCCCAGGCCCCTGGGACATCTTCATACGAAGCCACTCCCCCTCCGCCATGTCTGCCCGCCCTCAGTCTCTGCTCTAACCTCCCTCCTCCCGTCCATAATCCCGCGCATGCGCACGGTAAACTGTGATGCCCCGACCTGACTGTGCTCATTCAATGCGCACGTGCCGATATCGAGTTCATCGGCGCATGCGCAGGATTACGGACGGGAGGAGGGAGGTTAGAGCAGAGACTAAGGGCGGGCAGACGCGGCGGAGGGGGAGTGGCTTCGTATGAAAATGACCCAGGGGCCTGGGCACCGGCCGTTGTAACGCCGCCCCTGGGCACCTTCACAGCCTCATTTGCATGTGGATTAAAAGTGTTTTTCTGCAGAACAATGATAGCAAGGAACAAACGGTAAGCACAGTTTATTAGGTTAATAGGGTGAATCTGCGTGAAAGACTCCCTTTAAGGACCAGGGCATTTTTTGCAAATCTGACCAGTGTCACTTTATGTGTGAATAACTTTAAAACACTTTTACTTATCCAGGTCATTCTGAGATAGTTTTTTTGTCACATATTGTACTTCATGACACTGGTAAAATGGAGTCCCAAAAATTCATTTTTATTTATAAAAAAAATACAAAATGTACCAAAAATTAGCAAATTTCCAAGTTTCAATTTCTCTACTTCTATAATACATAGTAATACCTCCAAAAATAGTTATTAATTTAGATTCCCCATATGTCTACTTCATGTTTGTATCATTTTGGGAATTTTATTTTTTGGGGACATTACAAGGCTTAGAAATTTAGAAGCAAATCTTGACATTTTTCAGTAGTTTTCAAAAACCCACTTTTTAAGGACCAGTTCAGGTCTGAAGTCACTTTGTGAGGCTTACATAATAGAAACCACCCAAAAATGACATTTTAGAAACTACACCCCTCAAGGTATTCAAAACTGATTTTACAAACTTTGTTTACCCTTTAGGTGTTCCACAAGAGTTATTGGCAAATTGAGATGAAATTTCAGAATTAAATTTTTTTTGCAAATTTGCCATTTTAATCAATTTTCTCCAGTAACAAAGCAAGGGTAAACAGCCAAACAAAACTCAATATTTATTGCCCTAATTCTGTAGTTTATAGAAACACCCCATATATGGTCGTAAACTACTGAACGGGCACACGGCAGGGCACAGAAGGAAAGGAACACCATATGGTTTCTGGAAGGCAGATTTTGCTGGACTGGTTTATTCACCATGTCCCATTTGAAGCCCCCCTGATGCACCCCTAGAATAGAAACTTCACAAAAGTAACCCCATTTTGGAAACTACACCCCTCAAGGTATTCAAAACTGATTGTACAAACTTTGTTAACCCTTTAGGTGTTCACAAGAGTTATTGGGAAATGGAGATGAAATTTCAGTAATTAAATTTTTTGGCAAATATTTCATTTTAATCAATTTTTTTCCAGTAACAAAGCAATTTGGCAAAAAATAGCTGTTTTGGCACAGTTTTTATATTTTTTTTTTACTGTGTTCATTTGAGGGGTTAGGTCATAGTCTGAGAGTATTTTTTTTTTTAGTTTTTAGCCGATTGTCTTAGGTAGGCGCTCATTTTTTGCGGGATGAGAGGACGGTTTTATTGGCACTTATTTGGTGTGCATATGACTTTTTGATCGCTTGCTATTACACTTTTTGCAATGTAAGGTGACAAAAAAAAATCCTTTTTTAGACCGTTTTTATTTTTTATTTTTTGACTGTGTTCATCTGAGGGGTTAGGTCATGTGTTATTTTTTTAGAGCAGATTCTTACGGACGCGGCAATACCTAATATGTCTCCTTTTTTAAATTTATTTAGGTTTTACGCTATAATATCCTTTTTTAAACAAAAAAACACAATTTTAATATCTCCAGTCTGAGGTAACATAGTAACATAGTACATAAGGCCGAAAAAAGACATTTGTCCATCCAGTTCGGCCTGTTATCTTGCAAGTTGATCCAGAGGAAGGCAAAAAAAAAAAACTGTGAGGTAGAAGCCAATTTTCCCCACTTTAGGGGAATAAAAAATTCCTTCCCGACTCCAATCAGGCAATCAGAATAACTCTGGATCAACGACCCCTCTCTAGAAGCTATAGCCTGTAATATTATTACGCTCTAGAAATACATCCAGGCCCCTCTTGAATTCCTTTATTGTATTCAACATCACCACCTCCTCAGGCAGAGAGCTCCATAGTCTCACTGCTCTTACCGTAAACAATCCTTTTCTATGTTTGTGTACAAACCTTCTTTCCTTCAGACGCAGAGGATGTCCCCTCGTCACAGTCACAGTCCTGGGGATAAATAGATGATGGGATAGATCTCTGTACTGACCCCTGATATATTTGCACATATTAATTAGATCTCATTAATTAGGGGCTCATTTTTTGCAGGATGAGAGGATGGTTTTATTGGCACTATTTTGGGGTGCATATGACTTTTTGATCGCTTGCTATTTCACTTTTTGTGATGTAGGGTGACAAAAAAATTGCTTTTTTTACACTGTTTTTTTTTTTTTTTTTACTGTGTTCATCTGAGGGGTTAGGTCATGTGGCATTTATATTTCAGGTTCTTACGGACACGGCGATACCTAATATGTGTACTTTTTTATTTAATTTAGTTTGACAAAATAATATCATTTTTGAAAAATAATTATTTTGTGTCTCCAAAGTCTGAGAGTCATAGTTTTTTTTTTCTGGACGATTGTCTGTGGCCAAATAGAATTTAAATTGGGGAAGGGGATTATAAATTTAGTACTCCATAGAAGTGTGGTACTTCCTGAAGTAACCGTCAATGCAGAGGCCCGGACGATCGGTGATGTCCTTCCGTATCCCCCTCCTGTGACACACTTTGCACTTTTTTGGGACCATCCCTTCTTTCCAGTATGGGGGACCACACCTGGAAAGTGTTGGCCAGGGACGGTCCGGGCGTCTCCAGTTCCCGAGGTACTCCGGCCTGCTCTTTCCGGGCCTTGAGGACTGCCTCATAGAACTGCAGGAATTTCCCTGTGTTGCCAGCGCTCCGAGACAGCACAAAAGAGTTGTACAAGGCAACCTGTACCAAGTAGACCGCAACTTTTTTGTACCATGCCCAGGTTTATATGGCTTGAGGACTTGATCAGAGAGATCAACTCCTCGCATATACCGATTGTAGTCCAAGATACAATTGGGCTTAAGGACCGTTGCCGCGGTACCTCGCACAGGGACAGGGGTGATGCTGTTACCGTGAATTGTAGACAGTACAAGGACATTCCTCTTGTCCTTATATCTGACCAGCAACAGGTTTCCACTGGTAAGGACATGGGTCTCACCCCTGGGGATAGGTACAAGGAGGGGGTGGGTAGGGAGGCCGCGTTGATGTTTCTGCACAGTCCCACAAGCGGACTTGGATCTAGCGGCGAGGGACTGGAACAAAGGGATACTAGTATAAAAGTTATCCACGTACAGGGAGTAACTCTTATCTAGCTGTGGGTGCATAAGGTCCCACACAAGATTCCCGCTAACACCCAGAGTGGGGGGACATTTTCGGGGTTCAATACGGGAATCTCGGCCCTCGTACACTCGAAACTTGTAAGTGTACCCTGAGGTACTCTCACAAAGTTTGTACAGCTTCACGCCATACCTTGTCCACTTAAAGGGAACATACTGGTGGAAAATGAGTCTCCCCTTGAAAGCAATGAGATTCATCAACAGCGACCTCCCTTCCAGGTTCATAGGCCTCCAAAAATTTGGCCCTGAAGTGATCGATGACCGGCCTGATTTTGTACAGGCGGTCATAGGCAGGATCACCTCGGGAGGGGGGGGGGGGGGACACATGCAGGCATTTCCGAATGGCCTCAAAATGGGAACCTGTCCTGGCCATACAGTAGAGTGGGGTCTGGTAGAGGACGTCCCCACTCCAGTAGTGCCTGACACTGTTTTTTTTTTACTAGGGTCATGTGCAGCACGAGGCCCCAAAACGTCCTCATCTCAGCTGCACTGACCAGAGTCCAGCCACCAGACCTAGCCAAAAAGGAGCCCGGGTGTTGAGCAATGAACTGTTGGGCGAACAAGTTCGTTTGCTCCACCATCAGATTCACAAAGTGGTCACTGAAAAAAAAACTAAAAAGTTATATTCAGTGAAGCCCACTGTGGGAATCTGGATTCCTGGTTGGCCAACAAAGGCAGGAATCACGGGCTCAAAATCCTCTGGAGTACACCAGACAAGTTCACCGGTAGGGGGCTCAGGTGGACTTATCTGGTGGGCCGGAAAACTATTAGGAGCCCCAGAGCGGCTCATACTAGTGTGGGCCACAGGGTCCCTGGTACGGGGTCCCTTGGCTCCGCCTGGCGGCATCTCTGCCGCCTTGGGGGCTCATCATCATCACTAGATGACGAGGAGGACGTGGATGACAAGAGGAAAGTGGGGTCATCCTTGTCCTCACTGGGGCTCTCGGAGTCGGAGATAAGCAGGGCGTATGCCTCGTCGGCTGATAAAGTCTGGCGGGCCATAGGGGAGTATGTGTGTGTGCGTGTGTGTAAAACTTTATTTAGTGTGCTTGTGTGTGGGGGACGGGTGTTCAACAGAAAAAATAAACTAAAACTAAATTTAAAAAATGAAAGCCCCCCCAAAAAAACAAAAAAAACCTATTCAAACTCGCTGATCAGCAGTGGGGTGGGCGATGCGCTAACAGTGGCCTGACGCTAAGAGTGCCGGCCACAGTCAGCTTGCGTGTCCAAAAATGTGTGGGGAGGGGCAGGGGGGCAAGCTGCAGCACCCCTGGGGGGTCTAGGGTCTCACAGCTGAGTGTGCTGTGGACCCCAGACACCCAATCAGGATGAAGCCCAAAAATAAAACCTTTTTTTCCCCCCTAAAACTATCCCTCAGTCTCCCTGCTTAATCTAGCCTTTCCCTAAACCTGTCCCTGTGAACTTTTGAGTGCCAGATGGCACTATGGTGGCTCACGTGGGGGTGCTGGGCTCAGAGGTGGACGGACGGGCTCCTCTCTCCATGGAAGCAGAGTGGAGGAGGAGAGCAGAGCTGGGGGAAGTTAACCCCCGCCCACCCATCCAGCCAATAGGATGCGATCCTGAGAGGTGATTTCATCGCCACCTCTCAGGAGCTAAGGATGGTGATTGGTGGTGTATTATCACACCACCGATCACCATCCTATTCCGGGTTATCAGGTCCCCGGAGACCCGAATGACCCGGAAACGTAGCAAACATCAGGTCTAAATTGACCTGCGGTTTGCTGTGATCGCTGATACGGGGAAGGGGGGGGGGGCTCACAGGACCCCCCTCGGCATCGTCACAGAGTGCCTGCTGACTTATTTCAGCAGACACTCTGTTCCGATCACCGCCCGCGGATACGGACACAGGGTGCACAGGGCATACCTGTGCACCATGTGTCCTTAAGAGGTTAAAGGGTTTGTCCTACCATATTGCCTACAGGATAGGTGATAAATATCAGCTTGCTGGGGATCTAACTGCTGGAACACTCACGGATCATGAAAAAAGGGGTCCTGAGACATTCAATTACATTACCGCTAATTCTCACGTTCCCTTGATTATGGGGGTCCCAGCAGTCAGACCTTTTCACATTCCCTATCTTTAAAGGTTTTCCTAAGGTGTAAAAGAAAAACAATAAAATAAAAAATCTGGCCCAAAATATGTGTCAAATTTTGCTAAAATAGAAATGCTTGCTTGTTAAAGGGCCTGTGTCTACTTTTCTAGTTATCATCTATCCACAGGATAGGGAATAACTAAGTGATCCGTGGGGCTCTGAACACTGGAGCCCCCACTGATCCCACTTCTTGATTGAGTGGCAGGTCGAGCATATGCCCTGCCTCTCCATCCATTCTCTATGGCGTCACTGGAGATGGTGGAGTACAGCGCTGGCTTTTTCCAGTGGTCCCAAAGAGAATGTGAATAGGGTTGAGAGAAACCGAACTGTAAAGTTTGGGTTCGTACCGAACTTTAGGATTTTTGGATCCCGAACCCGAACATTTCAGTAAAAGTTTGGGTTCAGTGTTCGGCGCTTTCTTGGCGCTTTTTGAAAAGCTGCAGAGCAGCCAATCACAAAGCGTTTAACTCTGTGCCCTTCGAAGTTATCACAGCCATGCCTACTAATGGCATGGCTGTGATTGGCCGGTGTAGCATGTGACCCAGCCTCTATAAAAGCTGGAGTCAGTAGCGCTGCATGTCACTCTGCTGTGCTTAGTGTAGGGAGAGGATGCTGCTGGTGATTTCAGGGAGAGAATAGGAAAGAACCTTTGCTCAAAATGTGAATCTAACTCAGCGATCTACATACACTCACCTAAAGAATTATTAGGAACACCATACTAATACGGTGTTGGACCCCCTTTTGCCTTCAGAACTGCCTTAATTATAAGTGGCATTTATTCAACAAGGTGCTGATAGCATTCTTTAGAAATGTTGGCCCATATTGATAGGATAGCATCTTGCAGTTGATGGAGATTTGAGGGATGCACATCCAGGGCACGAAGCTCCCGTTCCACCACATCCCAAAAATGCTCTATTGGGTTGAGATCTGGTGACTGTGGGGGCCATTTTAGTACAGTGAACTCATTGTCATGTTCAAGAAACCATTTTTCCAGTCTTCTCAATTTTGGTGAGCTCATGCAAATTGTAGCCTCTTTTTCCTATTTGTAGTGGAGATGAGTGGTACCCGGTGGGGTCTTCTGCTGTTGTAGCCCATCCGCCTCAAGGTTGTGCGTGTTGTGGCTTCACAAATGCTTTGCTGCATACCTCGGTTCTAACGAGTGGTTATTTCAGTCAACGTTGCTCTTCTATCAGCTTGAATCAGTCGGCCCATTCTCCTCTGACCTCTAGCATCAACAAGGCATTTTCGCCCACAGAACTGCCGCATACTGGATGTTTTTCCCTTTTTACACCATTCTTTCTAAACCCTAGAAATGGTTGTGCGTGTAAATCTGTTTGTAAAAAAAAAAAAATCAATTTTTTTTTTTTTGCAATTTACATCTGGTGCATTTCAAGCTTAGTCAGTGTGCAATTTAAGCTAAAAATACAGCCATAATTTTCTGGGTTTTTAAAAAAATACACTTTTTTCCCAAAAAACAATATTTTCCAGATCTGCAAGTGTTAAATTCAAGTTTAATATATACAGCTTTCATATTCTGTTACAAAAAAAACACTTTTTTGGCAATATACAACATCTGGATTAGTCAGTGTGCAATTTAAGCTAGAAATACAGCCATCATTTTCTGTGCTTTTAAAAACATACTTTTTTGCCAAAAAACACTATTTTCCTGATCTGCAAGTGTTAAATTCAAGTTTAATATATACAGCTTTCTTATTCTGTTATCCCCAAAAAACCTTTTGGGCAATATACAGGTCCTTCTAAAAAAATTTGCATATAAAGTTCATTATTTTCTGTAATGTACTGATAAACATTAGACTTTCATATATTTTTGATTCAATACACACAACTGAAGTAGTTCAAGCCTTTTATTGTTTTAATATTGATGATTTTGGCATACAGCTCATGAAAACCCAAATTTCCTATCTCAAAAAATTTGCATATTTCATCCGACCAATAAAAGAAAAGTGTTTTTAATACAAAAAAAGTCAACCTTCAAATAATTATGTTCAGTTATGCACTCAATACTTGGTTGGGAATCCTTTTGCAGAAATGACTGCTTCAATGCGGCATGGCATGGAGGCAATCAGCCTGTGGCACTGCTGAGGTGTTATGGAGGCCCAGGATGCTTCGATAGCGGCCTTAAGCTCATCCAGAGTGTTGGGTCTTGCGTCTCTCAACTTTCTCTTCCCAATATCCCACAGATTCTCTATGGGGTTCAGGTCAGGAGAGTTGGCAGGCCAATTAAGCACAGTAATACCATGGTCAGTGGTTTTGGCACTGTGAGCAGGTGCCAGGTCGTGCTGAAAAATGAAATCTTCATCTCCATAAAGCTTTTCAGCAGATGGAAGCATGAAGTGCTCCAAAATCTCCTGATAACCAGCTGCATTGACTCTGCCCTTGATAAAACACAGTGGACCAACACCAGCAGCTGACATGGCACCCAGACCATCACTGACTGTGGGTACTTGACACTGGACTTCAGGCATTTTGGCATTTCCCTCTCCCCAGTCTTCCTCCAGACTCTGGCACCTTGATTTCCGAATGACATTAAAAATTTGCTTTCATCCGAAAAAAGTACTTTGGACCACTGAGCAACAGTCCAATGCTGCTTCTCTGTAGCCCAGGTCAGGCGCTTCTGCCGCTGTTTCTGGTTCAAAAGTGGCTTGACTTGGGGAATGCGGCACCTGTAGCCCATTTCCTGCACACGCCTGTACACGGTGGCTCTGGATGTTTCTACTCCAGACTCAGTCCACAGCTTCCGCAGGTCCCCCAAGGTCTGGAATCGGTCCTTCTCCACAATCTTCCTCAGGGTCCGGTCACCTCTTCTCGTTGTGCAGCGTTTTCTGCCACACTTTTTCCTTCCCACAGACTTCCCACTGAGGTGCCTTGATACAGCACTCTGGGAACAGCCTATTCGTTCAGAAATTTCTTTCTGTGTCTTACCCTCTTGCTTGAGGGTGTCAATGATGGCCTTCTAGACAGCAGTCAGGTCGCAGTCTTACCCATGATTGCGGTTTTGAGTAATGAACCAGGCTGGGAGTTTTTAAAAGCCTCAGGAATCTTTTGCAGGTGTTTAAAGTTAATTAGTTGATTCAGATGATTATGTTAATAGCTCGTTTAGAGAACCTTTTCATGATATGCTAATTTTTTGAGATAGGAATTTTGGGTTTTCATGAGCTGTATGCCAAAATCATCAATATTAAAACAATAAAAGGCTTGAACTACTTCAGTTGTGTGTAATGAATCTAAAATATATGAAAGTCTAATGTTTATCAGTACATTACAGAAAATAATGAACTTTATCACAATATGCAAATTTTTTTAGAAGGACCTGTACAACATCTGGATTAGTCAGTGTGCAATTTAAGCTAGAAATACAGCCATCATTTTCTGGGTTTTTAAAAACACACTTTTTTGCCAGATTCCACTATTTTTCTGGCCTTGCAGCATCAGCACGTTTGAAATTCCAGGGCTATATACTGCTGCCATATTCAGTTATTAAACAAACACCCGTCTGGGCAAAAAAAGTTTATTTGGCAGCCTTTGCTGCATATCTCATTGTGAGACACAACCTTTAAATACAGGGATTCTATTCAGGTATTTGAAATACCGCCATTTGGTGCAAAAATCTTTGAGGCCTAGTGTGGGTCAGGCTGTGTGAGATACACCCTGTATATACAGGCCTTTTATTCTTCTATTAATAAAACACCCTTTTTGGGGCAAAATATCCAATTTTTCAGGCCTTTCAGCATCAGCACGTTTGAAATTCCAGGGCTATATACTGCTGCCATATTCAGTTATTAAACAAACACCCTTTTGAGCAAAAAAAGTTTATTTGGCAGCCTTTGCTGAATATGTCATTGTGAGATACACCCTTTCTATATTTGGGTTATATTCAGATACAAACCGGATTCCAAAAAAGTTGGGACACTCTACAAATCGTGAATAAAAACTGAATGCAATGATGTGGAGGTGCCAACTTCTAATATTTTATTCAGAATAGAACATAAATCACGGAACAAAAGTTTAAACTGAGAAAATTTACCATTTTAAGGGAAAAATATGTTGAATCAATGTCATGGAACCATGAACCAGACGTACAACAAGAGATAAATGGAAATAAGAAGGCTTTATTGAAAATCAAGCTGTAAGGCAAAAGTCCAAACGGATGGCTAAACCGAAGCAGGGTCTTGCGAAGCCAGAGGTCAGGAACCAGAAGGGTAGTCAGATGAAGCCTGGATCAGGAACCAGCAGGGTAGTCAGACGAAGCCTGGATCAGGAACCAGCAGGGTAGTCAGACGAAGCCTGGATCAGGAACCAGCAGGGTAGTCAGACGAAGCCAGGATCAGGAACCAGAAGCAGCAGCAGTCTTAGAAGCATGTGAACACAGGAGGACCAAGCAAGGAACTGAAGCCACAGACCTCCTATATATATGAGCTAGGCATCCAGCTCCTCCCAGTGGGAAGGAGAAGCCGCAGGGTGGGAGGCTACAAGAAACCCAGAAACCAAGATGGCCGCCAGCACATGTCAAACGAAGGAGAACAGCAAGAAGGTAAGACCATGACAGTACCTCCCCCTCAAGGGCCCCTCCTCCGCGGAGTAAAGAACAATTTCTGAGGGAAGCGTGCGTGGAAGGCTCGGAGCAAGGCAGGAGCATGGACATCTGCGGAGGGAACCCAGGAACGCTCCTCTGGACCATAACCACGCCAATGGACCAAAAACTGCACCCGACCGCGGACCAGGCGTGAGTCCAGGATATTGCTCACCTCATACTCCTCACGATTGCCCTCTTGGACCGGACGAGGCCGAGGAACCGAGGAAGTGAAACGATTACACACCAGTGGCTTCAACAGGGAGACATGAAACACGTTGGAGATCCGCATGCCAGGAGGAAGCGCAAGGGCATATGCTACCGGGTTTACCCTGCGAAGCACTCGGAAGGGACCAACAAAGCGAGGCGCCAGCTTGGGAGTGGGCACTCGAAGGTTGAGGTTGCGGGTGGACAACCATACGCGGTCTCCGACCTAATAGGAAGGAGCGGGCGCTCGTCTGCGATCAGCCTGGAGTCTCTGGCGCTGCGCAGAGACCTCAAGGGACCTCTGGATCTGTACCCAAGAAGCACGTAGGGCGGAAAGGTGATCCTCCACAGCCGGAATATCCTGGGGAGAGAATACCTCCGGTAACACGGCAGGTTGGAACCCATAATTGGCTATGAAGGGAGACGTCCCAGAGGAAGAGTTCACCGCCGTGTTCCTGGCAAACTCAGCCCAAGGCAGGAGGTCAACCCAATTGTCTTGGTGATCGGAGACATAGCAACGAAGGAATTGCTCCAAGGCCTGATTGGATCGTTCTGCGGCCCCATTGGACTGAGGGTGGTAGGCCGAGGAGAAAGAGAGATGAATCCCCAACTGGGAGCAAAAGGCGCACCAGAACCTGGACACAAACTGACTCCCCCGATCCGACACAATCTCCTTGGGCAAACCGTGCAACCGGAAGACCTCCCTGGCAAAAATCGAGGCCAACTCTTGTGCAGAGGGTAACTTCTTGAGAGGAACACAGTGGCACATTTTGGAAAACCGATCCACAATCATGAGAATGACCGTATGGCCTCGGGATGCAGGGAGGTCCACAATGAAATCCATCCCCAGGTGTGACCATGGGCGCTCCCCGGTGGCTATGGGTTGCAAAAGGCCCAACGGAAGGTGCCGAGGGGACTTACTCTGGGCACAAACGGAGCATGCCGCTACATATGCGGCGATGTCGGAACGTAGAGAAGGCCACCAGAACAGACGTGAAACAGCCCAGGACAGCTGATTCTTTCCAGGATGCCCCGCGGCCTTGGAGTTATGGTAGGTTCGCAACAACCGAGTGCGCAACTCCTCAGGCACAAAACATCTGCCGTTGGGTCTCCCAGAGGGAGCACCAGATTGAGCCGCCAAAATCTGCTCACCCAGGGGAGAGGTCAGGCTGGTGCGAATAGCGGCCAGGATCTGATTCGGAGGTATGACCGAAGTCGGAATCGACTCCTCCCTGGACAGCTCGGAGTACTGCCGTGATAAGGCATCCGCTCTGATGTTCTTGGAACCGGGTAGGTAGGAGACCACGTAATTAAAACGTGACAAGAACAGAGCCCATCTGGCCTGACGTGGTGTCAATCTCTTGGCCTCAGAGAGGTAGGTCAGATTCTTGTGGTCCGTCAGGATGAGAACCGGAACCACCGAGCCCTCGAGCAAGTGCCTCCATTCTTTAAGGGCCTGCACGATGGCCAATAACTCCCTGTCACCAATCTGATAGTTGCACTCCGCGGAAGACAGTTTCCGGGAGTAAAACCCACAAGGAAGCAGAGGACCCTCTGGTGTTCTACGCTGAGACAGAAGGGCGCCTACTCCCGTCTCAGACGCGTCCACCTCGAGGACAAAAGGCAACCCAGGGTTGGGATGCGACAGAATCGGAGCCGACACAAAGGCGGACTTTAGAGCCTCAAAAGCTCGGATGGCCTCGAGCGGCCAGACCTGGGGATTACTGCCCTTCCTGGTCAGATCCGTGAGAGGCTTGGCTAGCATGGAAAAGTCCCTGATGAACTTCCGATAATAATTGGCGAAGCCCAAAAAGCGCTGCAGGGCACGAAGACCACTGGGCTGGGGCCACTGTAAGACAGCCGAAACCTTCTCAGGATCCATGGAGAACCCCTCAGCGGAAATGATGTAACCTAAGAAGGTTACCTGGGATCGGTGAAATTCGCATTTCTCAAGCTTACCGAACAGCTTGTTCTCTCGTAACCGTTGCAACACTCGTCTGACATCCAGAATGTGGGCCTCCATGGATTCAGAATATACCAAGATGTCATCCAAATAGACCACCACACACTGCTGCAACAGGTCACGGAAAACATCGTTGATGAATTCCTGGAAGACTGCGGGCGCATTGCACAACCCAAAGGGCATAACCAAGGATTCATAATGACCGGTCCTGGTGTTAAACGCGGTCTTCCACTCATCGCCCGCCTTGATCCTTACCAGGTTATATGCCGCCCTCAGGTCGAGTTTGGTAAAGACCGTGGCCCCTTTGAGGCGATCGAACAGCTCGGAAATCAAGGGTATCGGGTAAGCGTTCTTGATCGTGATGCGATTGAGACCCCTGTAATCGATGCAAGGCCTCAACTCACCGCCCTTCTTTTTCACAAAGAAAAATCCAGCCCCTGCCGGGGACGAGGATTTGCGAATGTGTCCGCGTGAAAGCGCCTCCCTCACGTACTCCTCCATGGCCTCATTCTCCGCTACCGACAGTGGATAGACTTTGCCACGAGGAGGAACGGCACCAGATTGTAACTCTATGGCACTATCGTATGGGCGGTGCGGAGGTAGGGCAACCGCACGCACCTTATCGAATACATCCCGGTACTCGTCGTATTCAGGAGGCAACAGAGAGTCCGAGGAAGTTCACAGCAACTTGACAGGCCCATGGATGCAACTAGCCCCACACTGCGGTGACCACGAGAGGATCTCGGCCGATCTCCAATCGAAAGTCGGATTATGCTTCTGGAGCCAGGGGTACCCCAAGACCACCGAGTAGTGTGGAGACGAAATAACCTGGAGACAGACCGACTCTCTGTGAACGGCACCAATGGCCATCCCCACTGGAAGGGTCTCCTGAGTCACGTGTGGCGGCAGAAGGGGTCTGCCGTCTATCGCCTCAAGAGCCAGTGGGGAACCTCGAGGCTGCAGAGGAATGGAATTGGCGGCAGCGAACACACTATCAATGAACAAACCACCAGCACCAGAGTCCACCAACGCCTGGGTCGTCACCGAGCCCCCGACCCAGGAGAGGACAACAGTAATCAGTGGTTTGTCAACACGGGAAACCGGGGATGAGGAGACTCCACCCAAGATCTGCCCCCGACAGGATCTCAGGTGCGAGCGTTTCCCGGACGGTTCGGGCATGCCAACCGAAAATGCCCACCGAGACCACAGTACATGCATCGGCCCTCGCGTCTCCGGAGTACCCTCTCCCCCTTGGACAGGCGAGCAAACCCCAGCTGCATGGGTTCACCCCCAGACAAGTCATCCCCAGGAGGCGTGGGAGGAGAGGGAGGCACGGGTGGGACAGCAAACATAGGCGCCAATCTGTTAGAAGACCTCCGCAGGCTCTCCTTAAAGGAAAGTCTCTCCCTGAGTCTGGTGTCAATCAAAATCAGGAAAGAAATAAGGGACTCGAGCTCCACTGGTAGGTCCTTAGCTGCAACCTCATCCTTCAAGGCATCCGAGAGACCATGAGAGAAAGCAGCGACCAGAGCCTCATTATTCCAGCCCACCTCTGCTGCCAGGGTACGAAACTCAATGGCGTATTCAGCTACGGATCGTGAACCCTGTCTGATGGACATAAGGAGCTTCGCAGCAGAGGCAGCACGAGCCGGCACATCGAATACCTTCCGAAGAGAAGCAACAAAACCGGAAAACTCGGCAACCACCGGATTGTTGTTCTCCCATAAAGGGCTGGCCCAGGCCAAGGCCTTGTCCGAGAGCAGCGAGATCAAGAAGCCCACCTTTGATCTCTCAGTAGGAAAGGCATGTGGCAGCAACTCGAAATAAATGCCCACCTGGTTAAGGAAACCTCGGCACTGAGTTGGCTCTCCCCCAAAGCGCTGTGGAAGGGGGGCAGAACCGGTCATACCCCGAAACACCGCAGGCGCAGCAACAGGTGTCGGGGTAGACTCTGGTGCAACAACCGGAGCGGCAGTAGGAGCGGGCCCAGGAGCGACAACCGACCCATCGGCAACAGAAGCTAAATGAGCCGTGCGTTCAAGCAGGGTTTGCAACGCCACAGCGAACCGACCCAACAGGTGATCCTGCTGATCAAGTCTGGCAACCAGCGTAGGTAGCGAGGATGGCCCTGTACCGTCAGAATTCATGGCTTGGTCCTAATGTCATGGAACCATGAACCAGACGTACAACAAGAGATAAATGGAAATAAGAAGGCTTTATTGAAAATCAAGCTGTAAGGCAAAAGTCCAAACAGATGGCTAAACCGAAGCAGGGTCTTGCGAAGCCAGAGGTCAGGAACCAGAAGGGTAGTCAGACGAAGCCTGGATCAGGAACCAGCAGGGTAGTCAGACGAAGCCTGGATCAGGAACCAGAAGGGTAGTCAGACGAAGCCTGGATCAGGAACCAGCAGGGTAGTCAGACGAAGCCAGGATCAGGAACCAGAAGCAGCAGCAGTCTTAGAAGCATGTGAACACAGGAGGACCAAGCAAGGAACTGAAGCCACAGACCTCCTATATATATGAGCTAGGCATCCAGCTCCTCCCAGTGGGAAGGAGAAGCCGCAGGGTGGGAGGCTACAAGAAACCCAGAAACCAAGATGGCCGCCAGCACATGTCAAACGAAGGAGAACAGCAAGAAGGTAAGACCATGACAATCAGAATTTCATGGTGTCAACAAATCCCAATAAAGTTGGGACAAGGCCATTTTCACCACTGTGTGGCATCTCCCCTTCTTCTTACAACACTCAACAGATGTCAGGGGACCTAGGAGACCAGTTTCTCAAGTTTAGAAATAGGAATGCTCTCCCAATTTTGTCTAATACAGGCCTCTAACTGTTCAATCGTCTTGGGCCTTCTTTGTTGCACCTTCCTCTTTATGATGCGCCAAATGTTCTCTATAGGTGAAAGATCTGGACTGCAGACTGGCCATTTCAGTACCCGGATCCTTCTCCTACGCAGCTATGATGTTGTGATTGATGCAGAATGTGGTCTGGCATTATCTTGTTGAAAAATGCAGGGTCTTCCCTGAAAGAGATGACGTCTGGATGGAAGCATATGTTGTTCTAGAACCTGAATATATTTTTCTGCATTAATGGTGCCTTTCCAGACATGCAAGCTGCCCATGCCACACGAACTCATGCAACCCCATACCATCAGAGATGCAGGCTTCTGAACTGAGCGTTGATAACAACTTGGGTTGTCCTTGTCCTCTTTGGTCCGGATGACATGGCATCCCAGATTTCCAAAAATAACTTCGAATCGTGACTCGTCTAACCACAGAACAGTCTGCCATTTTGCCACACTCCATTTTAAATGATCCCTGGCCCAGTGAAAACGCCTGAGCTTGTGGATCTTGCTTAGAAATGGCTTCTTCTTTGCACTGTAGAGTTTCAGCTGGCAACGGCGGATGGCACGGTGTTTTGTGTTCACTGACAATGGTTTCTGGAAGTATTCCTGAGCCCATTTTGTGATTTCCTTTACAGTAGCATTCCTGTTTGTGGTGCAGTGTCGTTTAAGGGCCAGGAGATCACGGGCATCCAGTATGGTTTTACGGCCTTGACCCTTACGCACAGAGATTGTTCCAGATTCTCTGAATCTTCGGATGATGTTATGCACAGTTGATGATGATAGATGCAAAGTCTTTGCAATTTTTCACTGGGCAACACCTTTCTGATATTGCTCCACTATCTTTCTGCGCAACATTGTGGGAATTGGTGATCCTCTACCCATTTTGGCTTCTGAGAGACACTGCCACTCCGAGAAGCTCTTTTTATACCCAATCATGTTGCCAATTGACCTAATTAGTGTTAATTGGTCTTCCAGCTCTTCGTTATGCTCAAATTTAATTTTTCCAGCCTCTTATTGCTACTTGTCCCAACTTTTTTGGGATTTGTTGACACCGTGAAAATTTGAATCAACGTATTTTTCCTTTAAAATGATACATTTACTTGGATTAAACGTTTGATCTGTCATCTACATTCTATTACAAATAAAATATTGACATTTGCCATCTCCACATCATTGCATTCAGTTTTTATTCACAATTTGTTTAGTGTCCCAACTTTTTGGGAATCCGGGTTGTATTTGAAATACCGCCATTTAGTGCACAAATCTTTAATTGAGGGCTAGTCTGGTTCAGGCCGTGTAAGATACACCCTTTAAATACAGGGGTTTGATTCAGGTATTTGAAATACAGCCATTTTGGGCAAACAAATTTAATTAAGGCCTAGTATGGTTCAGGGCGTGTGAGATACACCCTGTACATACTGTCGTTCTATTCTACTATTAATTAAACAACCATTTAGGGCAAGATCCGAAATTAGAGAAATATGAGGAGAGTGTCAAATAAGGGACGTGGCCCAGGTCGTGGTGCTGCTGGTGGTGCTCCTGTTGCAGGGAGAGGACGTGGTCGATCAGTGCCAGCTACACGCACAAGTGAAAACCCTTCCTCAGGTGCGAGTAGGTGACAGAACCTGCAGCTGTATTTGGTCGGGCCTAATGCGGCTCTACGAATGGTGAGCCCTGAACAAGTACACGCGATAGTAGATTGGGTTGCTGACAGTGGATCCAGACATTGTTTCCCACCCAGTCTCATACTGAAAGACCACAGTAGGCACCTGCAGCCGATGTCCATCAGTCTTTCACCTCACCCCCTTGCAAATCAGCCAAGCAGTCTGAGCCCCAAGTCATGCAGCAGTCTCTTCTGCTTTTTGATGACTCTGTTAGCGGGGTTTCCCAGGGCCATCCACCTAGCCCTGCCCCAGAAGTGGAAGAGATTGAGTGCACTGATGCCCAACCACTTATCTTTCAAGATGAGTACATGGGAGGACCATCGTAGCACGTCTCGGATGATGATGAAACACAGGTGCCAACTGCTGGGGCTTTCGAAAGTGTGCAGACCGACAAGGAAGGCAGGGGTGAAGACTGGGTGGAAGATGATGTGAAGGACCATGAGGTCCTCGACCCCACATGTAATCAAGGTCATGCGAGTGACCTATGTAGTTCGGAGGAAGAGGCGGTGGTCGCACAGAGCCACCAGCACAGCAGAAGAGGGAGCAGGGTGCAAAAGCGCCCACCGCAGCAAGGGACCGAGCACACGAAAGCCAGCTCCAAGGAGTTCCCTGGCATGGCAGTTCTTCAGACAATGTGCTGACAACAAGACACGAGTGGTTTGCACGCTGTGCAATCAGAGCCTGAAGCGAGGCATAAATGTTCTCAACCTGAGGACAACCTGCATGACCAGGCATTTAAGTGCAAAGCACGAGCTGCATTGGAGTAGACACCTCAAAAATCAAGAAAGGTCTCCTGCTTCCTCTTCTGCTGCAGTCTCGGCCTCTTCATCCACCTCTGGAGTGACAGTGCCACCTGGCACTCCGCAAACAGAGGATCTTCCAGCAACACTAACACCTGGGTCACCAAGCATCTCCACAATGTCCCACAGAAGCGTTCAGCTCTACATCTCCCAAACGCTGGAGAGGAAGTACCCCCCTACCCACCGACCTAGCCCTGAATGCCAGCATTTCTAAATTATTGGCCTTTGAAATGCTGTTATTCCGTCTGGTGGAGACGGATAGTTTTAAAGGCCTTATGGCGGTGGCTACATTTCCAGGAGAGCCATCCCTTCCCTGCACAACCAAGTAGGGGACAAAATCAGGTGTGCACTGTGCAATGCCATCTGTGGCAAGGTGCGCCTCACTACAGATACGTGGACCAGTAAGCACGGTCAGGGACGTTATATCTCCATAACAGCCCACTGAGTAAATGCAGTGGCGGCTGGGCCTGAGGCGGATAGCAGTTTGGCGCATGTCCTTCCACCACAGAGGATTGCAGGACGCTTCAGTTTGACTCCTGTTGCTTCCTCCTCCTACTCCGCTTCCTCATCCTCTACCAGCTCCTCATCCGGTCAGCGTAACACCTTCACCACCAACTTCAGCACAGCCAGGGGTAAACGACAGCAGGCAGTTTTAAAACTTATCTGTTTGGGGGACAAACCCCACACCACGCAGGAGCTGTGGACGGGCCTTGAACAACAGACCGGTTGGTGCTAGTGAGCCTTAAGCCCGCCCTGGTGCTGTGCGATAATGGGCAAAATATCGTAGCTCTGGGACTAGCCAGTGTGACGCACATCCCTTGCCTAGCGCATGTGCTGAATTTGGTGGTGCAGAGATTCCTTTAAAATTACCCCGATATGTCAGAGCTGCTGCATAAAGTGCGGGCCGTCCGTGCGCGCTTTTGGCATTCTCACCCTGATGCTGCTCGCCTGTCAGCGCTGCAGCGTAACTTCAGCCTTCCCGCTCACCACCTCATATGCACATGCTGGCCAGACTGTGCGAGCAGCAGCAGGCGATAGTGGAGCTTCAGCTGCATCACGCACGGGTGAGTCGCTTTGCGGAACAGCACCACTTTTCCACCAATGACTGGGCCTCCATGCGAGAACTGTGTTCCTTGTTGCGCTGTTTCGAGTACTCCACCGACATGACCAGTGCCGATAACGCTGTTCTCAGCGTAACAATCCCACTTCTATGTCTCCTTGAAAAAACGCTGCTAGCGATGATGGAAGAGCATGTGGCACAGGAGGAGGAGGAGGAGGAAGAGGGATCATTTCGTAGGGTTTCCGGCCAGTCATTCCCAAGTGGCTCCGAGGGTGTGTTCCTGCACCCACAAACGCCAGGTACATAATTGCCCAGCCAGAGCACAGTTCTGGAGGATGACGAGGTGGAGGATGAGGAGGAGGAGAATGAAGGAGGAGGAGGAGGAACCATGTTCACAGCAGGCACCCAGACCAGCTCATAGCCATCACTGGTGAGTGACTTGGGGGATACAGAGCACACAGATGATACATCTCCCACAGAGGATAGATTTTCGTTGCCTCTGGGCAGCCTGGCACACATGAGCGATTACATGCTGCAGTGTCTCCACAACGACCACCGAGTTGCCCATATTCTAACTTGTGCTGATTACTGGGTGGCCACACTACTGGATCCCTGTTACAAGGACAACGTACCGTCCTTAATTCCATCACTGGAGCGTGATCGTAAGACGCGCTGCTGGTGGCATTCCCAATGACAACAGGGGCACAGTGGAAGCACAAGGCAAAGGCAGAGGGTGAGAAAGAGGTCGCCAACGCAGCTGGGGCACCTCCTGCACCTCAGAAGGCAGGGTTAGCATGGCCGAAATGTGGAAAAGCTTTGTCAGCATGCCACAACAACCAGCACCACCAGCTGATATGGAACATCTTAGCAGGAAGCAGCATTTCACTAACATGGTGGAGCAGTATGTGTGCACACGCCTTCACGTACTGAATGACGGGTCTGCCCCCTTGATCTTCTGGGTCTCCAAATTGAGCACATGGCCTGAGCTTGCTCTTTATGCCTTGGAGGTGCTGGCCTGCCCTGCAGACAGTGTATTATCTGAACATGTGTTTAGCACGGCAGGGGGTGTCATCACTGACAAGCGCAGCCGCCTGTCCACAGCCAATGTGGACAAGCTCACGTTCATTAAAATGAACCAGGCATGGTTATGCAGAATAGACATGTATAACGGCACTAACCAGCCATTGTTATACTGCAGCGCAATTGCTCATTCTTGTATTTTGGATATTTCACACTCTTTTAGAGTGTACCCTAATTAAAAAAAATAAAAATTTAAACCAAAAACCTGTGTTGGCTACCTCGTCCTCCTTCACCGCCGCTTCCACCTACACCGCTACGTCCACCACCTCCTCAAACTCCTACTCCATATGAAACTCCACCTCATAAATTAATATTTTTTTTTTTATTTGTACGTATTTTATTTTAGGTCATTTCACTACTTTGTCATTTACATTTTCTGGTGAAATTCACAAATTTTTGGGTGTGATGTACCACTGCTATACCTAATAGACCAGTAAAAAAAATTTTTTTTGACAGTTACATTTTTAATATACCCCTCCTCTACCTAGTTGACAGCTTAATAAATTTCAAGAAATTTTCTTTAACATTTTCGGGTGACAATAAACAATTTTTTTCTGTCATAGACCCCTGCTCTACCAAGTAGACAGGTTAATACATTGAACAAATTTTTCTGTTACATTCTTGGGTTGACATTATACAATTCTAGACGTGAATAAACCACTGCTCTGCATAGATGAATACAATTTTATAAATTCTTTAGTAATTAATGCGCGCCACATCCTTTCATTCAATGCTTAAACTTTAAAAAGTTGTCACACTTTTACGCTTTAATAATTTCTCCCATAATTCAACTCTAGAATTTTTAATTTGAAAAAAATAATCCTCCCTTGGATGTGGTCTTTCTTTCTCACACTCCCTCTCCGGCGTGGAACCCTAATTCCCCACCACCTGTGATCAACATGGTAGGCGCAGAAAAGAACATCGAAAATTGATCCACATTTGTTTGCAGAGCACTTGTCATGCTCTTAACCACATTTTAATGCCATTTGCAGCCCTCTAGCCCTTTCCATGACAGTTTTACAGCCATTTTAGTGCTCAAAAGTTCTGGTCCCCATTGACTTCAATGGGGTTCGGGGTCAAATTCGGGTGAAGTTCGGGTCCCGAACTCGAACTTTTTTCTGAAGTTTGGCCGAACCTGTCAAACCCTAACATCCAGGTGTCCGATCAACTCTAAATGTGAGAAGAAAGGTTTCCGGCACTGTGATACTTTTCAGTAGAAACTTCCTATTTATTAATGTAACGTAAATCCATGTACAGACAAATCCTTACAACATGCGGTAGTTGACACGTTTCGGACCAGTGTCCAGTGATGCTGGAATGAAAGAATTTAAAGATCCCCCAAACACTCCACTCCTACAGGAAGTGGGGGATGAGGAGCTAAGAATAAAATCATCCCTCTAGCATAAATCCACCTGTTCCAAAATCACATCTCCTAGTCAGTTGTGTTGATCAGTAGTGATGGCCCAAACTATTCGCCGGCGAACATAGCTTGTTCGCGTTCGCTGCGGCGGGCGAACATATGCGATGTTCGGTCCGCCCCATATACATCTTCATTGAGTAAACTTTGACCCTGTACCTCACAGTCAGCAGACACATTCCAGCTAATCAGCAGCAGACCCTCTCTCCCAGACCCTCCCACCTCCTGGACAGCATCCATTTTAGATTAATTCGGAAGCTAATTCAATAGCGAAAGCGTTAGCTAGGGCATTGTTCTGTGTCCACAGACTCATCTGCTGTAAGGACAGCGTCCTGACAGCACCCCAAAAAGCCCTGGTACATCAGTGTTTTTTGTTTTGTTTGTTTGTTATATATATATATATATATATATATATATTGCAGTTGCCTGGCTGCCCGTGTGTGAGAGGCTGCAGGCTTAGTCACAGACAGCACGTGCACACCATTCATACAGGGTGTGACAGAAAATACCTCGCAGATAAAAAAAAATTATATTTAATATTTTTCTGTGACATAATCACATTTGCAAGCCCATGTGTGTCAGGCCCACACAGACTGTATTGTGGCCACTGGATAGTGGCTAGGCCTCCACTCGTACCGTTACAGGGTGTCATTCACTCAAATACCTTGCAGATAAAAAAAATTATATTTAAAAATTTTCTGTGATATAAACACATTTGCAAGCCCATGTGTGTCAGGCCCACACAGACTGTATTGTGGCCACTGGCTAGTGGCTAGGCCTCCACTCATACCGTTACAGGGTGTCATTCATTCAAATACCTTGCAGATAAAAAAAATTATATTTAAAATTTTTCTGTGATATAATCACATTTGCAAGCCCGTGTGTGTCAGGCCCACACAGACTGTATTGTGGCCACTGGCTAGGCCTCCACTCATACCGTTACAGGGTGTCATTCACTCAAATACCTTGCAGATAAAAAAAATTCAATTTTAAATTTTTCTGTGATATAATCAAATTTGCAAGCTCGTGTGTGTCAGGCCAACACAGACTGTATTGTGGCCACTGGCTAGTGTCTAGGCCTCCACTCATACTGTTACAGGGTGTCATTCACTCAAATACCTTGCAGATAAAAAAATTATATTTAATATTTTTCTGTGACATAATCACATTTGCAAGCCCGTGTGTGTCAGGCCCATACAGACTGTATTGTGACCACTGGCTAGTGGCTAGGCCTTCACTCATACCGTTACAGAGTGTCATTCACTCAAATACCTTGCAGATAAAAATAATTCTATTTAAAAAAAAAATCAGTGATGAAATCACCTTTGCAAGCCCGTGTGTGTCAGGCCCACACAGACTGTATTGTGGCCACTGGCTAGTGGCTAGGCCTCCACTCATACAGTTACAGGGTGTTATTCACTCAAATACCTTGCAGATAAAAAAAATATATTTAAAATTTTTCTGTGATATAATCACATTTGCAAGCCCGTGTGTGTCAGGCCCACACAGACTGTATTGTGGCCACTGGCTAGTGGCTAGGCCTCCACTCATACCGTTACAGGGTGTCATTCACTCAAATACTTTGCAGATAAAAAAAAAATCAATTTAACATTTTTCTGTGATATAATCACATTTGCAAGCCCGTGTGTGTCAGGCCCACACAGACTGTATTGTGGCCACTGGCTAGTGGCTAGGCCTCCACTCATACCGTTACAGGGTGTCATTCACTCAAATACCTTGCAGATAAAAGAAATTGTATTTAAAATTTTTCTGTCATATAATCACATTTGCAAGCCCGTGTGTATCAGGCCCACACAGACTGTATTGTGGCCACTGGCTAGTGGCTAGGCCTCCACTCATACCATTACAGGGTGTCATTCACTCAAATACCTTGCAGATAAAAAATATATATATTTAAAAATTTTCTGTGATATAATCACATTTGCAAGCCTGTGTGTGTCAGGCTCACACAGACTGTATTGTGGCGACTAGCTAGTGGCTAGGCCTCCACTCATACCGTTACAGGGTGTCATTCACTCAAATACCTTGAAGATAAAAAAAATTATATTTAAAATTTTTCTTTTTATATAATCACATTTGCAAGCCCGTGTGTGTCAGGCCCACATAGACTGTATGCTGGCTAGTGGCTAGGCCTCCACTCATATTGTTACAGGGTGTCATTCACTCAAATGCCTTGCAAATAAAAGAATTATATTTAAAAAATTTCTGTGATATAATCACATTTGCAAGCCCGTGTGTGTCAGGCCCACACAGACTGTATTGTGGCCCACTGGCTAGTGGCTAGGCCTCCACTCATACTGTTACAGGGTGTCATTCACTCAAATACCTTGCAGATAAAAAAAATTAAATTTTAAATTTTTCTGTGATATGATCACATTTGCAAGCCCATGTGTGTCAGGCCAACACAGACTGTATTGTGGCCACTGGCTAGTGGCTAGGCCTCCACTCATACAGTTACAGGGTGTCATTCACTCAAATACCTTGCAGATAAAAAAAATTATATTTAATATTTTTCTGTGACATAATCACATTTGCAAGCCCGTGTGTGTCAGGCCCATACAGACTGTATTGTGACCACTGGCTAGTGGCAAGGCCTTCACTCATACTGTTACAGAGTGTCATTCACTCAAATACCTTGCAGATAAAAAAATTATATTTAAAATTTGTCATGGTCTTACCTTCTTGCTGTTCTCCTTCATTGACATGTGCTGGCGGCCATCTTGGTTTCTGGGTTTCTTGTAGCCTCCCACCCTGCGGCTTCTCCTTCCCACTGGGAGGAGCTGGATGCCCAGCTCATATATATAGGAGGTCTGTGGCTTCAGTTCCTTGCTTGGTCCTCCTGTGTTCACATGCTTCTAAGACTGCTGCTGCTTCTGGTTCCTGATCCTGGCTTCGTCTGACTACCCTGCTGGTTCCTGATCCAGGCTTCGTCTGACTACCCTTCTGGTTCCTGACCTCTGGCTTCGCAAAACCCTGCTTCGGTTTAGCCATCCGTTTGGACTTTTGCCTTACAGCTTGTTTTACAATAAAGCCTTCTTATTTCCACTTATCTCTTGTTGCACGTCTGGTTGATGGTTCCTTGACATTAGGACCAAGCCATGAATTCTGACGGTACAGGGCCATCCTCGCTACCTACGCTGGTTGCCAGACTTGATCAGCAGGATCACCTGTTGGGTCGGTTCGCTGTGGCGTTGCAAACCCTGCTTGAACGCACGGCTCATTTAGCTTCCGTTGCCGATGGGTCGATTGTCGCTCCTGGGCCCGCTCCTACTGCCGCTCCGGTTGTTGCGCCAGAGTCTACCCCGACACCTGTTGCTGCGCCTGCGGTGTTTCGGGGTATGACCGGTTCTGCCCCCCTTCCACAGCGCTTTGGGGGAGAGCCAACTCAGTGCCGAGGTTTCCTTAACCAGGTGGGCATTTATTTCGAGTTGCTGCCACATGCCTTTCCTACTGAGAGATCAAAGGTGGGCTTCTTGATCTAGCTGCTCTCGGACAAGGCCTTGGCCTGGGCCAGCCCTTTATGGGAGAACAACAATCCGGTGGTTGCCGAGTTTTCCGGTTTTGTTGCTTCTCTTCGGAAGGTATTCGATGTGCCGGCTCGTGCTGCCTCTGCTGCGAAGCTCCTTATGTCCATCAGACAGGGTTCATGATCCGTAGCTGAATACGCCATTGAGTTTCGTACCCTGGCAGCAGAGGTGGGCTGGAATAATGAGGCTCTGGTCGCTGCTTTCTCTCATGGTCTCTCGGATGCCTTGAAGGATGAGGTTGCAGCTAAGGACCTACCAGTGGAGCTCGAGTCTCTTATTTCTTTCCTGATTTTGATTGACACCAGACTCAGGGAGAGACCTTCCTTTAAGGAGAGCCTGCGGAGGTCTTCTAACAGATTGGCGCCTACGTTTGCTGTCCCACCCGTGCCTCCCTCTCCTCCCACGCCTCCTGGGGATGACTTGTCTGGGGGTGAACCCATGCAGCTGGGGTTTGCTCGCCTGTCCGAGGGGGAGAGGGTACTCCGGAGACGCGAGGGCCGATGCATGTACTGTGGTCTCGGTGGGCATTTTCGGTTGGCATGCCCGAACCGTCCGGGAAACGCTCGCACCTGAGATCCTGTCGGGGGCAGATCTTGGGTGGAGTCTCCTCGTCCCCGGTTTCCTGTGTTGACAAACCACTGATTACTGTTGTCCTCTCCTGGGTCGGGGGCTCGGTGACGACCCAGGCGTTGGTGGACTCTGGTGCTGGTGGTTTGTTCATTGATAGTGAGTTCGCTGCCGCCAATTCCATTCCTCTGCAGCCTCAAGGTTCCCCACTGGCTCTTGAGGCGATAGACGGCAGACCCCTTCTGCCGCCACACGTGACTCAGGAGACCCTTCCAGTGGGGATGGCCATTGGTGCCGTTCACAGAGAGTCGGTCTGTCTCCAGGTTATTTCGTCTCCACACTACTCGGTGGTCTTGGGGTACCCCTGGCTCCAGAAGCATAATCCGACTTTCGATTGGAGATCGGCCGAGATCCTCTCGTGGTCACCGCAGTGTGGGGCTAGTTGCATCCATGGGCCTGTCAAGTTGCTGTGTACTTCCTCGGACTCTCTGTTGCCTCCTGAATACGAGGAGTACCGGGATGTATTCGATAAGGTGCGTGCGGTTGCCCTACCTCCGCACCGCCCATACGATTGTGCCATAGAGTTACAATCTGGTGCCGTTCCTCCTCGTGGCAAAGTCTATCCACTGTCGGTAGCGGAGAATGAGGCCATGGAGGAGTACGTGAGGGAGGCGCTTTCACGCGGACACATTCGCAAATCCTCGTCCCCGGCAGGGACTGGATTTTTCTTTGTGAAAAAGAAGGGCGGTGAGTTGAGGCCTTGCATCGATTACAGGGGTCTCAATCGCATCACGATCAAGAACGCTTACCCGATACCCTTGATTTCCGAGCTGTTCGATCGCCTCAAAGGGGCCACGGTCTTTACCAAACTCGACCTGAGGGCGGCATATAACCTGGTAAGGATCAAGGCGGGCGATGAGTGGAAGACCGCGTTTAACACCAGGACTGGTCATTATGAATCCTTGGTTATGCCCTTTGGGTTGTGCAATGCGCCCGCAGTCTTCCAGGAATTCATCAACGATGAACGTTGCAGCAGTGTGTGGTGGTCTATCTGGATGACATCTTGGTATATTCTGAATCCATGGAGGCCCACATTCTGGATGTCAGACGAGTGTTGCAACGGTTACGAGAGAACAAGCTGTTCGGTAAGCTTGAGAAATGCGAATTTCACCGATCCCAGGTAACCTTCTTAGGTTACATCATTTCCGCTGAGGGGTTCTCCATGGATCCTGAGAAGGTTTCGGCTGTCTTACAGTGGCCCCAGCCCAGTGGTCTTCGTGCCCTGCAGCGCTTTTTGGGCTTCGCCAATTATTATCGGAAGTTCATCAGGGACTTTTCCATGCTAGCCAAGCCCCTCACGGATCTGACCAGGAAGGGCAGTAATCTTCAGGTCTGGCCGCTCGAGGCCATCCGAGCTTTTGAGGCTCTAAAGTCCGCCTTCGTGTCGGCTCCGATTCTGTCGCATCCCAACCCTGGGTTGCCTTTTGTCCTCGAGGTGGACGCGTCTGAGACGGGAGTAGGCGCCCTTCTGTCTCAGCGTAGAACACCAGAGGGTCCTCTGCTTCCTTGTGGGTTTTACTCCCGGAAACTGTCTTCCGCGGAGTGCAACTATCAGATTGGTGACAGGGAGTTATTGGCCATCGTGCAAGCCCTTAAAGAATGGAGGCACTTGCTCGAGGGCTCGGTGGTTCCGGTTCTCATCCTGACGGACCACAAGAATCTGACCTACCTCTCTGAGGCCAAGAGATTGACACCACGTCAGGCCAGATGGGCTTTGTTCTTGTCACGTTTTAATTACGTGGTCTCCTACCTACCCGGTTCCAAGAACATCAGAGCGGATGCCTTATCACGGCAGTACTCCGAGAGTTGGACTCGATTTTTGCCAGGGAAGTCTTCCGGTTGCACGGTTTGCCCAAGGAGATTGTGTCGGATCGGGGGAGTCAGTTTGTGTCCAGGTTCTGGCGCGCCTTTTGCTCCCAGTTGGGGATTCATCTCTCTTTCTCCTCGGCCTACCACCCTCAGTCCAATGGGGCCGCAGAACGATCCAATCAGGCCTTGGAGCAATTCCTTCGTTGCTATGTCTCCGATCACCAAGACAATTGGGTTGACCTCCTGCCTTGGGCTGAGTTTGCCAGGAACACGGCGGTGAACTCTTCCTCTGGGACGTCTCCCTTCATGGCCAATTATGGGTTCCAACCTGCCGTGTTACCGGAGGTATTCTCTCCCCAGGATATTCCGGCTGTGGAGGATCACCTTTCCGCCCTACGTGCTTCTTGGGTACAGATCCAGAGGTCCCTTGAGGTCTCTGCGCAGCGCCAGAGACTCCAGGCTGATCGCAGACGAGCGCCCGCTCCTTCCTACCAGGTCGGAGACCGCGTATGGTTGTCCACCCGCAACCTCAACCTTCGAGTGCCCACTCCCAAGCTGGCGCCTCGCTTTGTTGGTCCCTTCCGAGTGCTTCGCAGGGTAAACCCGGTAGCCTATGCCCTTGCGCTTCCTCCTGGCATGCGGATCTCCAACGTGTTTCATGTCTCCCTGTTGAAGCCACTGGTGTGTAATCGTTTCACTTCCTCGGTTCCTCGGCCTCGTCCGGTCCAAGTGGGCAATCGTGAGGAGTATGAGGTGAGCAATATCCTGGACTCACGCCTGGTCCGCGGTCGGGTGCAGTTTTTGGTCCATTGGCGTGGTTATGGTCCAGAGGAGCGTTCCTGGGTTCCCTCCGCAGATGTCCATGCTCCTGCCTTGCTCCGAGCCTTCCACGCACGCTTCCCTCAGAAACCGTTCTTTACTCCGCGGAGGAGGGGCCCTTGAGGGGGAGGTACTGTCATGGTCTTACCTTCTTGCTGTTCTCCTTCGTTTGACATGTGCTGGCGGCCATCTTGGTTTCTGGGTTTCTTGTAGCCTCCCACCCTGCGGCTTCTCCTTCCCACTGGGAGGAGCTGGATGCCCAGCTCATATATATAGGAAGTCTGTGGCTTCAGTTCCTTGCTTGGTCCTCCTGTGTTCACATGCTTCTAAGACTGCTGCTGCTTCTGGTTCCTGATCCTGGCTTCGTCTGACTACCCTGCTGGTTCCTGATCCAGGCTTCGTCTGACTACCCTTCTGGTTCCTGACCTCTGGCTTCGCAAGACCCTGCTTCGGTTTAGCCATCCGTTTGGACTTTTGCCTTACAGCTTGATTTTCAATAAAGCCTTCTTATTTCCATTTATCTCTTGTTGCACGTCTGGTTCATGGTTCCTTGACAAAATTTTTCAGTGATAAAATCACCTTTGCAAGCCCGTGTGTGTCAGGCCCACACAGACTGTATTGTGGCCACTGGCTAGTGGCTAGGCCTCCACTCATACAGTTACAGGGTGTTATTCACTCAAATACCTTGCAGATAAAAAAAATTCTAGTTAAAATTGTTCTGTGATATATTCACATTTGCAAGCCCGTGTGTGTCAGGCCCACACAGACTGCATTTTGGCCACTGGCTAGGCCTCCACTCATACCGTTACAGGGTGTCATTCACTCAAATACCTTGCAAATAAAAAAAATTATATTTAAAATTTTTCTATTTATATAATCACATTTGCAAGCCCGTGTGTGTCAGGCCCACACAGACTGTATACTGGCTAGTGGCTAGGCCTCCATTCATACCGTTACAGGGTGTCATTCACTCAAATACCTTGCAGATAAAAAAATTCAATTTAAAATTTTTCTGTGATATAATCACATTTGCAAGCCCTTGTGTGTCAGGCCCACACAGACTGTACTGTGCCCACTGCCCACCACTTATATAGGTTGACACAGTACCTTACACACATAGTACCACTTCACATAAAAAAAATAAATGACAGGCAGAGGCAGGCCACCCCGCAGGGGCCGTCGTGGTCGTGGTGCTGTAATTTCCACTGGCCCTGGAATAATGCCCAGTGTTCAGAGGCCACGTACCCTGAACCCAAAAAATTTGGAGAAAATAGTTGACTGGCTTACACAGGACACCCAATCTTCAACAGCTTCCGCTAAGAACCTTGACGCGCCATCCTCCTCCAGCTCATCTTTGGTCACCTGCTCTCAAGTTACCACTCTCCCGCCCACCGCCACCACCACCACTACCACCACAGCCACCACAGCCGCTTCACTTGATTATTACACATCAGTTGGATGAGTTATTTACACATCAGTTGGATGAAATTAGTGATGCGCAACCATTATTGCCAAGGGATGTAGATAACAGGGATATGTCTCAGTCAGGCAGCATTACACACATGGACGTACAGTGTGATGATGATGTTGTACCCGCTGCTGCTTCCTTTGCTGAGGTGTCAGATACAAGTGAAGTGGTTGATGATGATGATGTGTCCGTGGATGCCACGTGGGTGCCTGCTCGAAGAGAAGAAGAAGAGGGGGAAAGTTCAGAAGGGGAGACAGAGAGAAGGAGGAGACGAGTTGGAAGCAGGGGGAGGTCGTCGCAAGGAACTAGTGGCACAGTCAGACAGCATGTATCGGCACCCAGGGTCAGCCAGACAGCACGCCAATCAACGCATGCTGTTGCCACCACCAGAATGCCGTCATTGCAAAGCTCAGCAGTGTGGCATTTTTTTTGTGTGTCTGCCTCTGACAACAGCGATGCCATTTGCAACCTGTGCCAAAAGAAACTGAGTCGTGGGAAATCCAACACCCACCTAGGTACAACTGCTTTGCGAAGGCACATGATCGCATCCTATGGGATCAACACATGATGATGAGTAGAAGCAGCACACAAGCTCAAAGCCACCATCCTCCTCCTGGTCCGACATCTTCAGCCACGTCAACAACTGCTGTCCTTCTTGCCCCCTCTCATCCATCCGCCACTCCGCCTCTCACCTTCAGCAGTTCCATCTCATCTGCCCACAGTCAGGTGTCTGTAAAGGAAATGTTTGAGCGTAAGAAGCCAATGTCACAGAGTCACCCCCTTGCCCGGCGTCTGACAGCTGGCTTGACGGAACTCTTAGCCCGCCAGCTTTTACCATACCAGCTGGTTTAGTCTGAGGCTGCTGCGGCGTCTGGCTGCACTTCAACTGAATCCCCCCATCTCCCCAGGGACTATTCCACATCCCGGATACGACAGTGTCACGCTGTCTTGGGGTTGACTTGCCTGAAAGCAGAGAGCCACACCGGACCAGCACTCCTGTCCGCTCTGAACGCACAGGTGGATCAGTGGCTGACCCTGCACCAACTGGAGAGTGGCAAAGTGGTGTGTGACAATGGAAGCAATTTGTTGGCGGCATTGAATTTGGGCAAGTTGACACATGTGCCGTGCATGGCACATGTGTTGAATCTCATCGTACAACGCTTTGTGTCTAAGTACCCAGGCTTACAGGACGTCCTCAAGCAGGCCAGGAAGGTGTGTGGCCATTTCAGGCGTTCTTACACGGCCATGGTGCACTTTTCAGACATTCAGCGCCGAAACAACATGCCAGTGAGGCGCTTGATTTGCGACAGCCCGACACGCTGGAATTGAACACTCCTAATGTTTGACCGCCTGCTCCAACAAGAAAAAGTCATCAACGAGTATTTGTATGACCGGGGTGCTAGGACAGCCTCTGAGGAGCTGGGAATTTTTTGCCACGTTACTGGACGCTCATGCGCAATGCCTGTAGGCTCATGCGTCCTTTTGAGGAGGTGACAAACCTAGTCAGTCGCACCGAAGGCACCATCAGCGACCTCATCCCATTTGTTTTCTTCCTGGAGCGTGCCCTGCGAAGAGTGCTGGATCAGGCTGTAGATGAGCGTGAAGAGGAAGAGTTGTGGTCACCATCACCACCAGAAACAGCCTTGTCATCATCGCTTGCCGGACCTGTGGCAACGCTCGAAGAGGAGTATGAGGAAGAGGAGTCAGAGGAGGAATGTGGCTTTGAGGAGCAGGAAGACCAACCACAGCAGGCATCCCAGGGTGCTCGTTGTTGTCACCTATCTGGGACCCATGGTCTTGTACGTGGCTGGGGGGAAGAACAGACCGTCAATGACATCAGTGAGGACGAGGAACGGGAAATGAGTAGCTCGGTATCCAACCTTGTGCAAATGGGGTCTTTCATGCTGTCATGTCTGATGAAGGAGAACGACCTGTACTGGGTGGCCACGCTACTAGACCCCCGGTAAAAGCAGAAAGTGGCGGAAATGCTACCAAATTACCGAAAGTCAGAAAGGATGCAGCAGTTCAAAACCAAACTAAAAAATATGCTTTACACAGCTTATAAGGGGGATGTCACAGCACAACGGGAATCTAACAGGGGAAGAGGTGAAAGTAATCTTCCTCCTACCACGATCACGGCGGCAAGGATAGGACGCTTTACAGATGTGTTGTTGATGGAGGACATGCAGAGCTTTTTCAGTCCTACACATCGCCACAGCCCTTCGGGATCCAGCGTTAGAGAACGACTCGACCGACAGGTAGCAGACTACCTCGCCTTAACTGCAGATATCGACACTCTGAGGAGCGATGAACCCCTTGACTACTGGGTGTGCAGGCTTGACCTGTGGCCTGAACTATCCCGATTTGCGATAGAACTTCTGGCCTGCCCCACTTCAAGTGTCCTGTCAGAAAGGACCTTCAGTGCAGCAGGAGGCATTGTCAATGACAAAAAAAGTCGCCTCGGTCAAAAAAGTGTTGATTACCTCACCTTCATTAAGATGAATGAGGCATGGATCCCGAAGGGACTGACAGTGGGGGATACGTTTGACTAACAAAAGGCCTGATAACATGCCTTGGCCTCAAAATGGTCCCCACGCTGCTGTATTTAATGTCTGCATACCGGATGACTTTCGTGAATTCTCCGCCACCAACTAGGGTTCAAGCCGCAATGTTTTAGTCACCTTTCTGCCTGGAAAACATAAACAATACCTAATTTTTCAGGCATGTGTGCATGCCTAATTTTTCTGGCCTCTAGTGCTGCACTGTGGCTGCAAAAACAAAACAAAAAAAAGGCACATACATGTGTCAATTCCCCTTCGTGATCGGTACCTTGTTGTGGTGAAGGGGCTTGCGTATCACAATGAAGCGATCATCACCTCTATGAGTGTGTTGGCAATGTTGCCACACCCCAGATGATAAGACCGTTGCTTCATTATGATCAGACCATAAGCGATCGGCTGGATGTTTTTTCATAGAAAAAACTTAAATTTTTTATTTTTTTTAAGTTGTATGGGTGGGTTTTTAATACATAAAATAAAAAAAATCATAATAAAGTCTCTTAATAGTTTATTAGAAATATTATAAAAAATTATAAAAAACTATTAAGAGACTTTATTATGATTTTTTTATTAGAAATAAAGCAGACAATTTAAAAAATCCCCATCAATTCCAATACAAAGCAAGTACAGAGCTCAGCACAAAATTATTTCAGGATGTCGTTATTTCGACAATGATTAATCAATTCGACACACGTCCCCGGATAGTGGACGTAACAGGGATTAAACTGATGAGAATAGTACTACAGAAAATACCACTCATATCGGGTGTGACAGGAAATTGCACGGCGCAGACGCAGTGACCGTGGCGTGGATTCAAACAAAGGGGAGGGAGCCAGCGTTTTTTTAACCATCTCGCCGTTCGAAAAATCAATTTAATAAATGGACCCCAGATTGGGGACGTCACGTAGCAGGGATTAAACTGATGAGAATAGTACTACAGAAAATACCACTAATATCGGGTGTGACAGTAAATTGCACGGCGCAGACGCAGTGAGCGTTGCATGGATTCAAACAAAGGGGAGGGAGCCAGCGTTTTTTTAACCATCTCCCCGTTCGAAAAATCAATTTAATAAATGGATCCCAGATTGGGGACGTCACGTAACAGGGATTAAACTGATGAGAATAGTACTACAGAAAATACCACTCCTATCGGGTGTCACAGTAAATTGCACGGCGCAGACGCAGTGACCGTGGCGTGGAATCAAACAAAGGGGAGGGAGCCAGCGTTTTTTTAACCATCTCGCCGTTCGAAAAATCAATTTAATAAATGGACCCCAGATTGGGGACGTCACATAGCAGGGATTAAACTGATGAGAATAGTACTACAGAAAATACCACTAATATCGGGTGTGACAGTAAATTGCACGGCGCAGACGCAGTGAGCGTGGCATGGATTCAAACAAAGGGGAGGGAGCCAGCGTTTTTTTAACCATCTCCCCGTTCGAAAAATCAATTTAATAAATGGACCCCAGATTGGGGACGTCACGTAACAGGGATTAAACTGATGAGAATAGTACTACAGAAAATACCACTCCTATCGGGTGTCACAGTAAATTGCACGGCGCAGACGCAGTGACCGTGGCGTGGAATCAAACAAAGGGGAGGGAGCAAGCGTTTTTTTAACCATCTCCCCGTTCGAAAAATCAATTCAATTCACCTTTCGGGACCCTTGGTGTTGTACGTGGCTGGGTGGAGGAAGAAACCTTCAATGACATCAACGGGACATGGCTAGCTTGGTATCCAACCTTGTACAAATGGGAAGTTTGCAGTTGGGCAAATTGACTGTTTGCGGTTGTTTGCGGTGCATTAAAAGGGGAGTTTAGTCTGTCAATGTCTGGGAAGCGGGCGTAACCCTTACACTACCTGATCGATACAACATCATACCTGATCGTATACACACACTGGATGTTTTAAACCATGTGGTTCAAAAAAATTTAGGATTCTTAGGTGATTTATGCCCTTTATGGATTAAAATCCAACTCTGCATCAACTATGTAATTTTCCATGGGAGTTTTGCCCCCTCCGGCATGCCACAGTCCAGGTGTTAGTCCCCTTGAAGCAACTTTTCCATCACTACTGTGGCTAGAAAGAGTCCCTGTGGGTTTTAAAATTCGCCTGCCTATTGAAGTCAATGGCGGTTCGCCCGGTTCGCCAGTTCGCAAACATTTGCAGAAATTCACGTTCGACGTTCGCCGTTCGCGAACAGAAAATTTTATGTTCGCGGCATCTCTATTTAAGTGTCCGCAGCGGACAACGTCTACGGAAAAAGTACACTGGATGTCACTGATATTTTAGCGATGTGCACACGTTACACAGGAGATGTGGCACGGATAATTTTACTGTCCTTAGCGGTCACCGTCTACTGAAAAAGTACACTGGATGTCACAGATATTTTAGGGATGCGCACATTTTACACAGGAGATGTGGAGCGGATAATTTCACTGTCTGCAGCGGCCTATTAGACGCTATTTAGCGCAGGATGCGCTAAAAATATATATTGCTGCTGTCACACACAATAGTCCTTAAAAGGACTTTTGGGTCTCTGAAAAGTTTTTCTAATATAAATCTTCCAATAACACTCCCTACACTCTGTCCCTTCCTATGCACAGCTCTTCCTAACACTGAGCAATTTAGCGCAGGTATGCGCTACAAACATATATTGGTGCTTTCACACACAATAGTTCTTAAAAGGACTTTTGGATCTCTGAAAAGTTTTTGTAATAAAAATCTTCCAATAACACTCCCTACACTGTCTTTACCTTCCTATGCTCAGCTCTCCCTGACTAACACTGAGCAGAGCACGTGTCATTACCCGATGATGCGTTCCGGCCAACCAATCACTGTAATGCCAGTTGCCAATGCCAACATGGCTATGGCATTACAGTGAAGGGCAGTAGTTACCCGCACGTTTATTGGCTGCATAGAAGGCAAGAAAAATGCTGGGAGGAGACTCGAGCATTGCGCTCGAGCACATGCGGTACTCGGCCGAGTACCGTCATGTGCTGAGCATCGAGATGCTCAAGCCGAACATATGTTCGGCCGAGCATGCTCGTTCATCACTATTGCACAGTAAATTTTTGCAGATGACACAAAACTGTGTAAAGTAATTAACATGGAAGAGGACGGTACAGTCGTGGCCAAAAGTTTTGAGAATTACATAAATATTGGAAATTGAAAATTAACTTAATCCCAAAAAAAACTTTCCACTGCATTTCATTGCTGTCATTAAAGGACCTGCTGAGAATGTTGACGAGCACAAGGCTGGAGATCATTATGTCAGGCTGATTGGGTTAAAATGGCAGACTTGACCTGTTAAAAGGAGGGTGATGCTTGAAATCATTGTTCTTCCATTGTTAACCATGGTGACCTGCAAAGAAACGCGTGCAGCCATCATTGCGTTGCATAAAAATGGCTTCACAGGCAAGGATATTGTGGCTACTAAGATTGCACCTCAATCAACAATTTATAGGATCATCAAGAACTTCAAGGAAAGAGGTTCAATTCTTGTTAAGAAGGCTTCAGGGCATCCAAGAAAGTCCAGCAAGCGCCAGGATCGTCTCCTAAAGAGGATTCAGCTGCTGGATCGGAGTGCCCCCAGTGCAGAGCTTGCTCAGGAATGGCAGCAGGCAGGTGTGAGCACATCTGCACGCACAGTGAGGCGAAAACTTTTGGAAGGTGGCCTGGTGTCAAGAAGGGCAGCAAAGAAGCCACTTCTTTAAAAAAAAAAACATCAGGGACAGATTGATCTTCTGCGGAAAATATGGTGAATGGACTGCTGAGGACTGGGCAAAGTCATATTCTCCGATGAAGCCTCTTTCCGATTGTTTGGGGCATCAGGAAAAATGCTTGTCCGGAGAAGAAAAGGTGAGCGCTACCATCAGTCCTGTGTCATGCCAACAGTAAAGCATCCTGAGACCATTCATGTGTGGGGTTGCTTCTCATCCAAGGGAGTGGGCTCACTCCCAATTTTGCTCAAAAACACAGCCATGAATAAAGAATGGTACCAAAACACCCTCCAACAGCAACTTCTTCCAACAATCCAACAACAGTTTGGTGAAGAACAATGCATTTTCCAGCACGATGGAGCACCGTGCCATAAGGCAAAAGTGATAACTAAGTGTCTGGGGGAGAAAAACGTTGACATTATTATTAAGGGAACAGATAGGGAAATCTGTCATAAAGACCGTGATCACCGAACAGTGTGCTGTCTTCCTGGCGCTAGAGTTTGACACATCGCGGATCGGGTTGACAGATTACTGGGAGGGGCTGGAGAAGATCCAGCGGTCATGGTCCATATCGGAACCAATGACAAAGTTAGGGGTAGGTGGAGAGTCCTTAAAAATGATTTCAGGGATTTAGGTCAAAAGCTGAGGGCAAGGACCTCAAAGGTAGTATTTTCCGAAATACTACCTGTAACACGGGCCACACAAGAGAGGCAGCGGGAGATTAGGGAAATTAACAAGTGGCTCAAGAACTGGTGTAGGAAGGAGGGGTTTGGGTTCCTGGAGAACTGGGCCGACTTCTCTATCGGCTACAGGCTCTATCGTAGGGACGGGCTGCACCTCAATGGGGAAGGGGCAGCTGTGTTGGGGAAGAAGATGGCTAGAAGGTTGGAGGAGTGTTTAAACTAGGGACTGGGGGGAGGGTAATTATGTTATAGAATGGGAAAATAGTGCAGATAGGGACCGGGGGCAAGGTAGTGAGACTGGGGGAGGAATGGAAGGAGGGACTAGAACAGTTCAGAAGGAAAGGTGTAGAGTAAAAAATATACATAAACCTCTCAAATGTATGTATACTAATGCCAGAAGCCTGACTAATAAAACTGGTGAACTGGATTTAGTGATGTGTGAGGAGGACTATGACATAGTGGGAATAACTGAGACATGGCTGGATGATAGCTATGACTGGGCAGTTAATGTACAGGGTTACAGTCTGTTTAGAAAGGATCGTCAAAACTGGAGAGGGGTCTGCCTTTATGTAAAGTCCGGTCGGAAGATCACACTCCGTGAAGATATAAGTGAGGGACATGAACATGTGGAGTCACTGTGGGTAGAGATACATGGCGCTAAAAACAATAATAAATTACTAATAGGAGTTTACTATAAACCACCTAATATACCAGAGTCCACAGAAAATCTACTACTAAACGAGATAGACGAGGCGGCAAATCATAACGAGGTGGTTATTATGGGGGACTTCAACTACCCAGATATAGACTGGGAAACTGAAACTTGTATATCTTATAAAGGAAACAGGTTCTTGGCAATAACTAAAGACAATTACCTCTCCCAACTGGTTCAGGACCCGACTAGAGGGACGGCCATACTGGACTTAGTATTAACCAATAGACCTGACAGAACAACAGATGTGCAGGTTGGGGGACACCTGGGAAATAGTGACCACAAAGTAATAACCTTGCAATTATCATTCAAAAGAGCGTTTCTACAGGGAGGAACAAAAATACCAAACTTCAAAAAAGCTAAATTTAGCCAACTAAGAGAGGCCATAGGCCTAACTAAATGAGATAAAGTCCTCACAAATAAAAATACAGCCACAAAATGGGATATCTTTAAAAGCATCCTAAAATCTCATTGTGAGAGGTACATATCGTATGGGAATAAAAGGTTAAGGAACAAAAAGAAACCAATGTGGATAAACAGAACTGTAAAGAAAGCAATAAATGACAAAAAGAAAGCATATAAAACACTAAAACAGGAAGGTAGCACGGAAGCACTGAAAAACTATAAGGAAAAAAATAGAACATGTAAAAAACAAATAAAAGCGGCCAAACTAGAGACTGAGAGATTAATTGCCAAAGAGAGTAAAACTAACCCTAAAATGTTCTTCAATTATATAAATGTTAAAAAGTATAAATCTGAAGGTGTCGGCCCGTTAAAGAGTAATGAGGGGGGAGTCGCAAAGAGCGACGAGGAGAAAGCAAAGCTGTTAAATATTTTTTTCTCCAATGTATTCACTGAGGAAAATAAACTGTCAGATGACATGCCGAATGTTGAAATAAATTCCCCATTAAAAGTGTCCTGTCTGACCCAGGAAGAAGTGCAACTTAAAAAGATTAAAATAGACAAATCGCCAGGACCGGATGGCATACACCCCCGTATCCTAAGGGAATTAAGTAATGTCATAGCCAGACCCTTATTTCTGATATTTGCAGATTCTATACTGACAGGGAATGTCCCACAGGATTGGCGCATGGCAAATGTGGTGCCAATATTCAAAAAGGGTCCAAAAACAGAGCCTGGAAACTATAGGCCGGTAAGTTTAACATCTGTTGTGGGTAAACTGTTTGAAGGTTTTCTGAGAGATGCTATGTTAGAGCATCTTAACGGAAATAAGCAAATAATGCCATATCAGCATGGCTTTGTGAGGGATCGATCATGTCAAACAAATTTAATCAGTTTCTATGAGGAGGTAAGTTCTAGACTTGACAGCGGCGAATCAATGGATGTCGTGTATCTGGACTTCTCCAAAGCATTTGACACTGTACCACATAAAAGGTTAGTATATAAAATGAGAATGCTCGGACTGGGAGAAAACGTCTGTAAGTGGGTAAGTAACTAGCTAAATGATAGAAAACAGAGGGTGGTTATTAATGGTAAATACTCAGATTGGGTCACTGTCACTAGTGGAGTACCTCAGGGGTCAGTATTAGGCCCTATTCTCTTCAATATATTTATTAATGATCTTGTAGAAGGCTTGCACAGTAAAATATCAATTTTCGCAGATGACACCAAACTGTGTAAAGTAATTAACACTGAAGAGGACAGTATACTACTACAGAGCGATCTGGATAGATTGGAGGCTTGGGCAGATAAGTGGCAGATGAGGTTTAACACTGACAAATGTAAAGTTATGCACATGGGAAGGAATAATGCAAGTCACCCGTACTTATTAAATGGTAAAACACTCGGTAACACTGACATGGAAAAAGATCTAGGAATTTTAATAAACAGCAAACTAAGCTGCAAAAAACAGTGTCAGGCAGCTGCTGCCAAGGCCAATAAGATAATGGGTTGCATCAAAAGGGGCATAGATGCCCGTGATGAGAACATAGTCCTACCACTTTACAAATCATTAGTCAGACCACACATGGAGTACTGTGTACAGTTCTGGGCTCCAGTGAACAAAGCAGACATAGCAGAGCTGGAGAGGGTCCAGAGGAGGGCAACTAAAGTAATAACTGGAATGGGGCAACTACAGTACCCTGAAAGATTATCAAAATTAGGGTTATTCACTTTAGAAAAAAGACGACTGAGAGGAGATCTAATTAATATGTATAAATATATCAGGGGTCAGTACAGAGATCTATCCCATCATCTATTCATTCCCAGGACGGTGACTGTGACAAGGGGATATCCTCTGCGTCTGGAGGAGAGAAGGTTTGTACACAAACATAGAAGAGGATTCTTTACGGTAAGAGCAGTGAGACTATGGAACTCTCTGCCTGAGGAGGTGGTGATGGCGAGTACAATAAAGGAATTCAAGAGGGGCCTGGATGTATTTCTGAAGTGTAACAATATTACAGGCTATAGCTACTAGAGAGGGGTCGTTGATCCAGGGATTTATTCTGATTGCCTGATTGGAGTCAGGAAGGAATTTTTATTCCCCTAAAGTGAGGAAAATTGGCTTCTACCTCACAGTTTTTTTTTTGCCTTCCTCTGGATCAACTTGCAGGATGACAGGCCGAACTGGATGGACAAATGTCTTTTTTCGGCCTTATGTACTATGTTACTATGTTACTATGTTATTTTGGGTCCATGGCCTGGAAACTCCCCAGATTTTAATTGCATTGCGAACTTGTGGTCAATCCTCAAGAAGAGGGTGGACAAACAAAAACCCACTAATTCTGACAAACTCCAAGAATGGGTTTCTATCAGTCAGGAATTGGCCCAGAAGTTGATTGAGAGCATGCCCAGTCGAATTGCAGAGGTCCTGAAAAAGAAGGGCCAACACTGCAAATACTGACTCTTTGCATAAATGTAATGTAATTGTGGATAAAAGCCTTTGAAACGTATGAAGTGCGTGTAATTATATTTCACTACATCACAGAAACAACTGAAACAAAGATCTAAAAGCAGTTTAGCAGCAAACTTTGTGAAAACTAATATTTGTGTCATTCTCAAAACTTTTGGCCACGACTGTATATTATACAGCATGGTGTATGAACTATATATTGTACGGCATGGGGCAGGGATTTTATAATGCATTCTGTACTGCATTGTGTAGGGATTATGCTGTATATTGTACGGCATGGTGTATGGATCATAATGTATATTACACAGCAAGGTGTAGGGGTTATACTGTATATTGTACAGCATGGTGTATTAACTATACTATACATTGTACGGCATTGTGCAGGGATTATAATTTATTCTGTACAGCATTGTGTAGGGATTATACTTTATATTACACAGCATGGTGCAGGGATTATACTATATTGTACAGGATGGTTATACTGTATGTTCTTTGATGTGACAATTATCTTAGGTTTTCCTATCGCCCACCCTTGATGGCGCTGTGCCCAGCTCTGAGCCAAACCCGCTCAGCAGCTGCCAAGGCTTAGAGGCAACACTGCATATAACCCCCCCCCCCAGTAGTGCCCTCTTTACATACAATGCCCCCTTCCTAAGATAGTGCCAGAGACCAGTAGTGGTCTCTTTTAATGTAGCACCCCTGTAGTGGACTCTTTCATTATAGTGCCCCCAGTATTGGTCTCTTTTAATATAGTGCCCCCCCCCCCCCCCAGTAGTGGTAAATTAGTAATTAATCTAATAAATCTCTTTCAATATGAAGCAGGATAATACAGTTGCAAGAAAAAGTATGTGAACCCTTTGGAATGATATGGATTTTTGCACAAATTGGTCATAAAATGTGATCTGATCTTCATCTAAGTCACAACAATAGACAATCACAGTTTGCTTAAACTAATAACACACAAATATTTAAATGTTACCATGTTTTTATTGAACACACCATGTAAACATTCACAGTGCAGGTGGAAAAAGTATGTGAACCCTTGGATTTAATAACTGGTTGAACCTCATTTGGCAGCAATAACATCAACCAAATGTTTCCTGTAGTTGCAGATCAGACGTGCACAACGGTCACGAGTAATTCTTGACCATTCCTCTTTACAGAACTGTTTCAGTTCAGCAATATTCTTGGGATGTCTGGTGTGAATCGCTTTCTTGAGGTCATGCCACAGCATCTCAGTCGGGTTGAGGTTAGGACTCTGACTGGGCCACTTCAGAAGGCGGATTTTCTTCTGTTTAAGCCATTCTGTTGTTGATTTACTTCTATGCTTTGGGTCGTTGTCCTGTTGCAATACCCATCTTCTGTTGAGCTTCAGCTGATGGACAGATGGCCTTAAGTTCTCCTGCAAAATGTCTTGATAAACTTGTAAATTCATTTTTCCTTTGATGATAACAATCTGTCCAGGCCCTGACGCAGCAAAGCAGCCCCAAACCATGATGCCCCCACCACCATACTTCACAGTTGGGATGAGGTATTGATGTTGGTGTGCTGTGCCTCTTTTTCTCCACACATAGTGTTGTGTGTTTCTTCCAAACAACTCAACTTTGGTTTTATCTGTCCACAGAATATTTTGCCAGTACTGCTGTGGAACATCCAGGTGCTTTTGTGCAAACTGTAAACGTGCAGCAATGTTTTTTTTGGACAGCAGTGGCTTCCTCTGTGGTATCCTCCCATGAAATCCATTCTTGTTTAGTGTTTTACGTATCGTAGATTTGCTAACAGGGATGTTAGCATATGCCAGAGACTTTTGTAAGTCTTTAGCTGACACTCTAGGATTCTTCTTCACCTCATTGAGCAGTCTGCGCTATGCTCTTGCAGTCATCTTTACAGGATGGCCACTCCTAGGGAGAGTAGCAGCAGTGCTGAACTTTCTCCATTTATAGACAATTTGTCTTACCGTGGACTGATGAACAGCAAGGCTTTTGGAGATACTTTTATAACCCTTTCCAGCTTTATGCAAGTCAACAATTCTTAAGCGTAGATTTTCTGAGAGCTCTTTTGTGCGTGGCATCATTCACATCAGGCAATGCTTCTTATGAAAAGCAAACCCAGAACTGGTGTGTGTTTTTTTATAGGGCAGGGCAGCTGTGACCAACACCTCCAATCTCATCTCATTGATTGGATTCCAGTTGGCTGACACCTCGCTCCAATTAGCTCTTGGAGATGTCATTAGTCTAGGGATTCACATACTTTTTCACCTGCACCGTGAATGTTTACATGGTGTGTTCAATAAAAACTTGGTAACATTTAATTCTTTGTGTGTTATTAGTTTAAGCAGACTGTGATTGTCTATTGTTGTGACTTAGATGAAGATCAGATTACATTTTATGACCAATTTGTACAGAAATCCATATCATTACAAAGGGTTCACATACTTTTTCTTGCAACTGTAGGTGTTGGTCATGCCTCTAGAACTGCTGTTGATAAGTTATTATCACCCATAGAAGTCACTCATAGAAGCTCGAGTCTCTTTCTCGCACATTTGTTGGCTGCTACGCAACCAATAAACGTGTAGGTAAGTACTGCCATTCACTGTAGAGAGCAGAAGGGAGAGATAGTGTAGGGATTGAAATAGTAATATTTTAGTTTTTATACTTGTTATAGACCCAAAAGTCCTTCTAAGGACTATTGTGTGTGGCAGCAACATATATTTTTAGTGCAACCTGCACTAAATTGCTAAAACTTGTTAGTAGGGCTGCAACGATTAATCAACTTTATTGATAATATTCGATAATGGGATTAGTCGTTGACGAATCCCGTTATTGAATAATCGCTGATTCGTTGCTATGCGGGTGGGCGGTTTACTTTAAATCAGCGCATCTTTATTTAACCTTACAATGAAGCTCCAGTAACAGGCAGAGCGGGCTGCGGCGTAACTTCACTTACATACGTGAAGCGCCTGCTCCGCCTGCGCCATTCATAAAGTATGCTCTGCCTGTTACCGGAGTTTCATTGTATTTGATTTTGTAAGGTATTAAGGATCAATTTATAGCGCTGATTTAAAGTTTAAGTAAAAGTTACTGCAGGGTAACGGTTAAGGAATAGTCTTTAGATATTGCTGTGAGCGGCGGGGCCGGTGTATTGGGACTTGGGAGGCACTGTTATGGGGGAGATCTGTGGATGACACATATAGCATAAGATGCTTTATAGTGTCATCCACGGATCCCCCCATAGCAGTGTCATCCACAGAACCCCCTCCCTATAACAGTGCCATCCACAGATCCCCCTCCCCATAACAGTGCCACTGCCATCCATAGATCCCCCTCCCCATAGCAGTGCACAGATCCCCCTCCCCATAGCAGTGCCATCGACAGATCCCCTCCATAACAGCGCCATCCACAGATCCGCCATAATAGTCATCCACAGATCCCTCATAAAAGTGTGTCATCCACAGATCCCCCATAAAAGTGCATCATCCACAAATCCCCTATAACAGTGTTTCATCCACAAATCCCCTATAACAGTGTATCATCCACAAATCCCCTATAACAGTGTGTCATCCACAAATCCCCTATAACAGTGTGTCATCCACAAATCCCCTATAACAGTGTGTCATCCACAAATCCCCTATAATAGTGTGTCATCCACAAATCCCCTATAACAGTGTGTCATCCACAAATCCCCTATAACAGTGTGTCATCCACAAATCCCCTATAACAGTGTGTCATCCACAGAACTCCCATAACAGTGTGTCATCTACAGATCCCCCATAAAAGTGTGTCATCCACAGATTCCCCATAAAAGTTAAACTTGCAAGATTATACTTGTCTATCCCAAGTACATCCACACTATCGGAGTGCCTCTTCTCTGCTACAGGCAACATAGCGTGTAAGAATAGAGCTAGCCTCTGCCCTGACCATGTGGACATGTTGTCTTTTTTACATTGTAAGGCCTCATGCACATGACCGTTGTGTGCATCCGCGTCCGTTCTGTCATTTTTCACAGTTTAGCGGAGGTCCCATTCATTTCTATTGAGCTGTGAAAAAAAAACTGATAGTCCTCCGTTTTTTCTCCACATCCGTGATCCGTGATTCCAGTCCGTAAAAAAAATATAATATGTCATATTCTTGTCAGTGGAAAATGAAAGACGGACCCATTCAAGTCAATGGGTCCGTCAAAAAAAACAGATGCACAACTGGTAGGTCATCCGTGTCCGCGTCAGTGTGCGTTTTTTCCTTGGTGCTATAAAATTACACTTTTCATTAACCTTCTTTTTTTTCCCCTGTCAGACAAAAAAAAGGTAAGGAAACACAACTGAAGCAAAATCGGACACAGACCACTGAAGCCAAATTACTGACAGTGAAAAAACACTGTGTGCATGAGGCCTAATGCAAAATTTTTATAGTTATGTAACTCCTAAATTTGTTTTAATGTGGCCTTTGAACATAATTTTTCAAGGAAAATCATATGAACACCTTTTTATTGTCATTTTGGTGTTTTTCTCAATTAATCAATTAAATTATTGACAACTAATCGATTATTCAAATAATCGTTAGCTGCAGCCCTGCTTGTTAGAGACCCAAAAGCCCTTTTTAGGACTATAGTTGTATCTGGCAGCAATATACACTCACCTAAAGAATTATTAGGAACGCCATACTAATATGGACCCTCTTTTGCCTTCAGAACTGCCTTAATTCTACGTGGCATTGATTCAACAAGGTGCTGATAGCATTCTTTAGAAATGTTTGCCCATATTGATAGGATAGCATCTTGCAGTTGATGGAGATTTGAGGGATGCACATCCAGGGCGCGAAGCTCCCGTTCCACCACATCCCAAAGATGCTCTATTGGGTTAAGATCTGGTGACTGTGGGGGCCATTTTAGTACAGTGAACTCATCGTCATGTTCAAGAAACCAATTTGAAATGATTCGAGCTTTGTGACATGGTGCATTATCCTGCTGGAAGTAGCCATCAGATGATGGATACATGTTCTCATTCTGTTTACGCCAAATCCGGACTCTACCATTTGAATGTCTCAACAGAAATCGAGACTCATCAGACCAGGCAACATTTTTCCAGTCTTCAACAGTCCAATTTTGGTGAGCTTGTGCAAATTGTAGCCTCTTTTTCCTATTTGTAGTGGAGATGAGTGGTACCCGGTGGGGTCTTCTGCTGTTGTAGCCCATCCGCCTCAAGGTTGTGCGTGTTGTGGCTTCACAAATGCTTTGCTGCATACCTCGGTTGTAACGAGTGGTTATTTCAGTAAACGTTGCTTTTCTATAACTTGAATCAGTCGGCCCATTCTCCTCTGACCTCTAGCATCAACAAGGCATTTTCGCCCACAGGACTGCCGCATACTGGATGTTTTTCCCTTTTCACACCATTCTTTGTAAACCCTAGAAATGGTTGTGCGTGAAAATCCCAGTAACTGAGCAGATTGTGAAATACTCAGACCGGCCCGTCTGGCACCAACAACCATGCCACGCTCAAAATTGCTTAAATCACCTTTCTTTCCCATTCTGACATTCAGTTTGGAGTTCAGGAGATAGTCTTGACCAGGACCACAACCCTAAATGCATTGAAGCAACTGCCATGTGATTGGTTGACTAGATAATCGTATTAATGAGAAATAGAACAGGTGTTCCTAATAATTCTTTAAGTGAGTGTATATTTTTAGCGCAACCTGCGCTAAATAGCTTGCAATTGTTTGACTGATGCAGACAGCGACATTATCTGCACTACATCTCCTGTCTAACGTGTGCACAGCCTAAAATTATCTGTGACAGCCAGTGTACTTTTTCCGTAGACGGTATCCATTGCGGACAGTTACATTACCTGAGCTACATCTCCTGTATAACGTTTTCCCATCCTAAATATCAGTGACATTAATTTAGTGTAATTTTTATTAGGCGGAGGTGACAGCGACATTACTTGCGCTATATCTCCTGTTTAATGTTTTTAAACCTAAAAATATCAGTGACATTCTGTGTACTTTATTTGTGCATACACTTGCGCTACTTTACGTGTGACATACTTGCAAGCACCATTTAATATGTGCAAGGTGAGCAGTAAGGGACGGGGAAGTGGCCATGCTGCTGATGGTGCACGCAGAGTCCGTGGCCCTGGGCGCGGTGAAACTGTGCCTGCTGCCAGAGCACAAGAAACACACTCATCCACGATACCTAGCTTCATGTCCCAGTTTACAGGGCGGTGTAGGACACCACTCTCGAAGTCAGACCAGTGCGACCAGGTGGTCAGTTGGATTGCAACAGATAATGTTTCCACTCGGTTAAGAACCACCCTGTCTTCCAGTCTCAGAAGCCAAGAGTCTAGTCAACAGAATCCTCACCCTGATACTCCTTCCTCCCACCATGGAGAGTCTTTGCAAACAAGTGATCCCACACTTGGATATTTTGAGGAGCTGTTTTTATCGCCATTCCTTAATTTGGGCCTCTCGTCAAGCCTGCTTGAAGAGGGACATGAGGTGATATTGTGCCCTGATTCCCAAACTCTGGAGCATCCACAGTCAGAAGAAGATGACAGTGGGGAACGGCAATTAGTGTTTCACAAGGTGGATGATGATGATAAGACACAGTTGCCAATAAGTCAACCGCAATTAGTGTCTCAAGAGGTTCATGATGAGGATGAGACACAGTTGCCAATAACTGAGGTTGTTGTTAGGTCAACAAATCAGGACGATGACCAGAGTGAGAAAATGGAAGAGGAGGTGGTGGGGGATGAAAATCACTGACCCAACCTGGAAAGATGGTAAGCCGAGCGAAGACAGCAGTACAGAGGGGGAGGGATCCGCAGCACCACAACAGGTTGGAAGAGGCAGTGGGGTGTGTGAAGGCAGGCCACACCAAACAGGCCCGCAACTGTTCCGTGGAGCACCCCCTTACGGCAATCTCCCTTGCCAAGGCGTAGGTGTCCCGCAGTATGGCGCTTTTTTGAGGAAAGTGCGGACGATAACAGAGTTGTCATTTGCAACCTGTGCTGTACCAAAATGAGCAGGGGCATGAACACTAGCAACCTCACCACCACCAGCATGATTCGCCACATGGCATCGAAGCACCCTAATAGGTGGGCCGAACGCCTGGGTCCACAACCAGTGTCTGCGGGTCACACCACTGCCTCCTCTTCCCCTGTGTTAAGTGCTGGCCAATCCCCTGTCCAATGCCCCCGCTATGCACAGGAGCCTTCGCAAGCACCATCAGCTAGCACATCCACTTTTGTGTCCCAGAGCAGCATACAGATGTCTGTACCTCAGGCCTTTGAACGAAAGCGCAAATACCCAGCCAACCACCCACAGGCCATAGCACTAAATGTGCACCTTTCCAAATTGCTGGCCCTGGAAATGTTGCCATTTAGGCTTGTGGAAACTGAGGCTTTACACAGTCTGATGGCGGCGGCTGTCCCGCGATACTCTGTCCACCGCCGCCAATATTTTTCAGGGTGTGCAGTAGTGATAAGTGTGAATATTCGAATCACAAATTTTAATCGCGAATATCGCCACTTTGAGAATTCACGAATATTTAGAATATAGTGCTATATATTCGTATTCGCGAATATTATAATCGTGAATTTATCGCAAATTTATTGCAAATATCGGGACTTAGCGACATCCCTAGCAACCAATAGGGAAGTTGCCTATAGGAGTAGTGTTGATTGCGAATTTTGACGCTCATCACTGGTGTGCAGTCCAAGCCTTACACCAGCATGTGTCCCTTAACATCAACTGACACATGGACAAGTGCTTTTGGCCAGGGACACTACATTTCCCCGACGACACACTGGGCGAACGTTGTGGAGGCCGGGAGTGAGTCGTACCCTGGGATGGCACAGGTGCTACCGACGCCAAGGATTGCGGGCCCTACTTCTATCAGGGTTTCCGCCACCACCTATGTTAGTGGCTGCAACCCCCCTTCTCCTCTTCCGCCTCCTCCTTCACTTCCACCTCTGCATTACCATCTTGCAGCACCAGTCAGCCATCAGTCGATAGCTGGAAGCAGTGTAGCACTGTAGTGGGGAATCTGCAACAGGCCGCGCTTAAACTGATCTGCTTAGGTAACAAACAGCACACCGCCGCAGAGCTGTGGCAGGGGATAAGGGACCAGACTGAGCTGTGGCTCTCACCACTTAACCTAGAACCAGGAATGGTTTTGTCTGATCATGGCCGTAACTTGGTGGCGGCTTTGGAACTCGGTAAGCTCACACACATACCATGCCTAGCCCACGTGTTCAACCTAGTGGTTCAGCGGTTTCTCAAAACCTACCCCAATTTGCCTGAGCTACTGGTGAAGGTGCGCCGCATGTGTGCTCATTTCCACAAGTCGTCGACAGCTTCCACTGGTCTGGCAACGCTGCAGCTCACTGATTGTTGTGTGACGTGAGCACGCGCTGGAACTCGATGTTCCACATGTTGGCCAGGCTTTGTGAGCAGCAGAGGGCAGTAGTAGGAATACCAGCTTCAACATGGTTGTCGCTTTTCCAGTCAGCTTCCGTTCCTTACAAGCGACGAGTGGGGATTGATGTTTGACCTCTGTGAGGTTTTACTCAACTTTGAGGAATCAACACAGATGGTGAGCTGCGATGCCGCTATTATCAGCGTAACCATCCCACTTCTGTGTTTACTGAAACGCTCGCTGCTCACAATTAAGGCAGACGCTTTGCATGTCGAAGAAGTGGAAATGGGGGAAGAAAGTACACAGGGAGATAGCCAGACCACCCTCAGTTCGTCTTCTCAGCTCAAATTGGATGATGATGAGGAGGAGGAGCAGGAGACGGTTGCCTCCGCTACAGAGGGTAGTAGCCATGGAAGTTTTATTCCATCTGTTCAGCGTGGATAGATAGAAGAGGAGGAAGAGGATGAGGAGATGGAGAGTCAACCTCCTGATGAGGACAGCAAAGTCTTGTCTGTTGGGACTCTGGCACACATGGCTGACTTTATTTTAGGCTGCCTTTCCCGTGACCCTCGCATTGTACGCATTTTGGCCAACACTGATTACTGGTTGTTCACCCTACTCGACCTCCGCTACAAAGAGAACTTCTCATCTCTAATTCCTGTGGTGGAGAGGATGAGCAAAATGGTGAAATAGACCTTGTGGAAACATTGCTCCAAAAATTCTCAGCTGGTTGCAGAGTACGTAGTTCCAACCGATGAGGGGAGATGGGGGGAACACACAGCATTTCCAACAGAGGCAGGGCAACACTCTCCAAGGCCTGGGACAGTTTTATGACACCCCGCCTAGCACCCTTAATCTGATGTGCGGCCTAGTACGTAGCAGCCCGTGTCAGCGTCCTCAGTGATCCCTGTTAGTGTTGATCATGAATATTTGAATTGCGAATTTTTATCGCAAATATTTAGAATATATTGATATATATTCGTAATTTCAAATATTCATATTTTTTTTTTATTGCGGATTTTCATAATGCGAATTTTTATCACAAATTTTTCAATTGCCGAGTAAAAACATGATTCCTCTCTGCTTCTTGCTTAAGGGCCAATGACTCATTGGCCCACAACTAAGAAGCAGGGAGGAATAATGACTTTAAATGGGAAAAATTATGAACATTCTAAAAAACTAATATATAGCACTATATCGAATATATAAGTTTTTTTGAATATTCATAATATTTTGAAACAAGAATATATAGCAATATAGTGAATATTCGAAAAAAACAATATAGAGCAATTTAGAACTATTGAAAAAAAAGATTATAGCTAAATTGCTCTATATTCGTTTTTTTTTCCGAATATTCGCTATATTGCTACATATTCTTGTTTTAGAATATTACGAAATATTCGAAAAAACAAATATATTAGTTTTTTCGAATATTCTTAATATTCTAAAACAAGAATATATAGCAATATAGCGAATATTCAAAAAAAAAAACACGAATATAGAACAATTTAACTAATATAGTGAAGTTCAGATTAGAAAAAAATTACAACTATTAAAAAAAAATTAAAGCACTATATTAGCTAAATTGCTCTACATTCGTTTTTTTTCGAATATTCGCTGTATTGCTATATATTCTTGCTTTAGAATATTATGAATATTTGAAAAAACTAATATATTCAATATAGTACTATGACTCATTGGCCCACAATCAAGAAGCAGGGAGGAATCATGTTTTTGCTCGGCAATTGAAAAATTTGCGATAAAAATTTGCATTAGGAAATCTCGCATATTACGCGATCATTACCTTGTCGATTTTTCTAGTAAAACAATTTGTAGAATATAATGAATATTCGAATTCGCGAATATTCGCCTAATATTCTACAAAATATTCGCGAAATATTGCGAATTCGAATTTGACCCCTGCCGCTTATCACTAATCCCTGTGTGCCTTAAAACTATTGGGTGTCCAAGCGTGTTTTTAGTGCTGCTGGGGGCATAATAACTGCTGACTGGTTGACTCTTATAAAAAAGGCCTGGATTGCCCCTGACTGCTCTACTCCACCAGAGGAAAGCAATTAAAGGCACTCTAATTGTGGCTTTTATGGTGTATTGAATACACTGTATTCCCATGCACCCCTTCCACCACTAAAAAGGGTATATGGTTCAATCTCCCTTTTCTCGTCCACCTCCTCCTCCATCATATCAACATGCTGCCCTTGCTCCTAATGTTTTAGAGGGTCAGCTCAGCAGCAGGCCCTCACCCAAAATGTTTTTGAGGATCACCAGCAGGCCCTCAACCATAATGTTTAAAAAGGTCAGCTCAGCAGCAGACCCTCACCCCTAAATTTTTTAGATGGTCAGCTCAGCAGCAGACCCTCGCCCACAAATTTTTTTAGATGGTCAGTTGGGCAGCAGGCCCTCACCCACAACATTTTTTAAATGGTCAGTTCGGCAGCAGGCCCTCGCCCCTAATGTTCACAGCAGGCCAGAAATCATAATTTTTCAAGGGTGTGTATGATGCCCTCTTTTATATGTAATAAAGGGTGCATTGGCGTGTCGGTTCCTTGTAATTTTTGGCAACTCTTTCCCCTAGTGCATAGGCTTTATGAGTGTAGGAGTCCCACTACCTGAACAATTGTACCATAATGCGAATGAGGTCCTCCTTTATGTGATATACAGGTTGTATCAGAGTGCCTCTTCCTTGTAATTTTTGGCAGCACTTGCACTTTATATACAAGTAAATATACAGGAAAGAATGTTTCCTAACAATTTTTCCTCTAAAATTGATTTTATCTTCGGTTTGGGGCGTGTTATTGTCAGTCTGTAAAAGTGGCGTACTACTCGGAAAACATAGTTCCCAGCAGCGACCTGGGAATCCAAGATGCATCCAGACATCCTCCCCATGTTGTTCCCGAACCATTTTAGTGGTGTTTACATCAATTTCTGACCCTTTCCTACAGGGGAGGACTGGCAGCCTTAGTCCTGGGGGGCAAATCTAGTCAAGTGGCCCATTTTTAGCCCCGCCCATCATTAAAAGCCCCTCCTACATATAATAGGCCACTCCCAACACACACTTTACAGCTGACATTCTATAGTTGCGGCCTGTCTCTACACATCATACGGAGAGGGGAGGCCGTCCTGGCTGCACTACCTGCTTATATAACAAGCTACAGCCAGGAAGCTCCTCCGCTCTCCTCCCTACCCTGATCCTGCTCAAGGCCTGTGGTTCCCCCCACCATCTGCCACCCGCCCGTGGCCTGCTGCCCCCTTTCGTCATCCTCACCCAGTTCTGAATCCTCCTTCTGCAAATGGCAGGAGGAGGAGCCGGAGCATCTCCTCTCCTACATAGCACCACATACCTCTTACATCCAGTGATGTCACCTTTGTTGTAGACGTTCTCTTTCCTCATCTTCTCCATTCAGACCAGACCGCCATGATGATTTTTCTGCCATCTCCCTTCTCTGCAGAGATAGAGAAACAGACATTAGTTTCCTGCCACCCCCAATACTATACTGCAGAAACAGTCCCCCTGGAAATACAAACTACCACACAGATAGTGCCCCCAATACTGTACCCGCTATGCCCCCAATACTATACTGCAGAAACAGTCCGCCTGGAAATACTACTACCACACAGATAGTGCCCCCTTAAACAATTATTGGCACACAGCGCTCTAAAAAATAACTGCGCCCAGACACTAATAGTATAAAGATAATGTCCCCCAAAAATAATTGTGCTAAGCTGATACTATGCCAGGGTGCCCCCAAAGTAACAATGCTCCCCAAAATCCCACCAATAGAAATAATTCTCTGCCAGAGCACACTTAGTAGTAATAATGCCCCTATAGTGCCCTAGTAATCATGTTCTTCATAGCCCCTAGTAGTAGTAAAGCTCCCCATAATACCCCCTAGTAGTACAAATTTTCCCTATAATATGACAGTACATGAAATACCCCCGCTTAGTGCCTGCAGTTGAGCTAATGTCCCCATAATGTATGCCAGTATAAAATACCCCTATATAGTGCCCCAGTAAATGCCCTCATACTGCTCCTCTCCCCCTTCCCTATAGTGTCCCCATAATATGCCAGTAAAAAAATGCCCCTTAGTGCCCCCAGCAGATGCCCCTATAGTGCTCCTCTCCCCCACAATGTACCAGTAAAAAAATGCCCCTTCTTAGTGCCACCATATGCCCCAATAGTGCTCCACTCCCCCATAGTGCCGCTCTCCCCTATAGTGCCTTCCATAATGTGCCAGTAAAAAATGCCCCCTTAGTGCCACCAAATGCCATAGTGCCCCCCATAATGTTCCAATACAAAAGGCCCCTTTAGAGCCCCCAAATAATGCCCCTATAGTAGCACCAGATGCCCCATAGTGCTGCTCTCCCCTATAGTGCCCCCCAGAATGTGCCAATAATTAAAAATAAAGCCCCTTTAGAGCCCCCAGTTACCCCCATAGTGCTCCTCTCCCCCATGGTGCCCCCCCATAATGTGCCAGTAAGAAATGCCCCCATAGTGCCAGCTCCCCCAATAGTGCCAGCCCTCCCCCCATAGTGCCAGCTCCCCCTATAGGCCCCCCCATAGTGCCAGCTCCCCCTACAGTGCCCCCCATAGTGCCAGCTCCCCCTACAGTGCCCCCCATAGTGCCAGCTCCCCCTATAGTGCGCCCCATAGTGCCAGCTCCCCCTATAGTGCGCCCCATAGTGCCAGCTCCCCCTATAGTACCCCCCCATAGTGCCAGCTCCCCCTATAGTACCCCCCCATAGTGCCAGCTCCTCCTATAGGCCCCCCCATAGTGCCAGCTCCCCCTATAGGCCCCCCATAGTGCCAGCTCCCCCTACAGTGCCCCCCATAGTGCCAGCTCCCCCTATAGTGCGCCCCATAGTGCCAGCTCCCCTTATAGTGCACCCCATAGTGCCAGATCTCCCCCCCTATAGTGACAGATCTCCCCCCCATAGTGCCAGCTCCCCCTACAGTGCCCCCCATAGTGCCAGCTCCCCCTATAGTGCGCCCCATAGTGCCAGCTCCCCTTATAGTGCACCCCATAGTGCCAGATCTCCCCCCCTATAGTGACAGATCTCCCCCCCATAGTGACAGATCTCCGCCCCCCCCCCCCCCCCATAGTGACAGATCTCTGCAAAGAAGAAAAAATAATAAAAAATACTTACCTCCATCAGCAGCGTGTGCTGCCGGCTCAGGCGTCGCGATGATAATGACGTCATCGCGCTTCCTGAGCCGGCCTCTGATAGGCTGCAGGCATTAGTGCCTGCGGCCTATCAGAAGAACAGGGGAGGGACACGCCTCTCCCTCCCCTGCCCCACAGCTCACAGCCGCCGCCGCAATTACATCCAGGGCCGCGCCGCCTGTGGAGATCGGCGGTGCGGCCCTGAAGAATAAAAAAAAATTATTATTTTTTTTAGACGGGCGGCCCAGCGGCCATTTATTTAGGGAGGCCTGGGGGGCAATTGCCTCCCTGCCCCCCGGCCCAGTCCGCCCCTGCTTTCCTATGAACCAGACACCCTCCCCTCTTCAGAGCAGGGGGTGCCTGGTTTAATTCTCGAGTTCTCCCATTGACTTCCATTGTGCTCGGGTGTTCAGCAGAGCACCTGAGCATCCCGAGGTGTTCTACTCGAGCACCTGAACACTAGTGATAACCAGGGCCGGTGCAAGGATTTTTGCCAACACAAGCGAAGCTACATTTTGGCGCCCCCCCCCCCCCCCATGGCACATCGCCCCCCCCCCGTCCGGACCTGGCCCCATCCCATGAGCACCCCCTATTGTGTCACATTCCCCCCCCCCCCGCCCCCCCCCGGCCTATTGACAATAGGGGGTAATAATATGATCATGGATGGGGCCAGGGACGTCCAGGCGGGGGAATGATGTGCCATGGGGGGGGGGGGGAGAAATGTGACACAATAGACTATTGTGTCACATTTCTACCCCCCATTGCACTTAATCCCTCCCCAGCCCGGACAGCCCTGGCGCCATCCATGATCACATCGTTACCCCTTACTGTGTCACATTTTAACCCCCCCCCCCCAGCCGACCCTTCCTGGCGGCCTGGCCCCATTCCCATGTCACATACTCAGAGTACTGTACAACATTTACATTGTACCCCCTCCCTCCATCATGTCACGGTCACACAAACTAGCGCCAGAGCAGAGGCGCTCAGGCTTTTAGCACGGCATTCAATGATGTGTTTAAAAAAAGTAATTACAAAACAACAATCATTAATATTGGGGGGGGGGGCCAATATTAATGATTGTTGTTTTGTAATTACTTTTTTAAAACACATAATTGAATGCCGTGCTAAAAGCCTGAGCGCCTCTGCTCTGGCACTAGACTAGCACTTATGGCCTCATTTTATGATTTTGAAATAATTTTAAATGATCATATTAATTATTATATACAATACATTCAATTCGGAACAGTTCAAACTTCAAGTGACCTACCTTAAGTCCTGAGTCCACTCCTGACCTGCCTGACTCCTGCTGCTGCTGGCTGCCAGTGCGTCTGGTGGTCTAATCTGGCTGACGGCTGTGTGTGTCTGTGTGAGTCAGACACAACACAATCAGTCAGCTCGAGCCTCGCCTATTAGTCCCTGCCATACCCGCCGGCGGCGCAGCTTACTACCAGTCAGGCCCCCATGGCAGGCTGAGCACATGTGACCGGTGTGTTGCCGTGACTCTGAGCGGCCGACACACGCAGGCTGGGGGCGGGCGCAAGGCGGCGGCGCTGCGGCACAAATTCAATAAAGTTATAAAAAAAAAAAAAAAGAAGGGCATTCATTTTTCCGCCCTGCGCAGGGCGCGCCCTAAGGCAGCCGCTTGGTCTGCCTTATGGTAGCGCCGGCCCTGGTGATAACTAACTGATTGGTTGGGATCTTACCACTGGAACCCCACTGAACCCAAGAACGTTCCCCCTGCCCTGCGGGAGCAGCAGGTCGTGCATGCTCCCACTCGCTCTATTCCTTCTCTATGGGACTGCCAGAGAATGCCAAATACAGTGCTTGGCTATTTCCAGCATCAAGGCTCATGCTTGGTCTACACCTCCATCAGTACTGGGTAATCTCAGGATTGGTGGGGGTCCCAGCGTTTGGATCACCACAATCAGTAATTTATCCACTCTGCTTTGTGTAGATTGAAAACTGCACAAACCCTTTAAACACCCAATTCAACTCCACTGTCTACATCAGGACAAATTTAGCATTACATATGAAATGGGCAGTTCCATGTTCTACAGAGCAGTTCCAAGATCTAGCTTATAGAGGAGGAAAATGCACAGGGAACTCCCTGCTATGATTTCCAGAGTAAAGGAAATGGGAAGAGTGGCAATTTTCAGCACAGCCACTACTAAGGCCTCATGCACACAGCCGTTGCCCGGCCATGGCCGTATTGCGGCCCGCAAACAGCGGGTCCACAATATATAGGCACCGGCCGTGTACTGCCCACATCACAGATGCTGACCTATTCACTTGAATGCGTCCACAATCTGGAGCTGCAGTGCGGAACGAAGGCATGGAACCCCACGGAAGCACTACGGAGTGCTTCCGTGGTGTTTCTGTCTATGCCTCCGCACCGCAAAAAAATATGTTCTATTTTTTGGGGTGCGGACGGATCACGGACCCATACAAGTTGAATGGGTCTTGATCCGTCCCGGCCGCCGCACCAATGCACGGAATTGCCGCACAACAGACTTGTGTAAGAGTGCAGGTGTATGGAGCAATGTTAACAATGGAGAGTCTACACTTGATCAGAGGGGGTAACAAGAGATGGACCCCCATTGTTCTGGTATCCATGGCCTATCCTATATACGGCATTGCAGCCAAGTACTTAAAGGGGTTGTCTCACTTAATCAAGTGGCATATATTATGTACAGGAAGTTAAAACAAGGCACTTACTAATGTATTGTGATTGTCCATATTGCGTCCTTTGCTGGCAGGATTCATTTTTCCATCACATTATACACTGCTTGTTTCCATGGTTATGACAACCCTGCAATCCATCAGTGGTGGTCGTGCTTACACTCTATAGGAAAAAGCGCCGCCCTCTCTGGTGGCCGGGACCATGGGAGTGCACATACGCTAGTGATTTTTTCTATAGCATGCAAGCAAGGCCACCACTGATGGATTGCAGGTTGGTTATAACCGTGGAAACGACCAGAGTATAATGTGGTGGAAATATGAATCCAGCCAGCAAAGGAGGCAATATGGACAATCACAGTACATTAGTAAGTGGCTTTTATTAACTTCCTCTATATAATACATTTTATTTTCTGAAGTGAGATAACCCCTTTAAGGTAATCTGCTGCATATGTATGGCACAAGGATTGTGCAGTGTGGATCTATATATACTGTATCTATCTACACTCACCTAAAGAATTATTAGGAACACCTGTTCTATTTCTCATTAATGCGATTATCTAGTCAACCAATCACATGGCAGTTACTTCAATGCATGTACGGTTGTGGTCCTGGTCAAGACAATCTCCTGAACTCCAAACTGAATGTCAGAATGGGAAAGAAAGGTGATTTAAGCAATTTTGAGCGTGGCATGGTTGTTGGTGCCAGACGGGCCAGTCTGAGTATTTCACAATCTGCTCAGTTACTGGGATTTTTACGCACAATCATTTCTAGGGTTTACAAAGAATGGTGTGAAAAGGGAAAAACATCCAGTATGTGGCAGTCCTGTGGGCGAAAATGCATTGTTGATGCTAGAGGTCAGAGGAGAATGGGCCTACTGATTCAAGCTGATAGAAGAGAAACGTTGACTGAAATAACCACTCGTTACAACCGAGGTATGCAGCAAAGCATTTGTGAAGCCACAACACGCACAACCTTGAGGCGGATGGGCTATAACAGCAGAAGACCCCACCGGGTACCACTCATCTCCACTACAAATAGGAAAAAGAGGCTACAATTTGCACAAGCTCACCAAAATTGCACTGTTGAAGACTGGAAAAATGTTGCTTGGTCTGATGAGTCTCAATTTCTGTTGATGTTTAAAGTTGGGGTTGAGCGGCACTCCTATTGGAGAGTGGGCGGTGCTCTGTGGTAAGGGTATGTCCAAATTTATATAAAAAAACCACGGCACTCTATAGAGAATTTATAATTTGCTTATTTTATTATTATGTTATTTTTCATATCTTTTTGATCTTTTTATAGATCCATCCAAAATAGTAGCCACTGGCCAACGTTTCGGTCTAATCTTAGACCTTGATCACGGCCTGTTATATAGACAAGTAGATAAATATTTACATTAATATATACACAAGTGAAACAAAGAGTTATTACATATATCTCATGTTGACATTGTCATATTATGCTATCACATGCATAAGGGAGAACATGTCTAATATGCAGGAGAATAAATAGCGCATCAAAAGCAACCATGTAGTTCTAATATGGAGTTTGTTAAAGAATTGGTCGGCTTTATAGACTAAAGAGGGGGGGGGGGAAGAGGGAGGAGGGGGCGGGGGGGGAAAGAGGGGGAAAAAGGAGGATAGGAAGGGGGGGGGGGGGAAAGAATAATAGCATCAAATGGAACAGTAGTATTGTGAGATAGGGATCTCCAGTGAGAGTTGGCAGGATATGGATGTTATATCTGTGGAATCCAAACAATATAATGTTAAAATTAGGAACCCAAGAGATGTATCGTATCACATATTACTATTTTACACTAAACAATGATTACATAGGTATAATAAAACAGAATTTAGGGAGGACAGTCATTAGGACAATGCTTAAAGGACAATGCTTAAAGGATATTAGGAGGGACCAATAGGCATCAGTGTGATAGATAGTCAGAAGATCTATAATATAAAGTAGAATAGGCATGCTAACAGATCACAGTTATCTCAGAAGATGTTCATACCTTAGTCTGTATAGTAGGGAGGATGGTGGATGGTGCGGCAGCGCAGTGAAGCTGTTTAATATAAAGGGGCAGTGAGGACGCCGTAGGGAGGTGCGGCGTGCGCTGAGTTGATGACGTAGTGAGACGCAGAGACGCGCGTCAGCGCAAGGCTGATGGATTGTATCCGGAGTTGTAGTGAGCGGGCGCATGCGCAGAGGCACAATATGGTCGAGGAAGGGAACTGGCAGCTCGTAGTGGATAAATCAATTAGGGAGGCGGGCGCATATGTTCTGTCAGTGGTAAATATAAAGGAAGTATCCGCCTGTTGTAAGGGACATATAGATACATGGTAGCTCCTATAGCATATACTTAAAGAAAGAGTGTATACTTATAGCAGGGTACTATAGTTATATGTAGAAGAAGAGTCTATAGGTATATAGCTATTTAAATCTATTACTATAATGGCATCATATTATATTACTAGTAGTATAATACTACCTGTCTGATAGTGATCATTTCACCTGTAGGGAATAAAAAGAGGGGGGGAGAGAGAAAGAAAATTAATATATGGAACAAATATTTTATCACATTCAGTATATAAGCATGGGGTCCTAGAGCTGTCCTTATTCATAGAATATAGGGAAAAAAGGATAATATAATATAATAAGGTGAAATTTGCAAGGTATAGGAATAAGAGACGCAGTCAATGGATTAGGAGACATACATCAGAAAATACAGGAAATCAAGTAATGCAAAAATCAAAGTCTCTATTTAATCCACGGGGCGACAAGGTATTGAGTTCGTAGATCCAGTAAGCCTCACGTTGTTTTAGACGCGCAATCCTATTTCCTCCACGTCTTGCCGATGTTACTTGTTCTAATATTTGGAACTTTAATTGATTTATCTGGTGATTTGCCGAGATGAAATGATGTGGTACCGGTAATTCGGTTTTATGGCAACGTATGTCCGATTTGTGTTTAGAAATGCGGTCCCGTGCACATTGGGTAGTTTCACCCACATATGCAAGGCCGCATGGGCAACGGATCAAGTATATCACATATGAAGATGAACATGTATAGAAACCTTTCGGATGGTATATTTTGCCTGAGTGGGGGTGGATGATCCTATTGCCTCTGATGACATTATTGCATTGGGTGCAATTAAGACATGGATAGGTGCCTGTTTTTGGTGGTGCCAGTGTAGTTTGTTTAATGGAGGGTTTAATTGGGCCAATATCTGCTTTCACTAATCTGTCTCTTAGGTTTTGGGGTCTTTTGTAGCACAACCGGACTGGAGACTGAAATTCGGGAATATCAGGATATGATTGTTGCAAGACTGACCAGTGTTTTTTTATAATTGTTTGAATTCTGGGCATGATGGGATGGTATGTAACTACCAATGGAAGACGGGAGGATGATGAGGTTGTGTTGGAAAGGGAATCCGGGCGTGTGGGAAGGGTTTGTTCGTGTTTGAGTAGGTTAAGTGGATATCCTCTCTCCTGAAATTTTTGGGACATTTCTTGTAATCTTTGTTTTTGGAGTAAAGGGTCCTTGACAATTCTTGATACTCTTTGAAACTGGGAACGGGGTAGAGATTGCTTAGTGGTATGCGGATGACAGCTAGAGTAGTGTAGGAGGGTGTTTCGGTCGGTGGGTTTACGATATAGATCGGTGGTTAGTGTACCGGTGGAGGTCTTGATAACTATTGTGTCTAAGAAGCTAATAGATTGTGAGTCAGTATGAGCTGTGAATTGTAAATCAGGATCAATACTGTTAATATAAAGCAGAAAGGTCGTGAAGGTGTTATGGTCGCCTTTCCATATGCAGAATATATCATCGATATATCTGTGCCATGTTAGTGCATGTGTCTGAAATAGGTCATTAGAATAGATCCAATCCTCTTCAAATTGAGCCATAAAGGCATTAGCGTAGGGCGGCGCCACGTGTGCGCCCATAGCGGTCCCTTTCTTCTGAATGTAAAAATTGTCACCGAACATGAAAAAGTTGTGTTTGAGTACAAATTCTAATAAACATATACAGAAAGTCTGTGCTGATGGAAGAAGTTCAGAGGTGTTTAGTAATGTTGTGACTGCTTTGATTCCTTTGTCGTGCGAAATAGAAGTATATAGGCTGTTGACATCTAGTGTCACTAACAGACTGTCTGGGGGTAGATCTTGTAAATTTGAGATGATGGATAGGAATTGTGAAGTATCTAATAGAAACGAACGTGTTTGTTTGATGAGTGGGGTTAGTATTTTTTCAAGAAACTTGGATAGCGGTGAGAGTAAAGAGTCGGTGGAGGCTACAATGGGCCTACCTGGTGGATGTGTAAGATTTTTATGGATTTTAGGTAGAATGTAGAATACTGGAAGGATAGGGTTGTTATTGAGAAGGAAAGTATAAGTAGGTTTATCAATGGTATTGAGTTGGAGGTGATGGTCTAGGAAAGTGGTAATGTCCTTGGTAAGTTGAAAGGTAGGATTGTGTTGAACCTGTTCATAGGTGGTGGTATCGGCTAATTGTTTTTGTATTTCTTGAATGTAGTATGAAGTATCCATTATTACTATCGCCCCTCCTTTGTCAGCTGGTTTGATGGTAATAGTTTTGTCTGACTGTAGTGTGTTCAAAGCCATGTGTTCCTCACTTTTTAAGTTGGATGGAACATGTAAATCTCCATTTTTAAGGGCACTAGTGCTGATTTTGATTTCACGATTTATGAGATCAATAAATGCTTCTACACCATGATATGTTTTGGGGGGCATGTAGTTACTTTTATTTCTCAAGCCCAGTGTCTTAATAGATAAGGGGGTAGGTGATGTGACTGTAAGTGGTGGTGTGCTTTGTTGTGAAAAATGGGCTTTAAGCCTTAGTGTTCGGTAGAATCTATTAAGTTCCTGTTCCAAAAGAAAGGATCTTAGATTGCCGTATGGGCAGAATGAGAGTCCCTTTGATAGGACATTCAGTTCAGCTGGTGAGAGAGTTCGTGAAGAAATGTTCACTGTAAGGTTCCTACCTGTGAGCGGGTCTGGATTCCTGTTGGTTTTGGGTCCATGGGTATTTCGTCCTCGGCGTATGTGTTTCTTCGTCGTTGTCGGTAACCGCGCCTGGGAAAAAAACGCTGGGGGCGATATGTTGTAGATCTCTCGCTGCCTGAAGAGGAGGATGCGTAGCCTGTGTATGGGGTGTATCCATATCCTGTTCGTGAGTCTTGCCATTGCCATCTGTAAACCTTGTTGAGTTGATAATCCTCTGTATCACGGATGAATTTGGTGCGCTTGGTATTCTCCAGATATTTGCGATGTTCGTCTAGTATTTTGTCTGTCTTCTTCTTTAGTTCGGACCATTCGGAGGTGGAAGTTGTTGAGAGAAGCTGACTTTCAATAGCCGTAAGTTTCTCTTTGGAGTCTTGAATTGCTTTTTGCAGATATTCTATACTGAGGACAATTATATCAAGGGAACATTTGTTTATAATATTCTCAAACTTAGTACAGTATTCAATATTAGACGGGAATAACGTTGGTCGCAGATGAACTCGTAATCCCCTGGGAATCCTCTTATGTTTATAGTATTCTGCGAGAGTTGCGCAGTGAAGCTCCGAAGAGATCTGTTTTTTGGACTCACGCTCCCAGTCACGTGTACGGTATTCGTTGTGCGGTACGTGTAAGAAGTCACTAGAAACTGTGACTTCAGAGACAATCTTCTCCGCTGCTGTTAGATCATAAGCGAAGGTAGTCATCTGGAGGGTGCTCAGCTCAAAACGTCGTCAATGTTTAAAGTTGGGGTTGAGCGGCACTCCTATTGGAGAGTGGGCGGTGCTCTGTGGTAAGGGTATGTCCAAATTTATATCAAAAAACCACGGCACTCTATAGAGAATTTATAATTTGCTTATTTTATTATTATGTTATTTTTCATATCTTTTTGATCTTTTTATAGATCCATCCAAAATAGTAGCCACTGGCCAACGTTTCGGTCTAATCTTAGACCTTGATCACGGCCTGTTATATAGACAAGTAGATAAATATTTACATTAATATATACACAAGTGAAACAAAGAGTTATTACATATATCTCATGTTGACATTGTCATATTATGCTATCACATGCATAAGGGAGAACATGTCTAATATGCAGGAGAATAAATAGCGCATCAAAAGCAACCATGTAGTTCTAATATGGAGTTTGTTAAAGAATTGGTCGGCTTTATAGACTAAAGAGGGGGGGGGGGGAAGAGGGAGGAGGGGGCGGGGGGGGGAAAGAGGGGGAAAAAGGAGGATAGGAAGGGGGGGGGGGAAAGAATAATAGCATCAAATGGAACAGTAGTATTGTGAGATAGGGATCTCCAGTGAGAGTTGGCAGGATATGGATGTTATATCTGTGGAATCCAAACAATATAATGTTAAAATTAGGAACCCAAGAGATGTATCGTATCACATATTACTATTTTACACTAAACAATGATTACATAGGTATAATAAAACAGAATTTAGGGAGGACAGTCATTAGGACAATGCTTAAAGGACAATGCTTAAAGGATATTAGGAGGGACCAATAGGCATCAGTGTGATAGATAGTCAGAAGATCTATAATATAAAGTAGAATAGGCATGCTAACAGATCACAGTTATCTCAGAAGATGTTCATACCTTAGTCTGTATAGTAGGGAGGATGGTGGATGGTGCGGCAGCGCAGTGAAGCTGTTTAATATAAAGGGGCAGTGAGGACGCCGTAGGGAGGTGCGGCGTGCGCTGAGTTGATGACGTAGTGAGACGCAGAGACGCGCGTCAGCGCAAGGCTGATGGATTGTATCCGGAGTTGTAGTGAGCGGGCGCATGCGCACTTTCCTAGACCATCACCTCCAACTCAATACCATTGATAAACCTACTTATACTTTCCTTCTCAATAACAACCCTATCCTTCCAGTATTCTACATTCTACCTAAAATCCATAAAAATCTTACACATCCACCAGGTAGGCCCATTGTAGCCTCCACCGACTCTTTACTCTCACCGCTATCCAAGTTTCTTGAAAAAATACTAACCCCACTCATCAAACAAACACGTTCGTTTCTATTAGATACTTCACAATTCCTATCCATCATCTCAAATTTACAAGATCTACCCCCAGACAGTCTGTTAGTGACACTAGATGTCAACAGCCTATATACTTCTATTTCGCACGACAAAGGAATCAAAGCAGTCACAACATTACTAAACACCTCTGAACTTCTTCCATCAGCACAGACTTTCTGTATATGTTTATTAGAATTTGTACTCAAACACAACTTTTTCATGTTCGGTGACAATTTTTACATTCAGAAGAAAGGGACCGCTATGGGCGCACACGTGGCGCCGCCCTACGCTAATGCCTTTATGGCTCAATTTGAAGAGGATTGGATCTATTCTAATGACCTATTTCAGACACATGCACTAACATGGCACAGATATATCGATGATATATTCTGCATATGGAAAGGCGACCATAACACCTTCACGACCTTTCTGCTTTATATTAACAGTATTGATCCTGATTTACAATTCACAGCTCATACTGACTCACAATCTATTAGCTTCTTAGACACAATAGTTATCAAGACCTCCACCGGTACACTAACCACCGATCTATATCGTAAACCCACCGACCGAAACACCCTCCTACACTACTCTAGCTGTCATCCGCATACCACTAAGCAATCTCTACCCCGTTCCCAGTTTCAAAGAGTATCAAGAATTGTCAAGGACCCTTTACTCCAAAAACAAAGATTACAAGAAATGTCCCAAAAATTTCAGGAGAGAGGATATCCACTTAACCTACTCAAACACGAACAAACCCTTCCCACACGCCCGGATTCCCTTTCCAACACAACCTCATCATCCTCCCGTCTTCCATTGGTAGTTACATACCATCCCATCATGCCCAGAATTCAAACAATTATAAAAAAACACTGGTCAGTCTTGCAACAATCATATCCTGATATTCCCGAATTTCAGTCTCCAGTCCGGTTGTGCTACAAAAGACCCCAAAACCTAAGAGACAGATTAGTGAAAGCAGATATTGGCCCAATTAAACCCTCCATTAAACAAACTACACTGGCACCACCAAAAACAGGCACCTATCCATGTCTTAATTGCACCCAATGCAATAATGTCATCAGAGGCAATAGGATCATCCACCCCCACTCAGGCAAAATATACCATCCGAAAGGTTTCTATACATGTTCATCTTCATATGTGATATACTTGATCCGTTGCCCATGCGGCCTTGCATATGTGGGTGAAACTACCCAATGTGCACGGGACCGCATTTCTAAACACAAATCGGACATACGTTGCCATAAAACCGAATTACCGGTACCACATCATTTCATCTCGGCAAATCACCAGATAAATCAATTAAAGTTCCAAATATTAGAACAAGTAACATCGGCAAGACGTGGAGGAAATAGGATTGCGCGTCTAAAACAACGTGAGGCTTACTGGATCTACGAACTCAATACCTTGTCGCCCCGTGGATTAAATAGAGACTTTGATTTTTGCATTACTTGATTTCCTGTATTTTCTGATGTATGTCTCCTAATCCATTGACTGCGTCTCTTATTCCTATACCTTGCAAATTTCACCTTATTATATTATATTATCCTTTTTTCCCTATATTCTATGAATAAGGACAGCTCTAGGACCCCATGCTTATATACTGAATGTGATAAAATATTTGTTCCATATATTAATTTTCTTTCTCTCTCCCCCCCTCTTTTTTATTCCCTACAGGTGAAATGATCACTATCAGACAGGTAGTATTATACTACTAGTAATATAATATGATGCCATTATAGTAATAGATTTAAATAGCTATATACCTATAGACTCTTCTTCTACATATAACTATAGTACCCTGCTATAAGTATACACTCTTTCTTTAAGTATATGCTATAGGAGCTACCATGTATCTATATGTCCCTTACAACAGGCGGATACTTCCTTTATATTTACCACTGACAGAACATATGCGCCCGCCTCCCTAATTGATTTATCCACTACGAGCTGCCAGTTCCCTTCCTCGACCATATTGTGCCTCTGCGCATGCGCCCGCTCACTACAACTCCGGATACAATCCATCAGCCTTGCGCTGACGCGCGTCTCTGCGTCTCACTACGTCATCAACTCAGCGCACGCCGCACCTCCCTACGGCGTCCTCACTGCCCCTTTATATTAAACAGCTTCACTGCGCTGCCGCACCATCCACCATCCTCCCTACTATACAGACTAAGGTATGAACATCTTCTGAGATAACTGTGATCTGTTAGCATGCCTATTCTACTTTATATTATAGATCTTCTGACTATCTATCACACTGATGCCTATTGGTCCCTCCTAATATCCTTTAAGCATTGTCCTTTAAGCATTGTCCTAATGACTGTCCTCCCTAAATTCTGTTTTATTATACCTATGTAATCATTGTTTAGTGTAAAATAGTAATATGTGATACGATACATCTCTTGGGTTCCTAATTTTAACATTATATTGTTTGGATTCCACAGATATAACATCCATATCCTGCCAACTCTCACTGGAGATCCCTATCTCACAATACTACTGTTCCATTTGATGCTATTATTCTTTCCCCCCCCCCCTTCCTATCCTCCTTTTTCCCCCTCTTTCCCCCCCCCCCGCCCCCTCCTCCCTCTTCCCCCCCCCCCTCTTTAGTCTATAAAGCCGACCAATTCTTTAACAAACTCCATATTAGAACTACATGGTTGCTTTTGATGCGCTATTTATTCTCCTGCATATTAGACATGTTCTCCCTTATGCATGTGATAGCATAATATGACAATGTCAACATGAGATATATGTAATAACTCTTTGTTTCACTTGTGTATATATTAATGTAAATATTTATCTACTTGTCTATATAACAGGCCGTGATCAAGGTCTAAGATTAGACCGAAACGTTGGCCAGTGGCTACTATTTTGGATGGATCTATAAAAAGATCAAAAAGATATGAAAAATAACATAATAATAAAATAAGCAAATTATAAATTCTCTATAGAGTGCCGTGGTTTTTTGATATCAATTTCTGTTGAGACATTCAAATGGTAGAGTCCGAATTTGGCGTAAACAGAATGAGAACATGTATCCATCATGCCTTATTACCACTGTGCAGGCTGGTGGTAGTGGTGTAATGGTGCGGGGGATGTTTTCTGGGCACACTTTAGGCCCCTTAGTGCCAATCGGCCATCGTTTAAATGCCACGGGCTACCTGAGCATTGTTTCTGACCATGTCCATCCCTTCATGACCACCATGTACCCATCCTCTGATTGCTACTTCCAGCAGGATAATGCACCATGTCACAAAGCTCAAATCATTTCAAATTGGTTTCTTGAACATGACAATGGGTTCATTGTACTAAAATGGCCCCCACAGTCACCAGATCTCAACCCAATAGAGCATCTTTGGGATGTGGTGGAACAGGAGCATCGTGCCCTGGATGTGCATCCCTCAAATCTCCATCAACTGCAAGATGCTATCCTATCAATATTGGCCAACATTTCTAAAGAAAGCTATCAGCACCTTGTTGAATCAATGCCACGTAGAATTAAGGCAGTTCTGAAGGCAAAAGTGGGTCCAACACCATATTAGTATGGTGTTCCTAATATTTCTTTAGGTGAGTGTATACTGTAATGGTGGTACACATGGTGTTCTTTGGACAGCAAGGGCAGAGGGGCTGACAGAATGTCAGCACATTGAATTGACTTTTGTAGTTTGCCAATGGCATTGAAAAACCTGACATAGGGACTTTGATTTCTCCAACCCTGCTTTAACCTATTACCCAAATAACTTCCCTGCAATTTCCTAATATAGAAATCAAGGTTCATTGAAGGTAAATCTTCACTTCCAAATAAGAAAGATTTTTTTCATTATACAGTACATCTCTTAGCGATTGTCTTTTTTGCATCAAAGCCAAAAAATACTCTCCCAAGGTCTCATTGACAGGTAAAGCTGTTTGCTGAATAGACACAGACAGTGAAAAAAATCCACTTGAGAGGTGAGCAAACATGACCTTTGCCTGACAGACAATATTGATTTGCTTTTTGGAATGGCACCTGTACCATTCACTTGTCAGGACCTCTTTGGACTGGAAAATGAAGCGGTCCTGCATGCATCACATTTCTGCAGTATAATAATGTAAAGGGTGCAGGAACTAGGATCCTCTTTGCCTCAACATCCAGAATTAAGCTGGGCATACTCATATGCAGCGTCCCACATCAGTGTGTAAATGGGACACTTTAAACATCTGCTTATTTATGTATTTATCTAATGTATAGTATTTCACATTATCAGTCCGTGTCATGCCCTGCTCAGGTCATGTGCGGAGGTCTGCTAGGTTAGCAGCACATGTGTAGCCTTTTGTTATTGTTTTAGAGTTGAGCTGTATCCGCCTGCCTTCAGGTGCACTGGGTGGGGTCGTTGGTATGAGTTTAAATTACGCCCACTCCCAGTGTCCTGTGCGGGTTATAGCTTCTGTCTTGTCCAGAGGAAGGAAAGAGGGAAGGATTGCTGTTCCTGCTCAGTACAAGATAAGTTGGTTTTGTTTTCTTGTGATTGTCTGTCTAGGCTGCTAGAGAGACGCCTGCCCCCTCCAGGTCCTGAGGGAGCAGACTGCCTCTTTCCCCCTTTCACCATCTTAGGTATTTTAGGGAATCTTCAGCCTAGGCACGAGGACACGTTCATTCCCACCTTCAGGGTCTGAATGTGGGCATAGAAGTCTAGGGAGAGCTGGTAGGGATTTGTCAGGTGGTGACCTTTATCCCCAGCTTCTTGTCTAGACATTTGTTTTGTTGTATTCTGTGTATCTTGTATCCTGTCCAGCGTGACAGTCCGGCATTGTAATTCCACCCATTTGCCTCTAGATGGTGCTGGCACCACACTAAATATAGCTTTGGGTGTGTCTAGCTTAGAACAGAGAGAGCAGAATGTTAGAGTCAGAGAGGAGGAAAGCAAGTTCATGGAGGAGAGAAATAGGCCTAAATCAAAATGTAGCTGTTTTCCTTTCCTCCGGGCTGTGATCAAACCTGGATAAGACAACCACAGCAACCAAGCACCAGACAGTGAGTCTATATTGAAAAATGAAGTAAGCCTAGTGAGGGTTAAAGCTGAATCTGGCTTATGGACCTCATCAGCACAGGTGTCTGAGAGTAACTTTCAAAGTGCCAGGACACGTTTGGATAATTAGTGCGCAGAATTGTCCTTATTCACTAGAAGCCTTCCAGGATATAGTGGAAAACCTAAGAACACCCTTATTGGATAGCTCAAGATAAGTAGAAACCAGCATATTTAGTACCAGAGTGCTATAGATTAAGCTTAGAACTATTATGAGAAGTCTTGCCTATAAAGTGTCAACCCTAAAGAGAAAACTCCTCAACTGAAAATTGCCTAAACCTGATAAGTGGAATACAATTGAACTTATTTCAGTCATCACTTATGCCATATGAATGCACTTTATTGATGGACTGTAACATCTGCCTTGAGACTATTGATTCAAGTAAATTTCCAAATGTTTTACAACAACTGATTCATCATTACTACTACTACTACACTCAACATTTGCACCTTATGGTGCTGGTGTCACGAACACAGAGGCCCAGCCACCAAAGCACCTTAAACACCTATACCATCAAGGGCACCTCAACTTCCATCTGGCTGGTGTTCCCTGCAATAGAGAGTGCTCCGGAGGATTTAGTGCTGTCTTCCCATCAACTGCACTGCCGGCCCAGGGAGGGTCCGCTAACCGCGAGTACATGAACTACTATCCCCCATCGGGCCACCGTGAGCCTCACGTGTTCTCCCCTGCGGTCCGGCTTGCTGCAGCATCTCACGGCAGTGCAGTGCTACACTGCAAATCTGGGGTTCACAAATGTGTTTTTATTTGGCATATGCATTTATTGTATATGCACATGGCATTAATAGGCCATATCCACAGCCACTACTAGATGGGAATGGGGATACCCTCTCCATACAGAGTGGAGAAGTGAGGACATTCTAGTCAGTCTAGATGTACCGGGAGTTTTATACTGATGACCTATCCTCTGGATAGGTCATCAGTATCTGATCGGTGGTGGTCCAACACCCAGAACCCCCGTCAATCAGTTTTTTGAGAAGGCAGTTGTGCTACTGTAAGTGCTGTGGCCTTTTCATACCTTTTCCTAGGTCAGTGACGACATGTTCATCAGTCACGCGGCATAGGAGCAGCTCAGCCTGAAAGAAGTGAATAAGGCTGAGCGTAATACCAAGCACAGTCGCTATACAATGAAGGGCAGCGGCTCCCACAGGAGCACGGGTACCTTCTCAAACAACTGATCTGTGGGGCTCCCGGATGTCAGACCCCCAACAATCAGATACTGATGACCTATTCTGAGGTCATCAGTATTAAAATCTTCGAAAACTCTTTTAAAGGGTTTCTGTCATCAGAAAAATCGTTATGTATCTGGCTGACATTAGCAATGTGCTAATGTCAGCAGAACATAACTGTATGACATCCTAGTTCTCCTCTGTGCCCGTAAAATCCCGAGCCTGTGCCGTCCCGTTTAGTATTTGGCACAGGCGCAGTGAATAAAGCCGGCAGCAGGAGAGCGTCCTTCACTCACTGCGCCTGCGTCGAATAATAAACGGGACGGTGCAGGCTCGCGATTTTACAGGCACAGAGGAGAACTAGGACGTCAATCAACTGGACATGGGTGTGCCAAAGGGTGAGAAGACGGAGCTTCTAGGTGCTGCAACAACGCCCCACTAGCACCTAGAGGCTCATTAGCATATTATACAAGTCTTTATTTTGAGGGAACGGCGGCAGGCAGGGAGTTAAAAATCATACAGTTATGTTCTGCTGACATTAGCACATCGCTAATGTCAGCCAGATACATAACGATTTTTCTGATGACAGAAACCCTTTAAGCCTAGCCAGCAGAGGGATTAGGTGCCAGCCTGGGCCAGGCCAAAAAAAAACTTTACTGGAAGAAACAAAGAGAGAGGTGCAGAGTAGAAGTTCAAAAGAGGTGAATTGCATTGCAAATAACTCAGAGACTCTACAGCCCTATTGTCCATTTGTGTAAAGGATTCTGGCCCTGGACATACTTACCCAGCAACTTGATCTCCTGCATAGAAGAATCCACACCCCACAGAGGATACTCTGGAAGCATACTGCAATCTGTTAAAGAAAAAATGGTGCAGAGTATAGTCTGACATTTAAGGTCCACCCTGAGATCGTCTTGCCCATAGAAAAGTGGGCACCCTGTGCCTGGTTACTTAAGGCCCAATGTCCCCCTAATGTGCTAGGGCCCCTCATACTGTTCATATATACCCCACTCCCTGGCAACCATGTAGTTTTTTTGCCCACATGGTTGCCTTTGCATCTCCCCTCACATGGATCAAAACATCCGGTGATGGTGGGGGGGAATTCCTGGGTTGTTTTACAGCGGCAGCCAATAAGGGATTCTAGTTTGCCTGCCAGTCTTCCCCAAAACCTGCTGGAGCCAAGAAACAGATCACTTCTTGTTTGGATGCAAGTGTATTCAAGTAAAGCTGTTGAACTTTTACCAAGTCTGGACTCTTACTCCACCAACTATCACTTTTCCCTTCATTTCTACGGAACCTAACCCTGGGGAGCGACAATATCTAGGTAGGAGCACTGGAACACGCACAAAACTAATAGGGCCGCATCACCGATCAGCATTCCAAAAAACCTGAGACAAGATTGGCCCTGGAGCCTCAGCCTAATCAGTTGCCTTGAGGTAGATGTACAAGTTCATTGACATGAAAGAGGTAGTTCTATTATAATATGTACAAAGCACATCACAGTTAGCTGTGGCTGCAATCCTAGTAACAGGCACTTGGTGAGGTATAGATGATCACTCTCAGGCTGTGGTAACATCTGGCTGACTATCTTCCAGGTGTGAAGTATACATCAATAAACTGCTTCACATGGCCATTATACATATGTCTTGCCTTCCTGGCTTACTCACAATTTCCATAAGTGTCCACACTATCCATAGAGGAATGCGTCTCTGAATGTACTGTAGCTTGTACTTCACTGTAGACTGTGAACAGGTACCGTAGGCTTGCTCCTGTCTCACAATGGTTGCTAGTGGAGTCCATAGACTGAGGCAACACTCTCACCTCCACTAGTCTCTCCTTATACACACTGGGTTTCTGTTATTCCTCTCTTGAGGCCTACCCTTGGTCTGCGCACAACTCAGAAGGGTAGCTAAATGTCAGCTCTTCCAGGTACAGCAGGTACAGTCCTAGCTTTGGTCCTCCACTTCCTTTATCTGTCCCTTTCAGTTTGGCGAAGACATCTGACCTCTGGGTCTGATGCTGGATTTAGCCTTCCTTAGGCCTCTTTCACACTTGCGTAGTCCGGATCCGGCGTGTACTCCACTTGCCGGAATTACACGCCGGATCCGGAAAAACGCAAGTGTACTGAAAGCATTTGAAGACGGATCCGTCTTCAAAATGCTTTCAAGTGTTACTATGGCACCCAGGACGCTATTAAAGTCCTGGTTGCCATAGTAGTAGTGGGGAGCGGGGGAGCAGTATACTTACAGTCCGTGCGGCTCCCAGGGCGCTCCAGAATGACGTCAGAGCGCCCCATTCGCATGGATGACGTGCCATGCGATCACGTGATCCATGCGCTTGGGGCGCCCTGACGTCACTCTGGAGCGCCCTGGGAGCCACACGGACGGTAAGTATGCTGCTCCCCCGCTCCCCGCTACACTTTACCATGGCTGCCAGGACTTTAGCGTCCCGGCAGCCATGGTAACCACTCTAAAAAAGCTAAACGTCGGATCCGGCAATGCGCCGAAACGATGTTTAGCTTAAGGCCGGATCCGGATCAATGCCTTACAATGGGCATTCATTCCGGATCTGGCCTTGCGGCAAGTCTTCAGGATTTTTGTCCGGAGCAAAAAGCGCAGCATGCTGCGGTATTTTCTCCGGCCAAAAAATGTTCCGTTCCGGAACTGAAGACATCCTGATGCATCCTGAACGGAATTTACTCCATTCAGAATGCATTAGGATAAAACTAATCAGGATTCTTCCGGCATAGAGCCCCGACCACGGAACTCTATGCCGGAAGACAATAACGCAGGTGTGAAAGAGCCCTTAGCTGGGGGCTAAACTTGTGCTGCCCTTGCTGCACTTCTCTCACTGCTGCTGCACTTCACGCACTTACTAACTTCCCTATCCACCTGCTCTACATATATGTATGTGGTGCCAGCACCACCTAGGGGTGATTGGATGTAATGATGTGCAAAGTGTAAACAGCCTGTTAGAAGGAATTACAGGAATATACATATATAACATGACATATCATACAGCAAATACTCATATGTATACAGGGCCCCAGTACTGATATGGAGTGGGACACTGCAATTATTCTTGCTATCACTCCTATATTCCTCCTCTCCTGTGGCACACTGCACTTATTCAATAGCTTTCGGACGTTTCGCTATCTCACTCAACGCCCACCCTGCTCCCCCATACACATACGATAGAACACTACTTCTGCTTGAATGTTATGCAGGAATACAAAATTGCAATCAATGAATAAATAAATAGAATATCCCAGTGAAGCAATAATGTGAGTTTGACTAAACTCTAGCATTCCCCTAAATATTTTTGGGACTCTTTAGATACCAACACAATTAGCTGAATATGTCTGGGATATTCATGACGCCACTAAGAAGCCTGTACCAATGCGAAATGGCCATCACCGGCCATTAAAACTGTTGTCCTTGCTGTATATTTAATGTCACTGGTTAGAAGGATATCCTTTTAATGGTGAGTACCTCATGGTTTTTTTTGGAGAAAGGTGTGAGCCCGCTGGAGACTACCAGGCCTTTCACAGGTATTTTCCAATGTAGGCCTGCAGGTGGCAGCACTACATTACAATATACTGAATTGTACTGAATCCATTGCAAAATTAGAAATAAATGTTATTGTATTATCGTGAGATCAGAAGTTTGGGGAAAATAGACTTAAAGGGAACCGGTCATCAACTTTATACTGACCTCACTGAGGGCAGCATAAAATAGTGACAAAAATGCCGATTTCAGTGGTGTCACTCATGAGCTAAAAGTAAGTGGTTGCTAAAAACCAGTATCTTAATCATTGCAGCCCAGGCCTTGAATAGACTCAAATCTACATGAGAAGAGTCCTGGTTATTCATAATCTCCTGCTCTCCCCGCCCATCTGCTGATGATTGGCAGTTCTCTCCTGGAGAGAAAGGGAGAAAACTAGTTAGAAGACAGCAAGAATTCATGAATAACCTTCTCAGGTGGCCGTAACTCTTTTCCAGACTTAGTCTGCAATGATTGGGATGTTGGTTCTTGGCAACCACTTACTTTTAACTTATAAATGACAGACCTCTGAAATCAACTCAAATATCTTTATTCTGCCGTTAGTATGGGCAGCATAAAGTTGATGACAAGTTCCCTTTAACACGACTTAGGTGCATAAAGCATTTACTAAACTATGATAAAACATATATAGAAAGATATACAAAGACAAAGATTAAGTAAAGTAACCGAGAGTCGTCAACAAATGGGCGGGTTCCTTTGACCAGTGCCCAACATGGCACTCATCGACGCCATAAGATACAAAGAGAGGTGATGGTAGCAAGATATTTTACCCTGATGGTGTCTTCAATGGAGCTGAGCTCCCTGTTTCAAAACTCAGGGGGTCATTTATTAAGACCGGCGTTTTCAATGCAAGTCTTAATACTCTTTTGTGCTGGCAGTGGCTGCGGCTAAGTTATGTAGAGGCATCAGTCTCTACATAACTTTGGCGTGTCCACTGCCTGTCTAAATGTATGCCAGCTCCCGTGCGTAGATTTAGACCATTTTCTACGCCTAAAACAGGCGTAGAAAATAATAAATGAGTTGGGTCTGCGGGCCCTTCACTGCCCACACCACACCACCTTTTTTTAGCCCTGGTGTAAGCAGGGAAAAGTGTGCTGCAATCTGCTCCAGATGTATGACAAAAGTTTGGGGTATTGTCACGAGGGTGTCAAGAACGACGCCTGACTCCATTATACCCGGGGTCAGGAAGTCGCAGCGGTTGGCTGCGCGCTCTATGTAGTAAGATAGGGCTGTTTCTTTATGGTAGCTTTCTGGGTTTGCTTTGCAACCCTTTTTGGCTCACTCAAGGATCCGTAGCTTCTTCTCCTCAGCTGTTCCTTGTCCAGCACTCCCAACCTCCTTATATTCCCCTCTCACACTTCTCTGGTTGCCAGATATAGAGCTTCCTGCCTGGACTTCTATACTGACCCACTGGAGCTGTGTTGCTGTGTTCTCTGGTTGTTGGTCCAGAACGTTTCCCTCCGGATCCCTGTTGGACCTTTGTGGTCTGCTGTGGTCGCCCACCTGGGTTTATGTGTTTGTCTGTATTGTCTGTCCTCTCCCTGATGTTTCCCTCTTATTGTCAGTGGTGCGGACTAACGATCCCACCGGCCCGTTCACTATCTAGGGCTCATTTTAGGGAAAGCCAGGGTTTAGGCACGTGATCGCCGCACGGGTGAGGAACCCGTCTAGGGACGTCAGGGCAGTCAGGTGCCAGCCGCAAGGTGAGTCAGGGGTCACCACCTTTCCCTCTCCCTTGGGCAGGGCTTTCCCTTTTCCCTCCCTATGCGTGACGCCGGTCATTACATTATATCTGGCCCTTATTTTGTGTAGGTAAAAAAACAAAACAAAAAAATGTTTACCTACTTAGAATCCAGTATGGATCCAATTGCTGCTCTGTCCAAACAATTTCATGGCCTGTTTTTGGAGGTGGCAGGATTGAAGGCATCGGTCCTCCAGCAACAGCAGCAATTACAACTGACCGCAAGCCCAGCGGTTGCTACTGGTAACCAGGTTGTTGCGGAACCCAAGGTCCCTCTCCCTGACAGATTTTCTGGGGGAAGGGACAAGTTTTTGACATTCCGTGAGGCCTGTAAATTATATTTTAAACTGCGCCCTTACTCCTCTGGTAATGAAGAATAGCGGGTGGGGGTTGTTATTTCCCTGCTGCAGGGGGACCCGCAGTCCTGGGCGTTCTCTTTACCCACTGATTCCCAGGCTCTTCGGTCAGTGGATGAGTTTTTCGGGGCCTTGGGTCTCATATATGACGACCCTGACCGAGTCGCACTGGCTGAATCAAGATTACGGAGACTCCTACAAGCAGAGCGGCCGGTAGAGGAGTATTGCTCTGACTTCCGTAGGTGGGCTACGGATACCCAATGGAACGACCCGGCTCTCAGGAGTCAGTTCTGCTCTGGGTTATCCGAAAGGGTTAAGGATGCGCTTGCACTATATGAGACCCCCTTTTCCCTTGATGCGGTTATGTCCCTTTCTATCCGAATAGATAGACGCCTTAGGGACAGGTTGAAAAAACCAGAGCAATTGGTAACCCCTCCCAAGCAGCAGTTAGTCTGTACGGACTTAGACAAGCCTATGCAGCTAGGAGGAACCACTCGTCAGTTCCGTCCTCCTGAGGTTCGCCGTAGGCGTGTTTTTTTTTTTTTGTGGGGAGAGGGGTCATTTCATTTATGTCTGTTCTTCTTTCCTCAGAAACAAAAGACCGTCAGAAAACTACTAACCCCAGGCTGTGTGGAGGATGTCAGCCGGGGGGTATATGTTTCCTCCATACGTACATCGCAATTTGTTGCCAGCGGTTATTGTTTTTGGTGTTAAGACGGAGACTATTTCTTTCTTTCTAGATAGTGGAGCAGGGGTAAATTTGATAGATGCCCATTTTGCCCGCACTATGGGTTTGTCTCTCTGTACGCTACAGAGACCTATTCCCGTATTCGCTATTGATTCTGCTCCTCTGTCTCAGAGAAACCTCACCCACATTGTTCATAATTTACACCTTCGGGTAGGGGACCACAAATTAACAAAATGCTTTCATGTTATGTTCTGGAGGGGCTTCCCACTCCGGTAGTGCTGGGCCTTCCCTGGTTGGTAGCGCACAATCCAGTGGTGGATTGGCAGGCCAGGGAGATATCGGATTGGAGTGAGCATTGCAGAGAAAATTGCTTAAATAGCAATTGCTTAGTCGCCTCCATAACTACCCTACCTACATTTATTTTGGATTTTGAGGACGTTTTTTCTGAAAAGGGTTGTCAGAAGTTACCACCTCACCGTCCTTATGATTGCCCGGTTAACCTTATTCCCGGCGCAAAATTACCCAAGACCAGGTTATATAATTTTTCGGGTCCGGAGAGACAAGCCATGAAAGATTATATTTCCGAGAGCTTGGCTAAGGGACACATCGGACCCTCTTTTTCACCCGTGGCTGCAGGTTTTTTTTTCGTTAAAAAGAAAGATGGGGGTCTGCGTCCTTGCCTAGATTTTCGCGAATTAAATTGGATAACCATCCGAGACCCATACCCTCTTCCTCTCATTACTGACCTGTTTAACCAGATTGCGGGTGCTAGGTGGTTCTCCAAACTTGATCTTAGGGGGGCCTACAATCTGATTCGTATCAAGGAGGGGGATGAGTGGAAGACAGCTTTTAACACCCCTGAGGGGCATTATGAAAATCTAGTTATGCCTTTCGGTCTGACCAATGCTCCTGCCGTCTTTTAACATTTCGTTAATGACATTTTTAGTCATCTAATCGGCAGGTTTGTGGTAATATACCTAGATGATATTTTAATGTATTCGTCTGATCTGAGAACACATGAGGTGCATGTCAGACAAGTACTGCAGGTCCTACGGACTAATAAATTATATGCTAAAATTGAAAAATGTGTTTTCGCCGTTCAGGAGATACAATTCCTAGGTTATTTTTTATCTGCTTCAGGTTTCCGTATGGATCCTAGGAAGGTCCAGGCAATTTTAGATTGGGATCTTCCTGAGAACCTCAAAGTACTGCAACGGTTCTTGGGCTTCGCAAATTTCTATAGGAAATTCATTAAAAAGTATTCAGTTATTGTAAAACCCCTTACTGACATGACTAGGAAGGGGACTGATTTTTCTAAATGGTCTGACGCCGCTAAAGTTGCTTTTTCCTCTCTAAAATAGAGGTTTACCTCGGCACCTGTACTAGTCAAACCTGATGCCTCTCAGCCTTTTATTGTTGAAGTCGATGCGTCAGAGGTGGGAGTGGGGGCGGTGCTGTCTCAGGGTCCGTCTCCTGGCAAATGGCGTCCTTGTGCTTTCTTTTCTAAAAAACTATCTGCAGCAGAAAAGAACTACGATATTGGCAATAGGGAACTATTAGCTATTAAACTAGCGTTTGAAGAATGGCGTCACTTTTTAGAGGGGGCAATCCACCCCGTCACTGTGATTACGGACCACAAAAATCTTCTGGACCTCGAATCAGTTAAGCGTCTCACTCCTAGACAAGCTAGGTGGTCGCTATTTTTTTTACCAGGTTTAACTTTGTTATTACCTATCGTCCTGGGGCAAAAAACACCAAGGCTGATGCACTATCTCGTTGTTTCCCTGGAGGGGGTAATGTGAGTGATCCGGTACCCATTCTTCAAAGAGGAGTGGTTGTTTCTGCGGTACACTCTGCTCTGGAGGGGAAGGTGTTAGAGGCCCAGGGGGACGCCCTGGTCTCTTGCCCCTCAGAGAAATTGTTTGTACCGTTGAACCTGCGTTTCGAATTATTAAAGGAACATCATAATTCGGCACTTGCTGGGCACCCGGGTAGTAAAGCAACCTTGGAGCTATTGTCTCGTCATTTTTGGTGGACAAGGTTGCGTCAGGATGTATTGGATTTTGTGTCTTCTTGTTCTACCTGTGCGCACGCAAAAGTTTCGCATACACGTCCTGCAGGGTCTCTATTACCACTCGTCATTCCCAATAGACCATGGACACATCTGTCAATGGATTTTATCACTGACTTACCTTTGTCTGCGGGTAAAACAGTTATTTTGGTAGTAGTGGACAGGTTTAGCAAAATGGTACACTTCATTGCGTTACCCGCACTACCTAATGCTAAGACTCTTGCTCAGGTATTCATCAGTGAAATCGTGAAGCTTCACGGGGTCCCTTCCGATGTTGTTTCGGATCGGGGTACCCAGTTTATTTCTAAATTTTGGAAAGCTTTTTGTTCCCGTTTGGGGGTACACTTGTCGTTTTCCTCAGCTTTCCATCCTCAGTCGAATGGACAGACTGAGCGTACCAACCAAAACCTTGAGACATATCTAAGATGTTTTGTGTCTGAAAACCAAGAGTTGTGGTCATCATATTTACCGTTAGCTGAGTTTGCCATAAACAATCGTCGTCAGGAATCCACTGGCAAGTCACCATTTCTTGGTGCATATGGTTTTCATCCCCTTTTCTGTACTTTCAAAGAGGGGGGGTCTTCTGGGGTTCCCGAAGAGGAACGGTTTTCGTCATCTCTTTCATCGGTATGGCAGAAGGTGCAAGCTAACTTGAAAAATATGGGCGGTAAATACAAATGCATGGCTGATAAGAGACGGTAGCCAGGTCTGGACCTAGGAGTGAATGACTATGTGTGGTTGTCTACTAGGAATATTAAATTAAAGGTTCCCTCTTGGAAACTGGGTCCTAGGTTCATTGGCCCTTACAAAATTGTAGCCATCATCAACCCCGTGGCTTTTCGCCTGGAGCTACCTCAGACTTTTAAAATCCATAACGTCTTTCATAAGTCGTTACTCAAAAAATATGTTCCACCTCTAGAACCGTCACCGCTGCCACCCCCTCCTGTTGTTGTGGATGGTAATCTACAGTTTCAGATATCCAAAATTGTTAATTCTCGTTGGGTCCGCCGCTCTCTTCAATATCTGGTGCATTGGAGAGGTTACGGTCCCGAGGAAAGAATGTGGGTTCCTGCGTCTGAGGTAAACGCCGTCAGGCTAGTTCGGGCTTTTCATGCCTCTCATCCTGAGAGACCTGGTCCTGAGTGTCCGGAGGCCCCTCGTAGAGAGGGGGGTACTGTCACGAGGGTGTCAAGAACCACGCCTGACTCCGTTATACCCGGGGTCAGGAAGTCGCAGCGGTTGGCTGCGCGCTCTATGTAAGATAGGGCTGTTTCCTTATGGTAGCTTTCTGGGTTTGCTTTGCAACCCTTTTTGGCTCACTCAAAGATCCGTAGCTCCTTCTCCTCAGCTGTTCCTTGTCCAGCACTCCCAACCTCCTTATATTCCCCTCTCACACTTCTCTGGTTGCCAGATATAGAGCTTCCTGCCTGGACTTCTATACTGACCCACTGGAGCTGTGTTGCTGCGTTCTCTGGTTGTTGGTCCAGAACGTTTCCCTCCGGATCCCTGTTGGACCTTTGTGGTCTGCTGTGGTCCCCCACCTGGGTTTATGTGTTTGTCTGTATTGTCTGTCCTCTCCCTGCTGTTTCGCTCTTAGTGTCAGTGCTGCGGACTAGCGATCCCACCGGCCCGTTCACTATCTAGGGCTCATTTTAGGGAAAGCCAGGGTTTAGGCACGTGATCGCCGCACGGGTGAGGAACCCGTCTAGGGACATCAGGGCAGTCAGGTGCCAGCCGCAAGGTGAGTCAGGGGTCACCACCTTTCCCTCTCCCTTGGGCAGGGCTTTCCCTTTTCCCTCCCTGTGCGTGACGCCAGTCATTACAGGTATATGTGATAATAAATAACCCCATAAGTGTTTTCTACTTTCCTGGCCCCTCCTAGCACCACCTAAAGGTCAGTACGCATGTACAGTTATCACATACTGCAGAAATGCGGCCAGGTATGGACATCACTGTCATGTACCGGGGACCAGACCAGCCCACTGCGTCATGTGACAAGGGTTTCCCAAGTCCTTCTGCTGGATTTACCTCACATGCTGTTACGCCCTGCGCCAGGCTGTAACTCGAGCATAGTGCACCAACTGAAGCCTGCAAGCACACCCGCGCAATAACACAAAACTTTTGCCGTCACCACCTTATAAGGTCGACAGGACACCCCTGAGTGTTCCACTCGCAAGCAGACACACACACACGGTAATAAGCAACATACAGCTTCAGACTGCACACACACTTTTCATGGAGCTAACAGGTTCTTAAGGTTACAAGACAAACCATCAAACTTTTAGGTTTAAAAGTATGGAAAATGGACAGCACTTGGTTACAAAAACATGATTAACAAGAGACATACATAAATGGCAAACAATTGTAAAATGAAAGGGATAAAACATAGAAAATTCTGATACTTAGCATTTGCTTGGTAAAAGTCCTTTCCTCCCAGGAGATTTGGACAGAGTAATGGTGCACAAACCAATTTGATTCGATCTCTCACTTTGTGACACCTAAATATCCCAGGGATTACATTTTTATATCTATCCTCAAGGGGCAGGTTTTAGGGGGATTCTCCTTCACACTTCTGAATCAGCCCCTCTAGGTTGAGCTTCATTACACATCCAGCCTGGCCATCTAGGGAACATGTGTTAAAATATCCAAAATATATTTTCCCAGTTGCTCTGGTGAAGATACAGGCTCCAGGCCTTCTTCATAATTCATATCTCACCGTTCCGAGTCCTATCATATCAAACGAGACACGTCCAGGACGCTCAGAAGGTGAGATCCTTCTTTTAGAAAGATGAAGGCGAGTTGATACGCCATGTCTGGTGTCCATGTGATGCCGCCTTCATACCAGAGGTGATAAGCTGGATTCTGGAGACATTCAAGGACTACAAATTATTGTTCATTCTCTGGTTAGGCTCCCCCTTGCTGAGAAAAGGGGCCAGAGAGTCTGCAGTCCCCGGTCCTGAAGTGTGATCAGCAAACGGGCCCATCCTCATTAGCATCTCTTTAAATATTGCTGCAAACATTATAATAACTAAGGATAAGGGTACTTTCACACTAGCGTTATTCTTTTCCGGTATTGAGTTCCATCCTAGGGGCTCAAGACCGGAAAAAAAAATGATCAGTTTAATCCTAATGCATTCTGAATGGAGAGCATTCCGTTCAGTATGCATCAGGATGCATCAGTTCAGTGCCTCTTATGGTATTTGGCTGGAGAAAATGCAGCAGCATGCTGCGGTATTTTCCCCGTCCAAAATTCCGGAACACATGCCGAATCCGGCATTAATTTCCATTGAAATGTATAAAAATTGCCACGTTGACGGACCCAGTCTTCCGGTCTGCGCATGCGCAGACCTTTAAAATGTGAAAATAATAAATACCGGATCCGTTTTTTCCAGATGACACCGGAGGGACGGATCCGGTATTTCAATGCATTTGTCAGATGGATTTGCATCTGGATCCGTCTACACATGATATCCGTTTGCATATGGATTTCTGCATCCGTCGCCGGAACTGCCTGCTGGATCCTCACAACGCAAGTGGGAAAGTACCCTTAGTTGGTCCTTATCGCTACAAACATTATAATAACTAAGGATAAGGCGGTCCTTATTCATCACTAAGAAGTTTGATTACAAAGAATTAAAGGGGAATAACTAATTAAAAACCTTGCAGTACTTTCAACCCATTTCAAAAAAACTAAAAAATCTAAATATGGATAAGTGTATGCAATGGCTATTACAACGTGATACACCTTAGTTTTAATGCAATTTCCATAAATGTATCTACAGAATAAGTGACCTATTATACATAATCAATCAACCCTATTCATTAAAGAAAACTGCCCCTAATAGTTTAACAGGAAACCACTGTGGCACCCCTGGCTTTAAAAAAAAAAAAAGCACAAAACAAAAAAGCTCTATGTATGCTAGACTAACAAGAGTTTCAGTCTCTGGTGCCGCTCCTTGATCTTGACTAGGGATGAGCAAATTGAGATTTGGATCCAAGATCTGAAGTCGATTCACTCCAAAGTTAATTTTAATGCTGTACGGAGAGTCGTCTCCATACAGCATTTAAATGTATGATCTCCGGCAAGGGAAATTTGTTATCACAGGAGTCCTGTGAGACTTCAGGATTTGAAATCCGAATAACTTTAGGATTAGATTTTTCAACTAGAAAAACCATCTTAAAACATGGTTCCGAAGTCAGCTTCGGCCAAGGTACCAGTCGCAAGAATTTCCGTACAGTATTCAAATGAGTTTTCGAGCTAAGTGACTTCGGGTCTAGGATCCGAAGCTCACTTTGCACATCACTAATCTTGACTTTAGAATACTCCTCTTGTGGACGTCTTTTCAATAAAAAAATAAATAAAAATCATATTTACCTGATCTATTTGCTTGTGACAGGCTGGCTCTTACCATCTTGCTTGAATATTTCGCACAAAATCCCATGGCTGGTGTGAACACGTCATCTAGGGCCGCGCAAGCTTTCGCACCAGATCTTCAAACAAGATGGTGGCGGCCAGCCCATCTCGAACAAATTGATCTGCGGTATTTGAGTAGTATTATGACGGGGAGCCACGCAATCGCTTTTTTAATTCGGCGAAACAGCCAAATCAAATTTTCCAATAATTCACTCATCTCTAGTAATCAGTCTCTTTCTCGTCCAATCCCAAGTGCAAGTTTCAGAGCCTATTTTCAGTGGTTGTAGGACAGTTCATAACCTTGTCTGTGAGAGGAGCTGTGACACTGGGCACTCCTCCCTTAACTGCTTTGCAGGTTGTTGTACGGTCCTCAGCCCTGCTGGTTGGTTGGTGTACTGCAGGAAGTCTTGGGCACATGATTACCTTTGTAGTCCATGCCTGGACAATAGTAATGGGAGCAGAAAGGCCTTATTCTGCATGGCAAACTATTGGTTAAAGTCTTTTTGGATGGCAGACAGGCTGCCAAAAGTTTTGCCACACTGGTGTTGTAAACTTGGGCAGCCCCTGGGCACTGCTGAGGTTGTCAGTCCTGGCTTTGCTAAACAGTTGATGCAGCCTGCACTCAGGGAAGAATTGAAAACAAACTTGAACATTTCCAAATACTGTATTCTAGCAGGAATAATGTTTCAATATAAATTTAGCTCGGAATTAACTCAGTCAGTGGGGTAGCTATCAGGGAAGCAGGGGATACAGCTGCTTCGGGGCCCGAGCTCAGAAGGGGCCCGGGAGCAGTCACTGTACTTCGTTACCCTGGGCCCCTGTTAGAGCATCTGACTTCTCCTGTACCAGGTGCAGAGTCCTGCACTTGCCCCTCTGTCACTGACCTGACATCAGTGACATTGCTCTGCCTCTCCCCTTCCTAAGTTCTCATGATGGACAGTGACCAGCATCAGGACGGTCCAATGTGGGCAGGGCTATACGCGCCCCGTCCCCTTTCCTACCCTCCTGGAGCCTGAACCTTCCATGCATAGCAAGCTGAACATCAGTAGGATTGCCACAACTGCACCAGTGATGTGAGTGGCAGGGGAACTGGGGTTATATTCAGCTTTCCCAGACTGTGCATATGTGACCTGCAGTACAGTAGGGAAGCTGGGTGAATTATATCATGCGATGTCATCCAGCTTCCCTGCTATCCTGTATCGCACAAGTGCAGAGGCATTATGGGGGAGTATGGGGAAGAGGCACAGCAGAAAAGCTAGGTGTCTATATTTATGGGAGAGGCTTACCTGTGATGAGGGGGGAAGCGCTTCCCCTGACCTAGCTGGCTGTGTTATGCCGGAAGCCAGGAGCAAGGGTAAGCCTAGTAGTGGGCAAAGATAGACGAGGAGAGCAGAGTAGTGACCAAAAGCTTTTAATTCCACTCAGAGAGCAAGACTACAAAAACGCCTGGGAAATCTCTACATTCGGGTTCGGGATGTATCTTGTGAAGCAGGAAGAGCGCCAACGACCCATGCATTTGATCACGTGCGCCGGGACCCCGTTTTTTGATGTTGAGGACGCGGCCCGATTCAGAGCGAGTGTCCTGTGATGGCCAGTAGGTTATGTCCGAGACCTGAGGCCAGCGTTCTGAGGTAGGACACGAACTGGATTGACGTCAGGGGCCCCCCACGCCAAGGAAGCAGAGGGGCATCTAGGGGGGCATCTTGCAACAGGGCTAACAATTGACGGAGGACCATGACCGGGCACCAATCATTCGAGGTTTTAAAACCTGACCTCCGAGGGAGGCCCATGCTGATTGGCCTTCGTGGAAGGGAGCCAGAGGACAAAATGGTCATGGGCCCAGGACAACTGCCGCACCTGCAACCCCTGACGTTTAGGGGAGGTGCTGGTAAACTCACCTGGCCTGAGGAACCCGTAAAACCTGAGATACATGGCTGCCTTAATAATTAAACTAGGAGAGTGCCCAAAAGGATGTCTATCCAGCGCGGACGACAGTCTCCCAAACATCTCGGCGGAGACAGGCTTTCTACGGGCGGTAGGGGCATCCCCGCACCTCTGGATCCCCCTGACGGCTGCCTTGACTGCCTGCACTGAAGAAATGGATCCTCCATTTGGATTAAGAAGCATGGCGCAGTGCTGTATCCCCGCTAGGTACAGCCCGATGGTGTTAAATGACAGCCTGAGATTTGCGGTGACAGTGGGCTATGAACGCCAGGGTGTAGGAGACATCGTCCAAGCCACCTGCGGGTGGGACCTTGAAAAACTTTGGAAACCTTGACGCCGGCTTGGTAGTTTCCTGATGGTATGGTAAAATCCCTGAGCGTTTCAGGCATATATATTGGATCCTATCCGATTCAGGCAAATGCGAACAACCTGTGGGAAATAAGACCTGAGCGATTCAGGGAAATACGTGACCTGAGTGATTTCAGGGAAAATACGTCAAACCTGAGTGACGCGGGTAAATACATAAAACCTGGGTGATTCAGGTAAATACATGAAACCTGAGCGATTCAGGGGAATTCATAAAACCAGGTCTCAATTCAGGGAAATGAGACCTGGGGTGCGTCAGAACACCCCCCCCCCCCGGAAAAAAAACCCAAAAATATATATATATATATTTCCCTTTTTTTTAAAATTCATTTATTTTTATTTAAGCGGTGGCCAAGTGACCGGGCGAGAGCGGAAAGGAAACAGGAATGACCATAGTATAAAAATGATCGCAACCTACCCGAATCCATGGACAGCGCTGCCAACTCTCTGGCGATACTGAAGACCTAGGAATGGAGGCTCGTGATGAATGAAGGAAGGCTCTGAGCTGCGGCGGTGCGTAAAGCCGCCACCCGGCTGGACCTTCCGGTGGCCTGAGGCCCTGCTTACCTGAAATAAACTTGCGTTGGTATGAGACCCGGAGAGAGGTGAGATCTGGTGGCACTGGAATGAAGCGACTGAGAACCAGGATGCAGCCTGGGCGTCATGGCCAACTGCTGGATGACCCTGAACTGCCAGAATCAGGGCCCGAAGTCGCGCTGCATGCAACAAGACCTGCGGGAAACAGAAATCCAGACATGCAGGACACGAACCGGGTAACCAGGAACCAGCCGGACCCTGCTGAGAAACCCGCGAGCGTTCCAGGCAGACGCATGGAACCTGAGCGATTCAGGCAAATACATTGAATCCTGAGCGGTTCAGGCAACATGGAATCCTGAGCGAATCAGGCGCTTACCTACACCTTTCGTGAAGATGACGGACCCTTTCGGGCATTACCCTGAACCTGGGTGGACCTGGCCACTACCTACCCACTGAGAGACCAGGGAAAATACAGAAGCCTGAGCGATTCAGGGGAATACATCACCAGACTGTTCCTGGAAAAATATGCAATAACTATATGTGACCGGAACGTAGTACGACCGCGAGAAGGCTTGTGTCGGTCTGAGTAACGTACCTGGGATTAGAGGCTACTACCTGTACTGTTGTCTTGGGTTACCTGACCTTGGTCCAAATGTCGTACAAGTGAACGGTCAGAACACATCCCTGAGAGGACAAATCCATAAAGTTCGGAAGGGAAAGAGAACATAACTGGGGAGGATGACAGGCCTGGGTGAACCAGGAGACAGGCAGGTGTGAGCCTGGGCGAACCACGAGACAGAGGTAGTTGCGTGCCTGGGCGATCCAGGAGGCAAAGGTAGGTATGAGCCTGGGCGAACCAGGAGACAGAGGTAGGTGTGAGCCTGGGCGAGCCAGAAGACAGAGGAAGGTGTGAGCCTGGGCGAACCAGGAGACAGAGGTAGGTGTGAGCCTGGGCAAGCCAGGAGACAGAGGTAGGTATGAGCCTGGGCGAACCAGGAGACAGAGGTAGTTGCGTGCCTGGGCGATCCAGGAGGCAGAGGTAGGTATGAGCCTGAGCGAACCAGGAGACAGACATAGGTGCGTGCCTGGACGATCCAGGAGGCAGAGGTAGGTATGAAGATTCCGGCGTGCGTTCCACCCTGGAAAGCACGCCGAGCATGCGACCCAGAGCTCATGCCTGGTGGCGGATTTCCGGCGTGCGCTCCACGCTGGAACGCACGCCGGGCTGCAGCAGAGCCCTAAGTAAGGAGGGGACGGGGGAGGCCGTGTGGAGGGGGGGGGGACCCGCGGGCCGGACCCTGCCCCCCCTGCTGCCTCGGGAGGGAGTTGGATGGGGAAAAGGAGACAAACAAAAACAAAAAAACAACAAACAAAAGAACAACCTGGGGCAGGAATGTGTATAGGCATGCGTTCCACGCTGGAACGCACGCCGACTCAGGGAGCCGAAAGTATGGCATAGAATTTACCTCTCCTGAAGACGTGAATGGCAGTGTATGAAACGAAAACGAAGCAGATGAAAGCAACTCATGACGTGCACGGATGCAGTACCAGAGCAAGCAACTCCCTATCCAGGTATGAACAGAAGTGCCCTGAGGAGCTGGGGGCTGGAGCTTAAGAAGGTAAGACGCCCCTCCCACAAATTCAGGCTGACTTTTCAGCCTTCCACATGTGTATTGTATATGTGTGCGTCCATGTATATGGTGACTGTACAGTATAAGTGCGTCCATGTATGTGGAGAGTGTGTGTATGAGTGAATCTATGTATATGGTCAGCACATGTATGAGTGCTTCCATGTATGTGGAGAGTGTGTGCATGAGTGCGCCTATGTATGTGGAGAGTGTGTGTATGGGTGCGCCCATGTATGTGGAGAGTGTGTCAATGTATGTGGTGAGTGTGTATATGAGTGCATCTAAGTATATGGTGAGCACATATATGAGTGCGTCAATGTATGTGGAGAGTGCGTGTATGAGTGCATCTATGTATATGGTCAGCACATGTATGAGTGCTTCCATGTATGTGGAGAGTGTGTGTATGAGTGCGCCCATGTATGTGGAGAGTGTGTCCATATATGTGGTAAGTGTGTATATGAGTGCATTTATGTATATGTTGAGAACATATATGAGTGCGTCCATGCATGTGGAGAGTGTGTGTATGAGTGCGTTCATGTATGTGGAGAGTGCGTTCATGTATGTGGTGAGTGCATCTATGTATGTGGAGACTGCGTGTATGACTGCGTCGATGGCTGAAAGGTACAGAGGCTAAAATACTTGTGGATATGTAGAGGTAAATTAGACATGTCTATTACAATTGCAGCACACGTTTTAAAGGTGTTTAGATGAATATAAACTCCGTCAGCCACTGTAAATGTAAAACACTATAAAGTTGTGCTAAAAATGACAGTATATACAGTAAATAAAAAGTCACAAAATAGCCATATGAGAGGGGTTTGCACAGGAGGAGGAGGTTTGTGAAGAAGTGTGTAAGTGTGAGTGTGTGTGGGGGGGGGAAGGGGGAGGGGTCCATACAAAAATTTGCTGTGGGGCCCAGTCAGTGTTAGCTATGCCTCTGAACTCAGTCCATGGGTTTCAACTCAGTCCAAAATAACTCTATAGCAAAATACACTGCCCGTCCAAAAAATAAGTTGCCACCAAAAATATTTCATTAGACCGCCTTTAGCTTTGATTACGGCCCGCATTCGCTGTGGCATTGTTTCGATAAGCTTCTGCAATATCACAAGATTTATTTCCATCCAGTGTTGCATTTATTTTTCACCAAGATCTTGCATTGATGATGGTAGAGTCTGACTGCTGCACAAAGCCTTCTCCAGCACATACCAAATATTCTCAAGGGGGTTAAGGTCTGGACTCTGTGATAGCTAATCCATGTGTGAAAATGATGTCTCATGCTCCCTGAACCACTCTTTCACAATTTGAGCCTGATGAATCCTGGCATTGTCATCTTGGAATATGCCCGTGCCATTAGGGAAGAATAAAACATTGATGGAATAACCTGGTCATTCTGTATGTTCAGGTAGTCAGCTGACCTCATTCTTGGAGCACATACTGTTACTGAACCTAGATCTGACCAACTGCAGCAACCCCAGATCATAGACTGCCCCCACAGGCTTGTACAGTAGGCACTAGGCATGATGGGTGCATCACTTCATCTGCCTCTCTTCTTACCCTGATGTGCCCATCACCCTGGAACAGGGTAAATCTGGACTCAAAAGACCACATGACCTTCTTCCATTGCTCCAGAGTCCAATCTTTATACTCCCTAGCAAATTGAAGCCTTTTTTTTATGGTTTGCCTCACTGATTAGTGGTTTTATTATGGCTACACAGCTGTTCAGTCCCAATCCCTTGAGTTCCCTTCGCATTGTGCGTGTGGAAATGCTCTTACTTTCACTATTAAACATAGCCCTGAGTTCTACTGTTGTTTTTCTTCGATTTGATTTCACCAAACGTTTAAGAGATCACCAATCACGATCATTCAGGATTTCTTTCCCGCCACATTTCTTCCTCGAGTATGATGGGTCCCCACTATCCTTCTAGTTTTTAATAATGCGTTGGACAGTTCTTAACCCAATTTTAGTAGTTTCTGCAATCTCCTTAGATGTTTTCTCTGCTTGATGCATGCCAATGATTTGACCCTTTTCAAACAGACTAACATCTTTTCCACGACCACGAGATGTGTCTTTCAACATGGTTGTTTAAGAAATGAGAAGCAACTCATTGCACCAGTTGGGGTTAAATAACTTATTGCCAGCTGAAAGATAATCGCCCAGGCAGTAATTATCCAATAGGAGGCTCATAACTATTTGCTTAGTTAAATACAGGTGGCGACTTTTTGTTTTTTTGGACAGGCAGTGTAGCTTCCTTGTGTCATTTACTTCCTACCAGCCCTGCATCACAAAGCACATTTTTTTGTAAGTACTTACATCATTGTACCCCTCAGATGCCGTGTTCATACATCATCTCGTCATCTGAGAGTAAAAAACGGTGTAAAATTAACATAAAAAAATTATTAAATCAAACTTACCGCCTCCATTTGCTCGCGACGGGCCAGCCAGCTGCCGTGGTGACGTCATACTTCACCAAGCACGGGATTTCGGCCGAGATCTTCAATCAAGATGGCAGCTGGCGGCCAGTCGCAAGCAAATGGAGACGGTTAGTTTTTTACACTTTTTCAGGTTAAATTGATTCGCTACCACAAAGCACGAAGAAATTTGGCTTCAAGGCCAATCGAATGTATCCTGAAATTCAGATCAAATTCCACTTTGTGGGATTCGATTCATTCATCTCTATAAATAATAATAGAAAAAAAATGTAGGGGATATAAGCATGAGTTTGGGTCTTACAGATAGTTAACCTTTGTTCAAACACATCTCAATATTGTAGAAATATTTTATTCAAGAAGAAATTAAGCCATACATTCTATTTCTTAATGAACTTGGGTATTTTATTTATGGAAGAAGCTATTCGTTTCTCAATAATCATACCTATGACTTTGGCGAATGGAGGGGAATTATATTTTTTCCAGTAGCTAGCTATTTTTAATCTGACGGCAATTATTACATGAGTGATCACAGTCTTGATCTCATATGGAAAGGAATCTAAGTCTACTGACAAAAGAGCTTGTTGTGCTGAGAGAGAGATTGTAACTCCACATACCTGGGTCAATAGATTGTTGATAGCTAACCAAAGAGCTTTAATCTCTCTACAGTTCCACCATATATAAATTATGTCTGCCTTGAACCAACAACCAAACAAGGCACCTCCAGCATCTATTAGATGTACTAGTATATAAGTAATTTAGCCTTGACGGAGTAAGATACCATCTGTATAGAATCTTTCTTGACTTTTCTATGTGATTCATACACTTAGATAAGCTGGGTACAACTGAGAAAGATATTTGCCATTGATCTGTAGTGATTAGAGATGAGTGAATCGAAGTTGACGACGTGGAATTCGATCCGAATTTCAGGAAAATTTTGATTTGTTGAAGGTACAGAATCCATTCATTTAATGAAGGTGGGGAGACAGAACCCCAATATCTGACTAAAATAACTTTTGCCACCATCAGACCCCTCATCCAGATCTGTCTGACCAGGGCCGGAACTTCCATGTCTAAAGCATAATAACCCAGCAACACTGTCACCATCCCAGGGCTATACCTCGAGGACGACTCCTTTTGTAGGGCTACAAAAACTTGTTCCCAATACCCTTTTATTTTACTACATTCCCAAAGTAAATGCCTGAAATCCGCATTCACATACCCACATTTCGGGCAGCAGCAGTCTTGGCCTTTATTTGGGGAAAATTTCGCTTGGGTTTTTGGCGTATAGTACAACCAATGGAGGATCTTAAATTGAATTAATCTATGGGCATTAGAGACTCCAAAGGATTTTTAATAAACATCACATCCCTGTCTGCTTTAAACCCAGCAACAGACTGAGGTAACAACTGGTTCACCCCAAAGACCCAATGCCTAAACACAAGATGGATAACATTGTGTATGCAGTCCAGTGCAATGAGGAATGCTCAGAACTGTATATCGGTGAAACAAAACAACAACTACATCAGCGTATGGCTCAGCATAGAAGAGCCAAAACCTCTGGTCAAGATTCAGCTGTGTACTTACATCTAAAAGAAACAGGTCACACCTTTGAAGACAATCAAGTACGTGTTTTGGATAAGGAGGCCGATTGATACAAACGAGGTGTGAAGGAGGCCATCTACGTAAAAATGGAGAAGCTAAGCTTAAATAGAGGCGGGGGGTTAGACATCTATTGTTGTGCCACATACAATGCTGTCTTGAAACCTTTCTCTAGTAAGTCTTTATCACCTACTGACTCCAATTAGGATAATGGCATCAACATCTTTGACCCCATGCTGGGTATAATGACCTCTGACCCCATGCTGGGTATAATTACCAGATGTTGATTCAGTTACATATTTATTCCCAGAGAATTCTTGTACAGTCACTCAGAATTGAGAAAGCTTGTTGGAAGAACGAGTGAAACGTTTTCAAGAAATCTACAGTACGTCCAGTTGCCTTGATTTATTCTTTAGAGATATGAGCATTAGAGAATTTAGCCTTTCTTACATTCCTATATATACTAGACCATTGTAATGGTGAGCAATGCGACAGTGAATCAGTGAAATTATAATCAGAAAGAGATTTAAAGTGTCCACATACGAAAAGATGACACACATTAACCACCCCCCTACGTAACCAGTAAACAAAATCTGTGATTTTATAGAATTCCGTCAAGTTTCTGTTCTCCTACAAAGGGGTGAAAGCAAAAGAGTAGGAGACTTTCAAAATCCTCTTAAGCTTATTCCAAACCATTTGTAGGGACCAAGGAATCAATAGGGACTTCCTCACCCCCAAATAACCAGACTCCAAACATGTAAAAATATTCTCTATTGGTTTTTCCAAGACCTACAACAAATAGCATTTGAGTCATGTCTATAAATACAGTCCCCAATCCAAAATGAGACATAGTAGACCACAAAAAAGACCACTCCATCCTGTCAAACGCCTTTGCGACATCTAAAGACAGGATGGAGTGGTCTATACTACCCCCAACCGAGAGGTTCAATTACACCCTATAGAGACTTATCTGTATTTATCGGCCCGGAATGAATCCCGTCTGATTGATATGTACCAGAGAGGCCATGACCCTTTTCAAGCGATTAGCCAATATTTTGGCAAAGATCTTGTAATCTGTATTTAAAAGCGATATGGGTCTATATGATCCCATATCGCATCTATCTTTATCCTTTTTCAGCACCAAGGTAATCACTGCCTCTCTAAATGCAAAGCACCGGATACACAGGATTCATTCAAGACCCGCAGAAGAATTGGAAGGAGCGATTCAGCATGGTACCTATAGAGTTCAAACGGCAAACCGTCAGGGCCAGGGGATGAATTGTATTTCAGTGATGGAAGTATCGATCGCAACTCCTCCAAGTCAATAGGGCGATCCAACATTTCCCTATCCTGTAGTTCTAGCTGGGGAAGTCCTAGTTGTTGTAGATATTGCTGCATATCATCCCAACTAGGCGTAGTATCAGACTGATCGAGCGAAGAGTAGTATTTCACAAATTCCTCCCTGATCAACTCTGAGGAATTCTTGACAGGATATTACCTTTACATCCATCTGTTGTACCTAGGAGGGCGAAGACTTTGGGAGACCATCTGGTCAGATCTTACTACGCCCCTGGAAAGCAGGGTACAATTTTTGGATCCAAGGGGCCCAAATGGGGTTGTTCCCCCTGTGGGAAATGCGTGGCCTGTGACAATATTTTGAGGACCACGGAGTTCATGAACTCAACGCAGACCAAAACATATACAATTACACACTGCATCTCATGTACAACTAAAGGGGTAATCTACCATGCCACTTGTCCGTGCCCAAAAATCTATGTCTGACAAGTAGGGAATTAAAGGTACAAGTCCTTGAACATGTCCGAGACATCTTGAAATAAAAAGATTCCACTGATGTAGACGACTTAAAACCGATTGCGAGACATTTTAGGAACTTTCACGATAGTGACCCCTCTTTCTTGAAGGTCTGTGGAATAGATCACATAGACCTAGGTATGCGTGGTGGTAATTTGATGAAACGCCTGGCCCAATTAGAAACAAAGTGGATTTAGACCTTGGACACCACGCAACCCAAAGGCCTCAATGATGCCCTGTCTTATGCCCCTTTCTGCAGTGAACATGTAGACATATTTCTTACTTTTAGAGAAAATATTATTTTTTAAATTGTTGTTTGTCTTTTTAACAGGTTCCATGTTCATGCATTGTTCTGTGTATCTTCCTACTGGAGAGGTTTCTTACTAACGCTGTCTTTCTATACATAGGTTAATTTTTCCACTTTTATCCCTTTACAAGGACCTTGGGCATATTCTTCTGGACCACCAGCGTCATCAGAGACATAACCTGAGGATGGAAATGTCACACTATGTTCTTTTTGTATCGACGTATAGTCTTGTTCTTGCTATAACTCCATAATTGTCGTATGATTATTTCTGCTAATTTTATCATTTAGCACTGTCACAGTCACGGATGCTTAATTTAATTACTTTGTTCCCCTTTCCCATTTTATATATAATATAATATATATATTTATGCATACCTTTTATGATTATATTGCTCATATTTCACTTAGTTCACTCATTCATTTAAGTGATCCTTGATTCACTTTATACATATTCACCATTCATTCACCATTATTATTATGTATGAGTGCACTCTACCACACTGAATGCATAACTTCAACACATGTTTATCTCATCTGGTTGTGACTCGCGATCATGTGACCTTCCTTTGCTGTCCGGGCGAAGATCATGTGATCGCGATTCCCCATGGGATAACATTTTTACTATTTAAATCACTATTCATCTGGTCGCGATTCACAATCATGCGACTCCTTCTCTCTACACTCCATCTCCCGGTTATTGTGTTGCTGTGGATCATGTGAGCGTGACTTGCGATCATGTGACTCATTCCCCTGACTTCGCCGGCCGCGTGACAGGCCATCACGTGACCGCCGAACATCACGTGGGATTATGACGTCACCGAAGGTCCTTGAGCGGTATGTGTGGCTGTACCTGTGTGATTGGCCACCGCACGGCCCACCCGCGCCCCTACCTCTTAGAAGGTCACCGATAGGTTTATGAACCTAATTGACATCATATGGTCGCATTTTTTCACCTGATTGATGTGCCCCTATTGGTGGAGCAACCATTTAAATAAAGCCTCTCCAGCAGGAAGACTGTACACCCAGAGGAAGGTTTCAATCGAAACCCGCGTAGGGGTGTGCGGTCTTCCTGTGGATTTGTTACTTTCTAGATACGATATGTGACACTTATTCTGTCCGACCATTTGATGTATTTTATTGTGGTTTGAGCCTTTTGAATAAATGTCTAATACATTGCTTTGTCAATTTTATGTGGTTTTGTACATGCACTTTACCATGGTGCTGCATTTAATTGAATAGGTATATGTTTAATTAAAGATTCACACCTGAGAGTTGCTACGTTTTTCTGCTTACACTGCAGTTTGCACATGCACTTTAAATCCGATGACATTATCTGCACTCTCATGGATAGTGGATATCTTTCTAAACATATATCTTATATAGCAGCTTTCTCTTTTATAGGTTCTTGTATTTAGGTCACCTGCTTCCTTATACTGATTTGTACTCTATAAATTCTCCCAGGATTGTACCGCACTTTGTTGCATTTGTCTGTCATCTCTTTTGTATATCTTTTAAATCGTGTATTTAATAAAACAATATTTTTATAGCTTAATAGCTCTCAGTGTCTGTTTATAGGTTTTCTAGTTGTTTCTGAGTTAAGCTCGTGTGAGGGGCTTCTTCTGCTATACTGTTGCTTTATGCAATTTCCTTGTAACCTATTTTTGTATTTCACAAATTCCTCCCTGATCAACTCTGAGGATCTTACCCTATTACCTTTTGAATTCCTGATCTCACTTATGCTAGTAGCCTCTCTCTGATTAGCAACCAAACGTGCCAAGAACTTACCTGCTTTACTCGATTCGCAGAAGCGGTTTTGACTAGAGTTGAGCGAACACCTGGATGTTCGGGTTCGAGAAGTTCGGCCGAACATCCCGGAAATGTTCGGGTTCGGGATCCGAACCCGATCCGAACTTCGTCCCGAACCCGAACCCCATTGAAGTCAATGGGGACCCGAACTTTTCGGCACTAAAAAGGCTGTAAAACAGCCCAGGAAAGAGCTAGAGGGCTGCAAAAGGCAGCAACATGTAGGTAAATCCCCTGCAAACAAATGTGGATAGGGAAATGAATTAAAATAAAAATTAAATAAATAAAAATTAACCAAAATCAATTGGAGAGAGGTTCCATAGCAGAGAATCTGGCTTCCCGTCACCCACCACTGGAACAGTCCATTCTCAGATATTTAGGCCCCGGCACCCAGGCAGAGGAGAGAGGTCCCGTAACAGACAATCTGGCTTCATGTCAGCAGAGAATCAGTCTGCATGTCATAGCAGAGAATGAGGCTTCACGTCAGCCACCACTGCAACAGTCCATTGGCATATATTTAGGCCCAGCACCCAGGCAGAGGAGGGAGGTCCCGTAACAGAGAATCTGTCTTCATGTCAGCAGAGAATTAGTCTGCATGTCATAGCAGAGAATGAGGCTTCACGTCAGCCACCACTGCAACAGTCCATTGGCATATATTTAGGCCCAGCACACACACAGGCAGAGGAGAGAGGTCCCGTAACAGAGAATCTGGCTTCATGTCAGCAGAGAATCAGTCTGCATGTCATAGCAGAGAATGAGGCTTCACGTCACCCACCACTGCAACAGTCCATTGGCATATATTTAGGCCTAGCACACAGGCAGAGCAGAGAGGTCCCGTAACAGAGAATCTGTCTTCATGTCAGCAGAGAATTAGTCTGCATGTCATAGCAGAGAATGAGGCTTCACGTCAGCCACCACTGCAACAGTCCATTGGCATATATTTAGGCCCAGCACACACACAGGCAGAGGAGAGAGGTCCCGTAACAGACAATCTGGCTTCATGTCAGCAGAGAATCAGTCTGCATGTCATAGCAGAGAATCAGGCTTCACGTCAGCCACCACTGCAACAGTCCATTGGCATATATTTAGGCCCAGCACACACACAGGCAGAGGAGAGAGGTCCCGTAACAGAGAATCTGGCTTCATGTCAGCAGAGAATCAGTCTGCATGTCATAGCAGAGAATGAGGCTTCACGTCACCCACCACTGCAACAGTCCATTGGCATATATTTAGGCCTAGCACACAGGCAGAGCAGAGAGGTCCCGTAACAGACAATCTGGCTTCATGTCAGCAGAGAATCAGTCTGCATGTCATAGCAGAGAATGAGGCTTCACGTCAGCCACCACTGCAACAGTCCATTGGCATATATTTAGGCCTAGCACACAGGCAGAGCAGAGAGGTCCCGTAACAGACAATCTGGCTTCATGTCAGCAGAGAATCAGTCTGCATGTCATAGCAGAGAATCAGGCTTCACGTCAGCCACCACTGCAACAGTCCATTGTCATAAATTTAGGCCCAGCACCCAGGCAGAGGAGAGAGGTCCCGTAACAGACAATCTGGCTTCATGTCAGCAGAGAATTAGTCTGCATGTCATAGCAGAGAATCAGGCTTCATGTCAGCCACCACTGCAACAGTCCATTGGCATATATTTAGGCCCAGCACCCAGGCAGAGGAGGGAGGTCCCGTAACAGAGAATCTGTCTTCATGTCAGCAGAGAATCAGTCTGCATGTCATAGCAGAGAATGAGGCTTCACGTCACCCACCACTGCAACAGTCCATTGGCATATATTTAGGCCTAGCACACAGGCAGAGCAGAGAGGTCCCGTAACAGACAATCTGGCTTCATGTCAGCAGAGAATCAGTCTGCATGTCATAGCAGAGAATCAGGCTTCACGTCAGCCACCACTGCAACAGTCCATTGGCATATATTTAGGCCTAGCACACAGGCAGAGCAGAGAGGTCCCGTAACAGACAATCTGGCTTCATGTCAGCAGAGAATCAGTCTGCATGTCATAGCAGAGAATGAGGCTTCACGTCAGCCACCACTGCAACAGTCCATTGGCATATATTTAGGCCTAGCACACAGGCAGAGGAGAGGTTCATTCAACTTTGGGTAGCCTCGCAATATAATGGTAAAATGAAAATAAAAATAGGATTGAATGAGGAAGTGCCCTGGAGTCCAATAATATATGGTTATGGGGAGGTAGTTAATGTCTAATCTGGACAAGGGACGGACAGGTCCTGTGGGATCCATGCCTGGTTCATTTTTATGAACGTCAGCTTGTCCACATTGGCTGTAGACAGGCGGCTGCGTTTGTCTGTAATGACGCCCCCTGCCGTGCTGAATACACGTTCAGACAAAACGCTGGCTGCCGGGCAGGCCAGCACCTCCAAGGCATAAAAGGCTAGCTCTGGCCACGTGGACAATTTAGAGACCCAGAAGTTGAATGGGGCCGAACCATCAGTCAGTACGTGGAGGGGTGTGCACACGTACTGTTCCACCATGTTAGTGAAATGTTGCCTCCTGCTAACACGTTGCGTATCAGGTGGTGGTGCAGTTAGCTGTGGCGTGTTGACAAAAGTTTTCCACATCTCTGCCATGCTAACCCTGCCCTCAGAGGAGCTGGCCGTGACACAGCTGCCTTGGCGACCTCTTGCTCCTCCTCTGCCTTGGCCTTGGGCTTCCACTTGTTCCCCTGTGACATTTGGGAATGCTCTCAGTAGCGCGTCTACCAACGTGCGCTTGTACTCGCGCATCTTCCTATCACGCTCCAGTGCAGGAAGTAAGGTGGGCACATTGTCTTTGTAGCGTGGATCCAGCAGGGTGGCAACCCAGTAGTCCGCACAGGTTAAAATGTGGGCAACTCTGCTGTCGTTGCGCAGGCACTGCAGCATGTAGTCGCTCATGTGTGCCAGGCTGCCCAGGGGTAAGGACAAGCTGTCCTCTGTGGGAGGCGTATCGTCATCGTCCTGCCTTTCCCCCCAGCCACGCACCAGTGATGGACCCGAGCTGCGTTGGGTGCCACCCCGCTGTGACCATGCTTCATCCTCATCCTCCTCCACCTCCTCCTCATCCTCGTCCTCCTCGTCCTCCAGTAGTGGGCCCTGGCTGGCCACATTTGTACCTGGCCTCTGCTGTTGCCAAAAACCTCCCTCTGAGTCACTTCGAAGAGACTGGCCTGAAAGTGCTAAAAATGACCCCTCTTCCTCCTCCTCCTCCTCCTCCTCCTGGGCCACGTCCTCTTCCATCATCGCCCTAAGTGTTTTCTCAAGGAGACATAGAAGTGGTATTGTAACGCTGATAACGGTGTCATCGCCACTGGCCATGTTGGTGGAGTACTCGAAACAGCGCAACAGGGCACACAGGTCTCGCATGGAGGCCCAGTCATTGGTGGTGAAGTGGTGCTGTTCTGTAGTGCGACTGACCCGTGCGTGCTGCAGCTGAAACTCCACTATGGCCTGCTGCTGCTCGCACAGTCTGTCCAGCATGTGCAAGGTGGAGTTCCACCTGGTGGGCACGTCGCATATGAGGCGGTGAGCGGGAAGGCCGAAGTTACGCTGTAGCGCAGACAGGCGAGCAGCAGCAGGATGTGAACGCCGGAAGCGCGAACAGACGGCCCGCACTTTATGCAGCAGCTCTGACATGTCGGGGTAGTTGTGAATGAACTTCTGCACCACCAAATTCAGCACATGCGCCAAGCAAGGGATGTGCGTCAAATTGGCTAGTCCCAGAGCTGCAACGAGATTTCGCCCATTATCACACACCACCAGGCCGGGCTTGAGGCTCACCGGCAGCAACCACTCGTCGGTCTGTTGTTCTATACCCCGCCACAACTCCTGTGCGGTGTGGGGCCTGTCCCCCAAACATATGAGTTTCAGAATGGCCTGCTGACGTTTACCCCGGGCTGTGCTGAAGTTGGTGGTGAAGGTGTGTGGCTGACTGGATGAGCAGGTGGAAGAAGAGGAGGAGGAAGCCGAGAAGGAGGAGGTGGCAACAGGAGGCAAAGAATGTTGCCCTGCGATCCTTGGCGGCGGAAGGACGTGCGCCAAACAGCTCTCCGCCTGGGGCCCAGCTGCCACTACATTTACCCAGTGTGCAGTTAGGGAGATATAGCGTCCCTGGCCGTGCTTACTGGTCCACGTATCTGTGGTTAGGTGGACCTTGCCACAGATGGCGTTGCGCAGTGCACACTTGATTTTATCGGATACTTGGTTGTGCAGGGAAGGCACGGCTCTCTTGGAGAAGTAGTGCCGGCTGGGAACAACATACTGTGGGACAGCAAGCGACATGAGCTGTTTGAAGCTGTCTGTGTCCACCAGCCTAAATGACAGCATTTCATAGGCCAGTAGTTTAGAAATGCTGGCATTCAGGGCCAGGGATCGAGGGTGGCTAGGTGGGAATTTACGCTTTCTATCAAATGTTTGTGAGATGGAGAGCTGAACGCTGGCGTGTGACATGGTTGAGACGCTTGGTGACGGAGGTGGTGGTGGTGGTGTTGGTGGTACATCCCCTGTTTGCTGGGCGGCAGGTGCCAACGTTCCTCCAGAGGCGGAGGAAGAGGCCGAGGCGGCAGCAGCAGAATAGGCCGAGGCGGCAGCAGCAGAAGAGGTAGCAGGGGGAGCCTGAGTGACTTCCTTGGTTTTAAGGTGTTTACTCCACTGCAGTTCATGCTTTGCATGCAGGTGCCTGGTCATGCAGGTTGTGCTCAGGTTCAGAACGTTAATGCCTCGCTTCAGGCTCTGATGGCACAGCGTGCAAACCACTCGGGTCTTGTCGTCAGCACATTGTTTGAAGAAGTGCCATGCCAGGGAACTCCTTGAAGCTGCCTTTGGGGTGCTCGGTCCCAGATGGCGGCGGTCAGTAGCAGGCGGAGTCTCTTGGCGGCGGGTGTTCTGCTTTTGCCCACTGCTCCCTCTTTTGCTACGCTGTTGGCTCGGTCTCACCACTGCCTCTTCCTCCGAACTGTGAAAGTCAGTGGCACGACCTTCATTCCATGTGGGGTCTAGGACCTCATCGTCCCCTGCATCGTCTTCCACCCAGTCTTGATCCCTGACCTCCTGTTCAGTCTGCACACTGCAGAAAGACGCAGCAGTTGGCACCTGTGTTTCGTCATCATCAGAGACATGCTGAGGTGGTATTCCCATGTCCTCATCATCAGGAAACATAAGTGGTTGTGCGTCAGTGCATTCTATGTCTTTCACCGCTGGGGAAGGGCTAGGTGGATGCCCTTGGGAAACCCTGCCAGCGGAGTCTTCAAACAGCATAAGAGACTGCTGCATAACTTGAGGCTGAGACAGTTTCCCTGGTATGCATGGGGGTGATGTGACAGACTGATGGGGTTGGTTTTCAGGCGCCATCTGTGCGCTTTCTGCAGAAGACTGGGTGGGAGATAATGTGAACGTGCTGGATCCACTGTCGGCCACCCAATTGACTAATGCCTGTACCTGCTCAGGCCTTACCATCCTTAGAACGGCATTGGGCCCCACCATATATCGCTGTAAATTCTGGCGGCTACTGGGACCTGAGGTAGTTGGTACACTAGGACGTGTGGATGTGGCAGAACGGCCACGTCCTCTCCCAGCACCAGAGGGTCCACTAACACCACCACGACCATGTCCACGTCCGCGTCCCTTACTAGATGTTTTTCTCATTGTTATGGTTCACCACAACAACAAATATATTATTTGGCCCAATGTATTGTATTCAAATTCAGCGGGATATAAATTTGAGGCCTAGTATTTAGGCGCTGGGTGACCGGTATGGATTTAGTGACAGAATTAGACTTGGAAATGCACAGAAGCGTGTGTGTGAAGTTATTCTGAATGACCCTATGTGCACCTTCAATATGATCTACCCTTTTAGGGATAGATTTCAAATAGCTCTGATATAGCAGAAACGACTAAATTATGAAATTGCTAAATTGGGAATTGTATTTCAACCCAGAACAAGAAATGTGCTTGAACGGACACTAAATAACTCGCCCAGCTACAGCACTAAGGACAGATTTAGCGGGATATAAATTTGAGGCCTAGTATTTAGGCGCTGGGTGACAGGTATGGGTTTAGTGCCAGAATTAGACTTGGAAATACACAGTAGCGGGTGTGTGTGAAGTTATTCTGAATGACCCAATGTGCACCTTGAATATTATATACCCTTTTAGGGATAGATTTCAAATAGCTCTGATATAGCAGAAACCACTAAATTATGAAATTGCTAAATTGGGAATTGTATTTCAACCCAGAACAAGAAATGTGCTTGAACGGACACTAAATAACTCGCCCAGCTACAGCACTAAGGACAGATTTAGCGGGATATAAATTTGAGGCCTAGTATTTAGGCGCTGGGTGACAGGTATGGGTTTAGTGCCAGAATTAGACTTGGAAATACACAGTAGCGGGTGTGTGTGAAGTTATTCTGAATGACCCAATGTGCACCTTGAATATTATATACCCTTTTAGGGATAGATTTCAAATAGCTCTGATATAGCAGAAACCACTAAATTATGAAATTGCTAAATTGGGAATTGTATTTCAACCCAGAACAAGAAATGTGCTTGAACGGACACTAAATAACTCGCCCAGCTACAGCACTAGGGACAGATTTAGCGGGATATAAATTTGAGGCCTAGTATTTAGGCGCTGGGTGACAGGTATGGGTTTAGTGACAGAATTAGACTTGGAAATACACAGTAGCGGGTGTGTGTGAAGTTATTCTGAATGACCCAATGTGCACCTTGAATATTATATACCCTTTTAGGGATAGATTTCAAATAGCTCTGATATAGCAGAAACCACTAAATTATGAAATTGCTAAATTGGGAATTGTATTTCAACCCAGAACAAGAAATGTGCTTGAACGGACACTAAATAACTCGCCCAGCTACAGCACTAGGGACAGATTTAGCGGGATATAAATTTGAGGCCTAGTATTTAGGCGCTGGGTGACAGGTATGGGTTTAGTGACAGAATTAGACTTGGAAATACACAGTAGCGGGTGTGTGTGAAGTTATTCTGAATGACCCAATGTGCACCTTGAATATTATATACCCTTTTAGGGATAGATTTCAAATAGCTCTGATATAGCAGAAACCACTAAATTATGAAATTGCTAAATTGGGAATTGTATTTCAACCCAGAACAAGAAATGTGCTTGAACGGACACTAAATAACTCGCCCAGCTACAGCACTAAGGACAGATTTAGCGGGATATAAATTTGAGGCCTAGTATTTAGGCGCTGGGTGACAGGTATGGGTTTAGTGCCAGAATTAGACTTGGAAATACACAGTAGCGGGTGTGTGTGAAGTTATTCTGAATGACCCAATGTGCACCTTGAATATTATATACCCTTTTAGGGATAGATTTCAAATAGCTCTGATATAGCAGAAACCACTAAATTATGAAATTGCTAAATTGGGAATTGTATTTCAACCCAGAACAAGAAATGTGCTTGAACGGACACTAAATAACTCGCCCAGCTACAGCACTAGGGACAGATTTAGCGGGATATAAATTTGAGGCCTAGTATTTAGGCGCTGGGTGACAGGTATGGGTTTAGTGCCAGAATTAGACTTGGAAATACACAGTAGCGGGTGTGTGTGAAGTTATTCTGAATGACCCAATGTGCACCTTGAATATTATATACCCTTTTAGGGATAGATTTCAAATAGCTCTGATATAGCAGAAACCACTAAATTATGAAATTGCTAAATTGGGAATTGTATTTCAACCCAGAACAAGAAATGTGCTTGAACGGACACTAAATAACTCGCCCAGCTACAGCACTAAGGACAGATTTAGCGGGATATAAATTTGAGGCCTAGTATTTAGGCGCTGGGTGACAGGTATGGGTTTAGTGCCAGAATTAGACTTGAAAATACACAGTAGCGGGTGTGTGTGAAGTTATTCTGAATGACCCAATGTGCACCTTGAATATTATATACCCTTTTAGGGATAGATTTCAAATAGCTCTGATATAGCAGAAACCACTAAATTATGAAATTGCTAAATTGGGAATTGTATTTCAACCCAGAACAAGAAATGTGCTTGAACGGACACTAAATAACTCGCCCAGCTACAGCACTAGGGACAGATTTAGCGGGATATAAATTTGAGGCCTAGTATTTAGGCGCTGGGTGACAGGTATGGGTTTAGTGACAGAATTAGACTTGGAAATACACAGTAGCGGGTGTGTGTGAAGTTATTCTGAATGACCCAATGTGCACCTTGAATATTATATACCCTTTTAGGGATAGATTTCAAATAGCTCTGATATAGCAGAAACCACTAAATTATGAAATTGCTAAATTGGGAATTGTATTTCAACCCAGAACAAGAAATGTGCTTGAACGGACACTAAATAACTCGCCCAGCTACAGCACTAGGGACAGATTTAGCGGGATATAAATTTGAGGCCTAGTATTTAGGCGCTGGGTGACAGGTATGGGTTTAGTGACAGAATTAGACTTGGAAATACACAGTAGCGGGTGTGTGTGAAGTTATTCTGAATGACCCAATGTGCACCTTGAATATTATATACCCTTTTAGGGATAGATTTCAAATAGCTCTGATATAGCAGAAACCACTAAATTATGAAATTGCTAAATTGGGAATTGTATTTCAACCCAGAACAAGAAATGTGCTTGAACGGACACTAAATAACTCGCCCAGCTACAGCACTAAGGACAGATTTAGCGGGATATAAATTTGAGGCCTAGTATTTAGGCGCTGGGTGACAGGTATGGGTTTAGTGCCAGAATTAGACTTGGAAATACACAGTAGCGGGTGTGTGTGAAGTTATTCTGAATGACCCAATGTGCACCTTGAATATTATATACCCTTTTAGGGATAGATTTCAAATAGCTCTGATATAGCAGAAACCACTAAATTATGAAATTGCTAAATTGGGAATTGTATTTCAACCCAGAACAAGAAATGTGCTTGAACGGACACTAAATAACTCGCCCAGCTACAGCACTAAGGACAGATTTAGCGGGATATAAATTTGAGGCCTAGTATTTAGGCGCTGGGTGACCGGTATGGATTTAGTGACAGAATTAGACTGGGATATGGCCAAAAAATAAACAGACTATTGCTGGTTAAATGCACTTGGTGTGACAGCTTCACCCTGATGTAGGCTTTAGCCAAAAAACAACCACACCATTGAGGGTTAAATGCACTTGGTCGCAGCTTGTGCTGGCGCACCACAAGACACAAAATGGCCGCCGATCACCCCAGAAAAATGTGACTGACAAACGGTCTGGGCAGCCTAAAAACAGTGAGCAATTGAGGATCAGCAGCTCAATGATCCACAGCTGCAGATCGATCAGTTAATCAAGTCCTTTGGAGGAGTTAATCTGCCTAATCTCGCCCTACTGTCGCAGCCGCAACCTCTCCCTACGCTAATCAGAGCAGAGTGACGGGCGGCGCTATGTGACTCCAGCTTAAATAGAGGCTGGGTCACATGGTGATCTGGCCAATCACAGCCATGCCAATAGTAGGCATGGCTGTGATGGCCTCTTGGGGCAAGTAGTATGACGCTTGTTGATTGGCTGCTTTGCAGCCTTTCAAAAAGCGCCAAGAAAGCGTCACAAAAGCGCGAAGAAAGCGACGAACACCGAACCCGAACCCGGACTTTTACGAAAATGTCCGGGTTCGGGTCCGTGTCACGGACACCCCAAAATTCGGTACGAACCCGAACTATACAGTTCGAGTTCGCTCATCCCTAGTTTTGACCCTGGAAGAGAAGCTTATGTTGAGCTTCGCTATATAAAAGTGTCTTGAACTGTGCATTGGCCTCTTTTAACTGGGTTATGTTTTGCTCATTATGGTGAGCAATCAATACACCCTGTAATCTCTTAATTGTCTCTGTCATCTGTTGTTCCCTTTGACGAAGTTCAGATCTATACCGGTTAATTTTAGAAAATATATGCCCCTTATATGGGACTTCAATGCATCCCACACATAATGAATATGTGTCAAGCCTACATTGAACCCCCAGAATTCCTCTATTTCATGGTCTAGCTGACCCTGCTCCCCTATCACATCCATCCAATGCGAATTCAATTTAAAAGTTCTGGCTGAGGCTGGAGAATCCACCTCTCTGAGCGAGATCAGGACTGGGGAATGAGCGAGGTTCGTACTTCATTTTCACAATTTGGTGACACAAATCACGACTTGCAAAAGCCAGATCAATACGGGACATTGACCCATAGGACTGGCTAAAGTAAGAGTAAATTATCTTGTTGCCATAGAGGTGGCACCAGATATCAACCAGCGCCAGCTCCTGGCAAACAGAGCTCAAAGGAGATCCAGTCCGACCTTGCCCAGAAGAGGTAGAAAAACTATCCAAACCAGGATCAAGTACAGAATTAAAATCTCCGGCTACTAGTAACTGACAGGGATTTATTTTTTTGGCAAGATATTTGGATAATATAATTTTTTTTTTATATGGTGGAGGAATATAGATGAACGCTATTATAATCTCCTGCCCTTTCCAATACCCATGCAAGAAGACAAATCTCCCTTCTTTGTCAATCATGTTACCCACCAGTAGAAATTCCATCCCACCGTGAATATAGACACTAACCCCTCTTCCATAAGAGGAGAAGTAAGCATGATATTCAAAAGAAGCCCATTTTCTTTTCAATGTATAGAGCCTGTCCACTGTTGCATGGGTTTCTAATAATACATCAATTGCCGGCAAATGACGGGCCACCTGATCAAACACCACTGTCCTCTTCACCCTGTCTCCCAACCCTCTCACATTCCAGAATAGAATATTACATGACATAGACAGTAAATAACTGATAATCCTGGTCCCCCATCTAGGAGAGAGACACACATAGGCTATAAAGCGAGTGACGACAGCCAATCCCTCCCTTATGCCCACCCGCAAAATACCCCCTCCATGGTTGATAAGGAAAAACACATTACCCATCAACCTCTTCCAATCCACCAAACCTCCCCCAAGCTACTTTTCCCCCTAGCCTCCCTCCTCCTCACAACCATATTTTCTTTATAACCCCACTGTGTCCAGCCATTGAACAGCTTCCGTCTGTGTGGAGAAGAAACAGACCAAATCATTATGTACCACCCTCAATTTGACTGGGTACATCATTGAATACTTAATGTTAGCTGCAGCTAATCTTTTTTTAACATCCAAAAAAGATCTTCTTTTAATTTGGGTCTATTGATATCAGATTACCATCAAAGTATGTCTCTAATATTTCTCTTTTACGTCTAAGTACCCAGTCCCGGTCCTTTGAGCAAACTAGTTTCGCCAGGATTGCCCTAGGAGGAGCCCCTGGAGGAAGCTTTTTAGAGGGGATTCTGTGGACCCTTTCCACACAGAAAGTAGATGCATCATGATCTGGCCCTAGACTATCAACCAACCATTTTTGGATAAAATTTGCAGGGTTATCCTGTTCTGTCCCTTCTGGAAAACCTACTAGTCGCAAGTTATATCTACGGGACCTATCCTCCAAATCTATCAGTTTCCCTCTAAGCCAGGAACGGTCTGTATCTACCTCTTCCAATCTCTTTTTTAATAGACTGGTCTCTGAAGTAGCAGAATCCACTGCAGATTCCCATTCCTTCACCTTCTCTCTTAGTTTAGCCATCTCATCTCTAATTATTGTGATATCACCTTGTACTGCTGAGAGGGATAAGGCCATCTCTGCGACGGAGGTGTTAGTGACATTTACTACTCCCAATATATCAGAAAGTTTTTTATTAATACTCTCAAAACCTTCACTATGGGACGTGCTAACATTTATAGTGCCTAGCTCTGGCCGGTCCGTATTAACTAATCCCTGCTCAACCTGTAGAACAGATCTTTGCATACCTCCCCTAGTTTTAGGTGGAGGGGACTTCAAAAATTTGTCTAAGCGAGCCTGGGGGCTTTCCCCATGACCACCTTTGGGCGAGGACATCCCTCCTGATTTACGATATTTAGGCAGCATTTTAAGGGGCCCCGTACGAGCAATTCACACGGGGGAAAACCAATATTAGAGCGGCAATATTACACACAGAGGGATTTCCAATACCAGATCCACTAGTAGTCCGGATCGGGAAAGGGAGATACCCTCATCAACTATAAGACCCAGACAACCTACTTCGAAGTCATAGAAACACGAATGGCCCACACTTTGATTAAACACAGGTGAATATGATGCCTGGCTTCCAAAAACGCTGAGTACATATATGCAAACTTAGAGTCGCACTATACAGGCGGAGGGCTCCTTTAACTCCAAATGGCAGTCTGATTCAAATAGCCCAGAAGGCAACAGGCAATAGTCACTATAGGTCTGAAGATCTTACTGCATAAGAGTCTAATAAGAGTGAAAAAATTTAACACATAGATCATCTGCAGTGGATCAGGTAGATGGAGCCCCCAAATAGGCCTGTTCCACCCAGCAGATATGCAGACAAAATTGTCAAGTCACCCAGCTAGAATCCTCCCAGCACCTGATATTTATTCAGAGGACAGATCCGTCCAGGCATACACACAGAGGCACCTGAGAGTCACAGGTGGCGCAGAAGGTCTTCATCTGTGATCTCAACCCCTCGCAAGCACACCACACACAGAGGGATTTCGACTCCACAGACCAACAGCATCCAGCCTCCACACAAGACTCTGACATCCACGTCTAGGCACCACCGTTCACCAGCATCCACCGGAGGGTCAGCAGGGTCGGGAGGGGAAAAAGGGAGGCTAAAAACGGAGTCACACATGGGAGGAACTGCTCCGTGTCCTTGATCAAGAAATCGAATCCTGGCTTTCTCCACGACAACTCAAAATCCGAACCATGGTGACTGACAACAGGAAGAACATGGTGTCGGCGCTGCGTCAAGGAGGGCTGAGCCATGTTCCCTGCATGGTACATGTGTTCAATCTGGTTGTCAATCGGTTCCTGAAGTTTTCCACCCATCTGCAAGACATCCTAAAAATGGCCAGGAAACTTTGTATGCACTTCAGCCACTCGTACACCACAAAACACACCCTCCTTTAGATGCAGCTGCAGAATGACATCCCCCAACTTAGACTGATATGGATTTCTACCCACCATATGTAGGACCGACTGTATATACAGAGAAAGGCCATAAACGATTTCTTGATGATCCAAGTGGACAGGAGTACTCCTCTGTGTAACTTCGATGTCAGCCAGTGGCAGCTCATGCGTGACCGCTGCCGATTGCTTAGGCCCTTTGAAGAGGCCACGTTATTTGTCAGTCCCCAGGACTACGGGATGAACAACATTGTTCCTCTGCTTCATGTCCTGGAACAGATGCTGGTAAATCTGGCTGGTCAGGGCACTGGAGAAGTGGTGCCTAGATCTCACGGCCACATGAGCCCTGTGGGGGCTGAACTGGAGGAGGAGGAGGACATTAGAGCACAAGCAATGTGCAGCTAAATGGATGGTTTTTATACACAGGTGACAGGAGTGGAGAAGAAGAAGCAGCCAGAACAACTACAGGGTGATGAGGAAGATGAGGCAGAGGACCCAGACACACTGTGGCAGTATGCAGTGGAGATGGAGGCAGAGAGTCCCTCCGAGGCCCAATGCATGCGCACTTGCTTGTGTACTGACAGACGAATTGTTACCATTCAGCAGAGGGAGGACTTCTGGCTCTCCACCTTGATGAACCCTCGCTACCGGTCCAAAATGGGGGCCTTTTTTACACCCGCTGAGAGGGAGGACAAACTGAACTACTATAGAGACATCCTATGTAGTCAGTTGGCCTCTACCTATCTTGCGACATCATTTATCCTCTCGCAAGTCTGACCGGGGGGGCCCTCTGCCCTCTCGTTCCTCTGCCATGGCTGCTGTGGCAGGCTGGGGGGGTAGGAGCAGTTCCAGCTCCATCAGCAACAACTTGAGTCTAGAGTCGCTAATGAGCAGCTTTTTTCACCCGCCTAGTGAAGAAACTACTCCTCATCATCATCAGCTAGAACTGGAGCAGGACCTGAACCAGCAGGTGGTGGCTTACTTGGACAGCACCGTGCCACCCCACATTGAAAATCCGCTGGACTACTGGGCAGCCAAACTCGATTTTTGGCCGCAACTGGCAGAGTTTGCCCTGGAAAAGCTTTCCTACCCAGCCAGTAGTGTGTCATCAGAGTGGATTTTTTGTGTGGCGAGGGCCATAGTTACCCCAATAAGAACTCGCCTGTCTACCCAAAATGTAGAGATACTGACCTTTGTCAAGATGAATCAGGCGTGGATCAGCCAGGATTTCCACCCACCAATGCCTGATGCATCAGACTAGATCATCCATGGTGCCACACTGTAATGCTCCAACGGGTGTGGACTTACTAGTGCCACTTACTGGTTTGAATTTAAGTGTTCCCCTGGTTTTTACCCTTTATCCCGCTCCAAGATGCGGAAGCTGGTCTTAGCTGCAGGGGAGACACCAGGTCGCTACCACAAGAGTGGTCCCGGTTAAGTGGCGGCTGGCCAAGCAGGCCAGAACGCCCCAGTGCAATCACTGGGGATACAGGCAGGTGAAGCGAGCTGTCACTGGATGGAAGGAGCGCAGCAGCAGAGTCAGATGAAGCAGAGCCAAGTTAGTGATTTAGCAGAGCTGGAGCTGTTAGAACAGCAGAGATGAATAGCTCAGGTACAGCAGGTATAACAAGGTGAACAGCAGACAGAGGCGTGGTCGACAATCTGAATCATACACTTGAGAGCAGCGAGGTACAGAAGGATCAGGCGGAGACGAGGTCAAGATACAGGCTAAGGTCGGAAGCAGTATATCAACCCAGGAACAACAAGCTGGAACCTTAGCTGTAGAAAACTACAATATTGCTCAGGCATCACAGGAAGGGGAAAGCACCCTTATAAAGGTGGTGCCTGGCCGGGATTGGAGAGAAGGCGGAATCAGGGGCGTGCACGAACCCTTAAAGAAACAGGATGCGTGCGGCTCCTACAAGGTGCGACTGAAGCTGTCGCCGCCCACGACAGTGCAGGAAACCTGGTCCTGAGCCTTCTGTGCAGTTCGAGTGAGGTACATAGCAGGATGTACTGCACGCTGGCTGCTGCCAGCTGCCATTGTTACACACACCAACACTTTGAAAAAAGAGACCTTGCTACTTTGTGGCCTCCTGCTGCTGCTGCCACCTCCACACTATGTCACCCTGCCACTCTGTGACCTCCTCATGCCGCTGCCACCTCCACACTATGTCACCTTGCCACTCTGTGGCCTGATGCTGCCACCACTTCCACACTGTCATTGTGACACTCTGTGGCCTCCTTCTGATGCTGCTGCCATCTCCACACTGTCATAGGGCCACTCTGTGACCTCCTCATGCTGTTGCCACCCTCCCCACTTTATGACTGGGCCACTATTTTGCCCTTTTGGCTTGGCTGGCATCATGATTTATTTGACCTTTCTTCTGATCTGTCAGAAGAATGGAAAAAAGGCAAAATAATCAGTGATGTCAACACAAACTTACTGCTGAGACCCTCTCCACTATGTCTGGGGGGGGGGGGGGCTCTACTTGTATAAGCGTTTAATAGAATAGGTTCTGTAGACATCTATGTGTAATCAGCTGATGTAAAATGAGTACGCTTCTTCTTTGCGCTAACATCGACCTGTAAGAGTTCATACCCCGTGACTGCCCAAAAGAAGTGTGCAGTGATTGTAAGAGCGATGCCTGTCATCTGCATGTCATACGGACTCACAGTATTATTTCACTACCAAAGCAGACTCCCTATGCGTGTTAGTGCAAGGCACAGTGTTCTACACCACTATAAAGGCTCTCTGCAGCCGGGGAATAGCCGTTTTTAACGCGATTTGCTGCAAATAAATTCAGATCAAACCAAATTATTATTTTTTATCGCAGAACCAGCCAAATAAATTTTTTTTTTTATTCGCTCATCTCTACTCAGAGAGTATAGATTCCCCAAGTGGAGAGCTCCAGAGCTGGTATTCTTATAGGCCATGCAATACTTCCTAGGACATAGGCAAAAGGATACAAACACTAACTCAAGCTGTAACTTTAGCACCACTTACTGAAGGTTCGCCCAATTTTCCGAAAAAGATTTGATTCAATCTGAATTTATTCGCTGTGAATCTCGTGAAAAAACAGCTATTTCCTGGCTGTAGAGAGCCGTCGTCAGCTGATATCACGTAGAACCTGTCTACAGAACCTGTTCTAGTAAATGCTTATACAAGTAGAGCCGCCTTGACAGAGTGTAGAGGGTGTCAGCAGTAAGTTTGTGTTGATGTCACCGATTATTTTGCCCTTCCTCTGATCCGTCAGAACAATATCCCCCCAAAAAACGGATCCTGTCTGCATCCACCTTCACTCGGTCAGCATTTGGTCAGTAATCTATCAGTATTGCTAAAGCCCAAAAAAATAAATAAAAAAGGAGTGGATACAAAACAGAGATGTCACGTGAATGGAATATTTGCATGTGTTCTGTGTTTTGTACCCACTCCTGCTTTTGGCTACCAAATCATAAGCCAATTCTGATGGAACCATACAGGCCTTACAGCTGCTACACAGGCAGGATCTGTTGTGCGCCTCATTTTTCCTTCCTTCTGACAGATCAGAAGAAGGGTCAAATAAATGATGATGTCAGCCAGGCCAAAAAGGCAAAATAGTGGCCCAGTCATGGAGTGGGGAGGGTGGGAGAACAGCTTGAGAAGTCCACAGAGTGGCCCACTGACATAGTGTTGAGGTAGCAGCAGTATGAGGAGACCACAGAGTGGCCCAGTGACATAGTATGGAGATCGCAGCAGCAGCATGAGGAGACCACAGAGGGGCCCACTTACATAGCGTTGAGGTGGCAGCAGAATGAGGAAGCCACAAAGTGGCCCAGTGACAGTATTGAGTTAGCAGCAGCATGAGGAGGCCACAGACTGGCAAGGTGACATAGTGTGGAGTTGGCAGCAGCAACATGAGGAGACCACAGAGTTGCAAGGTGACATTGTGTGGAGGTGGCAGCAGCAGAATGAGGCGGCCACAGACTGGCAAAATGACAGAGTGTGTAGGTGGCAGCAGCAGCATGAGGAGGCCACAGGCTGGCAAGGTGACATAGTGAGGAGGTGGCAGCAGCATGAGAGGGCAACAAAGTGGCCCAGAGACAGAGTTGTGAGTTGGCAGCAGCACTAGGAGACCACAGAGTGCCAAGGTGACATAGTGTGGAGTTGGCAGCAGCATGTGAAGACCAAATAGTGGCACAATGACAGAGTGTGGAGGTGGCAGGAGCAGCATGAGGAAGCCACAGACTGGCAAGGCAACATAGAGTGGAGGTGGCAGCAGCATAAGGAGGTCACAGAGTGGCACAATGACAGAGTGTGGAGGTGGCAGCAGCAGCATGAGGAGACCACAGAGTGGACCAGAGACAGAGTTGTGAGTTGGCAACAGCATGAGGAGACCACAGAGTTGCACAATGACATAGTGTGGAGGTGGCAACAGCAGCATGAGGAGACCTGAGTGGTGAGGTGGCAGCAGCATCAGGAGACAACAGAGTGACCCGGTGATGATGGTGGGTGTATGAAGGAGCACTTGGCATCAGATTTGTGGCATCAGGTGGGTGGAAGCATCAGTATTGTAGCTGAGGCAGATAGCCAGAATAAACCAATCTCTTTTGTCAAGGTTTGGGTGAGGCAGCATGGATGATCTAATCTGATGCATCAGGCATTGGTGGGTGGAAATCCTGGTTGATCTATGCCTGATTCATCTTGACAAAGGTCATTCTCTCCACATTTTGGGTAGACAGGTGAGTTCTCCTATGGCCCCCGCCACACTAAACACCAGCTCTGATGCCACACTACTGGCCGGGTAGGTGTAATGACCGGCGTCACGCACAGGGAGGGAAAAGGGAAAGCCCTGCCCAAGGGAGAGGGAAAGGTGGTGACCCCTGACTCACCTTGCGGCTGGCACCTGACTGCCCTGACGTCCCTAGACGGGTTCCTCACCCGTGCGGCGATCACGTGCCTAAACCCTGGCTTTCCCTAAAATGAGCCGGAGATAGTGAACGGGCCAGTGGTATCGCTAGTCCGCACCACTGACACTAAGAGGAAAACACCAGGGAGAGGACAGACAATACAGACAAACACATAAACCCAGGTGGGTGACCACAGCAGACCACAAAGGTCCAACAGGGATCCGGAGGGAAACGTTCTGGACCAACAACCAGAGAACGCAGCAACACAGCTTCAGTGGGTCAGTATAGAAGTCCAGGCAGGAAGCTCTATATCTGGCAACCAGAGAAGTGTGAGAGGGGAATATAAGGAGGTTGGGAGTGCTGGACAAGGAACAGCTGAGGAGAAGGAGCTACGGATCCCTGAGTGAGCCAAAAAGGGTTGCAAAGCAAACCCAGAAAGCTACCATAAGGAAACAGCCCTATCTTACTACATAGAGCGCACAGCCAACCGCTGCGACTTCCTGACCCCGGGTATAACGGAGTCAGGCGTGGTTCTTGACACCCTCGTGACAGTAGTACAGCTTTTCCAGGGCAAACACTGGCAGTTGTGGCTACAAATCCAGTATGGCTGCCCAGTAGTCCAGCGGATCTTCAATGTGGGGCAGGGTGCTGTCCAAGAATGCCACCAATTGCTGGTTCAGGTTCTGCTCCAGGTCTAGAGCGCAGGGGGCCCCCCGGTCAGACCTGCGAGAGGATGGACGATGGAGCAGATGGGCAGCGGCCAACTGACTACATAGGATGTCTCTATAGTAGTTCACCTCTCAGCGGGTGTAAAAAAGGCCCCCATTTTGGACCGGTAGCGAGGGTCCAACAAGGTGGAGAGCCAGAAGTCATCCTTCTGCCGAATGGTGACAATTCGACTGTCACTACCCAAGCAAGTGAGCATGCAGTGCGCCATTTGCGCAAGTGATTTGGAGGGACTCCCTGTCTCCATCTCCACTGCATACTGCCACAGTGTGCCTGGTTCCTCTGCCTTGTCTTCCTCATCTCCCTGTTGCTCCTTCGGCTGCTCCTGCTTCTCCTCTCCTGTCACCTGCGGAGCCGTTCCTCCCATTTGTGACTCCGGTTGCCCAAGCAAACTAGGTGCAGAACAGCATGCTCCTGGGCCTGCTCCTGGGCCATGCCAATTAAGGGAACCCACCGACTGTTGGCTGGGGGTGTCTGGTGTCTGATGTCAACCATGAAGTGGATGACCGAGTCAACCATTCAAGAACCACTGGGTTGCTGGTCAAGACACGACTGCTAGATGACACCGGGGGCTCAGCCTCTCGAAGTGACCACTGCTGCCACGTCCACTTACTATGCTGCGACCTGTGCCTCCTCCAGAAACATTTAGGCCTCTGCTCCTCCCCTGTGCAGGACCTGTCACTTCTCTGTCTGACATACTGTTAGATCAAATAAATATAAATAAATTAATACACCCCAAAAAAGGCTGTAATATTCTCACCTCACCACACAACGACTAATAAGGCCATTTTTTTCACTAATACACCGCAAAAAAGGCTTTAGAACATATAACTGCACCACTGAACGGCAAATAATACCTTTTTTTCCTCTAATACACCCCAAAAAGGCTGTTATTTTCTCACTTCACCACACAGCTGCTAATAAGCCCCTTTTTCCACTAATACACCCCAAAAAAGGCTTTAGAACATATAACTGCACCGCTGAATGGCAAATAAGCCCTTATTTTTTTCCCACTTATACACGCCAAAAAGGCCTTTAGAACATATAACTGCACCACTGAATGGCTAAGCCCTTTTTTTCCATTAATACACCACAAAAAAGGCTTGAGAACATATAACTGCAACCCTGAATGGCAAATAAGCCTTTATTTGTTTCCACTTATACACACCAAAAAAGGCTTTAGAACATATAACTGCTCCGCACTAGGGCTAATAAGATGTAGAAATATTTTCTAGTAAAACACCCTGTTAATGGCTGTATCACAGAGCACTTGCAAGCCAATAACAAGCAGGATTTGCTGGAATTACAGAGGTATCATCTATTGCAAACCTGAAAGCAGCAGTATAATGGCAATTTGGATCCCCAGTCAGTGCAGCAAGGTGTAATAGGTTTGTTATTATTACCCAGGCTGTACACTTCCCTATTGGACCCTGTTCTTCTTCAATACTGTGAAATCATTCCTCCCTATCCTTTGCCGACACTTCTAATGATCTTTCCCAGAACTTATATTCAGCAAAATAAAAGTTTTCAAGTCTTTCCTAACACTTTCCCTAGCGCCTGCTAACGTCTCTCCTTTCACTAAGTGCACTAGAAAATGGCAGAATCCAAGATGGCTGAGGCTATTTATAGGGCTGTCACATCACAGGGTTTGGCTGCTGATTGGCTGCATGCATGGCATTGTGGGTGATCCCTCTTTCCCAGAATTCTTTGCTCCATGTCCTAACATGTGCAGCAGCCATTTTAGGAAAAATGTGATTCGTTACCATGAAGCGTCAGGAAATTTGAGTCGAATTTCACAGGCTGTGCAACATAGCTAAGGATATCAGCCAGAACAAGGGTTTCTCCAAATGAAAAAGGAGACCATTATGTTCTCTCAAGATACAATGTGAAAAGAGCTGTAAGGTAAACTTCCTTGGCAAGGACAATTACATAATACATAAAAACTGCAGTTTTATGACGCATAGGACTTTACAAAAGAATATCTTTGAACTTTACATATGAGGACATCACTATTTGTTATCTTTTCATTTGTCAAGGTAGTAAGAAAACAAATGACAGAATCAGGAAGGTTATTTAGTTGTTACTATGTACTATGGCACAAAGCATGGTTATTTGAACTACAAGAGACCAAGTCAGACCACAGTCTGAAACTAAAGCCAAAATAGATAAAAAGGTTCACTCCACTTTTAATGATTGGTAATATTCCCATAACTAGGACTTCATGTTTCAGGCATCAGCATTCATGATGATGAAGATTGACTACAAGCTCCAAAAGGCTGTTGCAGATTTGGAATTTTTTAAATGGTAACCTGTTGATGATTATCTGATAATCCACAAAATTTTGTTTCTGTTTAGGATCATACATAGATTGTTCTTGTATAACATGTTGGATGCCATGCTTGCATTTTATAAATTCAGCAAAGATGAACATATTTAATTTCCTAAAGGGCATCTGTCAGCAGATTTGTACTTATGAACCTGACTGACCTGTTACATGTGCACTTGGCAGCTGAAGACACCTGTGTTGGTTCCATGTTCATATGTGCCTGCATTGCTGAGAACAATGATGTTTTAATATATAAAAATTAGCCTCTAGGAACAACAGCGGTGTTTCCATTACACCTAGAGGCTTAGCTCTCTCTGCAACTGCCACGCTCTCTCCACGTCGATTGACAGGGCCAGGCAGTGAATACATCATCGTTCCTTCCCTGTCAATCAAAGTGCAGAGGGTGTGACAGTTGCAGAGCCTCTAGGTGTAATGGCAATACCCCTTTGCTTCTATAGGCTAATTTGCATATATTGTAGACACATGTGAACATGAGACCAACACAGATGCCTTCAGCTGCCAAGTGCACATGCAATAGGCCAGCCAGTTTCACAGGTGTAAATCTGCTATCAGATGCATTTTAACCACCTCAGCTCCCCTAGCTTAAACCCCCTTGAAGACCAGACCACTTTTTACAATTCTGCACTACACTACTTTGACCGTTTATTGCTCGGTCATACAACTTACCACCCAAATAATTTTTACCTCCTTTTCTTCTCACTAATAGAGCTTTCATTTGGTGGTATTTCATTGCTGCTGACATTTTTACTTTTTTGTTATTAATCGAAATTTACCTAATTTTATTCAAAAAAATGACATTTTTCACTTTCAGTTGGAAATTTTTTCTAATAAAACTACATTTCTATATAATTTTTTTCTCTAAATTTATTGTTCTGCATGTCTTTGATAAAATAAATGCATCAAGTGTATATTTACTGGTTTGCGCAAAAGTTATAGCATTTACAAACTATGATACAAAAATGTGAATTTCCGCATTTTGAAGCAGCTCTGACTTTCTGAGCACCTGTCATGTTTCCTGAGGTTCTACAATGCCCAGACAGCAGAAACACCCCACAAATGACCCCATTTTGGAAAGTAGACACCCTAAGGTATTCACTGATGGGCATAGTGAGTTCATAGAAGTTTGTACTTTTTGTCACAAGTTAGCGGAAAATGATTATTTTTTCTTTTTTTTTTTACAAAGTCTCATATTCCACTAACTTGTGACAAAAAATAAAAACTTCCATAAACCCACTATGCCCATCCCATTTTTTTATACAAAGTTGTCATTTGACAGAGATATTTCTCTCACCCAGCATGGGTATGTGTAAAAAGACACCCTAAAACACATTGCCTAACTACTCCTGAGTACGGCGATACCACATGTGTGACACTTTTTTGCGGTCTAGGTGGGCAAAGGGGCCCAAATTCTAAAGAGCACCTTTAGGATTTCACAGGGCATTTTTTACACATTTGGATTTCAAACTACTTCTCACGCATTAGGGCCCCTAAAATGCCAGGCCAGTATAAATACCCGACAAATGACCCCATTTTGGAAAGAAGACACCCCAAGGTATTCCGTGAGGAGAATGGCGAGTTCCTAGATTTTTTTATTTTTATTTGCACAAGTTAGCGGAAAATGATTTTATTTTATTTTTTTCTTACAAAGTCTCATATTCCACTAACTTGTGACAAAAAATACAATTTTACATGAACTCGCCATGCCCCTCACGAAATACCTTGGGGTGTCTTCTTTCCAAAATGGGGTCACTTGTCGGCTATTTTTGCTGCCCTGGCATTTTAGGGGCCCTAACGCAAGATGGGTGGTAACGAGCCATTGGGGGAAGCCCCGGTGAATAGGTCGTGCGGTGCCACAGCAGCCAATCTGTTCTAAAAACAAATGCCTGAAGAGGGGCACACTTGTGTAAAAATTGTCCACATAAAGATGGTACCCCTTGCCAAATAAGGATGACACCAAGTCCCAGACTGTCTTCCCACTGCTCCCCAGGTAGTCAAGGCAACCAACCAGCTCCAGGGTCTGATATTTACCCTCATAGATTCGAAATTTGTGCGTATAGCCTGTGGCCCTTTCACAGAGCTTATACAATTTGACCCCATACAATGTATAAGGGACTCGTCTATGCAGATGTTTTGCTCAGGGGTATACAAATCTGCAAATTTGGTGTTAAAGTGGTCTATGAGGGGCCGAATTTTGTGGAGCCGGTCAAAAGCTGGGTGGCTTCTGGGACGACAGGTGCTGTAGTCACTAAAGTGCAGGAAACGCAGGATGGTCTCAAATCGTGTCCTGGACATGGCAGCAGAGAACATGGGCATGTGATGAATTGGGTTTGTGGACCAATATGACCGCAATTCATGCTTTTTTTGTCAGGCCCATGTTGAGGAGAAGGCCCAGAAAAGTTTTAAATTCGGAAACTTGGACGGGTTTCCACCGGGAGGATTGGGCATAAAAGCTTCCCGGGTTGGCGGCTATAAATTGAGTGGCATACCGATTTGTTTCTGCCACGACTAAGTCCAAGAGCTCTGCAGTCAAGAACAGCTAAAAAGAACGCCGATCTGATCTGAGCTGTCTCAACCCGAACTCCAGACTGGGCGGTGAAAGGGGGAACTACTAGTGCGGCTGAAGTTGGGGGCTGCCAATCAGGGTTTGCCAGCACCTCAGGGACTCTAGGGGCTCTACTGGCCTGTTTGTGCGGTGGCTGCGACGGGGGAACTAATGCACGTGCCACTGTACCAGCCTCAACTGCCCTTCTGGTGCTCACCACTTCACCATGTTCTACGGCAGTGCTGGTACTAGGTCCAGGGTGGGCTGCGCTGCTGGTGAATGCCTCACCACGTAATCCGACAGCGCCAGCCCCACTCTGCTGCCCTTGAAGCGGATCCTGCGCAACCTGTGGTCTAGCAACACGGGGCCGGGTACGCCTGGTGGTATCAGGGACCTTAACCTCATTGTCTGAACTTTGGGTCAGACTGCCACTGCTTTCTACAGGTTTGTATTCTGACCCGCTAGATTCGTCAGATGAGGGTTTCCATTCCTCATCTGACTGGGTCAGAAGCCTGTAGGCCTCTTCAGAAGAATACCCTTTATTTGCCATTTGGTCAACTAAATTTAGGGGGTATTCCCTGAGACTACCCAAGAAAAAAAGCAAGCCTGTCTTACAAATGGGAGGCTAGCGAAGTACCGTAAGCCGCTGCGATTGATAAAAAATATAAAAACAGACTTTTTTTATCGCCGCAGCGCTTGTGTAGTGATTGCACAGTGATAAAAAAATAAAAATATATTTTTGTCACTGTGGTGGGGCGGGCGTGGGTGAATGCACGTGTGGGAGACCGATCAGGCCTGATCGGGCAAACACTGCGTTTTGGGTGGAGGGCGGACTAAGGTGACACTAATACTATTATAAATCTGACTGTGATCAGTTCTGATCACTTACAGATACGAATTTCACAAAAACTCATCCATCAAATGAATCCAGAGTTTTGGTGTTTTGTTTTTGAGAAATCTTTTAAAAATGTTCACCAGTGGGGAGGCCAAGCGGTATGACGTAGCGGAGCAGCTGCGTAGGCGTGCCGCGCGTCCGCATGGGTACCGCCCACCTCCTCGCCTCGTCTCGGCGTCTCGGCGCCCTGGCCCTCGCTGCTGCTCTGCGTCCCCCTGCCGAGATCTGACCGTGGCAGGAAAATGTTGAGACGCTGAATGGCCGGATGCTTGCCCTGCTGCCTTGCTGTGCCCTGCCGTATCTTGCTGCTTGCTGCTACGTCCTGGTATCGTGGACTGAGGTGAAGATCGGGCTGAGGCTTGAGGATCGGTGCCGGCGCTCACCTGACTCACCTGACTTTGTTGGCGGTGGATCTGGAGGTGTCTAGAGGCGTCGTCGGGCGCAGTTTCTTGTATGCTGTATGCCGGGATTGCCGACGCTGGGATCGCCGACGGTGGATGGCTGCGGTCTAAAGGGCTATGTGCACACTGATGCACTTGATGACTGGATGCTGGCTGTTGGCCGCTGCCGAAGACCGGTGAGATCACCTCTGTGTTGCGTGCGCCAAGTCGCCTATTGTCAACCCCCCTTACTAACCCAGGTTGTTTACATTAACTACGGGCGCAAGGATAGCCGCCGGCTGAATGGTACAATTTTCGGCCTATCTGCTAACTACCAGTTATTGGGTTAGTTAGGTGTAGGATCCCTGCATATATTTTCTGGAACGGTGTGCGGGATGCGGGATGCCCTGTCATAACCCCTCAGGAAATTCGTGACGGCGGGGACGACACTCCATTTGATATGTGGGGACTTGCTAACTGCATGGCTGGTTGACACGTGGTTCCCCTGCAAGCTCCTGTCGTTGGTCATTTAATCCCTTGGCGGCAATAGCCCCCACAGTTTCCCCTATGATGGTTTAACACTGAATCAGTATCGTGCTGAACAATACTGAATAAGTATTGAGCATTCCTACACCACAAGGAACGTATAACGATCTATGGGGGCCTATAGTTGATACTTTCCGTTAAAAAAAAGAAGCGGGGGAAGGAGAAAACACACAAAAAAAAAAAAAAAAAAGAAAGGAAAAGGAAGGGGAAAAAAAAAAAAAATCAATAGAGGTGATTGTGTCGAGTTTGGTCGGATTGGATGGACTACCTCCACATTATTATTGATCACTATTGAATTTGTCTGCACCACCAATCTTAATAGTGCTTTTGACTTATGTTTGATATTCGCCATTATAGCTTGATATCGTTTAAGGTCTTGATATTTTGTTGATTTTCTTTTTCCTTTTTTCCTTGCTACGTAAACAACTGACGTTCCATTATGTACGTATATGTTCATGTAGTTACACTTCTCCCCATATAGCTATAACGTCAAGTTTGTATACAAACTTCATTTTGTCAATATTGTCGTGTTGTAGCGCCAGATGCTGTGGTAGCGCTGGGATATCTTCACCATTGGGTGGCGTTGTGACAGCATCTGGGTTTGGAACCTTGTATATTGTACTTTCGTTTGATAGACTTCGAAAACATGCCTGCTAAATATAACAGGAGATCCGGGGGTACGGGATCTCCCAGGGCAGGTGGCAGTAGTAGTCCACAGACGAGAATGGATAAATACTTGAAATCGCCCCCACCGAGACAGAGGGGGGGAAAGAAAACACCTGAACTGGCTGAAACACAGATAGATCCATCTATTCAGACTGAGCAACACACGAGATTTGATAATATCGAGAACAAATTAACGGATATATTATCGGTGGTACAGACCACCAATCAATCAGTTTTAGATGTCTCCATCACCGTACAGACACTGCAGACGGATCTTACTCTTATTAGAGAAGATATGAACCAAATTAGGGCCAGCATCGCACTTGTTGAAACCGGGTTAACTAAGGTTCAAACAGAACAGTTACAGATGGGAAAAAAAATTGTAGAATTGGATAAGGAAAATAAACGTATTAATGCAAGACTAACTGATATGGAGGACAGGGCACGACGTAACAATCTGAGAATAGTCGGCCTCCCTGAGGGGGTAGAGGGGGGCAACCCCGTGGCGTTTATTCAAAAATGGTTAATTGAAATGCTTGGTTCTGGTGGAGATACTCCCGCACTATGTGTGGAGAGAGCCCATAGAATCCCTGTAAAAAAGATGCCGCCGGGTAGCCCCCCCCGAGCCATCCTAATTAGGATACTCTCCTCTAGTGATAGAGACTGGGTGCTCCGACGGAAGAGAGATCTAGCTGACACTACACTTGACGGACATTCGATACAGATATACCCCGACTTTTCTAGGGACACCCAAAGCAAGCGTAGGGAATATTTTGACATTAAGAAAAGATTACGTGAGGGGAATATTAAATATTCAATGCTTTACCCCGCTAAGTTAAGAGTGGTGTATAGAGACACCGTAATGTTTTTTCACTCCCCCAGAGAAACCGTTGAATGGCTTGACTCTGTCAGGGTTTAGACGCCGGACCTCGGTTGATGTGGCAGCAACGCCCCTCAACCTAGGGGTGGGGTAATAGCGGTGGGCGGCCCATGGACGGATGGGCGAAATGTAAGAGGTTGACAACGATGCTTCGCATCAGTGAACCAGTAAGGGGGTTGATGGGGGGTGGGTATCAATGGGTGTGGGTGGATAATGGGTGGGGGGGGACCCCGGCTTGGTTGCGGCTGCCTTTGGGGGGTGACGGACGCCTCCTCCATAATTCATGATGACTAGTAATAGAGTCATGATATGGAATGTGCGTGGACTGGCTGATAGAATGAAAAGGGTAGTGGTCTTTGATTTAATTACTCGACACCTCCCCGCAATAGTTGCTTTATTAGAAACGCATGCCACACCGAATATCCCTGAGTATTTAATAAAGAGATGGGCTGGACATCAATTTCACTCTGGTCTCTCGGCATATTCCCGAGGGATCAGTGTGTATATACACCATAGCATCGACTTTATCCTGCTAGACCAGTCGATTGATAGAGATGGGAGATATATCTTCCTCTTCGCCCAATGGAATGGTAGTAGGTGCGTCCTTGCTTTCTTGTATATTCCCCCACCGTTCACAATGACAGTTTTAAAGCAGCTGGCACTCTTTATACATAATAGAGAGCGCTCTCCGATATTAATATGTGGTGACTTTAACTGCGTGCTCGACCCGGCGCTGGATAGATTTTCAACCGCCCGGAAAAGTGCGCAGGATAAACATGTTCTACTTCGCGGGTTCTGTGAGGAGATGGGTTTAACCGACGTCTGGCGATGGCTTTACGGCAACAAACAGGTGTTCTCCTGCTTTAGCAAAGCGTATAGCGCTATGTCTAGGATCGATATGGCCTTGGCCAATGAGCAGATGCTTGAATCTATCTCAAAAATGACATACGAGACCCATGGCATATCCGACCATTCACCGATCTTACTGGTGATGAAGACCGGACAAAAAACCGGGATCAGCAGATCGTTCAGATTGAACGAACACTGGCTAACTATATTAAATGATTCCGCTGGGATAGATAAAGAACTCTCACAATTTTGGCAAGAGAATATCGGTACAGCTCACATTCATTTTGTTTGGGATGCCATGAAGGCATTTATGCGTGGGCTGTATTTTTCTAGAATAAAAACGAAAAAAAATGATTTCTCTGCCGAACAAAAAAAGCTGGAGGCAAATATTGCATATCTGGAGGGCTGTATCCGAGTACGAAATGATATGAATACGCGTACTAAGCTAAAATCTGCCAAAGATCATTACATTACCTTTATGAAGGAAAAAGCACAGAATCAACTATTTTTCATGGGCTATAAAGATTTCTGCGAGGCGGGTACCCCGAGTAAGCTATTGGTTTCTATTATAGCAAATCAAAAACCCCCCCAAAGAATTAGACAGATACTGACGGGGGATGGGCGTAGATTGGAAAGAGGAATGGAGATGGTAGCAGAGTTTTTTAATCACTTTGATAATTTATATCGATCTGAGGCGGTAGATATAGTGACCGAAATAGATGCCTTTTTGGAACAAGTCAGGATCCCGGCGCTCTCGGTCTCCGATTCCGCCTCTTTGTGTGCCCCCATCTTATTGGAGGAATTACAAACGGCCCTGCAGGGGACTCGGGGTTCTTCTGCGCCGGGTCCGGATGGACTTCCATTTGGCATCTATAAGCGCCATGCGGAGATACTCTTGCCCGGACTGTTGCTTGTTCTAAATGAGTCTAGTAAACGCGGAAAGCTGCCCCCGTCTCTGGCCGAAGCAACGGTTACATTGATCCTTAAAAAGGGGAAACTGGGAAATAAAGTTGAGGACTATCGCCCAATATCACTGCTCAATGCAGATTATAAAATAATTGCAAAAGTCCTTTCCAATCGCTTAAAAAAAGTAATAGCGCGCCTGATACATGTGGACCAGACAGGGTTCATTCCTGGGCGACAGATACAGACCAATATACGGCGGACCTTTCTTAATATCCAGATTGGCGGAGGGGAGGACCGCTCGATACTATCATTGGACGCCGCTAAAGCGTTCGATCGTGTCGAGTGGCCCTTCCTCTGGCGTGTTATGTATAGGATGAATCTGGGCCAGGAATTTATTGGATGGGTTAAACTGCTATATAGTGAAACAACTGCTAGAATTAAAGTCAATGAGGTGCTTACCCCTGCTGTTTCCCTAAAGCGGGGAACACGTCAGGGCTGCCCCCTTTCTCCTCTCCTCTTCGCAATCTTTATGGAACCCCTTGCCTGCAGGATACGGACTGAACCTGGCATATCCGGCTTCGGGGGGAGAGGGACAGACGATAAGATTTGCTTATATGCAGATGACGTCTTACTCTACCTGAATGACGGTTGGAGAAGCGTCCCCAATGTTATGCGGATAACAGAGGAATTCGGCAGAATTGCTGGGTATGAGATAAACTGGTCTAAGTCTGTACTCTTCCCCCTGAACCGGATGCCCCCCCCTAACGATCTTAGGATCAGAATTATTCCCCCGACAGATCATTTAGATTATCTCGGGATAAAAATCAGCAATAATATCAGGGAATATAATCAGTTAAATATTTCCCCTTTAGTGGGGAGAATAAAAGACAAAATAAGAGTGTGGCAGAAACTCCCACTTTCGCAGATCAATAGGATTGCGTTGATTAAAATGGTTTTGTTACCCTGGATATTGTATACGGTCAGCTCCTGCCCCACTTGGATTGAGGATAGCGTCTTCAATCTGATTGACCGCTTGATAAATGATCTGATATGGGGCAGAAAAAGGGTCCGCATCAAACTACAATACCTGCGAATGGCCGTAAGTAACGGGGGCCTAGGCCTGCCCCATTTTCAAATCTATTATCTCTGTGCACAATTACAATGGTGCGTCAATGTCGGGGATGGTGTATTAATATCACATATCCTAGGTCAACGCCCACTACACTCCAATAACATTTTTAGTATATTGGAATCCGGAATGTTTCAACGTACAGATTACTTTTGCCCCATCGGAGCCGCGCTACAGAAAGTTTGGAATAAAATTAAGATATTGATCCATGCCCCTCAAATTCTGGATTTCTCCCCCTTATGGGACAACCCTGCCCTAACTGAATTTTTGACACTTAACGAAAACGAATTCTGGACTCGAAAAGGTATTTCATTATTTTCACATATATACACAAAAGGGAATAGTAAATCAATACGGGAATTGATAAAACAAGCACCAATAACTGCACTAGAGCACTATAGATATTGTCAACTACAACATGCACTATCATACACTCTCAAAAAAACACCCTTGATAAAAGTTACTCCGGGGTTCTTATCCTTTTGTTATAACATAGTAGGGAATAAAGTTAAGATTTCACTAATATATAGGAGATTCATCGAGGAAATAAGCACTATCACTAAATTTAAAAGTGTGGATAAATGGAAGACAGATATTGGGGAATGTAACCCCTCACAATGGCAGGAAATATATCAAAATATAAAGAAGGCCTCTCTTTCACGACAACACCGATTGATACAATTCAAAATAATACATCGCTTATATGTTACTCCGAGCCTGTTGACTAAAATGTACACTAACAAGGGTCAAGAATTTAGCTGCCTTAAATGTTCTTGTGTAGCCGCAGGGCTTGTACATATGCTGTGGGACTGTCCAGCTATTAGGACTTTCTGGGGCTGCATATTTCAGACAATGGTGGCAAACAGCAGGAACAGTCCTCCCATGACTATTCAAGTAGCAGTTCTTGGATTGCTTCCTCCTGAGTATAAAAACAAAACCACTAAAAATGAACAGGTATACTGGTTAAAGGGGTTTCTTTTGGCCAAAGTGATAATCTTGAGACAGTGGGTGAAAGATAGACCCCCAACAATCAATGATTGGCAAAGTTTAATGACGCGAATAACACATTTTGAGGGCATGAAACGACGTGGATTAAACGACGCTACCGGAATGGGCCCATAGAGAAGGGAAATAGCCAGCCGTAATACCCCAGAGCAGAATTGATGGCTAGTAACTGGGGAGACCACTGATATACCCCAACAAACCATTATATATTCCTAGATAAACTCTATCAACACAGCCCACGCCAGAATACGTGTGAAATTGTAAAGGCTCTAATGAAAATCCTTATGAGGGGGGCAGGAATACTCCGCCGCCCCTCGCGGCGGCCGCACCAAGCCGGGTGGAAACGGGTGGGGGGTGAGGGGGCGGGGCGGAGGGGGGATGGGTTTATGTTTTTTTTTTTTTTTTATTCTTGTGTGTTTTTTTTTTTGGGTTGTGGATCCCATGCCTATGTACTGGTATTAGAGCTGACTCCTCTGGTCACAGATTGTTTTGTTGTATGTGTCCGATATATGGCATGGAGACGATACACTGTCTAATGTGCGCTATTATAGTATATCTGATTGGAAATTTGCTTTTATATTGTCTGTAAAATAAAAATACACAAAAAAAAAAAAAAAAAAAAAAAAAATGTTCACCAGTGCCATTTTACTGGTAATACTGGTCGGGAACAGTGATGGCCAGTTCGCATTGTTCGCCCGCATATGTGGGCTGCCATCTTTTTTCACAAGTCCGGCGAGGCACAGGTAAGCCCTTACCTGTGCCTGTGCCGCAAGTCGGTCTGAAAACATATGCAGTCACCGGGAGCAGGCAGTTCCGAGAACAGCTCGATGAAGGCCCCCGGTGGCTGTTCTTATAACTGCCTGCTACCACTGACCGCACTTGTTTTCAGACCGGCTCGCGCACAGGCACAGGTAAGGGCTTACGTGTGCCTCGCTGGACTTGTGAAAAAAGATGGCAGACCACATATGTTTGTGGGCGAACAATGCGAAATGGCCATCACTGGTCGGGAATACCATGAGGGAGGAAGAAGATGGAGGATCACTGGACATTGGGAGAAAGTGGGGGCTCAGAGGTTGACAGACTGCCTGAATCAGCCAATCAGGGGCAGGATGCAGGAAGGTCTTTTGCTGAGTGTCAAAAAGCAAATGCAGATACAAGACAGTAATCTAGCTATACTAAGGACACAATAAGGAGAGAACAAGGAGATATAATTGGGTAGATTTTGGAGAATTCGATCAATTGTGTGTTTAATACAGCTGCTGCCATCTAGTTCTTCATTGCAAAAAAAAACCTGCAAGAAAAAGAAACTAATTTTTTTCAGTATATGAACAGAGAGAAAGCTTTCTTTTAAAATAAGTTTCTACCGTTCATAGGCATATTGCTAGCACACCAATAGCATACATTCTGCTCCAAAAGCTGAGCAATTGCGCATTTTTTCATCAATAAAAGTTTAAATTTACTATTTGTGACTGGACTTATCAGTGCATTATACTCATGTTACAGAACACGTTGCATATTACTGCAAGATAATAGGTAGTCACAGCAAAAACAATACTGCAGTAATACCATTTTTATACTAGTGTTATTAAACGTGTTTCATATTGCTGCAAGTTGATGAGTAGTTATAGCAAAATCAATACTGCAATAATACCCTTTTTATACCTGTGTTGATGAATAAAAAAAATTTGCAGCAAAATACATGTTGTATTATTGCATCAGACCATGTCGTTCAAAGACATTTCGTGAAATTTATTTACGTTCACTGTGCGATAAAAATAACATAACTTTATTATGTGGGTCAGTACAATGACGATAATGGCACATTTCTATATATTTTTGTATTCATTTTCCTTTCCTCCTGCAGGCTGTCAGCTCTGCAACTGCTCCCTCCTCCTCCTTCAGACTGAAGGTTAGGGAGGGGTGCTGCTTAAGTTGCTCATATCTCTGGTTTGGTAGCAGCTAGAGATATGGGTATTTGTATTGTTGAGATTTGTATTGTTTGAAAGCTGGTATTCCAAGCTTTAAAACAATACCAGAATGACTACATGGGAAGATAGCAATGTTAGAAATCGGCATGCGTGATTGTAGCTGAAAGTGAAAATAAAAGCAGGTTTTACCACAATTTTTCCGTACTCAGTTTCTAACAGTGATAGCTCCTGCCTATCTTCGGCTAATGCTGTATGAAAGCCTGAAATGCCAACTTATAAAGAAGATCAGGCTCATGTTTCTAGCTGCTATCAATCAGCAGCTAAAGCAGCCCAACCCTTCCATTTCGGCCCAAGCCCAGCTTTTCCCACAGCCTGAGCTGAGCTCGGGCAAAACCGTTAGGTGGAAAACAAGTTAATTACCGGAGTGTTTATCCCCTTTGCTTACCAGGCCAATTTTTTTGTTGTAGCTGTATCTAACTCAAATAACTGATTCATTTCTGTGCCAGCTTACATGAATTTGATATTATTTTTCACAGGACTTCTCAGACCTTTCTTTTGTGCCATTAGATGATGGATATAATATTTAGAAAATTAGGAAAATATTTTTTTTCCTTTCTTATCAATTTGTTTTTCTAACTATTACAAAAGTTTTCAAGACAAAACATTTCTAAACCTATTACCATACGCTTGTACCCTAAAAATGGACACTATTTATGTAATTTATCTACTAGCTGCACTCTACGGCAAGACTTCAAAAGATTGGAGCACATTTTGGATTTGGCGGTCTATTTTTCTATTGCAAAAATCTTGTACAGTGCCAAAACGTTACAAGCCCCTTCAAAGTGACTTTTTTATGTTGTTCCTGTAAGGTATTTTTTTAAACTTATATAAGTTTTATAATTATATATTTTTTTAATTGCGTGTGTTTGTATATTTTGCACAGAAAATAAACCTCGCTATTCAAAATATAGCTAAAATGAAAACTTAAATTTTTTTAAATAAAAAAATTTGCATATGTTTGTATATTTTACACACACAAATTCCACTATACTATTGCTAAAACTAATAAATATATTTTTTATTTTATTTTATGAATGAAAAAGGCCAGGATGTTTGTATGGATATGTACATAGTCTGCTATACTATGCTAATAACTATTGCTATAACTTTTGATCTTTTTTTTTTACTTTCTGTATTTCTATTACTAATTTTGTTTATTATTATTTATGTATTTTTTACTTCCCCTTCCACAGTCAGGGCAGGAAGAGCCTGCAGGTGGCGCTCTTACATAAGGAAAAGCGCTGCTTGCCGGCTTTTACATTTTACACTGTGATAGATGCTTGTAGCTACAGGATAGATACTTGAGAGCTACAGGCATCTATTACAGCCAGACTGCTCCAGCTGGCTTACAGACTTCTCTCTCTAACTGCACTTGTCTAAGGACAGAGATCTGCATCAGCACGGGCTGCCGTTAAAACGAGATGTAACCCGGAGCTTACTACAGCAACATATAAAGTCATGCAGTGGTAGGCATAAGGTTAAAGATATTTTACTTCCAAAAATTGCATTGTAATAGTGCAAAGACATTTTACTACAAACATTGTTATACCCCTGTTACTGAACACATTACTGCATCAGACCAAATAGTTCAAACATATTTTACCCCAAAATGTTTATTGCTCCCCAGACTCTGTACTCATTGCGAGCTGGTCTTCTAATGCTATATCCATATTAGTGAATGCATAATTCAAACACATTTTACATAAAAAAAATCACATTGCAATACCCATATTAGTGAACAAATAGTTCAAAGACATTTTACTACAAACTTGCATTATTGTACTTGTTTTACTGAATACAGTACTGTATCAGACCATCTAGTTGAAACAGATTTTACAAAAAATGCATGCTTATACCCTTGTAAGTGAACACACAGTTAAAACACATTTTACCACAAACATTGCATTGTTATACCCATGTTAGTGAACACAATACTGCATCAGACCGTGTAGTTCAAAGACATTTCACTTCAAAACTGGCATTCTTACTGTCACGGTCCCTGCCGTGACAGAGGTGAGAAGATCGGATAGAATTGCTGCACGTGAGGCTATCTGACAGGTCTCTCTCTTTTCCTCTTTGTATGTTGTTGTTTGGCAGGAGCTCACCTCTCCTCAGGTTCTGCTTGTTATCAGTGATGAGGCTCTATTTAGGTCCGCCTCACACTGCTGACCATGCGGTTGGTATTTCCTCTTAGAGTTGCTAGAGCTTGTTTGTCTTGGATCTTCTGCTTCTCCATATATCTCAAAGCTAAGTACAAGTTGCCTGTTCTGTTTGTTGTTGTCTGGTGTGTTTTGGTTCTAGGCCTCAGGGAGACGCAGGTTTCCTCATCTGGGAAGAAACCAGCTGTCTCGACTCCTGCTACCTTTCCTAGGGCTCGTCAGTTTTAGCAGGGAATAGGTATCTGGCGTATGAGCATTTCCACCATCAGGATCTGCTCATACTGGTAGTAGTTAGGGAAAGGCCTAGGGATTACTAGGAGGTCACTATCCCTCTTCCTTAGCTTTTGAGTAGAGTTGAGCGAACACCTGGATGTTCGGGTTCGAGAAGTTCGGCCGAACTTCCTGGAAATGTTCGGGTTCGGGATCCGAACCCGACCCGAACTTCGTCCCGAACCCGAACCCCATTAAAGTCAATAGGGACCCAAACTTTTCGGCACTAAAAAGGCTGTAAAACAGCCCAGGAAAGGGCTAGAGGGCTGCAAAAGGCAAAATGTAGTTAAATCCCCTGCAAACAAATGTGGATAGGGAAATGAATAAAAATTAAAATAAATTAAATAAAAATTAACCAATATCAATTGGAGAGAGGTCCCATAGTAGAAAATCTGGCTTCACGTCAGCAGAGAATCAGTCTTCATGTCATAGCAGAGAATCAGGCTTCACGTCACCCAACACTGGAACAGTCCATTGTCATATATTTAGGCCCCGGCACCCAGACAGAGGAGAGAGGTCCCATAACAGAGATTCAGGCTTCATGTCAGCAGAGAATCAGTCTTCATGTCATAGCAGAGAATCATGCTTCACGTCACCCAACACTGGAACAGTCCATTGTCATATATTTAGGCCCCGGCACCCAGACAGAGGAGAGAGGTCCCATAACAGAGATTTAGGCTTCAAGTCAGCAGAGAATCAGTCTTCATGTCATAGCAGAGAATCAGGCTTCACGTCACCCAACACTGGAACAGTCCATTGTCAGATATTTAGGCCCCGGCACCCAGGCAGAGGAGAGAGGTCCCATAACAGAGATTCAGGCTTCATGTCAGCAGAAAATCAGTCTTCATGTCATAGCAGAGAATCATGCTTCACGTCACCCAACACTGGAACAGTCCATTGTCATATATTTAGGCCCGGCACCCAGACAGAGGAGAGAGGTCCCATAACAGAGATTCAGGCTTCATGTCAGCAGAGAATCAGTCTTCATGTCATAGCAGAGAATCAGGCTTCACGTCACCCAACACTGGAACAGTCCATTGTCATATATTTAGGCCCCAGCACCCAGACAGAGGAGAGAGGTCTAATAACAGAGATTCAGGCTTCATGTCAGCAGAGAATCAGTCTTCATGTCATAACAGAGAATCAGGCTTCACGTCACCCAACACTGGAACAGTCCATTGTCAGATATTTAGGCCCCGGCACCCAGACAGAGGAGAGAGGTCCCATAACAGAGATTTAGGATTCAAGTCAGCAGAGAATCAGTCTTCGTGTCATAGCAGAGAATCAGGCTTCACGTCACCCAACACTGGAACAGTCCATTGTCAGATATTTAGGCCCCGGCACCCAGGCAGAGGAGAGAGGTCCAATAACAGAGATTAAGGGCTTCATGTCAGCAGAGAATCAGTCTTCATGTCATAGCAGAGAATCATGCTTCACATCACCCAACACTGGAACAGTCCATTGTCATATATTTAGGCCCCGGCACCCAGGCAGAGGAGAGAGGTCCCATAACAGAGATTCAGGCTTCATGTCAGCAGAAAATCAGTCTTCATGTCATAGCAGAGAATCATGCTTCACGTCACCCAACACTGGAACAGTCCATTGTCATATATTTAGGCCCGGCACCCAGACAGAGGAGAGAGGTCCCATAACAGAGATTCAGGCTTCATGTCAGCAGAGAATCAGTCTTCATGTCATAGCAGAGAATCAGGCTTCACGTCACCCAACACTGGAACAGTCCATTGTCATATATTTAGGCCCCAGCACCCAGACAGAGGAGAGAGGTCTAATAACAGAGATTCAGGCTTCATGTCAGCAGAGAATCAGTCTTCATGTCATAACAGAGAATCAGGCTTCACGTCACCCAACACTGGAACAGTCCATTGTCAGATATTTTTAGGCCCTGGCACCCAGACAGAGCAGAGGTTCATTCAACTTTGGGTTGCCCCGCAATATAATGGTAAAATGAAAATAAAAATAGGATTGAATGAGGAAGTGCGCTGGAGTACAATAATATATCGTTAAGGGGACATAGTTATAAATGTCTAATCTGCACAAGGGATGGACAGGTCCTGTGGGATCCATGCCTGGTTCATTTTTATGAACGTCAGCTTGTCCACATTGGCTGTAGACAGGCGGCTGCGTTTGTCTGTAATGACGCCCCCTGCCGTGCTGAATACACGTTCAGACAAAACGCTGGCCGCCAGGCAGGCCAGCACCTCCAAGGCATAAAAGGCTAGATCTGGCCACGTGGACAATTTGGAGACCCAGAAGTTGAATGGGGCCGAACCATCAGTCAGTACGTGGAGGGGTGTGCACACGTACTGTTCCACCATGTTAGTGAAATGTTGCCTCCTGCTAACACGTTCCATAGCAGGTGGTGGTGCAGTTAGCTGTGGCGTGTTGACAAAACTTTTCCACATCTCTGCCATGCTAACCCTGCCCTCAGAGGAGCTGGCCATGACACAGCTACGTTGGCGACCTCTTGCTCCTCCTCTGCCTTCGCCTTGGGCTTCCACTTGTTCCCCTGTGACATTTGGGAATGCTCTCAGTAGCGCGTCTACCAACGCGCGCTTGTACTCGCGCATCTTCCTATCACGCTCCAGTGCAGGAAGTAAGGTGGGCACATTGTATTTGTACCGTGGATCCAGCAGGGTGGCAACCCAGTAGTCCGCACTCATTAAAATGTGGGCAACTCTGCTGTCGTTGCGCAGGCACTGCAGCATGTAGTCGCTCATGTGTGCCAGGCTGCCCAGAGGTAAGGACAAGCTGTCCTCTGTGGGAGGCGTATCGTCATCGTCCTGCGTTTCCCCACAGCCACGCACCAGTGATGGGCCCGAGCTGCGTTGGGTGCCACCCCGCTGTGAACATGCTTCATCCTCATCCTCCTCCACCTCCTCCTCATCCTCGTCCTCCAGTAGTGGGCCCTGGCTGGCCACATTTGTACCTGGCCTCTGCTGTTGCAAAAAAACTCCCTCTGAGTCACTTCGAAGAGACTGGCCTGAAAGTGCTAAAATTGACCCCTCTTCCTCCTCCTCCTCCTCCTGGGCCACCTTCTCTTCCATTATCGCCCTAAGTGTTTTCTCAAGGAGACATAGAAGTGGTATTGTATTGTAACGGCGTCATCGCCACTGGCCATGTTTGTGGAGTACTCGAAACAGCGCAACAGAGCACACATGTCATGGAACCATGAACCAGACGTACAACAAGAGATAAGTGGAAATAAGAAGGCTTTATTGAAAATCAAGCTGTAAGCAAAAGTCCAAACGGATGGCTAAACCGAAGCAGGGTCTTGCGTAGACAGAGGTCAGGAACCAGAAGGGTAGTCAGACGAAGCCTGGATCAGGAACCAGCAGGGTAGTCAGACGAAGCCAGGATCAGGAACCAACGGGGTAGTCAGACGAGGCCAGGATCAGGAACCAGAAGCAGCAGCAGTCTTAGAAGCATGTGAACACAGGAGGACCAAGCAAGGAACTGAAGCCACAGACCTCCTATATATATGAGCTAGGCATCCAGCTCCTCCCAGTGGGAAGGAGAAGCCGCAGGGTGGGAGGCTACAAGAAACCCAGAAACCAAGATGGCCGCCAGCACATGTCAAACGAAGGAGAACAGTGAGAAGGTAAGACCATGACAGTACCTCCCCCTCAAGGGCCCCTCCTCCGCGGAGTAAGGAACGGTTTCTGAGGGAAGCGTGCGTGGAAGGCTCGGAGCAAAGCAGGAGCATGGACATCTGCGGAGGGAACCCAGGAACGCTCCTCTGGACCATAACCACGCCAATGGACCAAAAACTGCAACCGACCGCGGACCAGGCGTGAGTCCAGGATATTGCTCACCTCATATTCCTCACGATTGCCCACTTGGACCGGACGGGGCCGAGGAACCGAGGAAGTGAAACGATTACACACCAATGGCTTCAACAGGGAGACATGAAACACGTTCGAGATCCGCATGCCAGGAGGAAGCGCAAGGGCATAGGCTACCGGGTTTACCCTGCGAAGCACTCGGAAGGGACCAACAAAGCGAGGCGCCAGCTTGGGAGTGGGCACTCGAAGGTTGAGGTTGCGGGTGGACAACCATACACGGTCTCCGACCTGGTAGGAAGGAGCGGGCGCTCGTCTGCGATCAGCCTGGAGTCTCTGGCGCTGCGCAGAGACCTCAAGGGACCTCTGGATCTGTACCCAAGAAGCACGTAGGACGGAAAGGTGATCCTCCACAGCCGGAATATCCTGGGGAGAGAATACCTCCGGTAACACGGCAGGTTGGAACCCATAATTGGCCATGAAGGGAGACGTCCCAGAGGAAGAGTTCACCGCCGTGTTCCTGGCAAACTCAGCCCAAGGCAGGAGGTCAACCCAATTGTCTTGGTGATCGGAGACATAGCAACGAAGGAATTGCTCCAAGGCCTGATTGGATCGTTCTGCGGCCCCATTGGACTGAGGGTGGTAGGCCGAGGAGAAAGAGAGATGAATCCCCAACTGGGAGCAAAAGGCGCGCCAGAACCTGGACACAAACTGACTCCCCCGATCCGACACAATCTCCTTGGGCAAACCGTGCAACCGGAAGACCTCCCTGGCGAAAATCGTGGCCAACTCTTGTGCAGAGGGTAACTTCTTGAGAGGAACACAGTGGCACATTTTGGAAAACCGATCCACAATCATGAGAATGACCGTATGGCCTCGGGATGCAGGGAGGTCCACAATGAAATCCATCCCCAGGTGTGACCATGGGCGCTCCCCGGTGGCTATGGGTTGCAAAAGGCCCAACGGAAGGTGCCGAGGGGACTTACTCTGGGCACAAACGGAGCATGCCGCTACATATGCGGCGATGTCGGAACGTAGAGAAGGCCACCAGAACAGACGTGAAACAGCCCAGGACAGCTGATTCTTTCCAGGATGCCCCGCGGCCTTGGAGTTATGGTAGGTTCGCAACAACCGAGTGCGCAACTCCTCAGGCACAAAACACCTGCCGTTGGGTCTCCCAGAGGGAGCACCAGATTGAGCCGCCAAAATCTGCTCACCCAGGGGAGAGGTCAGGCTGGTGCGAATGGCGGCCAGGATCTGATTCGGAGGTATGACCGAAGTCGGAATCGACTCCTCCCCGGACAGCTCGGAGTACTGCCGTGATAAGGCATCCGCTCTGATGTTCTTGGAACCGGGTAGGTAGGAGACCACGTAATTAAAACGTGACAAGAACAGAGCCCATCTGGCCTGACGTGGTGTCAATCTCTTGGCCTCAGAAAGGTAGGTCAGATTCTTGTGGTCCGTCAGGATGAGGAACCGGAACCACCGAACCCTCGAGCAAGTGCCTCCATTCTTTAAGGGCCTGCACGATGGCCAATAACTCCCTGTCACCAATCTGATAGTTGCACTCCGCGGAAGACAGTTTCCGGGAGTAAAACCCACAAGGAAGCAGAGGACCCTCTGGTGTTCTACGCTGAGACAGAAGGGCGCCTACTCCCGTCTCAGACGCGTCCACCTCGAGGACAAAGGGCAACCCAGGGTTGGGATGCGACAGAATCGGAGCCGACACAAAGGCGGACTTTAGAGCCTCAAAAGCTCGGATGGCCTCGAGCGGCCAGACCTGGAAATTACTGCCCTTCCTGGTCAGATCCGTGAGAGGCTTGGCTAGCATAGAAAAGTCCCTGATGAACTTCCGATAATAATTGGCGAAGCCCAAAAAGCGCTGCAGGGCACGGAGACCACTGGGCTGGGGCCACTGTAAGACAGCCGAAACCTCCTCAGGATCCATGGAGAACCCCTCAGCGGAAATGATGTAACCTAAGAAGGTTACCTGGGATCGGTGAAATTCGCATTTCTCAAGCTTACCAAACTGCCTGTTCTCTCGTAACCGTTGCAACACTCGTCTGACATCCAGAATGTGGGCCTCCATGGATTCAGAATATACCAAGATGTCATCCAAATAGACCACCACACACTGCTGCAACAGGTCACGGAAAACATCGTTGATGAATTCCTGGAAGACTGCGGGCGCATTGCACAACCCAAAGGGCATAACCAAGGATTCATAATGACCGGTCCTGGTGTTAAACGCGGTCTTCCACTCATCGCCCGCCTTGATCCTTACCAGGTTATATGCCGCCCTCAGGTCGAGTTTGGTAAAGACCGTGGCCCCTTTGAGGCGATCGAACAGCTCGGAAATCAAGGGTATCGGGTAAGCGTTCTTGATCGTGATGCGATTGAGACCCCTGTAATCGATGCAAGGCCTCAACTCACCGCCCTTCTTTTTCACAAAGAAAAATCCAGCCCCTGCCGGGGACGAGGATTTGCGAATGTGTCCGCGTGAAAGCGCCTCCCTAACGTACTCCTCCATGGCCTCATTCTCCGCTACCGACAGTGGATAGACTTTGCCACGAGGAGGAACGGCACCGGATTGTAACTCTATGGCACAATCGTATGGGCGGTGCGGAGGTAGGGCAACCGCGCGCACCTTATCGAATACATCCCGGTACTCTTCGTATTCAGGAGGCAACAGAGAGTCCGAGGAAGTACACAGCAACTTGACAGGCCCATGGATGCAACTAGCCCCACACTGCGGTGACCACGAGAGGATCTCGGCCGATCTCCAATCGAAAGTCGGATTATGCTTCTGGAGCCAGGGGTACCCCAAGACCACCGAGTAGTGTGGAGACGAAATCACCTGGAGACAGACCGACTCTCTGTGAACGGCACCAATGGCTATCCCCACTGGAAGGGTCTCATGAGTCACGTGTGGCGGCAGAAGGGGTCTGCCGTCTATCGCCTCAAGAGCCAGTGGGGAACCTCGAGGCTGCAGAGGAATGGAATTGGCGGCAGCGAACACACTATCAATGAACAAACCACCAGCACCAGAGTCCACCAACGCCTGGGTCGTCACCGAGCCCCCGACCCAGGAGAGGACAACAGTGATCAGTGGTTTGTCAACACGGGAAACCGGGGACGAGGAGAGTCCACCCAAGATCTGCCCCCGACAGGATCTCAGGTGCGAGCGTTTCCCGGACGGTTCGGACATGCCAACCGAAAATGCCCACCGAGACCACAGTACATGCATCGGCCCTCGCATCTCCGGAGTACCCTCTCCCCCTCGGACAGGCGAGCAAACCCCAGCTGCATGGGTTCACCCCCAGACGAGTCATCCCCAGGAGGCGTGGGAGGAGAGGGAGGCACGGGTGGGACAGCAAACGTAGGCGCCAATCTGTTGGAAGACCTCCGCAGGCTCTCCTTAAAGGAAGGTCTCTCCCTGAGTCTGGTGTCAATCAAAATCAGGAAAGAAATAAGAGACTCGAGCTCCACTGGTAGGTCCTTAGCTGCAACCTCATCCTTCAAGGCATCCGAGAGACCATGAGAGAAAGCAGCGACCAGAGCCTCATTATTCCAGCCCACCTCTGCTGCCAGGGTACGAAACTCAATGGCGTATTCAGCTACGGATCGTGAACCCTGTCTGATGGACATAAGGAGCTTCGCAGCAGAGGCAGGACGAGCCGGCACATCGAATACCTTCCGAAGAGAAGCAACAAAACCGGAAAACTCGGCAACCACCGGATTGTTGTTCTCCCATAAAGGGCTGGCCCAGGCCAAGGCCCACCTTTGATCTCTCAGTAGGAAAGGCATGTGGCAGCAACTCGAAATAAATGCCCACCTGGTTAAGGAAACCTCGGCACTGAGTTGGCTCTCCCCCAAAGCGCTGTGGAAGGGGGGCAGAACCGGTCATACCCCGAGACACCGCAGGCGCAGCAACAGGTGTCGGGGTAGACTCTGGCGCAACAACCGGAGCGGCAGTAGGAGCGGGCCCAGGAGCGACAACCGACCCATCGGCAACGGAAGCGAAATGAGCCGTGCGTTCAAGCAGGGTTTGCAACGCCACAGCGAACCGACCCAACAGGTGATCCTGCTGATCAAGTCTGGCAACCAGCGTAGGTAGCGAGGATGGCCCTGTACCGTCAAAATTCATGGCTTGGTCCTAATGTCATGGAACCATGAACCAGACGTACAACAAGAGATAAGTGGAAATAAGAAGGCTTTATTGAAAATCAAGCTGTAAGCAAAAGTCCAAACGGATGGCTAAACCGAAGCAGGGTCTTGCGTAGACAGAGGTCAGAAACCAGAAGGGTAGTCAGACGAAGCCTGGATCAGGAACCAGCAGGGTAGTCAGACGAAGCCAGGATCAGGAACCAACGGGGTAGTCAGACGAGGCCAGGATCAGGAACCAGAAGCAGCAGCAGTCTTAGAAGCATGTGAACACAGGAGGACCAAGCAAGGAACTGAAGCCACAGACCTCCTATATATATGAGCTAGGCATCCAGCTCCTCCCAGTGGGAAGGAGAAGCCGCAGGGTGGGAGGCTACAAGAAACCCAGAAACCAAGATGGCCGCCAGCACATGTCAAACGAAGGAGAACAGTGAGAAGGTAAGACCATGACAACACAAGTCTCGCATGGAGGCCCAGTCATTGGTGGTGAAGTGGTGCTGTTCCGCAGTGTGACTGACCCGTGCGTGCTGCAGCTGAAACTTCACTATGGCCTGCTGCTGCTCGCACAGTCTGTCCAGCATGTGCAAGGTGGAGTTCCACCTGGTGGGCACGTCGCATATGAGGCGGTGAGCGGGAAGGCCGAAGTTACGCTGTAGCGCAGACAGGCGAGCAGCGGCAGGATGTGAACGCCGGAAGCGCGAACAGACGGCCTGCACTTTATGCAGCAGCTCTGACATGTCGGGGTAGTTGTGAATGAACTTCTGCACCACCAAATTCAGCAAATGCGCCAAGCAAGGGATGTGCGTCAAACCGGCTAGTCCCAGAGCTGCAACGAGATTTCGCCCATTATCGCACACCACCAGGCCGGGCTTGAGGCTCACCGGCAGCAACCACTCGTCGGTCTGTTGTTCTATACCCCGCCACAACTCCTGTGCGGTGTGGGGCCTGTCCCCCAAACATATGAGTTTCAGAATGGCCTGCTGACGTTTACCCCGGGCTGTGCTGAAGTTGGTGGTGAAGGTGTGTGGCTGACTGAATGAGCAGGTGGAAGAAGAGGAGGAGGAAGCTGAGTAGGAGGAGGTGGCAACAGAAGGCAAAGAATGTTGCCCTGCGATCCTTGGCGGCGGAAGGACGTGCGCCAAACAGCTCTCCGCCTGGGGCCCAGCTGCCACTACATTTATCCAGTGTGCAGTTAGGGAGATATAGCGTCCCTGGCCGTGCTTACTGGTCCACGTATCTGTGGTTAGGTGGACCTTGCCACAGATGGCGTTGCGCAGTGCACACTTGATTTTATCGGATACTTGGTTGTGCAGGGAAGGCACAGCTCTCTTGGAGAAGTAGTGCCGGCTGGGAACAACATACTGTGGGACAGCAAGCGACATGAGCTGTTTGAAGCTGTCTGTGTCCACCAGCCTAAATGACAGCATTTCATAGGCCAGTAGTTTAGAAATGCTGGCATTCAGGGCCAGGGATCGAGGGTGGCTAGGTGGGAATTTACGCTTTCTCTCAAATGTTTGTGAGATGGAGAGCTGAACGCTGCCGTGTGACATGGTTGAGATGCTTGGTGACGGAGGTGGTGGTGTTGGTGGTACATCCCCTGTTTGCTGGGCGGCAGGTGCCAACGTTCCTCCAGAGGCGGAGGAAGAGGCCGAGGCGGCAGCAGCAGAAGAGGCCGAGGCGGCAGCAGCAGAAGAGGCAGCAGGGGGAGCCTGAGTGACTTCCTTGTTTTTAAGGTGTTTACTCCACTGCAGTTCATGCTTTGCATGCAGGTGCCTGGTCATGCAGGTTGTGCTAAGGCTCAGAACGTTAATGCCTCGCTTCAGGCTCTGATGGCACAGCGTGCAAACCACTTGGGTCTTGTCGTCAGCACATTGTTTGAAGAAGTGCCATGCCAGGGAACTCCTTGAAGCTGCCTTTGGGCTGCTCGGAGTCTCTTGGCGGCGGGTGTTCTGCTTTTGCCCACTGCAAAAGCAGAACACCCTCTTTTGCTACGCTGTTGTCTCGGTCTCACCACTGCCTCTTCCTCCGAACTGTGAAAGTCAGTGGCACGACCTTCATTCCATGTGGGGTCTAGGACCTCATCGTCCCCTGCATCGTCTTCCACCCAGTCTTGATCCCTGACCTCCTGTTCTGTCTGCACAGTGCAGAAAGACGCAGCAGTTGGCACCTGTGTTTCGTCATCATCAGAGACATGCTGAGGTGGTATTCCCATGTCCTCATCATCAGGAAACATAAGTGGTTGTGCGTCAGTGCATTCTATGTCTTCCAGAGCTGGGGAAGGGCTAGGTGGATGCCTTTGGGAAACCCTGCCAGCGGAGTCTTCAAACAGCATAAGAGACTGCTGCATAACTTGCGGCTCAGACAGTTTCCCTGGTATGCATAGGGGTGATATGACAGACTGATGGGCTTGGTTTTCAGGGGCCATCTGTGCGCTTTCTGCAGAAGACTGGGTGGGAGATAATGTGAACGTGCTGGATCCACTGTCGGCCACCCAATTGACTAATGCCTGTTCCTGCTCAGGCCTTACCATCCTTAGAACGGCATTGGGCTCCACCAAATATCGCTGTAAATTATGGCGGCTACTGGGACCTGAGGTAATTGGTACACTAGGACGTGTGGCTGTGGCAGAACGGCCACGTCCTCTCCCAGCACCAGAGGGTCCACTAACACCACCACGACCATGTCCGCGTCCTTTACTAGATGTTTTCTTCATTGTTATCGTTCACCACAACATCAAAAATATTATTTGGCCCAATGTATTGTATTCAAATTCAGGCCTTTTTTTAAAGACACCTAACACTATCTGGCTATCTATTTACGTACCGTATTACACTAATACAGGCACAGCAGTAACCACAGATTTAGCTGACTATAAATTTGAGGCCTATTATTTAGGCGCTGGGTGACAGGTATACGTTTACAGACAGAATTAGACTGGGATATGCACAGTAGCGTGTGTGTAAAGTTATTGAGAATGACCCTATGTGCACCTTGAATCTTATATACCATTTTAGGGATAGATTTAAAGGAGGTCTGATACAGCAGAAACCACTAATTTAGAGAATTGCTAAATTGGGAATTGTATTTCAACCCAGAACAAAAACTGTGCTTTGATGGACACTAAATAACTTGACCAGCTACAGCAATAACGACAGATTTGGATGACTATAAATTTGAGGCCTATTATTTAGGCGCTGGGTGACAGGTATACGTTTACAGACAGAATTAGACTGGGATATGCACAGTAGCGTGTGTGTGAAGTTATTGAGAATGACCCTATCTGCACCTTGAATCTAATATACCCTTTTAGGGATAAATTTAAAGTAGGCCTGATACAGCAGAAACCACTAATTTAGAGAATTGCTAAATTGGGAATTGTATTTCAACCCAGAACAAAAACCGTGCTTTGACGGACACTAAATAACTTGACCAGCTACAGCAATAACGACAGATTTGGATGACTATAAATTTGAGGCCTATTATTTAGGCACTGGGTGACAGGTATACGTTTACGGACAGAATTAGACTGGGATATGGCCAAAAAATAACCACACTATTGATGGTTAAATGCACTTGGTGTGACAGCTTGACCAACCACACTATTGAGGGTTAAATGCACTTGGTGACAGGCTCAGCTTGCCCCTGATGTCGTATATGGCCAAAAAATAACCAGACTATTGATGGTTAAATGCACTCGGTGTGACAGCTTGACCCTGATGTAGGATTTAGCCAAAAAACAACCGCACTATTGAGGGTTAAATGCACTTGGTGACAGGCTCAGCTTGCCCCTGATGTAGTATATGGCTAAAAAATCACCAGACTATTGATGGTTAAATGCACTTGGTGTGACAGCTTGACCCTGATGTAGGATTTAGCCAAAAAACAACCGCACTATTGAGGGTTAAATGCACTTGGTGACAGGCTCAGCTTGCCCCTGATGTAGTATATGGCCAAAAAATAACCAGACTATTGATGGTTAAATGCACTTGGTGTGACAGCTTGACCCTGATGTAGGATTTAGCAAAAAAACAACCGCACTATTGAGGGTTAAATGCACTTGGTGACAGGCTCAGCTTGCCCCTGATGTAGTATATGGCCAAAAAATAACCAGACTATTGATGGTTAAATGCACTTGGTGTGACAGCTTGACCCTGATGTAGGATTTAGCCAAAAAACAACCACACTACTGAGGGTTAAATGCACTTGTTGGCAGCTTGTGCTGGCGCACCACAAGGCACAAAATGGCCGCCGATCACCCTAGAAAAAAGTGACTGAAAAACGCTCTGGGCAGCCTAAAAACAGTGAGCAATTCAATAGCAGCAGTTCAATCATCCACAGCTGCAGATCGATCTCTGAATGAAGTCTTTTGGAGGAGTTAATCACTGCCTAATCTCGCCCTAACGTCGCAGCTGCAACCTCTCCCTATACTGATCAGAGCAGAGTGACGGGCGGCGCTATGTGACTCCAGCTTAAATAGAGGCTGGGTCACATGCTGCACTGGCCAATCACAGCCATGCCAATAGTAGGCATGGCTGTGACGGCCTCTTGGGGCAAGTAGTATGACGCTTGTTGATTGGCTGCTTTGCAGCCTTTCAAAAAGCGCCAAGAAAGCGACGAACACCAAACCCGAACCCGGACTTTTACGAAAATGTCCGGGTTCGGGTCTGTGTCACGGACACCCCAAAATTCGGTACGAACCCGAACTATACAGTTCGGGTTCGCTCATCCCTACTTGCAAGCAAGATTGTAAAAATCCTAAGACTGACCTTATATGCTTAGTCTAGCAGAGGATGCTGGGAATTGTTGTGTTGCAACAGCTGGACTTCTACTATTTGTGCACCCCTGCTGTATGATTTAAAATTATTACAAGCCTTTATTGAGTAGTCTCAGGTGTGTAACCAAGAAAAGAGAGAGACTATTAGGACTATTAGGCTGCGTCTAACTGCATTAGAAAGGCATGCAACACTGGGCCACTAGCTGCAATTTTATGAGGAAGATAAAATAATTTTTAGAGGCCCACATAATATTTACAGGGGGATCTGTGTCAGCTTGGTTCTCAAGTCTTTTCTTTTCCAATGGCCAGTGGAATGTTTGTCAGTTACCTAGAACAATTGGCCGTGCTGAGCAAGGTGTGAAACTTTGCTTAGCAGACTTGCCAGGTGGGGGCTGCTGTCTGAGCCCAACACATAAACTGCAGGGCAGCAAACTTTGACCCGTTGCCACTCCCAAAGGCAAGGAGGCCCAGGCTTGGTTGGGGTCTCTCCTAGAAGTTATGACTCCACTCTGCAATCCCTGAAAGTCTGGAGTCGGTACCCCTAAAGGAACCTTAGGAAAGGTCCACCGAATGTGTGACTTTGGGAAGGGCACTTAGGAAAAAATCTGCCACTGGGGAAAATGATTCTGTGTCACCTAATATGCCCAACTGCCATGCTGGGAGGTAGGGTGACTCTGGCTTGGTTAGGGTCTCCTCTAGAAGCCATGACCCCTCTCTGCTACCCCTGAAAGTCTAGGGTCAGTAGCCCCAATGGGGGCCACTCTGCAGAACTTCCAAGGAGGGCTCCTCAGGGAGATTTTCTAATCGGGTATGTAACCCACCTAGTCCGTGGCCACCTTTTAATTTTTTATTTTTTTTTACATTTTCGTCTATAGGAAATAAGGCTAAACTCTCACTCCAATATCTAAAGGTAAAGCTAGAGATATCAGCTCAATATTCTAACCCAAAGTAGACCTCCCCTAGACCTTTGCCTGCTGGGAGATTTATAGAATTTGTACCTTTGAGTGGGGAGATATGAGTTCTCAAGTGGGGCCTAGTTTATTTGCTTTTCTCATTATTGTCAATGGGAAAATAGCCTCGGTTCTGATGTAAATTACTCACGGTCCAAATGGACTAGAGAAACAATATTTCTCCAGCATGAAGGTCCAGTCCAGCCTATCATACACCATACGTTTTAGAACTTTTGGACCATTGGCTGGGGAGATATGAATGCTCAAGCAAGGCCTGTCAGTCCATATCTTTAACAGGGAATTAGTGTGAAGGTCTTAGTCTGCGCCACATATGGAACGGCTATTACCTTCCCACTTTTAGCTAAAAATACAGCAAGATTCTCACTGTAATATTGCAGGTAAAAATAAAGATATCTGCTCAATATTTTCACACAATGCAGAACTAACCTAGGTGTCTACCCAATTGTAGTTTCATAGCATTTGGACTTTGGGTTAAGAATATGTACTGGGTCAAATATGGGCTATTTTACATGGTCATCTATGGGCTGCTTTTTCTATTGACATCAATGTAAAAATAGCCCCGGTTCTGATGTAAATTACTCACGGTCCAAATGGACTACAGAAACAATATTTCTCCAGCATGAAGGTCCAGTCCAGCCTATCATACACCACAAGTTTTAGAACTTTTGTACCATTGGCTGGGGAGATATGAATGCTCAAGCAAGGCCTGTGAGTCTATATCTTTAACAGGGAATTAGTGTGAAGGTCTTAGTCTGCGCCACATATGGAACAGCTATTACCTTCCCACTTTTAGCTAAAAATACAGCAAGATTCTCACTGTAATAATGCAGGTAAAAATAAAGATATCTGCTCAATATTTTCACACAATGCAGAACTAACCTAGGTGTCTGCCCAATTGTAGTTTCATAGCATTTGGACTTTGGGTTAAGAATATGTACTTGGTCAAATATGGGCTATTTTACATGGTCATCTATGGGCTTCTTTTTCCATTGACATCAATGGAAAAATAGCCCGGTTCTGATGTAAATTACCCACGGTCCAAATGGACTAGAGAAATAATATTTCTCCAGCATGAATGTCCAGTCCAGCCTATCATACACCATAAGTTTTAGAACTTTTGGGCCATTGGCTGGGGAGATATGAATGCTCAAGCAAGACCTGTCAGTCCATATCTTTAACAGGGAATTAGTGTGAAGGTCTTAGTCTGCGCCACATATGGAACGGCTATTACCTTCCCACTTTTAGCTAAAAATACAGCAATTGCCTGCGCCAATTGAAGACAGGTACGGCCGGGGCGCACGCGCAAGATTTTAAATGCAAACAGGCAGGGCCAGCAGAGAACGATCCCGTTCCCTGGCCCTGTCAATCACAATGTGGAGGGGGCGTCTTTACGATCGGAGGATGCGGCAGCTACCAGCAAGTAGCCGCCCTACTTGCTGGTAGCAAGGTAATTAGCATATTTTAAAAGCTTGTTTTAAACTAAATCTACAGGACCAAAATGATTAATTTGATCATGTAGCCATAAATCGCAGTGTAGGGATTATAAGTAAGCAAAAAAAAAAAAAAAAAGGTTTAGTGGGGTGACTGGAAAATCTGCCCAAAAAGTGAAATTTTGAAATTGTATCTCTATATTCCATTAATTCTTGTGGAACACCTAAAGGGTTAACGGAGTTTGTAAAATCAGTTTTGAATACCTTGAGAGGTGTAGTTTATAGAATGGGGTCATTTTTGGGTGGTGTATATTATGTAAGCCTCGCAAAGTGACTTCAGACCTGAACTGGTCCCTAAAAATTGGGTTTTTGAAAATTTCTGAAAAATTTCAAGATTTGCTTTTTCTAAGCCTTGTAACATCCCCAAAAAATAAAATATCATTCCCAAAATGATCCAAACATGAAGTTGACATATGGGGAATGTAAAGTAATAACTATTTTTGGAGGTATTACTATGTATTATAGAAGTAGAGAAATTGAAACTTGGAAATTTGCCATTTTTATGACAAATTTCTGGCAAATTTGGTATTTTTTTATAAATAAAAATTTCTTTATTTTACTTAATTTTACCAGTGTCATGAAGTACAATATGTGATGAAAAAACAATCTCAGAATGGCCTGAATAAGTCAAAGCATTTTAAAGTTATCAGTACTTAAAATGACACTGGTTAGATTTGCAAAAAATGGCCAAGTTCTTAAGGTGAAATAGGGCCGAGTCCTTAAGAGGTTAAATGTTTAATTCAAAGAAATGCAGTAAGTATACGTGTTGGCTGAAACTTATTCAAAACCTTCTGCTGCATTCGCCTATTAAACAAACAAGGATCTGAAGGATTCTGTGATTCATTTGTCATCCTAGAGAAACACTCAAGTAAATAACATAAAATTCCAAATGCAGTGCGCTCCCTTAAATTCCTTCAGGTTCATCTTCTTAAGCCACCAGTGGAAATAAGTGGAAAATATAGATATTATTTGACATTTCAGTTTGTTTAAAAGAAACCAGGCCCTTAAAGCTTTTGATCATTTTGATGCAGCACTAATTTCATCCACTATAAGGCAGCATAGCATTGTGTTTTCACTCAAGCGCCATTAGGATCTTACTGTATAGTGATCATTCATTTAACTGATTCATTTTCAGAGAAATGCTCATTCCAACCAAAAACTTATCAACACCACTCAGAGTTATCCATACTAGTGCAGCTCAATAAATGAGAATATCATCAAAAAGTTAATTTATTTCAGTAATTCAGTTCAAAAAGGGAAACTCGTATATTCTGTAGAATCATTGCACACAGAGTGATCTATTTCAAGCGTTTATTTATTTTAATGTTGATGACTAAGGCTTATGGCTAATGAAAACCCAAAAGTCAGTATCTCAGAAAACTAGGGTATTATAAAAGACCAATTAAAAAATGATTTTTAATACATTAAATGTTGGTTTACTGGAAAGTATGTACAGTATACAGATGCAAGAAAAAGTATGTGAACCCTTTGGAATGATATGGATTTCTGCACAAATTGGTCATAAAAATGTGATCTGATCTTCATCTAAGTCACAACAATAGACAATCACAGTCTGCTTAAACTAATAACACAAAAAGAGTTAAATGTTACCATGTTTTTATTGAACACACCATGTAAACATTCACAGTGCAGTTGGAAAAACTATGTGAACCCCTAGACTAATGACCAAGAGCTAATTGGAGTGAGGTGTCAGCCAACTGGAGTCCAATCAATGAGATGATATTTGAGGTGTTGGTTACAGCTGCCCTGCCCTATAAAAAAACACACACCAGTTCTGGGTTTGCTTTTCACAAGAAGCATTGCCTGATGTGAATGATGCCTCGCACAAAAGAGCTCTCAGAAGACCTACAATTAAGAATTGTTGACTTGCATAAAGCTGGAAAGGGTTATAAAAGTATCTCCAAAAGCCTTGCTGTTCATCAGTCCACGGTAAGACAAATTGTCTATAAATGGAGAAAGTTCAGCACTGCTGCTACTCTCCCTAGGAGTGGCCTTGCTGTAAAGAGGACTGCAAGAGCACAGCGCAGACTGCTCAATGAGGTGAAGAAGAATCCTGGAGTGTCAGCTAAAGACTTACAAAAGTCTCTGACATATGCTAACATCCCTGTAAGCGAATCTACGATACGTAAAACACTAAACAAGAATGGATTTCATGGGAGGATACCACAGAGGAAGCCACTGCTGTCCAAAAAAACCATTGCTGCATGTTTACAGTTTGCACAAGAGCACCTGGATGTTCCACAGCAGTACTGGCAAAATATTCTCTGGACAGATGAAACCAAAGTTGAGTTTTTTTGTAGAAACACACAACACTATGTGTGGAGAAAAAGAGGCACAGCACACTAACATGAAAACCTCATGCCATATGTGAAGTATGGTGGTGGGGGCATCATGGTTTGGCACTGTTTTGCTGCGTCAGGGCCTGGACGGATTGCTATCATTGAAGGAAAAATTAATTCCTAGGTTTATCAAGACATTTTGCAGGAGAACTTAAGGCCATCTGTTCACCAGCTGAAGCTCAACAGAAGATGGGTGTTGCACCAGGACAACGACCCAAAGCATAGAAGTAAATCAACAACAGAATGGCTTAAACAGAAGAAAATACGCCTTCTGGAGTGGCCCAGTCAGAGTCCTGACCTCAACCCGATTGAGATCCTGTGGCATGACCTCAAGAAAGCGATTCACACCAGACATCCCAAGAATATTGCTGAACTGAAACAGTTCTGTAAAGAGGAATGGTCAAGAATTTCTTCTGACCGTTGTGCACGTCTGATCTGCAACTACAGGAAATGTTTAGTTGAACTTATTGCTGCCAAAGGAGGTTCAACTAGTTATTAAATCCAGGGGTTCACATACTTTTTCCACCTGCACTGTGAATGTTTACATGGTGTGTTGAATAAAAACATGGTAACATTTAATTATGTGTGTGTAATTCGTTTAAGCAGACTGTGATTGTCTATTGTTGTGACTTAGATGAAGATCAGATCACATTTTATGACCAATTTGTGCAGAAATCCATATCATTCCAAAGGGTTCACATACTTTTTCTTGCAACTGTATGTACTCAATACTTGGCCGGGGCTCCTTTTGCATGAATTACTGCATCAATGCGGATGGCGGTGATGAGCCTGTGGCACTGCTGAGGTGTTAGCAGCCTTCAGCTTATCTGTATTGATGGGTCCGGTGTCTCTCATCTTCCTCTGCACAATACCCTATGCATTCTTTATGGGTTTAAAATCAGATGAGTTTGGTGGCCAGTCAAGCACAGTGATACCATGGTTAAGCCCGGTATTGGTACTTTTGGCAGTATGGACGGGTGGAAAATGAAATCTGCATCTCCATGAAGCTTGTCATCAGAGGAAAGCATGAAGTGCTCTAAAATGTCCTGGTAGACAGCTGCACTGACTTTGGACTTGATATAACACAGTGGACCCACACCAGCAGGTGACATGGCTCCCCAAACAGTAAGTGACTGTGGAAACTTGACACTAGATCTCAAGCAACTTACATTGTGTGCCTCTCCACTTTTCCTCCAGACTACTCTTGGACCTTAATTTCCAAATGGAATGCTACATTTACTTTCCTCTGAAAAGAAAACTTTGGACCACTGAGCAACAGTCTAGTCCTTTTTCACCTTAGCCTAGGTAAGACGCTTCTGACATTGTCTCTGGGTCATGAGTGGCTTGACACAAGCAATGTAACAGTTGTAGCCCATGTCTTGGATATGTCTGCGTGTGAAGCACTGGCTGCAGCTGCAGTCCACACTTTGTGAATCTCCCCCAAAATCTTGAATGGCCTTTTCTTGACAATTATTTCAAAGTTGCAGTTATGCCTCTTGCTTGTGCACCTTTTTCTACCACACTTTTCCCTTCCACTCAACTTTCCATTAATATACAGCAACTCTTAAGCAGTCTTCCCCATCATTTTGTATCCTACTGAACCAGACTGAGGGACCATTTGAAGGCTTAGGAATCCTTTGCAAGTGTCTTGTGTTGATTAACTGATTAGAGAGCGACACCATGAGTCTACAATAATGAACTTTTTCACAATATTCAAATTTTCTGAGATACTGACTTTTGGGTTTTTATTAGCTATAAGCCGTAATCATCAACATTAAAATAAATAAATGCTTGAAATAGATCACTCTGTGTGTAATGAATCTATATAATATAGGAGTTTCACTTTTTTAACTTAATTACTGAAATAAATTAACTTTTTGATGATATTCTAATTTATTGAGGCACTAGTATATCACTATCAAATTTGACTCAAGTGTAAATTGGGAGATTGGTGTCAAATGAGGTTTGTTGATTTGCCCCTTAAAACTCCCCTCTCATAGTATGGACTCTCATCATAGTCTGATGGTTTGCAGAAGGTATCTCTAAAATGAGGTATCAGAATCGATCAACAAAAGCTCAGTCGTACACATTTCATGTCAGGTCTGGCAGAATTCATGCAGCGCGATAAGAAACACACAGGTCACGGCAGTGAGTGGTCAAAAGTTCAGAAAACAGTCCAAGTTAAATTCAAAATAGCAAAGAAACACCTTCATAAATGTACTGGAGCCAAGGAACCTTTTTCTTAAATCTGTTTATTGAATTTTCATATTTTTTTAAGTAGACAAGAATAAAAATATAAACAAGAACAATAGCACAACGAAACTCAAAATTCATCTGTGTGAATCTAAATCACTGAGTAGCCATAACAGAATGTCATGAAATAATGATTGAAAAAGGAGTACATCCACAACTTCCAGAAGATACCACAAAGTATGTTCAAAGTTAGAAATAAGTCATGATTTAATTGTCTTTGAGAGTGTATTAATAAAGATGGACCATTTTTCAAAGAAAGAGACCTAACACACAAATGTGACAAATGTGTGTATCTCAACAATATATATGCATTTTCTAACAGTTTTTCATTATAAAGAGCCCATGGACAAGTACAGGTCCTTCTAAAAAAATTAGCATATTGTGATAAAGTTCATTATTTTCTGTAATGTACTGATAAACATTAGACTTTCATATATTTTAGATTCATTACACACCAACTGAAGTAGTTCAAGCCTTTTATTGTTTTAATATTGATGATTTTGGCATACAGCTCATGAAAACCCAAAATTCCTATCTCAAAAAATTAGCATATCACAAAAAGGTTCTCTAAACGAGCTATTAACCTAATCATCTGAATCAACTAATTAACTCTAAACACCTGCAAAAGATTCCTGAGGCTTTTAAAAACTCCCAGCCTTGTTCATTACTCAAAACCGCAATCATGGGTAAGACTGCCGACCTGACTGCTGTCCAGAAGGCCATCATTGACACCCTCAAGCAAGAGGGTAAGACACAGAAAGAAATTTCTGAACGAATAGGCTGTTCCCAGAGTGCTGTATCAAGGCACCTCAGTGGGAAGTCTGTGGGAAGGAAAAAGTGTGGCAGAAAACGCTGCACAACGAGAAGAGGTGTCCGGACCCTGAGGAAGATTGTGGAGAAGGACCGATTCCAGACCTTGGGGGACCTGCGGAAACAGTGGACTGAGTCTGGAGTAGAAACATCCAGAGCCACCGTGTACAGGCGTGTGCAGAAAATGGGCTACAAGTGCCGCATTCCCCAGAAACAGCTGCAGAAGCGCCTGACCTGGGCTACAGAGAAGCAGCACTGGACTGTTGCTCAGTGGTCCAAAGTACTTTTTTCGGATGAAAGCAAATTTTGCATGTCATTCGGAAATCAAGGTGCCAGAGTCTGGAGGAAGACTGGGGAGAGGGAAATGCCAAAATGCCTAAAGTCCAGTGTCAAGTACCCACAGTCAGTGATGGTCTGGGGTGCCATGTCAGCTGCTGGTGTTGGTCCACTGTGTTTTATCAAGGGCAGGGTCAATGCAGCTAGCTATCAGGAGATTTTGGAGCACTTCATGCTTCCATCTGCTGAAAAGCTTTATGGAGATGAAGATTCCATTTTTCAGCACGACCTGGCACCTGCTCACAGTGCCAAAACCACTGGTAAATGGTTTACTGACCATGGTATTACTGTGCTCAATTGGCCTGCCAACTCTCCTGACCTGAACCCCATAGAGAATCTGTGGGTTATTGGGAAGAGAAAGTTGAGAGACGCAAGACCCAACACTCTGGATGAGCTTAAGGCCGCTATCAAAGCATCCTAGGCCTCCATAACACCTCAGCAGTGCCACAGGCTGATTGCCTCCATGCCACGCCGCATTGAAGCAGTCATTTCTGCAAAAGGATTTCCCACCAAGTATTGAGTGCATAACTGAACATAATTATTTGAAGGTTGACTTTTTTTTGTATTAAAAACACTTTTCTTTTATTGGTCGGATGAAATATGCAAATTTTTTGAGATAGGAAATTTGGGTTTTCATGAGCTGTATGCCAAAATCATCAATATTAAAACAATAAAAGGCTTGAACTACTTCAGTTGGTGTGTAATGAATCTAAAATATATGAAAGTCTAATGTTTATCAGTACATTACAGAAAATAATGAACTTTATCACAATATGCTAATTTTTTGAGAAGGACCTGTATGGGCAAGCCATTCTGGTTCTCTTGTCCTTCTAGAAAGATAACTAGCGTGCATATTTCATTGAGAGATGCATAATTTTGTGGGATGTTGTAATTCTCTTGTCTTAGTTTCAGTTGAATGTTAGTTTGGAGGTCTCTCTGGTTCATCTGACGTTGATCCAAAATGGTGAAATAAAATTGCTGAAGGTATTTTTGCAATTCAGATTATGTATATTCAGGTGAAAATGAAGACAATATAACTATACCTACTTGCTGCTGCACAAGTCCACAGCGGACACCGTCTACAGAAAAAATGCACTGGATGTTACTGATATTTTAGGGATGGGCACTAGTGCTCGGGTGTTCCGGTGCTCTGGCCGAACACATCGGGATGCTTGGGTGCTGTACTGAGCACCCGAGTATAATGGAAGTCAATGGGAGAACCAAAGCATTAAAGCAGGTCCCCCCTGCTCTGAAAAGTGGAGGGTGTCTGGTTTATAGGAAAAGGTCAGAAATTGATGGAAACACCACCAAAATGGTTCTGGAATAGCACGGGGAGGATGTCTGGATGCATCTTGTACTCGTAGGTCGCTGCGAACGATGTTGTCCGAATAGTACGCCACTTTTACAGACTAACAATAATACGCACAAAACCGAAGAAAAAAATCACTTTTAGAGGAAAAATTGATAGGAAACATTCCTTCCTGTATATTTACTTGTATATAAAGTGCAAGTGCTGCCAAAAATGACAAGGAAGAGGCACTCCGATACAACCTGTATATCACTTAAAGGAGAGCCTCATTCACTTTGTGCTACAATTGTTCATGTAGTGGGACTCTTACACTCATAAAGCCTATGCAATAAGTGAAAAGGCTGCCAAAAATTACAAGGAACCAACACTCCAAAACACCCTTTGTTTCCCATAAAGGATGGCATCATACACAGCTTTGAAAAATTATGATTGATGGCCTTCTGGTAACTCTCAAAAACATTTGGAAGAGTATGTGCAAAAAAAGTAAAAAGGTATTTGTAATGAGGAATCATTATACAGGACAGGTACCACAGGTAATGTCACAGTTCGCAGTGTCTACGGAAAAGTGCACTGGATGTCACTGATATTTTAGGGCTGTGCACACTTTAAACAGGAGATGTGGCGCGGATAATTTTACTGTCCGCATTGGACACCGTGTACGGAAAAAGTGCACTGGATGTCACTGATATTTTAGGGATAGGCACACTTTAAACAGGAGAGGTGGCACGGATAATTTAACTGTCCACAGCGGACACCGTCTACAGAAAAAATGCACTGGATGTTACTGATAATTTAGGGATGGGCACTAGTGCTCGGGTGTTCCTGTGCTCTGGCCGAACACATCAGGATGCTTGGGTGCTCTACCGAGCACCCGAGTATAATGGAAGTCAATGGGAGAACCCAAGCATTAAACCAGGTCCCTCCTGCTCTGAAAAGTGGAGGGTGTCTGGTTTTTAGAAAAAGGTCAGAAATTGATGGAAACTCCACCATAATGCTTTGGGAACAGCACGGGGAGGATATCTCGATGCATGTTGGACTCGCAGGTCACTGCTGGAAACCATGTTGTCCGAGTAGTATGCCACTTTTACAGACTGACAATAATACGCACAAAACCGAAAAAAAAAATCTATTTTAGAGGAAAAATTGTTAACAAAACATTCTTTCCTGTATATTTACTTGTATATAAAGTGCAAGTGCTGCCAAAAATTACAAGGAAGAGGTACTCCGATACAACCTGTATATCACATAATGGAGGGCCTCATTCACATTGTGGTACAATAGTTCAGGTAGTGGGACTCCTACACTCAAAGCCTATGCACTAAGTGAAAGGGCTGCCAAAAATTACAAGGAACCGGCACTCCAAAACACCCTTTATTACACATAAAGGAGGGCATCATACACAGCCTTGAAAAATTATGATTGATGGCCTGCTGGTGACCCTCAAAAACATTTGAAGCACGGGCCTGCTGATCTGACCATCTAAAACATTAGGGTGACTCTAGATAACCTCTGGGCGATTGCACGTCCCCGTGACAGTGACGATCCATTAGCTGTTGTTGCCTTGCCCCTTTTTTTTTCCTAATTGTGAACCACCCAGAGAGGGTGGGTCAAGTTATTAAAGCACAAGCGTCTAAGGAAGGCAGCAGGCGTGCGGCAATTACCCACTCCCGACTTGGGGAGGTAGTAATGATAAATAACAAGTGGCCCTGTTAATGGAATAAGTACACTTTCCGTTAACGAGGATCTATTGGAGGGCAAGTCTGGTGCCAGCAGCCAACTTGCTCCCGGCTTCAATAAACACTAGTGTGCCGTCATGGTGAGGATTGTGATGGCCAGACTCTTGGCTACTGAGACTGAACTTGTAGGTGAAGACCTGCTGACGCTTTGTTGACTCTAAATAACTTCTAGGCGATCGCATGTCCCCGTGACGGTGACGATCCATCAACTTTGGAGCAATTTTTCAACAAGAACCTTCTGGTATAGCACTGTTTTGTTTGTGCTCTCCACCAGAGGAATGAGAGAGGAGAAGTTCTCTTTGTAGCGAGGGTCGAGAATGGTGAACACCCAGTAATCCCTGTTGTCTAAAATGCGTATAACGCGCAGGTCGCGGGAAAGGCAGTCTAACATGAAGTCAGCCATCTGTGCCAGAGTACCAACAGGCAAGACTTCGCTGTCATCATCAGGAGGATCCAACATATATGATAATTATAGTGGATGGCACTGCTTATATGTAGCTGTCGGTGCTCAGAGGAGAGGATAAATCAGAAGTATAGAGAAACCACGGCACTCGAATTTTGATATTCAAAAGTAATTAATTTATTGTCCATCCCAAGTAGGATCTTTTTTGTTGCAAATGGCCAACGTTTTGGTCCACTAGGACCTTGATCACGGCCTTAGTGCAGGAGATCTGGAGGCATCGGGTGGACTTGAAGTTGCCCATTTGCAACAAAAAAGATCCTACTTGGGATGGACAATAAATTAATTACTTTTGAATATCAAAATTCGAGTGCCGTGGTTTCTCTATCATCAGGAGGATGACTGTCCATCTCCTCATCCTCTTCCTTCTCTTCTGCCCATCCACGCTGAACAGATGGAATTAAACTTCCATGGGTTACTACCCTCTCCATGGGTACTACAGTCTCCTGCTCCTCCTTCTCTTCATTGTCCAATTCGCGCTGAGGGTGGTCTGGCTATCACCATGTGTAATGTCTTCTTCCCCCATTTTCACCTCTTCCACATGCAAAGCGTTGTCTTTAATTGTGAGCGGCAAGCGTTTGAGTAGACACAGAAGTGGGATGGTTACGCTGATAATAGTGTTATCGCTGCTCTGTGTTGATTCTTCAACACAGAGCAGACCGGCTGAAGCTGTCGATGAATTGAGGAAATGTGTACACATGCAGCACACCTTTATCAGTAGCTCAGGCAAATTGGGGTAGGTTTTGAGAAACCGCTGAACCACTAAGTTTAAGACTGGGGCTAGGCATGGTCTGTGTGTAAGCTTGCCAAGCTCCAAAGCCGCCACCAAGTTAAGGCCATTATCACACACAACCATGCCTGGTTGTAGGTTGAGTGGCCAGAGCCACAGGTCAGTCTGGTCTCTTATCCCCTGGAACAGCTCTGTGGCGGTGTACTGTTTGTCCCCTAAGCATATCATCAGCTTCAGCAGGGCCTGTTGCGCTTCCCCACTGCAGTGCTACACTGATTCCAGAAACCGGCTAATGGCTGACTGGTGCTGCACGCTGATTATTCGGAGGTGGAAGTGGAAGAGGAGATGGAGAAGGAGAAGTGGAGGTTGGAGCCACTAACATAGGTGCTAGCGGAAACCCTGATGGAATTAGGGCTCGCAATCCTCGGCGTCAGTAGCACCTTGTGCTATCCCAGGGTACGACTTTCTCCCTGCCTCCACAATGTTCACCCAGTATGCAGTCAGGGAAATGTAACATCGCTGACCAAATGCACTTGTCTATGTGTCCGTGGTTAAGTGGACCTTCCCAGTAACTGCGTTGGTCAGGGCATGTATGACGTTTCGGGACACATGTTGGTGTAAGGCGAGCACGGCACACCTTGAAAAATAGTGGTGGCTGGGGACAGAGTACCGCGGGGACAGGGAAGAGGATGTGGTCGCTGACGGTGCTTGCAAAGGTCCAGGTGCAGGGCGGGAGGCCTCCTCGCCTGTGCCTTTAACAGGCGATTGGCCAGCACGTACCATAGGGAAAGAGAAGGCAGTGGTGTGCCCCGCAGACACAGATTGAGGACTCGGGCGGATAATTTTACTGTCCTCAGGGGACACTGTCTTTAGAAAAAGTGCACTGGATGTCATTGATATTGTATCGATGCACACACTTTAAACAGGAGATGTGGCGCAGATAATTTTACTGTCCGCAGGGGACACCATCTACGGAAAAAGTGCACTGGATGTCACTGATATTTTAGTGATGCACACACTTTAAACAGGAGATGTGACGCAGATAATTTTACTGTCCACAGGGGACACTGTCTACGGAAAAAGTGCACTGGATGTAACTGATATTTTAGCGGTGCGCACACTTTAAATAGGATATGTGGCGCAGATAATTTTATTGTCTGCAGGGGACACTGTCTATAGAAAAAGTGCACTGGATGTCACTGATATTTTAGGGATGCGCACACTTTAAACAGGATATATGGCGCAAATAATTTTATTGTCTGCAGAGGACACTGTCTATAGAAAAAGTGCACTGGATGTCACTGATATTTTAGGGATGCGCACACTTTAAACAGGAGATGTGGTGCAGATAATTTTACTGTCTGGAGGGGACACTGTCTACAGAAAAAGTGTACTGGATGTCACTGATATTTTAGGAAAGCGCACACTTTAAACAGGGGATGTGGCGCAGACAATTTTACTGTACGCAGGGGACACCGTCTATGGTAAAAGTGTACTGGATGTCACAGATATTTTAGGGATGCGCACACTTTAAACAGGAGAGGTGGTGCGGATAATTTTTTTTGTCCGCAGGGGACACCGTCTACGGAAAAAAGTGTACTGGATGTCACTGTCCAGCAGAGGAGGTAATGGTTGGCAGGAACAGGGCTAATCACCCTTTTCCTCTCCTCTTGGTAAGAGTGGGCTGGTCCTACTTCCTGATAGCAGGAGGAGGTCCTGTCCAATGAGAGAGACAAGAGAGGAGAGAAGAAGGACCTCCTCTTCTTATACTGAGGGAGTGAGGAAGTACGTTAGAGCTCCCACTCCCAGGAACCATATCTTAAGGCCGAATGCACACGGCCGTTTTTCACTGTGAGACCAACTTTCCAGAGGGTAACGCAGGAACCAGATTTTCTTCTCGTGTTAGAACAACTTAATCCTGCCTCAAGAAAACTTGAGAGACACGACAGCAGTGATCAGTCAAATACCAATTTACAAAAACTGTAAGGTGAGGGATAACAGCTCAGACACCCCCACCTACCTAAATCATCGCTAGGCCAGACAAACAATAAGCCTATACTACAGTGGACACCTATATCCACAAGTGCTTGCTACTGTCAACCTATTGCCATCCAACCAGCCACTGTACCTCCTCATCTGGTGCCAGTGAAACTGCACTTTGTATTTACTGTTGCTGGAGGTGCCACTTGTTATATTTTGCACTTAGTAGTAAGTGACTGTTATACATTCACTTCTGGCCTGATTTTTCAAACTACCTTTACTCTGCACTGATATCAGCGAGCGACGGCCTGAGGGAGTTCTCCGTGACACAAGATCTCATCAGGGCAACCACTACTCTCATTTTCCGCACCGGCTGGCTCCCGACGGGCTCGCTGCATATTTAAAAGTTAAGTTTTAGTGTTCGTCTCCACTCTGAACTGAATAATTTTTCTTCAGAAGCCAGGCAACATTTTAACTTGTACACACTGGAGCCACCCATACCACTTTTTTATCTGATTCTGCAAATTTCAAATATGTGTTGATCACATCTTTTTGGGGGAAATATTGTTACCTTCTTACATTGACAGAAACTTCTATAGAACGCTGGATCAAATTTCATTGTTATATGAATTCAAGTGCCATCATGCCCAGAGAGAAGTTGCCATTAGACTTCCTACTATTAGCCATACCAAACTTAAACCTCACTGTCTGGATTAAACATAATATTACTAATCTATAAGAGTTTGACTAACAGTGTGTGCTGTATATACCTACAGATTAATACAATTCAGAGATTCACAGCATTGATGTGATCCAAAAGACTCCAAACTAGCCATATTCTGGCCACAAATTTAATCGCTAAGGAAGTTTCATGTGGACAGAAAAATCCAATATGACATAATCAGTAACTTTGTACACATCTGGATTGTTACTTGGATATATGACTATTCACAAAAAATATGAAGTAATTGCATTGTTAAAGATGTGTGAATTTTATTCTATATTTTTGTATATCTATGATTGTAATGAGTTAACTTTTTCTACTTCCAAGTGCCCACCCACCCCCTCTTTGTTTCAAGACTGGAGAAGAGGGGGGGGGGGGGGGCGCAAAGAGCTGTGCTGTGAGAAGTGTCTGATTTCTCATCCTTGTATAGGTGTCCCAACAAGGGAGCTATATAGAGAGTGAAGGAGTGCATAAGCCAATTATATGGCTCGATGATATGTATATATTATTCACTGCCTATAGAGAAGCACCTCTTTGAAGTGTCACATATGATGTATGCAGTATTATTGTTAGAATAGAAGCCATTACAAAATGGCGATGGTAACCAGATGTTTACATTAGTTCACATTCCAAAGTAGGGCCCAGTGCGCAAATGCTGGTGTATTATCTCCTCTCTCTTATCTCTTCTTCCTTTTTGACCAATGAAACAATGTTTAAGCCTCAGTGAGGACTGACCTCTTCTGAAGATGTATATACGCTTACTGTCACGAGGGTATCGAGAACCACGCCTGACTCCGTTATACCCGGGGTCAGGAAGTCGCAGCGGTTGGCTGCACGCTCTATTTAAGATAGGGCTGTTTTCCTTATGGTAGCTTTCTGGGTTTGCTTTGCAAACCCTTTTGGCTCACTCAGGGATCCGTAGCTCCTTCTCCTCAGCTGTTCCTTGTCCAGCACTCCCAAACCTCCTTATATTCCTCTCTCACACTTCTCTGGTTGCCAGATATAGAGCTTCCTGCCTGGACATCTATTCTGACCCACTGGAGCTGTGTTGCTGCGTTCTCGGATGGTTGTTTCAGAGCGCTACCCTCCGGATCCCTGTTGGACCTTTGTGGACTGCTGTGGTCGCCCACCTGGGTGTTTGTGTTTGTTTGTATTTGTCTGTCCTCTCCCTGGTGTTTCCCTCTTAGTGCAGTGGTGAGGACTAGCGATCCCACCGGCCCTTTCACTATCTAGGGCTCATTTCAGGGAAAGCCAGGGTTTAGGCACGTGATCGCCGCACGGGTGAGGAACCCGTCTAGGGACGTCAGGGCAGTCAGGTGCCAGCCGCAAGGTGAGTCAGGGGTCACCACCTTTCCCTCTCCCTTGGGCAGGGCTTTCCCTGTTTTCCTCCCTGTGTGTGACGCCGGTCATTACACTTACCCCATGTAATAAAAGTTAGAGATTGCATTGACCATCTATGTGTCAGCGTCTAGTCTCTCAGCCACGCGTGGATATTAACCCCGGGGGGGGAGGGGGTTACACATTTACTTTCAATAAATAATTCTAACAAAAATACCACTACTGTTTTTAATAAATGTATTAAAAAGAAAAAAATATCTGAATCCTATTTACAACTATATGTATGCCCATGGCAATTTTTAAAGTTCTCACCTTTCAAACTATGGGGATAAGTCCTAACTTTTAACTAAGAGGAATGCACTCCAACTGAAAGTCCTATAGTCCCAAAATTAGAAAAGGTCATTTTGACTATACACTCTTCTTCCACATATGAGAAAATACTCCTTATACTCATATACCACTCTGCTCACACATTTTAACACATTTGATAATTTGATTTATGAAACTGTCTAAATAAAAAACTCTGGGGCCTGAATGGCTGGACAGACACCATTAACACGTTGGATGTGACACTGAGTGCTCTAACCAGAGCCCAGCATGATGTACAATTGCAATGACCCACTGGATCACTGGTAAAGGGTTAATACTTAGGTTTTTGTCTGTAAATGTTTACAGTGATGCTAACTGTGATCTATGCACTCCAAAAGGCTATGAATAGGCAGGACAGTTGAGCTGGCAGCCTTAATAACAGTTGCCAGGTAGTGGGCTGGTCCTAAGTTTTCCTGCCTAGTGGCAGAGACTTCCTAGTAACTCAGGCTTGAGTGAGGACCTATTTGGAATGTGCTGTTGCCAAGAAGACCTAGCAAGAAATATTCTCAAGGGTGACACCATCACTGAGAAGAAAAGCTGCCAGAAAAGTAACTCTGATCAGGATCAACTTTGGAGAGGAAAGAAGGATTGAATTACTGCAGAAAGTTGAGGAGCATAAAGGCTGTGTTTTTGGACTTAGAAAGCAAAGGTAATACACACTTATGGCTTCGGACTTTGCTGCTTGTGGTTAGAGTTAATTGCTTCTGGTGCCCACCACACTTCTGAGTGGCCTGGCCATTTGATCTAGGACTGCAAACTGGGCATTTCAGATATATCAGTAATGAGGCTGTTATGCATCGTAATCAAGCTGGTCTGGTTATTGCTGCCACTATTTACTGTCCCCTCTGCCTGTCTTCCTGCCTTGCACCCTGACGACAATCCACCATCACAGGCACCCCAGCCGGCATCCGGCAGGAGCACCCAGTGAGAGTGTGGAGTGACAGTGTGAGTGTCAGTAATACTGTAACAGGGACAATGCATTGCATTTCAGCAGGGCCGTAGCCCAAGCCAGCCACAATGACACTGCAATGGCCTCAGGCCGCCTCAATCGAGCACTTTCATTGGGCTTCTGATGGCAGTGCCACCAATATTGCCCTGATCATAGCCCTGTGCACATATTGTATATTTCCCAAGCTATCAGTTGCTTCCAGATTAGACCTTTGAAGCTGATATTGATGTTGGCTAGATGTAGTTCAACATTTCCAAGAAAAAACACTACCTAGTTGAGATTTGTTCCAATTTGATCTAATACATGAGACATAACACACATTTCAGATTCCAAATCATTTCAAATATATACACATAAAAGAGATAAGTATGTTTTTAAACTAAAAACAAACTTGAATCTAGCAATTGCCGTACTTTGAACACATATATTTATCGCACAATAATATTTTCTTCCTGCATATACCATTATATAGTTGGCAGAATCCCAAAACTGACACCTGAAAAGAAATGTACAAAAAATAACTTGAAAATCTCTCTGGCAGATTTTTAACCAGCAACTGGATAGCTGGTAAATATCTTACATTTGTAATTTTTCCTGAGCTCACTCACTTTGTCTCCTGCCCAGTCACTCTACTTGGTTCAAAAATTTTATTGACCATGCAGGAAATTATTATTATATTTAAATTTGAAGACCACTTTCATGTTATCAGTAGTTGGTCACTATTTTTAATCAGTATTTGTTAGGCATAACCAAGAACATGTCGGAAACACAGAAGAGATAAAAACCTTTCCATTATACTTTTTTCTATAGTATCCACTCCTGGTTAGAGATCAGCGCATTTTCCAAAATTAGTTTCGGGCCAGACTCCAATTCGTTCAAATCGTAAATTCCGTCCAAATTTGGTCCAAAGTTAGTAATTTGTAATCTTAAAGTTACAGAGACATTCAGGGCTATGGGTAAATACATGGTTGCTGTTGATGGGAAGCAGTCTGATAAATTACATACTGTGCTGTCAGTTGTTATGCATCTTAAAATCATAACATATTCCAAATATGACCCCTTATTGGGTGAAGTAAGAGCCGGTATTTTCAGGTGTCAGCAGCAGCTAATGCTGATTTACACTTTGCTATTTTAGTTAGGCTGTATAGCTGATCCGGGACGGCTTTTACTGGGAGTAGCCAAAGTGATGGGTGGGCGACTACTCCCCACGTTCCAGGCCGGGTCTTGACTGGTCTATAAAAACCCAGCCAGCAGTGTCAGCTGTGAGTGGATTATTCCTCTCTGACAGTGGAGCTCTGTCAGACTCTGTGTTGGGACCTGGGAGTTTGGGCCTGGATTAAGGCCTGCTACCTTGTTTGTGTGAAAGCAGGTGGATTCGGATTTGTCCAAGGACTTCTTCTTTGCCTCATGGTGTGAACGAACACCGGAATCACAAGGTGACTGTTTTCCTTGAAGCAGACTTTTTGTTTTGTCATTTACTTAATGTGTGAATAAACACTGAACTATTTAATTCAAAGACTTTGTTGTTGCCTCTATACTGCGTCTGCTAACCTGCCTACCAGAGCGAATCCCCACAATAGACACATGGTAGTATCAGAAAAACAATGTCTCGTACTGAACAAGCGGTCCAAAAAACAGGAGATATGCAGTATGGAATATGATGGTCAGGCAGAAAGCAGCAGTATCAACACACTGGGCTAGCAATAAATAGCCACTGTCAGCAATGGAATAGCTATACACTGTCATTAGCCAGATGCATGTAAAAATCTTCAAAAATTCATACCTGATTCATTTTCGCAAATATAAGATTTTGTACAATTGTGGAGGACAATTTTGTCCGCTTCAGTGAGATGAAACCACCTGCCTCACTGAATACTGTCTCTGACACACACCAATAGCAAACTGGGCCAGTTCTGGCCACTATTCCATCTGTCTACCCAAAAGTCCACAGGGTCAGACAAGCAAGATGTGGAAGCTGTTCTAATTCCACCATCCTATGTTGCATCAGAATGAGCATTTGCTGTAATATCAAATCGAAAAATCTGTGGATCACTACAGCTGATTAGTGGATTTAAGGTGCTCTTGGTTTAAGTGACCCACCCAGTAACATAAAATGTATAAAGATATATAAGGATTAAACCAGGCACTCAAATATGGATTATAGGTCAAAATTTTAATCAAATATAATATATCGATATACTCATAAAATGCAATATAAAATGACATAAAAATTCACATAAGGATAACCATTAATTAATAGCAGCAATATATGGCCAATAATTATAGCAGCTTAGGTTGGAAAAACCACAATCCGGACAGAGGTCTATATAAAGTTCCAGGCGGTTTTTAGTTAAAGGACCGCACCCTTGATTGTAGCCTGAAACAGCCTGGATAGTTGAGGTTCAAACAGCCGCAATTGTTATATCAGTCTTTAAAGAAAACCGCAATTCCAATTGTATTAAAAAGGTCTTGTGAAACATTCACCGATCCTACTCGGTTATGGTAAAGGTGACTGTGCACTAAGGTGGCGTCCCACCTATTCAAGCAACTTTACTGCTTTACCTTGGTCGATGTTACTTTGTCCTATGTCCGGACCCAAAGGAGATGTGCTGTGGATGCCGAGTCAGCCGAGTATCTGCTCACAGAACTATGTTTGTGGCTATTTCTTCCGGTGCTCGTTCCTCTTATTCACAGCTATTTAAACTTGAAGTCCAGGGGAGCTACTGTCCCAGCATGCCGGTATGAGGTGTTGGACCATACGCGTTTCGGGGTTTTCTGAATAGCCCCTTTCTCAGTGGTAACCTCAAAGTGCTTCCCCACATCCTTTTATCTGGAGTCATGGAAAAAGACAAAGTCCGGACAAAGAGCTGGTCGCACAGAAAACCTGGAAACTTCAGGTAATCCAGTATAGTCTTTGTATGCAACTTTTCACAGACCATTCTTACAATGCGTTTTTTTTTTTTTATAAGATGCGTTTTTTCCAAAAATTGCGTTTTATGGTGCATTGCTGCTTAAATATGAATTAAAACATATCTCATGTTATTTTTATTATGATATAATTAAAAAACTAATAATATTTATAAAAAACAATAAAAGTAATATAAACATTTAAGGTGCGAAAAGTGTATAGAACATTACTATATCTTTCTGTTCCCACTTCGACAATAATATTCTGCCCAGAATATCTTATAAAGTTCACATCAGGATGGAGGGGGGGGGGGGGGGAGTCATAGGGTTACAGGAAGCCAAACAGTTCCCAATCAGCATTTAGTCCATTTGGGACTAGGGAACCAAAATCAAATATAAATTTGGATTCCACCCTTGACATCTTCTTTATCAGATCTCCCCCCCTCCATTCCGGTGTCACTGTTGTTAAGGCTGTATACGTAAGGCCTGTTGGGTCCTTATTGTGACACAAACTAAAATGCCTAGAAACAGTATGATTTTCGTATCCTTTGCGAATATTCGCTATATGTTCCGAGATTCTTGTCTTGAGGCATCTCTTGGTACGACCAACATACTGCTTTCTACAGGGACAAGTCAGCAAGTAAATTACATTCTTTGTGTTACAGGTCAGAAACATTTTAATTTCATATGAGTATTTGTTGCTAGTCGAGGATACCTTCATTGTTTTCCTCGGAAAATTAGTTATTTTGCAATTTGAACATGTTCTGCACCTGAAAAAACCCTCAAAGCACAACCATTGATTATTCTTTTTTGAATTAACCCTAGATGTTTTTATTGTGGGTGCTATTTTTAAACCTAGATTATTCGCACGGGTATAAATTATCTTCGGTTTTGCCGGTATCAGTGGTCCTATAATTTTGTCTTTCTGCAGAAATGACCAGTGCCTGGCAATGATAGTTTCAATCTTCTTATATTCGGTGTTAAAGGGCAGAATCATCTGCAATTCCCCATTTGTCATAATATCACTGCCAGATGCAGCTGGTTTCTCTGCAAAAAAATCCTGCCGGTCTAAATTCCTCACTTTATTCAATGCTGTTTCAATACATTCATTGGGATAATTCTTCTCAACGAATTGCTGCCTCAAATTCTCTGCCTCATTTTCGAATGTTTCGTTTGTCGTGCAGTTCCTTTTGAGACGTCTGAATTGGCTTTTTGGTACATTCAATAGCCACCTTGGGAGGTGGCAACTTGAATGTAAAATAAAATTATTTCTTGCTGTGGGTTTATAATACGTACTACAATTGACCTTATCCCTATCAATATTAATTTTCAGGTCCAAAAATTCTATCTCTGTTTTACTTATATTTGCTGTGAACTGGAGGTTCTGGTCATTCAGATTAATATTAGATAAAAAAGAACTCAATGCCGAATCTGCACCCCTCCAGATAAAAATCACGTCATCTATGTAACGCTTCCAGAGCACCAGATCCGCACCCAGTACTGGAAGAATATATTCATCCTCCCAGTTTGCCATAAATAAATTTGCGTAGCTGGGTGCGAACCTGGTGCCCATCGCGGTACCAGATTTCTGTAAATAAAATTCTGTATTAAAAGAAAAATAATTATGCTTTAATATAAAATTTACAGCTTCTAAAACATATTCAATTTGTGCCGATTTAAAAAAGCCACTCTTATCTAATTGGGATCTCAAAGCCTCAAGTCCCTGATCGTGCCTGATGGATGTATAAAGGGACCGGACATCAAGAGTTCCTAATGTCCACTCTTCCTCCACTATCAGTTCCTCCAGTATTTTTACTATCTGTGTGGTATCTTTCAGATAGAATTTTGTATTTTTCACTACCGGTTGGAGCTGATAGTCGACATATTGAGAGAGGTTGGCCGTAAGGGAATCAATCCCCGAAATTATAGGACGGCCTGGGGGGTTTGTGAGGCATTTGTGTATCTTCGGCAGATAATAAAATACCGGAAGTCTACACTGTGTACTTAATATAAAATTTGCCTCACTCTCCAATAAAATATTTGCCTTCATGCCCTTCTCACATAATTGTGTCAGCTGTGGATAAAAGTCATTAATCGGATCCAACTTCAGTTTAATATATACATCTGTATCCGACAATTGTCTCTGACATTCTTTGTTATAGTCGTCGGTACTTAGAATTACTATCGCTCCGCCCTTATCGGCGGGGCGTATAGTAATCCCATCATCTTTCTGCAGCTGTTTGATTGCTGTGATTTCCTGATTTGAAAGGTTTGATTTTTTCTTATTTCCACCACCTAGGGTTCTAATGTCTTTTTCTATATTTTTCCTGAATGTTTCTATCTCTGGGCTAATTTCATTCCTAGGATATTTAGTCGACCTAGGTTTTAATTCTGTGTGGATAAAGCCAGATGCTTCTTGAGGTTTTGGTACAATGGGGTTCTTCATAAAATACTTCTTGAGACAGAGTTTTCTCACAAATTTTTCTATGCCCACATAGGTGTCAAATTTATTCAACCGTGAGCTTGGGGCAAATTTGAGGCCCTTATTCAATAAAGATACTTGGGATGGTGTTAGATCGACTCCACTCAGATTAACAATGGAGCTCTGTGATGATGGTGCTAAATCTAATGTCTGTGTCTGTGTCTTTTTTCTCTTTGCCCTTCGTGTCTTTCTCTTTGTTTTTGATAATCTTGTGTCCAATCTAGTGATCTGTCCGGTGTCCTGTTGTGTCTCCAATGTGAGTTGTAATTGGGAACTGGACTGTATGGTGTTGCTATGTGATTCCAATTCTGTGTGGTTTGTTTGTTCCGGAGATTGTACGGGTGTTGGGCTGGGGGATCTGAGTGATGTGCTCTCTTGGGGGAGTGTTGGGCTCGTTGTCGTGTGTTCTGAGTTCGATAGTGTGCAGGACTTTGATCTAAAAAAGGTTCCCTGCTCAATACTTCATATTTATTGGAGGTTTTAATAATAGTGTCCAAAATCGTATCTATTTCCTCTGTAACATTTCTGTGTGTTTCTTTGTGTGTGTCTCTGTGTTTGGTTGGGATCTGTTTGATTGGGAACTGTTTGGCTTCCTGTAACCCTATGACTTCCCCCCCCCCCTCCATCCTGATGTGAACTTTATAAGATATTCTGGGCAGAATATTATTGTCGAAGTGGGAACAGAAAGATATAGTAATGTTCTATACACTTTTCGCACCTTAAATGTTTATATTACTTTTATTGTTTTTTATAAATATTATTAGTTTTTTAATTATATCATAATAAAAATAACATGAGATATGTTTTAATTCATATTTAAGCAGCAATGCACCATAAAACGCAATTTTTGGAAAAAACGCATCTTATAAAAAAAAAAAAACGCATTGTAAGAATGGTCTGTGAAAAGTCGCATACAAAGACTATACTGGATTACCTGAAGTTTCCAGGTTTTCTGTGCGACCAGCTCTTTGTCCGGACTTTGTCTTTTTCCATGACTCCAGATAAAAGGATGTGGGGAAGCACTTTGAGGTTACCACTGAGGAAGGGGCTATTCAGAGAACCCCAAAACGCGTATGGTCCAACACCTCATACCGGCATGCTGGGACAGTAGCTCCCCTGGACTTCAAGTTTAAATAGCTGTGAATAAGAGGAACGAGCACCGGAAGAAATAGCCACAAACATAGTTCTGTGAGCAGATACTCGGCTGACTCGGCATCCACAGCACATCTCCTTTGGGTCCGGACATAGGACAAAGTAACATCGACCAAGGTAAAGCAGTAAAGTTGCTTGAATAGGTGGGACGCCACCTTAGTGCACAGTCACCTTTACCATAACCGAGTAGGATCGGTGAATGTTTCACAAGACCTTTTTAATACAATTGGAATTGCGGTTTTCTTTAAAGACTGATATAACAATTGCGGCTGTTTGAACCTCAACTATCCAGGCTGTTTCAGGCTACAATCAAGGGTGCGGTCCTTTAACAAAAAACCGCCTGGAACTTTATATAGACCTCTGTCCGGATTGTGGTTTTTCCAACCTAAGCTGCTATAATTATTGGCCATATATTGCTGCTATTAATTAATGGTTATCCTTATGTGAATTTTTATGTCATTTTATATTGCATTTTATGAGTATATCGATATATTATATTTGATTAAAATTTTGACCTATAATCCATATTTGAGTGCCTGGTTTAATCCTTTTATATATTTGCTGTAATATAAATATTAGAGGGATGATGCCGTTGCTGTTGTTGTCCCTACACAAAAATCTGGTGGCTTCTTCCAAGGACCTGAGGCTACTAACCTAATGAAGAAGGCAATTTGCTCTCTGAAACTGATTGTTTCTATATGCATATTAATAAAAGATCAAGAATTGGATGCAATCCTGATGGTCTCCTTCTCCTGTGACAATGCTGACTTCTAGAAGTCCGCTTTCTTCCTTTTTTACACCCACATGCAAGCTAGTATAGGACAAGGGCAGCAGCAAAGAGAGGACACACACATATGGTGGAGGTCCGCATATAACAAGCACATATAGCTGTTGTAACTATTCACAATGCAGTAAGGTGAGTATGAATCAAACTGAGCACACCTGAAGCCCAGCAGTATTACACCAGAGGTGTTGTCTTTTTTCTCTTCTTATGCTCTCCACCTTGTAAGGTACAAGGCAGGGATTTCAGTGCACACCATCAGTTCCGTAAAGCCAATGGAATCCACTAAGTAGTACAGCAGCAACTGCACCAGTGCAGTTTGCACACAAGTGGATTACTGGGTGCGTATTGTTGTTTCTTGCCTACATATTCCATTCCATTACATTATGGATGACTGACAATGGTGCAAAGGAGGAAGAGTCATCTAAGCGAGATAACCAGTAGCTGATGATGATGACAACAATATTTTACTGCTTCCAGACATGGCCTGGCTACTACAATGATGACGGAGAAAAGAAGGACAGTCTTGGTCCGTTTGCTGGCCAGTTCAATCTCTCCACAAAAGTTGATGCCACCTCATGTGCTCAAAGATACCTTTAGTCCCTACATTTTTGCCTGAACAGCCATGTCTTACACATGAATGGAATTTTTGAGAAAAAAGCAAAAAAAATTGTCATTGGACAGTTACGACTGCAATATCACAGTAACTTACACAGAACGATGTGTCAAGTAAATTCTTTCAATGTGACATCATTTTTTGTAAAAGTAATTTAGAAAAATGTTTAAAAAAATTTATTTAATTTTGCAGATGGCTGCAATATAACAGTGACTTGACACAGGTTGATACTTAAAATGCATTCATCTGTGACAAATGGAAATTTTGTAAAACGATTTAGAATTTTTTTAAATTGCACAATTTGACAGTCCACTACAATAAATAAAGATACTAGAGATAAGCAAATCAATTTGGAATTCATCCTGGATTTTCCCAAAATTTCGGATTCTAATAAACCCAAATATTTTGCAATTCATCTCAGGCGAATCAAAAGAGATCCACATGTGCAAAACATACAACTCAGCTTTATTTCCAGAAGAACTAAAGAAAGCTGAGCATTTGACAACTACAGTATAGCCTTCCAATAATTATTCAGGCTTTTAAACAGGCTGTCTACCTTTACTAGGTAGAACAAAAGCACTTTATCAAAATAAAGCAGATGGAATCAGATTCTCTAATAGAGCAGCATTGGGGGGACCTCTGGCTGGGTACTATTTCTTATATGGAGACTCCTAGTATACATGAATACATGTATGTGATGACTATTGTAGGCTAGGGGCATAGCCTGGGCTACAATACTCCACACACATACTATGCATACAAGCCACTGTCCGTAATAGGAAAGAGTACCCTGGAGACAATACTTTATGGCACTGTTAGGCTTCTTTCACACTCATGTTTGGTGTGGATCCATCATGGATCTGCACAGACGGATTTGTTCAGATAATACAACCGTCTGCATCCATTCAGAACGGATCAGTTTGTATTATCTTTAACATAGCCAAGACGGACCCGTCTTAAACACCATTGAAAGTCAATGGAGGATGGATCCGTTTTCTATTGTGCCAGATTGTGTTATAGAAAACGGATTCGTCCCCATTAACTTACATTGTGTGTCAGAACAGATCTGTTTGGCTCAGTTTCATCAGACGGACACCAAAGCGGAATGGAGATGGAACTGAGGCAAACTGATGCATTCTGAGCGGATCCTTTTCTATTCAGAATGAATTAGAATTAAAGTGATCCATTTTGGACTGCTTGCGAGAGCCCTAAATGGATATCACAAACGGAAAGCCAAAACGCCAGTGTGAAAGTAGCCTTACTGTGACATGTCGTGGAAAAGTTTAATTCTTTGGCAGGCAATCCCCTGAAATAAGTCTAAGGCTACTTTCACACTGTTGTTTTGAATTCCGTTTGTGAGATCTGTTTCAGGGATCTCACAAACAATTCAAACCGGATACGTTCAGCCCCAATGCATTCTGAATGGATAAGGACCCGTTCCGTTCTGCCTCCATTCTGCTATGGATGCGGACACCGAAACGCTGCTTGCAGCGTTTTGACTTAGATTTTAGGATCCGTTTTGACTTAGACTTTTTTTTTTAAGAATAATGCAAACTGATCCGTTCTTAACGTATACAATCGTTTCATTATAGGTGCGGATCCGTCTGTGCAGAAACCAGACGGATCCGCACCTAATGCAGGTGTGAAAGTAGCCTAATTCATACAACACAATGCACCAAATACATTAATTTGGTGCAACCACACAATGCAAAACCAGACTTAAAAGTGGCAGGAAAATGATATATAATGCCTGTGACACTTGTCTATATCATCTCACCTGATTGACTGAGGCTGACTGCAAGACATTATGGCCCCCACATGATCCTCCATCTTTATCATCCCTACCCTACTCTGCTTTCTACTTTACTGTGATATGTATAATGGTGTAAATTGCTAAACTTCAGGTTCATCTGGAAGACACAGTTTTAGGAATTTCTAAATTAAGTTAATTTGTTTAAAAATCTATTCTTTCATCTCTAGAGGGCACCCTCCAGCTTGTACTGTGTACTGTGTATGAGTGCTGTTTCTGTCAGGAGTCCCGTATATAGGAGCGTTCTGGCTACTATATTGTAGCTTTATGCATACTTCCTAACAGGGACATTTTATTAGGACACTATCTTTTTGGTGCCACAGAATAAACTTAGCATTAAAGTGGAATCCATCTCTGCTTAGGGCACCAGAGCAACTTATCTTGCCTATAGATCAATGTAAACATGTGGCACATGAACGAACAAGGTTATGGAAAATACATCTATAAAAGGGAAGAATGAGTACTATGATAATGATTTGATTGGGGTGTGGAGGAGGAGGTGGTGGCACCCCAATAGACAGCAATGGCAATGTATATACAAAAGCTCCTGTCACATACACACTGCCGTGTCCGGCGATCAGGGATGGGTCTGCCAGGGGCCAGACTACCTTCAAACTCTCCCTCCATGCACAAACCACACACTCAGGCTGCAAAGTGAGGATAGATCACCCCCAGACATGCACAGACCCAACACCCCAAACACCAGTTGCAAATCTCTTTGTTTGAAACTTTTCAAATCTACCGCCAAAATGAATCCCCTTCCTTCATGTAGTGTTTTAGTAGGGGGTATCAGATGTTTTTTGAAGTTTGTACATAGCAGCCTGAGGAGCTGGCAGAGGCTCAGCCTGCCCAACTCCATCATTCTAGGATAGAATGGAGGCTTCAAATCAGTCAGCCATATTGGCGAATAAACCTTCTCTTCAGCACAAATCAGACCTTGTGTACACAGCACATATACGGTAATTTTCCTTTAAAATGATACATTTACTCGGATTAAACATTTGATCTGTCATCTACGTTCTATTACAAATAAAATATTGACATTTGCCATCTCCACATCATTGCATTCAGTTTTTATTCACAATTTGTTTAGTGTCCCAACTTTTTTGGAATCCGGTTTGTAGATTGAAGACACAAAGATTCAAAGGGGGTAAGATCTTTGGAGATATTTGATAAAGGACCCAGGGACAACAAGAACATTTTAATACTAGCATATTGATACCAAGCCCCTCTATTACTACCATCAGTGAATGAGTCTAGAGGTCGTATCGCCTATTTCTTCAGGAACTGATATGCCCGCGGGCAATCTTCTCTCCGTAGGCCCAACAACGCTTGTTGTCCCACCCCCAGGGGAAAATCCAGATTATCAAACATAGGAGTCATGGGCCCCGGGAAGGTTGTGAGACCCAGAAGTACCGCAAATTTATCCCAGAATTGTAATACTCCCAATGTTAAAAGGGGAAGGCTTTTGGGTCTATGTGGTTTTGTGATCCATAACAAGTCCTGGGGCGGGCGTCCGATCTCCGTCCTCTCAAACTGGATTCACCGTTTAGTTAAGCCACTGTGGAACCAGTCTAAAATGTATGAAAGCATTGATGCTTTATGATACAATTGCAGGTCAGGGAGCCCCACTCCCCCCCTCAACTTGGAATGAGTCAGGAAACGTATACCCAGCCTAGGAGATGAACCTGCCCATATACAATCTAAGAACATTGATCTAAAGGCCTTAAAGTATTTATATGGTAAGGTGATGGGGATAGTTCTAAAAACATACAATATCCTAGGCAGGACATTTATTTTGATTGTATGAATTCTTCCAAACCATGATAATGCTACTTTCTTCCAAGCCTGTAAATCTTTCTGAAAGACCCACTCTACCCGATCGAACGCTTTTTCAGCGTCGACCGAGAGCAGACAAAGGGGGAAAGCTGTTGCTTGGGCTCGGGCTATAAGAGCTAAATACTGTATTGTATTGTCTCAGGCTTCCTGACCCAGGACAAAACCCACCTGGTTTTCATGTATTAGGGAAGGCTTATGGATCTTCAGTCTATCGGCCAAAATTGTATCTTTACATCTATGTTACATCTATGTAGATCAGTGAGATCGTCCGATAGTTATTACAGACCAGGGGGTCTTTGCCCAGCTTAGGGATTACACATATGTGTGCAGTCAGAGCCTGAGGAGGGAAAGAGGCACCCCCCAAAAGAGAGTTACACATTATAGTGAGAGGTTTGGAGACATCCTCCAGGAATCTCTTTAAAAAAAAACGAGGAGTGAAACCATCAGGACCAGGGCATTTCCCAACCTCCAACTTTTCAATAACCCCTTGAACTTCCTGTAACATTATTTCCCAGCTACTGAGAGCTTAGAGCCCAGTAAGTTGGAGATATATTTTTTGATCTTCTAAGTTTTAAGGTCTATATGAAGATCTGCGTACTTTCCTTTTAAATTATAGAGGTCCTCATAATACGATTGAGATTCCTGCAAAATGTCTCCAGTAGAGTGAATGCGAACTCCCTCTCTTCTATTAAGGGTGGGAATATAAGAGGAAGTCTGTCTGGGCCTCAACATTCTTGCCAATAATCTGCCACTCCTATTTCCATGTCCATAAAAGAGCTTCTTGAGCTTATCCCGTGAATTTAAGTATTTCAGCTTCCTAAGGGCCGACCTCGTATTACATGGCTCTTGATAAACCCCAGTAGAGAGGGAGCCTTTATGTCTCTTCTCTAGGACCGCCAGTTTCTGAAGGAGTGCCTGTATCTCTGCAGACCGCATTTTCTTAAGCCTAGAGGCGTGCGAAATAAGCCTACCTTGTACCATGCATTTTAATGCTTCCCATTGAATTGTAGGGCTGGAAGCATCCCCGGTATGCACCACCACAAATTCTGAGATAGCAGATTTAATATCTGCCACGCAGACTGGATGCCTGAGAATGTTATCGTTAAGCTTCCACGAACTTCTAGAACGAGTAGGATCACCCAACTTCAGTGAAACCCATGTAAGAGAATATGAGGGAAGAGGATAGGTTCAATGCCTGTTGTAGGATGCAGGTCCAGAAGTGAGTGGGAAAGAAAAAGGTAATCAAGACAGTGATATGAGTTATGGGTGGAAGAGAAGAATGTGAAGTCTTTTGCAGTGGGATTCAGGATACGCCACATGTCCACCAATCTAAGGGACTGAAGGTGTCTCCTAAATCTCTGGGCAACTCCAGCAGACACTGAAGACCTACCGGTAGATGTGTCCAGAGCTGCATCCAGAGGGAAATTAAGGTCCCCACCTAGAATGACCGGGAGGCCATCTGCAAAGTCGTCCAAAGCTGCAAATTCCATAGAGGCGAATAATGTCTGCCCTGAATTAGGGAAGTATACATTAGCAATTACAAGTGTCTTTGAAGAGATAGAAAAGATGTAACAAACCTAAATCATCAGCTATTCTATCCAATATGGTACAAGGGAGTGACTTATGAACAGCGATGGATGCTCCCCTAGCTTTGGAAACATCAAATGTGCTATGAGACCAAACCAAGAAGTACCGATTCTTGCAAGACGGGACATGTCCCGATTTAAAGTGAGTCTCCTGCAGCAAAGGCTATACAGAATCTGGTTCCTCTTGGCCGGGTCATTTAAGCCATTAACATTGTATGAACATATTTTAATAGAAGCCATAGTACTAATTGTGATATCTTATTTACTAAGTTTGTATACCCAGGAATGGGAGGGGGTGGGAAGAACAAGAGGGAAGACAAAACAAACAAAGGGAAAACAGCATGCATGTGGCACACCCTCTATCTAACCTCTAGGGTAAGATGACAGTAGCTAGGGAAGGGACCCACTGCTATCACTAACTACCCAAGGGGGAAATGAAAGCCTGAACGCAGCGAACGTTCCCCCTCCACCTCTGATTCTGATGTATTTCCTATAGAAAATAAAGAAATATAACATAAGACTATAGGACCATCCAACAGTTGACTGCCTTGTCCGATGAGGACCTCCCCCGACAAACGCCCCATATGAAGAGAGGCATCTCTCACCGCCATCCTAGCGGCAGGGGTAGAAAAAACACGGGGGGAATTTAATTAAACCAGCATATACAGTGCTGTAAAAAAGAACTTGCCTCTTTACAAATGTTTTTTGTTTCTGTGAATTTGTCACACTTAAATGTATCAGATTATCAAAGAAATTTGAATATCAGACAAAGATAAAATGAGTCACCTGCAGTTTTTAAATTGTGATTTCATTTCTATGTGAAAAATAAATTGCCTCCTGAATCTAATAACTAGATGAGCCACCCTTGGTGGCAACAACTTCCAATCAAGTCTTTGTGATAACTGGCAATAAGTCTTTCACATCTCTGTGGAGGAATTTTGGCCCACTCTTCTTTGCAGAATTCTTTCAATTCAGCCACTTTTGAGTTTTTTGAGCATGAACGGCCTGTTTAGGGTCAGGCCACAGCATGTCAATCAGATTTAGGTCTAGACTTTGATTAGGCCACTCCAAAACGTTCATTTTTTTTTTCCAGCCATTTGAAAGGTGGACTTGCTGGTATGCTCGGGATCATTGTCCTTCTGCAGAATCCAAGTACGCTTGAGCTTAAGGACACAAACTGATAGCCGGACAGTCTCCTTCAGGGTTTATCAATTACAGCAAGTTGTCCAGGTCCTGAAGCAGCAATGCAGCACCAGACCATCACAGTCCATGGCTTTGTAACCTTTTCCAGACTAATAGATGTCAATGATTTTATTTCTCATCTGCTCTTGAATTTCTTCAGATTGGGGTATGATGTGTTGTTTTTTTTTTTTTACATATTTTAGCCTACTTTATGCTGTCAAACAGATTCTATGTAAGTGATCTCTTGATTCTATAGGTCAGCAGTAATCAGGCCCGGGTATGGCTAGTGAAATTGAACTTAGCTTTCCAAAATCTGTGGTTAATCACAGTTAAAGAGGTATTCCGGTAGGTAAAAGTTATTCCTTATCCCAGAGGTAAGACCCCAATCGATCTCTTAGTTATAGTTAGGGGATAACTTTTACTTACTGGAATACCCCTTTAATTCATGGGAAGGGGCGCAATTATTTTCTCACATAGGGACAGGTTTTTACAGATAGCTTTTTTCCCTTAAATTAAATCATGCTTCTTATATTTACAGTACTCGGGTTATCTCTGTCTGATATTCAAATGTGTTTAATAATCTGAAACATTTAAGTGCGATAAATATGCAAAAACAAAAGAAATACAGTATGTAAGGGGTGTAGGAGAGTCCCCGGAATAATAATGGACGGACGATACGTGCCACCAGAGGTCCTGGCCTCGGTGGAGTAAGAACCGGATCATTGCGGTTACAGCGGCTAATGCTGCTGGTGCAGCATGTCCGGGCCAGTTCTTACTGGGAACAGGTAAAGAGCTGGGGGGGTGCCTGTTCCCCACAGCCAGCCCAGGTTTTTGGTCAGCCTGCTGAAGATGGGGGTGGGGTGTGTCTTGCTGTGCTGGAGATTTCCACAGACAGAGTCAGTGCTGGTGAAGGAGAGTCTGGGCGCAGCACACATTGAACGATAGCCCTGGGACCTGTGGTGCTACGAGCCGAAGGGGCTCTGGCCTGGGGGAGACAAAGGCAGGTAGCTTTCAAGCCTGCAGAACTGCAAGGTGACTCAAACCTGCTGTTTATTTTCTATGGAAGGACTTTTGTTCTATGTGGATATGCACCTGTGAGGTCTGCACATTGCCTGTTATGCCTTTGGTGTGAATAAAGTCACGGTGTATCACAAAGACTGTCTGTGATTGCCTCAATACTGCCGCCGCTACCATAGCCTACCACGAGCACATCCCCACAGGGGGGAAATACTTTTTTCACAGCACTGTAGGTGATGACTAGTACACCAATACCCAGGTTACAGCAACAATTTAGCTGTGATTGTTAACGTGAAATTGAGTGAAATTTTGGGGGACTGTTCATTTTAATTTTATAAAATAGACAGGGTTGTTTAATTCTGTTTATTTCCGTTTATTTCTGTCTCCATACGTTTCTAACCATTTTTCTTTGTTTTGGGGTGGGGGGGAATTTTATTCAAACTAGCATATACGTGATTAATACACAGGGTATTGCACAAAATTATCTGTGAGTAATAACAAATTTAGGCCTAAATCTGTTTCTGTTTATTTCTGTCTTCACACGTTTCCAATCAGTGTTTTTCTTTGGGTTGTTTATTATATTCAAACCAGTGTATACGTGATTACTACACTGATATGCAGGGTATTGCACAAAATTATCTGTGAGTGATAAGGAATTTAATTCCATTTCCGTTTATTTCTGTATCCACACATTTCCAATCAGTTTTTTTTGGGGGGGAGGGGTTTGTTGAACGAATCGAAGTATACTAAGTGAAATTCGATCTGAAGTTTAGGAAAAATTTGATTTGCAACTAATCCAAAATTTCTTGCGCTTCGTGGTAACAAATCGTTTTCTTCCTAATATGGAGGTTACATGTGTTAAAAAATGAAAGTAAGAAGCCTGAGAATGCGAGATCACCCATAATGCCATGCAGCTAGCCATCCCCTGTGATGTCACAGCCGTTTAAAAGCCTCATCCCGCTCGGTCTCTGCCATTTCACTGTGAGCTTAGCTGAGAGACATGAAAGTGCTGTTGCGCTAGGTAGAGTAAAGAATACTTAATTGTCAGTTTGAAAGAGACAGTGCAGGGATAGTGCAGGGACTGTAATCTGAAGCTGAAGGGATCCATAGGAAGCAGCACACTCCTCATTGCCGACCTCATATGCCTGGTGCGCCGTAATCTCGCGCATACACCGTGGAAAGACCAGTCAGCGCATGCGCAATGTGTTCTGTGATGCCGATGCCAGGACACCGCACGGGCGCTGACAGGTCTATCCACAGCGCATGCGCGAGATTACAGCACACCAGGCATATGAGGTCGGCGAGGAATGAATAAATTAGCAGTGGGGCGGTGCTGGACTCAAGGAGAAGGGGTGCGGCTGGGCTCCAACAGACAGAGGGACAGCCCCTTGGGCTCCTTATTTAGGTAATTTGCATATTAATAAAAGCGATTTTTTTTTTAATAGGGCGTGGTCTGGCTGCCGAGGCACACGGATGTAGTGTGCTGCAGCTCCGGTGATAGCACTGCAAACCAGCGACATATACAGCGTCTAACTGAACGGTGAACCACCAAAAGCCGGAGGAAATAGCCACGGAACCCTATCTGAACATGACGGGGCGAAAGAAAAGAGTGTTGAAGCACTCGCAGCTGACTAAATTCTACTTTACCAGAGAGGCTGGCAAATCTCAAGATGGTGCCGGGGAAAGAATTGCCGCCATTAGAGACTACACGGAAGGCCCGCATTCAGCTACAGGCTCCGATCCTAAGCAGGGGTCGGATACTCTGACTCCTCCGAAATATACACCTTATGATGACGAGGACTTGTCTCTAGGGCAGGAGGGAGAAAATAGCACGACCGCTCTGACCCAGACGAATGGGGGAGAGATAGCCGCAGAGTCTACAGACCCCACGCACTCCTCATGGCGTACCTGACTGTCTAAGGAAGACCCGACTCATGCAGGTACTTTGGGACTACAAAAGGGCCCTCAGGACACGGGTGAGGCGGAAATCCTGGCTATGCCAGTTAACAACACGGCCCTGACAGACACCGTCATGAGGGATATGCTTTTAATTCAGAGGCGCTCTCTTCTAGATGACATGCGCTTGATAGTGGCTCCTTTATGGGCGGATTTGGAGGACATTGGGGCTAGAACAGACCATTTAGAGCGCAAATTTGGAGAGTTTGCAGGCTCCCACAATGACTGATGCTCATTATGCCTTAGAAGCGGAAGTTGAAGCCATTAAAAGCAAGATGGCGGACTTAGAGGACTGCAGCAGACGCAATAACATCAAGCTGCAAAGTATTCCAGAGTCTGTTGCAGCTAAAGACATCTCTTCCTATGTGAAGTCGCTGATGAAATGCACTTTGCCCCATTGCAGGGACAAAGATTTAGAGATTGACCGAGCACATAGAGTTCCACGTCCCAGACACCTGGAGGAAAGTGTGCAAAGGGATGTTCTTGCTAGAGTACATTTTTACTCCATAAAGGAGCAACTGATGTCTTTTACAAGGCAAAATGGAGTACTGCCGGCTAGAGTTGAGCGAACACCTGGATGTTCGGGTTCGAGAAGTTCGGCCGAACTTCCCGGAAATGTTCGGGTTCGGGATCCGAACCCGACCCGAACTTCGTCCCAAACCCGAACCCCATTGAAGTCAATGGGGACCCGAACTTTTCGGCACTAAAAAGGCTGTAAAACAGCCCAGGAAAGGGCTAGAGGGCTGCAAAAGGCAGCAAAATGTAGTTAAATCCCCTGTAAACAAATGTGGATAGGGAAATGAATAAAAATAAAATAAATAAAAATTAACCAATATCAATTGGAGAGAGGTCCCATAGCAAAGAATCAGGCTTCATGTCAGCAGAGAATCAGTCTTCATGTCATAGCAGAGAATCAGGCTTCACGTCAGCCAAAACTGGAACAGTTCATTGTCATATATTTAGGCCCCGGCACCCAGACAGAGGAGAGAGGTCCCATAACAGAGATTCAGGCTTCATGTCAGCAGAGAATCAGTCTTCATGTCATAGCAGAGAATCAGGCTTCACGTCAGCCAAAACTGGAACAGTCCATTGTCATATATTTAGGCCACGGCACCCAGACAGAGGAGAGAGGTCCCATAGCAGAGATTCAGGCTTCATGTCATAGCAGAGAATCATGCTTCACGTCACCCAACACTGGAACAGGCCACTGTCAGAAATTTTTAGGCCCCGGCACCCAGACAGAGGAGAGGTTCATTAAATTTTTGGTTGCCTCCCAATATAATGGTAAAATGAAAATAAAAATAGGATTGAATGAGGAAGTGCTCTGGAGTACAATAATATATGGTTAAGGGGAGGTAGTTAATGTCTAATCTGCACAAGGGATGGACAGGTCCTGTGGGATCCATGCCTGGTTCATTTTTATGAACGTCAGCTTGTCCACATTGCCTGTAGACAGGCGGCTGCGTTTGTGTGTAATGACGCCCCCTGCCGTGCTGAATACACGTTTAGACAAAACGCTGGCCGCCAGGCAGGCCAGCACCTCCAAGGCATAAAAGGCTAGCTCTGGCCACGTGGACAATTTGGAGACCCAGAAGTTGAATGGGGCCGAACCATCAGTCAGTACGTGGAGGGGTGTGCACATGTACTGTTCCACCATGTTAGTGAAATGTTGCCCCCTGCTAACACGTTCCGTATAAGGTGGTGGTGCAGTTAGCTGTGGTGTGTTGACAAAACTTTTCCACATCTCTGCCATGCTAACCCTGCCCTGACACAGCTGCGTTGGCGACCTCTTGCTCCTCCTCTGCCTTCGCCTTCCACTTGTTCCCCTGTGACATTTGGGAATGCTCTCAGTAGCGCGTCTACCAATGTGCGCTTGTACTCGCGCAACTTCCTATCACGCTCCAGTGCAGGAAGTAAGGTGGGCACATTGTCTTTGTACCGGGGATCCATCAGGGTGGCAACCCAGTAGTCCGCACACGTTAAAATGTGGGCAACTCTGCTGTCGTTGCGCAGGCACTGCAGCATGTAGTCACTCATGTGTGCCAGGCTGCCCAGAGGTAAGGACAAGCTGTCCTCTGTGGGAGACGTATCGTCATCGTCCTGCGTTTCCCCCCAGCAACGCACCAGTGATGGGCCCGAGCTGCGTTGGGTGCCACTCCGCTGTGAAAATGCTTCATCCTCATCCTCTTCCACTTCCTCCTCATCCTCGTCCTCCTCGTACTCCAGTAGTGGGCCCTGGCTGGCCACATTTGTACCTGCTGAAAAAAAACTCACTCTGAGTCACTTCAAAGAGACTGGCCTGAAAGTACTAAAAATGACCCCTCTTCCTCCTCCTGGCCACCTCCTCTTCCATCATCGCCCTAAGTGTTTTCTCAAGGAGACATAGAAGTGGTATTGTAACGCTGATAACGGCGTTATCGCTACTGGCCATGTTGGTGGAGTACTCGAAACAGCCTAACAGGGCACACAGGTCTCGCATGGAGGCCCAGTCATTGGTGGTGAAGTGGTGCTGTTCCGCAGTGCGACTGACCCGTGCGTGCTGCAGCTGAAACTCCACTATGGCCTGCTGCTGCTCGCACAGTCTGTCCAGCATGTGCAAGGTGGAGTTCCACCTGGTGGGCACGTCGCATATGAGGCGGTGAGCGGGAAGGCCGAAGTTACGCTGTAGCGCAGACAGGCGAGAAGCGGCAGGATGTGAACGCCGGAAGCGCGAACAGACGGCCCGCACTTTATGCAGCAGCTCTGACATGCCGGGGTAGTTGTGAATGAACTTCTGCACCACCAAATTCAGCACATGCGCCAGGCAAGGGATGTGCGTCAAACCGGCTAGTCTCAGAGCTGCAACAAGATTTCGCCCATTATCGCACACCACCAGGCCGGGCTTGAGGCTCACCGGCAGCAACCACTCGTCGGTCTGTTGTTCTATACCCCGCCACAACTCCTGTGCGGTGTGGGGCCTGTCCCCCAAACATATGAGTTTCAGAATGGCCTGCTGACGTTTACCCCGAGCTGTGCTGAAGTTGGTGGTGAAGGTGTGTGGCTAACTGGATAAGCAGGTGGAAGAAGAGGAGGAGGAAGCCGAGTAGGAGGAGGAAGCCGAGTAGGAGGAGGAGGCAACAGGAGGCAAAGAATGTTGCTCTGCGATCCTTGGATGCGGAAGGACATGCGCCAAACAGCTCTCCGCCTGGGGCCCAGCCGCCACTACATTTACCCAGTGTGCAGTTAGGGAGATATAGCGTCCCTGGCCGTGCTTACTGGTCCACGTATCTGTGGTTAGGTGGACCTTGCCACAGATGGCGTTGCGCAGTGCACACTTGATTTTATCGGATACTTGGTTGTGCAAGGAAGGCACAGCTCTCTTGGAGAAGTAGTGGCTGCTGGGAACAACATACTGTGGGACAGCAAGCGACATGAGCTGTTTGAAGCTGTCTGTGTCCACCAGCCTGAATGACAGCATTTCATAGGCCAGTAGTTTAGAAATGCTGGCGTTCAGCGCCAGGGATTGAGGGCGGCTAGGTGGGAATTTACGCTTTCTCTCAAATGTTTGTGAGATGGAGAGCTGAACGCTGCCATGTGACAAGGTTGAGATGCTTGGTGATGGAGGCGGTGGTGTTCGTGGTACATCCCCTGTTTGCTGGGCGGCAGGTGCCAACGTTCCTCCAGAGGCGGAGGAAGAGGCCGAGGCGGCAGCAGCAGAAGAGGCCGAGGCGGCAGCAGCAGAAGAGGTAGCAGGGGGAGCCTGAGTGAGTTCCTTGTTTTTAAGGTGTTTACTCCACTGCAGTTCATGCTTTGCATGCAGGTGCCTGGTCATGCAGGTTGTGCTAAGGCTCAGAACGTTAATGCCTCGCTTCAGGCTCTGATGACACAGCGTGCAAACCACTCGGGTCTTGTCGTCAGCACATTGTTTGAAGAAGTGCCATGCCAGGGAACTCCTTGAAGCTGCCTTTGGGGTGCTCAGTCCCAGATGGCGGCGGTCAATAGCAGGCGGAGTCTCTTGGCGGCGGGTGCTCAGCTTTTGCCCACTGCTCCCTCTTTTGCTACGCTGTTGGCTCGGTCACACCACTGCCTCTTCCTCCGAACTGTGAAAGTCAGTGGCACGACCTTCATTCCATGTGGGGTCTAGGACCTCATCGTCCCCTGCATCGTCTTCCACCCAGTCTTCCTCCATGACCTCCTGTTCAGTCTGCACACTGCAGAAAGACGCAGCAGTTGGCACCTGTGTTTCGTTATCATCAGAGACGTGCTGAGGTGGTATTCCCATGGCCTCATCATCAGGAAACATAAGTGGTTGTGCGTCAGTGCATTCTATGTCTTCCACAGCTGGGGAAGGGCTAGGTGGATGCCCTTGGGAAACCCTGCCAGCAGAGTCTTCAAACAGCATGAGACTGCTGCATAACTTTAGGCTCAGACAGTTTCCCTGATATGCATGCGGGTGATGTGACAGACTGATGGGCTTGGTTTTCAGGCGCCATCTGTGCGCTTTATGCAGAAGACTGGGTGGGAGATAATGTGAATGTGCTGGATCTACTGTCGGCCACCCAATTGACTAATGCCTGTACCTGCTCAGGCCTTATCATCCTTAGAACGGCATTGGGCCCCACGAAATATCGCTGTAAATTCTGGCAGCTACTGAGACCTGAGGTAGTTGGTTCACTAAGACATGTGGCTGTGGCAGAACGGCCACGTCCTCTCCCAGCACCAGAGGGTCCACTAACACCACCACGACCATGTCCGCGTCCCTTACTAGATGTTTTCCTCATTGTTACTGTTCACCACAATAAGAAAAAAATTATTTGGCCCAATGTATTGAATTCAAATTCAGGCCTTTTTTTTACAGACACCTAACACTATCTGGCTATCTATTTAGGTACCGTATTACACTAATACAGGCACAGCAGTAACGACAGATTTAGCTGAATTTAAATTGTAGGCCTAGTATTTAGGCGCTGGATGACAGGTATACGTTTACGGACAGAATTAGACTTGGAAATGAAGTTATTGAGGATGACACTATCCGCACCTTCAATCTGATATACCCTTTTATGGAAAGTTTTAAAGTAGGCCTGATACAGCAGAAACCACTGATTTAGGGAATTGCTAAGTTGGGAATTGTATTTCAACCCAGAACAAAAACTGTGCTTTGACGGACACCAAATAACTTGACCAGACACAGCAATAATGACAGATTTAGCTGAATATAAATTGTATGCCTAGTATTTAGGCACTGGATGACAGTTATACGTTTACGGACAGAATTAGACTTGGAAATGCACAGTAGCGTGTGAAGTTATTGAGAATGACCCTATCCGCACCTCCAATCTAATATACCCTTTTATGGATAGATTTCAAGTAGGCCTGATACAGCAAAAACCACTAATTTAGGGAATTGCTAAGTTGGGAATTTTATTTCAACCCAGAACAAAAACTGTGCTTTAACGGACACCAAATAACTTGACCAGCCACAGCAATAATTACAGATTTAGCTGAATATAAATTGTAGGCCTAGTATTTAGGCGCTGGATGACAGGTATACGTTTACGGACAGAATTAGACTTGGAAATGCACGGTAGCGTGTGAAGTTATTGAGAATGACCCTATCAGCACCTTCAATCTAATATATCCTTTTATGGATAGATTTAAAGTAGGCCTGATACAGCAGAAACCACTAATTTAGGGAATTGCTAAGTTGGGAATTGTATTTCAACCCAGAACAAAAACTGTGCTTTAACGGACACCAAAAAACTTGACCAGCCACAGCAATAATGACAGATTTAGCTGAATATTAATTGTAGGCCTAGTATTTAGGCCCTGGATGACAGGTATAAGTTTACGGACAGAAATAGACTTGAAAATGCACGGTAGCGTGTGAAGTTATTGAGGATGACCCTATCCGCACCTTAAATCTAATATACCATTTTATGGATAGATTTAAAGTTGGCCTGATACAGCAGAAACCACTAATTTAGGGAATTGCTAAGTTGGGAATTGTATTTCAGCCCAGAACAAAAACTGTGCTTTGACGGACACCAAATAACTTGACCACTCACAGCAATAATGACAGATTTTGCTGAATATAAATTGTTGGCCTAGTATTTAGGCGCTGGATGACAGTTATACGTTTACGGACAGAAATAGACTTGGAAATGCACGGTAGCGTGTGAAGTTATTGAGGATGACCCTATCCGCACCTTCAATCTAATATACCCTTTTATGGATAGATTTAAAATTGGCCTGATACAGCAGAAACCACTGATTTAGGGAATTGCTAAGTTGGGAATTGTATTCCAACCCACAACAAAAACTGTGCTTTGACGGACACCAAATAATTTGACCAGACACAGCAATAATGACAGATTTGGATGACTATAAATTTGAGGCCTATTATTTAGGCGCTGGGTGACAGGTATACGTTTACAGACAGAATTAGACTGGGATATGCACAGTAGCGTGTGTGTGAAGTTATTGAGAATGACCCTATCTGCACCTTGAATCTAATATACCCTTTTAGGGATAAATTTAAAGTAGGCCTGATACAGCAGAAACCACTAATTTAGGGAATTGCTAAGTTGGGAATTGTATTTCAACCCAGAACAAAAACTGTGCTTTAACGGATACCAAATAACTTGACCAGACACAGCAATAATGACAGATTTAGCTGAATATAAATTGTAGGCCTAGTATTTAGGCGCTGGATGACAGTTATACGTTTACGGACAGATTTAGACTTGGAAATGCACGGTAGCGTGTGAAGTTATTGAGAATGACCCTATCCGCACCATCAATCTAATATACCCTTTTATGGATAGATTTAAAGTAGGCCTGATACAGCAGAAACCACAAATTTAGGGAATTGCTAAGTTGGGAATTGTATTTCAACCCAGAACAAAAACTGTGCTTTGGCGGACACTAAATGAATTGACCAGCTACAGCAATAATGACAGATTTAGCTGAATATAAATTGTAGGCCTAGTATTTAGGCGCTGGATGACAGGTATACGTTTACGGACAGAATTAGACTTGGAAATGCACTGTAGCGTGTGAAGTTATTGAGAATAACCCTATCCGCACCTTCAATCTAATATATCCCTTTTATGGATAGATTTAAAGTAGGCCTGATACAGCAGAAACCACTAATTTAGGGAATTGCTAAGTTGGGAATTGTATTTCAACCCAGAACAAAAACTGTGCTTTAACGGACACTAAATAACTTGACCAGCCACAGCAATAATGACAGATTTAGCTGAATATTAATTGTAGGCCTAGTATTTAGGCCCTGGATGACAGGTATAAGTTTACGGACAGAAATAGACTTGAAAATGCACGGTAGCGTGTGAAGTTATTGAGGATGACCCTATCCGCACCTTAAATCTAATATACCATTTTATGGATAGATTTAAAGTTGGCCTGATACAGCAGAAACCACTAATTTAGGGAATTGCTAAGTTGGGAATTGTATTTCAGCCCAGAACAAAAACTGTGCTTTGACGGACACCAAATAACTTGACCACTCACAGCAATAATGACAGATTTTGCTGAATATAAATTGTTGGCCTAGTATTTAGGCGCTGGATGACAGTTATACGTTTACAGACAGAAATAGACTTGGAAATGCACGGTAGCGTGTGAAGTTATTGAGGATGACCCTATCCGCACCTTCAATCTAATATACCCTTTTATGGATAGATTTAAAATTGGCCTGATACAGCAGAAACCACTGATTTAGGGAATTGCTAAGTTGGGAATTGTATTCCAACCCACAACAAAAACTGTGCTTTGACGGACACCAAATAATTTGACCAGACACAGCAATAATGACAGATTTGGATGACTATAAATTTGAGGCCTATTATTTAGGCGCTGGGTGACAGGTATACGTTTACAGACAGAATTAGACTGGGATATGCACAGTAGCGTGTGTGTGAAGTTATTGAGAATGACCCTATCTGCACCTTGAATCTAATATACCCTTTTAGGGATAAATTTAAAGTAGGCCTGATACAGCAGAAACCACTAATTTAGGGAATTGCTAAGTTGGGAATTGTATTTCAACCCAGAACAAAAACTGTGCTTTAACGGATACCAAATAACTTGACCAGACACAGCAATAATGACAGATTTAGCTGAATATAAATTGTAGGCCTAGTATTTAGGCGCTGGATGACAGTTATACGTTTACGGACAGATTTAGACTTGGAAATGCACGGTAGCGTGTGAAGTTATTGAGAATGACCCTATCCGCACCATCAATCTAATATACCCTTTTATGGATAGATTTAAAGTAGGCCTGATACAGCAGAAACCACAAATTTAGGGAATTGCTAAGTTGGGAATTGTATTTCAACCCAGAACAAAAACTGTGCTTTGGCGGACACTAAATGAATTGACCAGCTACAGCAATAATGACAGATTTAGCTGAATATAAATTGTAGGCCTAGTATTTAGGCGCTGGATGACAGGTATACGTTTACGGACAGAATTAGACTTGGAAATGCACTGTAGCGTGTGAAGTTATTGAGAATAACCCTATCCGCACCTTCAATCTAATATATCCTTTTATGGATAGATTTAAAGTAGGCCTGATACAGCAGAAACCACTAATTTAGGGAATTGCTAAGTTGGGAATTGTATTTCAACCCAGAACAAAAACTGTGCTTTAACGGACACTAAAAAACTTGACCAGCCACAGCAATAATGACAGATTTAGCTGAATATTAATTGTAGGCCTAGTATTTAGGCCCTGGATGACAGGTATAAGTTTACGGACAGAAATAGACTTGAAAATGCACGGTAGCGTGTGAAGTTATTGAGGATGACCCTATCCGCACCTTAAATCTAATATACCATTTTATGGATAGATTTAAAGTTGGCCTGATACAGCAGAAACCACTAATTTAGGGAATTGCTAAGTTGGGAATTGTATTTCAGCCCAGAACAAAAACTGTGCTTTGACGGACACCAAATAACTTGACCACTCACAGCAATAATGACAGATTTTGCTGAATATAAATTGTTGGCCTAGTATTTAGGCGCTGGATGACAGTTATACGTTTACGGACAGAAATAGACTTGGAAATGCACGGTAGCGTGTGAAGTTATTGAGAATGACCCTATCCGCACCTTCAATCTAATATACCCTTTTATGGATAGATTTAAAGTAGGCCTGACACAGCAGAAACCACAAATTTAGGGAATTGCTAAGTTGGGAATTGTATTTCAACCCAGAACAAAAACTGTGCTTTGGCGGACACTAAATGAATTGACCAGCTACAGCAATAATGACAGATTTAGCTGAATATAAATTGTAGGCCTAGTATTTAGGCGCTGGATGACAGGTATACGTTTTCGGACAGAATTAGACTTGGAAATGCATGGTAGCGTGTGAAGTTATTGAGGATGACACTAGCCGCACCTTAAATCTATTATACCCTTTTATGGATCAATTTAAACTTGGCTTCATACAGCAGAAACCACTGATTTAGGGAATTGCTAAGTTGGGAATTGTATTTCAACCCACAACAAAAATATATCCTTTGCCAGACAGCAGAAAGTATTACAATTGGCTAGCCACAGCTGAAACACCAGATTTAGGGTACTGCTATTTTGGCAATTGTATTTCACAGTATTTCAATTGTATTTCACAATAAAATAGCAAGCACAGCCAAGCCCCTGATGTAGGATAGATTAAAAAAATAACCACACTATTGATGGTTAAATGCACTTGGTGGCAGCTTGTGCTGGCGCACCACAAGAAAAAAGTGACATAAAAACGCTCTGGGCAGCCTAAAAACAGTGAGCAATTAAATAGCAGTAGTTCAATGATCCACAGCTGTAGATCAATCACTGAATTAAGTGTTTTTGCTGAGTTAATCACTGCCTAATCTCGCCCTAACAGCAGCTTCAACCTCTCCCTACACTGATCAGAGCAGAGTGACGTGCGGCGCTACGTGACTCCAGCTTAAATAGAGGCTGGGTCACATGCTGCACTGGCCAATCACAGCCATGCCAATTCTGTCCGTTTACGAAAATGTTCGTGTTCGGGTCCGTGTCACGGACACCCCAAAATTCGGTACGAACCCGAACTATACAGTTCGGGTTTGCTCATCCCTACTGCCGGCCCCCTACCACAAGATATCGTTGTATGCAGATTTATCGGCTGCTACGCTTAGGCTACGACGAGCTCTGCTCCCTATTACATCTGCCTTGCAAGAAGCCAAGATACAGTACAGGTGGGGGTTCCCAATACGCCTCTTAATACACCATTTGGGAGATCTTCATGTAATCAAGTCCATGGAAGAGGGCAGAAAAGTGTTGCAAAGCTGGGACATTACAATTGGTCCACTGAAGGAATATCGTCGGTCCCCTCCTGACAAAATTCAGAAAGATTGGGAAACTGCCCACTGAGCTGGTTTAACGGGAGAAGTTAATGCTCACATCATCTTTCTGCTAGGTTTGAGTGACTGTCGGCACAAGTTACAACCTAGGCTTCAGACGGGACTTTAATTCCCCAAGTGTTGGTTTTCGGGGAGCCTGTTGGCTCCTACGGATACACCTTACGTATTCATGCTTTTGGTTCTATGTTATTATGTTCTACCATTGTTATGTGATGCTAGATCCATGAATGGTGCCACAAATATGCCTGTACGATGTTCCACCACCTTTGTGCTATGGGTGATGACGCTCTGGCTGGGAGGCGTCCTGCACCTCTTTTACAGTTTATTATGCAACATCTTTACTCTACGTTTTAGGTTGCTTTACTATGGTAATCTCATTTGCTAGCCTTAATGTGAACGGATTGAATAGTCCACTGTGCAGATCACATTTTTTGGAAAGAGGCCAAAATTCTTAAGTGTGATATCCTGGGGGCACAAGAAACCCATTTATTAGAAAAAGACGCACATAGGGTACAAAATGCACAGTTCCCCCATATCTTTCAATCTCACGCCAACTCTAAAACTAAAGGGGTTTTGATAGCTATTAAAAACACATTAGCGTTTACATTGATTGACAGCATTAGTGATCCTAAAGGGAGGTTTGTGATCCTGGTGTGCACCCTGAATAACACATTTTTTACTCTCATATCCATATATGCCCCTAATACTGGCCAAACTCGCTTCCTCAATAGACTATTGAAATTGATTAATAAGAAACGGAAAGGCCAACTACTAATGTTTGGAGATTTTAATATCACTACAGACCCTAAATTAGATATGTCTTCCTCCTCCTGTAGGAATGTTCCATCTTTAGCTGACACTTTGAGGAAGGCAGAATTATTTGATATCTGGCGAATCCAACACCCGTCAGATAGAGATTTTACGTTTCACTCAGGGGTACATAATGTTTACTCTCGTATTGATATGTTACTTACTGACCAGACAGCACTTTCAAAGACAGTTGACACTGCGATAGAGCAGATTAAATGGTCCGACCATGCTGCAATTACCATGACATTATCAGAGGACAACAATTACTCTCCAAGATATCTTTGGAGGAGCAACCCCATTTTACTATCTTGTCCTCAGCATGGTCTGCGCATTGAATCAGATTGGAAAGAATTCTTTCACTTAAATAATCCAGATTCCACTAACCCTGTGGTCTTATGGAATACCCACAAAGCATTCATTAGAGGGTCATTCATACAACAAGGTACGGTGCAAAAGAGGAAACTGGAAGAGGTAACATCACAACTGCTCGCTAAACTAACACAATTAGAGGACAGTAATAAATCACATCCCTCACCCTCAACTGCAGATGCTTTGAAACAAGCAAGGCAAGATTTGAGGAATCACATGTTAGAGTCCTTTAAGAAAGGGCTTCGTAATACCAAAGAGCGATATTACTCCCAAGGGAATAAGGCAGGTAAATTTATGACGGCTAGTCTTAAGGCGAAACAGGTAAAGAGTAGAATCCCATATCTCTTGCATCCTAAGACCTATATAACTTAAAGGACTCAATACCAACTCCCTCAAACTTAACTGACTTGATATATAAATACCTCAGCTCTCTGAACTTACCTACTTTAACAGATGTACAGCTCCAAACCCTTAATGCCCAGAAAACCAATGAGGAAGTTAAATCAGTAATAGCCTCCTTACCCCGGGATAAAGCACCAGGCCCGGATGGTTTTGCTAGTCACTACTATAAAAGGTTTAAACATATTTTAAGTCAATTTTTGAGTGACTTTTGTCAGTCTGCTTTGTCTTCTGGAGTTTTTCCTAAAGAAAACCTACAGGCCATTATTATCACCCTACCTAAGCCGGGTAAACCTTCTGATAGACCCCAACATTTTAGGCCTATCTCTTTGTTGAATCAAGACATAAAAATTTACGCTAAACTTTTAGCCCTTTGGTTAGCTAAAATACTACCATCCATAATCCACACAGACAAAACCGGCTTTGTTCCCTCCCGCCAATCTAATTTTAACACTAGAAGAAAGTTGGGCGTTTTTCATCAGGTCAAGCAAAAGAGATGCCCTCTGCTGGTTCTGGCTCTAGACGCCGAGAAGGCGTTCGATAGGATTAGATGGTCGTTCACCTTCTCGGTGCTTTCTACTATGGGATTTAGTGGCCCTATCATGCTTGCAATAGAGGCTCTCTATAGCAACCCCACAACTAGCGTATATGTTAATGGGGCCCTGTCCCGGGCGTTTGATTTGACAAACGACACCAGGCAGGGCTGCCCACTATCCCCTTTAATTTTTATTATTGCCATGGAACCATTAGCTCAAGCAATAAGGTTGGATCCCCACATTTCTGGAGTTAAAATTGGGGAACAGGAACAAATAATCTCACTATATGCAGATGACGTTCTCCTATCCCTAACAAATCCAGAGACATCCCTAGCAGCGGTCATGGACCAGATAGAAACTTACGGCAACATCTCATACTATCACCTTAATTCCTCCAAAACCCAAGCACTGCCAATCCACATTCCGGAGGCCTTAACATTGTCTTTTCGCAAACAATGGGACTTTGATTGGTGTACTGACAGTATCAAATACTTGGGTACCAACATGACCCCCCATTGTCAAGACTTTATACACTCAATTATGATGCTTTGATACTAGAGATTATTAGAGATTTGGAAAACTTTCACAAACATGAAACATCATGGCTAGGTAGGATTGCAGCATTTAAGATGTTTATTCTTCCCCGTTTCCTATATTTGTACTGCACTCTCCCGATCCTGTTGCCGAATAGTTTTTTTAATAAGGTGCAGTCTCTATTATCTAATTATATTTGGCAGAACAAGAAACCGAGAGTAGCTAGAGGTATTATTAGAAGGACCCGTGGAATGGGAGGGCTTGCAGTACCGGACATGAGATTATATTATTTAGCTTCTTTAGTTTCCATGCTCAAAAATTGGAAGCAGGAGAAGGTGGAGATCCCGTGGGTACAGGTCGAACAAGCACAAGTATCGTCTTTTACATTGTCAGACCTATTGCATTTACCCTTTTGGGACATCCCAGTCCCAAGAAACCTAAATCCAGCAATGTTGGCTTCCATGAAGGCTTGGAACCAATTTCATAGTGTAGCCATTGGGGGAACTCGCCAGCACTAACCTCATTGCCGTTTTTTATTATTAGAGCTTTACTACCGCACACAGATTTATCTATGTGGCACTCAGCGGCTACGGGTGCAGTGGAACTGTTGTATGAGAGTGGGACTCTGAAGTCTTTTGAAAGAACAATTGAAGCTCCCTATAGAGATGTCGCAAACATAAAATTTTCCGCTCACAAACGGCGAACGCGAATTTCTACAAATGTTCGCGAACGTGCGAACCGGGCGAACCGCCATTGACTTCTATAGGCAGGCGAAATTTAAAACCCACAGGAACTCTTTCTGGCCACAATAGTGATGAAAAAGTTGTTTCAAGGGGACTAACACCTGGACTGTTGCATGCCGGAGGGGGACCCATGGCAAAACTCCCATGGAAAATTGCATAGTTGACGCAGGGTTGGATTTTAATCCATAAAGGGCATAAATCACCTAACAATCCAATTTTTTTTAACAACGTGGTTTAAAACATCCACTGTGTGTATACGATCAGGTATGATGTTGTATCGATCAGGTAGTGTAAGGGTTACGCCCGCTTCACAGACATTGACAGACCAAACTCCCCTTTTAATGCACCACAAACCACCGCAAACAGTCCATTTGCCCAACCGCAAACTTCCCATTTGCACAAGGTTGGATACCAAGCTAGCCATGTCCATTGATGTCATTGAAGGTTTCTTCCTCCACCCAGCCACGTACAACACCAAGGGTCCCGGAAAGGTGAATTGAATTGATTTTTCGAATGGAGAGATGGTTAAAAAAACGCTGGCTCCCTCCCCTTTGTTTGAATCCACGGTCACTGCATCTGTGCCGTGCAATTTACTGTCCCACCCGATATGAGTGCTATTTTCTTTAGTTCTATCTTCTCACCAGTTTAAACCCCTGTTACGTCCCCAATCTGGGGTCCATTTATTAAATGGATTTTTCGAACGGGGAGATGGTAAAAAAAAAATTGTTGGCTCCCTCCCCTTTGTTTGAATCCACGCCACGGTCACTGCGTCTGCGCCGTGCAATTTACTGTCACACCCGATATGAGTGCTATTTTCTGTAGTACTATTCTCATCAGTTTAAGCCCTGTTACGTGACATCCCCAATCTGGGGTCCATTTATTAAATAGATTTTTCGAACAGGGAGATGGTTAAAAAAACGCTGGCTCCCTCTCATTTGTTTGAATCCATGCCACGGTCACTGCGTCTGCGCCGTGCAATTTACTGTCACACCCGATATGAGTGGTATTTTCTGTAGTACTATTCTCATCAGTTTAATCCCTGTTAAGTCCCATATCAGGGTGGGATTGCCTTTTGTGAAAAAAAATTTAGGCCGGGTACCTTCAACTGCCTTCACAGTGACAGACCAAACTCTGATACACCAAACTGAATTGATTTTAGGAACCGGGAGATGGAAAAAGCAGCTTGGTCAGTCCTCTTACTCCCAAGTTGGGGCACTGCGCGTGCACGGAGCAATGTGCTGTGACACCCTATATGAGTGGTATCTTAACTAGTAACATTCCTATCAGTTTAATCCCTGTTACATCCCCTATCCGGGGACGTGTGTCGAATTGATTAACCCCTTAGTGACCACCCATATGTGTTTTTACGGCGGTCACTAAGGGGCCTTAGGCTGGGCTGCCGCGTTTTTACGGCGGCCCGGTCTAAGCGCTGCACGGCTCCCCCGTGCAGCGGGGAGCACGGACCCGGCTCTCACATGAGAGCCGGGGCCCTGCTCTAACAGCCCGGACCGGCAGGAGTGCCGATCCGGGCTGTTTAACCCTTTACATGCCGGGCGCAATGGCGCCCGCTGCATGTAAAGTGGTGACAGAGAGAGCGGACTCCCTCTGTCTCCCATCAGCACCCCGAAAATAAGATCGCGGGGTGCTGATGTGTTCGGAAGCTTACCTCACTTCCGATCAGGGCCCCGAGCCTGTGTTCAGTTCTCTCCAGCAGGCTGTGCCTCTCTGGCGCAGCCTGCTGGTCAAGGTTTGAATAGCATTGCTATTCAAATGTAATGCCTTATAGAGATAATGCATTACATTTTTAAAGCAATCAAAATACTGAATATTATAGTCCCCTTGTGAGACTTTTAAGTAGTAAAAAAATAAAATAAAAATACACATTTATTAAATAAAAAAATTCCATAAAATAAAAAAAATATGCTTTTTTTTTCATTGAAAATACGCTTTTCAATGAAAAAAATTGCAAAAAGAAAATATCCCCCATATGTTTGGTATTGCCGCGTCCGTAACGACCCGGACTACATAAATATTACATAAATTATCCCCTATGGTGAACGCCGTAAAAAATAAAAATTAAAAAAAGACAGAATTTCTCATTTATTCTTAGTTTCCACCGAAAAAAACGTAATAACAAGCGATCAAAAAGCGCCATTTACTCCAAAATGATACCAATGAAAAATACAAGTTGTCCCTCAAAAATCAAGCCCTCACACAACTCCATAGAAAAAGAAAAAAAAAAGTTATGGGTCTTGTGAAGTGGCAATGCAAAATCATCTTTTTGGTTAATAAAAGGGGTTTTATTGGAAAAAAAAGTAGTAAAACGTAAAAAAATTATAAGTATTTAGTATCACTGTAATCGTACTGACCCAGAGAATAAAGATATTATGTTATTTGTACCGAAAAATGAACGCCGTAAAATTTATAATGTAAAAACGCAGTGGCAGTATTGCTATTTTCCCCCATCTCCCTCCCAGAAAGAGTTAATAAAAGTTAATCAGAAAGTTATGTGTACCCCAAAATGGTGCCATTAAAAACTACAACTTGTCCCGTAAAAAACAAGCCCTCATAAAGCTATATAGACGAAAAAATAAAAAAGTTATAGCTCTTGGAACGAGACCATGAAAAAAGGAAGAAAAACGCTTGGTCATAAAGGCCCAAACAGGCTTGGTCACTAAGGGGTTAACCATTGTCGAATTAACAAACCATTACGACATCCTGGAATAATTTAGTTCTGAGCTTTGTACTTGATTTGTATTGGAATTGTTGGGGATTTTTTAAATTGTCTGCATTATTTCTAATAAACTATTAAGAGACTTTATTATGATTTTTTATTTTATGTATTAAAAACCCACCCATACAACTTAAAAAAATAAAACAAAAAAATGTAAGTTGTTTCTATGAAAAAACATCTAGCCGTCCCGATCACTTTTGGTCTGATCATAATGAAGCAACGGCCTTATCATCTGGGGTGTGGCAACATTGCCAACACACTCATAGAGGTGATGAACTGATGATCGCTTCATTGTGATACGCAAGCCCCTTCACCACAACAAGGTAACGATCACGAAAGGGGAATTGACACTTGTATGTGCCCTTTTTTTTGTTTTGTTTTTGCAGCCACAGTGCAGCACCAGAGGCCAGAAAAATTAGGCATGTACACATTCCTGAAAAACAATGCTATTGTTGCAGCCGCTGTTGTAGCAGCGGCCGGAAAAATTGATGTTTTCATAGCAGAAAAGTGACTAAAACATCGCGGCTTGAACACTAGTTGGTGGCGGAGAATTCACGAAAGTCATCCGGTATGCAGACATTAAATACAGCAGCGTTGGGACCATTTTGAGGCCAAGGCATGTCATCAGGCCTTTTGTTAGTTAAAAGTATCCCCTACTGTCAATCCCTTCGGGATCCATGCCTCATTCATCTTAATGAAGGTGAGGTAATCAACCTTAAAAACACTTGAAAGGATATTAACGATAGGTTACACGTATGAAATTAGGTCAGAAACGAATTGAAAAATAGCGTGCTTACTTGAAAGAAATTGATACCTTTATTAATGAATGGGTATGAGCAAGATCAACAATGTGCTCAGCTACTATAATATATTTAAAAAGAACCTCCTATTATAGATAGGTGGCGAAAAAAATAAATCACTAGAGGGTTGGGAGTGATAATAGGTAAATCTGTGGGAAAAATTCTTTCCCTAGATAACCCTATGGAACTATGTCATGAAGCACAGGGATGTCTCCTAATGGTGGAGACACCCTGCCCCCGTGGCTAAGCCTAGATATGGCCCTAGTGATGCCCTACTTAGCAAAGCTGGATGGGGAAATATTGATCCAGAGAAAAAAAAAAAAAAAGAATAAGTCTAATATAAAGTATATAAAGACACAATACCAACGGGTTTCGGCTGCATACAGCAGCTCATCAGGAGGTGATGTAAGTGTAATAAACGTAGGGAATAGAAAAAGCAATTTTTAGATGGTGCTTAAAAATGAGATGGTACTTAGCTCCTTAGTATACTTGATTGCGCTGTGTATACAGATATGCACCTCTGTCCGTTTGTATGATGAAGTCGGACAGGTTTGTAAGACTTCATCATACAAACGGACAGAGGTGCATATCTGTATACACAGCGCAATCAAGTATACTAAGGAGCTAAGTACCATCTCATTTTTAAGCACCATCTAAAAATTGCTTTTTCTATTCCCTACGTTTATTACACTTACATCACCTACTGATGAGCTGCTGTATGCAGCCGAAACACGTTGGGGTTGTCTTTATATACTTTATATTAGACTTATTCTGTTTTCTTATTTTTTCTCTGGATCAATATTTCCCGATCCAGCTTTGCTAAGTAGAGCGTCACTAGGGCCATATCTAGGCTTAGGCACAGGGGGCAGGGTGTCTCCACCATGAGGTAATCAACACTTTTTTGACCGAGGCGACTTTTTTTGTCAGTAGACAATGCCTCCTGCTGCACTGAAGGTCCTTTCTGACAGGAAACTTGAAGCGGGGCAGGCCAGAAGTTATATCGCAAACTGGGATAGCTCAGGCCACAGGTCAAGCCTGCACACCCAGTAGTCAAGGGGTTCATCGCTCCTCAGAGCGTCAATATCTGCAGTTAAGGCTAGGTAGTCTGCCACCTGTCGGTCGAGTCGTTCTCGAAGGCTGGATCCCGAAGGGCTGTGGCGATGTGTAGGACTGAAAAAGCTCTGCATGCTCTCCATCAACAACACATCTGTAAAGCGTGGTCGTGGTAGGAGGAGGATTACTTTCACCTCTTCCCCAGTTAGATTCCCGTTGTCACGAGGGTGTCAAGAACCACGCCTGACTCCGTTATACCCGGGGTCAGGAAGTCGCAGCGGTTGGCTGCGCGCCCTATGTAGAAAGATAGGGCTGTTTATTTATTGTAGCTTTCTGGGTTTGCTTTGCAACCCTTTTTGGCTCACTCAGGGATCCATAGCTCCTTCTCATCAGCTTTTCCTTGTCCAGCACTCCCAACCTCCTTATATTCCCCTCTCCCACTTCTCTGGTTGCCAGATATAGAGCTTCCTGCCTGGACTTCTATACTTACCCACTGGAGCTGTGTTGCTGCGTTCCCTGGATGTTGTTCCAGAACGTTACCCTCCGGATACCTGTTGGGCCTTTGTGGTCTGCTGTTGTCGCCCACCTGGGATTATATGTTTGTCTGTCCTCTCCTTGGTGTTTTCCTCTTAGTGTCAGTGGTGCGGACTAGTGATCCCACCGCCCCGTTCACTACCTAGGGTTCATCTGAGGGAAAGCCAGGGTTTAGGCATGTGATTGGCGTACGGGTGAGGAACCCGTCTAGGAACGTCAGGGCAGTCAGGTGCCAGCCGCAAGGTGAGTCAGGGGTCACCACCTTTCCCTCTCCCTTGGGCAGGGCTTTCCCTTTTCCCTCCCTTTGCGTGACGCCGGTCATTACATTATATCTGGCCCTTATTTTGTGTAGGTAAAAAAAAAATATATATTTTTTTTTGCCTACTTAGAATCCAGTATGGATCCAATTGCTGATTTGTCAAAGCAATTTCATGGCCTGTCTTTGGAGGTGGCAGGATTGAAGGCATCGGTCCTTCAGCAACAGCAGCAATTACAACTGACCGCAAGCCCTGCGGTTGCTACAGGTAACCAGGTTGTTGCGGAACCCAAGGTTGCTCTCCCTGACAGATTTTCTGGGGGAAGGGACAAGTTTGTGACATTCCGTGAGGCCTGTAAATTATATTTTAAGCTGCGCCCTTACTCCTCTGGTAATGAAGAACAGCGGGTGGGGGTTGTTATTTCCCTGCTGCAGGGGGACCCGCAATCCTGGGCGTTCTCTTTACCCACTGATTCCCAGGCTCTCCGGTCAGTGGATTAATTTTTGGGGGCCTTGGGTCTCATATATGACGACACTGACCGAGTCGCACTGGCTGAATCAAAGTTATGGAGACTCCTACAGGGAGAGCGGCCAGTAGAGGAGTATTGTTCTGAGTTCCGTAGGTGGGCTACGGACACCCAGTGGAACGACCCGGCTCTCAGGAGTCAGTTCTGCTCTGCGTTGAATGTCTGAAAAGTGCGCCATGGCCATGTAGGAACGCCTGAAATGGCCACACACCTTCCTGGCCTGCTTGAGGACATCCTGGAAGCCTGGGTACTTAGACACAAAGCGTTGTACGATGAAATTCAACTCATGTGCCATGCACGGCACATGTGACAACTTGCCCAAATTCAATGCCGCCAACCAATTGCTTCCATTGTCACACACCACTTTCCCGATCTCCAGTTGGTGCGGGGTCAGCCACTGATCCACCTGTGCGTTCAGGGTGGACAGGAGTGCTGGTCCGGTGTGGCTCTCTGCTTTCAGGCAAGTCAACCCCAAGACAGCATGACACTGTCGTATCCGGTATGTGGAATAGCCCCTGGGGAGCTGGGGGGATTCAGTTGATGTGCAGCCAGATGCCGCAGCAGAAGAGGACTCAGCCGAGGAGGTTATGGAAGAGGATGGAGTAGGAGGAGTAGAGGAGGTGGCAGTAGGCCTGCCTGAAAGTCGTGACGGTGTCACCAACTCCGCTGCAGAGCCACGCATTCCATGCTTGGCAGCCGTCAGCAGGTTGACCCAATGCGCAGTGTAGGTGATATACCTGCCCTGACCGTGCTTTGCAGACCAGGTATCAGTGGTCAGATGGACCCTTGCCCCAACACTGTATGCCAGAGATGCCATGACTTCCTTTTCAATCAATGAGTAGAGGTTTGGGATTGCCTTATTAGAAAAAAAAATTTGTCCGGGTACCTTCCACTGTGGTGTCCCAATAGTGACAAATTTTTTGAAGGCCTCAGACTCCACCAGCTGGTATGGTAAAAGCTGACGGGCTAAGAGTTCCGTCAAGCCAGCTGTCAGACGCCAGGCAAGGGGGTGACTCTGTGACATTGGCTTCTTACGCTCAAACATTTCCTTTACAGACACCTGACTGTGGGCAGATGAGATGGAACTGCTCACGGTGAGAGGCGGAGTGGCGGGTGGTTGAGAGGGGGCAAGGAGGACAGCAGTGGTTGACGTGGCTGAAGATGCTGGACCAGGAGGAGGATGGTGGCTTTGAGCTTGTGTGCTGCTTCTACTCGTCATCATGTGTTGATCCCATAGGCGTTTGTGATGTGCGATCATGTGCCTTCGCAAAGCAGTTGTACCTAGGTGGGTGTTGGATATTTCCCACGACTCTGTTTCTTTTGGCACAGGTTGCAAATGGCATCTCTGTTGTCAGAGGTAGACACACAAAAAAAATGCCACAATGCTGAGCTTTGCAATGACGGCATTCTGGTGGTGGCAACAGCATTCGTTGATTGGCGTGCTGTCTAGCTGACCCCGAGTGCCGATACATGCTGTCTGATTGTGCCACTAGCTCCTTGCGACGACCTCCCCCTGCTTCCAACTCGTCTCCTCCTTCTCTCTGTCTCCCCTTCTGAACTTTCCCCCTCTTCTTCTTCTCTTCGAGCAGGCACCCACGTGGCATCCACGGATACATAGTCATCATCAACCACTTCACTTGTATCTGACACCTCAGCAAAGGAAGCAGCAGTGGGTACAACATCATCATCATCATCATCACACTGTACGTCCATGTGTGTAATGCTGCCTGACTGAGACATATCCCTGTTATCCACATCCCCTGGCAATAATGGTTGCGCATCACTAATTTCATCCAACTGATGTGTAAATAACTCCTCTGAGGGATCAAATGAAGCAGCTGTGGTGGCTGTGGTGGTAGTGGTGGTAGTGGTGGTGGTTGCGGCGGGCGGGAGAGTGGTGACCAAAGCTGAGCTGGAGGAGAATGGTGCGTCAAGGTTCTTAGCGGAAGCTGTTGAAGATTGGGTGTCCTGTGTAAGCCAGTCAACTATTTTCTCAGAATTTTTTGGGTTCAGGGTACGTGGCCTCTGAACTCTGGGCATTATTCCAGGGCCAGTGGAAATCACAGCACCACGAACACGACGGCCCCTGCGGCCTGCCTCTGCCTGTCATTTTTTATTAGATAAGTGTTACTATGCGTGCAAGGTACTGTGCCACTCTATATAAGTTGTGGGCAGTGGGCACAGTACAGTCTGTGTGGGCCTGGCTGACACACACGGGCTTGCAAATGTGATTAGATCACAGTTAAATTTAAAATAGATTTTTTTTTTTCCTGAAAGGTATTTGGGTGAATGACACCCTGTAACGGTATGAGTGCAGGCATAGCCACTAGCCAGTGGACACAATACAGTATGTGTGGGGGCCTGACACACACGGGCTTGCAAATGTGATTAGAACACAGTAAAATTTTAAATATAATTTTTTTTTTCTGAAAGGTATTTGGGCGAATGACACCCTGTAACGGTATGAGTGCAGGCCTAACCAGTGGACACAATAGAGTATGTGTGGGGGACTGACACACACGGGTTTGCTAATGTGATTAGATCACAGTTAAATTTTAAATAGATTTTTTTTTTCTGAAAGGTATTTGGGCGAATTACACCCTGTAACAGTACGAGTGCAGGCCGAACCAGCCACTAGCCAGTGGACACAATAGAGTATGTGTGGGCGCCTGACACACACGGGCTTGCTAATGTGATTAGATCACAGTTAAATTTTAAATAGAATTTTTTTTCAGAAAGGTATTTGGGCGAATGACACCCTGTAACGGTATGAGTGCAGGCTGAACCAGCCACTAGCCAGTGGACACAATAGAGTATGTGTGGGCGCCTGACACACACGGGCTTGCTAATGTGATTAGATCACAGTTAAATTTTAAATATATATTTTTTTCCTGAAAGGTATTTGGGTGAATGACACCCTGTAACGGTATGAGCGCAGGCCTAACCAGTGGACACAATAGAGTATGTGTGGGGTGTCTGACAGACACGGGCTTGCTAATGTGATTAGATCACAGTTAAATTTTAAATATCATTTTTTTTCCTGAAAGGTATTTGGGCAAAGCCTAACCCTAAAGGTATTTGAGTGCAGGCCTAACCAGTGGACACAATAGAGTATGTGTGGGGGACTGACACACACGGGTTTGCTAATGTGATTAGATCACAGTTAAATTTTAAATAGATTTTTTTTTTCTGAAAGGTATTTGGGCGAATTACACCCTGTAACGGTACGAGTGCAGGCCGAACCAGCCACTAGCCAGTGGACACAATAGAGTATGTGTGGGCGCCTGACACACACGGGCTTGCTAATGTGATTAGATCACAGTTAAATTTTAAATATAATTTTTTTTCCTGAAAGGTATTTGGGTGAATGACACCCTGTAACGGTATGAGCGCAGGCCTAACCAGTGGACACAATAGAGTATGTGTGGGCGCCTGACACACACGGGCTTGCTAATGTGATTAGATCACAGTTAAATTTTAAATATAATTTTTTTTCCTGAAAGGTATTTGGGTGAATGACACCCTGTAACGGTATGAGTGCAGGCCTAACCAGTGGACACAATAGAGTATGTGTGGGCGCCTGACACACACGGGTTTGCTAATGTGATTAGATCACAGTTAAATTTTAAATAGATTTTTTTTTTTCTGTAAGGTATTTGACTGAATGACACCCTGTAACGGTATGAGTGCAGGCCGAACCAGCCACTAGCCAGTGGCCACAATACAGTATGTGTCGGTGCCTGACATACACAGGTTTGCAAATGTGATTAGATCACAGAAAAATATTAAATATAATTTTTTTTTATCTGCAAGGTATTTTCTGTCACACCCTGTATGAATGGTGTGCACTGTGCACACAGTGCTGTCCATGACTGAGCCTGCAGCCTCTCACACACGGGCAGCCAGGCAACTGCAATATATATATATGAAAAAAAAAAAAAAAAGCTGACTGATGTACCAGCCCTGAAAAGGGCTTTTTGGGGTGCTGTCTGGATGCTGTCCTTACAGCAGATGAGTCTGTGGACACAGAACAATGCCCTAGCTAACGCTTTCCCTATTGAATCAGCAGCCGGTGCACTCTCCCTCCTCTCTCTGTTAAGGCAGATTCTGAATGAATCTAAAATGGATGCTGTCCTGGAGGTGGGAGGGTCTGCTGCTGATTGGCTGGAATGTGTCTGCTGACTGCGAGGTAGAGGGTCAAAGTTTACTCAATGATGATGTATAGGGGGCGGACCGAACATCGCATATGTTCGCCCGCAGCGGCGAACGCGAACAAGCTATGTTCGCCGGGAACTATTCGCTGGCGAATAGTTCGGGACATCACTAATCACTAGCTCCCTATGTCAGAATTTTTTAAATATCTACAAATCAGGCATCTGCTACAATCACTACGCCCTGCAAAATTTGGTTGTAATCAACTGGGTATGATCTATCTTTCTAGCAACTCTAAAGGGCTAAAATTGCTATAAGAAGCATTGCTCCAACCAGTACAATTTGAAAAGTCTCATCCCATGTGTAATTGGGAAAGATCTCTGAAGATTAATGTATCGGACACAGATTGGCTGAGAGCAATCAAGGCGATCCACTCTCATTTACAATGTTCCACTCATGTAGAATAGGGTTTGAAAAGAATTTTGCATTGGTACTACACACCAGAAACGTTACAACATATGTTTCCTGGGGTGTCTGGTGAATGTTGGAGAGGCTGTGGTTGTAGGGGAACGCTTCCCCACATACTTTGGCAATGCCCATTGATCAAAAGCTATTGGAAAGAATGTGGAGAACTGTTGGGCCTATTACTTCCACAGAAGCTTAGTTGGACCCCGCAACTTGCCCTTCTTCTAGTTGGGGTGGATGATTTCCCTGTAGAAAGTAGGAAACTAGTATGCATATTTTGTGTTTTGGCCAAATTGATGCTATTGCGGAGATTGAAATCTCAAGAAGTTCCGCAACTAGGGGATCTAGTATCCGCCATCAACACTACCTTTGCTTATGAGAAAATCATAGCTCTGGGTAATGGTTCCTTCCAAAAGTTTCTAAAACAGTGGCAATTTTGAATGATATGTCCACATTGTAAAGTGTTATCATGAGGTAATATGGATAGGATATCTTTCTCTCACTATGCACACAATTGCGCTCTGGACTTCCTGATCTTTTCTACATTATCCGTTAGAAGTATCTTTGGAGGTGGTGGTCCTCTAATTACCAATTATATATGGTTTTTGCTCATGGTCAGTGTAGCGGAGAGCTGATATTCCACAGCCAATCTCCACTTAAGGTCCCAGTGAGGCTCAGGAACAAGTATTATAAATCCATAGAGTAGTAATTCCAGCAGGCGAAATAATCCAATAATATCCCAACAGCAATCCCAATGACTGGACGACACACAGCATCAGGAGTAGAACTGACTTTATTTGGACATAGCACACACTTTAAACCCCCCAACAGCCTTATTTACATACAATGGGGCACATAGATGACCATGGTACAAGGAAGGGTGGGGACAGACAATAGCAAGGGCTGATGGGAGATGGAGGAGGGACAGAACAGCTAGAAAACTGGTCTTCCAGTGTCCCTGAGATAACACCCTGCTGGGAAACAATGGGACAGGAAAAAAAGGGGGAGGGGAGGAGGCACAGAAAAGCAATGCATCCAACACAGTAAACATTACAGTTTACAATACATCGCCATACAATCAACTGAATGTCGTCCTACATGATCCAAACAGGCCAGGCTAAATACAATCCGCTACAGTCAGCTTTTAGGTATCTGCATGGCTTGTGATCATCGCAAGTCAGTAGTGTTATGTCTTGACAACAGTTTGTCATTGTAATTTTATTTGTCCTAAATAACCCAACTACCACAGATGTTATTGAAATGCATCTTTATTGTAATTGTGCTTAAAATTTTTGGGGAAAATACAATAAAAACTATTGAAATTAAAAGCGATTTTTATAGACAAATTACAAGACACAGGGCAGTAATACTATTATATTGTAATATAAATCATGGAGACATTTGGTCATGTTAACAGCTCAGTAAGTGAACTCCTGGTGACAGAATCCCTTTAATAGATAAACAATTCCATTAGGTCTTGATTATCAAAGTGGCGGGAATAACCTGTCTAATTCTACTATTATTGGGGTGTCCACCTTGTTTAATACATAAACAATTCCTTTAGGCCTTGATTCTCTAATTCAGGTGAATAACCTGTCTCCTTTAACTATTATTGAAGTGTCCACCATGTTTACTAGATAAGCGATTCTATTACACGTTGATTCTCAAATTGGGGTAAATTATCTGTCTTGTTCTACTGTTATTGGGGTGTCCACCTTGTTTAATAGATAAACAATTCTTTTAGGTGTTGATTCTCAAATTGGGGTAAATAACCTGTCTTGTTCTACTGTTACTGGGGTGTCCACCTTGTTTAATAGATAAACAATTCTTTTAGGTGTTGATTCTCAAATTGGGGTAAATAACCTGTCTTGTTCTACTGTTTTTGGGGTGTCCACATTGACACTGAATAACTTATTTTACATAAACAATTAGTGTTACTGTACAGTCCAACAAACATTTGCCAGGGCCCTCCAAAAGAACGGGCAGTGGCTAGAGTTGAGCGGACACCTGTTCAGGTTCGATGGGTTCGGCCGAACTTTGGAAAAAAGTTCGAGTTCGGGACCCAAACTTGACCCCCAACCCCATTGACGTCAATGGGGACCCCAACTTTTGAACAATAAAATGGCTGTAAAAATGTCATGGAAAAAGGCTAGAGGGCAAATGGCTGCAAATGGCATCAAAATGTGGTTAAGAGCATGGCAAGTGCTCTGCAAACAAATGTGGATAGGGAAATAACTTAAAATAACATAAAATACGTAAAAATAAAAAATAATAATTTTGATCTAGGAGGACCAGGTCCATATGGACAGTTTGAGGAGGCGGTGGATGTGGTCGTGTAGGTGGAAGCGGCGGTGGAGGAGGAGGAGGTAGCCTACACTGCTTTTTTGTTTTAAATTTTATTTTTTAAATTAGGGTACACCCCAAAACATTAGGAAATATAACCTGTGATAACCCCCTCCAGTGATGCTAAACACACGTTCAGACAATACACTGGCTGCAGGGCAAGCCAGCACCTCCAAGGGGTAAAGGGCAAGCTCAGGCCATGTGCCCAATTTGGAGACCCAGAAGTTGCAGTGGCTGACCCCGTCAGTCAGTTCGTGTAGGTGTGCCCACACTTATTGCCCCACCATGTCGCACGTCCCCGTGATGTTCACGATCCAATTTGCTATCTGCTCTAATAACTTTCAATGTTCTTTTATGCACCTACCATGGTGATCACGGGTGGCGGGGAATCAGGGTTCCAGGCCAGAGAGGGAGCGTGAGAAAGAACGACCACATCCAACAGAGGATTCATTTTTTCAAATTTAAAATTATAGAGTTGAAATATGGGAGAAATTATTAAAGCATAAAAGTGTGACAACTTTAAAGTTTAAGCATTGAATGAAAGGATGTGGTGTGCATTAATTACTGAATAATTTATTAAATCTTATTCCCTGTCACCTATGCATAGCAGGTGTTTATTCCCGTCTAAGATTGTATAATGTCAACCCAAGAATGTAACAGAAAAATTACTTTAGTTCAGGATTAAGCGGGCAGGGGGGAATTGATGGCTAACTCAGCCAATTAAGCTGATTTCCGCCTGCTTCCTGTGCACCCTGCTTATTACATGCTGGGTTGCGTGGTAGATGTGCATTTCCTATACAACACGTGTATCCCCTTGGGCTGCTCCATTTCTTGCCATTTCTTGTAAGTATTTAGCTCCTTCCTACAGTGGGTCATCCGCTTCATCATTCATTGCCTGAACTATATACTTTTTGTTTCCCCAGGAAATTCCTCCCAGCATCAATTTCTTTTGAACTCTTTTTGTTTTCTAATGTCCAGGTTTGGCGCCCCCTTTTTTGTGCTCATTAGACCCTGGTCCAGCCACTTTATCTTTTAGGCATTGAGATTGACTCATCTGCAATGGATTTTCGACTTCACCAGGTAAGTTGTCTAAGCTCTTTGCCCTTATTGAAGGTTTTGTGTGGTGAAATCTGTCATCCTCCAGCAGGTCCAGTCTAATCAAATAGCTTAGAGGTTTAGGTGGTTGCTTACCTTTCAGTGTTCTTGGGTTCAGACCCCATATCGTTTTTCTTTTAGTTTCCGCTTGCTGGGTTATGCCCATGGCAGGGTCTTCTCATGACGCTTATGCATGGCAACACGAGGTGTCTCTAACCCCCATCACCACATCCGTTTAACCCTGCCATTGAAGCCGGACCTATATGGGTGGCGTGACTTCCTCCAGTGTATAAACGGCCACACGTTGGCAGCTTCCTGTAATGTCAACCCCCGACCTGTCCCTCTGTACCGATGCTGCGGGTTCCTCTGGTTCCTGTTCCATTTTAGGCACGGACTGGTGTGCTACCCACTGGCCATCCCACTGGCGTACCGCCAATCTTTGCTCTAACATTACTTTATTAGATTCATTTTGCAATATAGTCGTGTTGAATTATGGGTTTTCAAATTGCAAAACGGGCGTGTTTGTTTTGGCCTGATAATATGGCGGTTATACATTGCATTAACAAATTGTCCTCTTCTTCTCTCCCAGTTTTGTCTGTTACGTCACCTTGTACTTAGATGTTTGCAATTAAACATTTATTTGGGCCTCACATGTTCCGGGTGTTGTCAATGTTGCTGCCGATGCTCTCTCACATTTTCGTTTGCAGGAATTCCAGAAATTGGTGCCAAACGCGGTACTGGAGGGTTTTTCAGTGCTCTACTCACCTGTGGCACATACCAATGAACAGCTGATGCCCCTTATTCAAGCTTCAGTGGCGCCGCGGACCTGGTCTGGTTATGGTAAGGCTTAGGCGGACTGGCAGCGTTGTTGGCTGACCATCCAGTTCACACTTCTGTTGCCGATAGGTTTCAAGTTATTATTGATTATATGTTGCAATTACGGGCTGCAGGGGTTTCAGCGGTGGTTGCCCAGTGCAGGTTGTCGGGTATTGGTTTCCACTTTAGTCTTCGGGGCTGGTCGGGCGTCACAACTAATGATGTCCCGAAACTATTCGCCGGCGAATAGTTCCCGGCGATCATAGCTTGTTCGCGTTTGCTGCTGCGGGCGAACATATGCGATGTTCGGTCCGCCCCCTATACATCATCATTGAGTAAACTTTGACCCTCTACCTCACAGTCAGCAGACACATTCCAGCCAATCAGCAGCAGACCCTCCCTCCCACCTCCAGGACAGCATCCAGGACAGCATCCATTTTAGATTCATTCGGAATCTGCTTTCACAGAGAGAGGAGGGAGAGTGTAGCTGCTGCTGATTCAATAGGGAAAGCGTTAGCTAGGGCATTGTTCTGTGTCCACAGACTCATCTGCTGTAAGGACAGCATCCAGACAGCACCCCAAAAAGCCCTTTTCAGGGCTGGTACATCAGTGTGCTTTTTTTTTTTTTTTTTTTTGCAGTGCACGTTATTCATACAGGGTGTGACAGAAAATACCTTGCAGATAAAAAAAATTCTAATTAATATTTTTCTGTGATCTAATCACATTTGCAAGCCCGTGTGTGTCAGGCGCCCACACATACTGTATTGTGGCCACTGGCTAGTGGCTGGCTAGGCCTGCACTCATACCGTTACAGGGTGTCATTCAGTCAAATACCTTGCAAAAAAAAAAATCTATTTAAAATTTAACTGTGATCTAATCACATTAGCAAGCCCGTGTGTGTCAGGCGCCCACACATACTGTATTGTGTCCACTGGCTAGTGGCTGGTTCATGTGTTGAATCTCATCGTACAACGCTTTGTGACGAAGTACCCAGGCTTACAGGATGTCCTCAAGCAGGCCAGGAAGGTGTGTGGCAATTTCAGGCGTTCCTACACGGCCATGGCGCACTTTTCAGACATTCAGCGCCGAAACAACATGCCAGTGAGGCGCTTGATTTGCGACATCCTGACACGTTGGAATTCAACACTCCTAATGTTCGACCGCCTGCTCCAACAAGAAAAAGCCGTCAACGAGTATTTGTATGACCGGGGTGCTAGGACAGCCTCTGCGGAGCTGGGACGTTTTTTTGCCACGTTACTGGACGCTCATGCGCAATTGCCTGTAGGCTCATGCGTCCTTTTGAGGATGTGACAAACCTAGTCAGTCATACCGAAAGCACCATCAGCAACCTCATCCCATTTGTTTTCTTCCTGGAGCGGGCCCTGCGAAGAGTGCTGGATCAGGCTGTAGATGAGCGTGAAGAGGAAGAGTTGTGGTCTCCATCACCACCAGAAACAGCCTTGTCATAATCGCATGCCGGACCTGCGGCAATGCTGCAAGAGGAGTATAAGGAAGAGGAGTCAGAGGAGGAATGTGGCTTTGAGGAGGAGGAAGACCAACTACAGCAGGTATCCCAGGGTGCTCGTTGTTGTCACCTATCTAGGACCCGTGGTCTTGTACATGGCTGGGGGGAAGAACAGACCGTCAATGACATCAGTGAGGAGGAGGAACGGGAAATGAGTAGCTCGGCATCCAACCTTGTGCAAATGGGGTCTTTCATGCTGTCATGTCTGTTGAGAGACCCTCGTATAAAAAGGATGAAGGAGAACGACCTGTACTGGGTGGCCAAGCTACTAGATCCCCGGTATAAGCAGAAAGTGGCGGAAATGTTACCAAATTAGAAAGGATGCAGCAGTTCAAAACCAAACTAAAAAATATGCTTTACACAGCTTATAAGGGGGATGTCACAGCACAACGGGAATCTAACTGGGGAAGAGGTGAAAGTAATTCTCCTCCTACCATGACCACAGTGGCAAGGACAGGACACTTTACAGATGTGTTGTTGATGGAGGACATGCAGAGCTTTTTCAGTCCTACACATCGCCACAGCCCTTCAGGATCCAGCCTTAGAGAACAACTCGACCAACAAGTGGCAGACTACCTCGCCTTAACTGCAGATATCGACACTCTGAGGAGCGATGAACCCCTTGACTACTGGGTGTGCAGGCTTGACCTGTGGCCTGAGCCATCCCAATTTGCGATAGAACTTCTGGCCTTCCCCGCTTCAAGTGTCCTGTCAGAAAGGACCTTCAGTGTAGCAGGAGGCTTTGTCACTGACAAAAGAAGTCGCCTCGGTCAAAAAAGTGTTGATTACCTCACCTTCATTAAGATGAATGAGGCATGGATCCCGAAGGGACTGACAGTAGGGGATACGTTTAACTAACAAAGGGCCTGATGACATGCCTTGGCCTCAAAATGGTCCCAACGCTGCTGTATTTAATGTTTGCATACCAGATGACTTTCGTGAATTCTCCGCCACCAACTAGGGTTCAAGCCGCAATGTTTTAGTCACCTTTCTGCCTTGAAAACATAAATTTTTCCGGCCGCTGCTACAACAGCAGATGCAACAATAACATTGTTTTTCAGGCATGTGTACATGCCTAATTTTTCTGGCCTCTGGTGCTGCATTGTGGCTGCAAAAACAAAACAAAAAAAAGGCACATACAAGTGTCAATTCCCCTTTCGTGATCGTTACCTTGTTGTGGTGAAGGGGCTTGCGTATCACAATGAAGCGATCATTACCTCTATGAGTGTGTTGGCAATGTTGCCACACCCCAGATGATAAGGCCGTTGCTTCATTATGATCAGACCAAAAGCGATCGGGACGGCTGGATGATTTTTCATAGAAAAAGAGAAATCTTTTTTTAAGTTGTATGGGTGGGTTTTTAATACATAAAATAAAAAAAATCATAATAAAGTCTCTTAATAGTTTTTTTTAGAAATAATGCAGATAATTTAAAAAATCCCCAACAATTCCAATACAAATTAAGTACAAAACTCTGAACTAAATTATTCCAGGATGTCGTAATGGTTCGTTAATTCGACAATGGTTAATCAATTCGACACACGTTCCCGGATAGGGGACGTAACAGGGATTGAACTGATAGGAATAGGACTAGTTAAGACACAACTCATATAGGGTGTCACAGCACATTGCTCTGTGCACGCGCAGTGCCCCAACTTGGGAGTAAGAGGGGGGCAGTTCCCTTTAGCACTGTTCCTGCCTGCTTGAGTATTTGGTTCACTCCCTTATTCCCCCCTCCTTTTTCTCAGGTTCAGATCAGATGGTCTCTCCTGTGCCTCCCCCTAGAGTTAATAAATAGGAGGGCTTATCACATCTCTGTCTCTTTTCACCGGCACCTTCAACAGGAATTTTCCCACCCTCCCGCCCCTTTTATTGTTTTCTCTATGATGGTTTTTCTTACATTTCTTTCTGTTACAGTTGTCATGGTTTAACCCCTTAAGGACTCAGCCCTATTTGACCTTAAGGACTTGGCCATTTTTTGCAAATCTGACCAGTGTTACTTTAAGTGCTCATAACTTTAAAACACTTTGACTTATCCAGGCCATTCTGAGATTGTTTTTTCATCACATATTGTACTTCATGACACTGGTAAAATGAAGTAAAAAAAAAAAAACTAATTTACCAAAAATTTTGAAACATTTGCAAATTTAAAAGTTTCAGTTTCTCTACTTCTGTAATACATAGTAATACCCCCAAAATTGTGATGACTTTACATTCCCCATATGTCTACTTCATGTTTGAATTATTTTGGGAATGATATTTTATTTTGGGGATGTTACAAGTCTTAGAAGTTTAGAAGCAAATCTTGAAATTTTTCAGAAATTTACAAAAAAACAATTTTTAGGGACCACTACAGGTCTGAAGTCACTTTGCAAGGCTTAACTAATAGAAACCACCCAAAAATGACCCCATTCTATAAACTACACCCCTCAAGGTATTCAAAACTGATTTTACAAACTTTGCTAACCCTTTAGGTGTCGCACAAGAGTTATTGGCAAATGGGGATGAAATTTGAGAATTAATTTTTTTGCCTAATTTTCCATTTTAACCTATTTATTCCACTAACAAAGCAAGGGTTAACAGCCAAACAAGACTGTATCTTTATTGCCCTGACTCTGCCGTTTACAGAAACACCCCATATGTGGCCGTAAACATATGTGGCCGTAAAAGGTGCGCCGTATGGTTTTTGGAAGCCAGATTTTGCTGGACTGGTTTTTTGACACCATGTCCCATTTGAAGCCCCCCTGATGTACCCCTAGAGTAGAAACTCCAAAAAAGTGACCCCATCTAAGAAACTACACCCCTCAAGGTATTCAAAACTGACTTTACAAACTTTGTTAACCGTTTAGGTGTTGCACAAGATTTAATGGAAAATAGAGATACAATTTCAAAATTTCACTTTTTGGCAGATTTTCCATTTTAATATTTTTTTTCCAGCTATAAAGCAAGGGTTAACAGCCAAACAAAGCTCATTATTTATGGCCCCAATTCTGTAGTTTACAGAAACACCCCATATGTGATCGTAAACTGCTGTACGGGCACACGGCAGGGCACAGAAGGAAAGGAATGCCATACAGTTTTTGGAAGGCAGATTTTGCTGGACTGGTTTTTTGACACCAATGTCCCATTTGAAGCCCCCTTGATGCACCCCTAGAGTAGAAACTCCCAAAAAGTGACCCCATTTTAGAAACTACGGGATAGGGTGGCAGTTTTGTTGGTACTAGTTTAGGGTACATATGATTTTCGGTTGCTCTAAATTACACTTTTTGTGCGGCAAGGTAACAAGAAATAGCTTTTTTGCCACTTTTTTATTTTTTTTATTTACAACATTCATCTGACAGGTTAGATCATGTGGTAATTTTATAGAGCAGGTTGTCACGGACGCGGTGATACCTAATATGTATACAATTTTTTTTATTTATGTAAGTTTTATACAATGACTTCATTTTTAAAACCCAAAAAATGTTTTAGTGTCTCCATAGTCTAAGAGCCATAGTTTTTTCAGTTTTTGGGCAATTATCTTAAGTAGGGTCTCATTTTTTTCAGGATGAGATGATGGTTTGATTGGCACTATTTTGGGGTTCATATGTCTTTTTGATCGCTTGCTATTACACTTTTTGTGACGTAAGATGACAAAAAATTGCTTTTTTTACACCGTTTTTATTAGAATTTTTTTTTACGGTGGTCACCTGAGGGTTTAGGTCATATGATATTTTTATAGAGCCGGTCGATACGGATGCGGCGATACCTGATATGTATACTTTATTTTTATTTGTGTAAATTTTACACAATTATTTCATTTTTGGAACAAAAAAAAATCATGTTTTAGTGTTTCCATAGTCTAAGAGCCATATTTTTTTCAGTTTTTCGGCGATTATCTTGGGTAGGGTATGATTTTTGCGGGATGAGATGATGGTTTAATTGGTACTATTTTGGCATACATGCGACTTTTTTGATCACTTTTATTACCTTTTTTGGGAAGTAAGGTGGGCAAAATTTCAATTTTCTCATAGTTTTTATTATTTTATTTTTATGGCGTTCACCGTGCAGGGAAAGTAACATGACCGTTTTATAGGTCATTATGGACACGGCGATACATAATATGTGTAGTGTATTTTTATTTATTTTTTTATTCAGTGATAAATGTGTTTTTTTTTATCTTAACTTTTTTTAAACTTTTTTTTGACCCAGACCAACTTGGTTCTTGAAGATCCAGTGGGTCTGATGTCTGTATAATACAGTACACTATATAGGGTACTGTACTGTATTTTACTTTACACTTTATCTGAACAGATCAATGCCTTTAGCATAGATCGGTTCAGCACCATGGACAGCAGGATGCCTGAGAAAATTTCAATTTTCTCAGTTTTTATTATTTTATTTTTATGGCGTTCACCGTGCAGGGAAAGTAACATGACCGTTTTATAGGTCGTTATGGACGCGGCAATACATAATATGTGTAGTGTATTTTATTTTTTTATTCAGTGTTAAATGTTATTTTTTATCTTAACTTTTTTTTACTTTTTTTTGACCCAGACCAACTTGGTTCTTGAAGATCCAGTGGGTCTGATGTCTGTATAATACAGTACAGTACACTATATAGGGTACTGTACTGTATTTTACTTTACACTTTGTCTGAACAGATCTATGCCTTTAGCATAGATCGGTTCAGCACCATGGACAGCAGGATGCCTGAGAAGGCGTCCTGTTGCCATGGGAACCTTCCCTGTCTGCCACAACTTCGCAGACGGGGAAGGGTGAGGACGGGGCTGGAGGGGGGCTCTCTCCCTCTCCATCGGGGGGCTGCAAAGGCACAGCAACCCCCCGATGGGAGAGGGAGGGAGCTCCCTGACCCTGACAGTTAACCTTTTCCATACAGCGGTCCGTACGGACCGCGGTATGGAAATGGTTAAACGGCTGACATCTACCCTGGTATAACCACTAGACGCCAACGATTATTCAAGGGGAGGCGGACGGAGGATCGCCTCCCGCACCGCCCCCACCGCCCACAACCCCCCCTGCACCATCCGTGGGGATCAGAAACTGCAGAAAGCGCAGCAAACCGCAAGTCTGAAATGACCTGCGGTTTGCGGCGATTGCCGATACGGGGGGTCACATGACCCCCCTGGTGTTGTGACAGGATGCCGGCTGAATGAGTTCAGCCGGCATCCCGTTCCGATTAACCCCCGCAGCGCCGGAATCTCTATTTAAAGTTAGGTCCTTAAAGACTCGGGAAATAGGGCGTACCGGTACGCCCTACGTCCTTAAGGGGTTAAGTCACAGCTGGAGGTCGGTGGAAATAAATTACTAAGACCAGAAGAGAAGGCGGACTTGCCCACTGTGGTTTTCGTGGGGCATATTGCTTCTCATACTCCTGGAAGTGGTTTCTGGTGATAATAGATTGGTGTTTTTGGTGAAGAAAATGGTTAAAAAAGATAAATAAAGCTGTGACCGATCCTCACTCCACAAAACATGTGCCTCTGTCGTTATTTGGTTTAGGCGGGGAAGACATGTTAAGCGGTTGGGTTTTAGTTATCTGCAGTCTTAAATGGCTGTATTTCAAATCCCTGAATCAAACCCCTGTATGTAGAGGCATTATCTCACATGTATAGTGTCCCACTAGGTAGGAGTGGGCACTACACAAGGGTCAATTGGGTAACGTGTTACTTCTGCTCACAAGGGACAGTGATATTATATTTATCCATGCATTGTAATGTATTTCCTGTGTGTTTTTGTATTGGTATGTTTCCCCTGTTAATGCTCAGCAGGCCTAGTTGGGTGTAATTAGACATCCCAGACACTAGAGGGAGATAGGGAGCCCCTAGTATAAATGTCCAGGCCCAGACAGGGAGGGGTTAGGTCATAGTCAGGAGTCTGTGGAGACAGAAGTGAGAAGGCACCAGCCCAAGATATGCTGAGGGCCTCCTCCTGACATACAGCTAGATAGTCCTGGTTTCTAGTTGCACCAGGAGGCTAGAAGGAGTACAGCCTGCCTGGAGACCAGTAATCCAGCCAACAAATACAGATGAGACACCCCAGTAGTAGGAGAGCACCTCCTGGGAGAAACCTGCAGCCACCTTTCCACTCCAGCAGAGAAGCCAGCTAGGAAACAAAGGTACTGTAACCTAAAGCAAGTGCCAATACTGGAGGAAGGATTATATATACCAAGGATTCAAGCCAGCAATTAGGCATCCGGGCTTTGGCATCCAGCCAGCTAGAATAGCTGATGGGATAGAGCAGCATTGTACTGCAAAGCATTAACTGTATACCCTCCAAGTATCTTGCAAGATTGAAATCTGCTGTGCTGTGAAGTAAACCTGCTGTGCATTTTGTACTGTAAAGGACTGCATTATATACTACTGCAACTGCTTGTATAAAGTTGGACTGTTTCCTAAAGTAAAGCAACGTTTTGTTTACCATCTGTGTACTCCATTAATCCTCCTGCAAACTGGTGTGCCACCGTTACAGGCACTGGCGTCACGATTCTTAAAGGGACCTTACCTCAGGCACTCAAAATACCTGCAACATCCAGGGCACCTCACACACCATCAGGCCTGGTCCCTACATCCAGAGTGTGCCCCAGAGGAACTAGTGTCTACCTCTCCTTCACTGTCGCATGCCTGCCCAGGGTTCCCCTCTTCAGAAAAGTGAGTAACCCTCGATTGCCCATAACCGTGACCTCACTATCGCTATACCCTGCAGGTCTGGTGTGCTGCACATGGTCTGAACCAGTGTAGGCCTGAAGTAAATATATCTTTGCACAAAATGGCTGTATTTTAAATGGCGGTATTTCAAATGCCTGATTCAAACCCCTGTATGTAAAGGGAGTATCTCACATGCTCTGAACCAGTGTAGGCCTGAAGCTAATATTTATTTGCACAAAATGGCTGCAATTTAAATGGCTGTATTTCAGACCCCTGTATGTAGAGGCATTATCTCACACGGTCTGAACCAGTGTAGGCCTGAAGCAAATACAGTCCTGATCAAAAGTTTAAGACCACTTGAAAAATCATATTTAGCATGGCTGGATCTTAACAAGGTTCCAAGTAGAGCTTCAACATGCAACAAGATGAAATGGGAGTGAGACAAAACATTTTTTTTAGCATTGAATTTAATGAAAACAACAAATAAACTGAAACAGGCTGTTTTTCAGCTGATCAAAAGTTTAGGACCTCACCTCTAAAAAAAAACTAAACCCCCTATAAACACAAATCCAACTTCCAAACATGGACTCAGTAATGAGTAGCTCCGCCATTATTGTTGATCACTTCAAAAATTTGTTTTGGCATGCTTGATGCAAGCTTTTCCATGAGATGAGTGGGAACATTTCTACAAGTGGTGAAGACGGCCGCACGAAGGCCATCTACTTTCTGGAACTGTTGTTCATTTTTGTACATTCCCTTGCCATCCATCCCCAAAGGTTCTCAATTGGATTTAGATCAGGGGAACACGCAGGATGGGCCAAAAGAGTGATGTTATTGTCCTGGAAGAAGTCCCTTGTCCTGTGGGCATTGTGTACTGTAGCATTGTCCTGTTGAAAAACCCAGTCGTTACCACACAGACGTGGGCCCTCAGTCATGAGGAATGCTCTCTGCAACATCTGGACATATCCAGCGTTCGTTTGACGCCCCTGCATTTCCTGAAGCTCCATTGTTCCACTGAAGCAAAAAGCACCCCAGACCATTATGGTGCCCCCTCCACTGTGGCGCGTAGAAAAGGTCTCTGGTGGGATCTGCTTGTCATGCCAGTAACGTTGGAAACCATCAGGACCATCAAGGTTAAATTTTTTCTCATCAGAGAATAAAACTTTCTTCCACCTTTGAATGTCCCATGTTTGGTGCTTTCTTGCAAAGTCCAAACGAGCAGTTCTGTGGCGTTCAAGGAGACGAGGTCTTTGAAGATGTTTTTTGTTTTTGAAGCCCTTCAGTCTCAGATGCCGTCTGATGGTTATGGGGCTGCAGTCAGCACCAGTAAGGGCCTTAATTTGGGTCGAGGATCGTCCAGTGTCTTGACGGACAGCCAATTGGATCCTCCGGCTCAGTGCTGGTGAAATTTTTTTGGGTCTTCTACTTGACTTTTTTGTTCCATAACCCTCAGGATCATTTAAGAAATTGCGTCCCACCTCAGCAGTGATGGCACGATATGAGAGACCCTGCTTATGTAGTTCAACAACCCGACCACGTTCAAAAAGGGAGAGTTTTTTTGCCTTTGCCATCACAACGTGTGACTACCTGACAGAAAATGACAATGAATCCACATCTTTGCGCAGATTTGGCCTTTTAAAGGCATGTGGTCCTAAACTTTTGATGAGGTGAAAAAGAGCCTGTTTCAGTTTATTCATTGTTTTCATTAAATTGAATGCTCAAAAAATGTTTTGTCTCACTCCCATTTCTTCTTGTTGCATGTTGAAGCTCTACTTGGAACCTTGTTAAGATCCAACAATGTAAAATATGATTTTTTGCCATTTTTCAAGTGGTCTTAAACTGTTACTGACCGCCGGATCTGCAGCTAGCCAGTAGCGCAGGGGCAACACGTGAGGTGCATGGTGGACCGATGAGGGGCTAAAATATAACGCACAGTTCATCAGTTAACTCATGGTTAGCAGAAAGCCTCCCTGGGCTGGCAGCACATTGTTGAGGTGGACAGCACGAAATCCTCCGGGGCATGCTCTGTGGTAGGGAAGCATCAGCCAAGATGGTGGTTGAGGTGCCCTTGATGTTAGAGGTGCTTAGGGTGCTTGTTGCGGCTGAGTCCCTTGATGGTTTTTGTTGTGACGCCAGTACCGTTAATGGTGGTACAACCATTAGTAGTAATAATGAGGTAGACAGTGGTAAGATACAACTCACAACTTTTACTTTTAGTGAATTTGGTTGCAGCAGTACAAAAATGCAGTCTCTTGATGGTACAGAGTTGATTCTGCAAATCCACTGTTTCTAGGCTTTTCAGGTTTTTAGTTTGGAGCAGTGGGTTAGGTGTACCTTGTTCCTATTGATGTGCTGGATACTATTCCTTGTTCTTTCCCTACAAGCTGAATATTTAGACAGGAAAACTCAACTGCCTCTCAGAAGTATGGTGTGGCTGCCAGAAGCTATAAATCCTCCACCATGCAAAAGTGTCTGTGGCCCTCAATAATGGCTCTTATCACCGATGATTCCTTAGGAAAGCTTGTTTCTTTTCCAGGGAGGCAAACTCTTCTCCTACTGGTCAGGGATGCAAGTCTATAGTCCGGCCACAGAAGAAAAACGCTCTTCTGCGCCTAACATCTTAGTATCACCTCCTAGCGAAGTTGGCTCCACTCACTAATCTGTTTAATGAAGTCTTCACTCTACATTTTCTCCCACTAATCTGATCTGACTCCCTCAGATCTGCTCTCTTCTATTCCAACTGACTAACAAGGCCTGACCTAGGTATATATAAGACTTGAACTTTATCCCCATCTAGTGGTGGGATGTATAAATTACACCTAATCTGCCTGGTAACAGGGATTTTGCAGATATAATAGTACAAAGTCATACATTACAACCTAATACGTTATTAAGAAAGGATCGTCAAAACCGGAGAGGGGGAAGACTTATGTAAAGTCTTGTCTAAAGCCCACACTCCGTGAAGATATGTGAGGGACATGAACATGTGGAGTCACTGTGGGTAGAGATACATGGAGCTAAAAACAACAATAAATTACTAATAGGATTTTACTATAAACAACCTAATATACCAAGGGTCGACAGAAAATCTACTACTAAACAAGATAGATGAGGCGGCAAATCATAATGAGATTCCTTCAAAGTTAGTATGGGCCATAATCCTGGGGCAAGAGGCTGGCAAACAGGCCCCTCCAAAACCCAGTGGCAAGGTTGGTTTCGCCACACATTCCCCCTCCCAGGTAAGACTAACCAGATACCTGACCTCACGTCGGTCGGTACCTGAGTTAGTCTGGCAGTCCACCACAACCCAATACTGGACCTGTTGAATTTTGGGGCCTGGCTCTGTTCTGTATGTCCCCAGCTGTTGAGTGGGCATCTGCTACTCCTTGCTTCCTTGTTGTTCTCTAGCTTGGAGCTGTAGGTACTTGGTGGGCAGAGGCCAACTGCGCTCTGCCCAGATGCCAGCTCTTCCGCTGGGGAATCCTGTGGGAAGTCTGGCTCTGGAGAAGAGGTTAGGGGAGGGCAGAGGCCGACTGCGCTCTGCTCAGATGCCAGCTCTTCCGCTGGGGAAGCCTGTGTGGAGTCAGCCTCTGGAGAAGAGGATAGAGGAGGGCAGAGGCCAACTGCACTCTGCCCAGATGCCAGCTCTTCCACTGGGATGGAGTCAGGGAATCCTACCCCCAGGACCTTGTGGCGGATGAGCTGTGGAGAGGAGGAATCGCTTACCTCCTCCTCCTGGCATTCCTGTGGGGTTGGTGGGGACTCTGTACCGGCCGTCCAGCATCCCGGTAGGTTTGGTGCAGAGACTGCGGTCCCATCTGCACCATTGGAGTTAGGGGTGCCCTCCCCCTGTGGTTGGGGAGAGAGACCGTTTGTCTTCTCTCCCTTCAAAGTACACTGCCGCTGGGGAAGGGAGACAATGCTTTCCTCTCCCTGCAAAACATACTGCCGCTGGGGAGCAGGACCAACTGTCCCTACTCCCTGAAAATCCGGCTGCCGTTGGGGATCTGGGCCAACTGCCCAGCATCCCTGTAGGGCCGGTGGAGAGATCTCGGTCCCATCTCCACCTGCCATATGAGTTTCCCCCCAGGACCAGTCTATGAGGTCCCCTACCTCTGTAGCTGGTACTGAAGCAGGGGATACTTCAGTCGGGTCTTCCCAGCTGTAGGGTTGTAGGTCTAGGACTGCCACCCAGCTCTCTGGCCATGTATATTGGGACCGAATTGAGCTGAAGAGGTATTGGCAATCCTGCTCCAGCTCCCACTCCTTTGACACTAGAGATGCCAGGTCTTGTCTCAACTCTCTTGCTGTAGCCCAATCATGCATAGCCTCCCTGTAGTCATAGATATCCCAGAACCGAGACTCTCCAGCATCTCCAAACTCCGGTTCTTCGAAGGCCTCAAACAACAGGCCAGGGCCATCATAACCCCCACCCTCGGGTCTGTCGTGCTCAGCCATCCAGGCGGAGTGCCGAATCACATACCACCAGAGTGCCTGGTAGGCATTGTCTAGCCGAAGCTCCTTCCATACCAGGGTCTCCAGTTCTGTCACCCACTCATCCAGGGGCTGCTCTCCCAAGAGACCCATCCGCAATGCCACACGCTTCTGTAGCTGCTGCTCATTACTGGGGAGGCTCTCACATCGCCGCTGCTGGGCATTTTCCAGGGCATCATACCAGATTTCCTTTCTGTCTGCATCCCTGTAGTCCGCGGCTGCCTCCTCCTCCTCGTCATAGAACGCTGTCCGAAGACTAGCCGATTCCATTCTGCTGTAGCCAGGGGTGCTGTACGGATACTAGCGTTGCCCTCAATTTTGTAAATCCACGAACAGTGTCTCCGAGCTGCTTTTCCTCTCAATAGGACGCCATCCCACTGCTTGCCACCAATGTAACGGATCTCCTGGCACCCCGACCGGGTACCTCAATCGATAGATGCTCCTAGTGCTTCCCGAGGACTCCAAGCACTCCACTTGACACCGTAAGCACTGCAGACCCCACGACCTGCCAAAGCTTGGTTGAGGTCTCACCATCTCCTACCCACCCTGGACCTATGACAAGGCTCCAGGCTCCAGTGGGTGAAATTCTCCTACATCCAGAGAGCAGGAACAGCTCTTACTAGAGCTAGTAGTTATGCCAGGGGAGTATAGCAAATCTTCAGCGTATAGCAATCCCCCAGTGTCGATCAGTTACCCAAACACCAGCCTCAACTTGGTAAAGGGTAAAACAGGAACTCTTTATTTAAACACACAGCATTGATTTATACACATCTTCCAACAAGGTTACCACCCACAGGGTTTTGTAAAAACAGCCAATCACATGCATTTACAGTATTGACACCTTCCCAGCAATTGTACACAAAACCCCCTTCCCTCTGTCTGTAACGCTATCAACAAAATACAATGAGCATTGTCTTTGACGCAATTAACTAACACACTGGCATTGTCTGAGACGCAATCAACAAAATACAATTACCAAACGTAATGGGCTAACTTAATCACTCACAGGCAGAAACCACACATTTTCCCCAAAACACAGAAAACCTCAAAACCCTACATATCCCCATAATGTATACATCCATGGATAGCTCTGATTTGGGTGAACAACATATCCAAAAATCACCCAGATCCGAGCAGGGGTTCCCGAATTCCATGGAAGTCACATTTGGCCGGCCGCAAGCATGGCTTTCCTGCCCAAAACAGTTCCACAGATTTAAGCCGTCTGTCTTCTCCTTCAAAGTTAGTATGGGCCATAATCCTGGGGCAAGAGGCTGGCAAACAGGCCCCTCCAAAACCCAGTGGCGAGGTTGGTTTCGCCACACTTACATAAATAAATAGTATACATATTAGGTATTGCTGCGTCCATATCGACCGGATCTATAGAAATATCACATGACCTAACCCATCAGGTGAAAACCATTAAAAAAAAAAAAAAAAAAAACGGTGTAAAAAAAGCAATTTTTAGTCATCTCACGTCACAAAAAGTGCAATAGCAAGTGATCAAAAAGTCATATGCACCCCAAAATAGTGCCAATCAAACCGTCATCTCATCCCGCAAAAAAATGAATCCTGCCTAAAATAATCGCCCAAAAACTGAAAAAACTATGGCTCTCAGACTATGGAGACACTAAAACATTATTTTTTTGTTTCAAAAATGATATCATTGTGTAAAACTTAAATAAATAAAAAAAATTGTATACATATTAGGTATCGCCGCGTCCCTGACAACCTGCTCTATAAAAATACCACATGATCTAACCGGTCAGATGAATGTTGTAAATAATAAATTAAAAAACAGTAATAAAAAAGCTATTTCTTGTTACCGTGCCTCACAAAAAGTGTAATATAGAGCAACCAAAAATCATATGTACCCTAAACTAGTACCGACAAAACTTCCACCCTTTCCCGTAGTTTCTAAAATGGGGTAACTTTTTTGGAGTTTCTACTCTAGGGGTGCATCAGGGGGGCTTCAAATGGGACATGGTGTAAAAAAAAAACAACTGTCCAGCAAAATTTGCCTTCCAAAATCTGATTGTCATTCCTTTCCTTCTGCGCCCTGCCGTGTGCCCGTACAGCAGTTTAAAGGGGTTGTCCAAGTTATATTTATTGATGACCTATCCTCAGGATAGGTCATCAATATCAGATCGGCCGGGGTCCGACACCCGGCACCCCCTCCGATCAGCTGTTTGAAGAGAAGGCGTGCGCGGTGTCAGCGCTGTCTCATCTTCACTGTTTACCTTCTCGCCGTTGCATCTGCAGTGGTGAGCAGGTGTAATTACACCCAAGCCTTCCTATTGAAATTAATAAATATAACTTGGACAACCCCTTTAAGACCACATATGGGGTGTTTCTGTGAACTACAGAATCAGGGCCATAAATATGGAGTTTTGTTTGGCTGTTAAACCTTGCTTTGTAACTGGAAAAAATATATTAAAATGGAAAATCTGCCCAAAAAGTGGAATTTTGAAATTGTATCTCTATTTTCCATTAATTCTTGTGGAACACCTAAAGGGTTAACAACATTTGTAAAATCAGTTTTGAATACCTTGAGGGGTGTAGTTTCTTAGATGGGGTCACTTTTTTGGAGTTTCTACTCTAGGGGTGCATCAGGGGAGCTTCAAATGGGACATGGTGTAAAAAAAAAACAGTCTAGCAAAATCTACCTTCCAAAAAACGTATATGGCATTCCTTTCCTTCTGCGCCCTTCCGTGTGCCCGTACAGCAGTTTACGACCACATATGGGGTGTTTCTGTAAACTACAGAATCAGGGTCATAAATAATGAGTTGTGTTTGGCTGTTAACTAGGGATGAGCGAACTCGAACTGTATAGTTCGGGTTCGTACCGAATTTTGGGGTGTCCGTGACACGGACCCGAACCCGGACATTTTCGTAAAAGTCCGGGTTCGGGTTCGGTGTTCGTCGCTTTCTTGGCGCTTTTGTGACGCTTTCTTGGCGCTTTTTGAAAGGCTGCAAAGCAGCCAATCAACAAGCGTCATACTACTTGCCCCAAGAGGCCATCACAGCCATGCCTACTATTGGCATGGCTGTGATTGGCCAGAGCACCATGTGACCCAGCCTCTATTTAAGCTGGAGTCACATAGCGCCGCCCGTCACTCTGCTCTGATTAGCGTAGGGAGAGGTTGCGGCTGCGACAGTAGGGCGAGATTAGGCAGATTAGCTCCTCCAAAGGACTTGATTAACTGATCGATCTGCAGCTGTGGATCATTGAGCTGCTGATCCTCAATTGCTCACTGTTTTTAGGCTGCCCAGACCGTTTGTCAGTCACATTTTTCTGGGGTGATCGGCGGCCATTTTGTGTCTTGTGGTGCGCCAGCACAAGCTGCGACCAAGTGCATTTAACCCTCAATGGTGTGGTTGTTTTTTGGCTAAAGCCTACATCAGGGTGAAGCTGTCACACCAAGTGCATTTAACCAGCAATAGTCTGTTCATTTTTTGGCCATATACAAAATCAGGGGCAAGCTGCGCCTGTCACCAAGTGCATTTAACCCTCAATGGTGTGGTTGTTTTTTGGCTAAAGCCTACATCAGGGTGAAGCTGTCACACCAAGTGCATTTAACCAGCAATAGTCTGTTCATTTTTTGGCCATATACAAAATCAGGGGCAAGCTGCGCCTGTCACCAAGTGCATTTAACCCTCAATGGTGTGGTTGTTTTTTGGCTAAAGCCTACATCAGGGTGAAGCTGTCACACCAAGTGCATTTAACCAGCAATAGTCTGTTCATTTTTTGGCCATATACAAAATCAGGGGCAAGCTGCGCCTGTCACCAAGTGCATTTAACCCTCAATGGTGTGGTTGTTTTTTGGCTAAAGCCTACATCAGGGTGAAGCTGTCACACCAAGTGCATTTAACCAGCAATAGTCTGTTTATTTTTTGGCCATATACTACATCAGGGGCAAGCTGAGCCTGTCACCAAGTGCATTTAACCCTCAATAGTGCGGTTGTTTTTTGGCTAAATCCTACATCAGGGTCAAGCTGTCACACCAAGTGCATTTAACCATCAATAGTCTGGTGATTTTTTAGCCATATACTACATCAGGGGCAAGCTGCGCCTGTCACCAAGTGCATTTAACCCTCAATGGTGTGGTTGTTTTCTGGCTAAAGCCTACATCAGGGTGAAGCTGTCACACCAAGTGCATTTAACCAGCAATAGTCTGTTTATTTTTTGGCCATATACTACATCAGGGGCAAGCTGCGCCCGTCACCAAGTGCATTTAACCCTCAGTAGTGTGGTTGGTCAAGCTGTGACACCAAGTGCATTTAACCAGCAATAGTCTGTTCATTTTTTGGCCATATACTACATCAGGGGCAAGCTGCGCCCGTCACCAAGTGCATTTAACCAGCAATAGTGTGGTTATTTTTTGGCCATATCCCAGTCTAATTCTGTCACTAAATCCATACCGGTCACCCAGCGCCTAAATACTAGGCCTCAAATTTATATCCCGCTAAATCTCTCGTTACCGCTGTCCTGTTGTAGCTGGGAAAGTTATTTAGTGTCCGTCAAAGCACATTTTTTGTTCTGGGTTGAAGTACAATTCCCAATTTAGCAATTTCATAATTTAGTGGTTTCTGCTATATCAGAGCTATTTGAAATCTATCCCTAAAAGGGTATATAATATTCAAGGTGCACATTGGGTCATTCAGAATAACTTCACACACACCCGCTACTGTGTATTTTCAAGTCTAATTCTGTCACTAAACCCATACCTGTCACCCAGCGCCTAAATACTAGGCCTCAAATTTATATCCTGCTAAATCTCTCGTTACCGCTGTCCTGTTGTAGCTGGGAAAGTTATTTAGTGTCCGTCAAAGCACATTTTTTGTTCTGGGTTGAAGTACAATTCCCAATTTAGCAATTTCATAATTTAGTGGTTTCTGCTATATCAGAGCTATTTGAAATCTATCCCTAAAAGGGTATATAATATTCAAGGTGCACATTGGGTCATTCAGAATAACTTCACACACACCCGCTACTGTGTATTTTCAAGTCTAATTCTGTCACTAAACCCATACCTGTCACCCAGCGCCTAAATACTAGGCCTCAAATTTATATCCTGCTAAATCTCTCGTTACCGCTGTCCTGTTGTAGCTGGGAAAGTTATTTAGTGTCCGTCAAAGCACATTTTTTGTTCTGGGTTGAAGTACAATTCCCAATTTAGCAATTTCATAATTTAGTGGTTTCTGCTATATCAGAGCTATTTGAAATCTATCCCTAAAAGGGTATATAATATTCAAGGTGCACATTGGGTCATTCAGAATAACTTCACACACACCCGCTACTGTGTATTTCCAAGTCTAATTCTGTCACTAAACCCATACCTGTCACCCAGCGCCTAAATACTAGGCCTCAAATTTATATCCTGCTAAATCTCTCGTTACCGCTGTACTGTTGTTGCTTGGAAAGATATTTAGTGTCCGTCAAAGCACATTTTTTGTTCTGGGTTGAAGTACAATTCCCAATTTAGCAATTTCATAATTTAGTGGTTTCTGCTATATCAGAGCTATTTGAAATCTATCCCTAAAAGGGTATATAATATTCAAGGTGCACATTGGGTCATTCAGAATAACTTCACACACACCCGCTACTGTGTATTTTCAAGTCTAATTCTGTCACTAAACCCATACCTGTCACCCAGCGCCTAAATACTAGGCCTCAAATTTATATCCTGCTAAATCTCTCGTTACCGCTGTCCTGTTGTAGCTGGGAAAGTTATTTAGTGTCCGTCAAAGCACATTTTTTCTTCTGGGTTGAAATACAATTCCCAATTTAGCAATTTCATAATTTAGTGGTTTCTGCTATATCAGAGCTATTTGAAATCTATCCCTAAAAGGGTAGATCATATTGAAGGTGCACATAGGGTCATTCAGAATAACTTCACACACACCCGCTACTGTGTATTTCCAAGTCTAATTCTGTCACTAAACCCATACCTGTCACCCAGCGCCTAAATACTAGGCCTCAAATTTATATCCCGCTAAATCTCTCGTTACCGCTGTCCTGTTGTAGCTGGGAAAGTTATTTAGTGTCCGTCAAAGCACATTTTTTGTTCTGGGTTGAAGTACAATTCCCAATTTAGCAATTTCATAATTTAGTGGTTTCTGCTATATCAGAGCTATTTGAAATCTATCCCTAAAAGGGTATATAATATTCAAGGTGCACATTGGGTCATTCAGAATAACTTCACACACACCCGCTACTGTGTATTTCCAAGTCTAATTCTGTCACTAAACCCATACCTGTCACCCAGCGCCTAAATACTAGGCCTCAAATTTATATCCTGCTAAATCTCTCGTTACCGCTGTACTGTTGTTGCTGGGCAAGATATTTAGTGTCCGTCAAAGCACATTTTTTGTTCTGGGTTGAAATACAATTCCCAATTTAGCAATTTCATAATTTAGTGGTTTCTGCTATATCAGAGCTATTTGAAATCTATCCCTAAAAGGGTATATAATATTCAAGGTGCACATTGGGTCATTCAGAATAACTTCACACACACCCGCTACTGTGTATTTCCAAGTCTAATTCTGTCACTAAACCCATACCTGTCACCCAGCGCCTAAATACTAGGCCTCAAATTTATATCCTGCTAAATCTCTCGTTACCGCTGTACTGTTGTTGCTGGGCAAGATATTTAGTGTCCGTCAAAGCACATTTTTTGTTCTGGGTTGAAATACAATTCCCAATTTAGCAATTTCATAATTTAGTGGTTCCTGCTATATCAGAGCTATTTGAAATCTATCCCAAAAAGGGTATATAATATTCAAGGTGCACATAGGGTCATTCAGAATAACTTCACACACACGCTTCTGTGCATTTCCAAGTCTAATTCTGTCACTAAATCCATACCGGTCACCCAGCGCCTAAATACTAGGCCTCAAATTTATATCCCGCTGAATTTGAATACAATACATTGGGCCAAATAATATATTTGTTGTTGTGGTGAACCATAACAATGAGAAAAACATCTAGTAAGGGACGCGGACGTGGACATGGTCGTGGTGGTGTTAGTGGACCCTCTGGTGCTGGGAGAGGACGTGGCCGTTCTGCCACATCCACACGTCCTAGTGTACCAACTACCTCAGGTCCCAGTAGCCGCCAGAATTTACAGCGATATATGGTGGGGCCCAATGCCGTTCTAAGGATGGTAAGGCCTGAGCAGGTACAGGCATTAGTCAATTGGGTGGCCGACAGTGGATCCAGCACGTTCACATTATCTCCCACCCAGTCTTCTGCAGAAAGCGCACAGATGGCGCCTGAAAACCAACCCCATCAGTCTGTCACATCACCCCCATGCATACCAGGGAAACTGTCTCAGCCTCAAGTTATGCAGCAGTCTCTTATGCTGTTTGAAGACTCCGCTGGCAGGGTTTCCCAAGGGCATCCACCTAGCCCTTCCCCAGCGGTGAAAGACATAGAATGCACTGACGCACAACCACTTATGTTTCCTGATGATGAGGACATGGGAATACCACCTCAGCATGTCTCTGATGATGACGAAACACAGGTGCCAACTGCTGCGTCTTTCTGCAGTGTGCAGACTGAACAGGAGGTCAGGGATCAAGACTGGGTGGAAGACGATGCAGGGGACGATGAGGTCCTAGACCCCACATGGAATGAAGGTCGTGCCACTGACTTTCACAGTTCGGAGGAAGAGGCAGTGGTGAGACCGAGCCAACAGCGTAGCAAAAGAGGGAGCAGTGGGCAAAAGCAGAACACCCGCCGCCAAGAGACTCCGCCTGCTACTGACCGCCGCCATCTGGGACCGAGCACCCCAAAGGCAGCTTCAAGGAGTTCCCTGGCATGGCACTTCTTCAAACAATGTGCTGACGACAAGACCCGAGTGGTTTGCACGCTGTGCCATCAGAGCCTGAAGCGAGGCATTAACGTTCTGAACCTGAGCACAACCTGCATGACCAGGCACCTGCATGCAAAGCATGAACTGCAGTGGAGTAAACACCTTAAAACCAAGGAAGTCACTCAGGCTCCCCCTGCTACCTCTTCTGCTGCTGCCGCCTCGGCCTATTCTGCTGCTGCCGCCTCGGCCTCTTCCTCCGCCTCTGGAGGAACGTTGGCACCTGCCGCCCAGCAAACAGGGGATGTACCACCAACACCACCACCACCACCTCCGTCACCAAGCGTCTCAACCATGTCACACGCCAGCGTTCAGCTCTCCATCTCACAAACATTTGATAGAAAGCGTAAATTCCCACCTAGCCACCCTCGATCCCTGGCCCTGAATGCCAGCATTTCTAAACTACTGGCCTATGAAATGCTGTCATTTAGGCTGGTGGACACAGACAGCTTCAAACAGCTCATGTCGCTTGCTGTCCCACAGTATGTTGTTCCCAGCCGGCACTACTTCTCCAAGAGAGCCGTGCCTTCCCTGCACAACCAAGTATCCGATAAAATCAAGTGTGCACTGCGCAACGCCATCTGTAGCAAGGTCCACCTAACCACAGATACGTGGACCAGTAAGCACGGCCAGGGACGCTATATCTCCCTAACTGCACACTGGGTAAATGTAGTGGCAGCTGGGCCCCAGGCGGAGAGCTGTTTGGCGCACGTCCTTCCGCCGCCAAGGATCGCAGGGCAACATTCTTTGCCTCCTGTTGCCACCTCCTCCTTCTCGGCTTCCTCCTCCTCTTCTTCCACCTGCTCATCCAGTCAGCCACACACCTTCACCACCAACTTCAGCACAGCCCGGGGTAAACGTCAGCAGGCCATTCTGAAACTCATATGTTTGGGGGACAGGCCCCACACCGCACAGGAGTTGTGGCGGGGTATTGAACAACAGACCGACGAGTGGTTGCTGCCGGTGAGCCTCAAGCCCGGCCTGGTGGTGTGTGATAATGGGCGAAATCTCGTTGCAGCTCTGGGACTAGCCAATTTGACGCACATCCCTTGCTTGGCGCATGTGCTGAATTTGGTGGTGCAGAAGTTCATTCACAACTACCCCGACATGTCAGAGCTGCTGCATAAAGTGCGGGCCGTCTGTTCGCGCTTCCGGCGTTCACATCCTGCCGCTGCTCGCCTGTCTGCGCTACAGCGTAACTTCGGCCTTCCCGCTCACCGCCTCATATGCGACGTGCCCACCAGGTGGAACTCCACCTTGCACATGCTGGACAGACTGTGCGAGCAGCAGCAGGCCATAGTGGAGTTTCAGCTGCAGCACGCACGGGTCAGTCGCACTACAGAACAGCACCACTTCACCACCAATGACTGGGCCTCCATGCGAGACCTGTGTGCCCTGTTGCGCTGTTTCGAGTACTCCACCAACATGGCCAGTGGCGATGACACCGTTATCAGCGTTACAATACCACTTCTATGTCTCCTTGAGAAAACACTTAGGGCGATGATGGAAGAGGAGGTGGCCCAGGAGGAGGAGGAGGAGGAGGAGGAAGAGGGGTCATTTTTAGCACTTTCAGGCCAGTCTCTTCGAAGTGACTCAGAGGGAGGTTTTTGGCAACAGCAGAGGCCAGGTACAAATGTGGCCAGCCAGGGCCCACTACTGGAGGACGAGGAGGACGAGGATGAGGAGGAGGTGGAGGAGGATGAGGATGAAGCATGGTCACAGCGGGGTGGCACCCAACGCAGCTCGGGTCCATCACTGGTGCGTGGCTGGGGGGAAAGGCAGGACGATGACGATACGCCTCCCACAGAGGACAGCTTGTCCTTACCCCTGGGCAGCCTGGCACACATGAGCGACTACATGCTGCAGTGCCTGCGCAACGACAGCAGAGTTGCCCACATTTTAACCTGTGCGGACTACTGGGTTGCCACCCTGCTGGATCCACGCTACAAAGACAATGTGCCCACCTTACTTCCTGCACTGGAGCGTGATAGGAAGATGCGCGAGTACAAGCGCACGTTGGTAGACGCGCTACTGAGAGCATTCCCAAATGTCACAGGGGAACAAGTGGAAGCCCAAGGCCAAGGCAGAGGAGGAGCAAGAGGTCGCCAAGGCAGCTGTGTCACGGCCAGCTCCTCTGAGGGCAGGGTTAGCATGGCAGAGATGTGGAAAACTTTTGTCAACACGCCACAGCTAACTGCACCACCACCTGATACGCAACGTGTTAGCAGGAGGCAACATTTCACTAACATGGTGGAACAGTACGTGTGCACACCCCTCCACGTACTGACTGATGGTTCGGCCCCATTCAACTTCTGGGTCTCTAAATTGTCCACGTGGCCAGAGCTAGCCTTTTATGCCTTGGAGGTGCTGGCCTGCCCGGCAGCCAGCGTTTTGTCTGAACGTGTATTCAGCACGGCAGGGGGCGTCATTACAGACAAACGCAGCCGCCTGTCTACAGCCAATGTGGACAAGCTGACGTTCATAAAAATGAACCAGGCATGGATCCCACAGGACCTGTCCGTCCCTTGTCCAGATTAGACATTAACTACCTCCCCATAACCATATATTATTGGACTCCAGGGCACTTCCTCATTCAATCCTATTTTTATTTTCATTTTACCATTATATTTCAAGGCTACCCAAAGTTGAATGAACCTCTCCTCTGCCTGTGTGCTAGGCCTAAATATATGCCAATGGATTGTTGCAGTGGTGGCTGACGTGAAGCCTCATTCTCTGCTATGACATGCAGACTGATTCTCTGGTGACATGAAGCCAGATTGTCTGTTACGGGACCTCTCTCCTCTGCCTGGGTGCTGGGCCTGAATTTATGACAATGGACTGTTGCAGTGGTGGCTGACGTGAAGCCTGATTCTCTGCTATGACATGCAGACTGATTCTCTGCTGACATGAAGCCAGATCCTCTGTTGCGGGACCTCTCTCCTCTGCCTGGGTGCTGGGCCTAAATTTATGAAAATGGACTGTTGCAGTGGTGGGTGACGTGAAGCCTCATTCTCTGCTATGACATGCAGACTGATTCTCTGCTGACATGAAGCCAGATCCTCTGTTACGGGACCTCTCTCCTCTGCCTGGGTGCTGGGCCTAAATATCTGACAATGGACTGTTGCATTGGTGGCTGACGTGAAGCCTGATTCTCTGCTATGATATGAAGACTGATTCTCTGCTGACATGAAGCCAGATTGTCTGTTACGGGACCTCTCTCCTCTGCCTGTGTGCTAGGCCTAAATATATGCCAATGGATTGTTGCAGTGGTGGCTGACGTGAAGCCTGATTCTCTGCTATGACATGCAGACTAATTCTCTGCTGACATGAAGCCAGATTGTCTGTTACGGGACCTCTCTCCTCTGCCTGGGTGCTGGGCCTAAATTTATGACAATGGACTGTTGCAGTGGTGGCTGACGTGAAGCCTGATTCTCTGCTATGACATGCAGACTGATTCTCTGCTGACATGAAGCCAGATCCTCTGTTACGGGACCTCTCTCCTCTGCCTGGGTGCTGGGCCTAAATTTATGAAAATGGACTGTTGCAGTGGTGGGTGACGTGAAGCCTCATTCTCTGCTATGACATGCAGACTGATTCTCTGCTGACATGAAGCCAGATTGTCTGTTACGGGACCTCTCTCCTCTGCCTGGGTGCTGGGCCTGAATTTATGACAATGGACTGTTGCAGTGGTGGCTGACATGAAGCCTGATTCTCTGCTATGACATGCAGACTAATTCTCTGCTGACATGAAGCCAGATTGTCTGTTACGGGACCTCTCTCCTCTGCCTGGGTGCTGGGCCTAAATTTATGAAAATGGACTCTTACAGTGGTGGGTGACGTGAAGCCTGATTCTCTGCTATGACATGAAGACTGATTCTCTGCTGACATGAAGCCAGATCCTCTGTTACGGGACCTCTCTCCTCTGCCTGGGTGCTGGGCCTAAATATCTGACAATGGACTGTTGCATTGGTGGCTGACGTGAAGCCTGATTCTCTGCTATGATATGAAGACTGATTCTCTGCTGACATGAAGCCAGATTGTCTGTTACGGGACCTCTCTCCTCTGCCTGTGTGCTAGGCCTAAATATATGCCAATGGATTGTTGCAGTGGTGGCTGACGTGAAGCCTGATTCTCTGCTATGACATGCAGACTGATTCTCTGGTGACATGAAGCCAGATCCTCTGTTACGGGACCTCTCTCCTCTGCCTGGGTGCTGGGCCTAAATTTATGAAAATGGACTGTTGCAGTGGTGGGTGACGTGAAGCCTGATTCTCTGCTATGACATGCAGACTGATTCTCTGGTGACATGAAGCCAGATCCTCTGTTACGGGACCTCTCTCCTCTGCCTGGGTGCTGGGCCTAAATATCTGACAATGGACTGTTGCATTGGTGGCTGACGTGAAGCCTGATTCTCTGCTATGACATGCAGACTAATTCTCTGCTGACATGAAGCCAGATTGTCTGTTACGGGACCTCTCTCCTCTGCCTGGGTGCTGGGCCTAAATTTATGAAAATGGACTGTTGCAGTGGTGGGTGACGTGAAGCCTGATTCTCTGCTATGACATGAAGACTGATTCTCTCCTGACATGAAGCCAGATTGTCTGTTACGGGACCTCTCTCCTCTGCCTGGGTGCTGGGCCTAAATTTATGAAAATGGACTGTTACAGTGGTGGGTGACGTGAAGCCTGATTCTCTGCTATGACATGAAGACTGATTCTCTGCTGACATGAAGCCAGATTGTCTGTTACGGGACCTCTCTCCTCTGCCTGGGTGCCGGGGCCTAAATATCTGAGAATGGACTGTTCCAGTGGTGGGTGACGGGAAGCCAGATTCTCTGCTATGGAACCTCTCTCCAATTGATTTTGGTTAATTTTTATTTATTTAATTTTTATTTTAATTAATTTCCCTATCCACATTTGTTTGCAGGGGATTTACCTACATGTTGCTGCCTTTTGCAGCCCTCTAGCCCTTTCCTGGGCTGTTTTACAGCCGTTTTAGTGCCGAAAAGTTCGGGTCCCCATTGACTTCAATGGGGTTCGGGTTCGGGACGAAGTTCGGATCGGGTTCGGATCCCGAACCCGAACATTTCCGGGATGTTCGGCCGAACTTCTCGAACCCGAACATCCAGGTGTTCGCTCAACTCTACTGTTAACCCTTGCTTTGTAACTGAAAAAAAAATAATGGAAAATGTGCCAAAAAAGTGAAGTGAAAATTTGAAATTGTATCTCTATTTTCCATTAATTCTTGTGAAAAGGGTTAACAACGTTTATAAAATCAGTTTTGAATACCTTGAGGGGTGTAGTTTCTAGAATGGGGTAATTTTTGGGTGGTGTCTATCATGTAAGCTTCACAAAGTGACTTCAGACCTGAATTGGTCCTTAAAAAGTTGGTTTTTGAAAATTTCGGAGAAATTTCAAGGTTTACTTCTAAACTTCTAAGCCTTGTAACGTCCCCTAAAAATAAAATGTCATTCCTAAAATGATCCTAACATGAAGAAGATATATGGGAAAAGTAAATCAATAACTATTTTTATAGGTATTAATATGTATTATAGAAGTAGAGAAATTGAAACTTGGAAATTTGCTATTTTTTTCAAATTTTTGGCAAATTTGGTATTTTTTTTATATATAAAAATGAAATGTCTGAACTCCATTTTACCAGTGTCATGAAGTACAATATGTGACGAAAAAACAAGAATGGCCTGGATAAGTCAAAGCGTTTTAAAGTTATCAATCACCACATAAAGTAACACTGGTCAGATTTCACCTGAAGGTGAAAATGAGCCCAGTCCTTAAGGAATTAAATGGCTGTATTTCAAATCCCTGAATCAAACCCCTGTATGTAGAGGGAGTATCACACGGTCTGAACCAGTGTAGGCCTGAAGTAAATATATCTTTGCACAAAATTGCTGTATTTTAAAAGGCTGTATTTCAAATGTCTGAGTCAAACCCCTGTATGTAGAGGGAGTATCTCACATGGTCTGAACCAGTGTAGGCCTGAAGTAAATATATCTTTGCACAAAATAACTGTATTTCAAATGGCTGTGTTTCAAATCCCTGAATCAAACCCCTGTATTTAGAGGGAGTATCTCACACGGTCTGAACCAGTGTAGGCCCGAATTCAATATTGGTGCACTAAATGGCGGTATTTAAAATCTCTGAATGTAACCCAAATGTATTAAGGGTGTATCTTACAATGACATCTGCATCAAAGGCGGCATACAAATTTCTTTGTGCCCAAATGAGTGTTTGTTTAACAACTGAATTTGACAGCAGTATATAAGCCTGTAATTTCACACGTGCTGATGCTGCAAGGCCTGAAAATTGTGTTTTTTGTCAAAAAAGTGTGTTTTTCAAACCCCAGAAAATGATGGGTGTATTTCTAGTTTACATTGCACACTGACTAATTAAGATGTAGATTGCCAAAATTGTGTTTTTATGGTAACAGAAATATGAAAGATGTATATATTAAACTTGAATTTAACACTTGCAGATCTGGAAAATACAGTTTTTTTGGGGGAAAAAAGTGTTTTTCAAATCCTAGAAAATCATGGCTGTATGTCTAGCTTAAATTGCACACTGAGTAAGGCTGAGTTCACATGGGCGTTGCGTGAAAAGGTGTGGGTGCGTTGCAGGAACATGCACAATTTTTCCCCGCGAGTGCAAAACATTGCATTGCGTTTTGCACTCGCGTGAGAAAAATCTGCATGTTTGGTACCCAAACCCGAACTTCTTCACAGAAGTTCGGGTTTGGGTTAAGTGCTGGGTAAATTGTATTATTTTCCCTTATAACATGGTTATAAGGGAAAATAATAGCATTCTGAATACAGAATGCATAGTACAATAGCTCTGGAGGGGTTAAAAAAATAAAATAAAAATTAACTCACCTTAATCCACTTGCTCGCGCAGCCTGCATCTCTTCTGTTTTTTTTTTTGTTGCTGTGTGCAGGAAAAAGACCTGTGGTGACATCACTCTGGTCATCACATGGTCCATCACATGATCCATCACCATGGTAAAAGATCATGTGACGGACCATGTGATGACCGGAGTGACATCACCACAGGTCCTTTTCCTGCACACAGCAAAAAAGAAGACAGAAGAGATGCCGGCTGCCCAAGCAAGTGGATTAAGGTGAGTTAAATTTTTATTTTTTAACCCCTTCAGCGGTATTGTACTATGCATTCTGTATTAAGAATGCTTTTATTCTCCCTTATAACCATGTTATAAGGGAAAATAATAATGATCGGGTCTCCATCCCGATCGTCTCCTAGCAACCGTGTGTGAAAATCGCACCGCATCCGCACTTGCTTTTCACTTCTATGGGGCCTGCGTTGCGTGATAAACGCACAATATAGAGCATGCTGTGATTTTCATGCAACGCTTAAGTGATGCGTGAAAATCACTGCTCATGTGCCCAGCCCCATAGAAATGAATGGGTCCAGATTCAGTGCGGGTGCAATGCGTTCCCCTCCTGCATTGCTCCCACGCGGAATACTAGCCTGTGTGAACTCAGCTGAATATAGATGTTGTAGATTGTTACCAAAACACCTTTTTTGGCAGAATATGAAAGCTGTATATATTAAACTTGAATTTAACACTTGCAGATATGGAAAATACTGTTTTTTGAAAAAAAAAGGTGTGTTTTCAAACCACAGAAAATGATGGGTGTATTTTTAGCTTAAATTTCACTGACTTATACAGATGTTGTAGATTGCCCAAAAAGTCTTTTTTTGCTAACAGAATATGAAAGCTGTATATATTAAACTTGAATTTAACACTTGCAGATCTGGAAAATACAGTTTAAAAAAAAAAAGGTGTATTTTTAAAACCCCAGAAAATGATCGGTGTATTTCTACCTTAAATTGCACACTGACTAATCCAGATGTTGTAGTTTGCCAATGGTGATTTGCAATGTCCCAAAAACTCAGATGCAGTCCTGGTGCACTGAGCATGCATAAAATGTCCGCCGCCGACACCACCCACCTAACTAACAATATAAAGGTTATTTTTTTTTTTTTGGTCAATGGCCTCAGGGCAGGGTAAAACAATTGTGTCCTGCACCCACACAACTATTTCTAGGTAAGATCACTGAGTTAGATTCTCTCCTATTCTCTCCCTGAAATCACAAGTCCAGCAGCATCCTCTCCCTACACTTGTAACAGCAGAGTGACGTGCAGCGATACGTGACTCGAGCTTATATATATATATATACATGCTGCTCTGGCCAATCACAGCCATGCCATTAGTAGACATGGCTGTGATGGCTTCTAAGGTCAGACAGTTAACCACTTGTTGATTGGCTGCTGTGCAGCCTTTCAAAAAGTGCCAAGAAAGCACGAACACCGAACCCGCACCAAAACTTTTACAGAAATGTTTGGGTTTGGGTCCGGGGTCCAAAAATCCTAAAGTTCAGTACGAACCCGAACTTTACAGTTTGGGTTCGCTCAACCCTAGCAGTGGCAAAAATGTTGCTGTAGTGTGCACAAGTAACAGCAGCTGCAGTAACAGGTCAGAGCTGCCACTGTCATCTAGCCGCCGTGTTTTTAAAATCAATGCCGCTGTTCTGGAATAGTTGACTTGGTCTTCAACATCTCAACTGACATCTGACACACACAGCCAGGATTCAGTCAGTTTCTCTGAAACCACACTTAATTGGTATGGCCCAGGAACAAGCTCTGTGCCCTAACCTGTCCTGAACCTGCCTCTTTCCTTCTGCCAAGCAAGTAATATATGCTGCCGGCTCTGCTCCACTTTTCAGGGAGGACTAGCTTATTGAGGACAGTCAGCAGCTACAGGCCAGCCCAGATTTGAAGGAAAGGTCCGCTGCCTCCTCCTGTAGGCATAAATGTAGCGATGAGGGCAGTCGCTTTGGAGCAGGTTTATCGAGCGGTCAGGGACGTGGCCATGAGACTGGTGAGGGTAACATAAGTGATATGCAGACAGTAGTGGATGATGATATAGCAGATCACATGTGGGAGCCAAGTGTAAAGCGGGCCTCATCATCATCAGGGGGTGAGGGTGTGTCATGGAACCATGAACCAGACGTACAACAAGAGATAAGTGGAAATAAGAAGGCTTTATTTAAAATCAAGCTGTAAGGCAAAAGTCCAAACGGATGGCTAAACCGAAGCAGGGTCTTGCGAAGCCAGAGGTCAGGAACCAGAAGGGTAGTCAGACGAAGCCTGGATCAGGAACCAGCAGGGTAGTCAGACGAAGCCTGGATCAGGAACCAGCAGGGTAGTCAGACGAAGCCTGGATCAGGAACCAGCAGGGTAGTCAGACGAAGCCAGGATCAGGAACCAGAAGCAGCAGCAGTCTTAGAAGCATGTGAACACAGGAGGACCAAGCAAGGAACTGAAGCCACAGACCTCCTATATATATGAGCTAGGCATCCAGCTCCTCCCAGTGGGAAGGAGAAGCCGCAGGGTGGGAGGCTACAAGAAACCCAGAAACCAAGATGGCCGCCAGCACATGTCAAACGAAGGAGAACAGCAAGAAGGTAAGACCATGACAGTACCTCCCCCTCAAGGGCCCCTCCTCCGCGGAGTAAAGAACGGTTTCTGAGGGAAGCGTGCGTGGAAGGCTCGGAGCAAGGCAGGAGCATGGACATCTGCGGAGGGAACCCAGGAATGCTCCTCTGGACCATAACCACGCCAATGGACCAAAAACTGCACCCGACCGCGGACCAGGCGTGAGTCCAGGATATTGCTCACCTCATACTCCTCACGATTGCCCACTTGGACCGGACGAGGCCGAGGAACCGAGGAAGTGAAACGATTACACACCAGTGGCTTCAACCGGGAGACATGAAACACGTTGGAGATCCGCATGCCAGGAGGAAGCGCAAGGGCATAGGCTACCGGGTTTACCCTGCGAAGCACTCGGAAGGGACCAACAAAGCGAGGCGCCAGCTTGGGAGTGGGCACTCGAAGGTTGAGATTGCGGGTGGACAACCATACGCGATCTCCAACCTGGTAGGAAGGAGCGGGCGCTCGTCTGCGATCAGCCTGGAGTCTCTGGCGCTGCGCAGAGACCTCAAGGGACCTCTGGATCTGTACTCAAGAAGCACGTAGGACGGAAAGGTGATCCTCCACAGCCGGAATATCCTGGGGAGAGAATACCTCCGGTAACACGGCAGGTTGGAACCCATAATTGGCCATGAAGGGAGACGTCCCAGAGGAAGAGTTCACCGCCGTGTTCCTGGCAAACTCAGCCCAAGGCAGGAGGTCAACCCAATTGTCTTGGTGATCGGAGACATAGCAACGAAGGAATTGCTCCAAGGCCTGATTGGATCGTTCTGCGGCCCCATTGGACTGAGGGTGGTAGGCCGAGGAGAAAGAGAGATGAATCCCCAACTGGGAGCAAAAGGCGCGCCAGAACCTGGACACAAACTGACTCCCCCGATCCGACACAATCTCCTTGGGCAAACCGTGCAACCGGAAGACCCCCCTGGCAAAAATCGAGGCCAACTCTTGTGCAGAGGGTAACTTCTTGAGAGGAACACAGTGGCACATTTTGGAAAACCGATCCACAATCATGAGAATGACCGTATGGCCTCGGGATGCAGGGAGGTCCACAATGAAATCCATCCCCAGGTGTGACCATGGACGCTCCCCGGTGGCTATGGGTTGCAAAAGGCCCAACGGAAGGTGCCGAGGGGACTTACTCTGGGCACAAACGGAGCATGCCGCTACATATGCGGCGATGTCGGAACGTAGAGAAGGCCACCAGAACAGACGTGAAACAGCCCAGGACAGCTGATTCTTTCCAGGATGCCCCGCGGCCTTGGAGTTATGGTAGGTTCGCAACAACCGAGTGCGCAACTCCTCAGGCACAAAACATCTGCCGTTGGGTCTCCCAGAGGGAGCACCAGATTGAGCCGCCAAAATCTGCTCACCCAGGGGAGAGGTCAGGCTGGTGCGAATAGCGGCCAGGATCTGATTCGGAGGTATGACCGAAGTCGGAATCGACTCCTCCCCGGACAGCTCGGAGTACTGCCGTGATAAGGCATCCGCTCTGATGTTCTTGGAACCGGGTAGGTAGGAGACCACGTAATTAAAACGTGACAAGAACAGAGCCCATCTGGCCTGACGTGGTGTCAATCTCTTGGCCTCAGAGAGGTAGGTCAGATTCTTGTGGTCCGTCAGGATGAGAACCGGAACCACCGAGCCCTCGAGCAAGTGCCTCCATTCTTTAAGGGCCTGCACGATGGCCAATAACTCCCTGTCACCAATCTGATAGTTGCACTCCGCGGAAGACAGTTTCCGGGAGTAAAACCCACAAGGAAGCAGAGGACCCCCTGGTGTTCTACGCTGAGACAGAAGGGCGCCTACTCCCGTCTCAGACGCGTCCACCTCGAGGACAAAAGGCAACCCAGGGTTGGGATGCGACAGAATCGGAGCCGACACAAAGGCGGACTTTAGAGCCTCAAAAGCTCGGATGGCCTCGAGCGGCCAGACCTGGGGATCACTGCCCTTCCTGGTCAGATCCGTGAGAGGCTTGGCAAGCATGGAAAAGTCCCTGATGAACTTCCGATAATAATTGGCGAAGCCCAAAAAGCGCTGCAGGGCACGAAGACCACTGGGCTGGGGCCACTGTAAGACAGCCGAAACCTTCTCAGGATCCATGGAGAACCCCTCAGCGGAAATGATGTAACCTAAGAAGGTTACCTGGGATCGGTGAAATTCGCATTTCTCAAGCTTACCGAACAGCTTGTTCTCTCGTAACCGTTGCAACACTCGTCTGACATCCAGAATGTGGGCCTCCATGGATTCAGAATATACCAAGATGTCATCCAAATAGACCACCACACACTGCTGCAACAGGTCACGGAAAACATCGTTGATGAATTCCTGGAAGACTGCGGGCGCATTGCACAACCCAAAGAGCATAACCAAGGATTCATAATGACCGGTCCTGGTGTTAAACGCGGTCTTCCACTCATCGCCCGCCTTGATCCTTACCAGGTTATATGCCGCCCTCAGGTCGAGTTTGGTAAAGACCGTGGCCCCTTTGAGGCGATCGAACAGCTCGGAAATCAAGGGTATCGGGTAAGCGTTCTTGATCGTGATGCGATTGAGACCCCTGTAATCGATGCAAGGCCTCAACTCACCGCCCTTCTTTTTCACAAAGAAAAATCCAGCCCCTGCCGGGGACGAGGATTTGCGAATGTGTCCGCGTGAAAGCGCCTCCCTCACGTACTCCTCCATGGCCTCATTCTCCGCTACCGACAGTGGATAGACTTTGCCACGAGGAGGAACGGCACCAGATTGTAACTCTATGGCACAATCGTATGGGCGGTGCGGAGGTAGGGCAACCGCACGCACCTTATCGAATACATCCCGGTACTCCTCGTATTCAGGAGGCAACAGAGAGTCCGAGGAAGTACACAGCAACTTGACAGGCCCATGGATGCAACTAGCCCCACACTGCGGTGACCACGAGAGGATCTCGGCCGATCTCCAATCGAAAGTCGGATTATGCTTCTGGAGCCAGGGGTACCCCAAGACCACCGAGTAGTGTGGAGACGAAATAACCTGGAGACAGACCGACTCTCTGTGAACGGCACCAATGGCCATCCCCACTGGAAGGGTCTCATGAGTCACGTGTGGCGGCAGAAGGGGTCTGCCGTCTATCGCCTCAAGAGCCAGTGGGGAACCTCGAGGCTGCAGAGGAATGGAATTGGCGGCAGCGAACACACTATCAATGAACAAACCACCAGCACCAGAGTCCACCAACGCCTGGGTCGTCACCGAGCCCCCGACCCAGGAGAGGACAACAGTAATCAGTGGTTTGTCAACACGGGAAACCGGGGACGAGGAGACTCCACCCAAGATCTGCCCCCGACAGGATCTGAGGTGCGAGCGTTTCCCGGACGGTTCGGGCATGCCAACCGAAAATGCCCACCGAGACCACAGTACATGCATCGGCCCTCGCGTCTCCGGAGTACCCTCTCCCCCTCGGACAGGCGAGCAAACCCGAGCTGCATGGGTTCACCCCCAGACAAGTCATCCCCAGGAGGCGTGGGAGGAGAGGGAGGCACGGGTGGGACAGCAAACGTAGGCGCCAATCTGTTAGAAGACCTCCGCAGGCTCTCCTTAAAGGAAGGTCTCTCCCTGAGTCTGGTGTCAATCAAAATCAGGAAAGAAATAAGAGACTCGAGCTCCACTGGTAGGTCCTTAGCTGCAACCTCATCCTTCAAGGCATCCGAGAGACCATGAGAGAAAGCAGCGACCAGAGCCTCATTATTCCAGCCCACCTCTGCTGCCAGGGTACGAAACTCAATGGCGTATTCAGCTACGGATCGTGAACCCTGTCTGATGGACATAAGGAGCTTCGCAGCAGAGGCAGCACGAGCCGGAACATCGAATACCTTCCGAAGAGAAGCAACAAAACCGGAAAACTCGGCAACCACCGGATTGTTGTTCTCCCATAAAGGGCTGGCCCAGGCCAAGGCCTTGTCCGAGAGCAGCGAGATCAAGAAGCCCACCTTTGATCTCTCAGTAGGAAAGGCATGTGGCAGCAACTCGAAATAAATGCCCACCTGGTTAAGGAAACCTCGGCACTGAGTTGGCTCTCCCCCAAAGCGCTGTGGAAGGGGGGCAGAACCGGTCATACCCCGAAACACCGCAGGCGCAGCAACAGGTGTCGGGGTAGACTCTGGCGCAACAACCGGAGCGGCAGTAGGAGCGGGCCCAGGAGCGACAACCGACCCATCGGCAACGGAAGCTAAATGAGCCGTGCGTTCAAGCAGGGTTTGCAACGCCACAGCGAACCGACCCAACAGGTGATCCTGCTGATCAAGTCTGGCAACCAGCGTAGGTAGCGAGGATGGCCCTGTACCGTCAGAATTCATGGCTTGGTCCTAATGTCATGGAACCATGAACCAGACGTACAACAAGAGATAAGTGGAAATAAGAAGGCTTTATTGAAAATCAAGCTGTAAGGCAAAAGTCCAAACGGATGGCTAAACCGAAGCAGGGTCTTGCGAAGCCAGAGGTCAGGAACCAGAAGGGTAGTCAGACGAAGCCTGGATCAGGAACCAGCAGGGTAGTCAGACGAAGCCTGGATCAGGAACCAGCAGGGTAGTCAGACGAAGCCAGGATCAGGAACCAGAAGCAGCAGCAGTCTTAGAAGCATGTGAACACAGGAGGACCAAGCAAGGAACTGAAGCCACAGACCTCCTATATATATGAGCTAGGCATCCAGCTCCTCCCAGTGGGAAGGAGAAGCCGCAGGGTGGGAGGCTACAAGAAACCCAGAAACCAAGATGGCCGCCAGCACATGTCAATGAAGGAGAACAGCAAGAAGGTAAGACCATGACAGGGTGGTAGCTTGCCCATGAGACAAAAGCAGGGTGGCAATGTGCCGCTGAGCCAGCAGGGTGCAAGCATGGCAGTGAGACAGCAGGGTTGCAGTAGCATGAGATCTGAAGCAAAACGTGCCCGGGGCAGACCATCTGTTACTCAGGAGCCTACCTGTCAGGAAACAACTAGCGGTGCACGGCTTCATAGAGGCAGCAGCAGGCAGTCATCATGGAGTCGTGGGGGTAAAATACCATACTTGCCAAGTCACCCGAGGATGTTAGCGTGGTGGTATGCAGGGTGTGTGGGCAGAAGGTGAGATGCAGCCAGGGTGCTAATGTTGGTACAACGGCCCTGCATCAACACATTGAGCGTCATCATAAAGTGATGTGGGAAAACCGTGCTACTTGTTTAGTGTTACAGCCTCATACAGCAAATGCTGCATCTCTCATCAGCCCACACCCCCTCTCCAGCAGTCAGGGCTTGACAATGTCAGCAGAAGGAAGCTGTCAATGTCATCTATTGCTCCTGATGTTCCTCCTACTCCTCATTAAGGCAATTGCAAAAATACAACAGTATGCATGCATTCATCCAATGGTGCAGAAGCAGGACGTACACCTGGCCAAGTTGCTGGTACTACAGTCCCTCCCTTTCCATGTAGTTGACTCTACATATTTCAGAGAACTGATGGCTTGTGCCCACCCAAAGTGGAGAGTCCCAAGCCGACATTACTTTTCCAAAAAAGCTGCATCAGCCCTGCACACGTACATTGAGCAGAAGGTGGGCCAGTCTTTGGGCCTCTCGGTGTCTGGTAGAGTTCACACCAGCGCTGATGTACTGTATTTAGTTGTAACTATGGTCAAGCACAATATATGTCGTTCACAGCCTACTTAGTAAATGTGGTTCCAGGCCAGGCACACAAGCAACTTGGCCAGGTGATGGCAATGCCGCCTCCGCGTTGTCATGCTGAGATTTCTGCTCCAATGTCCTCCTCCGCTTCCTCGTCCTCCACCTTGTCCCCACCTTTCCCTCAAGGCACAGTTTACAGTGGTCCTCCAGCATATCACCTATGCAAAGCTAAGTGTTGTCACACAGTTTTGCACCTAGTCAGCCTTGGTAAACTGAGCCACACTGGGGAGGAACTGCTTGGCACCATCAATAAAGAAATTAAACGCTGGCTTTCTCCTCACCAACTGGACATAGGAACCCTGGTTACTGATAACAGGAAGAACATTTTGTCTGAGCTGCATGAGGGAGGGCGGACCCATGCGTCCTGCATGGAGCACGTCTTCAATCTTGTTGTCACCTGGTTCCTCAAGTCTTTTACTGAACTGCAAGAGCTGTTAAAAATATCCAGGAAACTGCATGCACTTCAGCCACTCTTACCATGCAAAACACACCCTCCATGAGCTGCAAAGGCAAAATGCTCTTCCCCAACATTGCCTGATATGCAGCGTTTCTGTAGTGTCCCACTAGGTAAATGTGGGCACTACACAAGGGTCAATTGGGCCACGTTGTTCTCCAATTCCTGAGGGACAGTGGCGTTGTATTTTACATTACATTTTAATGTATATTGCTATGTTTTTATGTGTATTTTCCCTGTATTCTGGGTATCAGGCCTGTTAGGGGTAGTTCCTCCTCCTAGACAGTAGAGGGAGATAGGGAACCCCTAGTATTAATAGTCAGGTCCTGTGCAGGGAAAGTGTTGTGTAGTCAGGAGTCTGGGTAGAGCCAGAAGAGAGTGTGCACTTTAGCCAGAGAGGAGCTGAGGGCCACCGCCTGACATGCAGCTAGACAGTCCAGGCTTCTAGTTGCCACCAGGAGAAGAAGCTGCCTCCTGAGAGAAACCTGAAGTTCCCATAACCAGAGCATAGCAGAGCCAAAGTGTTTCCAGCCAACCTGAGGGCTGAAGGGCAGAAGGATTTTACCTAAAGCAAGGATATATATACCTGATGAAGTTTCCCCTACCAAGGATAAAGCCAGCATTAGGGCATACAGGCCTTGGGATAAAGACAGACAGGATTCTGAGGAAAAGTGCAACCTGATCTGTAAGTGTTTAACCCTCTGAGTATCTTGCAAGAACATTGTACCTGCCATTTGTATAAGCCTGCTTGTGACTGCTACTGACCTATGGAACTTTGCCAAAAGACTGTAAATAGTTAACTGTTCCCAGTAAAAGGAAGTTTTGGTTCACCACAACAACGTGTTCCTCAATTATTCCTATCATAAATCGGTGTCCAACGTGTTCCTCAATTATTCCTATCATAAATCGGTGTTTAATATGCCAGGACCTTTCCCCCGGCACATCAAACACCTGCAACATCCAGGGCACCTCATCTACCATCAGACCTGGTCCCTATACACTGAGAGTGCCCCAGAGGTCCCCTGTGCCAGCCTCTCCATCACTGCTGTACGCCTGCCCAGGGTCTTTTAAGAAACTGTGAGCAACCCAGAGCAACCCTTGTTTGCCTAAGTAACCGTGACTTCACCATCGCAATACCCTGCAGGGCTGCGTACTGCATTTCCACCTGTTGGAACTCCAGGTTTCATATGTTAGACTGCCATTTGCTCAGGCCCTTTGAATAGGCAGAACAACAGGATGAATGATATCATTCCACTCCATTACATCCTGGAGGGGATGCTGACATATCGGATTGGCAAGGGGACAGAAGACATGTGCCTCAATTTCACAGCCACCTGAGCCCTGAGGAGGATGAACTGGCACAGGATGAGGACATAAATGCCCAGGAATTTAATACACAACTAGGTGGTTTATCTGCCCAAGTGACCAGAAAGGAGCATAAGGATCCAGAGTGTGACGACGAAGACAACATAGATGACCCTGACAGACCGTGACAGTATGCAATAGAGATGGTGGCAGAAAGGCCCTCCGAGTCCCTTGCGCAAATGGCCAGATGCATGCGGTCATGTTTCTGTAGTGACAGCTGCATTGTTAGGGATGACTACTGGCAATCCACATTGTTAGACCAGTCAAAAATGGGGGCATTTTTTAGACCTTCCCAGAGGGATGCAAAAGTGGACTATTATAGAGACATGCTGTGTAGTCAGTTGGTCGCTGCCAGGACCTCAGGAAGGTCTGACTGGGGGGAACCTCTGCATTCACACTCCACTGCCATGACTGGTGGGTGAAAGAAAGCAGGAGCAGCATCAGCTCCATATGCAGAAACTTCAGTCTGAAGTCTATGATGAACAGTTTTCTTCAGCCTGCTACTGAAGAAAACACCCAGCAGCAGCAGGACATGTAGCAGCATACTTGGACTGCACCCTGTCGCCCATGATCTAAGATCCCCTAGACTACTGGGCATGCAAACTTGAAGTGTGGCCGCAACTGGCCGAGTTTGTCATGGGTATGCTTTGCTGCCAGGCCAGTAGTGTGGATTCAGGGTGAGTGATAAATGCAGCGGGGGACATAGTTATCCCTAAGAGAGCTCACTTTTCCTCCCTAAATGTTGACAGAGTGACCATCATAAAGATGAATCAGGGGTGGATCAAGCGGGATTTCCAGGCGCCCGTGCCAGAATAGATCATTCTGCCACTAAATTATTATACTGTAATGTGCTGCCACACTGGAATATTCTGCAAAATGGGCTGTTACTTCTGGCCACATCCTGCTGCCAACATTCTGATGCCGCCACCCACCTGGTTCCACCCACCCACTGCCTCTACTGGGGCTTCTTGGCCTACTGATATGTACATGTTCAATTTTTAATATGCATGCCACTGGGCCTTGCTATCACACTGCTGTTTTTGAGTTCTGCTACTACTTTATCTGCCACCATCTTATGCTGTATGCCACTGCTGATGCCCCTCATTCTGTCATGGGGCAACTGTTGTCACTGTTAATGTCACTGCTTTTGGAACCCATCCCCACTCTGTTATGTAACAACTATTGTCCATGTTTGTCCGTGTTGACATCACCGTTTAATTTTCCATTCTTCCTATCCGTTATAGGAACAAAACAAAAAATCCTGTATTTTGAGCATCCGTAAGGCCTCTTTCACATGGTCAGCATTTGGTCAGTATTTGTAAGCCAAAAGCAGGAGTGGGTCCAAAACACAAAAGAGATAAAAATATTTCCATTACATTTTATGTCTGTTTTGGAACCACTGCAGTTTTTTGGCTTACAAATACTAATTAAATACTGGTGCAAAATACTGACTCTGCCAAACAGACCATTAACACTGTTGCTACTGTACCAGCGCCATACAGCAATGCATAAACATGGCACCCGCTCACAAATGCATTGGGAAGCATGGCCGGCAGGTCTCCACTGGTTAAAACAGCGGCTAATGACTGTGATCGGCAATAATGCTGATCGCGGTCATGGAAGCCTTTAGATGCCATGACTAAGTGTGATCACAGCATCTAAAAGATCAAATACCGGGCTTCTTACCGGCATCCTCTGTGGTCAATAAGGATGGCGGTAATTGAATTCAACACCTTGGATCTTTCTAAAGAGACCCAGGGTACTGGAGCTGCAATTCTTATTTTTGCAAGCAGGTGGCAGGCCAACACAGTGGTACAAAAAAAAATTGTGAGTCTTGTAGCCTCAAAACAAGCTACAAAACCATAAAAAAGTTTAAAAAAAGGTAAAAAATGTATAAAAAAATTAACCCGGCATCACCGTGTCTGAAAATGCCTGTACTATTAAAATATCAAAATATATAGAAATAAAAAACCTATACATATATGGTATCATAAAATCATACTGACCCAGAGAATAAAGTGCACAGGTCATTTTTGCCGCAAAGGGAATGCCATAGGGACAAAACCCATAAAACCATGGAGGACTTGCGTTTTTTTTAAAATTCCACCCCATTTGGAACTTTTTTCCTGCTTCCCACTACATTGTATGCCATATTAAATGGTGGCATTAGAAAATACAACTTGTCCTACAAAAAATAAGCCTTCACGTGCACATGTAAATGGAAAAATAAAAAGGTTACGGCTCAAGGAAGATACGGAAGAAAAATGAAAATGCAAAAACAAAAGCCCCTCCGCTATCTAAGGGGTTAGAGTCTTGCATGCAGGACTTTTTTTTTCGTTGGTAAAAAAACTTATTTCAGAAGTACTGTAAATGGCCAAAATGGATGCAAATTGAGCATAAGACCCCTTTTACATGGTCAGTATTTTTCGTTAGTATTTGTAACCCAGAAGCAGGAGTGGGCCCAAAACACAAATATTTCTATCACATTGTATCTTTGTTTTGGATCCACTCCTGGTTTTGGCTTACAATTACTGATCAAATACTTTAAGTTTTCTGACTGATCAGAAGAATGGAAAAATAAACAGTGATGTGAACACAGCCTTACTGCAACTGCTGTAATGGGGCCACTACTGTCACTGGTACTGCCACTGCTGCCACTCTCCCCACTGTGTCATGGGGCCACTATTGTTACTTTTACTGCCACTGCTGCTGCTTCCACCCTCCTCACTATATAATTGATCACAAATTGGATCTTGGGGCGCGGAATGGTTAAGTGTAGGGTTGAGCGAACCCGAACTGTAAAGTCGGGTTCGTTCCGAACTTTAGGATTTTTGGACCCCGGACCCGAACCCGAACATTTCAGTAAAAGTTTGGGTTTGTTGTTTGGCGATTTCTCAGCGCTTTTTGAAAGGCTGCAGAGCAGCCAATCAACAAGCGTTTAACTGTGTGCCCTTAGAAGCCATCAAAGCCATGGCTGTGATTGGCCAGTGCAGCATGTGACCCAGCCTCTATATAAGCTGGAGTAACGTATCGCTGCACGTCACTCTGCTGTTACTAGTGTAGTGAGAGGATGGTAATGGTGATTCAGGGAGAGAATAGGACAGAATCTGTGATCAGAACTCTAATATAACTCAGCAATCTACATCAGTGGCGTCTCTAGCTTTCAAATTTTGGGGGGGGGGGCACACTGGGGGCCAGGACAAAAGTAGGGGGGGCAGCTATAACAACGATACATTTACACAAGTATGCTTAGAAATGCTGCGATACTTTACCCAATACCTAAAACTGCAATAGGGAAGAAAAACCCCAATCACTCAGATTTCAACATGTCCTAGCTGCCTGGGCATGCTGGAATTACTACAATTCCAGCATCTACCGGCTGTGTCAAGTCCCCTTCTCTTTGTCACATGGCATGACCCGATAGTATTGCTATCGGCGAGCACCTGAAGTACTTGTACTCAGTATTAAAAAATATATATTTAGTGCATTCCTATAAAATAATGAATAAAACAATAACCTCCTACTGCAATTTATAAAGAAAACAAAGAAACACAAGATACAAATTTTAGCTTTTGTTTTTATTGCAACTCGTAGTAAACCAAATGAACAACAATTGTAGTAAGTACTTAGAATGTATCTGTCACTTAATCTATAGTGGTTATACTGGCGACACTGTGTAGTAGGGGTTAACAAGCATATGCCAGGCATACCTTTGTTTGTAGGTTTGGATACTTCGCAATGTGATACTTTCCAATAAAACAAAACATGTTTTATACCATCTCCATGAACAGTGCCAGAGTGACCAGGGGTTCGCAGCGGCTCTGTCCGCTGACATCAAGCCACTCTGCCTGGTGATTGACACACAGGACTGCCATGGGCAGGGGGCACTGCGTGTCAATCACCAGGTGGAGCAGGCATGGCGTCAACAGAGGCGTTGTGGCCTGAGCCTAACAGACCCTGGGCCACGCCTCACACTTGGGCATGCTATAAAGCACTTATTTTTTTTATTGAACCAAAGCATCCAAAACTATAAAAGCAAAAAGGTCTGCCTGGCAATGTCATATACTTGTTAACCCCTACTATATAATGCCGTCGGTTTAACCACTATATACAGGCACTTTAACTTTCAAGTATTACTGGATTAACAGACATTATAGAATAAATGTGGCTAGATCTGAAAGCCTTTCTTCAGTCATTGTTGTGCGTAGGAATGATTTTATTAATTTTAGTGCAGAAAAGCTCCTTTCACATGATGCACTGCTGACTGGCAAAACACAAGCTATTTTACACAACCTGTAAAGCTCAAGGAAAGGAACAGAGTAAGGCTCCAGAAAGTTGGTAAACTCTAGAATTGCGTCCACTAAGGGCATCTGATGACTTTTTTCTTTGTAGGGTTAGCGATGCCTGCTTCAGCTCAATCTCCAAGTTTTCTATGTTGCATGCATAGAATATGGCCATTGGTAGCAATTTCTCAAAAAGTAGAAAGGAATCTGATCGGGGATTCAAAGACCCATAGAATCTTTGGAGAATTGAGATTTTAGCTCTGAAATGATTCTGTCAAGAACAACATACATGAACATTTTAAAGGGATTCTGTCACCTCCCCTAACCCAAAAAACGATTTTAAAGCAGCCATGAAGCACAGCTTACCTTGATTAGGCTGTGCTCTTTTATCTTGTGCGACTTTTATTGATATGCAAATGTGTCCTGAATGTGCCCAGAGGGGCGTTTTGTTCCTCTTAGAGAGCCCAGTACCGCCCCTCTTACAGTGCCCAGCCCGCCTTCCTTGCACTGTCTAACCGCCCCCAGCCTGCCACAGCCTCTCCTCCCTCTCCTCCCCCTCACGCCGAACGAACTCTCGCACAGGCGCAGTACCCACTGAGGGCTGCGCCTGTGCGATCAGCAGGAGACTGAGGGCAGGAGCTTCATCCTCGTCACTGGGCATGCGCCGAGCCCAGTGACGTCCGATGCTCGCTCTTCCCTCAGTCAGCAGGGAAGAGCGAGCATCGGACGTCACTGGGCTCGGCGCATGCCCAGTGACGAGGATGAAGCTCCTGCCCTCAGTCTCCTGCAGATCGCACAGGTGCAGCCCTCAGTGGGTACTGCGCCTGTGCAAGAGTTTGTTCTGCCGTGAGGGAGGGGGAGGAGAGGGAGGAGAGGCTGTGGCAGGCTGGGGGCGGTTAGACAGTACAAGGAAGGCGGGCTGGGCACTGTAAGAGGGGCGGTACTGGGCTCTCTAAGAGGAACAAAACGCCCCTCTGGGCACATTCAGGACTCATTAGCATATCAATAAAAGTCGTTTTTTGCAGTAACTGCTGGACGGATTACAAGATAAAAGAGCACAGCCTAATCAAGGTAAGCTGTGCTTCATGGCTGCTTTAAAATCGTTTTTTGGGTTAGGGGGGGTGACAGAATCCCTTTAATGAAATCTTCTTTTTTGAGCAGTTGTTGTCTATGACCTACAGTTTCAAAAATGACGCTATTTCTTAAATGGAAAGGGGGCTGGCGATCTTGCTTCTTGGAAGGCGGCTCTAAAGAATCTTCAGTGGGTGATGATATTCCACACTTCATGCTCAACTTGATAGTTTCTGCCCAGACACTTTCTATTGTTGCAGAATAAGCAGAAGCTTCAGGTTCACTCTCTGGATGGCGAACTTCTTCAAGCTCTTGTGTGACTGTTCGCACAAGGAGGACAGCTGATGCCAAGTCAAGATCTTTGGCTTGTAACATGCTAGAGAGAGTCTGGGTCCTTTTCAATATATTTTCAAAAAACACTAGTGCCAGATTATAAAACCAAAGTCAATGAATAGTGATGAGCGGCAGGGGTCATATTCGAATTCGCGATATTTCGCGAATATTTTTTAGAATATTCGTCGAATATTCGAAAATTCACGATTTTTTTTTCTTGAAAAAAAAAAATCGGCAAGGTATTGATTGTGTAATATGCGAATTTTCGTTATTAGAATTTTCGGATTCCAATTTTTATTGCGAATTTTTCAATTTACAACTATTAGACAAAGAAGATTATAGCACTATATTAGCTAAATTGCTCTATATTCGTTTTTTTCGAATATTCGCTATATTGCTATAACTTCGTTTTTTCGAATATTTGTAATTTCTAAAACAAGAATATATAGCAATATCGCGAATATTCGAAAAAACGAATATAGAGCAATTTAGCTAATATAGTGCTATAATCTTCTTTGTCTAAAAGTTGAAAAATTCGCAATAAAATTCGAATTACGAAAATTCGCATTACACAATCATTACCTTGCCGATTTTTTCAAGAAAAAAAAATCGGGCATTTTCGAATATGACCCCTGACGCTCATCACTACTCCTAAAGTCAAGTATATTGCAGCCTTCTTATTGGCTCACAAGCTAGAAGCAGGAAGGGATCATGTCTGTGTACTAAATTAAAAAAAAAAAAAAACGGAAAAATATTCAAATATTCGAAAATGCGAATATATATAACTATATTCAAAATATTCGTGAATTTTCGAAGTACCTATATTCGCGATAAAAATTCGAAATTCGAATATTCGTGATCAACACTATCAATGAACTGGCGAATGGATTTTGCCTCAACTGCTCTCTCAGTATGGGTTTCTTCAGCTAAAATATTAAGCGTTTCCAGCAGAGGGTCAAGCGTTTTAAGTACAGCATTGCAGGCTGCATGTTGGCATGACCACCTTGTGTCACTTAGTTGCTTAAGCTGGATAGTTGGCTTGCTTGACATTTCTTGTTGCACTTTACAAAATATTGAGTGAACTACTGAAGTACTGCAAAACACATACAGCTTTTCTAGTTTTACAAAAAAATCTGATGCTGACTGTACATTCTTTACAGTGTCCATGATGGCAAGGTTGAGGCGGTGATTCATGCAATGAATATAAAATGCACAAGGCACCTCCTTTTTAATGCATGCTTGCATGCCATGCAGTCGGCCACTCATTACAGATGCTCCATCATAGCCTTGTCCAACACAGTCATTTTTGTCTATGCCTAAAGATGTTAGGACATGGAATATATATCTTGTTAGAGATTCGGCATTAAGGCTATCTGCTGCATACAATTTTAAATAACGTTCATGGACTGTCTGATCATGAAAACTACTACAGACAGTTGTTCTGTTTTACTTAGATCTTTTGTTTCATCCGCAATGATGGAAAAGAGACTTCCTTTAATGCTCTGTGCGATACCTTCTCTAACAAGAGCAGCTATGATTGACAGCAGTTCATTCTGAATAGATGGGTGTAGATATCTTGCATTTCTTGGTCCACACATTTTTTTTCTTACAATGCTATTTTTTTCAGCAATTAAATATAAAATTTCCCGAACATTCCCATGATTGATATTATCTGCATTATACCGATGCTCTCGCTGGGCAATTTTGGTCTTCGCTGTTAGCAGCAAAACTTGTGCTATTGTTTTTATAGAATGCCTATTTTCGTTAACCTCTCTTGTATGAGCTTTAGTCAGATCCTTCATGATCGATGTATCTTGGGTTACACTTTTTTTTAAATCCTCCCATCTGACATATGAATCTTTGTGTGATGCTGACTTCTCATGCTTTAAAATTCCCTTTTCACTTTCAAGTGCATTTGTCCAGTTCGTGTACCCTATGTTTACAAATGGTACTTTTTTCACATGCCCATGGAGATACTTTGAGGTAGAAAAAAAACGGCATGGGAAACAGTACGCTGCATCCTGGGAAATATAATACTCCAGCCATTCAAATGATTTAAACCACTGTGGTCGGAATGACCTGAAGCGCTCTCCCATTTTTTTAGAGAGATATTTTTTTAACACAGGCTGTCTTGGCCCTTCTGTGGTGCATTGGCTGATATCATCTGGTCCTTGTTTTTTCACTGGTGGTAGCAGATGTTTCTTCTCTTTGTGGCAGTACGGCTTCACTCAAAACCTCTTCATAAGCACTGTGCTGGATATTGCTTTGTGAGGAGGTGCTTCCTTCTTCCATCTGGAATGAAGGTTCTTCATCATCATCATCATCATCTATTTTTTCAGCAGTGTCGCACTCATATTCAACGTCATCCTCAAGCTCTTCACATTCCTCAAACAAAGAAGGACCAGGCTGACTTTTTTCTTGTTGTTGCTGTTGCTCTTCAGCCTTCTTGGCCTTAACATTAAATACTGAATAAAATGAACGGATGTCCATTTTCAACTAATGAGTTAAATCTAAGAGAAAAAAAAAGCATGTTCTTATGGGACCCTGAACCAGAGTGAGCTCACACGAGTATATAGAAATTTGGTGCCTACTTATTTACCTCTTTTTATTCTAAACAAATGTTTTCAACAATGGAAAAATCTTGTGTACACATACCGCAAAATACTACACATCTACCATGCCTATAGGAGAATCAGTCAGGTGTTTTTTATTTTATTTACACTATTCACCTTTCAGGATGAGTAATGTTATATTTGGATAGTTCCAACAATTCTGCACGCGGTCATACCACTTTTTTTTGGAAAATGGGGAGTTAGTAAATTTATTTTTTGGGAGGGGTTTAATTATATATTTAAAACAAATAAATTTGTCCACATAGCGAGCTTGCATGAGGAATCATTTAATTGCTCATACAAATCAATGCAGTACATATGTACAGCACTGATCAAGGAGATATGCGCTCTATCAATAGCAGAGTCCGAGCAGCTATATAGGCCTAACAAAGGCCTCTGACTGCCATAACAACAGATCTGCTGCCTGCAATCGCATTGTAGGCAGTAGATCGCGACCATTGCACCACCAATAACATGAAAAAAAGGCATTTTAAATGCCTCTGTCAGTATTGACAGCAGCATCTAAATGGTTAATAGCCAACAGCGGAGATTGCTCTGCTCCGGGTATTAACTACAGCCCTCTGCTGTTGAAAACAGCCAGGTACCGCTGGGTATGGAGCGGACTCAAGTCCCAAGCCCTCTTCATACTCTCTTAAGGGCCACATGATGTGTATTTACATCATGGGTCGTTAAGGGGTCAAAACAATATCTTTAAAGGGAGTCTTTCACCTAATCGGAGCGTTTTAGACAGATCAGATCAGGTTATAGACTCTTTGACCCTCATTACAATCATACCTTTCTCTTGTGTGTACCTCGTCCAGATAATCAAAATAACACTTATTAAACTTATGTAAATGATCTTCTGAAGGTGCCCAGGGGACGGCGTTACTGGGTGATGTGCCCAGAAAAACACACCTCATTATGGGCAGAGGAAAAGCTTTTCATATTGCGCATGCGCCGGCCAACTAAAGACAGCCGGCCGGCGCATGCGCAATATGAAAGGATGTTCCTCTGCCCATAATGGGCAGAGCAGTGCGCAGGTGCGGGCCAGTTCCCAGCCCGCCGTCCTCTGGTGCCGCTCATGACGTCCGCCGGCTGGAGGTGTGTTTTTCTGGGCACATCGCCCAGTAACGCCGCCCCTGGTCACATTCAGAAGATCATTTGCATAAGTTTAATAAGTGCTATTTCCATTATCTGGACGAGGGACACACAAGAGAAAGGTATGATTGTAATGAGGGTCAAAGAGTCTATAACCTGATCTGAGCGGTCTAAGACGCTCAGATTAGGTGAAAGACTCCCGTTAACAAAAATAGAGGCACAAAGGAAATGGTGGAAAATTGTGTGCAAATATTACTCCTAAATAACTACAGTGTAAGGAATATCTTCAGTTTTATACATACCTTTGCAGTCTTCCCTTCTTTTCTGCAGGGGGGCATCAAGCTCTCATGGGCTCGCCACCCTGAAGCTGAGCCTCACCCACTGCCCTTTCACAATACAAGAGTTTGTGTCACAGGGTTTTTATCTTGTGTTCTTAGGACCTTCAGCATTGATTTTATATATATATATATATATATATATATATATATATATGTACACACACACACACTTGAATAGCATATCCATGTTTACAGTAGAAGAGCAGGGGTTCCTGTCAAAATGATAGAATAACAATAAAGTGCAGAAACTCCTAAGTGCAAAAGGTGTGCCAACTCTAGCTGGGCCTGTCAGTATTTATTATGACAGTTTGCCTGTGCAATCCACTGGCTTCTTGTTGCCATGGCAATCAGCCAGGTTCTGCCACCGATCTCGAGGTGCAGTGAGAATGCAGGACGTATGCATACGTCCAGTTGTGTGAACATTGCAGCTGCAAGGACATATGCATACGTCCTGAAGCGGGGAGGGGTTAAAGGGTTTTTCCCATCTCATTAAGTTATATATATCGACAGTATATGGGATACCAAGCAGATAGGTGGGAGTCTGACTGCTGGAACCCCTGCCGATCCTGAGAATCTAGACATGCATAGGGAATGGATGGAGTGGTGGACACGCAGGTGCAGTCCCCACTATTCACTCCAGGCACAATTATGTCCCATTCTCAGGATTGGTGGGGGCCACAGTGGTTAGACTTCCATCTGCTGCTTTAGCTTATACAGCAGTGGTCTCCAATCTGTGGAGCTCCAGATATTGCAAAACTACAACTCCCAGCATGCCTGGAGTGGACAGCCAACAGGAGTTGTAGTTTACTGAGGGCAGTGATGCGGCTGAATTCAGAAAAGCGCCCAGCAGCTGCTGACCGAAGCTCCTAGCATTAAATGGTTTCTACCATTTGTTTTGACAAATTTAGCTGTCAGACACTAGCGATCCGCTAGTGTCTGCTCTACCAAACAATGCTATTAAAATAGTTTTTTGTGCAGCCGTTTCCATTAAAAAACTAACTTTTATAGATATGCTAATGAGCCTCTAGGTGCTATGCGGGCGTCTTTTCAGCACCTAGAGGCTCGGTCTACCTTCACAAAATGCCGCCCAGCGCATCCCTCCAGCCCGCCCATCTCCTCTGGAATGCGATCCTACCTCTGAGTCAGCGGACGAATTCTCGCGCCTGCGCCGTGCGCGTCTGTCTTTGGCGCAGTGAATGTTTGACCGCTGCCTGCACAGACATCTCGGTCATCGGCGCAGGCGCAGTGAATGTCTGACCGCTGCCTGCACAGACATCTCGGTCATCGGCGCAGGCGCAGTGAATGTCTGACCGCTGCCTGCGCCGATGACCGAGATGTCTGTGCAGGCAGCGGTCAGACATTCACTGCGCCTGCGCCGAAGACAGACGCGCACGGCGCAGGCGCGAGAATTCGTCCGCTGACTCAGAGGTAGGATCGCATTCCAGAGGAGATGGACGGGCTGGAGGGACGCGCTGGGCGGCATTTTGTGAAGGTAGACCGAGCCTCTAGGTGCTGAAAAGACGCCCGCATAGCACGTAGAGGCTCATTAGCATATCAATAAAAGTTAGTTTTTTTATGGAAACGGCTGCACAAAAAGCTATTATAATAGCATTGTTTGGTAGAGCAGACACTAGTGGATCGCTAGTGTCTGACAGCTAAACTTGTCAAAACGAGGTGGTAGAAACCCTTTGGACCACTTATGGAGGGGGATCTGTGGATGACACTTATGGAGGGGGATCTGTAGATGACACTTATGGAGGGGGATCTGTGGATGACACTTATGGAGGGGGATCTGTGGATGACACTTATGGAGGGGGATCTGTGGATGACACACCGTTTATAGCATCTTATGCGATATGTGTCATCCACAGATCCACCCCATATCAGTGTCATACTGGGATCCCTCTACCTATAAGGCCCCATTCACACATCCAAAATGTGCATAACGGAATTGCGGACCCATTCATTTCTATAGGGCAACACGACGTGCTGGCGGATACGGAAATGCGGACACGCACTTCCGGATCTGCAATTCCGTTCCTGAAAAAAAAAAATGCGGACCCGCACATTGCTGCTGTTACGGATGTCTGAATGGAGCCTAACAGTGTCAGTGGCACAGATTCCCCCACCTTCATAATCATGTAATCTACAGATCCCCCTCCCTATAACAGTGTCATCTACAGATTCCCCCCCCCCCCCGTAACAGTGTCATGACATCCACAGACCCCCGATCCCCCCTCCCTATAACATTATAAGAGTATCATCAACAGATCCCTCCATATAACATATACGTATAACATTGTAATGACTCATGACATCCACAGACCACCACTCACATTTAAACATGATTTCTCTAAACGGTAATGTAGTAAGCACTGTAATCATCCAGGCTGCACTGACATTAACTTTAAAGGGGTTCTGCACTTTCATTTAACTGATGATCTATCCTCTGATAGATCATCAGCTTCTGATCGGCGGGGGTCAGACACCCGACACCCCCTGCCGATCAGCTGTTTGAGAAGGAACCTGCGCTCCAGCAGCACCGCGGCCTTCTCACTGTTTACCGCCAGCCCACTGACGTCACGGCTCACAACTAGTATCAACTAGCCTGAGCACGGCTAAGCTCTGTTCACTTGAATGGAGCTTAGCCGCGCCCACGCTAGTTGATACTAGTCGTAACTCGTGACATGACTGGGCCGGCGGTAAACAGTGAGAAGGCTGCGGCGCTACTGGAGCGCCGGTGCCTTCTCAAGCAGCTGATCGGCGGGGGTCCCAGGGGTCGGACCCCTGCCGATCAGATGCTGATGATCTATCCAGAGTATAGATCATCAGTTAAATGAAAGTGCAGAACCCCTTTAACTTTTAAATCAGGAAGATTCAGGGAATCAGGGGCAGCCGCCAGCCAGCTCTCCTCTCAGACTCAGTCAGATCTAATCTGTCTAGTTAGAAATATAGAAAGAGACTTAGTCCACTAAGTCACTACTTAACCTTATATTATTAAAGGGGTTATCCCATCTTAGACAATGGGGGCATATTGCTAGGATATGCCCCCATTGTCTGATAGGTGTGGGTCCCACTTCTGGGACCCACACCTACAACGAGAACGGAGCCGGGGAGAGTTGTGGCTGGAGGACCCCGGGTTTCCAGGGGTCCATCCACCACCAGGCACAGCTCCCCGCCTCTCCCATTGAAGTGAATGGGAGCGCACCGCGCATGCACAGCCAACGCTCCCATTCATTTCTATGGGGCCGACGGAAATAGCTGAGCCAGCGCTCGGCTATTTTCGGCGGCTCCATAGAAATGAACGGAGGGTGGCTGCGCATGCGCAGTTCGCCCTCCTCCACTTTCTCTGCTCCGTTCTCCTTGTAGGGTCGGGTCCCAGCGGTGGGACCCGCACCTATCAGACAATGGGGGCATATCCTAGCGATATGCCCCCATTGTCAGATGGGATAACCCCTTTAAGTTAACCTCTTAGTGTCCTGGCTGCAGTGCTACACACCTTTCAATCACTACTAGGTCTGGTCGGTCTTTGGTTAGTCTCAGTCCGTCTGTCTGTGTCTGTTCGGTATATATGGGTAGGGTAGGGCCACGCCGACGCAACGCCACACTGTCTGCTGTCTCGTCACTGTCTTAGTCTCTAGTCTGGGCCTGGCTGGCTTAAGCAGGTTAGACTATGCAGTGGGCGGGCTGCTCACAGTGACGTCATGCGCCGGAGGAGGAGCAGGAGCGCCGCCCGCACTGCTGCCACAGACAGACGCAATTAAGTACTTGAATGAATCATGCAGATCAGGCTCAGCAGCTGAGAGCCTGAGGCTCTGAGCTAGTCTAGACTAGCGGCAAGCTTATTCATTTATGCACAGCACTGCCGCCAGTCTGCCACTGAGACTGAGTGAGTCGTCTGAGTCGAGTCTGACTCGTCAGGTCCTGGGGCAAAATACACTATTTTACAGCCTTTGCAGCATCAGCACGTGTGAAATTCAAGGGTTATATACTGCTGTCATATTCAGTTATTAAACAAACACCCGTTTTGGGCAAAAAAGTTAATTTTTCAGCCTTTGCTGCATATGTCATTGAGAGATATACACTTTAGATACTGTGGTTCTATTCAGTTATTTGAAAAACAGCCATTTTGTGCAAAAAAATAAAATTTTGGCCTAGTCTGGATTAGGACATGTGACATACACCCTTTAGATACTGTAGTTATATTCAGTTATTTGAAAAGCAACCATTTTGGGCCCAAAACTTAATTTTGCAGTCTTTAATGCATATGTCATTGTGAGATACACCCTTTAGATACTGTGGTTCTATACAGATATTTGCAAAACAGCCATTTTGTGCAAAAAAAATAAATTGCGGCCTAGTCTGGATCAGTCCGTGTGAGATACACCCTTTAGATAATGTGGTTATATTCTTCTACTAATAAAACTAAAAATGTAAAAAAAAATTAACTGGTTCTATTCAGTTATTTGAAAAACAGCCATTTTGTGCAAAAATCTGAAATTCCGGCCTAATCTGGATCAGTACGTGTGAGATACACACTTTAGATACTGTGGTTCAATTTAATTATTTGAAAGACAACCATTTTGTGCAAAAAACTTTAATTGCGGCCTAATCTGTATCAGGACGTGTGAAATACACCCTTTACATACTGTGGTTATATTCTTCTATTAATAAAACACCCTTTTTGGGCCAAATACACAATATTACAGCCCTTGCTGCATCCGAATGTGTGAAATTCAAGGGTTATATACTGCTGTCATATTCTGTTATTAAACAAACACCCATTTTGGGCCAAAAACTTCATTTTGCAGCCTTTGCTGCATATGTCGATGTCAGATACACACTTTAGATACTGTGGTTATATTCAGTTATTTGAAAAACAGCCATTTTGTGCACAAAATTGAATTTATGGTCTAGTCTGGATCAGTACGTGTGAGACACACCCTTTAGATACTGTGGTTCTATTCAATAATTTGAAAAACAGCCATTTTGGGCAAAAATCTTTAATTGCGGCCTAGTCTGGATCAGGGCGTGTGAGATACACCCTTTAGATACTGTGGTTATATTTAGTTATTTGAAAAACACCCATTTTAGACAAAAATCTTTAATTGCGGCCTATTCTGGATCAGGGCGTGTGAGATACACCCTTTAGATACTCTGGTTCTATTCAGTTATTTTAAAAACACCCATTTCGGGCAAAAATCTTGAATTGCGGCCTAGTCTGCATCTGTACATGTGAGATACACCCTTTAGATATTGTGGTTATATTCTTCTATTAATAAAACACCCTTTTTGGTCAAAAAACACAATTTTACAGCCCTTGCAGCATCAGCACGTGTGAAAGGCAAGGGTTACATACTGCTGTCATATTAATTAATTAAAGAAAACCCCTATTTGGGCAAAAAAAGTAAATTTTGCAGCCTTTGCTGCATATGTCATTGTGAGATACACAATTTAGATACTGTGGTTATATTCAGTTTTTTTTTTAAACAGCCATTTTGTGCAAAAAAATTAATTGCGGCCTAGTCTGGACCACTGCTATACCTATTAGACAGGTTAAAAAAAAGAAAAAATTTGTCTATTACTTTTTTGTGAAATTCACCAATTTGTGGCCTCTCTTTCTAACGCTCCCTCTCCGGGGTGGAACCCTGATTCGCCGATAACTGGGATCAACATGGTAGGCTCAAAAAGGAACATCGAAAGTTGATAGAGACGATATCCAAATGGATGGTGGATGTCACTGAGGCACCTCTGCATAGGTGACAGGAACATAAATTCAAAAAAATCATCTGTTACATTGTCAGGTGACATTTTTCAAATTTTGCCGAATATAAACCCCTGCTCTGCATAATTGACAGGGAATAAAATTTAAGAAATTCTTCTTTAATTGATGCACACCATCTCTTTTCATTCAATGCTTAAACTTTAACAACTTGTCCCACATTTGCACTTTAATACTTTGTCCCATATTTCCACTCTATCATTTTTAATTTGAAACAATTAACCTCCCTTGGATGTGGTCTCTCTTTCTCACGCTCCCTCTCCGGCAAGGAACCCTGATTCGCCAATAACCGTGATCCACATGGTAGGCTCAGAAAAGAACATCGAAAGTTTATAGAGACGATATCCAAATGGATGGTGGATGTCACTGAGGCACCTCTGCATAGGTGACAGGAACATAAATTCAAAAAAATCATCTGTTACATTGTCAGGTGACATTTTTCAAATTTTGCCGAATATAAACCCCTGCTCTGCATAATTGACAGGGAATAAAATTTAAGAAATTCTTCTTTAATTGATGCACACCATCTCTTTTCATTCAATGCTTAAACTTTAACAACTTGTCCCACATTTGCACTTTAATACTTTGTCCCATATTTCCACTCTATCATTTTTAATTTGAAACAATTAACCTCCCTTGGATGTGGTCTCTCTTTCTCACGCTCCCTCTCCGGCAAGGAACCCTGATTCGCCAATAACCGTGATCCACATGGTAGGCTCAGAAAAGAACATTGAAAGTTGACAGAGAAGATATCCAAATGGATGGTGGATGTCACGGTGACGTGCGATCAGGCAAAATTTATCTAGAGTCAACAAAGCGGCAGCAGGGCCTCTCCTGTCTAACGTTTCCTAATCCAAAATACCGCAGTGACATTCCCTGTTATTTTTAATCTTAAGAGTCCTGTATTGTTATTTATCGTCACTACCTCGATGAGTCGGGAGTGGGTAATTGCCGCGCGCCCCCTCCTTAACTTGGAAGCTTATGCTTCAATACTTTGTCCCATATTTCCGCTCGATTACATTTAATTTCATCCATTGACCTACCTTGGATTTGGTATCCCTTTCTCAGGCTCCCTCTCCAGCCTGGAACCCTGAATCCATGCCACCCGTGATCACCTACACCTACACCGCCACATTCACCGCCTCCTCAACCTCCTACTCCATATGGACCTCGTCCTTCTAAATCAAGATTTTTTTTTTGTTTGCAGAGCACTTGCCATGCTCTTAACCACATTTTGATGCCATTTGCTGCCCTCTAGCCCTTTCCATGACATTTATTTTAGTGCTCAAAAGTTCGTGTCCCCATTGACTTCAGTGGGGTTGGGGTTCGGCTTCCGGGTCAAGTTCGGGTCCTGAACTCAAACTTTTTTCTGAAGTTCGGCCGAACCCGTCGAACCCGAACATCCAGGTGTCCGCTCAACTGTGCTCTACGATAAATTAGACCTGATGCTAACAGTGACCTGTAATACTGACACACATTAAATCTATTAAATTAACTATGAATGTGGGTGCAGCAGAATGTAATGCATATGGTGATACCCTCCCCCTGCAGTTTAAGTTCCAAGCCTTCACACTGAGATTGGGCCACCAAGTGGCCCAATAAGTATGTTAAAAGGCATCTGTCAGCAGATTTGTACCTAACAAACTGGCTGACCTGTTGCACGTGCACTTGGCAGCTGAAGGCATCTGTGTTGGTCCCATGTTCACATGTGCCTACATTGCTGAGACAAATTATGTTTTTATATATGCAAATGAGCCTCTAGGAGTAACAGGGACATTGCTATTACACCTAGTTCTGCTAGTTCTGCAATTGCTGCATCCTCTCCACTTTGATTGACTTTAGATGAAGCCAGGGCCAGGTGTGGTGATGTTTTCACTGCCTAGCCCTATCAGAGTGCAGAGGATGCAGCAGATGCAGAGAGAGTAGAGCCTCCAGGTGTAACGCCCCCGTTGCTCCTAGAGGCTCATTTGCATATATTAAAACTTCTTATTTTCTCAGCATGTGGACACATATGAACATGGGACCAACACATGCCTTCAGCTGACAATTGTACATGCAACAGGTCAGCCAGTGTCATAGGTACAAATCTGCTGACATATGCCCTTTAAAGGGGTCCATTTATGTTAGCACAGCTCATCTATAGAGTAAAATGTGGTGTTAAAGGTGTGAAATAAAAAACTATGCCCTGTTTTGGGGACCAAAGTTTTATAGTGAAAGTAAACTTCCAAGGCACTTCAGTTAAGATCCCCTCTACATTTTGAAGTGGGTAATATCAGTATTTTTACTTCTATTAGATAATATCCTGCTTGAAACCTCCATTAACACCTTGTATACTAGTACTATAAATGCATAACCACCCTAGTGCGTGTTCAGTCTAAATATAAGGCTATTCTTTAAATCTCTGACCAGATTGCATTGGTAATACAGGTCATGTCTCCTGTAACACCAGGGTGTGTTAGAATCATTCAATTGGAACATCGGGTAATAAAGAAGCTAAGACAACAGAATGGTTCACAAGAGGTTTGGGATTCAACACTTGCTCCTGTGACCTGGTGCATAGGAAAGGATATGAGGTAAGCAAGGCTTAGAGGAATTAATGCTAAAAGCAGTCACTCTATGCAATTATCTGACCCAGATTCTTTAGTCCTTAGCTGAAAAATGGGCCAAGTGAAGGTACATGTAAGAGATAATGCATCATATGTGGTAACAGAATGGTGTATGGTTCATGTATGTGCTTCTAGTGTCTTCCTGGATGAGGTTCTGGGTATGTCTGCCTTTATTTACCTAAAAGAAAAGGGCTAATGCAGAGTACAACACACATACCTTTAATTTCTGCTTTGCAACAATTGGAAACCAGAAGCTGCAGAGGTAGAGAAATAAATGTGACACTAAACTGCATTGCATCCGTTGTATGTAGATAGTCAAGTACTGTCTAGCGCCGAGTACTATATAGCATCAAGTGATCTTAATTCTATCACTGTGTGACTGGATGACGTGATCATAGAACAGGGGTAGGCAACCTTCGGCACTCCAACTGCTGTGAAACTACAAGTCCCAGCATACATACTGGCTGTGCTCTTATAAGAACTCTCATAGAAATGAATAGAGCATGCTGGGAATTGTAGTTTAACAACAGCTGGAGTGCCAAAGGTTGCTGACCTCTGTCATAGAACATTTCTGTTATCGAAAAAAAAAAGTATGTTAGAAATATTCAGGAAAGGAATCTCTCGTCATCTGCGCATCATTGTATTGACTCTCTTCCTGAAACACTTGTTCCAGAAACTAAAAGGACTTTTATAATGTACTGTACCGTATGTATAGAATTATCGAATTCTGTAAAAAAAAAGGAAAACAGTGCATTTGAAGTATAGTGACACATTGCGCAGATCACAGCAAACAGTTATTGCAATACCCCAGAGACGGTATCTGCAATTGTTTATTATACAGTATATTGTTTTATTTATCTGCCGTATGCTTCAGGAATGATAAGGTATGGTTGGCATTTGGGATAGAACTTTCTATTCCATTCCTCCCCTCTTGGTGGGAGTGGGCTGGTCCTGCTTCCTGTCAGACATCTCTAGAGACTTTTAGGGAGGGTTATCTGACCAATATGGAGTGAGGGAGCAAATCCATCTGCTCCCGCTCCAAAGGCCTTTGGGACTAAAGATACATCTTCTGTGTGGACTGCCACTTCAGGGAGACTGCAGGGTCTCAGGCCACCAGAAGTTCTGCAAGCTACAGAGTGTCAACTGCCAAGTCAGCAGAGTGATCAGCACTACAGCTATACAGACTCTGCTGCAGGTGAAGGGATAACAAGTTAGGGCATCCATCTCCATAGTTCAGGAGAGGCACACTCAAAAGCCTGCACTGTACAAGTGGACACCTATAGCCACAAAAGCCAGCTCATTGCAGTTAGTGAAGAGAAATCAGGAGAGTAAGGAGGACTACTATAGATTGCTACTGCCTACCATCTTGCCTACCACCATACCTCATCATCTGAGGATAGAGACATTGCACTTCGTACAGACGACAACTGGGTGTACTGTAACTCATCCCTTATGCTCAGTAACAAAAATGTTGTTTTTCTACGTCTGCCTCATTCCTTCAGATCAGAATTTCACTGCACTGAACCTCATGAAGCAATGGCTTAAGGGAGTACACAATGATACCACTCTCATCCTCTGCATCAGCTCCTCCGGCTGTACTGAGAAGCATTGTAAAACATAATAGATAGATTTTTCCACACTTGGCCACACAGGATCCGCACACAGCAGTGGATAAGGGAATGAAGAGACTTCTAGGATTATTTACAGTATAGTTAGGCCATCATGTCAGTGGGCCTCCATAGAGTTTTCCATTGGAAAACAGATAAAATATTCTTTCCTTGTCTTGAAGCAGACTCACTGTGAAGAAAAGCTGAAAATGTAAAACACAATGTTTATTAGTTTGGGCAACCTGATGATTTCGAAACTTAATCCAGACACCCTATTTTAATTGCAAAGAGAAGAAATGGTAAATATAGTTTACCAGTATTTTACTATGAACTCACAGATTGGCAGCAGGTTGCTACAGAAGACGTTAGAAAGAGATACTTTGTAGGGAGTGTGGCAGGCGCAGCACTATGAAGTTCCTTTTGTGCTGTGGCATTAGAAGAATTTTGAGATCTCTGACTTTTAGTCTAACCAGACTGTCTATTACTCTGTAATTCCTCTAGCGCCGTTCTATGGTTTAAAAAGCACACCAAATGCTTAATAGTTGAAGGGGGGCTGTTTTCAGTTATTGCTCCTATGCCCTGAAATATGTTTTGCCAGAAAATCTTGATAACCGGGCAGCTCCATAACATATGGACATATCCAGTGTCAGAGAAAGAACATTTCAAACAACAAAATTATTTTCCTTTTGTTCCATACATTATAGATAAGAGCCCCGGAGTGAGGTACAATCAGTGTACTATTTTAAATTGTGTCAACCGGTGTTGGCGTGAGAAAGAGGCCTTCTTAATATTTTGATATATCTCACGCCATTGAAGTGGGTTGAATTCCCCTAAATCCATTTCCCATTTGTCAACACTTTTGAATTTAATAGTAGAGCTTAGTTCCTTTATTAATCTACTGTAAATTTGTGAGACCCCAACTTTTTTCCCAAATGAACTATAACAAAAACCTAACAGTGTCTGTGTTCCTAGTGTTTGAGGAATTTTATTTTGAATGTATGTGAGTGCATGCTTAAGTTGAGCATATCTATAGTGTATTAATGCAGTAATTAGTTCATCGTGAAATATTTCCCCTATAAGTTTTTATTTTCCCGCAGTGCATATATGTGAAAGCATCGTGATCCCTTTCCAGGTCCAATAATTATTGTCATTTAAAGCTAAAAATTCAGTTAGGAAGGGGTTATCCCATAAAGGGGTAAATTCCTGTGCTTGTGTAACCTGCAACAAAACCTTTATTTTATTCCATACCTTCTGTAGCATGGAGCCTATGGGACTAGTGTATTCGCCACAACCCAAAAATCCAGTCTCCAATGTGCTAAATATATTTTGTATAGGACGCTGCTGTTGTTTAGTAAGATAGGATATCAATGCACCATCCCTGGAATTAATACACCACTGCAGTTGTGAACATAAATAATAACTTTGAAAATGTGGGAGTCCAAGGCCACCATCATTTTCGGCCAAACACAAATACTGCAATTTGATGCAAACCCTTTTCCTGCCCCATATCAGGTTGTTAATCAATCTCTCGATCAGGTTGAAGACATTGTCTTCTATCCAGACGGGGCAGGGGCCGACCACGTATAATATCCAAGGCAACAGGATCATTTTAATCAGTGCGATTTTATTAATCTGTGAGAGGGGAAGTTTCTGCCAAACCCTAACCTTCTCCCACTTTATTTACTAAGGGAATAATGTTTAATTTGTTATAGTCCTTGATTGAGCTACCAATCCTTACACCTAAATATTCCAAGTGGTCTAATTGGGAGATGATTTTTACCTTTAAGTCATTTTATGGGGGTACACGGTTTAGAGGGAAGAGGACGGACTTAGACCAGTTTATCTCATACGCGGCCGATTGGCCGAATTCATCTATTATTTGCATAACACGTGGGACATTTCTCCACCCATCATTTAGGTAAAGCAATACGTCGTCCGCATATAAACTGATCTTATCCTCCGCCCCCCTTCCCCCAAATCCCACAATACCCTGGTCAGCTCTAATTCTACATGCCAGAGGTTCCATAAAGACTGCAAAAAGAAGTGGGGAGAGTGGACAACCCTGCCGTGTACCGTGCTGCAAGCAAACGGCAGGGGAGATCGCCCCATTAACGTTAATTCTAGCCACTGGGCCATTGTATAACATTTTCACCCATTAAATAAACTTTTGACCCAAGTTCATCTTGTACATGGTCTGCCAAAGAAAGGGCCACTCCACCCGGTCGAAGGCCTTAGCGGCATCTAACGACAGGATGGAGCGGTCCTCTCCCCCCCCCCATCTGCACGTTCAGGAAGGTCCTCCGTATATTGGTCTGAATTTGTCGCCCGGGGATAAACCCCATCTGGTCGGTATGAACTAAGCCTCTTATTACCTTTTTAAATCTGTTTGCAAGGACTTTGGCAATAATTTTATAATCTGCATTGAGCAGGGATATAGGTCGATAAGCCTCAACTTTATTTCCATCCCTCCCTTTCTTCAATATCAGTGTGATAACTGCCTCCATTAAAGACGGGGGCAGTTTTCCACTGAGACAGGATTCACTGAATACCTGCAATAGCCCGGGTAGGAGGATCTCTGCATGACTCTTGTATATACCAAATGGGAGCCCGTCCCATCCAGGGACAGAGGAACCCTGAATTCCCATTGTGACCTCCTGCAGCTCCCCCAAAAGAATGGGGGAGTTCAGGAGGGCCGAATCTGGTTCCGACAATGCTGGAATTGTGATTTGTTGCAGAAAATCTTCTATATTGGTCCCTGTGTCATCTAATTCAGAACAATAAAGATTATTAAAATATTTTACAAATTTCCAGTGCGTTTTACAAATTCCGACCTTCACCTGTTTGAATTTGTCCGATCTTTTGGGGGCTTTTTGGTTTGATATTATGGAGACTAGCAATTTACCTGGGGTACCTCCCTCACAAAAATGCTCATATCCTTGGAAAAACAATTTATTCTGTGCTTTTTTGTCATGTAATTTCTATAATGATCGTTAACTGCTTTTAATTTGGCCCATATATTCTCATCATTATTTATTCTAATTCTACCTTCCAAGTGTTTTACATTTTCTTCCAAACTTTTTTCCTCTTTGAAAAACTCTGTCCTTTTCTTTTTAATTATACTGTAGTACAACCCACGTAGATATGCCTTCATTGCGTACCACACAAAGTGAATATGCGTTGTACCAATGTTTTCACGCCAGAAATAAGCAAGGCCCTTATTTATCCTCTCTGTGTCTTTTAAAATGGTTAACCAATGTGTGTTCAATCTAAACAGTCTGGTTATTGCAGATTGTCCCCCTATCTTAATGGCCAATAAAATCGGTGAGTGGTCCGAGATGCCATGGATCTCATATTTCATTTTCGAGATTTGAATGAGCATCTCACTATTGGCCAGGGCGATGTCAATTCTAGACATGGCATTGTATGTTTTACTAAAACAAGAAAACACCTGCTTATTGCCATACAGCCATCGCCAGACATCATTTAACCCTGTTTCCTCACAAAACCCTCGAAATAGGGAGTGTTTTCCCTGCTTATATTTTCCAGCAGTAGACCTTCTATCTAGTTCAGGATCTAGTACGCAATTGAAGTCTCTGCCTACCAATACCGGGCACCGCTCTCTATTATTCATGAACAACATTAACTTGATAAGGACTGTCATCGCGAATGGGGGTGGGATGTATAAAAAGACTAGAATACACTTCCTACCATTCCACCGGCCATATAAAAAGATACATCTCCCATCTGTATCAATCAAGTGTTCCAGCGGAACATAATCAATGTTCCGAAGGACATATACACTGATCCCACGAGAGTATGACGAAAATCTGGAGTGGAACTGATACCCTGCCCATTTTTTGGTCAAATAATGAGGGATCTCTGGTGATGCATGTGTTTCCAGTAGTGCTACTATTGCGAGGAGGTGTCGAGTAATCAGGTCAAAAACTATAACCCGTTTGTTCTATCCCCTAAACCGCGTACATTCCATGTTAGGACTTTTTCATTCATCACGTTATAGAGCTATAAGAGAGTCGTCCGCCGCCCCTTAATAACAACCGTGACCATGCCCATTTCCCTCCCATCACTCCCCCATCCCTCCCCAGTCCCATCCCCCCATACCCCCAACCTGGCTCACTGGTGAAACTCACCCTGTCAACCTCTTCCATAACGCCGCTTCCATATGCTTGCAATTTTAGCTAGCAATTTGAAACTTGCAATTGAATTTGTATGGTTGAAATTGTAGTTTGGTGGAAATGTAAGTAAACACATATATAATTCAATATACAGTTCTAAACACAATACTAACAATATGAACATTATATAACTGTTTTAAATTCCTATATTGGCCTCTTGTTCCCATAAAACTCATCTCTCAGTGGAGTGAATGTCTCTTCAGCTCCTGTCTCTGGTGAATAATGATTCTAGCAGCAGGAGCTGGGGAAATTCCCAGACAGGCTTTGTGTGAGGCTGGCTGTGATTGGTGAAAACTCTTGCTGTGTGAGAAGCTGGCTGTGATTGTTCTAGACTTCTGCCCAGCAACAACAGATTAACACTATTCTTTCCGTTGTTTCTGCTGTGTCACTGAGTTTACCTTACATTCCAAAATGAATCTTAAAGGCATATTATCTTTTTTGCTTCTGTGAACACAAAATATAACAGTTATATGACATCCAAAACATGATGTCACAGTAAATAACTCTGCTTTTGTCTTTAACACATAAATATAGGAACTATATTAAGGTTATTAGCAGGTTTAGCTGTTTACACACACAAGCTATTCTACCAACCTAGGGCAGGTCTTAGATGGCCAGCTACACTCCCACCAAAATTACCTATAATTCTAAGTTCTTGGTAGTAGGACTTGAACATGAATTTGAGGAATTTTTCATCAGGTTCTCAACTTCCAAGTGTCTTTTATCACTCTCAAGTAGAACAACTAACTTCTGTATAGGATGTCCCAACCTGAGTGGAGTAGTGAGACGTTTTCCTTTTTTGTCAAGTTTTGAGTCTCCTATTTGTAACAACACTCTTCTTACTAGTTTGTCTTCATCCTTTTAAACTTCTAGAACTTTGGACAATTTCCATTGACGTCTAGGTAAATCTTCTTCTTTTACTAACACTATGTCACCAACTTGGACATTTCTTCTGGGTGTTTGCCATTTACTTCTTAGCATAAGATTGGCTAAGTACTCTTTCCTCAATCTTTTCCAAAACTGTTCTGATAGATATTGAACTCTTCGCCATCTCCTTCTGGCATATAAATCCTCTTTGGTGAACTTGCCAATCAGTGCCTGTATGTAAGGTGAAGTAGATGGTTGGGAGTTAAAGGGTCCAAACTTGTTGGATCGTTGATGCTATCAACTGTAAGTGTACTACTGTTAACAATAGACATTACTTCATAGAATAGGGTCCTAAGTGAAGAATCATCTATTCTTCCAGTGTACTTTTTCAACACTGAACTTAACACATTTATCACAGTTACTTTTTCTTTATCGATCTCTTTTAGAGCTTTATTCAATTCATTCTTTGCTCCGACAAAATTAGATCCTTGGTCAGATCTAAGCTCTCTGACTGTACCTCTAATGGCTATGAAACATCTCAAGGCATTGATGAATGTGTCAGTTGACATATCCTCTAATATTTCCAGGTGAATTGCTCTAGAGCTCAGACATGTAAATATTAGTCCATATCTCTTGTACTCCTTGCGGTTCTGTTTGGTGATGAAGGGGGCAAAACAATCCATTCCGCTATAAAGAAATGGTGATGGGTTTACACGATCTGCCGCTAAATCTGCCATTCCTAGTTCTTCTGTAGGTCTACATGCCTTTCTGCAGACTACACATTTACTTATATACTTTGCTATAACTTTGCTTCCTTTCACAATCCAGTAACCACCTTCTCTCAAGCAGCTTTGGGTAAAGCTTCTTCCTTGATGCAAGGATATGTTGTATGTTATCAATCTTGTGAAGGTAGAGTTTTGGGGTAGAATTGCTGGATGCTCCACTCTGCTAAGTAACAATGCATTTTTCCAGTCTCCCTCCCACCTTCAGTATACCATCCTGCAGAACAAGATTAAGCTTGTGCAATGGGTGGTTGTTTTGAAGCCTTTTAGGTTCTTGACTAAGTCTCTTCAACTCTTTACTGTAGAATCTCTGTTAAATGAGTCTTATGACTGTTCCTTCATCTTTCAGTCTTTCTACTAAATACTATTACTACATTCAATGATTCCTTATTTCTGATTCCCTTTGCCAAATGTTGAATTTGAGCTACTACATTTATGACTGTATTCCATTTTGAACATCTGGCTAGTCTTTTAAGTATGTCATCTTGACAGTTGGCAGCAGTGCTCAATGTTTGTACAAATTTTACTTCTGGATCACCCATAGACAATTCTGTGTAACCTTTACTGGGGGTGATTTCCTTTTCCCAAAGGAACTCTGGACCTGTGAACCAATTTGAATTTTTCAATTCTGTTACATTCAGGCCTCTTGAAGCACGATCTGCTGGGTTATACTTTGTGTCAATGTGATGCCAATGTTCCGGATTTGTTATTTCCCGAATTTTCTCAACTGTGTTGGCGACAAGGATATAGAATCTTCAAGCTTCGTTGTTTATGTATCCTAGGACAACTTGTGAGTCTGTCCAAAAATATTCTTCATATATTTTAAATTCCAATTCTTCTCTCAGAAACTTGCTTACTGATGCTGAAACAACAGCTGCTGTCAGTTCAAGTCTCGGTATTGTCTGAATACTGGTAGGTGCAACTCTGGCCTTCCCCATAACCAGGGCACAGTGTATCTTTCTTCTCCTATTAGTCTGATGTAGGAGCACTGACCATAACCATAACTACCGGCATCTGAAAAATGATCAAGTTCTATTTAAGATCAGATTCTTAAATAGAATCTGAGATAATTAATACACCAGAAGGAGTTAAAGAAGTGTTTATAAAATATTTCCAGGAGGTATACAAGTCTAGGGTACAATACTCAAAACAAGAATTAGACTTGTATTTAGATCAGTTTCCTCTTAGGGAGATATCCCAGGCCCAAAAGATATTTCTAGAAAAATAAATATCAATTGCAGAAATAAATAAGGTCTTGGGGCAGGTAAAATCTGAAAAGGCACCAGGAAGTGACGGGCTCCCTTTTGAAATTTATAAAACCTTCTCCCAGGTGTTAGTACCAGAACTAAAAACAACACTGGACGAGGCTAAAAAAATTGGGGACTTACCAGACTCTATGAAAGAAGCAATTATAACACTAATTCCAAAAAAGGGCAAAGAACAACTAGACCCGGGATCATATAGGCCAATATCACTTTAAAATACCGATGTTAAAATTTTGGCAAAAGTTTTGGCCGATAGACTCTCAAGGGTGGTTAAGGGTATAATAAATCTAGATCAAACAGGTTTTATACCGGGTAGAACGATATACTCAAATATAAGAAGGTTGTATTTAAATATTGAAGCTAATAGAACAGAAGCGGGGGAGAAAGCCGTGTTATCATTGGATACCCACAAGGCATTCGACTGTATTGAATGGGAATATTTATGGGCAGTATTAAAAAGGGTCGGTATCGGGGAAGGATTTATAAGATGGATACAGCTAATATATCAGGATCCGCGGGCCAGAGTGATGGTGGATGGGAGCTTGTCCCTGCCCCTTGCCCTATATCGGGGCACTAGGCAGGGATGCCCTCTCTCTCCACTATTATTCGCCATTGCGATCGAACCTATGGCAAGTATAATAAGAAACGATAGGGAAATTAAAGGCTTTCACTATGATGGAGGGGAAGAAAAATTGTTAATGTACGCGGATGATATTTTATTATTTATGCACAGTACTGGAGACCAGTTTAATAGAGTTATAGATATAATAGATAAGTTGGGCTGTTTTTCTGGATTAAATATTAATTGGGGGAAATCATATATGTTGATGTTAGGAGATGCACAACCACAGGGGTCTTTAAAGGTGCAGGTGTTGGGAAAACAAGAAAACTTTAAATATTTGGGGATACAAATCTCCGGAAACATAGGAGAATATGAAAAACTAAATGTACTTCCCCTAATAAAAGAACTTAGGGCTAAAATACATGTCTGGCGTAGATTACCAATTTCAATACAGGGTCGGGTAAACTTAATAAAAATGGTCTTTCTCCCTAAAATATTATATGTTCTTCAAAATGCCCCAGTCAGGTTGTCGCAGGATACTTTTAGATTGCTTGATAGGTTAATGGGAGATTTTCTTTGGAAAGGTAAGATTCCCAGAATAAAGAGAGAGATACTCCAGCTCCCAGTGAGAGAAGGTGGACTCGCAGTTCCGAATTGGTTTTTTTATTATATAATTACACAATATGGTCAAATAAAGAGTAGTTTGGATGGGTTGGTGGGTAGTCAGGTAGTAAATAGACTGGGATGGAAAGAAGAATGGAACTTTTTAGAGGTGTTGGAATCGGGTACACTGGGGGGAAAAAATACAGGAAATAGAGTTTTGAATTTAATGGAATATATATGGGTGGAGATTAAAAAAATATTAGAGATTAAAGGGTTTTTGCAATATACACCTATATGGAAAAATATTAACCTTAAGGAACTGCAGGGGATTAAAATGTATATTGACTGGGAGAAAAATGGGATGAAATACTTAAACCAGATATTCGAACAGGGTAAATTGAAAGATTTTAATACAATGGTTAGAGAGTTCGGTATACCGTATAAGGACATATATAAATACTTTCAGCTTAGGAATGCATTGAGGTCAGTTATGCAAGAGGATAAATATAAGATGGAAAGATCTGAGATATTACACAAATTTACTAATCTGGGTGAAAGAAGAGGAATAACGGCAAAAAGATATAAGATATTGATGGTGGGAAAAAAGAAACGGGTTACAATATTAGCTAGGAAAAAATGGGAGAATGAACTGGAATTCTTTACGGAAGAAAAATGGAACGATGCATTAAAGAATTATTCTCGAGTCTCAAACAGGGGTTCACATAAGATTTCACAATTTTTTGTGGTTCATAGGTTGCATAGATCCCCATGGATATTGAAAAGAATGGGCGTTAGATCCTCGGATGACTGTGTAAAATGTGGGGGAGAGAGAGCTGACTTAATGCATTGCTTCTGGAGATGCCCCAGATTGTTTAGATATTGGACAGAAATAACAGATACTATATATCGAATTTTGAAGGTTCAAATATCAGAAGATCCGATGACGTGTATTCTGGGGGCAACCGAACATCTGGGTCTAAATAGAGACATAAGTATGGTCCTTAGTAAGGTTTTATTTCAAGCTAGACTCTTAATACTTAAGAAATGGGTAGGGGTTGACCCTCCAACAGTTCGGCAGTGGAGAAAAGCAGTAGATGACATGATTAAAGAAGAACAGGTGATGGAGGGCCTTAGTAGAAAAGGAAAAACTACGGATGAAATATGGAAGAGCTGGTTACTTTAGGGCTGGATAGATAGTTTTTTTTTTTTTTTTTTTTGTTTATCTTTTGTATTGCACGTCCCCCCCCCCCCCCCTAAGGGGGGTGGGAGGGAGGGAAATTGGGGAGTAAAAATATTTGGGTATGTATAAAATAAGAATGGAATGTTTTTCTTTCCTTTTTTTTCATCCTTTTCTGACGGCTCAAAAAAATGTAATTTCCATTCAATCTATAGATGATTATTTTTGAGACGATGGCAATAAAGGGATATTTATAAAAGGGAAAAAGAAGAAGGAGGGAGGAAGAAAGGGAAAGGAAAAATAAATATTGCCATACATTGTCATTATAAATAGTACCATATACTGTCATTATAAATAGTGATGCACTTGGGTGGGGGGGGGGGGTGCTAGGGGTAAAAAGTTAATGTGAATGATTATTGTAATGACCCGTTGGACGGTCTGATACTGTATATTTAATGTGTTTTGTATAACAATAAAGAAATATAAAAAAAAAAAAAAAAAGTTATATTTTCTTGTACTTTCTGAAATCATGAGGTACAAAACATCTGGGTATTCAAACTTCTCTCAAGTTTTGCAAGTCTCTTATTCAACTCTCCCACCTTGGCCTCCAATTTTCAGATATGGGCTCATCTCATCCCAACTTCTGTCTGCATAATTCTTGCAGCATTTCTTTTGCTCTGAGAATTACTGCGGCCAAGAATCCCAATGGATCAACTATAGAAGCCACTGCGGAAAGAATGGTTTGTCTAGTTGAAACTTTCTCTTCAATAGATACTTCAAGAAGAACTTGTCGTTCTCTACATTCCATCCAAATACAAGTACGTTCTGAACTGGAAGATGATCATAATTTAGATCTACATTCTTCATTGTTGCTGCACGTTCAGAGTCACTGATGGATTCCAGTACTAGGGATGAGCGAACCAGAACTGTATAGTTTGGGTTCGTACCGAATTTTGGGGTGTCCGTGACACGGACCCGAATCCGGACATTTTCGTAAAAGTCCGGGTTCGGGTTCGGTGTTCGCCGCTTTCTTGGCGCTTTTTGAAAGGCTGCAAAGCAGCCGATCAACAAGCGTCATACTACTTGCCCCAAGAGGCCGTCACAGCCATGCCTACTATTGGCATGGCTGTGATTGGCCAGAGCACCATGTGACCCAGCCTCTATTTAAGCTGGAGTCACATAGCGCCGCCTGTCACTCTGCTCTGATTAGCGTAGGGAGAGCTTGCAGCTGCGACAGTAGGGCGAGATTAGGCAGATTAACTCCTCCAAAAGACTCCATCCATTGATCGATCTGCAGCTGTGGATGATTGAACTGCTGCTATTGAATTGCTCACTGTTTTTAGGCTGCCCAGAGCGTTTTTCAGTCACTTTTTTCTGGGGTGATCGGCGGCCATTTTGTGTCTTGTGGTGCGCCAGCACAAGCTGCCACCAAGTGCATTTAACCCTCAATGGTGTGGTTGTTTTTTGGCTAAAGCCTACATCAGGGTGAAGCTGTCACACCAAGTGCATTTAACCAGCAATAGTCTGTTTATTTTTTGGCCATATACTACATCAGGGGCAAGCTGCGCCTGTCACCAAGTGCATTTAACCCTCAGTAGTGTGGTTGGTCAAGCTGTCACACCAAGTGCATTTAACCAGCAATAGTGTGGTTATTTTATGGCCATATCCCAGTGTAATTCTGTCAGTAAACGTATATCTGTCACCCAGCGCCTAAATACTAGGCCTCAAGTTTATATCCAGCTAAATCTGTCGTTACTGCTGTACTGTTGTGGCTGGGCAAGTTATTTAGTGTCCGTCAAAGCACATTTTTTGTTCTGGGTTGAAATACAATTCCCAATTTAGCAATTTCCTAATTTAGTGGTTTCTGCTGTATCAGGCCTACTTTAAATACATCCCTAAAAGGGTATATCAGATTCAAGGTGCACATAGGGTCATTCTGAATAACTTCACACACACGCTACTGTGCATATCCCAGTCTAATTCTGTCCGTAAAACGTATACCTGTCACCCAGCGCCTAAATACTAGGCCTCAAATTTATATCCTGTTAAATCTGTCGTTACCGCTGTACTGTTGTGGCTGGGCAAGTAATTTAGTGTCCGTCAAAGCACATTTTTTGTTCTGGGTTGAAATACAATTCCCAATTTATCAATTTCCTAATTTATTGGTTTCTGCTGTATCAGAGCTATTTGAAATCTATCCCTAAAAGGGTATATCAGATTCAAGGTGCACATAGGGTCATTCTGAATAACTTCACACACACGCTACTGTGCATTTCCAAGTCTAATTCTGTCAGTAAACCTATACCTGTCACCCAGCGCCTAAATACTAGGCCTCAAATTTATATCCTGCTCAATCTGTCGTTACTGCTGTACTGTTGTGGCTGGGCAAGTTATTTAGTGTCTGTCAAAGCACAGTTTTTGTTCTGGGTTGAAATACAATTCCCAATTTAGCAATTTCCTAATTTAGTGGTTTCTGCTGTATCAGAGCTATTTGAAATCTATCCCTAAAAGGGTATATAATATTCAAGGTGCACATAGGGTCATTCTGAATAACTTCACACACACGCTACTGTGCATTTCCAAGTCTAATTCTGTCAGTAAACCTATACCTGTCACCCAGCGCCTAAATACTAGGCCTCAAATTTATATCCAGCTAAATCTGTCGTTACTGCTGTACTGTTGTGGCTGGGCAAGTTATTTAGTGTCCGTCAAAGCACATTTTTTGTTCTGGGTTGAAATACAATTCCCAATTTAGCAATTTCCTAATTTAGTGGTTTCTGCTGTATCAGGCCTACTTTAAATACATCCCTAAAAGGGTATATCAGAATCAAGGTGCTGATAGGGTCATTCTCAATAACTTCACACACACAGGCTACTGTGCATATCCCAGTCTAATTCTGTCCGTAAAACGTATACCTGTCACCCAGCGCCTAAATACTAGGCCTCAAATTCATAGTCAGCTAAATCGGTGGTTACTGCTGTGCCTGTATTAGTGTAATACGGTACCTAAATAGATAGCCAGATAGTGTTAGGTGTCTGTTAAAAAAGGCCTGAATTTGAATTCAATACATTGGGCCAAATAAAATTTTTGTTGTTGTGGTGAACGATAACAAAGAGGAAAACATCTAGTAAGGGACGCGGACGTGGATATGGTCGTGGTGGTGTTAGTGGACCCTCTGGTGCTGGGAGAGGACGTGGCCGTTCTGCCACATCCACACGTCCTAGTGTACCAACTACCTCAGGTCCCAGTAGCCGCCAGAATTTACAGCGATATATGGTGGGGCCCAATGCCGTTCTAAGGATGGTAAGGCCTGAGCAGGTACAGGCATTAGTCAATTGGGTGGCCGACAGTGGATCCAGCACGTTCACATTATCTCCCACCCAGTCTTCTGCAGAAAGCGCACAGATGGCGCCTGAAAACCAACCCCATCAGTCTGTCACATCACCCCCATGCATATCAGGGAAACTGTCTGAGCCTCAAGTTATGCAGCAGTCTCTTATGCTGTTTGAAGACTCTGCTGGCAGGGTTTCCCAAGGGCATCCACCTAGCCCTTCCCCTGCGGTGGAAGACACAGAATGCACTGACGCACAACCACTTATGTTTCCTGATGATGAGGACATGGGAATACCACCTCAGCAAGTCTCTGATGATGACGAAACACAGGTGCCAACTGCTGCGTCTTTCTGCAGTGTGCAAACTGAACAGGAGGTCAGGGATCAAGACTGGGTGGAAGACGATGCAGGGGACGATGAGGTCCTAGACCCCACATGGAATGAAGGTCGTGCCACTGACTTTCACAGTTCGGAGGAAGAGGCAGTGGTGAGACCGAGCCAACAGCGTAGCAAAAGAGGGAGCAGTGGGCAAAAGCAGAACACCCGCCGCCAAGAGACTCCGCCTGCTACTGACCGCCGCCATCTGGGACTGAGCACCCCAAAGGCAGCTTCAAGGAGTTCCCTGGCATGGCACTTCTTCAAACAATGTGCTGACGACAAGACCCGAGTGGTTTGCACGCTGTGCCATCAGAGCCTGAAGCGAGGCATTAATGTTCTGAACCTTAGCACAACCTGCATGACCAGGCACCTGCATGCAAAGCATGAACTGCAGTGGAGTAAACACCTTAAAAGCAAGGAAGTCACTCAGGCTCCCCCTGCTACCTCTTCTGCTGCTGCCACCTCGGCCTCTTCTGCTGCTGCCGCCTCGGCCTCTTCTGCTGCTGCTGCTTCGGCCTCTTCCTCCGCCTCTGGAGGAACGTTGGCACCTGCCGCCCAGCAACCAGGGGATGTACCACCAACACCACCACCACCTCCGTCACCAAGCATCTCAACCATGTCACACGGCAGTGTTCAGCTCTCCATCTCACAAACATTTGAGAGAAAGTGTAAATTCCCACCTCGCCACCCTCGATCCCTGGCCCTGAATGCCAGCATTTCTAAACTACTGGCCTATGAAATGCTGTCATTTAGGCTGGTGGACACAGACAGCTTCAAACAGCTCGTGTCGCTTGCTGTCCCACAGTATGTTGTTCCCAGCCGGCACTACTTCTCCAAGAGAGCCGTGCCTTCCCTGCACAACCAAGTATCCGATAAAATCAAGTGTGCACTGCGCAACGCCATCTGTAGCCAAGTCCACCTAACCACAGATACGTGGACCAGTAAGCACGGCCAGGGACGCTATATCTCCCTAACTGCACACTAGGTAAATGTAGTGGCAGCTGGGCCCCAGGCGGAGAGCTGTTTGGCGCACGTCCTTCCGCCGCCAAGGATCGCAGGGCAACATTCTTTGCCTCCTGTTGCCACCTCCTCCTTCTCGGCTTCCTCCTCCTCTTCTTCCACCTGCTCATACAGTCAGCCACACACCTTCACCACCAACTTCAGCACAGCCCGGGGTAAACGTCAGCAGGCCATTCTGAAACTCATATGTTTGGGGGACAGGCCCCACACCGCACAGGAGTTGTGGCGGGGTATAGAACAACAGACCGACGAGTGGTTGCTGCCGGTGAGCCTCAAGCCCGGCCTGGGGGTTTGTGATAATGGGCGAAATCTCGTTGCAGGGACTCTGGGACTTGCCGGTTTGACGCACATCCCTTGCTTGGCGCATGTGCTGAATTTGGTGGTGCAGAAGTTCATTCACAACTACCCCGACATGTCAGAGCTGCTGCATAAAGTGCGGGCCGTCTGTTCGCGCTTCCGGCGTTCACATCCTGCCGCTGCTCGCCTGTCTGCGCTACAGCGTAACTTCAGCCTTCCCGCTCACCGCCTCATATGCGACGTGCCCACCAGGTGGAACTCCACCTTGCACATGCTGGACAGACTGTGCGAGCAGCAGCAGGCCATAGTGGAGTTTCAGCTGCAGCACACACGGGTCAGTCGCACTACGAAACAGCACCACTTCACCACCAATGACTGGGCCTCCATGCGAGACCTGTGTGCCCTGTTGCGCTGTTTCGAGTACTCCACCAACATGGCCAGTGGCGATAACGCCATTATCAGCGTTACAATACCACTTCTATGTCTCCTTGAGAAAACACTTAGGGCGATGATGGAAGAGGAGGTGGCCCAGGAGGAGGAGGAGGAGGAAGAGGGGTCATTTTTAGCACTTTCAGGCCAGTCTCTTCGAAGTGACTCAGAGGGAGGTTTTTTGCAACAGCAGAGGCCAGGTACAAATGTGGCCAGCCAGGGCCCACTACTGGAGGACGAGGAGGACGAGGATGAGGTGGAGGAGGATGAGGATGAAGCATGGTCACAGTGCGGTGGCACCCAACGCAGCTCGGGCCCATCACTGGTGCGTGGCTGTGGGGAAAGGCAGGACGATGACGATACGCCTCCCACACAGGACAGCTTGTCCTTACCTCTGGGCAGCCTGGCACACATGAGCGACTACATGCTGCAGTGCCTGCGCAACGACAGCAGAGTTGCCCACATTTTAACGTCTGCGGACTACTGGGTTGCCACCCTGCTGGATCCACGCTACAAAGTCAATGTGCCCACCTTACTTCCTTCACTGGAGCGTGATAGGAAGATGCCTGAGTACAAGCGCACATTGGTAGACGCGCTACTGAGAGCATTCCCAAATGTCACAGGGGAACAAGTGGAAGCCCAAGGGCAAGGCAGAGGAGGAGCAAGAGGTCGCCAAGGCAGCTGTGTCACGGCCAGCTCCTCTGAGGGCAGGGTTAGCATGGCAGAGATGTGGAAAAGTTTTGTCAACACGCCACAGCTAACTGCACCACCACCTGATACGCAACGTGTTAGCAGAAGGCAACATTTCACTAACATGGTGGAACAGTACGTGTGCACACCCCTCCACGTACTGACTGATGGTTCGGCCCCATTCAACTTCTGGGTCTCCAAATTGTCCACGTGGCCAGAGCTAGCCTTTTATGCCTTGGAGGTGCTGGCCTGCCCGGCGGCCAGCGTTTTGTCTGAACGTGTATTCAGCACGGCAGGAGGTGTCATTACAGACAAACGCAGCCGCCTGTCTACAGCCAATGTGGACAAGCTGACGTTCATAAAAATGAACCAGGCATGGATCCCACAGGTCCTGTCCATCCCTTGTGCAGATTAGACATTAACTACCTCCCCTTAACCATATATTATTGTACTCCAGGGCACTTCTTCATTGAATCCTCTTTTTATTTTCATTTTACCATTATATTGCGGGGCAACCCAAAGTTGAATGAACCTCTCCTCTGTCTGGGTGCCGGGGCCTAAATATATGCCAATGGACTGTTCCAATGTTGGCTGACGTGAAGCCTGATTCTCTGCTATGACATGCAGACTGATTCTCTGCTGACATGAAGCCAGATTCTCTGTTACGGGACCTCTCTCCTCTGGCTGGGTACCTGGGCCTAAATATATGCCAATGGACTGTTACAGTGGTGGCTGACGTGAAGCCTGATTCTCTGCTATGACATGCAGACTGATTCTCTGCTGACATGAAGCCAGATTCTCTGTTACGGGACCTCTCTCCTCTGGCTGGGTACCTGGGCCTAAATATATGCCAATGGTCTGTTACAGTGGTGGCTGACGTGAAGCCTGATTCTCTTCTATGACATGCAGACTGATTCTCTGCTGACATGAAGCCAGATTCTCTGTTACGGGACCTCTCTCCTCTGGCTGGGTGCCTGGGCCTAAATATATGACAATGGACTGTTGCAGTGGTGGCTGACGTGAAGCCTGATTCTCTGCTATGACATGCAGACTGATTCTCTGCTGACATGAAGCCAGATTCTCTGTTACGGGACCTCTCTCCTCTGGCTGGGTACCTGGGCCTAAATATATGCCAATGGACTGTTGCAGTGGTGGCTGATGTGAAGCTTGATTCTCTTCTATGACATGCAGACTGATTCTCTGCTGACATGAAGCCAGATTCTCTGTTACGGGACCTCTCTCCTCTGCCTGGGTGCTGGGCCTAAATATATGACAAAGGACTGTTACAGTGGTGGCTGACGTGAAGCCTTATTCTCTGCTATGACATGCAGACTGATTCTCTGCTGACATGAAGCCAGATTCTCTGTTACGGGACCTCTCTCCTCTGGCTGGGTGCCTGGGCCTAAATATATGACAATGGACTGTTGCAGTGGTGGCTGACGTGAAGCCTGATTCTCTTCTATGACATGCAGACTGATTCTCTGCTGACATGAAGCCAGATTCTCTGTTACAGGACCTCTCTCCTCTGGCTGGGTGCCTGGGCCTAAATATATGACAATGGACTGTTGCAGTGGTGGCTGACGTGAAGCCTGATTCTCTGCTATGACATGCAGACTGATTCTCTGCTGACATGAAGCCAGATTCTCTGTTACGGGACCTCTCTCCTCTGGCTGGGTACCTGGGCCTAAATATATGCCAATGGACTGTTGCAGTGGTGGCTGACGTGAAGCCTGATTCTCTTCTATGACATGCAGACTGATTCTCTGCTGACATGAAGCCAGATTCTGTGTTACGGGACCTCTCTCCTCTGGCTGGTAACCTGGGCCTAAATATATGCCAATGGACTGTTGCAGTGGTGGCTGATGTGAAGCCTGATTCTCTGCTATGACATGCAGACTGATTCTCTGCTGACATGAAGCCAGATTCTCTGTTACGGGACCTCTCTCCTCTGCCTGGGTGCTGGGCCTAAATATATGACAATGGACTGTTACAGTGGTGGCTGACGTGAAGCCTGATTCTCTGCTATGACATGCAGACTGATTCTCTGCTGACATGAAGCCAGATTCTCTGTTACGGGACCTCTCTCCTCTGCCTGGGTGCTGGGCCTAAATATATGACAATGGACTGTTACAGTGGTGGCTGACGTGAAGCCTGATTCTCTGCTATGACATGCAGACTGATTCTCTGCTGACATGAAGCCAGATTCTCTGTTACGGGACCTCTCTCCGCTGCCTGGGTGCCTGGGCCTAAATATATGCCAATGGACTGTTGCAGTGGTGGCTGACGTGAAGCCTGATTCTCTGCTATGGTACCTCTCTCCAATTGATATTGGTTAATTTTTATTTATTTTATTTTTATTTTTATTCATTTCCCTATCCACATTTGTTTGCAGGGGATTTACCTACATGTTGCTGCCTTTTGCAGCCTTCTAGCTCTTTCCTGGGCTGTTTTACAGCCTTTTTAGTGTCGAAAAGTTCGGGTCCCCATTGACTTCAATGGGGTTCGGGTTTGGGACGAAGTTCGGATCGGGTTCGCTTCCCGAACCCGAACATTTCCGGGAAGTTCGGCCGAACTTCTCGAACCCGAACATCCAGGTGTCCGCTCAACTCTAATAGCGACCCTTTCAGGTTGTGAGAGATTGTATAAACGAGATTTAGGCAGCTTGGCGCCTGGGATGAGATTAATAGGGCAATCGTACTCCCTGTGCGGGGGCAAATCCTGAACCCTGCTCTCAGAGAAGACATCCGAAAATTCAGAGAGAAAAGAAGGTACAGTCTTAGTAGAAACCTCAGAAACAGATGTTGTGAGGCAATTCTCTCTGCAAAAGTCACTCCAACCATTTATTTGCCTCGCTTGCCAATCAATGGTGGGGTTATGTTTAGTGAGCCAGGGTAGCCCCAACACTAGAGGAGTAGGCAATCCGCTAAGGAAGAAACATGACACATCCTCAACATAAGCATCACTCACAATTAAACGGATATTGTGAACTATGCCCTTTAATGATTTCTAAGAAAGTGGAGCGGAATCAATAGCAAAAACAGGAATATCCTTTCCCAAAGTGCATACCTGGAAACCATGAGTTATCGCAAATTGATTATCAATGAGATTGACAGCTGCTCCACTATCTACAAAAATCTCACAAAAAATGTTCTTGCTCTCTAGCACCACCCTGGCAGGCAGGACAAAACGGGAACTACAAGCAAACGGAAAACCTTCAATTTCCGCCTCAACCCTGCCAATGTTAACAGATGGAACATTTTTAAAGAATTTTTTCCTTTTTTTTTCTTTATTATTCTCAAAAGACTGTCTGAATATCCTAGAGGGACAAACATTTGCCAAATGATTTATACCTCCACAACAAAAACAAACCTTCCCATGCGGGCTGAATCTTCTATTGTCAGAGGCAATCAACCCCAGCTGCATGGGCTCCTGCTCAGAAGGGGTTGACAGCGAATGAGACCCCTGCGCACTGAATGAGACCACTGCACTGTCCTGGGATTGAGTATGACAGGAAGGAGTGATCTCTCCTCTCTCTCTAAGACGCCTGTCAATACGAACGGCCCGAGACATGGCAGAGTCCAAGGAGGTAGGCCTCTCATGAAAGGCAAATGCATCTTTCAATCCCTCTGAAAGACCATGGCAAAATTGACTTCGGAGTGCAGCATCATTCCAACCAGTATCAGCTGCCCATCTCCGAAATTCTGAGCAGTATATCTCTGCGGATTGTTTACCCTGGCATAACAGACGTAGTCTAGACTCAGCCAAAGCAATACGATCCGGATCATCATATATCTGACCCAGGGCTAAAAAGAATTCATCCACTGAACGGAGGGGCCGTGCCCCCACAGGCAGCGAAAAGGCCCACGACTGAGCGTTATCCCTGAGCAGCGATATAATGATCCCCACCCTCCGTTCCTCATCACCAGAGGAATGGGGAAGAAGGTGAAAATGGAGTTTGCAAGCCTCTCTAAAAACGCACAAAATTCTCACTACCCCCAGAGAACGTATCCGGGAGCGAGATCTTAGGCTCAGAACAAACTCCATGAACGCAAGCTGAACCGGTCACTAGAAAGTGAGAAAGAGTCTTACGGAGATCTTCTACCTCCAATGAAAGACCCTGAAAGCGTTCAGTCAAAAGTGAAACCGGATCCATGCTTGAGACGGTTTTGGCGGTTTATAATGTCATGGAAGGTGTACAGGAAACAAGACAACACAAAATGAATATACGACACACTGGATCCAAAACTAAGGAACAAAAAAAGAGACCCCTGCATCAGACCTGGCACTCTCCCTGACTGCTCAGCCTATGCGAAAATCCCAATGGTAGATGATCGCATATCCTCGTACCTCGACTGTATAACACCTGAACACCCTATAATAGTGAGGGGACACGACCACCGGCTCCCTACACTAGATACGGAGGGAGTCAGGGTCACCTGGGATCCAGCAAACAGAAAAACACAAATGAATGCACAACACTTATCTTGTAGAAGACTGGGAAGTAGGATCAGCATGCACACACACTCCAGGAAGTAATATAAACCGCAAACTGATGCACTATGGGGAGGAATTTAAAGGGATGCAATCAGTACAACTACATGACGGCTGAGAGAGGATAACGAGATGAGGAACTGAAAGCAAAACAAAGGAAGCTCAAGGAGGAGGTTCTGAAAGGCATCTGTCAGAGATTCTCAGATGTCTGGTGGTGACACTACTGTAAGATAATGTGTGTGTCCCTCCCATGCATGGGAGCACGTAATAAAAAGAGCTGCATCTGGCAGCTCAGGCAGTCTTCTTCTACCCTTCATCATGTTTCGGCTGTTTTGGGGTATCTGTGATCATTGTGGGATTTATACTGTTCCTGTGGCTGCTGCATGTTACCCTGAGGGATTTTACTGAATTTTATCCGAACGGACTAGGGAATTACTGTAAGCAAGGTCTGTTCTGCGAAAAGCAAACGAACTACACGCTACCCCTAATAGAGTTTGTTACATTTGGTGGCAAGCGGAGGGATTTTGGTTCCCGAATGGATGTCCCGAACCAGAGGAAAAGTGAATGGCTCAGCAATACGAACAATTGAAAAGAACCACACTGAAAGATCTATTGGAAGCTCGAGGTATAGCAGCCAGCAACAAAAAGAGAGCTACAATAATTGCTGAATTGAGGCAGAGTGACAGAGCCAGCAGCATTGAATGAGAACACACAGAGCACAGTGAGTTGGAGAGGAAACTAAGATTAGTCATCAGCCTGATGGGGCCAAATCCTGCACCGGAGGCAGTGAGTCAAATCATAAATGATACCAACAGGGCTCACTTGGCACAGGAATCCAGAACAGGATCTTTACAAGGAGACATTTTACATTCCCCTGGAGATACAGAGAGACGCTCACGGAAGGTAAATTATGCAGCCTTCAAATCCTCTGGGGATACAGATGTGGATATTGATGGATTTTTGCAGGATTCTGAGAGAATGTGGGTTGGAAAATATGGAAGAAGAACGTTGGGTGGCGGTACTTAGTAGCAAACTCTCAGGAAGAGCCGCAGAAGCCTACAGAGCCATACCTACAGTGGACAGTCAAAACTGTAGTAAGGTAAAGGAGATACTGTTGGCTCGGTTTGCAGTAACACCGGAAGCATACCGGAAAAAATTCCGGGAATTAAAGAAAACTGGAAAAGACTCCTTTACCAAATGGGATTTCAGACTACACAGGGCGGCACAAAATTGGATGCAGGGATGTCAAGCTACAACTCTACAGGATGCAGTTCAACTAATGACGCTTGAACAATTTTATAATAACCTGGACAAGGAGGTTAGGCACTGGATAAGGGACAAGAAACCCAAAACTATAGAAGAGGCAGCTAAACTGGCGGATGAGTATCAAGACACCAGAACAGCGGAGCTGAGTGATGTCAGAGTAAATCCCAAACCATTTGTTCAGGCACCCGCTTACACTCCTGCCCCCAGGCCTGCTCCATATCAAAGCCCACCAGCTCCCAGATATGCCAAGGCTTTGTCATGGATGTAACCAGCATGGACACATAAAGCAGCATTGCCCAACCGCAGCCGAGGGGGATCCTCAACACCACCACATTACCGTGGCAGTGCACACTGCTACCAACAAGACACTACTCCCAGGCATCATGAAGAACAGTGGACCACGTTGTAAGAGGCGAATACAGCACAAACCATGGATGACAACCGCAACCATAACCGACAGTGGGTCACCGTGGACGGAATGGAGGCTGAAGCCCTGAGAGACACGGGGGCCACCATCACGCTGATCCAACCTCACAAGAACAGGGCGCAAGCCCGCACTAACCATACCGTGGCAGTTCGAGTTGCAGGGGGAGCCATCCATAAACTCCCCACCGCTAAAGTTCTGCTCAACTGGGGTACGGGGAGCAAACATTTTGAGGTGGGCATCATGCAAACTTTGCCAGCTGAAGTACTTTTGGGCAACGATGTGGGGTGACTCACGTCCCAATTAAACAACCAGTCAGCTTCGGAGAGTTACCAGTCTACCACCCGAGCACAAGCTCAGATGGGAGAATCTGCGCACCAGGAGGAACCTCAGGTAGGACTCCTTATCCCCTCCCCACAACCCATTCCATTCTGGGACACCCCGGCAGGGTTTGAGCTATCTCAGAGGGAAGGTCCCACGTTAGCAGGTTATAGGAGGGGGGCAGAACAGGTCGCAGAGGAGGGGGGCACAGAGCAATTTACTTGGGAAAAGGGGCTGTTATACAGGGTAACCCAGGGGGCCGGGAGTGGAGAAACCCAGGTAGTCAAAAAGCAACTAGTGGTACCCAGGAAATTCAGGGCAGAGTTACTCAAGCTAAGCCATGATATCCCATTAGCCGGTCATTTAGGGGTTACTAAAACCAAAGACCGACTAACTCAGACTTTCTTTTGGCCAAGTATATCTCAGGACGTGAAAGGGTATTGTAGAACGTGTGAGGTACAGTACATACCAAAATTTTGGACACACCTTCTCATTCAAAGAGTTTTCTTTATTTTTATGACTATGCAAATTGTAGATTCACACTGAAGGCAGCAAAACTATGAATTAACACATGTGGAATTATATACATAACAAAAAATTGAGAAACAACTGAAAATATGTCATATTCTAGGTTCTTCAAAGTAGCCACCTTTTGCTTTGATTACTGCTTTGCACACTCTTGGCATTCTCTTGATGAGCTTCAAGAGGTAGTCACCTGAAATGGTCTTCCAACAGTCTTGAAGGAGTTCCCAGAGATGCTTAGCACTTGTTGGCCCTTTTGCCTTCACTCTGCGGTCCAGCTCACCCCAAACCATCTCGATTGGGTTCAGGTCCGGTGACTGTGGAGGCCAGGTCATCTGGCGCAGCACCCCATGACTCTCCTTCATGGTCAAATAGCCCTTACACAGCCTCGAGGTGTGTTTGGGGTCATTGTGCTGTTGAAAAATAAATGATGGTCCAACTAAACGCAAACCGGATGGAATAGCATGCCGCTGCAAGATGCTGTGGTAGCCATGCTGGTTCAGTATGCCTTAAATTTTGAATAAATCCCCAACAGTGTCACCAGCAAAGCACACCCACACCATCACACCTCCTCCTCTATGCTTCACGGTGGGAACCAGGCATGTAGAGTCCATCCGTTCACCTTTTCTGCGTCACACAAAGACACAGTGGTTGGAACCAAAGATCTCAAATTTGGACTCATCAGACCAAAGCACAGATTTCCACTGGTCTAATGTCCATTCCTTGTGTTCTTTAGCCCAAACAAGTCTTTTCTGCTTGTTGCCTGTCCTTAGCAGATATTCTACCATGAAGGCCTGATTCACACAGTCTCCTCTTAACAGTTGTTCTAAAGATGTGTCTGCTGCTAGAACTCTGTGTGGCATTGACCTGGTCTCTAATCTGAGCTGCTGTTAACCTGCGATTTCTGAGGCTGGTGACTCGGATGAACTTATCCTCCGCAGCAGAGGTGACTGTTGGACTTCCTTTCCTGGGGCAGTCCGCATGTGAGCCAGTTTCTTTGTAGCGCTTGATGGTTTTTGTGACTGCACTTGGGGACACTTTCAAAGTTTTCCCAATTTTTGGGACTGACTGACCTTAATTTCTTAAAGTAATGATGGCCACTCGTTTTTCTTTACTTAGCTGCTTTTTTCTTGCCATAATACAAATTCTAACAGTCTATTCGGTAGGACTATCAGCTGTGTATCCACCTGAGTTCTCCACAACGCAACTGATGGTCCCAACCCCATTTATAAGGCAAGAAATCCCACTTATTAAACCTGACAGGGCACACCTGTGAAGTGAAAACCATTTCAGGTGACTACCTCTTGAAGCTCATCAAGAGAATGCCAAGAGTGTGCAAAGCAGTAATCAAAGCAAAAGGTGGCTACTTTGAAGAACCTAGAATATGACATATTTTCAGTTGTTTCACACTTTTTTGTTATGTCTATAATTCCATATGTGTTAATTCATAGTTTTGATGCCTTCAGTGTGAATCTACAATTTTCATAGTCATGAAAATAAAGATTTCTGAACTCTTTGAATGAGAAGGTGTGTCCAAACTTTTGGTCTGTACTGTATGTCAGAGGACAGGAAGGAGAGGAGATCGCCAGAGGGCACAGCTTCACCCGCTCCCCATTATTGAGGAACCTTTTAGTAGGGTAGCGGTAGATTTGGTAGGACCCCTCAGTAAACCCAGTGCTTCTGGAAACGCTACATCCTCACCCTAGTAGATTTTACTACTAGGTACCCGGAGGCTGTGGCACTGTCCAATGTCGACGCAGAAACCGCGATGGAGGCCCTAGTCAAGATCTTTACTAGAGTAGGATTTCCTAAGGAAATCTTGTCCAACAGGGGGACTCAGTTCACAGCCACGTTAACCCAACAGTTATGGGAACGTTGCGGTGTAAAACCCCTATTTAGTGCGCCTTACCACACCCAGACGAATGAACTCTGTGAACGGTTCAATGGCACCCTTAAACAGATGTTCAGAACGTTTGCGGCGTCCAATCTGCACTGGGAAAGGTTCTTACCCCATCTCCTGTTTTGCCTACTGAGAAGTCCCTCAGGCGTCCACTGGGTTCTCCCCCTTCAAACTTCTTTATGGAAGAAAAGTCAGGGGACCCCTGGACCTTATGAGGGAACATTGGGAGGGCAACACAGGAGAGGAAGAAACCCCGGTCGTACAGTATATTCTGGAGTTTAGAAACCGCTTGCAGACCCTCACAGAATCTGTGAGGGAGCACCTGCAGCCGGCTCAGAAATGACAGAAGAGATGGTACGATAGGGGTACCCGAGATAAAATCTTTGGCATAGGCCAGAAGGTACTAGTGCTGAAACCGAGTCTTTCATGTGAACATGCTAAAACCGTATTTTGAACGTCAGGGAAATATAGCGGCAGTTTGCGCACCTGCCTGTGAGGATAGTGAGGGCTTACTCTAAACCGGACTTGCTTGCAGCCGGTCCCAGTACAATAGACCAAGTCCAGTTAGGCGAGGCCTTAACCCCAAGAGAGAAAGAGGAGGTTTCTCAGTTGCTTCAGGGATACGGAAATATGTTTTCTACCCTACCGGGATACACCTCTGCTGCGGTTCACCATGTGGAAACCCAGGGAGACACCCCCCTCAGACAACAACCATACCGTATCCCTGTAGCCGTTAGAGAGAGCATCTGGGCTGAGTTACAGGAGATGCTTAAGTTAGGTGTAATCGAACCATCCCAGAGTCTTTGGGCTTCTACGGTAGTTTTAGTACCGAAGCGAGACGGTACGACTCACTTTTGTATTGATTACCGGAAGCTTAATGACCGGATCGTCACTGACGCTTACCCTATGCCAAGGATAGATGAGCTATAGGATAGAATGGCTGGGGGACATTATCTCACTACTTTAGACCTGTGCAAAGGATATTGGCAAATCCCTCTGGAACCTACAGCCATTCCCAAGTCGGCCTTCGTCACTCCATTTGGGCTATACCAATTTAAGGTTATGCCCTTTGGAATGAAGAACGCCCCGGCCACTTTTCAGAGAATGGCTGACAAACTTCTAGAGGGATTTCAGGACTTCGCATGTGTGTACTTGGATGATATTGCCATCTATAGTCGCACATGGGAAGCCCATTTGGAGCACGTAGCCCAGGTCTTGGAGAGAATTCAGACAGCCGGACTCACATTGAAGCCGGACAAATGCCATGTAGGTATGGCGGAAGTCCAGTACCTAGGGCACAGAGTAGGTTCAGGAAGACAGAGGCCGGAACCCGCTAAGGTCAAGGCTATTGCCAGCTGGCCCCAGCCACATACCAAGACCCAGGTGCTAGCTTTTCTGGGAACAGCGGGGTACTATAGGTAGTTTGTCCCGGATTATAGTGCCCTTACAGACTTAACTAAGAGGTCCCTACCCAAACAAGTAGTTTGGTCCTCGGAGTGCGCAGAAGCATTCCAGAAATTGAAGCTGGCTCTCAGCTCCAGACTATAACAAAACTTTCCTTGTCCACACAGATGCCTCCATGTACGGGCTGGGAGCAGTATTAAGCCAGGTGGGGAAGATGGTTTGGAGCACCCATGTCATGACCATGGTCATGGTCGTGACTCCTGATTGTTGTCAATCACAGGTGAGGGCTAAAGTATGTTGTCTCACCTGTGGTTGCCGCTGGCAACATTTTTTATGTGGCAGCAGAGCAGCCTGAGCTGTTGCTAGGCAGCTTTCTGCAATCTGCATGCGGTTACACTTGGCGGGTCCCTCTCCATGTTCCTATCTCTGGTCGTCTGCTGGCAGCATTCCGTTAGGGGTCCGGCTGCGTGCTGGATAGGGGTGTCTGCTGGCAGCGACGTGAGTGGACTCTCCCCGGGCTGTTTCTTTGCTGGTCTATGGTTCCTGTGTGTTGTTCCGGAGCCTGGTAGTCGGCTCCTGGTTCCTGTGTGTTGTTGCAGGGGCCGGCAGCAGTCCTGGGGAAACGCGCATAATATGACTCAGATTCCCCTTCTCCTATCCCCTTGTATGGGTCCCTCTCTGGTTTTCCCTTTTTTTTTGGTGGGGGGGCTTTGAGGGGTGGGAGTGTCACGACCATGGTCATAGTCGTGACTCCTGTAACCGCATGTAGTTGCCTGCGGTATTGGTTTTGTTGCCAATCACAGGTGAGGGCTAAAGTATGTTGCCTCACCTGTGGTTGCCGCTGGCAACATTGTTTATGTGGCAGCAGAGCAGCCTGAGCTGTTGCTAGGCAGCTTTCTGCAATCTGCATGCGGTTGCACCTGGCAACCTGTTTTTGTTAGGTGTGCCTTTTATGTGTTTGGTGTGCACAGGGTTTGAGTTGTGTGCACTTCCCCTTTAAGTTGATGTCTTCCCCTCCCTGGTGTTGGAAGGGTTAAACTTCCTTCCTAGTGTGTGTGCACTGGGTGTGTCTGTGTGTGGGTGTGGCTACAGGAGCTATAAAGCCTCAGTTAAGACCCTATGTCTGAGGGGTACTCCAGCCTTGTAGTAAGCTGGAGGCACTCTCCTGGTCCCATATACCGTCTGCCAGTGAGGGCCACCCTTTTGGTCATAAATTGTGATCCTATATGTTTATGTGATGTTATGTTTATGTCTATGTGGTGTCTGTTATTATTGCAGCTATGGTTCTGGGTCCCTGTGTGTTTATGTGTGCTGTGTCCTTCTATGTTTGTGTGTGGACAGCCAGCACTTGTGTCCAGGGATCCAGTCAGTGTGTCTGTGGCAGGTAGAGGTGGAAGTCTTTCACTCTCCTGCCATATCCATAGTCTGTTTATGGTTACATCCCTTTGCAGCTCGGCCAGTTTTAGACTCCTGTTTCTCCGCATCCAGGAGGAACAGGTGGTCTACCCAGCTCCTAGTTCAGGGATCGGCGGAGGGTGAGTAGGGATCCGAGGTTCCTGAGCATGGGCCCTCCTACCTTCAAGGTCGGCTCATGCAGCTAGGAGTTAGGGTCGGATTAGGGATGTGTTAGGAGGTGACCTGCTCCCTAATTCTGTCGTCCTGGCTGAGCAGCCAATAACATCTTCCGGCATCGCACGGCTGAGGGTTTTCCCCATCCTCAGCCGTGACAACCCAGTGGCGTATCTCAGCAGGAAACTTCTACCCCGGGAGGTCAGCTACACCACTGTGGAAAAAGAATGCTTAGCGCTGGTGTGGGCCTTAAAGAAGCTCCAACCCAATTTGTATGGTCGCCCCTTTACGTTAATAATGGACCACAATCCGCTTGTATGGTTAAACTGTGTCTCAGGGGACAATCCCAGACTATTACGCTGGAGCCTGGCCTTACAACAGTACAATTTTACTATGCAGTACAGGCCAGGCAAACAACATGGAAATGTGGATGGATTGTCCCGTCAACCGGAATTGGACCTATAAACTTTCGTTTCCCGGACATCTCCAAGCCAACCCGACAGGGTCTAGACGGATCTGCCGACCCATGGACTTAGGGGGAGCAGTGTGAAGATATGTGTAATAGGTTGCCTCTGAAATGTACAATGTTATTCGTTGATTTGACTGTGTATTGGCGATTTCCCTTTGTCCTGAGAGATAATTGACTTACTTCTCAATTGTCTCCAGGATAGAGGGCTCTGTAAAACAGGTCTGGGCCGGATAGCATGCTTACAGCCAGGCCCCCCAAATACTTTTACTAACTTCGGAACCCCTGGTTTGAGTCATGCCATTTTTTAATATGTTGTTCCCCTGAATGGATTGATCGTGAATATGTAATTTTTATGTGAATGTGATGTATAGTTTTAAAGTTATAGTATATGTGTAAAAACTGTATTTCTCTCTGCCTGTGACAATTACATTTCCCATTTTGTAAAGTAATTGTATCACAGGCAGAGGGGAGGATTTTGTGTGGGCTGTAACCATTGTTTTATTGGCTACTGTAAGATAATGTGTGTGTCCCTCCCATGCTTGTGAGCACGTAATAAAAAGAGCTGCATCTGGCAGCTCAGGCAGTCTTCTTCTACCCTTCATCATGTTTTGGTTGGTTTTTGGGTATCTGTGATCGTTGTGGGATTTATACTGTTCCTGTGAATGCTGCATGTTACCCTGAGGGATTTTACCGAATTTCATCCCAACGGACTAGGGAATTACTGCAACCAAGGTCTGTTCTGCGAAAAGCAAATGAACTACACGCTACCCCTAATAGAGTTTGTTACATTGATCTTGGTCTCATCTGTCCATAGGATGTTGTTCCAGAACTGTGAAGGCTTTTTTAGATGTCATTTGGCAAACTCTAATCTGGCCTTCCTGTTTTTGAGGCACACCAATGGTTTACATCTTGTGGTGAACCCTCTGTATTCACTCTCGTAAAGTATTCTCTTAATTGTTGACTTTGACACACATACACTACCTCCTTGAGAGCGTTCTTGATCAACTGTTGTGAAGGGTGTTTTCTTAACCAGGGAAAGAATTCTTCGCTCATCCACCACAGTTGTTTTCTATGGTCTTCCGAGTCTCTTGGTGTTGCTGAGCTCACCAGTGCGTTCCTTCTTTTTAAGAATGTTCCAAACAGTTGTTGTTTTTGCTATCTCTCTGATGGGTTTGTTTTGTTTTTTCAGCCTAATGATGGCTTGCTTCACTGATAGTGACAGCTCTTTGGATCTCATCTTGAGAGTTGACAGTAACAGATTCCAAATGCAAATAGCACACTTGAAATGTACTCTGGACCTTTTATCTGCTCACTGTAATTGGGATAATGAGGGAATAACACACACCTGGCCATGGAACAGCTGAGAAAACAATTGTCCCATTACTTTTGGTCCCGTAACAAGTGTGAGGCACATATGCAAACTCTTGTAATTCCTACACTGTTCACCTGATTTGGATGTAAATACCCTCAAATAAAAGCTGTCAGTCTGCAGTTAAAGCACATCTTGTTCGTTTTATTTCAAATCCATTGTGGAGGTGTAGAAAGCCAAAAATGTTACAATTGTGTCGATGTCCCAATATTTATGGACGTGACTGTAATTAGTTATGCATATTCTTTTCATGTAACTGTGTTGTTACTGTTTTGTTCCTGGCGGTGAAACAATCTTTTTCTTCTTGTATACTACAAATTACAACCTGTTCTCACATTCCCTAATAGCTCAGTGTGTCATTAGCTTGATTCCCAAGCAAAAGGTCACTGGTTTGAATCCAGGAGCAGCCATGAAGAAAATTTTAAAGAAAAGAGAAACAGCATCATCCAGCTCATCAATAGCGGTATCTCAACCAAGAAGATTGCCAAACTGCATCATGTGAGTGCCATGACAATTGGAAGAATACAAAATGAAGTCTGTCCATTCATTCTAAAGCCAAGAGATGGACGTCCAGGCAAAATATCAGAGTCAACAAGTTGGCTCATCACAAGGTCTATCAGTTCTGGTGCGACAAACACAGCAGTGGAGGTGACTTGTATGCTTCGTAATAGTGAGATCACAGGTGTCCATTCAAACGCTGTGCAAAGCGCATTATACAAGTCTAGAATGGTGGCCCGAAAAAAGGTGAAGAAGCCTCGACTTTAATATTGTTATAAGAAGTGTTGGCTTGAGTTTGCAAAAAAAAAATATGAACAGGTGACAGTAGAAATAGATAATTTGGAGTGATGAGATGAAAGTCAATAGACTGGGCTCTGATGGGTTCAAATGGGTCTGGAAGAAACAAGGTAAAGTTGCTAACTGATCGAGAAATGGGTGGAACTGTCAAGTTTAGCAGAGGAAGCCTGATGATATGGGGTTGTTTTATAGCCAAAGGTTGGATACTTGATCAGGATTGATAGTGGTCTCAATGCTGAGCTATATATGAATATGAGTATCCTACAAGATAAGTTACTTTGTACAAGTACTATGGGTATGAAAAGGATGACATAGTGTTCCAGCAGGACAATGACCCGAAGCATACGTCGAGATTGGTGAAGAAATGGTTCAAAGAGGTGCTGTAATGGCAACCACAGTCCCCAGACCTCAACTCAATCGAAAACTTGTTGGTAGAGTTGAAGAAAAAGCTGTGTTCGCACCCAAGTGAGTCGACCAGTATGCACCAACATTGGGAAAATGTAGAAGAGACCTGGGAGCAGATTTCGATCAAGACATGCTTGAATCTCACCGAGAGCATGTCCAGAAGGTTTCAGGCAGTGTTGAAAGTCAAAGGTGGATTTACAAAATAATTAAAAAAAAAATTGAAATTTATCAGCAACACAGTAACAATGCAGTTACATGACAAGAATCTGCATAACTAAGCGTCAGCTAAATAGTTGTAAGTCCAATTTATGTATGAGATAGCCAAGATGATTGTCTATAAAACTATGGTAGTCTCACGTTCTAAGCTGTAATGGATGGTGAGATATGGAGCCTGAATGTCAAAAGTCCAAAACATTGTTACCCTTTTGCTCATCATTGTAAATGTGTTCCCCTCTAGTCTAAAAGGGATATAAAGTAATATTTGTCAATAAAAGGTTATGAATATTTAGTGTACACTGCTCCTTAGTCTAGATGCTACAATTTGTTGGTAAACAAATTAAACCTATTTTATGAACAATGACAAGGTGAAAGTAAACGGAAACCTGAGCTGTAGGCAAGAAGTCTCAGACATCAATGTACAACTGGCTTTTGATTAACCTCTGAACACTAAAGAAAAATGCTAAAGTGCACGTATGCAGATTCTCCCTGTATGAACCACTTCACCATTTGAAAATAACATTTTTAAGAGAGTTATGCTCAATCCACACCATATGTTTCTATATAGCTGGGATTATATAGTATATCTGGAACAAAATAAATGTATCTAGAATATAGCTGAGATTACACAGTATATCTGTTACAAGAAAATATATCTGCACATACACTGTATACACAGTAGGAACAGAAGTATTTGAACACCCTGCGATTTTACAAATTCTCCCACTTAGAAATCATGGAGGGGTCTGAAATTCACATTGTAGGTACATTCCCACTCTGAGAGACAGAATAAAAAAAATTAAAAATTCAGGAAATCACATTGTATGATTTTTTAATAATTTATTTGTCGTGCACTGCTGAACATAAGTATTAGAACACCTGAGAAACAGCAAGAATTCTGGCTCTCAAATACCTGTTACTGTGCCTTTAAAAAGTCCACCTCTACTACACTCATTAATCTAACTTAGTAGCACCTGTCTGAGCTCTTTAAGGACACCTGTCCACCCCACAGTCAGTCAGACGCCAACTACTTCCATGGGAAAGACCAAAGAGCTGTCAAAAGACACCAGAGACAAAATTGTGGACCTTCACTAGTCTGGAAAGGGATACGGGGCAATTGCCAAGCAGCCTGGTGAAAATAGATCAACTGTTGGAGCAATTGTTAGAAAATGGAAGAGGTTAAAGATGACTATCAGTCTCCCTCGGACTGGGGCTCCATGCAAGATCTTACCTTGTGGGGTATCACTGATGATAAGAAAGGTGAGGAATCAGCCCAGAACTACAAAGGAGGGGCTGGTCAATGACATGAAGAGAGTTGGGACCACAGTTTCAAAGGTCACTGTCGGTAGAACACTACGCCGTCATGGTTTCAAATCATGCATTTTACGCAAGGTTCCCCTGCTCAAGTCATCACATGTCCAGGCCCATCTAAAGTTTGCTAATGACCATCTGGATGATCCAGAGGAGGCATGGGAGAAAGTCATGTGGTCAGATGAGACCTAAGTAGAACTTTTTCTCTAAACTTCACTCGTCTAATGATGAGCGGCAGGGGCAATATTCGAATTCGCAATATTTAGCGAATATTGGGGTGAATATTCAACATATATTCGAGAATTCGCAAATTTGTGATCTCCAGGCATTATTTTCTTGATTGCGAAAAAATCGCATAAAATTGTGCCTAAAAATCGCATAAAATTGTGCATAAAAAATCACATAAACTGGTATTTAAAAAAACACGAATATTCGCGATTATGAATATATTTAGCGATATTTTAAATATTCGCGAATTCTCGAAGTGCTGATATTCGCGATTAAAATTCGCAATTCGAATATTCATGATCAACACTAGACTCGTCGTGTTTGGAGGAAAAAGAAGGATGAGTTGCATCCCAAGAACACCATCCCTACTGTGAAGCATGGGGGTGGTAACATCATGCTTTGGGGGTGCTGTTCTGTGAAGGGGACAGGATGACTGCACTGTATTAGGAGAGTATGAATGGGGTCATTATTTGTGAGATTTCGAGCAACAACCTCTTCCCCTCAGTCACAGCACTGAAGATGGGTCGTGGCTGGGTCTTCCAACATGACAACGACCCAAAGCACCCAGCCAGGATAACCAAGGAATGGCTCCTTAAGAAGCATATCAAGGTTCTGGAGTGGCCTAGCCAGTCTCCAGACCTAAATCCAATAGAACATCTTTGGAGGGAGCTTAAAGGGATTCTGTCACCAGGATTTCACTTACTGAGCTGTTAACTTGACCACATCAGTCTTCATGATTTATATTACAATATACTAGTATTACTGCCCTGTGTCTTGTAATTTGTCTATAAAATCACTTTTATTAATATGTAAATTACCTAAAAAGGAGCCCAAGGGGCTGTCCCTCTGTCTGTTGGAGCCCAGCTGCACCCCTTCTCCTTGAGCCCAGCACCGCCCCACTGCTAATTCATTAACCCCTCATCGCCGACCTCATATGCCTGGTGCGCCGTAATCTCACGCATGCACCGTGGAAAGACCAGTCAGCGCATGCGCAATGTGTTCTGTGAGGCCGATGCCAGGACACCACACGGTCTATCCACAGCGCATACGCGAGATTACGGCGCACCAGGCATATGAGGTCGGCGATGAGGAGTGAAAAAAATTGACAGTGGGGCGGTGCTTGGCTCAAGGAGAAGGGGTGCGGCTGGGCAGTGGGACAGCCCCTTGGGCTCCTTATTTAGGAAATTTGCATATTAATAAAAGCGATTTATAGACAAATTACAAGACACAGGGCAGTAATACTAGTATATTGTAATATAAATCGTGAAGACTGATGTGGTCATGTTAACAGCTCAGCAAATGAAATCCTGGTGACAGAATCCCTTTAAACTCTGTGTTGCTCAGCGACAGCCCCGAAACCTGACAGATATAGAGGAGATCTGTGTGGAGGAGTTGCAGTGTGTGCAAACCTGGTCAAGAACTACAGGAAACGTTTGACCTCTGTAATTTCAAACAAAAGCTTCTGTACTAAATTTTAACACTGATTTTCTCAGGTGTTCAAATACTTATGTTCAGCAGTGCAAGACAAATAAATTATATAAAAATGATACAATGTGATTTCCAGATTTTTTTTTTTAGTTTATTCTGTCTCTCAGAGTGGAAATGCATTATATAACCTGATCCATTGAGAGGATCAAAGGGATTAAAACTTAACATTTAATGGTGATCAATTAGAAAAATGGCACAAAAGAGGAAACATAAACATAAATAGACAGGCCCGGAAGGGCCAGACACACTTGCACGAATATACCCCAGTACGGGAAATGGAACGTTCTCACCCAAATAGTTGATAGGTGAACCGATCTTTGTAGATGGAACCTCCGTGACAGGATCGCAGGTAAGGAGTCCGGTACAAGGCGGGTGCTGGTTCCAGGAGTGCGTGCAATGAGGATGGTACCACAAGTACTAGACGGTAGGCCGGGTCGGGAAAGATAATTCCCTAGTGTATCCCTGAGAAAGGGGAGGGGCTAGTCGACCCTACCTACCTATACGGAGTGCTTGCTCCGCAAGGAGCGACCCCGTCCGGATACCTAGCCCTGGTGGGGCCGGTGTCCCTAATGAGCCCTAGCAGTGTCCCGACGTGTCACGTTTCAGTTTGGATTAACGCATCAGGGGACGTGAAAAAATGGGCTAGCAGGCACTATTGTGCCTGAAAGGCGAAAAAAGGCTGTTGGCTAGACCTATAACGGGGGCTAGCCGTAGAAATGGGAGCTTAGGCAGTAAAATAGAGAAAATATTTGGAACTGCCGAAAGGTCCAGTGGGGCCTAATCAAACTCCGGGTACGGTGGCCAGGCCAGTGGGACCGGACCACCAAAAATCCTAAACACAGGACCGCAGGTGCTGGTTGGCCAGTGGGCTGTCCAGATACACCAGCAGGGACGCCAAATGCGGTCACAGTGAGGCCCAAATCAAGGGTATGAAAAAAGGGGGGCTGTCAGCAAATGTTACCTTGACGAGTGCCGTTTAAATGGGGTGCCAGAGCGCGCCCTTTTTGCTGTGCACGCCCCCTCCGGATGTCACATGGAGACCGGGCAGGCTGGATCCTGTGGACAGCAGGCCTGCGTGCGCTGGAACGCAGCGTCAGGCGGCGCGTGCGTTCCACACGACGCCACCGCGACCGCGCCCCAGGAAAGGGGGCGGGGTCGGGTGGAACGCACATGGAACGCAGACGCCAGCCGGAGACGCCGCGAGCGCACACAGGAGAGCAGGAGGGGAAGGGTAAAGGCCACTGGGGGCGGGTCTGGCTACCTAGCAACCGGACGCCGCGCAGAGGCGCGCGGTGAGCCGGTGGCCATAATATGAGACCAGCGTGTCAGCGGTCTCAAAAGATGAGAGGAGAGACGGTGCTCTCAGCAATCAGAGCTTCTATGGGAGGGAAAACTTAAACAAAAAGGCCCAGATACTTAAACAGAGGGCCGGCAGAGGGGTCAGGAGGCATAGAGGACAGGAAGTGGTTGTGACTATATAAGATCAATGAAGCAAAGGGGCTGAACAAAAAAACTAATTAAATGTCAATTAAATGTCGTCAATTGTTCACAGGAAGCAGCTAAAATTAAGCTGTTCGTTGAGCCCCAATGGTGTCATGGATTTAAGATAGTATATCCAGCGAAGTTCACGCTGAAGAATTAGCCGGTCCCAATCGCCTCCGCGGCGCGGCGGGAGGACCCGGTCAATGCCCATGAATGTGACGTGGGCAGTGCCGTTGTGATGGGTACGGATGTGGTTGGCTATGGGTGTGTCCTTACTCTTTGAAATATCATTGAGATGTTCACCCACCCGCCTGCGAAACTCTCGTATGGTCTTGCCAACATATTCCTTGCCGCATTCGCAGGCTAGGCGGTAAATCACCCCCCGGGTCTTACAGTTGATGAAATGGTTAATAGTGTAGACCTTGCCGGTGTTGTGGCTACAAAAGGTCCTACCTGTTTGCAGATGGCTGCATGCAATGCACCCACTGCATCTGTAACAACCCTTGATGTTAGACTGTAACCAGGCGGTACCTGGGGGTACAGGCGGTATAAATTCACTCGAGACCAATCTGTCGCGGAGGTTACGACCCCTGCGGTAGGTGATATTAGGGTGAGGACCCAGGACCTCTCTGAGGTCTGGATCCATCATGAGGACACCCCAATTTTGAGATAGAATGTTGCGGATCTCAGGTGCTGCACGGTTGAAAGTACTGATTAGGCGGATAAGGTTACCCGCCTGTTCCTGATGGGGTTTCGGAATAAGGAGGTCTGTACGGTCTGCCTGGAGTGCTGCTCTGAAAGCCAATCGTAGTACCCTATCGGGGTATCCCCTCTGAAGGAATCTCAGACGCAGATCCGCAGCCTGACAGATAAATTCCTTTTTCGAAGAACAATTTCTCCTAAGGCGGAGGTACTGGCCCTTTGGGATGCCTTTCCTAAGCGGGAGCGGGTGACTGCTTTCCCACCTAAGCAAGTTGTTGGTGGAACTAGGCTTCCTGTACACAGTCGTGGTCAGTTCTCCTTCCGCTGTTTTGGAGATGAGGACGTCCAAAAATGGTAACTGGGCGATGTTATTCTCGCTGGTGAAGCGAAGACCTATGTTGTTGATATTCAGCGCTTTCACCAGGGAGCAGAAGGATACTTCATCACTGTTCCAGATGATGAAGATATCGTCGATGTATCGCGCCCACAGTCCCACGGGGTCCAAGAGTACGGACCCGGTGTCAGTGAACACCAGGGTTTCCTCCCACCAGCCCAGGAACAAGTTGGCATATGATGGGGCACAAGGGCTCCCCATCGCAGTGCCCCTGAGCTGGTGGTAGATCCTACCGTTGAAGGAGAACACGTTATGAGTGAGCGTGAACTCCAACAAACGGAGAATGAACAGACTGTGGGCGCGATACTGACGACCTCGGCTACTCAGAAAGTGTTCAACGGCCTTAAGGCCTAGTGAGTGTGGGATGCTGGAGTAGAGTGCCTCGACGTCTATACTGGCCAGTAGGCTATTCGCCTCTGTATAAATGCCCTCCAACCGTTTCAGAAGGTCTGTCGTGTCGCGGGTATATGATGGGAGTGTAGTCACGAATGGAGCCAGAATCTTGTCCACGTAGACCCCTGCATTTTGGCAAAGGTTGTCCACTCCAGAGACTATGGGTCGTCCCTTGAGTGGATTGACCCCTTTATGTAATTTAGGGAGGCAATAAAATGTTGCCATGCGGGGGCACGGGGGAAATAGAAACCTGAATTCTTCATCAGAGATGAGATTTGCCAGCTTGGCCTCCTCTAGAATAGATTTGAGTTCAAGTCTGAATTCGTTGGATGGATCTCGTGGTAGTACCTCATAGGTGGAGGGGTCGTTCAGTAAAGACTCACACATTGCTCTATACCGACCATGGTCCATGACCACCGTATTGCCCCCTTTGTCCGAGGGTTTGATGACAATGGACCGGTCACTCTCAAGATCGGAAATCGCGGTGGCCTGGGCCCGGTCGACATTAGAGCAGTGTGGGGGCCTGACTTCCTCGACCTGGTGTGAAACCAGATCTAAGAATACATCAATACAAGATGGATCGGCGGGTGCTGGCGGCATTTTGTTATTTTTCAATTTAAGATCAGTGAAAGGACCCAAACCGTCGTGTTGTGGTGGCCCCTTATCAAGGTCAAAGAGCAGGCGCACGTCTGACAGGATTTCGACCGGAATGCCCAGTTCGCGGCACTGTCTCCTATCTTGTAATTTGAAAAATTTGTGCCAGCGTAACTTGCGAACGAATAGATTGAGGTCCTTGATGGTATCAAATCTGTCGAAACTAGGGGTAGGGACAAAGGAAAGGCCCAGTTGGAGGACCTGCGTCTCGATGGTACTGAGTTGACGGGAGGACAGATTAACGACCTGGGGGCCTAGGGGTTTGGAGGTTGTTGGACTCGGTTGCGTAGTGGGTATTGTGAGGGTGGCGGGTTGGATTGCCCTTGGTTGGGGGTACCCCCTAAAAAACGGCGGTCCCTTCCACGTGAACTTCCTCGTCTACGCCCCCTGCGGCTCCCTCCCCGTGGGGATTGTCTATTACCCTTAGGTAGACTATCTGAGTCTGAGTAATCGGTTTCTGTAGAAGAAAGGTCAGTCTGTGCAACACTGGTCTCACCTCTGTGAGCTATGGAGGAGTAGATTCTGTTCTCCTTGAAGTCTGCCAGATCTCGCACAAATTGGCGGTGCTTCCGTTCCTTGAGATGATACTGATATTTATCGAGGTAATTTTGGAGTTGCTTCTCCTTAGTGGGAAAATCCGCCTCTTGTGCAAAGGTCTGGGCAGCTTCAATGCTCACGGTCAGTTTTTTATTTAGAGTTTCAAGTTTAATTTTCTCTTCAGCTAGTAGGAGACGCATCAGCCGCAGAGAGCTATTAGTAGCTTCCTGCTCCCACTTACTAAGGAAGCCTGGGCTCCTGAATCTGGCCGCGGGCAGCAGCGAGATTCGGAGTCCACGAGGGACGATATTATGTTTGAGATAGCTCTCTAGGCTCTGCGTCTCCCACCAGGAGAGAATCTGGTCTCTATAGACATCCGTTAGATCCTTAAAAGCAGCGTTAAAGGAAGGGATGTATTTTTTCTGTGAAAATTCCTTGTCCGAGAACACCTCCTGGGCCTCCACCAGCCAACTGTCCGCACTGAAGCCAGTTGCCAGAAAGCCAGCCATGCTCTGAAATTAATAGTAATATATAACAAGTGCACAGGTCAAGCTTAGATTCTTGACCAAAAATCCCAATTTGAATGAATTATATAACCTGATCCATTGAGAGGATCAAAGGGATTAAAACTTAACATTTAATGGTGATCAATTAGAAAAATGGCACAAAAGAGGAAACATAAACATAAATAGACAGGCCCGGAAGGGCCAGACACACTTGCACGAATATACCCCAGTACGGGAAATGGAACGTTCTCACCCAAATAGTTGATAGGTGAACCGATCTTTGTAGATGGAACCTCCGTGACAGGATCGCAGGTAAGGAGTCCGGTACAAGGCGGGTGCTGGTTCCAGGAGTGCGTGCAATGAGGATGGTACCACAAGTACTAGACGGTAGGCCGGGTCGGGAAAGATAATTCCCTAGTGTATCCCTGAGAAAGGGGAGGGGCTAGTCGACCCTACCTACCTATACGGAGTGCTTGCTCCGCAAGGAGCGACCCCGTCCGGATACCTAGCCCTGGTGGGGCCGGTGTCCCTAATGAGCCCTAGCAGTGTCCCGACGTGTCACGTTTCAGTTTGGATTAACGCATCAGGGGACGTGAAAAAATGGGCTAGCAGGCACTATTGTGCCTGAAAGGCGAAAAAAGGCTGTTGGCTAGACCTATAACGGGGGCTAGCCGTAGAAATGGGAGCTTAGGCAGTAAAATAGAGAAAATATTTGGAACTGCCGAAAGGTCCAGTGGGGCCTAATCAAACTCCGGGTACGGTGGCCAGGCCAGTGGGACCGGACCACCAAAAATCCTAAACACAGGACCGCAGGTGCTGGTTGGCCAGTGGGCTGTCCAGATACACCAGCAGGGACGCCAAATGCGGTCACAGTGAGGCCCAAATCAAGGGTATGAAAAAAGGGGGGCTGTCAGCAAATGTTACCTTGACGAGTGCCGTTTAAATGGGGTGCCAGAGCGGAAATGCACCTACAATGAGAATTTCAGACCCCTCTATGATTTCTAAGTGGGAGAACTTGCAAAATTTCCTCACTGTATATCTCTATAAGGCAGACTTACAGTATATGAGGTAAGAGGCAGACTTACCAGTTCTTGCTGAGTTATTGTAACTGCTAAAAACAAGACCAGATATTACTAAACTTTAATTTTATGTTAGCTATTAGTGTTGATCGCGAATATTCTAATTGCAAATTTTTATCTAGAATATAGGCACTTCGAGAATTTGCGAAGATGTAGAATATAGTGCTATATATTCGTATTTGCAAATATTCTAGTTTTATTTTCATCAGTAGCCTCCCTTCTTGCTTATGGGCCAATGAGAAAGCTGCAATAGCTTTGTCAGAGCTTACCAATAGAGTTGAGCGAACACCTGGATGTTCGGGTTCGAGAAGTTCGGCCGAACATCCCGGAAATGTTCGGGTTCGGGATCCGAACCCGATCCGAACTTCGTCCCGAACCCGAACCCCATTGAAGTCAATGGGGACCCGAACTTTTCGGCACTAAAAAGGCTGTAAAACAGCCCAGGAAAGAGCTAGAGGGCTGCAAAAGGCAGCAACATGTAGGTAAATCCCCTGCAAACAAATGTGGATAGGGAAATGAATTAAAATAAAAATTAAATAAATAAAAATTAACCAAAATCAATTGGAGAGAGGTTCCATAGCAGAGAATCTGGCTTCCCGTCACCCACCACTGGAACAGTCCATTCTCAGATATTTAGGCCCCGGCACCCAGGCAGAGGAGAGAGGTCCCGTAACAGAGAATCTGTCTTCATGTCAGCAGAGAATTAGTCTGCATGTCATAGCAGAGAATGAGGCTTCACGTCAGCCACCACTGCAACAGTCCATTGGCATATATTTAGGCCCAGCACCCAGGCAGAGGAGGGAGGTCCCGTAACAGAGAATCTGTCTTCATGTCAGCAGAGAATTAGTCTGCATGTCATAGCAGAGAATGAGGCTTCACGTCAGCCACCACTGCAACAGTCCATTGGCATATATTTAGGCCCAGCACACACACAGGCAGAGGAGAGAGGTCCCGTAACAGACAATCTGGCTTCATGTCAGCAGAGAATTAGTCTGCATGTCATAGCAGAGAATGAGGCTTCACGTCAGCCACCACTGCAACAGTCCATTGGCATATATTTAGGCCCAGCACACACACAGGCAGAGGAGAGAGGTCCCGTAACAGAGAATCTGTCTTCATGTCAGCAGAGAATTAGTCTGCATGTCATAGCAGAGAATGAGGCTTCACGTCAGCCACCACTGCAACAGTCCATTGGCATATATTTAGGCCCAGCACACACACAGGCAGAGGAGAGAGGTCCCGTAACAGAGAATCTGTCTTCATGTCAGCAGAGAATCAGTCTTCATATCATAGCAGAGAATCAGGCTTCACGTCACCCACCACTGTAAGAGTCAATTTTCATAAATTTAGGCCCAGAACCCAGGCAGAGGAGAAAGGTCCCGTAACAGACAATCTGGCTTCATGTCAGCAGAGAATCAGTCTTCATATCATAGCAGAGAATCAGGCTTCACGTCACCCACCACTGTAAGAGTCAATTTTCATAAATTTAGGCCCAGAACCCAGGCAGAGGAGAAAGGTCCCGTAACAGACAATCTGGCTTCATGTCAGCAGAGAATCAGTCTTCATATCATAGCAGAGAATCAGGCTTCACGTCACCCACCACTGTAAGAGTCAATTTTCATAAATTTAGGCCCAGAACCCAGGCAGAGGAGAAAGGTCCCGTAACAGACAATCTGGCTTCATGTCAGCAGAGAATCAGTCTTCATATCATAGCAGAGAATCAGGCTTCACGTCACCCACCACTGTAAGAGTCAATTTTCATAAATTTAGGCCCAGAACCCAGGCAGAGGAGAAAGGTCCCGTAACAGACAATCTGGCTTCATGTCAGCAGAGAATCAGTCTTCATATCATAGCAGAGAATCAGGCTTCACGTCACCCACCACTGTAAGAGTCAATTTTCATAAATTTAGGCCCAGAACCCAGGCAGAGGAGAAAGGTCCCGTAACAGACAATCTGGCTTCATGTCAGCAGAGAATCAGTCTTCATATCATAGCAGAGAATCAGGCTTCACGTCACCCACCACTGTAAGAGTCAATTTTCATAAATTTAGGCCCAGAACCCAGGCAGAGGAGAAAGGTCCCGTAACAGACAATCTGGCTTCATGTCAGCAGAGAATCAGTCTTCATATCATAGCAGAGAATCAGGCTTCACGTCACCCACCACTGTAAGAGTCAATTTTCATAAATTTAGGCCCAGAACCCAGGCAGAGGAGAAAGGTCCCGTAACAGACAATCTGGCTTCATGTCAGCAGAGAATCAGTCTTCATATCATAGCAGAGAATCAGGCTTCACGTCACCCACCACTGTAAGAGTCAATTTTCATAAATTTAGGCCCAGAACCCAGGCAGAGGAGAAAGGTCCCGTAACAGACAATCTGGCTTCATGTCAGCAGAGAATTAGTCTGCATGTCATAGCAGAGAATGAGGCTTCACGTCACCCACCACTGCAACAGTCCATTGGCATATATTCAGGCCCAGCACCCAGGCAGAGGAGAGAGGTCCCGTAACAGAGGATCTGGCTTCATGTCAGCAGAGAATCAGTCTGCATGTCATAGCAGAGAATCAGGCTTCACGTCAGCCACCACTGCAACAGTCCATTGTCATAAATTTAGGCCCAGCACCCAGGCAGAGGAGAGAGGTCCCGTAACAGAGGATCTGGCTTCATGTCAGCAGAGAATCAGTCTGCATGTCATAGCAGAGAATCAGGCTTCACGTCAGCCACCACTGCAACAGTCCATTGTCATAAATTTAGGCCCAGCACCCAGGCAGAGGAGAGAGGTCCCGTAACAGACAATCTGGCTTCATGTCAGCAGAGAATTAGTCTGCATGTCATAGCAGAGAATCAGGCTTCATGTCAGCCACCACTGCAACAGTCCATTGGCATATATTTAGGCCTAGCACACAGGCAGAGGAGAGGTTCATTCAACTTTGGGTAGCATCGCAATATAATGGTAAAATGAAAATAAAAATAGGATTGAATGAGGAAGTGCCCTGGAGTCCAATAATATATGGTTATGGGGAGGTAGTTAATGTCTAATCTGGACAAGGGACGGACAGGTCCTGTGGGATCCATGCCTGGTTCATTTTTATGAACGTCAGCTTGTCCACATTGGCTGTAGACAGGCGGCTGCGTTTGTCTGTAATGACGCCCCCTGCCGTGCTGAATACACGTTCAGACAAAACGCTGGCTGCCGGGCAGGCCAGCACCTCCAAGGCATAAAAGGCTAGCTCTGGCCACGTGGACAATTTAGAGACCCAGAAGTTAAATGGGGCCGAACCATCAGTCAGTACGTGGAGGGGTGTGCACACGTACTGTTCCACCATGTTAGTGAAATGTTGCCTCCTGCTAACACGTTGCGTATCAGGTGGTGGTGCAGTTAGCTGTGGCGTGTTGACAAAAGTTTTCCACATCTCTGCCATGCTAACCCTGCCCTCAGAGGAGCTGGCCGTGACACAGCTGCCTTGGCGACCTCTTGCTCCTCCTCTGCCTTGGCCTTGGGCTTCCACTTGTTCCCCTGTGACATTTGGGAATGCTCTCAGTAGCGCGTCTACCAACGTGCGCTTGTACTCGCGCATCTTCCTATCACGCTCCAGTGCAGGAAGTAAGGTGGGCACATTGTCTTTGTAGCGTGGATCCAGCAGGGTGGCAACCCAGTAGTCCGCACAGGTTAAAATGTGGGCAACTCTGCTGTCGTTGCGCAGGCACTGCAGCATGTAGTCGCTCATGTGTGCCAGGCTGCCCAGGGGTAAGGACAAGCTGTCCTCTGTGGGAGGCGTATCGTCATCGTCCTGCCTTTCCCCCCAGCCACGCACCAGTGATGGACCCGAGCTGCGTTGGGTGCCACCCCGCTGTGACCATGCTTCATCCTCATCCTCCTCCACCTCCTCCTCATCCTCGTCCTCCTCGTCCTCCAGTAGTGGGCCCTGGCTGGCCACATTTGTACCTGGCCTCTGCTGTTGCAAAAAACCTCCCTCTGAGTCACTTCGAAGAGACTGGCCTGAAAGTGCTAAAAATGACCCCTCTTCCTCATCCTCCTCCTCCTCCTCCTGGGCCACCTCCTGTTCCATCATCGCCCTAAGTGTTTTCTCAAGGAGACATAGAAGTGGTATTGTAACGCTGATAACGGTGTCATCGCCACTGGCCATGTTGGTGGAGTACTCGAAACAGCGCAACAGGGCACACAGGTCTCGCATGGAGGCCCAGTCATTGGTGGTGAAGTGGTGCTGTTCTGTAGTGCGACTGACCCGTGCGTGCTGCAGCTGAAACTCCACTATGGCCTGCTGCTGCTCGCACAGTCTGTCCAGCATGTGCAAGGTGGAGTTCCACCTGGTGGGCACGTCGCATATGAGGCGGTGAGCGGGAAGGCCGAAGTTACGCTGTAGCGCAGACAGGCGAGCAGCGGCAGGATGTGAACGCCGGAAGCGCGAACAGACGGCCCGCACTTTATGCAGCAGCTCTGACATGTCGGGGTAGTTGTGAATGAACTTCTGCACCACCAAATTCAGCACATGCGCCAAGCAAGGGATGTGCGTCAAATTGGCTAGTCCCAGAGCTGCAACGAGATTTCGCCCATTATCACACACCACCAGGCCGGGCTTGAGGCTCACCGGCAGCAACCACTCGTCGGTCTGTTGTTCTATACCCCGCCACAACTCCTGTGCGGTGTGGGGCCTGTCCCCCAAACATATGAGTTTCAGAATGGCCTGCTGACGTTTACCCCGGGCTGTGCTGAAGTTGGTGGTGAAGGTGTGTGGCTGACTGGATGAGCAGGTGGAAGAAGAGGAGGAGGAAGCCGAGAAGGAGGAGGTGGCAACAGGAGGCAAAGAATGTTGCCCTGCGATCCTTGGCGGCGGAAGGACGTGCGCCAAACAGCTCTCCGCCTGGGGCCCAGCTGCCACTACATTTACCCAGTGTGCAGTTAGGGAGATATAGCGTCCCTGGCCGTGCTTACTGGTCCACGTATCTGTGGTTAGGTGGACCTTGCCACAGATGGCGTTGCGCAGTGCACACTTGATTTTATCGGATACTTGGTTGTGCAGGGAAGGCACGGCTCTCTTGGAGAAGTAGTGCCGGCTGGGAACAACATACTGTGGGACAGCAAGCGACATGAGCTGTTTGAAGCTGTCTGTGTCCACCAGCCTAAATGACAGCATTTCATAGGCCAGTAGTTTAGAAATGCTGGCATTCAGGGCCAGGGATCGAGGGTGGCTAGGTGGGAATTTACGCTTTCTATCAAATGTTTGTGAGATGGAGAGCTGAACGCTGGCGTGTGACATGGTTGAGACGCTTGGTGACGGAGGTGGTGGTGGTGGTGTTGGTGGTACATCCCCTGTTTGCTGGGCGGCAGGTGCCAACGTTCCTCCAGAGGCGGAGGAAGAGGCCGAGGCGGCAGCAGCAGAATAGGCCGAGGCGGCAGCAGCAGAAGAGGTAGCAGGGGGAGCCTGAGTGACTTCCTTGGTTTTAAGGTGTTTACTCCACTGCAGTTCATGCTTTGCATGCAGGTGCCTGGTCATGCAGGTTGTGCTCAGGTTCAGAACGTTAATGCCTCGCTTCAGGCTCTGATGGCACAGCGTGCAAACCACTCGGGTCTTGTCGTCAGCACATTGTTTGAAGAAGTGCCATGCCAGGGAACTCCTTGAAGCTGCCTTTGGGGTGCTCGGTCCCAGATGGCGGCGGTCAGTAGCAGGCGGAGTCTCTTGGCGGCGGGTGTTCTGCTTTTGCCCACTGCTCCCTCTTTTGCTACGCTGTTGGCTCGGTCTCACCACTGCCTCTTCCTCCGAACTGTGAAAGTCAGTGGCACGACCTTCATTCCATGTGGGGTCTAGGACCTCATCGTCCCCTGCATCGTCTTCCACCCAGTCTTGATCCCTGACCTCCTGTTCAGTCTGCACACTGCAGAAAGACGCAGCAGTTGGCACCTGTGTTTCGTCATCATCAGAGACATGCTGAGGTGGTATTCCCATGTCCTCATCATCAGGAAACATAAGTGGTTGTGCGTCAGTGCATTCTATGTCTTTCACCGCTGGGGAAGGGCTAGGTGGATGCCCTTGGGAAACCCTGCCAGCGGAGTCTTCAAACAGCATAAGAGACTGCTGCATAACTTGAGGCTGAGACAGTTTCCCTGGTATGCATGGGGGTGATGTGACAGACTGATGGGGTTGGTTTTCAGGCGCCATCTGTGCGCTTTCTGCAGAAGACTGGGTGGGAGATAATGTGAACGTGCTGGATCCACTGTCGGCCACCCAATTGACTAATGCCTGTACCTGCTCAGGCCTTACCATCCTTAGAACGGCATTGGGCCCCACCATATATCGCTGTAAATTCTGGCGGCTACTGGGACCTGAGGTAGTTGGTACACTAGGACGTGTGGATGTGGCAGAACGGCCACGTCCTCTCCCAGCACCAGAGGGTCCACTAACACCACCACGACCATGTCCACGTCCGCGTCCCTTACTAGATGTTTTTCTCATTGTTATGGTTCACCACAACAACAAATATATTATTTGGCCCAATGTATTGTATTCAAATTCAGCGGGATATAAATTTGAGGCCTAGTATTTAGGCGCTGGGTGACCGGTATGGATTTAGTGACAGAATTAGACTTGGAAATGCACAGAAGCGTGTGTGTGAAGTTATTCTGAATGACCCTATGTGCACCTTCAATATTATATACCCTTTTAGGGATAGATTTCAAATAGCTCTGATATAGCAGAAACCACTAAATTATGAAATTGCTAAATTGGGAATTGTACTTCAACCCAGAACAAAAAATGTGCTTTGACGGACACTAAATATCTTGCCCAGCAACAACAGTACAGCGGTGGGTAACGAGAGATTTAGAGGGATTTAAATTTGAGGCCTAGTATTTAGGCGCTGGGTGACAGGTATGGGTTTAGTGACAGAATTAGACTTGGAAATACACAGTAGCGGGTGTGTGTGAAGTTATTCTGAATGACCCAATGTGCACCTTCAATATTATATACCCTTTTAGGGATAGATTTCAAATAGCTCTGATATAGCAGAAACCACTAAATTATGAAATTGCTAAATTGGGAATTGTACTTCAACCCAGAACAAAAAATGTGCTTTGACGGACACTAAATATCTTGCCCAGCAACAACAGTACAGCGGTGGGTAACGAGAGATTTAGAGGGATTTAAATTTGAGGCCTAGTATTTAGGCGCTGGGTCACCGGTATGGATTTAGTGACAGAATTAGACTTGGAAATGCACAGAAGCGTGTGTGTGAAGTTATTCTGAATGACCCTATGTGCACCTTCAATATTATATACCCTTTTAGGGATAGATTTCAAATAGCTCTGATATAGCAGAAACCACTAAATTATGAAATTGCTAAATTGGGAATTGTACTTCAACCCAGAACAAAAAATGTGCTTTGACGGACACTAAATATCTTGCCCAGCAACAACAGTACAGCGGTGGGTAACGAGAGATTTAGAGGGATTTAAATTTGAGGCCTAGTATTTAGGCGCTGGGTCACCGGTATGGATTTAGTGACAGAATTAGACTTGGAAATGCACAGAAGCGTGTGTGTGAAGTTATTCTGAATGACCCTATGTGCACCTTCAATATTATATACCCTTTTAGGGATAGATTTCAAATAGCTCTGATATAGCAGAAACCACTAAATTATGAAATTGCTAAATTGGGAATTGTACTTCAACCCAGAACAAAAAATGTGCTTTGACGGACACTAAATATCTTGCCCAGCAACAACAGTACAGCGGTGGGTAACGAGAGATTTAGAGGGATTTAAATTTGAGGCCTAGTATTTAGGCGCTGGGTCACCGGTATGGATTTAGTGACAGAATTAGACTTGGAAATGCACAGAAGCGTGTGTGTGAAGTTATTCTGAATGACCCTATGTGCACCTTCAATATTATATACCCTTTTAGGGATAGATTTCAAATAGCTCTGATATAGCAGAAACCACTAAATTATGAAATTGCTAAATTGGGAATTGTACTTCAACCCAGAACAAAAAATGTGCTTTGACGGACACTAAATATCTTGCCCAGCAACACCAGTACAGCGGTGGGTAACGAGAGATTTAGAGGGATTTAAATTTGAGGCCTAGTATTTAGGCGCTGGGTGACAGGTATGGGTTTAGTGACAGAATTAGACTTGGAAATACACAGAAGCGTGTGTGTGAAGTTATTCTGAATGACCCAATGTGCACCTTCAATATTATATACCCTTTTTGGGATAGATTTCAAATAGCTCTGATATAGCAGGAACCACTAAATTATGAAATTGCTAAATTGGGAATTGTATTTCAACCCAGAACAAGAAATGTGCTTGAACGGACACTAAATAACTCGCCCAGCTACAGCACTAGGGACAGATTTAGCTGGATATAAATTTGAGGCCTAGTATTTAGGCGCTGGGTGACCGGTATGGATTTAGTGACAGAATTAGACTGGGATATGGCCAAAAAATAAACAGACTATTGCTGGTTAAATGCACTTGGTGTGACAGCTTCACCCTGATGTAGGCTTTAGCCAAAAAACAACCACACCATTGAGGGTTAAATGCACTTGGTGACAGGCGCAGCTTGCCCCTGATTTTGTATATGGCCAAAAAATGAACAGACTATTGCTGGTTAAATGCACTTGGTGTGACAGCTTCACCCTGATGTAGGCTTTAGCCAAAAAACAACCACACCATTGAGGGTTAAATGCACTTGGTGACAGGCGCAGCTTGCCCCTGATTTTGTATATGGCCAAAAAATGAACAGACTATTGCTGGTTAAATGCACTTGGTGTCACAGCTTCACCCTGATGTAGGCTTTAGCCAAAAAACAACCACACCATTGAGGGTTAAATGCACTTGGTGACAGGCGCAGCTTGCCCCTGATTTTGTATATGGCCAAAAAATGAACAGACTATTGCTGGATAAATGCACTTGGTGTGACAGCTTCACCCTGATGTAGGCTTTAGCCAAAAAACAACCACACCATTGAGGGTTAAATGCACTTGGTCGCAGCTTGTGCTGGCGCACCACAAGACACAAAATGGCCGCCGATCACCCCAGAAAAATGAGACTGACAAACGGTCTGTGCAGCCTAAAAACAGTGAGCAATTGAGGATCAGCAGCTCAATGATCCACAGCTGCAGATCGATCAGTTAATCAAGTCCTTTGGAGGAGTTAATCTGCCTAATCTCGCCCTACTGTCGCAGCCGCAACCTCTCCCTACGCTAATCAGAGCAGAGTGACGGGCGGCGCTATGTGACTCCAGCTTAAATAGAGGCTGGGTCACATGGTGCTCTGGCCAATCACAGCCATGCCAATAGTAGGCATGGCTGTGATGGCCTCTTGGGGCAAGTAGTATGACGCTTGTTGATTGGCTGCTTTGCAGCCTTTCAAAAAGCGCCAAGAAAGCGTCACAAAAGCGCGAAGAAAGCGACGAACACCGAACCCGAACCCGGACTTTTACGAAAATGTCCGGGTTCGGGTCCGTGTCACGGACACCCCAAAATTCGGTACGAACCCGAACTATACAGTTCGAGTTCGCTCATCCCTACTTACCAACATCCATAGCAACCAATAGGAAAGTTGCCTACCCCTTTACAATATAAGAAACTCCCCAGAAGCCATTTTCTGCTGTTTTTTGCAGTTCTGAGAGAGCAGTGACATTGCTGTGCTTTGTGCTTTCCTCTGGATCCTATTCCTTATCCAATTACATTAGATAGATAGTTAGTTGGTTAGCTCATATATATAATACAGATAGGGATCCAGAGGGAGAGGGTATAAGGAAGAAAAGAGGAAAAATTCCCTATTTCTTTACTTCGTATATCTTTTTTTTTTTCATTTTTTTTTTTCATTTGCGTAGTTGTGTTTTTTCTGTGTGGCAACCGACTAGCTATGGGTGGGTAGGGGGGGGGGGGGGGAGTAGGTATATGTAATTATTCAATGTAATTATGTAGGTACAAAAGAGATTGTGTAAAACTAACTTGTGCAGTTATGTGTAGATATGTTTGGTGAAAATTTTGTAAGAATTGGAAAAAAACTTAAATAAAGATTTATATATAAAAAAAAAAAAGATAGTTAGTGGGAGATAGTCAGTGTAGGTTAGATAGTGATATACTGTAGTGTAGGTTCCAGTGCAGGCTGTTAGGTAGTGTGATAGGAATTACTGTTTCTCTGCTGTCCATACATACTGTACATGCTACTGACATAGTGCTGTGATGTAACAACAATACTTAGTGCACCAATCAGTAATATCTACTCAGACCTGATAAAATGTGAAGTTGCATGTATTGTGCAAAAAATATGCGCATCATTAATGCCGACTTGTGAATTAATTCTACTGAATCGGAATTCATCCTGAATTTCTCTTTTTCTCTAGGTCCCAGTATTATGCTCACCTGAGTGAGGCATGCAAGCCAGTTCTCCTTCCAAATGGACAATAGTACCAATTTTTTCAAAAGAAAATTGTCCTGGTTAGCTGAGTGGCATTGGTGGTGCCTTTTCTCATTAGGGAGACCACCTAGTATGCATGAGAAGTATTGTAGTCCAGTCAACACTACTTTGTGTTGAAACACATCTGCAAATTATTATATTTTACATATGCTGGCATCAGATAGACTTAGTGTTCTTTTATTTTTTTTGTGGAAAGCTAATTTGCATAACTGTGGGATTCTAGACATGATATTCAGATTAGCTATCCCTAAAAAAAAAAAAGAAACACTAAGCTTATAAGTCTCCCTAATGAGAACGAGCACCACCAAGAGCACTCCAAAGGCCATTCAGCTAAGGGAGAGTTCTAATCACCATTATTTCATTATTTTTCCATTCTTCTGATCAGTCGAAAGAACAGAAAAATAAACAAAAAAAACTTGATACTGTGCATCGGTTATTTTTGATGTAAAAAAAAATTCTACATGCAGTACTTTTTTCCTGTCTAAAAAAATGTATGCCAAATGTGCATAACTGAAGCATATGATCCATTTTTTACACAGTTTAATTTTTTTATGTTTTTGAAGGCTCAGAAGAATGGAAAGATAACAGTGATGCAAACTCTCCCTAATCAGGGCAATGCAGTACTCTTGTCCTTTTGGAAGAAGTACTAGCTTTCCTGTTTCACTTCGAGATGTATTAAGTGTGGTTCTTTCTGTCAACTCATATTTATTCTCTAAATCAGGGGATCAGAAACTATTATATACCAATTTTCAAGACAATTGGAGGATAATTGTTTTGGACGCGAAATTAATTTTTAAAAATTCACTCATCTCTAATTAAAAAAGTCTCACCATCAGTTTAGGCCTGGATTTTTTTTAACATGTGCACAGGGGTAGAAATCAAATTTTTAACAACAGGTTCCCTACACAACGGCGGACACAAGGCTTCACAACACATGTTTAAATATACATACACCAAATATATGCAACACACATAAATACACCATATACATGGTACGCATACATAAATACACCATATATACACTACACACACATACCACCAAATTAAGGAGCTAAACTATCAGTTCCAGAAGTAAACAGCGTACGGAACAGGAGCACCACAGCTCAGTTCACTGTGTAGTAACCATTCTCAGGTACTGCAGCTGATGCTGCTATTCAAGTGAATGGTTGCTGAGCTGGAGTACTCCATTAATCAAAGATTGATAGGTCTTCAATATGTTAGTCCTGGAAAGTAGCTTTAATGTCTAGTCAGAGGAAGGATGATCGCATAGGGGCGAATACATTAATGCTTCTACTTCAGTAAAAAAGTTCAAAATTGTTGCGCAATCTTGCTTTTACACAAAAATATGCCTTGCAGGCCACTTTTCTTAAAATTGGGCAGAAGGAGGAGGGGGTAGGACCTATGCTGCTTGACAAATTTACCATTATTTATGAAAAAAAACTGTCCTAAAGTATACCTAAAATCTACCATCTTGTTTAAATTACACCTGTGTCTGACTGTTTTCTTCTGCCATCCTAGAGTGGAAAGCCCATGCTTGCCAATCAAAGGTTCAAAAAGATCCTATCTGTAAAGTCTGACTCCTTTACAGTTGTACTCTCATGTTTTATATCATTATTATTATTATTCTAATGCTACATATTCAGTCGACTACATGTTATATAATCCACCTAAGAATATTTATTAAAGTGGATGTGTCATTTGCATATGCTACTTACCTACCTTACCGTACCTAGGGTATAAGCAAAAATAGCACAAAAATTTGGCCTCAGAGGCTGCTGTCTATGCATGCATGATACATATCAGTATACTAATCAAGAGGAAAGAAGAGGCAGGGGAGTATTCCTTTCATGAATACGAGTTTGCTGGCACAAAGTTTGTATGCCATTTTGGCTAATTGGCGGATACTTACCTTGCACAGCATATTGAGATGACAAATCCACTTCAAAAGATATAAGTGGACATTTGTTAACTGATATATGCCATAATAGGGCATGTATCAGATATAAAAGATTTTGTTGCACGCAATCTGGAGGCAAAATCTTTGACTTTTCCCCGCTTACGCCACTGTGTCGAGAAAAAGGGGCATGGCATGGGCAAGGAAGAAGGTGGATCGGCAGGCCCGCTTCCTTAATCTATTTCCACACAGGGTTTTGGCGTGGAAAATCGCTTAAATCTATGCCAGCAAGGGAGTTGGTGTAGATTTAAGTCTGTTGCAGGGCCTGCTGGAGGAAGCGCAAAACTTAAGTAGAGGTGCATGCCTTTTACTTTAACTTTACTTTAACTTCCTCCAGCAGCACAGAAGGACTTAAGACCAGAGTGGAAAACGCTAGTCATAATAAATGTCCACCAAAATTCTATTTGTGCTATTTGCTCTGTTCTGCATCTCAGGTATGCATAAAATATACTACGGCTGATAAAGATTCCCTTTTGGGCATTATTCAGGGAGTTCTTGTCTTACAGCTCAACATTAACTGGCTTTTTTAGACAAGTGTACCTATTGCTCTTCGTATTTACACGTTGCCACACTTTCAGGCCAAAAATCAAGCAGCATGATATCCAAAGTGTGTCTGGACTTTGCCACGTGTGAGATTCCATGTCAGAATGTAATGAGTCAGCGCCCAGTGAATGTTCTCTCTCATCTCCATCCTTTGGTAAGCTGAACGAGTTGTCACTGCAGAGAAACATACTTCTTTCTGAGAATGAAATGATAAGATTAATCAAACAAATACATATTTAACAGCAATCCAAACTTCACTTGTGTGGACAACCGCTGTCTCTCCAGATACTACACTCACATTATTCATGCCAGATATTTCAATTTACCACAAAATTGAGGAATTAGCACACACTATGGCTCTTCTGTCATTGAGGGTCTTATTTCTATGTATACATTTCTTTACATAGACATGCAATCTTTTTATCTTAAAGGGAACCTGTCATCTGGATTTTGGGTATAGAGCCGAGGACATGGGTTGCTAGATGGCTGCTAGCACATCCGCAATACCCAGTCCCTATAGCTCTGTGTGCTTTTATTGTGTAAAAAAACTGATTTGATACATATGCAAATTAACCTGAGATGAGTCCTGTCCCTGACTCATCTCACGTACAAGACTCATCTCAGGTTAATTTGCATATGTATCAAATCGTTTTTTTTACACAATAAAAGCACACAGAGCTATGGGGACTGGGTATTGCGGATGTGCTAGCTGCCATCTAGCAACCCATGTCCTCAGCTCTATACACAAAATCCCGGTGACAGGTTCCCTTTAAGTTCAGACCATACTATTAGACATTAAAGCTGCTCTCTAGTAGTGTTGATCACGAATATTCGAATTTCGAATTTTTATCGCGAATATAGGCACTTCGAAAATTCGCGAATATTTCGAATATAGTTATATATATTCGCAATTTCGAATATTCGTTTTTTTCCGATTTTTTTCCGATTTTTTTTTCTTTCCGATTTTTTTTTTTTTTTTTTAAATCAGTACACATGATCCCTTCCTGCTTCTAGCTTGTGGGCCAATAAGAAGGCTGCAATATACTTGACTTTAGGAGTAGTGATGAGCGGCAGGGGTCATATTCGAAAATGCACGATTTTTTTTTCTTGAAAAAATCGTCAAGGTAATGATTGTGTAATATGCAAATTTTCGTAATTCGAATTTTCGGATTGGAATTTTTATTGCGAATTTTTCAACTTTTAGACAAAGAAGATTATAGCACTATATTAGCTAAATTGCTCTATATTCGTTTTTTAGAATATTCGCTATATTGCTATATATTCTTGTTTTAGAATATTACAAATATTCGAAAAAACGAAGTTATAGCAATATAGCGAATATTCAAAAAAAACGAATATAGAGCAATTTAGCTAATCTAGTGCTATAATCTTCGTTGTCTAATAGTTGTAATTTTTTCTCATCTGAAGTTCAGATTGGAAAAAAATTACAACTATAAAAAAAAAGATTATAGCACTATATTAGCTAAATTTCTCTATATTCGTTTTTTTCGAATATTCGCTATATTGCTATATATTACGAATATTCGAAAAAACAGTTATAGCAATATAGCAAATTTTCAAAAAATCGAATATAGAGCAATTTAGCTAATATAGTGCTATAATCTTCTTTGTCTAATAGTTGTAAATTGAAAAATTCGCAATAAAAATTTCGAATCCGAAAATTCGAATTCCGAAAATTCGCATATTACACAATCATTACCTTGCCGATTTTTTCAAGAAAAAAAATCGTGAATTTTCGAATTTTCGAATATTCAACGAATATTCTAAAAAATATTCGCGAAATAACGCGAATTCGAATATGACCCCTGCCGCTCATCACTACTCTCTAGGACTAACATATTGATAACCTATCCATAGGATAGATCATCAGTAGAAGATTGGTGGAGTACTGAAGCTCAGCTCATATTCACGTGAATAGGAACAGCTGCAGTATCTGAGAGTGTCCACTACACAGTGCGCTGATCTGTGGTGCTCCCGTTCTGTACACTATTTACTTCTGGAACGACTAGGGGTGCCTAGGGATAGGTCATCAATATGTTGGTCCTCGGAAACCCTTTTAAAGATGAACTATCAGCAGGATCAACCCTATTAAGTCAGGCATGCCTGCCAGTTAGGGTTGACCCCAAATGATACTTGTCTTGTGAAAAACAGATGTGGCATTCAAGAGAAAAAAAGATTTGTATTCTTTATGCAAATCAGGGCTTTAAAGGGATTCTGTCACCTCTCATAACACAAATTCAGATTTTAAACCAGTCATGCTCCACAGATTACCTTGAATCGGCTTTGCTGTTCTATACTGTAATCCGTCCAGTAGTTTTGCTGAAAAACGACTTTTATAATTATGCTAATTAATCCTGAAGGTGCCCAGAGGGGCGTTATGTTCCACTTTGTGTGCCCAGTAACGCCCCCCCCCTGCACTGCCCAAAACGCCTTTCTCCTGAATCCCTAACCGCCCACAGCGTCTCATCCCCTCCCTGACGGCCTGAGGGCTGCGCCAGTGCGATTTGCTGGAGACTGAGGGAAGAGCGAGCATCGGACGTCACTGGGCTCCACGCATGCCCAGTGACGACGATGAAGCTCCTGCTTTAGGACACGAAAGGAAAGGGAGAATTCATTTCACAGCATCTTAGTGCAGGGAGAGACATCGGAAGGCGCTAGGGGCAGTGCTAGAAAAGCGAATTACAAGTGCAGGGAAAGATTATTTGGGGATCCAAATAGCCATTATAGAGTTCTGTCTTTCCAGGAATTTGTTCTTGTTATTGAGGTGCAAGTGCTATGTTGAAAAGCATTTAGTGGCCTATTTTAGTACAAAAAGAAAAACATATACGCACTTCACTGTTGCAGTTATTTGTGGTGAAAGCGTTAAGTGGCCTATTTCAGTGCAGAAAGAAAAATATATTACCAGTTCACTGTTGCAGTTATATGTTTTGAAAGGATTTAGTGGCCTATTTCAGTACAAAAAGAAAAACATATACGCACTTCACTGTTGCAATTATTGTGGTGAAAGCATTTAGTGGCCTATTTCAGTACAGAAAAAAATATATACACGCACTTCACTGTTGCAGTTATTTGTGGAAAAATCATTTAGTGGCTTATTTCAGTACAAAAAGGAAAATATATTCCCAGTTCACTTCTGCAGTTATATGTGTTGAAAGGATTTAGTGGCCTATTTCAGTACAGAAAGAAAAATTAAAATATATATGCACTTCACTGTTGCAGTTATTTGTGGCGAAAGCGTTTAGTGGCCTATTTCATTGCATAAAGAAAAATATATTATTATTATTATTCTTTTAGGGATGTTTTAATTTGCTTTTAATTTATTTAGTTCATCTAAAAGTATGTCAGATAGAGAAGTGCCAGGCCAGGAGTGGCAGAGGCATAAATGTTTCTGGTGCAGGCAGAGGTTGCAGCAGAGTAAGGGGGCGTGGCAGCAGGAGTCGCAGCGAGAGGCTTGAGCTCCCGGTGTCATCTAGCGGTCGTATCTTGACCAGCAATCCAGCGGTTCTTGATTGGTTAACTCGGTCATTTACTTCATCCCAAGTGACATCAGACACCCCCAGCCAACAGTCAGTGGGTTCATCACTCACCTGTCCTCAACCTGCCTCTGTCCTTTCCTCCACTAGGCGGTCAAGTAGTGATGAGGAGAGTGGCGTGGGATCTGGTGTTTTACGAGCGGTCAGGATCCTGGCCCAGAGACAGTTGAGGAGGACATTAGTGACGTGCAGACAGTACTCAATGATGATGATGTAGCTGATTACACTTGGGAGCCGGGTGAGGAAGGGGCTTAATTTTTTTCTTTATATAATAATGTAATATTGTAAAATCTGGTGTCTCCATGATAAATCTGCAGCGTGGGGGCCCCATGTGGCTTCTATACACTTTCAAAATCCTTCAGCAGGGCGAATAGATTCCGGATGACCGGGACGCTCCATGACCTTCCCAGGAGCTTCAGTCGGGAGCATCAGTTAATTTCTGAGACGTCCGTATAGTGCAGGGGGAATCCGAAGACCCTCTCCATCTCCGTGCCCCACAGGATGTCCTCTTTTCCATTCATGATGACTGGGAACTTGTGATGTTTTCCCTGATAAAGAGACCAGGGGCTGGTAGTTATGGTATAAATCTTGATGAACTTTGCAACTCTTCCGGGCTCCAAGCCATCTTGGAGCTTTGTCTTCTCATTGTCTGTAGCTACTATAGGCCTGTTCATGCCAGGCAGGTTCCCCCAGAAGTATCTGGCTCAATGAGCAGCTTGCATCAATCTTGACAGGATTTGTATCCAGGTGGAGAGATATTGTTTTTTGGAATGCTTTCTCCATCGCCACCACATCGTCGAATAACCAGAAGACTGGCCGATTCTCTCCTGTCTTAGGAAACACTAACATTTTTTTATTACATTTATTAAATATTTAATAAATGATTACAATTATAAGAAACTAAACTTAAATTTGCCAAAATATTATCCCAATCTTCGATGGAAATTCACGGACAATCAACTTGCCAAGCCTTTTCTGCCGGAGAACGTGTATTATTAAATCGTACAGAGCCGAAGTGGCCTCCTCATGCTGCTCCCACCTCCACACTTTGTCGTCGTGCCAATCTGTGGCCTCCTCATGCTGCTCCCACCTCCACACTATGTCGTCGTGCCATTCTGTGGCCTCCTTATGCTGCTGCCACCTCCACAATCTCTCGTCGTTGTGCTACTCTGTGGCCTCCTAATGCTGCTGCCACCTCCACAATCTCTCGTCGTCATGCTACTCTGTGGCCTTCTCATGCTGCTGCCACCTCCACAATCTCTAGTTGTTGTGCTACTCTGTGGCCTCCTTATGCTGCTGCCACCTCCACAATCTCTCGTCATCATGCCACTCTGTGGCCTCTTGATACTGTCATTGGGCCACTCTGTGATCTCCTCATGCTGCTTCCACCTCACCACTATGTCATAGGTCCACTCTGTGGACTTCTCATGCTGTTCCCACCCTCCCTACTTCATAACTAGTCCACTATTTTGGCTTTCCGCCTGGCTAACATCATCATTTATTTGACCTTTCTTCTGATCTGTCAGAAGGAAGGAAAAATGAGACGCACAACGGATCCTGTCTGTGTAACAGCTGTAAGGCCTGTATGGTCCCATCAGAATTGGCTTATGATTTGGTAGCCAAAAGCAGGAGTGGGTACAAAACACAGAAGACATGCAAATATTCCATTCATGTGTTATCTCTGTTTTTTTGGGGCATTAGCAATAAGAATTATTGAGCAAATGCTGACTGAGTGAAGGCGTATGCTCCATAGACAGGATAGTTTTTTTAGGAGTTCTGACGGATCATAGGAAGGGCAAAATAATCAGTGACGTCCACACAAACTTACTGCTGACACCCCCTCCACTCTGTCAGGGGGCTCTACTTGTATAAGCGTTTAATAGAACAGGTTCTGTAGACATCTATATGGAATCAGCTGATGACGGTGTAAAAGGAGTGCGCTTCTTCTTGGCGCGAACATTCACCTGTAAGGCTGAGTTCATACTTGAGTTATTTGGTCAGTTTTGGCCCTGTGACTGCCCAAATAAGGGAAGTGTGCAGTGATTCTAAGACACCATCCTGCCTCCAGCATGCTAAAATGTACTAATGCAGTGTTCTACACCACTATTAAGGCTCTCTGCAGCCAGGAAATAGCTGTTTTTTACCGTAATTAGCCGCAAATAAATTCGGATCAAACCAAATTTTTCCTAAATAATTCGGAGTACCGGCAAATCAATTTTTTTTTACATTTGCTCATCTCTAGTTATATGGATGAAAGGTCACTTATGACTAAGTCATGTAGAGAAGTCCTGACCTCTGACACCTTGCAGAACAGATGGACCATAAAGGATGTCAAAGGTTCACAAATGGAATTACTACATGCACTCATTACAGCGTACGATATGTTTGAAGAAAAAAAAAAACATCAAGTAGCTTCATGATGTAAAAATTCATTATTAGGCCAGGCACATAAAGTATAGCTTAGTACTGTATTACTGCATATGTTTTAGGACACGGCCACACCAACAACATTTACTGTACAAGCAATGTGAATCGATACGCTGTGAAGAAAACTTGCAGGGTGAACGGACTTACACTGTAAGTTTTCAATCCACAGCATGTCAATTTATGCTCCAGGCTTACCCGTGGCTTTCAGGTTGACTCGTTGCTATTCTGAAATCAATGCTACTGTGAAAACCACCCCATTTTGGGCAATAATTGTGGCAATGGATTTCAGCCAGATCCTTGGTTGATTTTCCTCAAAAGGTCTGCCATTTGTGACCATATCCTGAAAAACACCATAAAAATTGCACTATATGGACAATGGCTTAGGGTGAAGGTCCACCTTTGAACACCATTTTATTATATTTGTCACTGTAAATTAGTAAATGGAGCTTTGATGGAAAAAGCTTCTGGTGATGTAGGTTGCCACTAATTGGTTGCAGCGGTTATGATGACAAAATATCTCTGTAGAGTAGTTAACAGAGCTCATAAAGGGGTTGCCCAGTGGAAATATGTTAGAAAGGGTTCAGAATGGAATAAAAAAATAAAAGAAGGGATACTCACTCTCACCAATTCCCCAAATCCCCCAATCTCCCAGCCCCCGGCTGGTCTGTTCAGTGGTAGGTTGATCAGGAATCTACAGGTATTTTCTAGAGTGCCGCAATCCCTTAAGGGGCCAGTACAGATGATGGGAGAGGTAGTGGCTTTGATTAGATGCGTCACATTGTGCTCCCTCAGGCCATTGCTCCCTGAGGATCGGTGCAATGGAAAGGTCATTTGAAGAATCAGACCAGAAGTAAGTGTATAAAAATCTCTCTTTACTTATTGCAAAATATAATTCATGGCACCTCAAGCAGTAATAGGTACAAAGTGCAATTTTAAAGCACCAGATGAGGACGTATGGTGGCTGGTTGTGTGACAATTAAATGGCCCTAGCAGGCACTTGTGGCTATAACTGCCCACTGTGTGATACAGGCTGGGAATTAGTATGCTCTGGTGCTTATTCTAGGTGCTAGGTGTCTGATCAGTAGTACCTCACCTGCAGCAGTGTCTGTAAAGCTGTTATTTTACTGATCACTCTGCTGTCTGGGCACAATGAAGCTTCTTAAAAGCAGTGTTCTTAATGCTGATGATCTCTGTGGAGTGCAGGTCTCACAGGAGTATGGATACGGTCTCTTGGAGTACGAACTCTGGAATGTGCTTCCTCTCCCTTTGCTGTTTCATCAGGAACTCCCCCTCCTGGCCCATTCTGACGAAAAGGGAAGGAATAGGGTGGTTAGCTCATAGTTGCCAACTGTCCCAAATTTGACTGGACTCTCCCTGATTTTCAGAGAGAGTCCTGGCAAATTCACGATGTCCTAGGCTAACACAAACCCGATCTAAAAATGGGGGTTCCCAGGTGGGGTCAGGATGTTCCCAGGGACAGGGCTTAAGTATGGTAAGTATGTGAGCCCTGTTCCTGCCAATCATTCCTCCTCTTGCTGGAATGAACAGCCTAAGCATAGGAAAATATGCAACATAACATTGTAACATAATGATACAATCAAGGTACTTGGGTTCTGCAGATGTCAAAACAACCAGGAGGTAGAGACCAGTGAGGACCTGGTAAGTGTCAGAACAGTAGAAGCGGGTGATTGTTGAGCGTAAGTATGACAATGAAAGTTTGATGAAAGTATGATGAAAGTTACATTTTTAGCCCTCACTGAGCCCTTTCTAATGCTACCCTTAGGCTACCGCTTTAGGCCTCATGCACATGACCGTATGTATTTTGCGGTCCTCAAAAAACGGATCCACATAAAATACGGGTGACGTCCGTGTGCATTCCGTATTTTGCAGAACGGAACAGCTGGCCCCTAATAGAACAGCACTATCCTTGTCCATAATGCGGACAATAATAGGACATGATCTACTTTTTTTGCGGAACGGAAATAGGGACATGCGGAAACTAAATGCACACGGAGTAATTCCAGACACAGGAGAAGGGGCAGGGAAGGGGGCGCGGTTACCTTGAGTTGAAGCAAGGAGGACCCTGCCCCCTTGACTTCAAGCCTGACTGAAAAATATCGCTGACGGAGGATAAAAGAAAGTTTTTTATACTTCTGCCTCATCAGAATGCAGTAAGAAAATCATCATTAGAAACTCACTGCCGGCTACTTGAAGATACTGCTGGCGGTTTGGCGATGGCTTTTGTCGCTGACAGGTTCCCTTTAAGGTGCTTTGGTGGCACTACACTCAACAAAATGTTGAGTGTAGTAGTAGAAATGATGAGGAGTCGGTTGTAATCAAACAGTTGAACATTTACTGAATAAATTGTCTTCAGGTAGTCAGTACAGATACAGTTCATTTGTATAGCATGAGTGATGACTCAGAAATAGGTTCAGTATTATTCCTTTTTAGGGATGAGCGAACTCGAACTGTATAGTTCGGGTTCGTACCGAATTTTGGGGTGTCCGTGACACGGACCCGAACCCGGACATTTTCGTAAAAGTCCGGGTTCGGGTTCGGTGTTCGTCGCTTTCTTGGCGCTTTTGTGACGCTTTCTTGGCGCTTTTTGAAAGGCTGCAAAGCAGCCAATCAACAAGCGTCATACTACTTGCCCCAAGAGGCCATCACAGCCATGCCTACTATTGGCATGGCTGTGATTGGCCAGAGCACCATGTGACCCAGCCTCTATTTAAGCTGGAGTCACATAGCGCCGCCCATCACTCTGCTCTGATTAGCGTAGGGAGAGGTTGCGGCTGCGACAGTAGGGCGAGATTAGGCAGATTAACTCCTCCAAAGGACTTGATTAACTGATCGATCTGCAGCTGTGGATCATTGAGCTGCTGATCCTCAATTGCTCACTGTTTTTAGGCTGCACAGACCGTTTGTCAGTCTCATTTTTCTGGGGTGATCGGCGGCCATTTTGTGTCTTGTGGTGCGCCAGCACAAGCTGCGACCAAGTGCATTTAACCCTCAATGGTGTGGTTGTTTTTTGGCTAAAGCCTACATCAGGGTGAAGCTGTCACACCAAGTGCATTTAACCAGCAATAGTCTGTTCATTTTTTGGCCATATACAAAATCAGGGGCAAGCTGCGCCTGTCACCAAGTGCATTTAACCCTCAATGGTGTGGTTGTTTTTTGGCTAAAGCCTACATCAGGGTGAAGCTGTGACACCAAGTGCATTTAACCAGCAATAGTCTGTTCATTTTTTGGCCATATACAAAATCAGGGGCAAGCTGCGCCTGTCACCAAGTGCATTTAACCCTCAATGGTGTGGTTGTTTTTTGGCTAAAGCCTACATCAGGGTGAAGCTGTCACACCAAGTGCATTTAACCAGCAATAGTCTGTTCATTTTTTGGCCATATACAAAATCAGGGGCAAGCTGCGCCTGTCACCAAGTGCATTTAACCCTCAATGGTGTGGTTGTTTTTTGGCTAAAGCCTACATCAGGGTGAAGCTGTCACACCAAGTGCATTTAACCAGCAATAGTCTGTTTATTTTTTGGCCATATCCCAGTCTAATTCTGTCACTAAATCCATACCGGTCACCCAGCGCCTAAATACTAGGCCTCAAATTTATATCCAGCTAAATCTGTCCCTAGTGCTGTAGCTGGGCGAGTTATTTAGTGTCCGTTCAAGCACATTTCTTGTTCTGGGTTGAAATACAATTCCCAATTTAGCAATTTCATAATTTAGTGGTTCCTGCTATATCAGAGCTATTTGAAATCTATCCCAAAAAGGGTATATAATATTGAAGGTGCACATTGGGTCATTCAGAATAACTTCACACACACCCGCTACTGTGTATTTCCAAGTCTAATTCTGTCACTAAACCCATACCTGTCACCCAGCGCCTAAATACTAGGCCTCAAATTTAAATCCCTCTAAATCTCTCGTTACCGCTGTACTGTTGTTGCTGGGCAAGATATTTAGTGTCCGTCAAAGCACATTTTTTGTTCTGGGTTGAAGTACAATTCCCAATTTAGCAATTTCATAATTTAGTGGTTTCTGCTATATCAGAGCTATTTGAAATCTATCCCTAAAAGGGTATATAATATTGAAGGTGCACATTGGGTCATTCAGAATAACTTCACACACACGCTTCTGTGCATTTCCAAGTCTAATTCTGTCACTAAATCCATACCGGTGACCCAGCGCCTAAATACTAGGCCTCAAATTTAAATCCCTCTAAATCTCTCGTTACCCACCGCTGTACTGTTGTTGCTGGGCAAGATATTTAGTGTCCGTCAAAGCACATTTTTTGTTCTGGGTTGAAGTACAATTCCCAATTTAGCAATTTCATAATTTAGTGGTTTCTGCTATATCAGAGCTATTTGAAATCTATCCCTAAAAGGGTATATAATATTGAAGGTGCACATAGGGTCATTCAGAATAACTTCACACACACCCGCTACTGTGTATTTCCAAGTCTAATTCTGTCACTAAACCCATACCTGTCACCCAGCGCCTAAATACTAGGCCTCAAATTTAAATCCCTCTAAATCTCTCGTTACCGCTGTACTGTTGTTGCTGGGCAAGATATTTAGTGTCCGTCAAAGCACATTTTTTGTTCTGGGTTGAAGTACAATTCCCAATTTAGCAATTTCATAATTTAGTGGTTTCTGCTATATCAGAGCTATTTGAAATCTATCCCTAAAAGGGTATATAATATTGAAGGTGCACATAGGGTCATTCAGAATAACTTCACACACACGCTTCTGTGCATTTCCAAGTCTAATTCTGTCACTAAATCCATACCGGTGACCCAGCGCCTAAATACTAGGCCTCAAATTTAAATCCCTCTAAATCTCTCGTTACCCACCGCTGTACTGTTGTTGCTGGGCAAGATATTTAGTGTCCGTCAAAGCACATTTTTTGTTCTGGGTTGAAGTACAATTCCCAATTTAGCAATTTCATAATTTAGTGGTTTCTGCTATATCAGAGCTATTTGAAATCTATCCCTAAAAGGGTATATAATATTGAAGGTGCACATAGGGTCATTCAGAATAACTTCACACACACGCTTCTGTGCATTTCCAAGTCTAATTCTGTCACTAAATCCATACCGGTGACCCAGCGCCTAAATACTAGGCCTCAAATTTAAATCCCTCTAAATCTCTCGTTACCCACCGCTGTACTGTTGTTGCTGGGCGAGATATTTAGTGTCCGTCAAAGCACATTTTTTGTTCTGGGTTGAAGTACAATTCCCAATTTAGCAATTTCATAATTTAGTGGTTTCTGCTATATCAGAGCTATTTGAAATCTATCCCTAAAAGGGTATATAATATTGAAGGTGCACATAGGGTCATTCAGAATAACTTCACACACACGCTTCTGTGCATTTCCAAGTCTAATTCTGTCACTAAATCCATACCGGTGACCCAGCGCCTAAATACTAGGCCTCAAATTTAAATCCCTCTAAATCTCTCGTTACCCACCGCTGTACTGTTGTTGCTGGGCAAGATATTTAGTGTCCGTCAAAGCACATTTTTTGTTCTGGGTTGAAGTACAATTCCCAATTTAGCAATTTCATAATTTAGTGGTTTCTGCTATATCAGAGCTATTTGAAATCTATCCCTAAAAGGGTATATAATATTGAAGGTGCACATAGGGTCATTCAGAATAACTTCACACACACGCTTCTGTGCATTTCCAAGTCTAATTCTGTCACTAAATCCATACCGGTGACCCAGCGCCTAAATACTAGGCCTCAAATTTAAATCCCTCTAAATCTCTCGTTACCCACCGCTGTACTGTTGTTGCTGGGCAAGATATTTAGTGTCCGTCAAAGCACATTTTTTGTTCTGGGTTGAAGTACAATTCCCAATTTAGCAATTTCATAATTTAGTGGTTTCTGCTATATCAGAGCTATTTGAAATCTATCCCTAAAAGGGTATATAATATTGAAGGTGCACATAGGGTCATTCAGAATAACTTCACACACACGCTTCTGTGCATTTCCAAGTCTAATTCTGTCACTAAATCCATACCGGTGACCCAGCGCCTAAATACTAGGCCTCAAATTTAAATCCCTCTAAATCTCTCGTTACCCACCGCTGTACTGTTGTTGCTGGGCAAGATATTTAGTGTCCGTCAAAGCACATTTTTTGTTCTGGGTTGAAGTACAATTCCCAATTTAGCAATTTCATAATTTAGTGGTTTCTGCTATATCAGAGCTATTTGAAATCTATCCCTAAAAGGGTATATAATATTGAAGGTGCACATAGGGTCATTCAGAATAACTTCACACACACGCTTCTGTGCATTTCCAAGTCTAATTCTGTCACTAAATCCATACCGGTGACCCAGCGCCTAAATACTAGGCCTCAAATTTAAATCCCTCTAAATCTCTCGTTACCCACCGCTGTACTGTTGTTGCTGGGCAAGATATTTAGTGTCCGTCAAAGCACATTTTTTGTTCTGGGTTGAAGTACAATTCCCAATTTAGCAATTTCATAATTTAGTGGTTTCTGCTATATCAGAGCTATTTGAAATCTATCCCTAAAAGGGTATATAATATTGAAGGTGCACATAGGGTCATTCAGAATAACTTCACACACACGCTTCTGTGCATTTCCAAGTCTAATTCTGTCACTAAATCCATACCGGTGACCCAGCGCCTAAATACTAGGCCTCAAATTTAAATCCCTCTAAATCTCTCGTTACCCACCGCTGTACTGTTGTTGCTGGGCAAGATATTTAGTGTCCGTCAAAGCACATTTTTTGTTCTGGGTTGAAGTACAATTCCCAATTTAGCAATTTCATAATTTAGTGGTTTCTGCTATATCAGAGCTATTTGAAATCTATCCCTAAAAGGGTATATAATATTGAAGGTGCACATAGGGTCATTCAGAATAACTTCACACACACGCTTCTGTGCATTTCCAAGTCTAATTCTGTCACTAAATCCATACCGGTGACCCAGCGCCTAAATACTAGGCCTCAAATTTAAATCCCTCTAAATCTCTCGTTACCCACCGCTGTACTGTTGTTGCTGGGCAAGATATTTAGTGTCCGTCAAAGCACATTTTTTGTTCTGGGTTGAAGTACAATTCCCAATTTAGCAATTTCATAATTTAGTGGTTTCTGCTATATCAGAGCTATTTGAAATCTATCCCTAAAAGGGTATATAATATTGAAGGTGCACATAGGGTCATTCAGAATAACTTCACACACACGCTTCTGTGCATTTCCAAGTCTAATTCTGTCACTAAATCCATACCGGTGACCCAGCGCCTAAATACTAGGCCTCAAATTTAAATCCCTCTAAATCTCTCGTTACCCACCGCTGTACTGTTGTTGCTGGGCAAGATATTTAGTGTCCGTCAAAGCACATTTTTTGTTCTGGGTTGAAGTACAATTCCCAATTTAGCAATTTCATAATTTAGTGGTTTCTGCTATATCAGAGCTATTTGAAATCTATCCCTAAAAGGGTATATAATATTGAAGGTGCACATAGGGTCATTCAGAATAACTTCACACACACGCTTCTGTGCATTTCCAAGTCTAATTCTGTCACTAAATCCATACCGGTGACCCAGCGCCTAAATACTAGGCCTCAAATTTAAATCCCTCTAAATCTCTCGTTACCCACCGCTGTACTGTTGTTGCTGGGCAAGATATTTAGTGTCCGTCAAAGCACATTTTTTGTTCTGGGTTGAAGTACAATTCCCAATTTAGCAATTTCATAATTTAGTGGTTCCTGCTATATCAGAGCTATTTGAAATCTATCCCAAAAAGGGTATATAATATTCAAGGTGCACATTGGGTCATTCAGAATAACTTCACACACACGCTTCTGTGCATTTCCAAGTCTAATTCTGTCACTAAATCCATACCGGTCACCCAGCGCCTAAATACTAGGCCTCAAATTTATATCCCGCTGAATTTGAATACAATACATTGGGCCAAATAATATATTTGTTGTTGTGGTGAACCATAACAATGAGAAAAACATCTAGTAAGGGACGCGGACGTGGACATGGTCGTGGTGGTGTTAGTGGACCCTCTGGTGCTGGGAGAGGACGTGGCCGTTCTGCCACATCCACACGTCCTAGTGTACCAACTACCTCAGGTCCCAGTAGCCGCCAGAATTTACAGCGATATATGGTGGGGCCCAATGCCGTTCTAAGGATGGTAAGGCCTGAGCAGGTACAGGCATTAGTCAATTGGGTGGCCGACAGTGGATCCAGCACGTTCACATTATCTCCCACCCAGTCTTCTGCAGAAAGCGCACAGATGGCGCCTGAAAACCAACCCCATCAGTCTGTCACATCACCCCCATGCATACCAGGGAAACTGTCTCAGCCTCAAGTTATGCAGCAGTCTCTTATGCTGTTTGAAGACTCCGCTGGCAGGGTTTCCCAAGGGCATCCACCTAGCCCTTCCCCAGCGGTGAAAGACATAGAATGCACTGACGCACAACCACTTATGTTTCCTGATGATGAGGACATGGGAATACCACCTCAGTATGTCTCTGATGATGACGAAACACAGGTGCCAACTGCTGCGTCTTTCTGCAGTGTTCAGACTGAACAGGAGGTCAGGGATCAAGACTGGGTGGAAGACGATGCAGGGGACGATGAGGTCCTAGACCCCACATGGAATGAAGGTCGTGCCACTGACTTTCACAGTTCGGAGGAAGAGGCAGTGGTGAGACCGAGCCAACAGCGTAGCAAAAGAGGGAGCAGTGGGCAAAAGCAGAACACCCGCCGCCAAGAGACTCCGCCTGCTACTGACCGCCGCCATCTGGGACCGAGCACCCCAAAGGCAGCTTCAAGGAGTTCCCTGGCATGGCACTTCTTCAAACAATGTGCTGACGACAAGACCCGAGTGGTTTGCACGCTGTGCCATCAGAGCCTGAAGCGAGGCATTAACGTTCTGAACCTGAGCACAACCTGCATGACCAGGCACCTGCATGCAAAGCATGAACTGCAGTGGAGTAAACACCTTAAAACCAAGGAAGTCACTCAGGCTCCCCCTGCTACCTCTTCTGCTGCTGCCGCCTCGGCCTATTCTGCTGCTGCCGCCTCGGCCTCTTCCTCCGCCTCTGGAGGAACGTTGGCACCTGCCGCCCAGCAAACAGGGGATGTACCACCAACACCACCACCACCACCTCCGTCACCAAGCGTCTCAACCATGTCACACGCCAGCGTTCAGCTCTCCATCTCACAAACATTTGATAGAAAGCGTAAATTCCCACCTAGCCACCCTCGATCCCTGGCCCTGAATGCCAGCATTTCTAAACTACTGCTGGTGGACACAGACAGCTTCAAACAGCTCATGTCGCTTGCTGTCCCACAGTATGTTGTTCCCAGCCGGCACTACTTCTCCAAGAGAGCCGTGCCTTCCCTGCACAACCAAGTATCCGATAAAATCAAGTGTGCACTGCGCAACGCCATCTGTAGCAAGGTTCACCTAACCACAGATACGTGGACCAGTAAGCACGGCCAGGGACGCTATATCTCCCTAACTGCACACTGGGTAAATGTAGTGGCAGCTGGGCCCCAGGCGGAGAGCTGTTTGGCGCACGTCCTGCCGCCGCCAAGGATCGCAGGGCAACATTCTTTGCCTCCTGTTGCCACCTCCTCCTTCTCGGCTTCCTCCTCCTCTTCTTCCACCTGCTCATCCAGTCAGCCACACACCTTCACCACCAACTTCAGCACAGCCCGGGGTAAACGTCAGCAGGCCATTCTGAAACTCATATGTTTGGGGGACAGGCCCCACACCGCACAGGAGTTGTGGCGGGGTATTGAACAACAGACCGACGAGTGGTTGCTGCCGGTGAGCCTCAAGCCCGGCCTGGTGGTGTGTGATAATGGGCGAAATCTCGTTGCAGCTCTGGGACTAGCCAATTTGACGCACATCCCTTGCTTGGCGCATGTGCTGAATTTGGTGGTGCAGAAGTTCATTCACAACTACCCCGACATGTCAGAGCTGCTGCATAAAGTGCGGGCCGTCTGTTCGCGCTTCCGGCGTTCACATCCTGCCGCTGCTCGCCTGTCTGCGCTACAGCGTAACTTCGGCCTTCCCGCTCACCGCCTCATATGCGACGTGCCCACCAGGTGGAACTCCACCTTGCACATGCTGGACAGACTGTGCGAGCAGCAGCAGGCCATAGTGGAGTTTCAGCTGCAGCACGCACGGGTCAGTCGCACTACAGAACAGCACCACTTCACCACCAATGACTGGGCCTCCATGCGAGACCTGTGTGCCCTGTTGCGCTGTTTCGAGTACTCCACCAACATGGCCAGTGGCGATGACACCGTTATCAGCGTTACAATACCACTTCTATGTCTCCTTGAGAAAACACTTAGGGCGATGATGGAACAGGAGGTGGCCCAGGAGGAGGAGGAGGAGGATGAGGAAGAGGGGTCATTTTTAGCACTTTCAGGCCAGTCTCTTCGAAGTGACTCAGAGGGAGGTTTTTTGCAACAGCAGAGGCCAGGTACAAATGTGGCCAGCCAGGGCCCACTACTGGAGGACGAGGAGGACGAGGATGAGGAGGAGGTGGAGGAGGATGAGGATGAAGCATGGTCACAGCGGGGTGGCACCCAACGCAGCTCGGGTCCATCACTGGTGCGTGGCTGGGGGGAAAGGCAGGACGATGACGATACGCCTCCCACAGAGGACAGCTTGTCCTTACCCCTGGGCAGCCTGGCACACATGAGCGACTACATGCTGCAGTGCCTGCGCAACGACAGCAGAGTTGCCCACATTTTAACCTGTGCGGACTACTGGGTTGCCACCCTGCTGGATCCACGCTACAAAGACAATGTGCCCACCTTACTTCCTGCACTGGAGCGTGATAGGAAGATGCGCGAGTACAAGCGCACGTTGGTAGACGCGCTACTGAGAGCATTCCCAAATGTCACAGGGGAACAAGTGGAAGCCCAAGGCCAAGGCAGAGGAGGAGCAAGAGGTCGCCAAGGCAGCTGTGTCACGGCCAGCTCCTCTGAGGGCAGGGTTAGCATGGCAGAGATGTGGAAAACTTTTGTCAACACGCCACAGCTAACTGCACCACCACCTGATACGCAACGTGTTAGCAGGAGGCAACATTTCACTAACATGGTGGAACAGTACGTGTGCACACCCCTCCACGTACTGACTGATGGTTCGGCCCCATTCAACTTCTGGGTCTCTAAATTGTCCACGTGGCCAGAGCTAGCCTTTTATGCCTTGGAGGTGCTGGCCTGCCCGGCAGCCAGCGTTTTGTCTGAACGTGTATTCAGCACGGCAGGGGGCGTCATTACAGACAAACGCAGCCGCCTGTCTACAGCCAATGTGGACAAGCTGACGTTCATAAAAATGAACCAGGCATGGATCCCACAGGACCTGTCCGTCCCTTGTCCAGATTAGACATTAACTACCTCCCCATAACCATATATTATTGGACTCCAGGGCACTTCCTCATTCAATCCTATTTTTATTTTCATTTTACCATTATATTGCGATGCTACCCAAAGTTGAATGAACCTCTCCTCTGCCTGTGTGCTAGGCCTAAATATATGCCAATGGACTGTTGCAGTGGTGGCTGACATGAAGCCTGATTCTCTGCTATGACATGCAGACTAATTCTCTGCTGACATGAAGCCAGATTGTCTGTTACGGGACCTCTCTCCTCTGCCTGGGTGCTGGGCCTAAATTTATGACAATGGACTGTTGCAGTGGTGGCTGACGTGAAGCCTGATTCTCTGCTATGACATGCAGACTGATTCTCTGCTGACATGAAGCCAGATCCTCTGTTACGGGACCTCTCTCCTCTGCCTGGGTGCTGGGCCTAAATTTATGACAATGGACTGTTGCAGTGGTGGCTGACGTGAAGCCTGATTCTCTGCTATGACATGCAGACTGATTCTCTGCTGACATGAAGCCAGATCCTCTTTTACGGGACCTCTCTCCTCTGCCTGGGTGCTGGGCCTAAATTTATGACAATGGACTGTTGCAGTGGTGGCTGACGTGAAGCCTGATTCTCTGCTATGACATGCAGACTGATTCTCTGCTGACATGAAGCCAGATCCTCTGTTACGGGACCTCTCTCCTCTGCCTGGGTGCTGGGCCTAAATTTATGACAATGGACTGTTGCAGTGGTGGCTGACGTGAAGCCTGATTCTCTGCTATGACATGCAGACTGATTCTCTGCTGACATGAAGCCAGATCCTCTTTTACGGGACCTCTCTCCTCTGCCTGGGTGCTGGGCCTAAATTTATGACAATGGACTGTTGCAGTGGTGGCTGACGTGAAGCCTGATTCTCTGCTATGACATGCAGACTGATTCTCTGCTGACATGAAGCCAGATCCTCTTTTACGGGACCTCTCTCCTCTGCCTGGGTGCTGGGCCTAAATTTATGACAATGGACTGTTGCAGTGGTGGCTGACGTGAAGCCTCATTCTCTGCTATGACATGCAGACTGATTCTCTGCTGACATGAAGCCAGATCCTCTGTTACGGGACCTCTCTCCTCTGCCTGGGTGCTGGGCCTGAATATATGCCAATGGACTGTTGCAGTGGTGGGTGACGTGAAGCCTCATTCTCTGCTATGACATGCAGACTAATTCTCTGCTGACATGAAGCCAGATTGTCTGTTACGGGACCTCTCTCCTCTGCCTGTGTGTGTGCTGGGCCTAAATATATGCCAATGGACTGTTGCAGTGGTGGCTGACGTGAAGCCTCATTCTCTGCTATGACATGCAGACTGATTCTCTGCTGACATGAAGCCAGATCCTCTGTTACGGGACCTCTCTCCTCTGCCTGGGTGCTGGGCCTAAATTTATGACAATGGACTGTTGCAGTGGTGGCTGACGTGAAGCCTGATTCTCTGCTATGACATGCAGACTGATTCTCTGCTGTCATGAAGCCAGATTGTCTGTTACGGGACCTTTCTCCTCTACCTGGGTTCTGGGCCTAAATTTATGAAAATTGACTCTTACAGTGGTGGGTGACGTGAAGCCTGATTCTCTGCTATGATATGAAGACTGATTCTCTGCTGACATGAAGCCAGATTGTCTGTTACGGGACCTTTCTCCTCTGCCTGGGTTCTGGGCCTAAATTTATGAAAATTGACTCTTACAGTGGTGGGTGACGTGAAGCCTGATTCTCTGCTATGATATGAAGACTGATTCTCTGCTGACATGAAGCCAGATTGTCTGTTACGGGACCTTTCTCCTCTGCCTGGGTTCTGGGCCTAAATTTATGAAAATTGACTCTTACAGTGGTGGGTGACGTGAAGCCTGATTCTCTGCTATGATATGAAGACTGATTCTCTGCTGACATGAAGCCAGATTGTCTGTTACGGGACCTTTCTCCTCTGCCTGGGTTCTGGGCCTAAATTTATGAAAATTGACTCTTACAGTGGTGGGTGACGTGAAGCCTGATTCTCTGCTATGATATGAAGACTGATTCTCTACTGACATGAAGCCAGATTGTCTGTTACGGGACCTTTCTCCTCTGCCTGGGTTCTGGGCCTAAATTTATGAAAATTGACTCTTACAGTGGTGGGTGACGTGAAGCCTGATTCTCTGCTATGATATGAAGACTGATTCTCTGCTGACATGAAGCCAGATTGTCTGTTACGGGACCTTTCTCCTCTGCCTGGGTTCTGGGCCTAAATTTATGAAAATTGACTCTTACAGTGGTGGGTGACGTGAAGCCTGATTCTCTGCTATGATATGAAGACTGATTCTCTGCTGACATGAAGCCAGATTCTCTGTTACGGGACCTCTCTCCTCTGCCTGGGTGCTGGGCCTAAATTTATGACAATGGACTGTTGCAGTGGTGGCTGACGTGAAGCCTGATTCTCTGCTATGACATGCAGACTGATTCTCTGCTGACATGAAGCCAGATTCTCTGTTACGGGACCTCTCTCCTCTGCCTGTGTGTGTGCTGGGCCTAAATATATGCCAATGGACTGTTGCAGTGGTGGCTGACGTGAAGCCTCATTCTCTGCTATGACATGCAGACTAATTCTCTGCTGACATGAAGACAGATTCTCTGTTACGGGACCTCTCTCCTCTGCCTGGGTGCCGGGGCCTAAATATCTGAGAATGGACTGTTCCAGTGGTGGGTGACGGGAAGCCAGATTCTCTGCTATGGAACCTCTCTCCAATTGATTTTGGTTAATTTTTATTTATTTAATTTTTATTTTAATTCATTTCCCTATCCACATTTGTTTGCAGGGGATTTACCTACATGTTGCTGCCTTTTGCAGCCCTCTAGCTCTTTCCTGGGCTGTTTTACAGCCTTTTTAGTGCCGAAAAGTTCGGGTCCCCATTGACTTCAATGGGGTTCGGGTTCGGGACGAAGTTCGGATCGGGTTCGGATCCCGAACCCGAACATTTCCGGGATGTTCGGCCGAACTTCTCGAACCCGAACATCCAGGTGTTCGCTCAACTCTATTCCTTTTATCAGGTTAACGCAATTGTCAGTTAGGGATTTCTCTAGTACTTTAGCTTTACAGGCAAAGAATAATTAGATTTACTTTAAGTCCACTTTCTATAGCACTCAGGTACTAAATATACTGTTTTCTACTATCTAAAAAGGGCGTTTCTCCCTTGTGACAGGCAAACTCTGCAACATTATTTGCAGGATGCTCTTTTGAAGTATTCAGGTTCACTATATCCCGGAAGACTTCTAGGGAATAAGGACAACTTGGCGCCTTGTTCATCCGGTTGTGTCCAGGAACTTGGAAAGTTGCTTTTGGTAACTTGTGCTTGTGAAGTCCATAGGCTAGACTCAGCTCTTACCTTCACTAGGCTTGCTTTATATTTAGACGTAGACTTACTGTCCAGTGCTAAGCTGCTGTAATTACTCTTAGTTTGTCTTCTCCAGGATTGATCAGGTCCCGGAGGAAAGAAATTAACGCTACATAGTGGAGAAGGCTTGTTTCTCTCCTCCATACACTTACTTTCCTCTCTCACTACACTACACTGGAATGCCCTGAGCTAGACACACGCTAAGCTATATAAATGAGTGGCGGCAGCACCACCTAGTGGCGAATAGGTGTAATAACATTGCCAGCCTGATAGTAGGAAATACCATACATTGCAAATTCATTAGATAAATAGGCAGATGACTAAAGTGTCCCTTTTACACACATACGCTGCAATTAGAGATGACCTTGCGGTTCACCCAGTGGTGGTTTCAAGGTGAAGTTTGCTCGTTCGTGATTCGCCGAACATGTGAACATATGGTGATATTCGCGCCATATTTTTTTGCATAGCGCCAAACTTTGACCCATGACACATCCATCAGGTTGGACAGGCCAGCCAATTGAGACGTTTCAGCACATGGACACCCCCCCAAACCTATAACAGAACCCGATCTGGCAGCCATTTTACATTATGTGTTTTGCCAGTGTAGGGAGAGGTTGCATTTTGGAGCAGGGACAGTAAGGGACACCAAACACTAGCTAATAGGGCCACAAAAGTCCTTTTAAGGACTGGTATAGGTGTGCTATCGTTAGGTGTGATATAGAGGGATGTGATATACTTATAATATACTTTCTAACATAGAAATTATAGTGCAGCAGATGTGTGCGGTTCTGCCGCAATACCGCAGCTAGACAGTGGGACAAACGCTATTGGAGTAACGAATTGGAATGGGTGTGATATACGTGTTACCCCCCAAAAAACAGTTTGAGGACTGCGATATAACTTCTTCCACAAAATCCTGATTGAGTGCTGCTATATACCTGTTTCCGCCAAGTACTGATTAAGGGGTGCTATATACCAGTTTCTGAAAAATACTGAATGAGGGGTGCTATATACCTTATTCCACAAAATACTGATTGAGGGGTGCTATTACTATATACCTTCTTCCACAAAATACTAATTGAAGACTGTGACACATCTGCTTCCACAAAAGACAAATTGAGTGGTGCCATATACCTGTTTCCGCCAAATACTGATTGAGGGGTGCTATATACCTGTTTCCGCCAAATACTGATTGAGGGGTGCCATATACCTTCTTCCACAAAATACTGATTGAGGTGTGCTATTGTTATATACCTTCTTCCACCAAATACTGATTGAGGGCTTCGATACACCTGCTTCCACAAAATACTGATTGAGGGGTACCATATACCTGTTTCCGCCATATACTGATTGAGGGGTGCTATATACCTGTTTCTGCCAAATACTGATTGAGGGTTACCATGTAGCTTCTTTGACAAAATACTGATTGAGGGGTGCCATATACCTTCTTCCACAAAATACTGATTGAGGGGTGCTATTGTTATATACCTTCTTCCACCAAATACTGATTGAGGGCTTCGATATACCTGCTTCCACGAAATACTGATTGAGGGGTACCATATACCTGTTTCCGGCAAATACTGATTGAGGGGTGCTATATACCTGTTTCCGCCAAATACTGATTGAGGGTTACCATATACCTTCTTGCAGAAAATACCGATTGAGGGGTGCAATTGCTATATACCTTCTTCCACCAAATACTAATTGAGGGCTGCAATACACCTGCTTCCACAAAATACTGATTGAGGGGTGCCATATACCTGTTTCCGCCAAATACTGATTGAGGGGTGCTATATACCTGTTTCCGCCAAATACTGATTGAGGGGTGCCATATACCTGTTTCTGCCAAATACTGATTGAGGGGTGCCATATACCTTCTTCCACAAAATACTGATTGAGGGGTGCTATATACCTGTTTCTGCCAAATACTGATTAAGGGGTGCCATATACCTTCTTCTGCAAAATACTGATTAAGGGGTGCCATTGCTATATACCTTCTCCAACAAAATACTGATTTAGGGCTGCGATACACTTGCTTCCACAAAATTCTGATTGAGGGGTGCCATACACCTGTCTCCGCCAAATACTGATTGAGGGGTGCTATATACCTGTTTCTGCCAAATACTGATTGAGGGTTACCATATACCTTCTTGCAGAAAATACAGATTGAGGGGTGCAATTGCTATATATCTTCTTCCACCAAATACTAATTGAGGGCTGCAATACACCTGTTTCCACAAAATACTGATTGAGGGATGCTATACACCTGTTTCCGCCAAATACTGATTGAGGGGTGCCATATACCTTCTTCCACAAAATACTGATTGAGGGGTGCTATTGCTATATACCTTCTTCCACAAAATACTGATTGAGGGGTGCCATATACCTGTTTCCGCCCGATACTGATTGAGGGGTGCTATATACCGTTTTCCGCCAAATACTGATTGAGGGGTGCCATATACCTTCTTCCACAAAATACTGATTGAGGGGTGCTATTGCTATATACCCTCTTCCACCAAACACTAATTGAGGGCTGCAATACACCTGCTTTCACAAAATACTGATTGAGCACTGCAATTTACCTGCTTCCACAAAATACTCATTGAGGGGTGCCATATACCTTTTCCGCCAAATACTGATTGAGGGGTGCTATATACCTTTTTCCACCAAATACTGATTGAGGGCTGCAACATACCTTCTTCCACAAATACTTCTCTTCTCTACGGACTTAGGCAGAGTGTCATTTAGAAAATTACAGGCTCAGGAAGAGGCAGACCATTCCGCAGGGATGGTAGGCGTAGGGCAGGTGCACCAGGCCGGATCCTAAGTGGGAAGTTGGAGAAAGAGCGTGGGATAACTTTAAAGGGTGCACCAGAGTTGGTTGAGTTGCTCACTCAGCCTGCTTCTGCACCCTCCTCATTCTCTGTATCTGCACCCTCCTCACTCTCTGCTGTGTGCACCCCCAAAGACACCACAACCACCACAGCCCCTCCACTCGAGTCAGAGGAATTATTTTCCCATCCATTCCCAGACCTTACCGATGCGCAGCCATTCTTGGCATCAGATGAGCAAGAGGAGGTAGCAACAGCCGCCACCCTGGGGTCTGATGACAGTACCCAGATCAGCCCAAGGAAGGTGGTGCCCACTGTTGCTGCCTACTTCGAGATCTCTAATGTCAGTGGTGGTGAAGGGTGCCCACAAGAGAGAAAAAGGAGGGGAGTTCAGAGGGAGAGACACAGCAGCAGATAGGGAGGAGAAGGAGGAGAAGCAGGCAGTACTCGTATTGCACAGGAGTAGGGATGTGCGAACCCGAACTGTATAGTTCGGGTTCGTATCGAATTTTGGGGTGTCCGTGACACGGACCGAACCCGAACATTTTCGTAAAAGTCCGGGTTCGGGTTCGGTGTTCGGCGCTTTCTTGGCGCTTTTTGAAAGGCTGCAAAGCCCCAAGGCCCCAAGAGGCCATCACAGCCATGCCTACTATTGGCATGGCTGTGATTGGCCAGTGCAGCATGTGACCCAGCCTCTATTTAAGCTGGAGTCACGTAGCGCCACACGTCACTCTGCTCTGATCAGTGTAGGGAGAGGATGCAGCTGCTGCTGTTAGGGCGAGATTAGGCACTAGACAGGGATTTACTCAGCAAAAACACTTAATGAACTGATCAATCTACAGCTGTGAATCATTCATCTTCTGCTATTCAATTGCTCACTGTTTTTAGGCTGCCCAGAGCGTTTTTCAGTCACTTTTTTCTGGGGTGATCGGCGGCCATTTTGGGTCTTGTGGTGCGCGAGCACAAGCTGCCACCAAGTCCATTTAACCATCAATAGTGTGTTTTTTTTTTGCTATATCCTACATCAGGGGCTTGGCTGTGCTTGCTATTTTATTAATGGGTGAAATACAATTGCCAAAATAGCAGTACCCTAACACTGGGTTCACACCTGAGCGTTTTACAGCGCGTTCAAACGCGCTGTAAAACGCTTAAGACATGAAAACCAATGCTTCCCTATGGGAAGGGTTCACACCTGGGCGTTTTACAGCGCGTACGAACGCGCTGTAAAACGCCCGACGCTCAAACAAGTACTTGAGCTTCTTTGGGGCGTTTTGACGCGCGTTTGTGGCCATAGGACACTGCAGTCAATGACACAAACGCGCGTCAAACGCGCGTTTACTATTACAAAAAACGCGCATAAAAACGCGCGACAAAAACGCGCGTAAAACGCGCGTTTGAGGAACGCTTAGGTGTGAACCCAGGGTAAATCTGGTGTTTCAGCTGTGGCTAGCCAATTGTAATACTGTCTGCTGTCTGGCAAAGGATATATTTTTGTTCTGGGTTGAAATACAATTCCCAACTTAGCAATTCCATAAATCAGTGGTTTCTGCTGTATCAGGCCAAGTTTAAATCGATCCATAAAAGGGTATATTAGATTGAAGGTGCTGATAAGGCCATCCTCAATAACTTCACACGCTACCGTGCATCTCCAAGTCTAATTCTGTCCATAAACGTATACCTGTCACCCTGCGCCTAAATAATAGGCCTAAAATTTATATTCAGCTAAATCTGTGGCTATTGCTGTGGCTGGTCAATTCATTTAGAGTCCGCCAAAGCACAGTTTTTGTTCTGGGTTGAAATACAATTCCCAACTTAGCAATTACCTAAATCAGTGGTTTCTGCTGTATAAGGGCAAGTTTAAATCGATCCATAAAAGGGTATATTAGATTGAAGGTGCGGATAGTGTCATCCTCAATAACTTCACACGCTACCGTGCATTTCCAAGTTTAATTCTGTCCGTAAACGTATACCTGTCATCCAGCGCCTAAATACTAGGCCTACAATTTATATTCAACTAAATCTGTGGTTATTGCTGTGCCTGTATTAGTGTAATACGGTACCTAAATAGATAGCCAGATAGTGTTAGGTGTCTGTAAAAAAAGACCTGAATTTGAATTCAATACATTGGGCCAAATAATTTTTTTCTTATTGTGGTAAACGGTAACAATGAGGAAAACATCTAGTAAGGGACGCGGACATGGTCGTGGTGGTGTTAGTGGACCCTCTGGTGCTGGGAGAGGACGTGGCCGTTCTTCCACAGCCACACGTCCTAGTGAACCAACTACCTCAGGTCCCAGTAGCCGCCAGAATTTACAGCGATATTTGGTGGGGCCCAATGCCGTTCTAAGGATGGTAAGGCCTGAGCAGGTACAGGCATTAGTCAATTGGGTGGCCAACAGTGGATCCAGCACATTCACATTATCTCCCACCCAGTCTTCTGCAGAAAGCACACAGATGGCGCCTGAAAACCAAGCCCATCAGTCTGTCACATCACCCCCATGCATATCAGGGAAACTGTCTGAGCCTCAAGTTATGCAGCAGTCTCTTATGCTGTTTGAAGACTCTGCTGGCAGGGTTTCCCAAGGGCATCCACCTAGCCCTTCCCCATCAGTGGAAGACATAGAATGCACTGACGCACAACCACTTATGTTTCCTGATGATGAGGACATGGGAATACCACCTCAGCACGTCTCTGATGATGATGAAACACAGGTGCCAACTGCTGTGTCTTTCTGCAGTGTGCAGACTGAACAGGAGGTCAAGGAGGAAGACTGGGTGGAAGACGATGCAGGGGACGATGAGGTCCTAGACCCCACATGGAATGAAGGTCGTGCCACTGACTTTTTACAGTTCGGAGGAAGAGGCAGTGGTGAGACCGAGCCAACAGCGTAGCAAAAGAGGGAGCAGTGGGCAAAAGCAGAACACCCGCCGCCAAGAGACTCCGCCTGCTACTGACCGCCGCCATCTGGGACCGAGCAGCCCAAAGGCAGCTTCAAGGAGTTCCCTGGCATGGCACTTCTTCAAACAATGTGCTGATGACAAGACCCGAGTGGTTTGCACGCTGTGCCATCAGAGCCTGAAGCGAGGCATTAACGTTCTGAACCTTAGCACAATCTGCATGACCAGGCACCTGCTTGCAAAGCATGAACTGCAGTGGAGTAAACACCTTAAAAACAAGGAACTCACTCAGGCTCCCCCTGCTACCTCTTCTGCTGCTGCCGCCTCGGCCTCTTCTGCTGCTGCCGCCTCGGCCTCTTCCTCCGCCTCTGGAGGAACGTTGGCACCTGCCGCCCAGCAAACAGAGGATGTACCACCAACACCACCACCTCCGTCACCAAGCATCTCAACCATGTCACACGGCAGCGTTCAGCTCTCCATTCACAAACATTTGAGAGAAACCGTAAATTCCCACCTAGCCACCCTCAATGCCAGCATTTCTAAACTACTGCCCTATGAAATGCTGTCATTCAGGCTGGTGGACACAGACAGCTTCAAACAGCTCATGTCGCTTGCTGTCCCACAGTATGTTGTTCTCAGCCGCCACTACTTCTCCAAGAGAGCCGTGCCTTCCCTGCACAACCAAGTATCCGATAAAATCAAGTGTTCACTGCGCAACGCCATCTGTGGCAAGGTCCACCTAACCACAGATACGTGGACCAGTAAGCACGGCCAGGGACGCTATATCTCCCTAACTGCACACTGGGTAAATGTAGTGGCGGCTGGGCCCCAGGCAGAGAGCTGTTTGGCGCACGTCCTTCCGCCGCCAAGGATCGCAGGGCAACATTCTTTGCCTCCTGTTGCCTCCTCCTCCTACTCTGCTTCCTCCTTTTCTTCTACCACCTCCTCATCCGGTCAGCGATAGACCTTCACCACCAACTTCAGGGTAAACGTCAGAAGGCCATTCTGAAACTCATATGTTTGGGGGACAGGCCCCACACCGCACAGGAGTTGTGGCGGGGTATAGAACAACAGACCAACGAGTGGTTGCTGCCGGTGAGCCTCAAGCCCGGCCTGGTGGTGTGCGATAATGGGCGAAATCTCGTTGCAGCTCTGGGACTAGCCGGTTTGACGCACATCCCTTGCCTGGCGCATGTGCTGAATTTGGTGGTGCAGAAGTTCATTCACAACTACCCCGACATGTCAGAGCTGCTGCATAAAGTGCGGGCCGTCTGTTCGCGCTTCCGGCGTTCACATCCTGCCGCTGCTCGCCTGTCTGCGCTTTAGCGTAACTTCGGCCTTCCCGCTCACCGCCTAATATACGACGTGCCCACCAGGTGGAATTCCACCTTGCACATGCTGGAAAGACTGTGCAAGCAGCAGCAGGCCATAGTGGAGTTTCAGCTGCAGCACACACGGGTCAGTCGCACTGCGGAACAGCACCACTTCACCACCAATGACTGGGCCTCCATGCGAGACCAGTGTGCCTTGTTGCGCTGTTTCGAGTACTCCACCAACATGGCCAGTGGCGATGACGCCGTTATATCGCCACTGGCCACATACCACTTCTATGTCTCCTTGAGAAAACACTTAGGGCGATGATGGAAGAGGAGGTGGCCCAGGAGGAGGAGGAGGAGGAGGAAGAGGGGTCATTTTTAGCACTTTCAGGCCAGTCTCTTCGAAGTGATTCAGAGGGAGGTTTTTTGCAACAGCAGAGGCCAGGCACAAATGTGGCCAGCCAGGGCCCACTACTGGAGGACGAGGAGGACGAGGATGAGGAGGAGGTGGAGGAGGATGAAGCATGTTCACAGCGGGGTGGCACCCAACGCAGCTCGGGCCTATCACTGGTGCGTGGCTGGGGGGAAACGCAGGACGATGACGATACGCCTCCCACAAAGGACTGCTTGTCCTTACCTCTGGGCAGCCTGGCACACATGAGCGACTACATGCTGCAGTGCCTGCGCAATAACAGCAGAGTTGCCCACATTTTAACGTGTGCGGACTACTGGGTTGCGACCCTGCTGGATCCACGGTACAAAGACAATGTGACCACCTTACTTCCTGCACTGGAGCGTGATAGGAAGATGCGCGATTACAAGCGTACATTGGTAGACGCGCTACTGAGAGCATTCCCAAATGTCACAGGGGAACAAGTGGAAGCCCAAGGCTAAGGCAGAGGAGGAGCAAGAGGTCGCCAACGCTGCTGTGTCACGGCCAGCTCCTCTGAGGACAGGGTTAGCATGGCAGAGATGTGGAAAAGTTTTGTCAACATGCCACAGCTAACTGCACCACCACCTGATACGGAACGTGTTAGCAGGAGGCAACATTTCACTAACATGGTGGAACAGTACGTGTGCACACCCCTCCACGTACTGACTGATGGTTCGGCCCCATTCAACTTCTGGGTCTCCAAATTGTCCACGTGGCCAGAGCTAGCCTTTTATGCCTTGGAGGTGCTGGGCTGCCCGGCGGCCAGCGTTTTGTCTGAACGTGCATTCAGCACGGCAGGGGACGTCATTACAGACAAACGCAGCTGCCTGTCTACAGCCAATGTGGACAATCTGACGTTCATAAAAATGAACCAGGCATGGATCCCACAGGACCTGTCCATCCCTTGTGCAGATTAGACATTTATAACTACCTGCCCTTAACCATATATTATTGTACTCCAGGGCACTTCCTCATTCAATCCTCTTTTTATTTTCATTTTACCATTATATTGCCGGGCAACCCAAAGTTGAATGAACCTCTCCTCTGTCTGGGTGCCGGGGCCTAAAAATATCTGAAAGTGGCCTGTTCCAGTGTTGGGTGACATAAGCCTGATTCTCTGCTATGACATGAAGCCTGATTCTCTGCTATGGGACCTCTCTCCTCTGTCTGGGTGCCAGGGCCTAAATATCTGACAATAGCCTGTTCCAGTGGTGGGTGACGTGAAGCCTGATTCTCTGCTATGACATGAAGCCTGATTCTCTGCTATGGGACCTCTCTCCTCTGTCTGGGTGCCAGGGCCTAAATATCTGACAATGGCCTGTTCCAGTGCTGGGTGACGTGAAGCCTGATTCTCTGCTATGACATGAAGCCTGATTCTCTGCTATGGGACCTCTCTCCTCTGTCTGGGTGCCGCGGCCTAAAAATATCTGACAATGGCCTGTTCCAGTGTTGGGTGACATGAAGCATGATTCTCTGCTATGGCATGAAGCCTGAATCTCTGCTATGGGACCTCTCTCCTCTGTCTGGGTGCCGGGGCCTAAAAATATCTGACAGTGGCCTGTTCCAGTGTTGGGTGACATGAAGCCTGATTCTCTGCTATGACATGAAGCCTGATTCTCTGCTATGACATGAAGCCTGATTCTCTGCTATGACATGAAGCCTGATTCTCTGCTATGGGACCTCTCTCCTCTGTCTGGGTGCCAGAGCCAAAATATCTGACAATGGCCTGTTCCAGTGGTGGGTGACGTGAAGCCTGATTCTCTGCTATGACATGAAGCCTGATTCTCTGCAATGGGACCTCTCTCATCTGTCTGGGTGCCAGGGCCAAAATATCTGACAATGGCCTGTTCCAGTGGTAGGTGACGTGAAGCCTTATTCTCGGCTATGACATGAAGCCTGATTCTCTGCAATGGGACCTCTCTCCTCTGTCTGGATGCCAGGGCCAAAATATCTGACAATGGCCTGTTCCAGTGGTGGGTGACGTGAAGCCTGATTCTCTGCTATGACATGAAGCCTGATTCTCTGCAACTGGACCTCTCTCCTCTGTCTGGGTACCGGGGTCTAAATATCTGACAGTGGCCTGTTCCAGTGGTGGGTGACATGAAGCCTGATTCTCTGCTATGGGACCTCTCTCCAATTGATATTGGTTCATTTTCATTTATTTTTATTTTATTTTAATTCATTTCCCTATCCACATTTGTTTGCAGGGGATTTAACTACATTTTGCTGCCTTTTGCAGCCCTCTAGCCCTTTCCTGGGCTGTTTTACAGCCTTTTTAGTGCCGAAAAGTTCAGGTCCCCATTGACTTCAATGGGGTTCGGGTTCGGGACGAAGTTCGGGTCGGGTTCGGATCCCGAACCCGAACATTTCCGGGAAGTTCGGCCGAACTTCTCGAATCCGAACATCCAGGTGTTCGCTCAACTGTCACAACCAGACAGCTGAGAAGATCTGACAGAAGCCTTTCAGAACCTCCTCCTTGAGATTTCTTTGTTGTGATGTTCAGTTTCTCATCTCGTTAGCCTCTCTCAGCTGTCATGTAGTTGGACTGATTGCATCCCTTTAAATTCCGCCCCATAATGCATTACTGGGCGGCTTATACTACTTCCTGGAGTGTGTGTGCTTGCTGGTCTTGTTTTGCAGTCTGCTACAAAGTTAAGTGCTGAACATTTATTTGTTATTTTCTGTTTGCTGGATCCCAGGTGACCCTGACTCCCTCCGTGTCTGGTGTAGGGAGCCGGTGGTCATGTTCCCTCACTATTGTAGGGTGTTCAGGGGTTATACAGTCGAGGTACGTGGATATGCAACCATCCACCTCTGGGATCTTTGCATAGGCTGAGCAGCCAGGGGAAGTCTCAGGTCTTGTGCAGGGGTCTCCCTTTTGGTTCCTTAGCTTTGGATCCAGTGAGTCATATATGCATGTTGCTTTGTCTTGTTTTCTGTACACCGTCCGTGACATCAACTCTACACAGGAGGCAAAAAGCAGACTGTAAATGTAACTGGAGCGAGCCATCCACCATGCACGGTCACATCTTGCACTCTCAGGATGGCGGCACACTGCTCAGCAGTGTGGACTTTTTTTAACGTGTCAGCTGCTGTTAATAATTTAGCTATCTTCAGCCTGTGCTGTCATCGCATAAGTCGCAGTAAGCCCAACACTCACCTAGGGACAACTGCCTTAAGAAGGCACCTGGCCTCCCATCACCGAGACCGGTGGGAGCAACGCCGTCAGAACCCACAAAGCCAAACTCCCGACGCTCCATGCCCTGCCTCTTCTCCTTATCCTCTCTTCTCCCATTTGTCCTCCACTCCACCTTCCACCTGTGCCGTCGTCGCGTTCATCTCGCACAAGGCAGGCTTCTGTGGCTTGTCGGAACTGCTAGCCTGCCAACTACTGCCATATAAATTTGTGGACTCGGAGGCCTTTAGAAAATTTGTGGCCATTAGCACACCGCAATGGAAGGTCCCCGGATGGAATTATTTCTCCCAGAAGGGCATCCCTGAACTATTTGGCCACTTTCAGTGGCAAGTTAATATATCTCTGGCACACAGTGTCTGTGCCAAGATACATCTGACCACAGACACGTGGTCTAGCAAACACGGGCAGGGAAGGTACATAACTTTTACTGCCCACTGGGTGAACCTGCTGACAGCCGTCAAGCATGTGTCACGGTGGGGAGTGGGGGAAACTCCCCACCTTACAATGAGGAGGCAACAAGGCCAGGAGGAGGAATAAGGGAGCAGCATCCCAAATTCTGGCCCTGACTCCTAACAGTATGAGCCAACCCAGATGGTAGGTGGGCTCATACTGCGGAACCTCGGGGCCATACAAACCCTCAGGAAATCCCTGGACTAAAAGCAGGGTAAAGACGACCTGTTCCTCCAAAACAACAGGAGTCTCCACCGTCCAAGCTGCAAAGAAAGGAGACCGTATTCAGTATATGGAATAGGCAGGTAAGCGACGAATGCAACACACTTATCTGCCACAGGCACACCGACTGGAACCCGTGCACAAGTGCTGATGTCCACACACATTAAGGACACAGCACATACAACAACCACACAGGTATCCAGGACACACATAGCTGCATATGGACAATTGGTCCCACCTCCGGGGAACCAGAGACCCCCTTCCGGAGGATACAACCAATTTAAGACAGGGGAATGTCTAGCAAACATGCTGGACACCAAACACCACCAGACATGTAACACCCAACTAGACATACAAACACCCTGAACATAACCCACTCCAATCAAATAGGGAAAGGAAGGGAAGGAGACACCGAGATGACATTGATGAAAACAAGGATGGCCCTCAGATGACAAAGAGCTAGGAGCAAGGTCCTAGTCCAACAAAGGCAGTAGAACCACTGCCCCCAGCCAGCAAGTCACAGGTTTATATCAAGCTTGCGGCCACACCCAGGAAACACCTTAATCCTCACTAGCCAGAAGAATAACCCCTTTCTGACCAAACAGCAGGGAGGCACACCTTAAAGGGGAAGTGCACGTGCAAACCACAAACTACACGTTGCCCCTGGCAACCAGTCTGCACGGCAACTGCATCACGGTCAAACACCAATATGACCGTGACAGCATGTTACCCGTGGCACCCGTGTGGATTTGGTGTTACCACCATGGATTGCATGCAGGCCTGCCTCTTCTTCTCCTCCTCCTACTCCATCCTCCGTCTCCTCCTCGGCTGACTCCTCCTTTTCCACTGCTACTGCCTCTTCCACTGCACCCCCTAAGCTCCCTAGAACCTATTCGAAGTGCCAGGTGAGACGCTGCTATGCTGTGCTGGGGCTGTTGTGCCTGGAAGCCAAGAGCCACACCGTTCCTGCATTGCTTTCAGCTCTGCAGTCACTGGCCGATCAGTGGCTAACCCTGCTCAATTTGACAGTTGGTAAAGTGGTGTGGGACAATGGTGCCAATCTGCTGAGTATGCTGAAACAGGGCAAACGTCCTGAACTTAGTCGTGTAGCGATTCGTTGCCAAATACCGGACGTCTTGCGGCAGGCCAGGAAAATCTCTGGCCATTTTAGAAGATCTAAAAAATCCACCCCCAGCAAAACAAGTGCGGGTACCAATCCTACCGCGCCTGCAAAAAGAGGGCGGTTTGAAGATGTGTTGGTCACTTCGGATATGAGATCATTCTTGCAACCAACCCATCGACAGCCGCCCTCTGGATCCAGCCTCAGGGAATTCCTAGACCGACAGGTGTCCAACTACATCGGGTTAACGGCCGATGTGGATGCTCTGAGAAGCGAGGAACCCCTTGACTACTGGGTGTGCAGGATTGACCTCTGGTCAGAGCTGGCACAATTTGCCATTGAACTCTTGGCTTGCTTCTCGTCGAGTGTCCTGTCCGAAAGGACGTTCAGCGCAGCAGGGGGATCATGACCGATAAGCGCACTTGCCTAGCTCATGACAGTGTGGACTACCTCACATTTTTTTAAATGAATGAAGCATGGATTTCGGAGGAATTCAACACCTGTGATGACCACTTGTAATTGAATTTCCTCATGCCACCCAAACCATATCCACCACCACCCAGAACAAAGAATGGTCCTTGCCTATACAGCGGCATAAAAGGCCTTTTATGTCAGATGAATGCCTAATTTTTGGGGCCTGTACTGGCTGACAGTTACATATTTATCCTGTGACCGCCTACTGCACCTCCAGCCATAGAATCCAAAGTTCTGTGCTGTCAGGTGAATGCCAATTTCCTAATTTTGGGGGCCTGTACTGGCCAACAGTTACATTTTTATCCTGTGACTGCCTAATGTACCTCCAGCCACAGAATCCAAAGTTCTTTGCTGTCAGATGAATGCCTATTTGCTAATTTTTGGGGCCTGTACTGGCTGACAGTTACATTTTTTAGCTCTAGCCACCTAATCACACCCTTGTCTCACTCCTCTGCCTCTCATTATGGTGGCGTATGAACCTCATTCACCATAAGATCCTTCTATTGTCACAGGGTCATGTGACTGTGCCCCCACCCCGTACTGTGCCCCTCACCCCATACTGTGCCCCCTTATACCCTGCATTGTGCCCTCTTACAACACCCTGTGCAGTGCCCCTAGTCATTTCCTGTACTGTGCCCTCTTATACCCTTTTATCTGGTCATGGTATGGCAGTGTTATCAGTTCACTGTACAGAGGTGTTATTCGGTCAATGTGTGGTGGTTAGGGATGAGCGAACTCGAACTGTATAGTTCGGGTTCGTACCGAATTTTGGGGTGTCCGTGACACGGACCCGAACCCGGACATTTTCGTAAAAGTCCGGGTTCGGGTTCGGTGTTCGTCGCTTTCTTCGCGCTTTTGTGACGCTTTCTTGGCGCTTTTTGAAAGGCTGCAAAGCAGCCAATCAACAAGCGTCATACTACTTGCCCCAAGAGGCCATCACAGCCATGCCTACTATTGGCATGGCTGTGATTGGCCAGAGCACCATGTGACCCAGCCTCTATTTAAGCTGGAGTCACATAGCGCCGCCCGTCACTCTGCTCTGATTAGCGTAGGGAGAGGTTGCGGCTGCGACAGTAGGGCGAGATTAGGCAGATTAACTCCTCCAAAGGACTTGATTAACTGATCGATCTGCAGCTGTGGATCATTGAGCTGCTGATCCTCAATTGCTCACTGTTTTTAGGCTGCCCAGACCGTTTGTCAGTCACATTTTTCTGGGGTGATCGGCGGCCATTTTGTGTCTTGTGGTGCGCCAGCACAAGCTGCGACCAAGTGCATTTAACCCTCAATGGTGTGGTTGTTTTTTGGCTAAAGCCTACATCAGGGTGAAGCTGTCACACCAAGTGCATTTAACCAGCAATAGTCTGTTCATTTTTTGGCCATATACAAAATCAGGGGCAAGCTGCGCCTGTCACCAAGTGCATTTAACCCTCAATGGTGTGGTTGTTTTTTGGCTAAAGCCTACATCAGGGTGAAGCTGTCACACCAAGTGCATTTAACCAGCAATAGTCTGTTCATTTTTTGGCCATATACTAAATCAGGGGCAAGCTGCGCCTGTCACCAAGTGCATTTAACCCTCAATGGTGTGGTTGTTTTTTGGCTAAAGCCTACATCAGGGTGAAGCTGTCACACCAAGTGCATTTAACCAGCAATAGTCTGTTTATTTTTTGGCCATATCCCAGTCTAATTCTGTCACTAAATCCATACCGGTCACCCAGCGCCTAAATACTAGGCCTCAAATTTATATCCCGCTAAATCTGTCCTTAGTGCTGTAGCTGGGCGAGTTATTTAGTGTCCGTTCAAGCACATTTCTTGTTCTGGGTTGAAATACAATTCCCAATTTAGCAATTTCATAATTTAGTGGTTTCTGCTATATCAGAGCTATTTGAAATCTATCCCTAAAGGGTATATAATATTCAAGGTGCACATTGGGTCATTCAGAATAACTTCACACACACCCGCTACTGTGTATTTCCAAGTCTAATTCTGGCACTAAACCCATACCTGTCACCCAGCGCCTAAATACTAGGCCTCAAATTTATATCCAGCTAAATCTGTCCCTAGTGCTGTAGCTGGGCGAGTTATTTAGTGTCCGTTCAAGCACATTTCTTGTTCTGGGTTGAAATACAATTCCCAATTTAGCAATTTCATAATTTAGTGGTTTCTGCTATATCAGAGCTATTTGAAATCTATCCCTAAAAGGGTATATAATATTCAAGGTGCACATTGGGTCATTCAGAATAACTTCACACACACCCGCTACTGTGTATTTCCAAGTCTAATTCTGGCACTAAACCCATACCTGTCACCCAGCGCCTAAATACTAGGCCTCAAATTTATATCCAGCTAAATCTGTCCCTAGTGCTGTAGCTGGGCGAGTTATTTAGTGTCCGTTCAAGCACATTTCTTGTTCTGGGTTGAAATACAATTCCCAATTTAGCAATTTCATAATTTAGTGGTTTCTGCTATATCAGAGCTATTTGAAATCTATCCCTAAAAGGGTATATAATATTCAAGGTGCACATTGGGTCATTCAGAATAACTTCACACACACCCGCTACTGTGTATTTCCAAGTCTAATTCTGGCACTAAACCCATACCTGTCACCCAGCGCCTAAATACTAGGCCTCAAATTTATATCCCGCTAAATCTGTCCTTAGTGCTGTAGCTGGGCGAGTTATTTAGTGTCCGTTCAAGCACATTTCTTGTTCTGGGTTGAAATACAATTCCCAATTTAGCAATTTCATAATTTAGTGGTTTCTGCTATATCAGAGCTATTTGAAATCTATCCCTAAAAGGGTATATAATATTCAAGGTGCACATTGGGTCATTCAGAATAACTTCACACACACCCGCTACTGTGTATTTCCAAGTCTAATTCTGGCACTAAACCCATACCTGTCACCCAGCGCCTAAATACTAGGCCTCAAATTTATATCCCGCTAAATCTGTCCTTAGTGCTGTAGCTGGGCGAGTTATTTAGTGTCCGTTCAAGCACATTTCTTGTTCTGGGTTGAAATACAATTCCCAATTTAGCAATTTCATAATTTAGTGGTTTCTGCTATATCAGAGCTATTTGAAATCTATCCCTAAAAGGGTATATAATATTCAAGGTGCACATTGGGTCATTCAGAATAACTTCACACACACCCGCTACTGTGTATTTCCAAGTCTAATTCTGGCACTAAACCCATACCTGTCACCCAGCGCCTAAATACTAGGCCTCAAATTTATATCCCGCTAAATCTGTCCCTAGTGCTGTAGCTGGGCGAGTTATTTAGTGTCCGTTCAAGCACATTTCTTGTTCTGGGTTGAAATACAATTCCCAATTTAGCAATTTCATAATTTAGTGGTTTCTGCTATATCAGAGCTATTTGAAATCTATCCCTAAAAGGGTATATAATATTCAAGGTGCACATTGGGTCATTCAGAATAACTTCACACACACCCGCTACTGTGTATTTCCAAGTCTAATTCTGGCACTAAACCCATACCTGTCACCCAGCGCCTAAATACTAGGCCTCAAATTTATATCCCGCTAAATCTGTCCTTAGTGCTGTAGCTGGGCGAGTTATTTAGTGTCCGTTCAAGCACATTTCTTGTTCTGGGTTGAAATACAATTCCCAATTTAGCAATTTCATAATTTAGTGGTTTCTGCTATATCAGAGCTATTTGAAATCTATCCCTAAAAGGGTATATAATATTCAAGGTGCACATTGGGTCATTCAGAATAACTTCACACACACCCGCTACTGTGTATTTCCAAGTCTAATTCTGGCACTAAACCCATACCTGTCACCCAGCGCCTAAATACTAGGCCTCAAATTTATATCCCGCTAAATCTGTCCCTAGTGCTGTAGCTGGGCGAGTTATTTAGTGTCCGTTCAAGCACATTTCTTGTTCTGGGTTGAAATACAATTCCCAATTTAGCAATTTCATAATTTAGTGGTTTCTGCTATATCAGAGCTATTTGAAATCTATCCCTAAAAGGGTATATAATATTCAAGGTGCACATTGGGTCATTCAGAATAACTTCACACACACCCGCTACTGTGTATTTCCAAGTCTAATTCTGGCACTAAACCCATACCTGTCACCCAGCGCCTAAATACTAGGCCTCAAATTTATATCCCGCTAAATCTGTCCCTAGTGCTGTAGCTGGGCGAGTTATTTAGTGTCCGTTCAAGCACATTTCTTGTTCTGGGTTGAAATACAATTCCCAATTTAGCAATTTCATAATTTAGTGGTTTCTGCTATATCAGAGCTATTTGAAATCTATCCCTAAAAGGGTATATAATATTCAAGGTGCACATAGGGTCATTCAGAATAACTTCACACACCCGCTACTGTGCATTTCCAAATCTAATTCTGTCACTAAACCCATACCTGTCACCCAGCGCCTAAATACTAGGCCTCAAATTTATATCCCGCTAAATCTCTCGTTACCGCTGTCCTGTTGTGGCTGGGAAAGTTATTTAGTGTCCGTCAAAGCACATTTTTTGTTCTGGGTTGAAATACAATTCCCAATTTAGCAATTTCATAATTTAGTCGTTTCTGCTATATCAGAGCTATTTGAAATCTATCCCTAAAAGGGTAGATCATATTGAAGGTGCACATAGGGTCATTCAGAATAACTTCACACACACGCTTCTGTGCATTTCCAAGTCTAATTCTGTCACTAAATCCATACCGGTCACCCAGCGCCTAAATACTAGGCCTCAAATTTATATCCCGCTGAATTTGAATACAATACATTGGGCCAAATAATATATTTGTTGTTGTGGTGAACCATAACAATGAGAAAAACATCTAGTAAGGGACGCGGACGTGGACATGGTCGTGGTGGTGTTAGTGGACCCTCTGGTGCTGGGAGAGGACGTGGCCGTTCTGCCACATCCACACGTCCTAGTGTACCAACTACCTCAGGTCCCAGTAGCCGCCAGAATTTACAGCGATATATGGTGGGGCCCAATGCCGTTCTAAGGATGGTAAGGCCTGAGCAGGTACAGGCATTAGTCAATTGGGTGGCCGACAGTGGATCCAGCACGTTCACATTATCTCCCACCCAGTCTTCTGCAGAAAGCGCACAGATGGCGCCTGAAAACCAACCCCATCAGTCTGTCACATCACCCCCATGCATACCAGGGAAACTGTCTCAGCCTCAAGTTATGCAGCAGTCTCTTATGCTGTTTGAAGACTCCGCTGGCAGGGTTTCCCAAGGGCATCCACCTAGCCCTTCCCCAGCGGTGAAAGACATAGAATGCACTGACGCACAACCACTTATGTTTCCTGATGATGAGGACATGGGAATACCACCTCAGCATGTCTCTGATGATGACGAAACACAGGTGCCAACTGCTGCGTCTTTCTGCAGTGTGCAGACTGAACAGGAGGTCAGGGATCAAGACTGGGTGGAAGACGATGCAGGGGACGATGAGGTCCTAGACCCCACATGGAATGAAGGTCGTGCCACTGACTTTCACAGTTCGGAGGAAGAGGCAGTGGTGAGACCGAGCCAACAGCGTAGCAAAAGAGGGAGCAGTGGGCAAAAGCAGAACACCCGCCGCCAAGAGACTCCGCCTGCTACTGACCGCCGCCATCTGGGACCGAGCACCCCAAAGGCAGCTTCAAGGAGTTCCCTGGCATGGCACTTCTTCAAACAATGTGCTGACGACAAGACCCGAGTGGTTTGCACGCTGTGCCATCAGAGCCTGAAGCGAGGCATTAACGTTCTGAACCTGAGCACAACCTGCATGACCAGGCACCTGCATGCAAAGCATGAACTGCAGTGGAGTAAACACCTTAAAACCAAGGAAGTCACTCAGGCTCCCCCTGCTACCTCTTCTGCTGCTGCCGCCTCGGCCTATTCTGCTGCTGCCGCCTCGGCCTCTTCCTCCGCCTCTGGAGGAACGTTGGCACCTGCCGCCCAGCAAACAGGGGATGTACCACCAACACCACCACCACCACCTCCGTCACCAAGCGTCTCAACCATGTCACACGCCAGCGTTCAGCTCTCCATCTCACAAACATTTGATAGAAAGCGTAAATTCCCACCTAGCCACCCTCGATCCCTGGCCCTGAATGCCAGCATTTCTAAACTACTGGCCTATGAAATGCTGTCATTTAGGCTGGTGGACACAGACAGCTTCAAACAGCTCATGTCGCTTGCTGTCCCACAGTATGTTGTTCCCAGCCGGCACTACTTCTCCAAGAGAGCCGTGCCTTCCCTGCACAACCAAGTATCCGATAAAATCAAGTGTGCACTGCGCAACGCCATCTGTGGCAAGGTCCACCTAACCACAGATACGTGGACCAGTAAGCACGGCCAGGGACGCTATATCTCCCTAACTGCACACTGGGTAAATGTAGTGGCAGCTGGGCCCCAGGCGGAGAGCTGTTTGGCGCACGTCCTTCCGCCGCCAAGGATCGCAGGGCAACATTCTTTGCCTCCTGTTGCCACCTCCTCCTTCTCGGCTTCCTCCTCCTCTTCTTCCACCTGCTCATCCAGTCAGCCACACACCTTCACCACCAACTTCAGCACAGCCCGGGGTAAACGTCAGCAGGCCATTCTGAAACTCATATGTTTGGGGGACAGGCCCCACACCGCACAGGAGTTGTGGCGGGGTATTAGAACAACAGACCGACGAGTGGTTGCTGCCGGTGAGCCTCAAGCCCGGCCTGGTGGTGTGTGATAATGGGCGAAATCTCGTTGCAGCTCTGGGACTAGCCAATTTGACGCACATCCCTTGCTTGGCGCATGTGCTGAATTTGGTGGTGCAGAAGTTCATTCACAACTACCCCGACATGTCAGAGCTGCTGCATAAAGTGCGGGCCGTCTGTTCGCGCTTCCGGCGTTCACATCCTGCTGCTGCTCGCCTGTCTGCGCTACAGCGTAACTTCGGCCTTCCCGCTCACCGCCTCATATGCGACGTGCCCACCAGGTGGAACTCCACCTTGCACATGCTGGACAGACTGTGCGAGCAGCAGCAGGCCATAGTGGAGTTTCAGCTGCAGCACGCACGGGTCAGTCGCACTACAGAACAGCACCACTTCACCACCAATGACTGGGCCTCCATGCGAGACCTGTGTGCCCTGTTGCGCTGTTTCGAGTACTCCACCAACATGGCCAGTGGCGATGACACCGTTATCAGCGTTACAATACCACTTCTATGTCTCCTTGAGAAAACACTTAGGGCGATGATGGAAGAGGAGGTGGCCCAGGAGGAGGAGGAGGAGGAGGAGGAAGAGGGGTCATTTTTAGCACTTTCAGGCCAGTCTCTTCGAAGTGACTCAGAGGGAGGTTTTTGGCAACAGCAGAGGCCAGGTACAAATGTGGCCAGCCAGGGCCCACTACTGGAGGACGAGGAGGACGAGGATGAGGAGGAGGTGGAGGAGGATGAGGATGAAGCATGGTCACAGCGGGGTGGCACCCAACGCAGCTCGGGTCCATCACTGGTGCGTGGCTGGGGGGAAAGGCAGGACGATGACGATACGCCTCCCACAGAGGACAGCTTGTCCTTACCCCTGGGCAGCCTGGCACACATGAGCGACTACATGCTGCAGTGCCTGCGCAACGACAGCAGAGTTGCCCACATTTTAACCTGTGCGGACTACTGGGTTGCCACCCTGCTGGATCCACGCTACAAAGACAATGTGCCCACCTTACTTCCTGCACTGGAGCGTGATAGGAAGATGCGCGAGTACAAGCGCACGTTGGTAGACGCGCTACTGAGAGCATTCCCAAATGTCACAGGGGAACAAGTGGAAGCCCAAGGCCAAGGCAGAGGAGGAGCAAGAGGTCGCCAAGGCAGCTGTGTCACGGCCAGCTCCTCTGAGGGCAGGGTTAGCATGGCAGAGATGTGGAAAACTTTTGTCAACACGCCACAGCTAACTGCACCACCACCTGATACGCAACGTGTTAGCAGGAGGCAACATTTCACTAACATGGTGGAACAGTACGTGTGCACACCCCTCCACGTACTGACTGATGGTTCGGCCCCATTCAACTTCTGGGTCTCTAAATTGTCCACGTGGCCAGAGCTAGCCTTTTATGCCTTGGAGGTGCTGGCCTGCCCGGCAGCCAGCGTTTTGTCTGAACGTGTATTCAGCACGGCAGGGGGCGTCATTACAGACAAACGCAGCCGCCTGTCTACAGCCAATGTGGACAAGCTGACGTTCATAAAAATGAACCAGGCATGGATCCCACAGGACCTGTCCGTCCCTTGTCCAGATTAGACATTAACTACCTCCCCATAACCATATATTATTGGACTCCAGGGCACTTCCTCATTCAATCCTATTTTTATTTTCATTTTACCATTATATTGCGAGGCTACCCAAAGTTGAATGAACCTCTCCTCTGCCTGTGTGCTAGGCCTAAATATATGCCAATGGACTGTTGCAGTGGTGGCTGACGTGAAGCCTCATTCTCTGCTATGACATGCAGACTGATTCTCTGCTGACATGAAGACAGATTCTCTGTTACGGGACCTCCCTCCTCTGCCTGGGTGCTGGGCCTAAATATATGCCAATGGACTGTTGCAGTGGTGGCTGACATGAAGCCTGATTCTCTGCTATGACATGCAGACTAATTCTCTGCTGACATGAAGCCAGATTGTCTGTTACGGGACCTCTCTCCTCTGCCTGGGTGCTGGGCCTAAATTTATGACAATGGACTGTTGCAGTGGTGGCTGACGTGAAGCCTGATTCTCTGCTATGACATGCAGACTGATTCTCTGCTGACATGAAGCCAGATTGTCTGTTACGGGACCTCTCTGCTCTGCCTGTGTGCTAGGCCTAAATATATGCCAATGGACTGTTGCAGTGGTGGGTGACGTGAAGCCTCATTCTCTGCTATGACATGCAGACTGATTCTCTGCTGACATGAAGACAGATTCTCTGTTACGGGACCTCTCTCCTCTGCCTGGGTGCTGGGCCTAAATATATGCCAATGGACTGTTGCAGTGGTGGCTGACGTGAAGCCTCATTCTCTGCTATGACATGCAGACTGATTCTCTGCTGACATGAAGCCAGATTGTCTGTTACGGGACCTCTCTGCTCTGCCTGTGTGCTAGGCCTAAATATATGCCAATGGACTGTTGCAGTGGTGGCTGACGTGAAGCCTGATTCTCTGCTATGACATGCAGACTGATTCTCTGCTGACATGAAGCCAGATTGTCTGTTACGGGACCTCTCTGCTCTGCCTGTGTGCTAGGCCTAAATATATGCCAATGGACTGTTGCAGTGGTGGGTGACGTGAAGCCTCATTCTCTGCTATGACATGCAGACTGATTCTCTGCTGACATGAAGACAGATTCTCTGTTACGGGACCTCCCTCCTCTGCCTGGGTGCTGGGCCTAAATATATGCCAATGGACTGTTGCAGTGGTGGCTGACGTGAAGCCTGATTCTCTGCTATGACATGCAGACTAATTCTCTGCTGACATGAAGCCAGATTGTCTGTTACGGGACCTCTCTCCTCTGCCTGGGTGCTGGGCCTAAATATATGACAATGGACTGTTGCAGTGGTGGCTGACGTGAAGCCTCATTCTCTGCTATGACATGCAGACTGATTCTCTGCTGACATGAAGCCAGATTGTCTGTTACGGGACCTCTCTGCTCTGCCTGTGTGCTAGGCCTAAATATATGCCAATGGACTGTTGCAGTGGTGGCTGACGTGAAGCCTCATTCTCTGCTATGACATGCAGACTGATTCTCTGCTGACATGAAGCCAGATTGTCTGTTACGGGACCTCTCTGCTCTGCCTGTGTGCTAGGCCTAAATATATGCCAATGGACTGTTGCAGTGGTGGGCTGACGTGAAGCCTCATTCTCTGCTATGACATGCAGACTGATTCTCTGCTGACATGAAGCCAGATTGTCTGTTACGGGACCTCTCTGCTCTGCCTGTGTGCTAGGCCTAAATATATGCCAATGGACTGTTGCAGTGGTGGGTGACGTGAAGCCTCATTCTCTGCTATGACATGCAGACTGATTCTCTGCTGACATGAAGACAGATTCTCTGTTACGGGACCTCTCTCCTCTGCCTGTGTGCTGGGCCTAAATATATGCCAATGGACTGTTGCAGTGGTGGCTGACGTGAAGCCTCATTCTCTGCTATGACATGCAGACTAATTCTCTGCTGACATGAAGCCAGATTGTCTGTTACGGGACCTCTCTCCTCTGCCTGGGTGCTGGGCCTAAATTTATGACAATGGACTGTTGCAGTGGTGGCTGACGTGAAGCCTGATTCTCTGCTATGACATGCAGACTGATTCTCTGCTGACATGAAGCCAGATTCGTCTGTTACGGGACCTCTCTGCCTCTGCCTGTGTGCTAGGCCTAAATATATGCCAATGGACTGTTGCAGTGGTGGCTGACGTGAAGCCTCATTCTCTGCTATGACATGCAGACTGATTCTCTGCTGACATGAAGCCAGATTCTCTGTTACGGGACCTCTCTGCCTCTGCCTGTGTGTGCTAGGGCCTAAATATATGCCAATGGACTGTTGCAGTGGTGGCTGACGTGAAGCCTCATTCTCTGCTATGACATGCAGACTGATTCTCTGCTGACATGAAGCCAGATTCTCTGTTACGGGACCTCTCTCCTCTGCCTGTGTGCTAGGCCTAAATATATGCCAATGGACTGTTGCAGTGGTGGCTGACGTGAAGCCTCATTCTCTGCTATGACATGCAGACTAATTCTCTGCTGACATGAAGACAGATTCTCTGTTACGGGACCTCTCTCCTCTGCCTGGGTGCCGGGGCCTAAATATCTGAGAATGGACTGTTCCAGTGGTGGGTGACGGGAAGCCAGATTCTCTGCTATGGAACCTCTCTCCAATTGATTTTGGTTAATTTTTATTTATTTAATTTTTATTTTAATTCATTTCCCTATCCACATTTGTTTGCAGGGGATTTACCTACATGTTGCTGCCTTTTGCAGCCCTCTAGCTCTTTCCTGGGCTGTTTTACAGCCTTTTTAGTGCCGAAAAGTTCGGGTCCCCATTGACTTCAATGGGGTTCGGGTTCGGGACGAAGTTCGGATCGGGTTCGGATCCCGAACCCGAACATTTCCGGGATGTTCGGCCGAACTTCTCGAACCCGAACATCCAGGTGTTTGCTCAACTCTAGTGGTGGTAGTATCCAATAACTGGATGTCCATAACTGTATCCCTTTCCCTGCCCACACCATCCTTTTTTAGACCTGGCATGAGCTGGAAAAATATGCAGATTGCGGTGCTAAGGACCTTTGCTCCACAATCTGTGTCAGAAATACACCTAAAAGACGTAATTCTATATAATAAATGACCACCTAATTGTATTATTATTCGGGGGTAGGGCTAATGTCTTTATATTATATAGATTCTAGTGTATTATACTGTGCCCTGTATTTCCCAGTAGAAAATGATCTTTGGGAACACAATCCTCATCCCTGACCACCAGGACCAGGTAGCGCTCTGTCAGTACATGGTGGCCTCCCCTCTCTGCCACGCTGCTCCGCTGTGTACTGGTGCTTATTTTGACACTAGGGCTGGGCTCACATCCTATTTTTGACATCCATTTAATGAATAAAAATAATTTATGCGTTAACAGATGCCTCCGACTGGTGCCGTACAGTGGCATACGTTCAAAATACAGTTCCATGGTAGAAAAAAAAATTACGTTAATGTATGCATTTTTTTTATGGACTCTGCAGGATAAAAAAACGTGGAGTGCTGCACATTTGTATACATCAAATTGATAGGAAATAAAAATTTTCTAGGCTCCAGCAGGGCACATTTTTGAGAGTTTCCCTTTAAGACAAATAAAAATGGCCCCTGATTAAAATACATATTTTTGGGTGGGAATTTTTGCCAATGACCCCTCTCTGGTATTTCACTGTTCATGTTGCGGGACTATTTTTGTACTTCTAGTAAGTGTTTGCTGGCTGCAAATATGACCTGAAGGTTTTTCAGGTTCGCCTGCCATTAAAGTGAATGGGGCCCGCCGCAAACACACGGTTCGCGAACATTTGATAGCGAATGCGCGTTCGCTAATCATCCCGGCCGATGTTCGTCCATCACTAGCTGCAATATCAAAGTGCAAATTTGGGACTCTGTCCTCCATCAAGTGTGTTACTGGCGTTCTCTCTCCTCTGAACGTCTTATTGCATTAGACATGACTGATCCAGCCAGCCTCGTACAGTAGCGCATTATGTGTGTCAGCACATGTCACGTATGGCTGGAAATGTTGTCTGCGTCCTGCTTCAAAGTCTGTAGTTCTTCCTATTACCCATGATATATCAAGTTTTATGGAGGTAGTACAGATTAACCGACGAAAGTCTATCTAGATTAACCTTTTCATGCCAAGTTAATTTTTATTACAGTATGTCTGGAAGAAATGAAACCTGAGGTTATATGCCACAATAATTAAAAAGTCAAACTCTATGAGGCATATACAGTATGGGCAGGAATGATGCATTGCATACTATGTTGTACAGTTATATACAAAGAAAATTCTGCTTATGGATAGGTCTCTATTATTTTAGAAATATGTATAAATCAACAAATAAATATAATTAGAGATGAGTGAATTATTCAAAAATTCTATTCAGCTGCTTCGACGAATTTTACAAAAAAAATTACACAAAGTAATTTGTCACAAAGCGCATTTCTTTGTAAGCAGTGGTTGCAATGACAGGGAGCTGTGATTGTGCCGCTCCCCATCATTGTACCCCTCAGATGCTGTGTTCATACATGATCCCGACATCTGATATAAATGACAGTGTATAATTTATATAGATAATGTAAAATAAAAAAATATATAAAAATAAAATCATACTTGCATCATTCATTTGCTCGCGACGGGCCGGCCGCTGCCATCTTGCTTGAAGATCTAGCTTAAATTCTCACACGTCCCATGGTGACGTCATACGTCACCGCACAGGATTTTGTGCAAGATCTTCCAGGTAAAATCGATTTGCTTCCATGAAGCAAGAGGAAATTCGACTTCATGGCAAATCGAATTTATCCTGAAAGTGGACTTCGATTTGCTCAACACTAAATATAATACAATAAATAAAAAATACTCATTTCTAGGGCTAGATTAAGCTGACAGAAATCTAAGGGTCTGTTCACGTCATTATTTGCCACCAGAATTTTGGAGCAGATTCTGCCATAAAATTCTGGCGGCGGCTTTGTGCTGTCCTCCCATTGTACCTCTCAGATTAATGGGAGGTTGTATGGCCGTTCACGCAGCAGTTGGTTTAAATCTGCAACTGCACCAAGAAGGGACATGACCCTTCTTGGTGTCCAAACACATGCTGCTGGAAGCCACATTCAAAGTAAGAAACCACGGCTGTATCTACAGTGGAAAACACTTTGCAAAATATGCACAGATTTCCACATAAAAATCTGTCTACAAACTGCCTCAATGAGAGTTCCACACAGCAGTGCAGGCAGATTTTTTGGCTGCAGATTTGAAAATCTCATTGTCACTTGTAAAAATTACTCCCACCTGGTCAGGTTTCCTGATGCAGTTTTAGAAGCCAAAACCAGAGTAAATTTAAAAAAGATGAGAAGTTGTGTTTGTCCTGAAAGGAAATCGATTTTTGGACCGTTCTCTACAGTAATACATGAGTAGTATTGCAGCTAAGGAGTCCAGATCACTATCTTATTTTCCTCTTACCCCCGATTCCCCCAGTTGTCAGCATTCAAAGTTGCGTTAAAATACACAATTCGGAACGCTGTGCTGTTCTAACATAATAGTGAGGACTCATGTGTGCATGGGCGGTAGTCCTGACAATGTATTTCAACTCAGCTCTGAATGCTGACAACGGGGAAACAGTAGGAAAATAAAAAATAGGGATCTGGACTCCATATCTGCAGTACTAATCATGTATTACTGTCGATAATGATCCAAAATTGGGGTGCAAGATTTCTTTTTAACACCTTAAGGACCTTGCCATTTTTCACCTTAACCCCTTTGGGAAACAGCAATATTTCACCTTAAGGACCAGGCCATTTTTTGCAAATCTGATCAGTGTCACTTTAAAACGCTTTGACTTATCCAAACCATTCTCAGATTGTTTTTTCGACACATATTGTACTTAATGACACTGGAAAAATTGAGTAAAAAAAAACATTTTTATTTATAAAAAAATACCAAATTTACCCCAATTTTCTTTTTATTGCCAATTTCCAAGTTTAAATTCCTCTACTTCTATAATACATAGTAATACCTCCAAAAATAGTTATTACTTTACATTCCCCATATGTCTACTTCATGTTTGGATCATTTTGGGAATGATATTTTATTTTTTGGGGATGTTACAAGGCTTAGAAGTTTAGAAGCAAATCTTGAAATTTTTCAAAAATGTTCAAAAACCCAATTTTTAAGGACCAGTTCCGGTCTGAAGTCACTTTGCAAGGCTTACCTAATAGAAACCACCCAAAAATGACCCCTTCTAGAAACTACACAGATCAAGGTATTCAAAACTGATTTTACAAACTTTGTTAACCCTTTAGGTGTTCCACAAGAATTAATGAAAAATAGAGATACAATTTCAAAATTTCACTTTTTGGGCAGATTTTCCATTTAAATAATTTTTTTCCAGTTACAAAGCAAAGGTTAACAGCCAAACCAAACTCAGTATTTATGGCCCTGATTCTGTAGTTTACAGAAACACCCCATTTGTGGTCGCAAACCATTTGTGGTCGCAAACCGCTGTACGGGCACACGGCAGGGCGCAGAAGGAAAGGAATGCTATACGGTTTTTGGAAGGCAGGTTTTGCTGGACTGTTTTTTTTGCCACCATGTCCCATTTGAAGCCCCCCTGATGCACCCCTAGAGTAGAAACTCCATAAAAGTGACCCCATCTAAGAAAATACACCCCTCAAGGTATTCAAAAATGGTTTTACAAACTTTGTTAACCCTTTAGGTGTTCCACAAGAATTCATGGAAAATAGAGATACAATTTCAAAATTTCACTTTTTTGGCAGAATTTCAATTTTAATAATTTTTTTCCAGTTACAAAGCAAGGGTTAACAGCCAAACCAAACTCATTATTTATGGCCCTGATTCTGTAGTTTACAGAAACACCCCATATGTGGTCGTAAACTGCTGTACGGGCACACGGCAGGGCGCAGAAGGAAAGGAATGCCATACGGTTTTTGGAAGGCAGATTTTGCTGGACAGTTTTTTTTTGACACCATGTACCATTTAAAGCCCCCCTGATGCACTCCTAGAGTAGAAACTCCAAAAAAGTGACCCCCATTTTAGAAACTACGGAATAGGGTGGCAGTATTGTTGATACTAGTTTAGGGTACATATGATTTTTGGTTGCTCTATATTACACTTTTTGTGAGGCAAGGTAACAAGAAATAGCTGTTTTGGCACCGTTTTAATTTTTGGTCATTTACAACATTTATCTGACAGATTAGATCATGTGATATTTTTATAGACCATGTTGTCACGGATGCAGCTGCAGCGATACCTAATATGTATACTTTTTATTTATTTATGTAAGTTTTACACAATGATTTCTTTTTTTAAACAAAAAAAATCATGTTTTAGTGTTTCCATAGTCTGAGAGCCATAATTTTACGTTTTTGGGCGATTACCTTGGCTAGGGTATGATTTTTGCAGGATTACTCCTCTCTGACAGTGGAGCACTGCCAGTCTCTGTGTTGGGGCCTGGGAGTATGGGCCGGGATTAAGGCTTGCTACCTTGTTTGTGTAAAAGCACGTGGATTCTGCTTTATACAAGGACATCTGTGTTACTACCGGGTGCGAACGAACACCTGAATTAAGGTGACATTTTTTTCTGGAAACCGATTTCTTTTGTCACTTACTTAGGCTACATGCACATGACCGTATGGCATCAGTTTTTTTTGAGGATCTGTTTTTTTTTTTGCTGATCCATTGTAATAATGCCTATCCTTGTCCACAAACTAGAAAAAAATAGGACATGCACTATTTTTTTTTGCGGGGCAACGGAACGGACATACTGATGCGGACAGCACACAGTGTGCTGTCTGCCTTTTTTTTGCGGACTCATTGAAATGAATGGGTCCACATCCTATCCGAAAAAAAAAACGTAATGGACACGGAAACAAACAACGACATTTGTCGCGCTACAAAAAGTCGCGCGACAGATAGGGCGCAACAGTTGTCGCGACATTTTGTTGCACTAATGTCGCGCGACAATTTTTATAATGGCAGTCTATGGTGTCGCACTGCAACATGCGACATGTTGCGACTGCGACGCGACAGTCGCAGAAAAATCCATCTTGAATGGATTTTCTGCGACTGTCGCGTCGCAGTCGCAGCATGTCGCATGTTGCAGTGCGACACCATAGACTGCCATTATAAAAATTGTCGCGCGACATTGGTGCAACAAAATGTCGCGCGACAAATGTCGTCGTGTAGACCTAGCCTCAAGGTGTGAATAAACCCTGAACTGTTTAAGTTAAAGACCTCTATACTGCGTCCGCTAACCTGCCTACCAGAGCGAATCCCCACACCGCTTACCCAATAGGAGGCAGGCACATTGCACACACTGCAAAAATCTTTACCCACAAAACTACATATCAATCTGCTCAGCTTCTTGTGCACATGCTGCCTGCAGGTTGCACTGCATGTTATGGTGTACTACTAACAAAACAACCCATTTACATATATCCTATTGATATAAAAGTGGGGTTACCCCCTTTTGGACCTCACTAGAAAGTTGACAAACCGAGTACTTAGTCTGGTGGACCTGGCCCATTTATGGGTGGCCATTCATTTAGCCCACTACATTTCCCCTGCAGAGGAAAATACTATATATGACCAGCTGATTTTCAGGTCAGCTTCAATTAAGATATCTAATTTAACATAATTAATTGTGAAAAAGACATAGCAGAATTTACAGTGACAAAAAATAAATGATTAACAAGTTAATAGTAATCATACCGTGTCTGGATGACAGCCACAAGTGCACTGTGTCCAGGTCCACGCAATGTCTTGCTACAATCCAGGCTCATAGGTAGAGTTGAGCGAACACCTGGATGTTCGGGTTCGAGAAGTTCGGCCGAACATCCCGGAAATGTTCGGGTTCGGGATCCGAACCCGATCCGAACTTCGTCCCGAACCCGAACCCCATTGAAGTCAATGGGGACCCGAACTTTTCGGCACTAAAAAGGCTGTAAAACAGCCCAGGAAAGAGCTAGAGGGCTGCAAAAGGCAGCAACATGTAGGTAAATCCCCTGCAAACAAATGTGGATAGGGAAATGAATTAAAATAAAAATTAAATAAATAAAAATTAACCAAAATCAATTGGAGAGAGGTTCCATAGCAGAGAATCTGGCTTCCCGTCACCCACCACTGGAACAGTCCATTCTCAGATATTTAGGCCCCGGCACCCAGGCAGAGGAGAGAGGTCCCGTAACAGAGAATCTGTCTTCATGTCAGCAGAGAATTAGTCTGCATGTCATAGCAGAGAATGAGGCTTCACGTCAGCCACCACTGCAACAGTCCATTGGCATATATTTAGGCCCAGCACCCAGGCAGAGGAGGGAGGTCCCGTAACAGAGAATCTGTCTTCATGTCAGCAGAGAATTAGTCTGCATGTCATAGCAGAGAATGAGGCTTCACGTCAGCCACCACTGCAACAGTCCATTGGCATATATTTAGGCCCAGCACACACACAGGCAGAGGAGAGAGGTCCCGTAACAGAGAATCTGGCTTCATGTCAGCAGAGAATCAGTCTGCATGTCATAGCAGAGAATGAGGCTTCACGTCAGCCACCACTGCAACAGTCCATTGGCATATATTTAGGCCCAGCACACACACAGGCAGAGGAGAGAGGTCCCGTAACAGAGAATCTGGCTTCATGTCAGCAGAGAATCAGTCTGCATGTCATAGCAGAGAATGAGGCTTCACGTCAGCCACCACTGCAACAGTCCATTGGCATATATTTAGGCCCAGCACCCAGGCAGAGGAGGGAGGTCCCGTAACAGAGAATCTGTCTTCATGTCAGCAGAGAATTAGTCTGCATGTCATAGCAGAGAATGAGGCTTCACGTCAGCCACCACTGCAACAGTCCATTGGCATATATTTAGGCCCAGCACACACACAGGCAGAGGAGAGAGGTCCCGTAACAGAGAATCTGGCTTCATGTCAGCAGAGAATCAGTCTGCATGTCATAGCAGAGAATGAGGCTTCACGTCAGCCACCACTGCAACAGTCCATTGGCATATATTTAGGCCCAGCACACACACAGGCAGAGGAGAGAGGTCCCGTAACAGAGAATCTGGCTTCATGTCAGCAGAGAATCAGTCTGCATGTCATAGCAGAGAATGAGGCTTCACGTCAGCCACCACTGCAACAGTCCATTGGCATATATTTAGGCCCAGCACCCAGGCAGAGGAGGGAGGTCCCGTAACAGAGAATCTGTCTTCATGTCAGCAGAGAATTAGTCTGCATGTCATAGCAGAGAATGAGGCTTCACGTCAGCCACCACTGCAACAGTCCATTGGCATATATTTAGGCCCAGCACCCAGGCAGAGGAGGGAGGTCCCGTAACAGAGAATCTGTCTTCATGTCAGCAGAGAATTAGTCTGCATGTCATAGCAGAGAATGAGGCTTCACGTCAGCCACCACTGGAACAGTCCATTCTCAGATATTTAGGCCCCGGCACCCAGGCAGAGGAGAGAGGTCCCGTAACAGAGAATCTGTCTTCATGTCAGCAGAGAATTAGTCTGCATGTCATAGCAGAGAATGAGGCTTCACGTCAGCCACCACTGCAACAGTCCATTGGCATATATTTAGGCCCAGCACCCAGGCAGAGGAGAGAGGTCCCGTAACAGACAATCTGGCTTCATGTCAGCAGAGAATCAGTCTTCATATCATAGCAGAGAATCAGGCTTCACGTCACCCACCACTGTAAGAGTCAATTTTCATAAATTTAGGCCCAGAACCCAGGCAGAGGAGAAAGGTCCCGTAACAGACAATCTGGCTTCATGTCAGCAGAGAATCAGTCTTCATATCATAGCAGAGAATCAGGCTTCACGTCACCCACCACTGTAAGAGTCAATTTTCATAAATTTAGGCCCAGAACCCAGGCAGAGGAGAAAGGTCCCGTAACAGACAATCTGGCTTCATGTCAGCAGAGAATCAGTCTTCATATCATAGCAGAGAATCAGGCTTCACGTCACCCACCACTGTAAGAGTCAATTTTCATAAATTTAGGCCCAGAACCCAGGCAGAGGAGAAAGGTCCCGTAACAGACAATCTGGCTTCATGTCAGCAGAGAATCAGTCTTCATATCATAGCAGAGAATCAGGCTTCACGTCACCCACCACTGTAAGAGTCAATTTTCATAAATTTAGGCCCAGAACCCAGGCAGAGGAGAAAGGTCCCGTAACAGACAATCTGGCTTCATGTCAGCAGAGAATCAGTCTTCATATCATAGCAGAGAATCAGGCTTCACGTCACCCACCACTGTAAGAGTCAATTTTCATAAATTTAGGCCCAGAACCCAGGCAGAGGAGAAAGGTCCCGTAACAGACAATCTGGCTTCATGTCAGCAGAGAATCAGTCTTCATATCATAGCAGAGAATCAGGCTTCACGTCACCCACCACTGTAAGAGTCAATTTTCATAAATTTAGGCCCAGAACCCAGGCAGAGGAGAAAGGTCCCGTAACAGACAATCTGGCTTCATGTCAGCAGAGAATCAGTCTTCATATCATAGCAGAGAATCAGGCTTCACGTCACCCACCACTGTAAGAGTCAATTTTCATAAATTTAGGCCCAGAACCCAGGTAGAGGAGAAAGGTCCCGTAACAGACAATCTGGCTTCATGACAGCAGAGAATCAGTCTGCATGTCATAGCAGAGAATCAGGCTTCACGTCAGCCACCACTGCAACAGTCCATTGTCATAAATTTAGGCCCAGCACCCAGGCAGAGGAGAGAGGTCCCGTAACAGACAATCTGGCTTCATGTCAGCAGAGAATTAGTCTGCATGTCATAGCAGAGAATCAGGCTTCATGTCAGCCACCACTGCAACAGTCCATTGGCATATATTTAGGCCTAGCACACAGGCAGAGGAGAGGTTCATTCAACTTTGGGTAGCATCGCAATATAATGGTAAAATGAAAATAAAAATAGGATTGAATGAGGAAGTGCCCTGGAGTCCAATAATATATGGTTATGGGGAGGTAGTTAATGTCTAATCTGGACAAGGGACGGACAGGTCCTGTGGGATCCATGCCTGGTTCATTTTTATGAACGTCAGCTTGTCCACATTGGCTGTAGACAGGCGGCTGCGTTTGTCTGTAATGACGCCCCCTGCCGTGCTGAATACACGTTCAGACAAAACGCTGGCTGCCGGGCAGGCCAGCACCTCCAAGGCATAAAAGGCTAGCTCTGGCCACGTGGACAATTTAGAGACCCAGAAGTTGAATGGGGCCGAACCATCAGTCAGTACGTGGAGGGGTGTGCACACGTACTGTTCCACCATGTTAGTAAAATGTTGCCTCCTGCTAACACGTTGCGTATCAGGTGGTGGTGCAGTTAGCTGTGGCGTGTTGACAAAAGTTTTCCACATCTCTGCCATGCTAACCCTGCCCTCAGAGGAGCTGGCCGTGACACAGCTGCCTTGGCGACCTCTTGCTCCTCCTCTGCCTTGGCCTTGGGCTTCCACTTGTTCCCCTGTGACATTTGGGAATGCTCTCAGTAGCGCGTCTACCAACGTGCGCTTGTACTCGCGCATCTTCCTATCACGCTCCAGTGCAGGAAGTAAGGTGGGCACATTGTCTTTGTAGCGTGGATCCAGCAGGGTGGCAACCCAGTAGTCCGCACAGGTTAAAATGTGGGCAACTCTGCTGTCGTTGCGCAGGCACTGCAGCATGTAGTCGCTCATGTGTGCCAGGCTGCCCAGGGGTAAGGACAAGCTGTCCTCTGTGGGAGGCGTATCGTCATCGTCCTGCCTTTCCCCCCAGCCACGCACCAGTGATGGACCCGAGCTGCGTTGGGTGCCACCCCGCTGTGACCATGCTTCATCCTCATCCTCCTCCACCTCCTCCTCATCCTCGTCCTCCTCGTCCTCCAGTAGTGGGCCCTGGCTGGCCACATTTGTACCTGGCCTCTGCTGTTGCAAAAAACCTCCCTCTGAGTCACTTCGAAGAGACTGGCCTGAAAGTGCTAAAAATGACCCCTCTTCCTCATCCTCCTCCTCCTCCTCCTGGGCCACCTCCTGTTCCATCATCGCCCTAAGTGTTTTCTCAAGGAGACATAGAAGTGGTATTGTAACGCTGATAACGGTGTCATCGCCACTGGCCATGTTGGTGGAGTACTCGAAACAGCGCAACAGGGCACACAGGTCTCGCATGGAGGCCCAGTCATTGGTGGTGAAGTGGTGCTGTTCTGTAGTGCGACTGACCCGTGCGTGCTGCAGCTGAAACTCCACTATGGCCTGCTGCTGCTCGCACAGTCTGTCCAGCATGTGCAAGGTGGAGTTCCACCTGGTGGGCACGTCGCATATGAGGCGGTGAGCGGGAAGGCCGAAGTTACGCTGTAGCGCAGACAGGCGAGCAGCAGCAGGATGTGAACGCCGGAAGCGCGAACAGACGGCCCGCACTTTATGCAGCAGCTCTGACATGTCGGGGTAGTTGTGAATGAACTTCTGCACCACCAAATTCAGCACATGCGCCAAGCAAGGGATGTGCGTCAAATTGGCTAGTCCCAGAGCTGCAACGAGATTTTGCCCATTATCACACACCACCAGGCCGGGCTTGAGGCTCACCGGCAGCAACCACTCGTCGGTCTGTTGTTCTATACCCCGCCACAACTCCTGTGCGGTGTGGGGCCTGTCCCCCAAACATATGAGTTTCAGAATGGCCTGCTGACGTTTACCCCGGGCTGTGCTGAAGTTGGTGGTGAAGGTGTGTGGCTGACTGGATGAGCAGGTGGAAGAAGAGGAGGAGGAAGCCGAGAAGGAGGAGGTGGCAACAGGAGGCAAAGAATGTTGCCCTGCGATCCTTGGCGGCGGAAGGACGTGCGCCAAACAGCTCTCCGCCTGGGGCCCAGCTGCCACTACATTTACCCAGTGTGCAGTTAGGGAGATATAGCGTCCCTGGCCGTGCTTACTGGTCCACGTATCTGTGGTTAGGTGGACCTTGCTACAGATGGCGTTGCGCAGTGCACACTTGATTTTATCGGATACTTGGTTGTGCAGGGAAGGCACGGCTCTCTTGGAGAAGTAGTGCCGGCTGGGAACAACATACTGTGGGACAGCAAGCGACATGAGCTGTTTGAAGCTGTCTGTGTCCACCAGCCTAAATGACAGCATTTCATAGGCCAGTAGTTTAGAAATGCTGGCATTCAGGGCCAGGGATCGAGGGTGGCTAGGTGGGAATTTACGCTTTCTATCAAATGTTTGTGAGATGGAGAGCTGAACGCTGGCGTGTGACATGGTTGAGACGCTTGGTGACGGAGGTGGTGGTGGTGGTGTTGGTGGTACATCCCCTGTTTGCTGGGCGGCAGGTGCCAACGTTCCTCCAGAGGCGGAGGAAGAGGCCGAGGCGGCAGCAGCAGAATAGGCCGAGGCGGCAGCAGCAGAAGAGGTAGCAGGGGGAGCCTGAGTGACTTCCTTGGTTTTAAGGTGTTTACTCCACTGCAGTTCATGCTTTGCATGCAGGTGCCTGGTCATGCAGGTTGTGCTCAGGTTCAGAACGTTAATGCCTCGCTTCAGGCTCTGATGGCACAGCGTGCAAACCACTCGGGTCTTGTCGTCAGCACATTGTTTGAAGAAGTGCCATGCCAGGGAACTCCTTGAAGCTGCCTTTGGGGTGCTCGGTCCCAGATGGCGGCGGTCAGTAGCAGGCGGAGTCTCTTGGCGGCGGGTGTTCTGCTTTTGCCCACTGCTCCCTCTTTTGCTACGCTGTTGGCTCGGTCTCACCACTGCCTCTTCCTCCGAACTGTGAAAGTCAGTGGCACGACCTTCATTCCATGTGGGGTCTAGGACCTCATCGTCCCCTGCATCGTCTTCCACCCAGTCTTGATCCCTGACCTCCTGTTCAGTCTGCACACTGCAGAAAGACGCAGCAGTTGGCACCTGTGTTTCGTCATCATCAGAGACATGCTGAGGTGGTATTCCCATGTCCTCATCATCAGGAAACATAAGTGGTTGTGCGTCAGTGCATTCTATGTCTTTCACCGCTGGGGAAGGGCTAGGTGGATGCCCTTGGGAAACCCTGCCAGCGGAGTCTTCAAACAGCATAAGAGACTGCTGCATAACTTGAGGCTGAGACAGTTTCCCTGGTATGCATGGGGGTGATGTGACAGACTGATGGGGTTGGTTTTCAGGCGCCATCTGTGCGCTTTCTGCAGAAGACTGGGTGGGAGATAATGTGAACGTGCTGGATCCACTGTCGGCCACCCAATTGACTAATGCCTGTACCTGCTCAGGCCTTACCATCCTTAGAACGGCATTGGGCCCCACCATATATCGCTGTAAATTCTGGCGGCTACTGGGACCTGAAGTAGTTGGTACACTAGGACGTGTGGATGTGGCAGAACGGCCACGTCCTCTCCCAGCACCAGAGGGTCCACTAACACCACCACGACCATGTCCACGTCCGCGTCCCTTACTAGATGTTTTTCTCATTGTTATGGTTCACCACAACAACAAATATATTATTTGGCCCAATGTATTGTATTCAAATTCAGCGGGATATAAATTTGAGGCCTAGTATTTAGGCGCTGGGTGACCGGTATGGATTTAGTGACAGAATTAGACTTGGAAATGCACAGAAGCGTGTGTGTGTGAAGTTATTCTGAATGACCCAATGTGCACCTTGAATATTATATACCCTTTTAGGGATAGATTTCAAATAGCTCTGATATAGCAGAAACCACTAAATTATGAAATTGCTAAATTGGGAATTGTACTTCAACCCAGAACAAAAAATGTGCTTTGACGGACACTAAATATCTTGCCCAGCAACAACAGTACAACGGTGGGTAACGAGAGATTTAGAGGGAATTAAATTTGAGGCCTAGTATTTAGGCGCTGGGTCACCGGTATGGATTTAGTGACAGAATTAGACTTGGAAATACACAGTAGCGGGTGTGTGTGAAGTTATTCTGAATGACCCTATGTGCACCTTCAATATTATATACCCTTTTAGGGATAGATTTCAAATAGCTCTGATATAGCAGAAACCACTAAATTATGAAATTGCTAAATTGGGAATTGTACTTCAACCCAGAACAAAAAATGTGCTTTGACGGACACTAAATATCTTGCCCAGCAACAACAGTACACCGGTGGGTAACGAGAGATTTAGAGGGAATTAAATTTGAGGCCTAGTATTTAGGCGCTGGGTCACCGGTATGGATTTAGTGACAGAATTAGACTTGGAAATACACAGTAGCGGGTGTGTGTGAAGTTATTCTGAATGACCCTATGTGCACCTTCAATATTATATACCCTTTTTGGGATAGATTTCAAATAGCTCTGATATAGCAGGAACCACTAAATTATGAAATTGCTAAATTGGGAATTGTACTTCAACCCAGAACAAAAAATGTGCTTTGACGGGCACTAAATAACTTTCCCAGCTACAACAGGACAACGGTAACGAGAGATTTAGAGGGATTTAAATTTGAGGCCTAGTATTTAGGCGCTGGGTGACAGGTATGGGTTTAGTGACAGAATTAGACTTGGAAATACACAGTAGCGGGTGTGTGTGAAGTTATTCTGAATGACCCTATGTGCACCTTCAATATTATATACCCTTTTTGGGATAGATTTCAAATAGCTCTGATATAGCAGGAACCACTAAATTATGAAATTGCTAAATTGGGAATTGTACTTCAACCCAGAACAAAAAATGTGCTTTGACGGGCACTAAATAACTTTCCCAGCTACAACAGGACAACGGTAACGAGAGATTTAGAGGGATTTAAATTTGAGGCCTAGTATTTAGGCGCTGGGTGACAGGTATGGGTTTAGTGACAGAATTAGACTTGGAAATACACAGTAGCGGGTGTGTGTGAAGTTATTCTGAATGACCCTATGTGCACCTTCAATATTATATACCCTTTTTGGGATAGATTTCAAATAGCTCTGATATAGCAGGAACCACTAAATTATGAAATTGCTAAATTGGGAATTGTACTTCAACCCAGAACAAAAAATGTGCTTTGACGGGCACTAAATAACTTTCCCAGCTACAACAGGACAACGGTAACGAGAGATTTAGAGGGATTTAAATTTGAGGCCTAGTATTTAGGCGCTGGGTGACAGGTATGGGTTTAGTGACAGAATTAGACTTGGAAATACACAGTAGCGGGTGTGTGTGAAGTTATTCTGAATGACCCTATGTGCACCTTCAATATTATATACCCTTTTTGGGATAGATTTCAAATAGCTCTGATATAGCAGAAACCACTAAATTATGAAATTGCTAAATTGGGAATTGTACTTCAACCCAGAACAAAAAATGTGCTTTGACGGACACTAAATATCTTGCCCAGCAACAACAGTACACCGGTGGGTAACGAGAGATTTAGAGGGAATTAAATTTGAGGCCTAGTATTTAGGCGCTGGGTCACCGGTATGGATTTAGTGACAGAATTAGACTTGGAAATACACAGTAGCGGGTGTGTGTGAAGTTATTCTGAATGACCCTATGTGCACCTTCAATATTATATACCCTTTTTGGGATAGATTTCAAATAGCTCTGATATAGCAGGAACCACTAAATTATGAAATTGCTAAATTGGGAATTGTACTTCAACCCAGAACAAAAAATGTGCTTTGACGGGCACTAAATAACTTTCCCAGCTACAACAGGACAACGGTAACGAGAGATTTAGAGGGATTTAAATTTGAGGCCTAGTATTTAGGCGCTGGGTGACAGGTATGGGTTTAGTGACAGAATTAGACTTGGAAATACACAGTAGCGGGTGTGTGTGAAGTTATTCTGAATGACCCTATGTGCACCTTCAATATTATATACCCTTTTTGGGATAGATTTCAAATAGCTCTGATATAGCAGAAACCACTAAATTATGAAATTGCTAAATTGGGAATTGTACTTCAACCCAGAACAAAAAATGTGCTTTGACGGACACTAAATATCTTGCCCAGCAACAACAGTACAGCGGTGGGTAACGAGAGATTTAGAGGGAATTAAATTTGAGGCCTAGTATTTAGGCGCTGGGTCACCGGTATGGATTTAGTGACAGAATTAGACTTGGAAATACACAGTAGCGGGTGTGTGTGAAGTTACTCTGAATGACCCTATGTGCACCTTCAATATTATATACCCTTTTTGGGATAGATTTCAAAGAGCTCTGATATAGCAGGAACCACTAAATTATGAAATTGCTAAATTGGGAATTGTATTTCAACCCAGAACAAGAAATGTGCTTGAACGGACACTAAATAACTCGCCCAGCTACAGCACTAGGGACAGATTTAGCTGGATATAAATTTGAGGCCTAGTATTTAGGCGCTGGGTGACCGGTATGGATTTAGTGACAGAATTAGACTGGGATATGGCCAAAAAATGAACAGACTATTGCTGGTTAAATGCACTTGGTGTCACAGCTTCACCCTGATGTAGGCTTTAGCCAAAAAACAACCACACCATTGAGGGTTAAATGCACTTGGTCGCAGCTTGTGCTGGCGCACCACAAGACACAAAATGGCCGCCGATCACCCCAGAAAAATGAGACTGACAAACGGTCTGTGCAGCCTAAAAACAGTGAGCAATTGAGGATCAGCAGCTCAATGATCCACAGCTGCAGATCGATCAGTTAATCAAGTCCTTTGGAGGAGTTAATCTGCCTAATCTCGCCCTACTGTCGCAGCCGCAACCTCTCCCTACGCTAATCAGAGCAGAGTGACGGGCGGCGCTATGTGACTCCAGCTTAAATAGAGGCTGGGTCACATGGTGCTCTGGCCAATCACAGCCATGCCAATAGTAGGCATGGCTGTGATGGCCTCTTGGGGCAAGTAGTATGACGCTTGTTGATTGGCTGCTTTGCAGCCTTTCAAAAAGCGCCAAGAAAGCGTCACAAAAGCGCGAAGAAAGCGACGAACACCGAACCCGAACCCGGACTTTTACGAAAATGTCCGGGTTCGGGTCCGTGTCACGGACACCCCAAAATTCGGTACGAACCCGAACTATACAGTTCGAGTTCGCTCATCCCTACTCATAGGTCAACCTGGTAAAATCCACTTGACAAGATTTCAGAGTGACGTAATGGCATGTAGAAATCTTCCAGCTTACTCAATCAAACTGCTGGATTTTATATCATTAGGCTCGTGTATCTCTACTATAAACTGCAGGATAAAGGAGAGAGATTATTATTAATTGTACAATATTACAATAAAAGTTTATTTTAATTCCACACAGGGTGGGTGGATATGTTATTTTATGACATTGTGGTGGAAATTTATGCTGGTCTTGATATCCCCTGTGTCGCTGGAGGATGAGTCTAATTTATGATGAGAGAAATGCTTTGTCATAAATTAAGTGCATTCTTCAGGAGTCCGTGTGCCTAGAATGAAAGCTATACTTGCACTTAGCTGTCATAGATTTCAGAAAACTGGTGTAAATGATGATAAATCTGCCAAGGCTGATGGCTCCACCCATACCACACCCCTTTTTTGGAAAGTGGCAAGGGCGGCGTAAAAATGCAATTTAAAGTTTTGTTTTTTGCATAAATGGCATTTAAAAAGTCACAAGCTTGCAGATTGATAAATCTCTCCCATAATCTTAAACAGCACCAGATTTATCATCGTTACTGATGCTGGCTGATATATCCTCGTATATAGCACGTATAGACTGTCTAGTCTAACTTAAAGGGATTGTGCCACCAATATGTTTTATTTTAATATAATTCAGCATCAGTAACTAGTTGCTTTTGTAATTTACTTTCTGTTACAAAAATACTCCAGTTGTGAAATATTCTATTTAATTTATTATAATAGCACCCCCTTGTGGAAGGCGCAGCACTTTGAAGTGCCTTTTGCGCTGTGGCATTAGAAGAATTTTGAGATCTGTTAGTCTGTTTGTCTAACCAGACTGTCTATTACTCTGTAATTCCTTTAGCGTTGTTCTATGGAAACAGTAGGTTTAAAGAGCACACCAAATGCTTGAAATAACTTCTTTATTAACTTAAACTTTTCTTCATATATAACACTGCCTCCTCTGCAGCAGATAGTCCATATACAAAACACGTGTTGAAAAGATATCACAAAATGGCGGTATGCATAAGATGGTGGTTCAACTGTTCAATCTCCCTGCGCACCCCGATCGGACCGGAAAATACTCTTTCTCTGCGCAAGATGGTCCTAGGCGGAGGAATCTTCTGGCAGCAATCGCTATTTTGACCGACTTGCGCAGAGAAAGAAAGTATTTTCCAGTCCGATCAGGGTGCGCAGGGAGCCGGCGCATGGTCAGTGGACAAGTTGAAGCCGATACCAGTAGTCCGCACGGGCGCATACTACAGTGTCCACTGCGCCTGTGCGAGACTACGGAGCAGAGATTAAATGACGTTATGATAATGCAGTGAATAAATTAAGTAGTAGGCGGTGCTGGGCTCCGGATCGATGGGCGCAGCTGGGCTCTAGGAGATCGTGGGACAACCCCTTGGGCTCCTGACAGAGGTGATTTACATATTAATAAGATCGCTTTTTATAAGAATATAAGGCACACAGAGCATAAGCAGAGGGATGATTGTAAACACTGCATGAAGACTAATAGGCACATATAAATATCTACATATCGTTAATCCTGGTGACAGAATCCCTTTAATGCACGTCCCTTCCACTGTGAAGCCGTGTACCTTTTTATTAAGATACTTCCCCTCGTCAGACAAGTTGTAGAAAGAGTAGAAATGTGCCTTTTGTTAATAAATGTGGTACAAATGTGCCTTTTGTCTGGGTTGAGCCTGCGTTTGTTCACATTGTAGTATGAATTGGAATTCCAAGGCAGTTTCTGTTTTGGGGGCCTTTTAGATGGACCGAGGACAATTATCGGAGATGAGCATTTGTGACACCAATCACCTAACAGATTATGAAATACTCGTTCATCTGGTGGCTTCATATTTCAATGCAGACCCTAAAATCCTTGTTAACTGGTTGCATATCGTCCTGTGTAAGTAGAGATGTGCTGCTGACAAATAATGAAACTGTATGGGGACGAATGATTGTAGCAATGCTCATTCAGCCCCATACATTCTTGATCATTGCTACATAGGAATGAAAATTTCTATGAATGTTCATATCCAATCACTGCCTGCTCTTTTGGCCTGTATAAGCCCATAGGATAGCTTTCGACGGTTGTTTTTTTTATGCAGTTTTTGAAACCAAAGCCTGGAATGTATCATAAACAGAGGACAAGAATATAGGAAAGAATCAGTCTTCCTCTTGTTCAATTTCCTTTTAGTTTTGGCTTTGAAAAGTGCATAAAAGACCCTAAATGCAGTAATCTGTACGGGTTTAAACGCTATGGCTGCCATATGTGACCAAAACGCAACCTACCCGGACTCGCCAATGTTCCATATGATTTTTTTCCTCAATCAAACCCAACAACAGATATTAGAGGGGTCATTATACGTTCTTTTGTGGGGTCTTCCAGGAAACCCAGGTATCGGTAAGTGTAATTCTCAACAGCATATCAAACATCCCATAACAACCTTAATTATATGCAGCAATGGTTGTGGTCTAATATTCAAGTCTAATCCAATTTAAAGGGGTATAGGATAACCAAGCCTAGAGCAAATCATTGTAGAATTAAATGCTAATATCAAGCATTTTATAACAGGCCTGGATTAGATACATGTTCCACAGATACCAACTGGAGAAGGAGATTCAAAGTTCCCTCTGGAGTACCGCAGCAGGACTAGTGGGGTAACGATGGCACACACTGAGCATTGTGATCCTAAGCAGAGTTCAATTAAATAGGCGTGGAGCTGCTAGCTTTACCAACTTTCTCTACTTTCCCCCAGAATTACCATCCTTCTTCCTTTCATCTGGGCTAAAAAGCCCTCACCTCTCTGCAGATCCTGTCCTGTACAGGGACAGGAAAAACACTTATGGTTGTTCGGTAAAGGTGGGAAGGGGCCTTTTAACCTGTGTGTGTGTGTGTTTCTCCTGTTCCAATAGGGGGGCTAGTGTTAGGTGTGCTGTCGTGGACACAACCAGGGAAAAAGCCTACATAAACATTTTTTGGGTGAAATTTTTGTGTTAAAATATGTGTTTGAATGGCTTTTTTCCACTATAGAAAGGGAATGAAACAACCCCTGAAAAAACACTATTGCTTCAACATGTGGATTTTGAAAGACACAGATACACAACGAAAGACACAATAAATGCTACCAAATACCCCAAAAAAGCGTCAGTAGCATAAAAATGCATGTGTATCCTGCAATTCATATTTCCCCTGGTTAGTGAGTTCCTAGCAAGTAATCCAAGAGAGAAGATGTGTATGTAGTTGCTGGTGTGTAAGCCAGATTAGCTAAAGCAGGAAAAAAAACTATTTTCTAGAGATATACCATATATGTGACTGTAAGGGTCCATTCAGACGTCCGTAGTGCATTGCGGATCCGCAATACACCCGGCCGGCACCCCCATAGAAATGCCTATTCTTGTCCGCAATTGCGGACAAGAATAGGACATGCTCTATTTTCTTGCGGATCTGCGGACCAAAAGATCGAGGGCGCGCTCTGGAAATGCGGATGCAGAAAGCACATAGTGTGCTCTCTGTATCTCTTCTGACCCCATAGAGAATAAATGGGTCCGCACTCATTCCGAATAATTGCTGATCGGATGCTGACCCATTCTACAGATGTCTGAATGGAGCCTAAAGCTGCCAAAAAAGCAACTGTGCAAAGAACTTACCTTAGAAGGAGAGCAGAACAAACTTTTTACAGAAAGTTGAGGACCATTAAAAAAAAGTGCTTGGACAAGGAAACCAGTGAAAGGTAATGCAAGTTTATGGCTGTAGACTTCACTGCACATGGATTGAGGTATTTGCTTCTGGCTCCAGTGGCGTAACTAGAAATGGCTGGACCCATAGCACATTTTTAAATGGGCTCACCCCAGCAACTTCTTCACAATCCCCTCCTCCCGTGGAACCCCCACTCCTGTAGCTAGTCAAGATCACTCTCACAGGCCAGGCAGTCGCTCTGTCTGTTTCCTTCATGTATATAATGTATGTCATGTCGCTGTATATATTGTCATTGTATATAAGGTCATTGTATAATACAGTTAAGGGGGCCCTGACAATAAAATCTTTTAGTACTTTTCCTAGTTGGAGCGCCTTCTGCATTTAGGTCCAGTAGTAGCCACTTCCACTGCTTCCACTATAGCTACTCCCTTGTCTGGCTCTCTTCCACACTACTAAGAAGGACTGGCCATCCATTCTAGGATTGCACCCTGCAATTGGGCATTGCAGAAAGATATTAAGAGAAATGACATGCCTTTGGTCAATCTATAGAAAGAGACTCAGGGAGGGCCACCATAATAGCCACCACCTATATACAGCCTACCCTGTGAGATACCTGAGATTTGTGCCTATTCCCTGTGTTTGCACTGTGGCACTCTTTATCTTCAGTAAAGAGACCATTATCTGCTGTAACAATCATTGGCCTGATCATTGCCTTCCTTATCCACCGGCCCCTCCACAGTCCTCCAACCTTGCACCCCGCTACCCATCCATCCACCATCAAGGGCACCCCAGCCACCACCAGGCAGGAGTCCCCCAATGTCCAGGGTGTGCCCCAAGGGGAAGAAAGGGTGTGCTCCCCCTATTACTGCATGCATGGCCTGGGGAAGAGCTGGAGTAGGACTAGCCACAATGTTTACTACCATCCCCTCATCCTCTCTAGCCTCATGCCTCCTCTGCAGGCTGGCATGCTGAATGGATATAATAGAAGAGGGGTAACCCACTCAACTGAACTGCCACTATGTAATTCTACATTTTCCTTGTAGCTGCCATTGCAGGGGAAATGCCTGGATGGCTTTAACTTCCCCTGGCAAAATGAGCAGTTTTCTATAGTGGCTTGATTATTGTAATCTTTAACTTATTATTATCCTAAATGGCAATTACAAAACTTTTAGTGAAAAGAGAGATCACAAAGCAATGTAAAGAGCAATGCTCTTTGTCACTCAGCTTCGTCTTCCACCTCTAAGTTCAGTAAGGACAATATCCACAGTATGTTTCAGTTTGATCATTACTTAGCAAATACCAGTAAATATTCAGCAGTTTTGCAACCACAGAAAAGTGACAGCAGCATGGAGAGTAGCACGTAACTCAGTAATAGGCCTACTGACCTATGAGTTGATGCAGACTCATAGAAAATCCTGCTCTTCACCTTTGCTCTCCTGGCTGAATGTTTATGTAAAGTATAGCTAAAATACTAATATTCCTATAAATGATAAGTGTTTCTGTATTTTGAACAATGTATATTATATTAAATTGATGCTGAAATTGTGTATATTATAGTGTCTTGCTAAAGTATTCACCCCCTTGACTTTTTTCATGTTTTGGTGCCTCACAACCTGGAATTAACATGGATTGTTTGAGGATTTTCATAATTTAATGTACAGAACATGCCCACAACTTTGAAGATGTTTTTTTTTATTGTGAAGCAAACAACAAATAGGACAAAATAACAGAAAAAGTCAATGTGCATATCTATTCACCCCCCTAAAGACAATACTTTGTAGAGCCACCTTTTGTGGCAATCACAGCTGCAAGTCGCTTTGGATAAGTCTCTATGAGCTTGCCACATCTTACTACTGGGATTTTTGCCCATTCCTCCTTGCAAAACTGCTCCAGCTCCTTCAAGTTGGATGGTTTGCGCTTGTGAACAGCAATCTTTAAGTCTGACCACAGATTTTCTTTTGGATTGAGATCTGGGCTTTGACAAGGCCATTCCAACACATTTATATGTTTCCCCTTAAACCACTCAAGTGTTGCTTTAGCAGTGTGTTTGGGGTCATAGTCCTGCTGGAAGGTGAACCTCCGTCCTAGCTTCAAATCACGCACAGTGAGTGGTACAGGTTTTGCTAAAGAATATCCCTGTATTTAGCACCATCCATCTTTCCCTCACCTCTGACCAGTTTCCCATTCCCGGCTGCTGAAAAACATCCACCATGCTGCCACCACCATGTTTCACTGAGGGGATGGTGCAAACTCACAACATGCATTTTTGCTCTTTGATGAAAGTAATGGCTTTCTTCTGGCCACTCTGCCATAAATCCCAACTCTATGGAGCGTACGGCTTTTTGTCATCTTATGTACAGATACTCCAGTCTCTGCTGTGGAACTTTGCAGCTCCTCCAGGATTACCTTAGGTCTCTGTGCTGCCTCTCTGATTAATGCCCTCCTTGCCCGGTCCGAGAGTTTTGGTTGGCGACCGTCTCTTGGCAGGTTTTCTGTTGTGCCATGTTCTTTCCATGCCTTTTGCTTAGGTGTTGCAGCCTTTTGGGCCTTTCAAAAAAGGTTTGTATAAGTAATGACAGATCATGTGACACTTAGACTGCACACAGGTGACATTATTTCACTAATTATGTGACTTCTGAAGGTAATTGGTTGCACCAGAGCTTTTTATGGGCTTCTTAACAAAGGGGGTGAATACATACGCACATGCCAATTTTCTGTTTTCTATTTCTAAACAATAGTTTTATTTATATATTTTTGTCATTTCACTTCACCAACTTAGATTATTGTGCTCTGATCCATCAGATTAACAAAACATTGAATTTAAGGCTGTAATGTAGCAAAATACAAAAAAGTCAAGGGGGTGAATACTTTTTGCAAGGTACTGTAAATTATTTATATGTATATATATATATATATATATATATATATATATATAAATGTTATGCAAATGATAATAAAAATTAAAGGAAATATTCAATACACCTTGATTTATTCCGTATTGAGTATGAGCATCACATACAGAAATACATGCACTTACAAGCCTTGATATCAGTGAGGTTATTGATGGTTGTCTGCTGAATGTACTGCCACCCTGAATGCACTTGGGCATGCAAATCATTAAGATCCACTGATGAGAGCTCCCTTTGCAATTGCCAAACAATGAAATCCCAGATGTGCTCGATGAAAGATGTCCGGAAATGCTGCAAGCCCTGATAACACATTTAGGCAATGGGGGCTGTTGACATGCAACCTTTTTACAATAACAGTGCCCCTGGTTTCACAAATAAATGTAACGCTGAGCTGTACCAGAAATGAAGACTACTGTGCATTATGCTACCTCATAACATAATTCCGGGAGTAGGACTGGGTTTTGATATAAAAGCATGTATTGAGTGCCATGGTATTTTATACTGGAATTGTCTGGCTTCACAATCCCTCCACTTGGCACCACCACACTTTTGGAGTGTGAGTGACATTGTTTATAACATCATGTACTGCTATACAGGGAAGAGAGGATCTAATTCTCTTCTCCCTGCATCCTTTCAGGACATCTCCCACCAACCTTCCCTCTTCTCCTTCACGTTAGATTAGAGCACAGCTGGCTGAAGGGGTGGAGGAATAGAGATGGCCACTACGTCTTGTTTTAAAGCTGACAATCTAATCGTTAAAACAAGACAGGGATCACAATGCTAACTGTCCAACATCCAGAAATACAACCTTTAGCATTAGGGTCAGGAGTGAAAGCTGCAGGTACTATATATGCAGCTCTCACTGGGATCCCAGTTCTAATAGCTGTAACTCAATATATATATTGTGGCTAGCGCCACAATCTTGGCCTTGCTTTGCAGCTTAGATTGTTAGGGTAGTGTACATAGGAAAAGGGTGTAAAATACAAAAGTAAGTATAATAAGCATGAACACGATGAGTTACAAACTGGTACAGAAGGAGGTAGGACCCTATCTGTGAGGGCTTACAATCTACTAGGCGAGTTGAAGGAAGACATTACATGAAGTTATAAGCCGCTATTCATAGCAAGGAGATACACACTTGACTACTAAAGTGTCACCCTGCAAGCATGTATGAGATATGTTCTTGGCAGGGAAAGGGTTAGAGTAATATCTGGCCATAAACAAGTGGCAATAAATTGTGGTATTTTTAGAAAAAATCATTGTGTGTGAATCCAGCTAATAGCAGTTCTCAGGTAACAGTAGTAATTACGTATGGCACAACCTAGTCGTAAAGAAGTTACTCAAATAGCCTTTGTCAGAACACTATGATAAGAATAAATCTATTTAGGAATTAACTGGAATATATTGGTCCAGACTCTGCTTTTTCTTGTGTGCTTAAAAAGGTGAGGTGTCAATGTAGGCATACAAATATGTGTTTGCTTAACTACTCTAATTGGTTTGCTTTAGGGTTTTTGTTTGCAATTATAAACATGCATGATATGTTATTGAAATATTGGATAATTATTACATAGCCTAAAAACACATAGGTATTTTTTATGATGGAACAACAGATGATAAATTGTCAGTTTACCTTTTGCCTTCACAAACATATGCCCATAAACTTTTTGCAGTCACTAATGTTATGCTCCTGCATTTTATACACTTGCAAACCTGAAATGGCAGAAGAGATTTTTTTTATTACACAGTGCACACAATTATTAGGCAAGTGAGTATTTTGACCATACCATCATTTTTTATGAATATTTTCCAACTCAAAGCTAAATAAACTTGAATGCCTATTAAATTGAAGCATATCAGGTGATGTGTATTTGTGTAATAATGGAGGGTGTGGCCTAAGGAGATCAAGACCCTATATCAGCAGCTTGTTTTCCTCTGCTAATTAGGACAAAAAATATATTTTTCTGACTCTGAAAAGTCAAAATTTTTTAAAAGACTTTAAGATGAGTCTTTTAGAGGCATGCCACACTCTTCAAATTGCTAAAATATTGGAACGTGATCACAGAACCATCAAACCATTGCAAGAAAAAAATATGCAAACTAACTCAAATATTTGAGAAGAATCAAACGTGAAGCGACCAGGAACCTATTATTCTCCAATGCTGTCATATTCCAGGACTGCAGCCTCCCTGGAGTGCCCAGAAGTACAAGGTGTTCAGTGCGTAGAGACATAGCCAAGGTTAGGAAGCCTGAAACCTGACCACCACTGAACAAGACACATAAGTTGAAGCTCCTAGCGATAGGCCCCCAATTTCCAAGATGGGAATACCCCTTTAGATATTCATGTTTGAGGTTTATTAATATTTTGGATTGACCGAAAGCACTGTAGTTGAAGAAATCCTCAAAAATATAACTTGTTTAATAATTGTGCACACAGTGTATTTCTGTATTAAGACTACTATATTGCATATGGGATAAACGTAAAATATGGAACATCTGGTTAAAAATGAACATCGTTTTACTGTACAGAAATTGCTAAGAGAACACATGCATTGAATTATAACCTGAAACCAGCAGGAGTCAGACAACAAGCACTGTTTGCATTAGCACTATACTTTGTACCCATATTCATCAGATTGCTGGTTACCTGATAAAACAGCTCTGTGTAAATTTTAAATTGTATTTAAAAAGGCACATATCATTTTAGAATCATTTTGAGAATATCATCTGGAAAGTGATTTTTTTGTATGTGATTGCAGACCGTGCGACTATTAAAGTGCAGACCATGTTAATTTTTATGACCCTATGGAGCTAAAATATTTTAACTCAAGAAAAAAATATAACGTGCACCCATGTTCACAAACGAACTGTATATATCAATGTAGAAAGGAATTCATTGTAGTTCTACCCTACTCATGCATGGCAGTGCATATAGGCTATACAGTTTCCCAGTACAGTGCTACCTATATGTGCTTCTATGCAGGCTCCTATAGAATGGAGCGAACCACACGTGCATAACATTCCTTACCTGATTATAACATTATAACATTCCTTACCTGATTTATAAGCGTTTGGATTGATCCCAGGCACCAGCTTGATCTCGGGGTTAACTCATCTGAGCTCTTTGTCCCGGAGCTAGAACACAGTTCTAGGATCAGAGAGAAGGTAGTAAAAGAAGTTATGGCTTGTCAAATTTCCCCTTTAGGTTTTCACCTCTCTCAATCTGTTAAGGAAAAAATTTGGAGGAGAGATTATATTGAAATATTTTCCTTATTACCTTCTTCCAATGAAATTGTTAAAAACGAAACTCCCAAAGACAAAAAAATCAAAGTCTGATGATAAGAAGAAACCGCTACAAAAAACATTTCTTAATTGGATTCAGGCATTTTGTATTTATGCCTCTGTTTTAAGGGAAAAGCACCCCTCTTTGTGTACCAGACTCTTCTATCACATTGACTCTATATTAGAAGCATACAGGAACTTTGGTGGCATGGGATTGTGTTCTTATGACGAATCCTTTCGCCAAAAGATTGCAGTCTATCCCAATTTAAGCTAGGGTAACAAATATGTAGGCCTATGGTTGAGCCTTATGCTCCCCAATAAAAACTACCTTTTTCGTCAACAATCCAATTCCAGTAATCTCAAAAAGGTATCTGTTTTGCCTACAACAAGGCTTTCTGCCGATGGCAATCCAATTGCAGATACCGCCACGAATGTTCCTTCTTTGCCGGACCTCACCCAGCTAACAAATGCTTAAAAAAACAAGGAATTCATTTTCCAAATTCCACCAGAGACTTTCATTCAAATAAGTCAGGTGACGCCTCTGAATTTTCATAGAATACTCCAGTGGTTAAAGCTTTATCCAAACATACAGATGGCTAAACTGCTACATAATAGTTTTTCCAAGGGTTTTCACGTACCTCAATTCGTTGGTCCAGGTTGTGTTATTGTTGAAAATCCAGCTTCTGTAAAGAAAAATTTAGATATTGTTAAGGATAAGATACTGTCTGAAATTTCTGCAGGCAGAATAGCGGGTCCATTTGATTGTTCTCCCTTTATTAATTTCCGTGTTTCCCCTTTAGCTATTGTTCCAAAAAAAGGAGCCTAATTCTTACCGCCTTATACATAATTTTTCTTTTCCTAAACATTCTTCACTTAATGACGAAATCGACAAGAATAAAGCTAGTGTTAAATAGAAGTCCATTCAGATTCTGGATTTATTCTACATTACCTTGATTACTTTTTATTTATAGGTCGTAGGGATTCTCCAGAATGTATGAATTTCCTTTGCAAGTTCATCGGTATTGCTGATTATTTTAACATCCCACTGGCAATTTTTTTTCAACTACATCTTTAAATTTTTTAGGTATTTACATCAATACAGACGCTATGGAGTTGAGTATACCAAGGAAAAACATTTCTGAAGCTATCCAGCTGTTATCCTCTATTGTTAGCAAGGAAAAAACTACTCTTAAACATTTACAGTCTTTACTTGGATCTTTAAATTTCATCACTAGAGTAATTCCCATGGTAAGGGTCTTTTCTAAAAGATTTTATGCAGCCACAGCAGGTAAGTCTTCCCCTTATTCCCATATAAGATTAACCAGTGACTTTAAATATGATATTACTATATGGTTACATTTTTTTAAATACTTCAATGGAAGAATTTGTCGACTCTGACACTCTATCCTTTTATACAGACGCATCAGGTGCCATCGGTTATGGAGCATTCTTCAACAATAGCTGGTCTGCAGAAAAATGGCCTCAATCTTGGATTGAGAACAAAAAGTATTAAAATTTTTTTGTTTTTCTTGAACTCTTCCCTGTTATGGTTTTGTTATTAATTTGGTCCGACGAATTCCAAAACGGGCGAATTTTATTATGTTCAGACAATATGGGAGTTGTTTTTTCCATAAATTGTTTGTCGTCAAAGTCTCCTTTGGTATCGTCATTACTACGAAAATTGGTATTACATTGTCTTAAGTACAATATATGGTTAAAAGCTAAATTTATCCCAGGAAAAAATAACAATCTTGCTGATGCTTTATCTCGTCAGCAGCTCTTGAAATTTTTCGCAATGGCACCTCAAGCATCTTTGAAAGGAATTCCATGTCCAGATCACTTGTGGAGTATTACGGAAGACTAACTAACAAAATTTTGGCCTTTTCGTTAGCCAAAAGTACATGGGCAGCCTATTCTGCTGCATGGCTCGAATGGAAGGAGTTCTGTGAAATATGTCAACTAACAGCTACTTAATTTGTGATGGAGAATTTCAATTAATTTATAATTCATCTATGGAAAAAAGGCTTAACAGCTGAGTCTATTTCTAAAAAATTATCTGCTATTTCTTTCTTTTTCATATTAAATGGTCACAATTCCATATTGAATAATTTTAAAATCAAACAGATCATTAACGGTATTAAAAGATCCTCTGTTCCTAAAGAAAGAACTAATCCGTTATCTATTCATCAATTAGCAGGAATTTTAAATCAATTACCTAGTGTATGTTCCTCTGTATACGAAACATGTTTGTTTTCTGCAGCTTATTCTTTAGCATTTTTTGCCGCACTTCGAATTGGCAAAATTGCAGCAGAAAATAAACATTCTGGTCCTCCCCTAGTTATTTCCGACATATTAATTGTTAAAGAGCAATTTATTCATTAAAAGATCAAAGACTGATCAAATGGGAAAAGGTGTTTGGCTTGCGCTGAATACATTTTCTTCTGAGTCTATCTGTCCGTTTGAACACATGTCAAAGTAAATAAGTATAAGAGAGAAAAAAAAATCGGCTTTATTCACTCATGCCGATGGTTCCTATTTAACAAAATATCAATTTAACTTTGTTCTTCATAATTGTCTACAAAGGTTAGGCTATATAAACCAAAAGATTTCTGCGCATTCTTTTCGTATAGGCGCAGCAACATTTGTGGCAAAAATAGGTTTAGATAATTCTATTATAATACGCATAGGTAAATGGAAGTCCAATTGTTTAAAATTGTATATTAGACCTAACCTTCTTATACATTAAATTCAGGAACAAAATGGAGGATATGGATTTTAGGTGACGACCGCATTAGATCTGTAATGGAAAGATCCAATATCAGGAAATCTGTTTTTCCGAGGAATTTTCTATTGAGTGGAGAGCAATTTCTAACCTCAGAATCTCCAATATTCTTCGTGAAGTTGATTATTTGTTTTCTAAATTTCACATTCCTGATTTAGTCATTCTGCACATTGGGTCTTATGATGCAGGAAAAATAAAAACTCATTTGTTGGTCTACGAACTCCAGGAATTGATGTTCAAAATAAGACACTTGCTCCATAACTCTGTTCTTGCATTTTCGGACATTGTTCCCAAATTTGTATGGTCCCATTCGGAACTGTCCTTCTTGGAAAAAATAAGAAAAAGAATCAATAAGAAAATGGAACTTTTAATGCAAAACATTGGTCATTTCTCTTACAGGCACATTGAACTTGAAGGTTTCTTAAGGGGGTTTTATCGTCCTGAGCTCGACCAACTCTCTGAAATAGGATGTGATATTTTTATTTCTGATCTTCAAAATATGATTGAGAGATATGTTACTTAATTAGTTGCGATGCTTTGTTGGCCACTTCGCTCGCGATTTGGCTCTTTGGTGGTTAAGTCACTCTCTGAGTGGACTGACGGTTATTGTTTTGATTAATTTGGTTGGTTAAAAGTTATTTGTTTGGTTAATACCTCAATAATTAATTTGAAATCGTAATAAGCATCGCAGCCATTTAAGTACCAAAAATAAATAAAGTTCAACTTGTTTATTCTATCTATGTGTGATGGTCTTCTTATATTGATTAATGGTTGCTTATGACATGGAGCGAACCACATGTGCATAACTTGAGGGGAGCCATGATGTCATGGCAACCTCCAAGTTATGGTATTCATTATAACATTCCTTACCTAATTTTAAGCGTTTGGATTGATCCCAGGCACCAGCTTGATCTCGGGGTCTTCTTGACTGCTGATTGGTGATTCTCCCAACAGACAGACACCCAGAACCTATAAAAGAAGGAAACATCGTCACTGGCGCATTCACGTAAGTAAAATAGTCTGATCCCTCCCTCCCTTTTATTTAGTCGTTTGCTTATTGACGGGGGTTAAGTCACTCTCTGAGTGGACTGACGGTTATTGTTTTGATTAATTTGGTCGGTTAAAGGTTATTGTTTATTTGTTTGGTTAATACCTCAATAATTAATTTGAAATTGTAATAAGCTTCGCGGCCATTTAAGTACCAAAAATAAATAACGTTCAACTTGTTTATTCTATGTGTGATGGTCTTCTTATATTGATTAATGGTTGCTTATGACATCATTCAACAGGAAACAATTCTCTTGATATGAAATGTAACACTTGTATGAGCACCATATTATGGCTCTGTACAAATTGGTGGTAGCACAGAGCCATAATGCAGCTCACCATAAGAGCACATCAGCTGGATGCTGAAGTGCAAGTACAATGCAAGTAAATGCCAGTAAACTGGATTTTAGGAAACCCCATTTACAACCAGTCTAACTGGTGTAAAGTAGAACTGGCTTAGTTGCCCATAGTAACCAATCACCTTTCATTTTTCACAGCTCCTTTAGAAAATGAAAGGTAGAATCTGATTGGTTGCTACTTTACACAAATTTGACAAATCTACACTGCTGTTTCAAATAATGTAATATTTTCCATCTTTTTGCAGGTTTTTGAGGCACACATACAGATTTTAGTGTGGATTTTAGGGCTGATTTTACCATGTAGTTTTCATGTTGTGTTTTAGTTTAATTTTGAGTTTTTAATAAGAGTTAAAGCGTACCTAGTTATGGTTGACTTTTCAGAATATGCTGTCATATGCATATACAGGAGGTGTAGCATTACATCTTAGGGGGGCAGAGTAGTACTTGGAAGTCTTGGTTATGCTTTTCCATCAAATGTTGGACATTTCTACCCATGTTACATGTTGCATAGTCTTGCTGAAAGATCACATCTGTCCCAGGGAAGACAATCAGCATGTATGGATGTAAGTGATCTGCAAGGATGGACTCATAATAACCAAATTGGTTGAAAGTGCCTTCCAAATGGATAATTGGGCCCATAGAACGGCACAAAAACATTATTTAATGACACTAGAGAGGAAGGGAGCATTATATATGGCACTACAGGCAAGGAGCATTATATTCTGGCACAGTGGGGGGGGGGGGTATATAGTGGCACTATATAAAGGCACTATATACTGGCACTACAGAGGAAGGGAGCATTATATAGTCGGACTATGAGGGGAACATTATGTATTGGCACCACGGGGGGGCATTATATATTGGCACTACAGGGGAAAGGTACATTATATATTGGCACTAAAGGGGAGGGGAGCATTATATACTGGCACTACAGGGGGAGCATTATATAATGGTACTACAGGGGTGGGGGGAAATTTTATACTGGCACTATTGCCTGGGAAGCATTATATACTGGCACCACTGGGGGAGCATTATATACTGGCACCATGGGAAGATGGAGGAGCATTATATATATTGGCACTCCAGGGGGAAAGAGGTAGCATTATATAGTGACAGTACCAGGACTGAGTAGAGCATTATAAATACTAGTACTATGGGGGGGGGGGGAGCAGGGGAGCATTATATAAGCTGACAGTACAGAGGAGGAGCATTATATAAAATGGCACTATACAGGCATTATAATACAGGGTGCACTACAGGGGGGCATTATACATACTGACACTACAGGGGCATTATAAAGGGGGCACCACAGGGGGTTATAACTGTGGGGGAGATTAGAACTGCAGAGGGAATTATAAATACTAGGAGGCACTATGGTGAAATTATTACTACTGGGGGTACTCTGGGTGCATTATTATTATTTGGAACAATATAGAGGGCATTTCTACTAATGGGGGCACTCTTGGGGAGCATTAGCACAGTTGGGACGCTGTTATTAATGAGGGCATTTTGAAATAGAATTATTACTAGTGGTGGGTCTTTGGGGATCACTATTACTATGGGGAGGACTCTGTATGGCACTATTACTTTTGCAGTAGTTTGTTGGCATTAAGTAGTGCAGCTGGATAACAATGTTGGGGCACTAGGAGTTTGTGCTGAGAAGGTGGGCAGAATGATAATGGTAAAATGAGAAACCTACGATTTCTATGTCGTAAACTCTGCAGAAACGAGATGTGGCTAACCTAATTCGTCAGATCGGTCTGGTCCAAATGGAGAAGAACATCTATATAAGAGGAGACATCATTGGATATAAGGTATATGATGCCTGTATGTTGGTTAGAGAAGAATATAATGTCCATCCAAATAGGTCTTTAGCAGTAGGGCTGGGTGGGGGAGGCTTCAGCAGAGAACCTAGAATTGGCCTAGCTTTTTTTCAGTGTAATCAGGCAACGCTTCACAACCTCTTCCTGTTGCTCCAGCATCCATCCAGGAACCTTTTACAGTCTTCACTCAGGAGCAGAGGGAAGAGGTTGTGAAGTTTTCACTGCAGAAACTAAGGGCATTTAGTATAATCATTGGTAATATTATCCTTTGTACAGTGTATTCTGTTCAGTTTCAGTACGGACTAGATGGACCCTTGTCTTTGTTTTCAACCATATCAGCCATGTTATTATTTAATATTTAATCACCCTATGGTGGTAATATTCCATCCTTGTATAGTGGCAATATTTGACAACTATATATGTATGGAAA